>NW_026251472.1:0-1200000 GCF_025024165.1 Kickxella alabastrina
GCAAAATAGCAAAAATCGAAAATTATGGATGAAATCAACCATGTTCAAGTAAAATTGGCCAATGTGCGAGTTTAAAAGTATGTTGTTTACAGTTAAAGTGATCGGCGAAAGGTGATCGGTGGGTTGGTGAATCTGTAAATAAAAGAGGGACAGTCAAGAGTTAAAAAATTTATTAAACTTGAAGAAAATATGAGTAAAATGCAAATATTTTATTTTTTGCAGTTGATTTTTTGGGTCGTAAAAAGATTTATTAAAAACAAAAAAAGCTAAAGTGCTAGCTTCTTGAATGACCCAGCATTGATCTCGTCCTCAGCTGGTCGCTTAAACTGGCCATTATCCTCTTTGAGGAGCTCAACCGCCTTGGGATGCATAAACTCAGGAGCAGCATCCCAGTTGGCCTGCCGGACAAATTTACTGTCCCACCAGAGCTGGTGGCTAATGTACTGGTTTCCCGGTTCAAATAAGAACCGGCGCATTGAGTGGAATAGGTTCCTGAATATCTTCCCTGGATTTCCTATCCCAAACAATTCCAGATACTTTTCCTTAACCATCATGATGCTGTACCGACTCAAAGCCAGGCTTTGGCTGTCCAGGAACTTGAACCCCTGAACATCATCCCTCTTAGTATTAGCTGAGCGTACTGCGTCCATAACGACATAGAGAACACTCTCCAGGTCGTCGAGGATTCCCCGGATGGGGCTGCTGCTGAGCATGGGAATACCCATGAAAAGCGGCGTCCCTGTAAATGGGTCCTTGGCCACCTCCACTTGTCCCACTGTTGTTGCATTGAATCCCCACTGTTCGGCAACCTCAATATGTTTAAGTTGAGTTGGGCCAGTGTCCCTGGCAGCATCCTCAGCAGTGCCCCAGCCAATGACCTTGGCACAGCCCCAGTCAATGACATACACCTTGTCGTTTTTGACGCACACATTTCCTGCCGAGATATCCCTGTGCAGGACACCAGTGTCATTTGCCTGGGCAAGACACAGGGTCAGCTGCTTGACAAAGCCAGGAACCAGCTCAGCCTTCTGATTGTCAGTCTTGACTTTCAGATACTCGGCCATTGACTGGCCGCAGTACTCCATGAGCACGAACTCCAGCCGGTATCCATTGAGGTTGCTGATGAGCAGGCCCTTCGAAAAGATCTTGGGAATACCTTCGACTGGTCTCTTGCTGAGGATGGCGTATGCGGCACCCTCGGGCAAACGATTGACTTGGGTCCAGGAAAGCTTCAGCACAGTATCACGACCTTTGCAAGTCCCCTTGAGTAAATGGACATGGCGCCCAATCATGTATGAATAACGCGTTATTGTCCCCTCGATACAAAACAGAACAGTGCCATCCTTGACATCCTCACCATCCTCACCATCCATGACATCCTCGTCATCCTCATCACCCATGGAAACCGAGTATAAGACTTCGATCTTCAAACTGCCATTCCTCTTGCCCTTGCCCTTGCCTTTGTCATTGTCATTGTTATCGGCTTTGCCCTTGTGCGAAAAAATGAAAGAGTTAGGTTTCTTCGAGACATCGCAGAAATGTCCGAAAATGGTTGACTCAAGGGTCAGTAGGAACCAGAACCGCATGAGGCATGTCTGAATTTCTTTTGCTAGTTTAGGCGTCCAACGATCAGTATCAAAGCATAGCCGCCCAAGCTCAACGACATACAGTTTGTCACGATAATATGCGTGAAGCGTCAGGAGGTGCCCATGGAGGTAGAAGACAGGCGCAAACGTGCGGGTTGCCTGCTGATCATTAAGCAAATGGCCGTAATCTGCGAGCTGGCCGCGAGTATCCTCTATAGGTCCACCAAAATCTGGATCCATCTTAGCTTCGAGTATAGCATGGATGGAATGAGCGTTCTCCTCTGCGTAGTCTCTGTGGTAAAACGCGATGTCTGGCTTGTGCGGAGTCTTTGGTATAACCCTATTCTGATGGTCACTCAGATTAAGCCTGCAGTCTGGGATTGGAGTTCCGCCTGTCGGAATAACCCCATTTGCGACATCAACCGCATTGACCATTGCGTCGAAGAGGAGGATAAAATATTTGACCAAGCGAGCTTCCTTAGCCAACCCGATAAATTTCCCCGAGTTGCTTTTGAACACATCAGCAATGGGGAAATCGCCGAGCTCCTCAATCGGGCGATCTGTATTGGCTACGATGCCCTTGCTATCAGCCACTGGCGACCCTCTGGCTATGTCGAGGAAAAGATCAGGCCAATCCTTGATGAACTGATTATACTGCTCTTCCACACCCAACGATTTGACAAACTTATCGAACAGATCGACTTTCTTAATGTTATCGCCAAGGCATTTCAGCAGCCGCTGACGGCGCTTATCGCGTACTTCGGGGGGCTCTGATTCCCCGGGTGGCAGTTCCTCCCTTTTTTGAATTTTCTGGGGCGTTTGGAAAGTACCGCCTGTCTTGCTGTTCTAATAAAAAATAAAACAAAATGTTTTAAATTAGTGACTGAATTAGTATTATATGCAAACAAAATAAACAACAACAAACAATTCACCAATACCATAATAATTCGTTTATATTCAAGTACTTACGCCTATTTGATTCGGCGGGGTCTTATTCGGAGGAGCTAGCTCAGACATCATTGAGAGAAAAGGAAAGGGAAATATAAAGAGAGGGAGAGAGAGAGAGAGAGAGAGAGAGAGTGTGTGTGTGTGTGTGTGTGATAAGCACTAAGGTATGGTAAAAGTAATAAAAAGTGAAGAAAAAACAATTTGAACGAAATGGTGCGAATTGAGAAAAAAAAGCAAATTTCAAAAGTAGAAGCAAAAGTGGAAAGTTGCAAAGGTGAAAAATTGTTGCGATTGATTGTGCAAAAAAATTTGAACAAGAAATTATTTTATTATAAACAAGAAGCTTCCGAGCTTATTTTAGTGCTCGCATTTGGTTGGCTGAAATATCAAAACAAGAAATAATTATATTTACGGATTAATTTACAATCGGCATTGTGTTCCCTCTCTTGCACATTGTTTTTGCTTCTATTGCTTCTTTTGGGAATATGGTGACCCCGCCATTCACTACTGTAAAAAATATATGCTTTAACACATACATTGAACCAGAGATCCGTTCATGTTCCATCGCCTGGCTGCCATATCAATTGAGACACAGAGCCCCATGTTTCATGTATCCACGATGGGAGCATAAAATTATGAATGTGAGAAAAAGTCCACTGGGACCTTTAAGACCCAGCCGCAGATCTTGCGGCTGAGACGGTCAATAGAATCCAGGTGTATCCAGTACCGATAGATGGTATATTAGAGAAACTCAAGGAACATGTGAACGCCCACTACCAGGATAAAGAAGCTGGAATCTGGATGTGAGGTGCAGCTGGCAGGAGCTGACAGAGTACAGGCACACAACGCTGGTCAAGAAAATTCAAGGGAATCATGCAACAACAAGCAATGGTGTTTGTAAATGAGATTGTACATAATCAGCACGACTGGTACAAGAGACAGTGAGCTTGCACGTCGAACGATAAATGAGGGTATTCTTGACACCTGAGAAATGCCGACTGTTGGTACCTCTGATCTCAACAAACATCCCAAATACCAAATATGTGACAAGATGATGGCCTGCCAAAGTGGCCGCAGACGAGAGCAATGAGGGCAGCAGATATGCACACTAGCTATATGGCCACGATTGACGCTTTAGTTGGCAGATTAAGTGCTTGTATTTGATTTTACTAACACCTCGGCAGACAGTTCCACTGCCAGAAAATTAGACATAGCTCTGAGTAACCAGAGGCATGTAGCCAGGTTCTGAAATAGGGTTCAAGATGGGTACGGTGGCGCAGTAGAAAATCAATTTTATTCATCAATTTCAGTTTTTGTCTTTTTGTTGGAATCTGGGAGTTCTATGAATATTCAGTGAAGGTGAAGAGATAAACACTATGTATATATAATTATATATTGTAAAAGTGCTATGCATTGATGGAGTGCGACAGTAAAGCTATTTGATGTGTATCCCTATATGACTATTAATTGAGTGGTTGTCTGGCTAAACAACCAAGGCTGGCTAATCAGTTGATCGCGACCAGCTAATAAAATATAATTGCAAGTTTGCAGAACTGCTCGGTTTAAAATATTAGTTTAACAATGGCGCTGCAAATAATTCATTTAAAACAGGCTTAATGTGTTCAAAATTTACATGTTGAAATACTATTTTATTAGATGCATGGTGGTTTCTATTTTTAAAATACAAATGTCATTTTGAGTTTGGCATTCTTAACCACCCTTGCCAGTTTAGTCGCATTCTTTACAATGTGTTGGAAAAATTTACAACGGGCTTTCAAAAAACATTTAGTCGGACTGTTGCACAGACTGAAAATATGGAAGTAGATGTCAAGGTTGAGAATCATGAAACAGGTTTCCACCTGCATGCCGGTTGATAGGGTACTAATTGGATCATGCAGGCGTAAATTAGGAAGGCATAATAATGATGTCTAGACATGCTCCCCATTTTTTAATGCACACGCATGGGTGCACACACACAAAAACCACGACACTGACTTGCCAAAATACCGGTCTGCTTGCAGAAGAATTAGTTCTTACCAACGGAGTGCACACTTGGCAGTGTGCACAACAAAGGCGACGAGGCACATATATAAGACAAGGCCAGCCCTGGCAGTATTTTAGAAATATCAGTAATAAAACCTTTTATAAAATCACACATTTCTAACACTAGATAACTAGTGCTCCTCACACACCCCTCTTATTATAACAGGACAATCCTAGTTCACATTTTCCACATGCTTATTGTTATTTTAAAAATATATATTTGAACTGAATGAACTAAAAGAAAGCTAAGAGATGAACAGCCTCCACTGTTCATATTCATTAGTATGTATGCATGCATATGAATTCCTGCATATCCAAGTAAGGAATTAACTAGTGATTGGTTCATTAATCAATTGCCAGAGACAAGCTGCAATTTCTTGTATCACAATGACCCACGTCTTACGTCTGATTTTTGGAAATAGCTGATGAAATTGTGTGGTGTCAAGATAAATATGACAACAGCAAGACACATAGAAGGAGATGGGGAGACAGAGAGGAGAAATCGGACAGTTGAACAAGTTTTGCGTGCATTCACTGACTATAACCAAAAGAACTGGGACAACATTCTGCCATTTGCTGAGTATGCAATCAACACTTCCAAGCAAGCTGGCATTGAGCTCACACCAATGCATGTTGTACATGGCCATGAACCAGTCGCACCCAATGTCCTATTCAACCCACAGACCAACCAGGCCAACTTGACCCTGTCCGATTTCATGAACCATCACCAATAAGTCATCCGTCAAGCATGCGACACACTGGCAGCAGTCCAGGATACAGTGACAGCCCAAGTAAACTGTAACTGCTGCGACATCTAATTCAAGGCTGGAGATCTCATCATTATCAGTGCCACCATGATCAACTCTGACTATGAATGCAACCACCAATCTGCTAAACTGGGTGACTGCTGGCTTGGACCATACAAGATTCTAGAGGCATTTTCACCTGCCATATACTGCATTGAGCTGCCTCCCAATGTCTGTGCACACAATGTTTTCCACATATCATAAACCCAAGGCATAAATTTCAAGACCAACTGAGCTGCTGCACCCAGGACCAGTTGACAATACTTCAGACCGCTTTAAAGTCGACGACATTTTGGATCATCATGACCATCAAGGCTGCAGACAATATCTCATCCAGTGGACTGGTTACTCAGAAACTGGGTCAGATTGGATCGACGAATATAATGTTGATGATGACTTAGGCATTACTTAGACCAGTTGGTAACGTCTTAGGATGAAGGAGTGTTGGGCACAGATTTCCCTAATAGGAAATGCCCATCAGTTGCCCTTTTCTTTGTTAGTACAAAGACTCGCAGTCATAAAAAGGGTAATAAAACAACATTTATTAGTTCTCTCTCTTCTCTTTTCTTGGTTTTTATGGAATATAATTTAGTCTACTTATGAAATACACTCATTAACATATATGATGGGGGTTTGCATGTTTGCCAGAACTGTTATCTGGGTCTGTGTCAGGATCTTTGTGGATGACGTTGTAGTGCTAGACTGATATCTGGTATTTTCAAGCATTGCTGCATTTTTTGGATGACAGCTGGCTGGTCCAGTGGTTGTAAATAGTTGTATAGGTCATGTGACAGTAGATATAATGCAATCAACAGATTAATTATAAATCAACACTATCTTACTATAACAAATGGGAAACAAATTTAACTAAATGAATTGTAGATGCCATTGCGATTTATCTTTACTAGCGAGTTTTGAATATATGTTCTAACTTGTATTTGACTGGTATTTATAATATATTTGTTAGCCAAGCCGAGATGGTGCACTAACACGGCCATAGTCTAGCAGCAGGCTTGTATAAGCATTCTCATAAATACAATGCAAGTCCTCATCAAGTTCAGGAATGGAGTCGACAATATTGTCATCCTCCTCTCCCAAGCAGCCAATTCCACTTGGAACACCTAAAATTGGATTAAGTTCTGGAGGTAGCAGTGGTGCTGGCTGCAGCCAAAAGTCACCTTCACCACCCAGCTCATGCACACCCAGTGCATTGATAGTAATAACCCCATCTGTGCATTGAGAAGCAGTGGCCATAGCAGCAGACACAGGCATGAAATCATTAAGATTTGTGGTGGGCTGCGGAAACGGAGTGGTTGTAGAGTTTCCAAACTCTATGCCTGCAGTGTCTAGTTGTGGCAAAGACTGCACTGGTTGGCTTGGTAAGACAGTAGTTGCTGCTGTAACCGGCCATCCCAAGCCAATACTGGTCAATGGCGCTTCAGCTTCTGGTGAGTCATCAGTAGCAAATGCAGTTTTTACACTATTATGCTGCATATTTGCCATAGCTGGAATTGGCATGGCATCTGCAGCTGCAGCTGTAGTTACTACTGGTAGCCACGAGGGAGCAGCACCCAGGCTTACTCCAGAGCCGTCATCAGCCGACATGCTAGGCCCAGGCACAATAGAAGCACCGCCAACCAAACTCAAAGCATCTGCCAATCCGTCATTTGAATCGACGGACTGCTGACTATTGTCAATATTTTTGGGCGACAATAAAACGTTGTCTGCACATTTGCTCGGATTGCGCGACCTTAAAGCTGACTGTGGAAGCAGCCCTGGATGACGAGACACGCCTGCAGCAATGCCAATTGCGCGACTGCGTCGAAGACTGGAGCATGGCTGCTGCAGACAATAGGCGACAATGCGGTCATACATGGTCTGGAGTCGGGCAGTCAATCCACCATAGCGTAGCTCCAAGGTCTCCCAGCCAAAGGGCTTGTAAATACGATGCCATCTCGAGCGATGGTACAGCCAGAGCTCACGCTGCGCCTCAATCAATGGGCGTAAGCGGGTCTCAGCGACCTGAAGCAAGGCCTCATGATTTTCGGCACGGTATGGACCAACAAGCTTGGCGCGCAGATTGCACTTGAGCTCCAGCACACGAGCGAGCAGGCCGGGCATGCGCAGCAGACGGTTAAGTGGGTAGCGCACAGTGGCAGTGCCATTGGGCACAGCCGACATTCCAGAGTTGGTCGACGACAGAGCACAGTCAAGTAAGCGGTCGGCAATCTCGGTAAAATGGACTTCAAGGTCCAGCGTTTCATACTGTGGGCTCATGAATGACAGCATCGGATCCTCCCACAGAACCCACTTGCTCATGTTGGATGGCAGCTGTGCACGTATATGCAGTGTGTCAGCTTGTGGGATCTCGTCAATGCGACTGGCATGCATCCAGTCGCCCAGCGAGCCACCGCAGATGGCTGCAAAGGTGTTCTCCATAAAGTCAACGTCGATCTCAGGTTTCGCTGTGTATGCATGGTTGCCGGCATACAGCATGACGGGCAGCGCTGAGAAAAAGTCGCACTCGTTGCCCTCATCACCCCAGATGGTCAGCATAAAGCTCGACACGCGGCCCTCAAGTGATTTGGCAGCGACCAGGCTGGCGCGGTTCGACTCAAAAGAAAACGGCAGGTGGCACCAGAAGCGTGTCCACGTCCACGCGCCACTGGCCATCCATGGGTTCGCACAGCCCAGCTCGCGGTGCTGCTGGATCTTGCGTGTGTAGATCTCGGGCGCCGTATGGTAGTAGTCCCAGAACACCAGGTCGACGTCTGGCGGGATCCCTTCGACCTTGGCAAGGGCGCTGGCCGGGCTGTTGGTCTGGTCATAGTAGGCGTAGAGCGCGTTGTTTTTAGCGGCCAGGCAGAACAACATGTCCGACCACAGCATTGGCCGCAGCCCGTGGCGCTTGCAGATGTCATTGACGCGGCCTAGGTGCTCTACAAAGATGGCTGTGCCCTCTTGCGCGCCAAACAGCGTTCGGAAGCGGCCCTCGCCCACGCCGTATGCCTCGTCCATGCCAATGTGGATGCGCCTTGAGCGCAGCGGCGCGCTGACTGTGGCAATGAGTTTTTCGAGCAGCGCGTATGTCTCGGGCAGCCGGCTCAGAACGACCTCGTTAGTGTCGCGGATCCCAGCGTACCGCGGCCACTGCAGGATTTGGCCCAGGTGGCCCAGCGTCTGGATGCACGCGACGACCTCGATCCCCATACTGTACGCATAATCGTCGACGGTGCGCAGCTCCTGCTGCGTGTACCCACCGCGCAGGTAGCCGAAGAACGGCTCATCAGCAACTTTGTACGTGTCCTCTGTGTACAGCTGCAGCATGTTGAACCCCATCAATGCCATGTTGCGCAGCATCGCGAAGATGCTCTTGACACAAAGCACGCCGTTGCGGCTGCAGTCGATCATCAGCGCCAGCGTCTCAAACTGGGCCGTCTCGGCGATCGTGAAATCAGGCGAGCTCAACGACCGGTCGTCGCCACTTGTGCTGGCCGCGACTTCGGCCGCGCGCGCAGCCGTCAGCACCTGGCCCAACGCACGGAAAGCGTCAATAATGCGATGGTAGCGGACGACAAATCACCGCCGCTGCCGCTGACCTCGTATGAGCCTGATGGAAGCACGATCTCGTCGGTAACGGGCTCGAACCGCACGGTCCAGAGGTACTGTGCTGTGGCTCCACACTCAGTGCGATAAAAATACGCGACATTATGGTTCTCGGCAACCTGGCGCAGGCCAGCACGCAAATCTTCCGGCGCGCTCTCATAGTCGACGGCGATTTTGACGCGAATGGCATCGGTGTCCATGAGCGTGCGCAGCGGTGCCGAGTCGCTGTTTTCTGCTGGGCCGCCGGCTGTGGTTGGCGTGGAAATAGCCATCGGTGATGACCGGCCTGATTCGGCTTGCGACTCGTCTGTGCGCATGGGAGTTCCCGAATGCTGTTTTGTCTTTTGCTTCTTTCGTGTTTCGCTGGGCGGGCTGTGTGGCAGTGGCGGCTGTACAGGTGGTTGGTTGGATGCCATAAGTACTTGTTGTTGCTTCTTCTGCCTCTGGTCGCAATGTGCTTCGAAAATAAGAAAGCTTTTGCTTGAGCGTGTGTATGTCTACTAAGTCGGACTGCTCTTATTTCGTATTTGCACACCCAGAAATGTCTAAAGTGAAGGGGAGTGAAGTGAGGTGAGTCGGAATTACAGAGAAATATTGAATGAAAGAGCGAGTACAACAAATAAAAAGAAAAGTATCATTCGTATTCATACCCAGCACCCACTCCTCAAAGTAAAAATTGTACTTGAACACCCGCATCCTGTTTTTTACGCACAGCCCAGTTGGGCATTCAGCGCCACGAAATGAAAAGGAAAACGGAGAAGGGGGTGGCGGGCAAACAGTAAAAAAGTAAAGGGTGATGTCACTCCCACTCATATGCAGACAAAACTGATATTGCAATCCTTGTTTTTTCTGCTGCTGTGCTTTCTCATCCGCAAAAGAGATTGACAAATTTGCTGTCGCGGTCAACATAGATGGTCAGTTGGTCTCGCTGCTTGCTGTCGGTGACACGTCATCATATGTTCGGATGATCCTGTACTTTGGCAGCAACTCGCTTTCGAGCATGGACTGGTTTTCGACGCCAAGTGGCCGCCTCTCATGGCCTTCGATAATCATTGTATTCTCGAGCATCCGCGTCTAGTGCATGGCGTTGCATAGCGAGCGTTAGTATGAGTCGCCGAAAGTGATGTCGACCAGTGTAAGTGACGTAGCAACTAGAAGCATTACCAAAAGTGAAGAAAAATAGGAGCGCGCATATGCAGCAAAAGATAACGGCGCGACTAGACCAAATTTATATTCTATGTTTCAGATGGGATACAAGCAACCAAACGAAATATAATAAAAAGGAATGTCAGAACTACAGTGCGCCTAGATCAGGAGAAGGGGGTACTTTTATATTCAAACTATCATGCGCATAATATTTTTATTTTGCACAATGACCAATGATGATTGGTTACTGTTGGGGATTATTAATAACGAAACGAAGCGAGACGTATCTGTATATACCCCGTATATATTTTTCATTTTATTTATTATATCGAAACAGTTAATTTTGTGTGTGTACGCAGAGTAGTCACTTTTTTTCTTAATAATTTTATTGCAGAAAAAATTGTAAAGCGACTTTGATATTTGCAGGAATCATGCGTGTCTTACTTGATGCAGAATCTAGGCACTTGCAAGTAAAATTTCTTAATAACACGAATGCCAAAGCAGGATATGTTTAGCACTAACAAAACCAAAGGTTAAGGTATCTGGTAAACAAATTATTTACCCAGAAAATCGGGCCTGACCAATATTGTTTTTTGACAACAGCAACAGCTACACAGCATCCAATTGCAACCGCGTTGGATGAAACGAGATGAATAAGGCTGTCGTTGGGTATATAAATAACCTCCAAACCCTCAACCCACCTCAAACGTTATAAAAAATCTATTCTTTCCACACAAACCTCCCTCCTCCACCACCCCCCCCCCACTGCAAACAAATAAAACAGCTAATTGTTAATTTTGCTACTAATATCATCATCTGCCACACAATAATCAAGTTTATATAATTTAATGACTCCTCTTGACTTTGTCTCCGTCGTGTTGCTCGCGCTGTCTCTCACTCTGAGAGTACAGGCTGCCGCCACCAAAATTGGCCAAGACAACATCATTTGCCAACCAACCACATGCGCCCAGCACTCCAAGCCAGGAACTTGAAGAGAGAGACGCGCGCTATCAGCAATGAGTGGCGCCAAGAAATGCTCGTAATCCTCAACAACCTTCGCGCCCAAGCCGGCGGACAGCCTGTCGAATTGAGAGATGAGATCAATAACATGGCACAGAAGCACTCGGAGTACCAGGCGCACGCCAATGTTATGACCCACAAGGATCCCAGCGGATCCCTCGGTGACCGCGGATCGGCTAGTGGCATTAAGTGGGCGGGAATTTCCGAAAACGTTGCATTTGGGTCTCAGACTGTTGAGGACGTCATGAAGATGTGGGTGTCGAGCCCGCCGCATTATGCCAATATGCTCGGTAACTACTCTCTTGTCGGATTCGGTCTTGCATCAAACAATACCATAAGCAAATACGATATATACTGGACCCAGAACTTTATTCTGCCTCGCTAGATATAAACTGTAGCATTAATTTATGTTTAGTTTAGATAAATTATGTGCTTTCTCGATTAGTGAGTCGCAGGACAAGATAATTTTTGTTTTACTTATTTCATAAACAATAATAAAAAATACTTTTTATTTGCTATATCTTGACAACAGGTTTAGTGCCAATGTACGCGACCATCATGCCGCATTGGAACAGCTCGTATCCACGACCAGGCATGTGGAAGCCAGCGCGGCGTATGGCCTCAACAAACTGGGCCTGGTGCGGGAAATTAAGCACGCTGGTTGCCAGCCTCTCATAAGACTTGCCATCCTTATACAGAAGCTGGCTAATCATAGGAACCGCCTTGGCAAGATACCAGCGGCACACCGACCCAAACAGCGGCGTGTCAACATGCCCATACTCAAGGCAAGCAAAGCGGCCTCCGGGCTTAAGCACCCTATACGCAGCACTCAGCGCGCGCTCCGGGTGTGCCAAGTTATGCATTCCAGCTGAAATGCTATAGATATCCACCGAGTTATCCGGCACATTCGCCAAATCCTCAGCATCACCCTGAGCAAATGTCACCCGACCCTCACGCATCCACGGTGTCCCGCCCAGCCGTGCCTCACCAGCCTTCAGCATATGCTCGTTAAAGTCCACCACATGCACTGACGACGCCGAGTCGCGGTTCACCGAGTCTTGGTATTCGAGATAATGCTTGGCAATTTCGCACGTGCCCCCGGCAACATCCAAAAGTCGAGCACCTGGGGCAGGCGCCATGCGCTGGACAAACCTGCGCTTCCACATGGTGTTCATAAAAAGCGACAGCACGTTAAGTACCGTGTCGTAGCGGTCTGCCACTTTGCAGTACACTTTGTCCATCACTTGGCCCTTGTCCGTGATTGGCACCGTGTCGTTGTACAGTGAGCTGTTGTTGACTCCCGTGATGTCGGAAATGGACGACCGAGTTGTCGTGCGCAATCCAGCAACTTGTTGCTGCTGCTGATACTGCTGCCGGGACAAACCCGGAAGGAGTGCGTAGAAAGGATTGGCTGTAGCAGACATACCGCTAGAAGCATTTTTGCGCGAGAGCAGGGCTTGGGTGCGAATAAGGGCGTTTCTGTTGAGCATCATCAAAAAATATTGTAATAAAAAACGTTAATCGTGAGCGTAAGCTTTGTGGTAAAAATAGAGGGGAGGTGATAAAATAGGGCGATGAGATAAAGTAGAAAAAAGGGAAGTGCGTGAAAATTGGTAGGAAAAAAAAGCTGAGCGGAAATAAAACATTTTTTGCATATTTATTGTGAGCGCTGGGCTGCTCCTGTATATATACATAATCACAGCCTGTAATTGTTCCCTGGTGATATTGGCTTATGAGAACAAAACAAGTAATGTCGAGTAAATTGAAACCAATATTTTTGGTTGCTGTTAGTCATTCTTCGTGCAAGTACCTGACAGGGGTGGCGCTGTTGGCATTGTCTTGTTGTACAACGAACCCCCAGGGAGTGAATGCAAATACAATTGTTATGTTGGTACTTCGCCACATTATGAACATCATTAACCTGCGCTGCCGTAAAAAAAACCTAGCTTATTTATTATACATATCAAAAAATACAATCGAAAATCGAAAAATACATTCTCTCTTTTTTGCTTTCGCTGCCATTAAATTGTCATGTTTGAATTAAGGCTGAGCCACGTTTAGTTTATGGCCTCAGTTATCATGAGTTATTGGCTCTGCAGCCACATATATAATTGTGTTTACATATGTGACAATCCAGACATCCCTTGATTATATTATTACGCCATTAAAAAAACTACCTCTGCTTGCACGTGTGCGTAATAAAAATAATTGGTGCACTCTTTTTCTTGGCCACCCCTTTTTATATTGTCTTTAGATCTCTGTTTTCTTTTCTTTTCAAAAGCATGGCCCATTGAGTAAAAGAACAGAGCGCTGAACAGCAGACACATTTTAATTGCACAAAAAAACGTTTAAAGTAAAAAAGCAAAAAACAATTATTCTTTTAACTGTACTCTTTATTTCAATGCTTCCTCCTGTCTTTTTACATCCAATCTATTCTTCATTTTAATTAGCCTGTGAAATTGGCCTTCACTAAAAGAAATAAAAAAGAGCTCAGCGACTTTTATGTAAAAAAGAAAAATGACAAAGTCTTGTCCTCGCCCATTGATTTTTTGTTTTTGGTTTCTACTCGACATGAATAATTTTGTAGTTTAAAAAATTGTTTTCATACTTTGCTTCAATATATTTCAGTATACTTTTTATTTATTGCGCTTTTAATCTTATTATCATATTTCTTATTATCCCTCCTATTTCCACATATCCGCATACATACACACATTCACATATTAAAACATGTGGAAGACCGTCGCTTCTTTTACCGGAATCTTGGTCCTCGCAACGCTGTTGCTGGATTCCAAGCCCAAGTTTGACCACCACAGCTTGCGGCACCGTAACAACGTGAAGCGCCAGGAAACCGGCAGTGTTGTTGTCACTGATATTCCTGACTACATACTTGTATCCCCCGACTTTGTCGCACTAGCGCCCACAGCGCCCGGCGGTCTCAGCGTCAACGGCATTAACAACATGTTGTGTCTAGCCAATCGTCTGCGATACGATCAGGGAATTAAGCCCTTGGCTTTGGACGCGCAGCTCGTGAGGTTTGCGCAATCCAGAGCCGAGTTCTTGAGCAGTATCCACGCAATCATCACTAATAATAATATTGTAGGCATGAATGACCCACTGCCATACAACAATACTGTGTGGTCGGTTGTGACGGAAAACCTAGTGCACACACAGAACAACCCGACGTTTGCGTATTGGGAAATTCAGGGTAACAAAGAGGCTGCTTCAAATTTGGCAAACCCCGACTTTATGTATTTTGGCGCAGGCCATTACGATGGTTATTTTGTGCAAGTGTTTGGTAAGCCAGTCAAACCAACAACAACGACTGACATGTTCCCGCTGTGCACGGCTAACCAGACATTCTTCAACTGGGTATATCCAAACGGTTCCCCGGATAAGCCTGTTGACAAAAGCAATATTGTCAAAACGGCGTACCCCTACGCTGAAATTGAAAAGATATCGCCACTGTACTACTCGACCACAAACGAGGACCACGACAATGGACGCACAAACGACATAAAATACTATTTTACACCAAAGCTGGGCAATGTGCCGCACCTCAAAAGCCTTGAAATTATAGACTCTGTTGCTCCTGCCGACAGCAAAACGCCATATGCGGCTATCGCCAGCTCGGGAGAGCAAGGCATGACAGAAGATGAGCTCAACCTATTGGTCTGCTTAATTAACGCTCGGCGCTACGAGTCATGCTTGCCGCCTGTTGCCCTGCACCCGCAGCTGATTGCTGCCGCGCAGGCACACAGCTACGAGATGAATTTTGGACAAAATATGAGCCACTACGGCGCAATGGGAAGTGTTGGGCAGCGCATCAAGCGCCGCGGATTTAGTTTCCGCAATGCCGGCGAAAATGTTGTCGCAAACACTCACGAAGTGTACGCCGGCCATGTCACATTTATGCAGAGCCAGGGTCATCTAAACAACATTATTAATCCAAAGTATACGTTTATTGGTGGTGGACGCTCGGGTCAATTCTGGACAGTCAATTTTGCCAATTATATGAATGATTCAATGACGCCCGACCCAATGACTTTGCCTTTGTGCCCTGGTAACGCCACAAATATTGCTATTGCTTTTCCAAATGGCCTGCCAAGCGAACCAAAGCTTGAGAAAACGGCTTGTGGGAATACTGTAGCCACTTCGATTGTGCCGCCGCCATACATTCAGGAGCAGAGGACGCGGACAGATGAGGCGGCAGTGCCTACAAGCTCGGTGGCACAGCTGGCAAACAGTGAGATTATTGCACCCACTGCCACTATTTCTGGTGTGGTTTATGTCACTGTTGTTGATGTGGTAACAAGTTATGTCGAAGAGGGCTTTGTCCCACCAAGCCAAAGTGTTGATGGGTCTGGAGTTGACATGTCCTCGCTAACCATAAGTGGAGCAGAATCATCAATTGTGCCGACATATAAGACTCACTCAAGTACATTGTTGTCAAGGCCTGTCGTTATTATATCTGCCTAGGTTTATTTATTTCATTAAAAACTGGAACAGTTAAATACGTAGGTATTTTATGTATTGTTGAGCAGCCTGATGATACAGAAGTAGATGTTAATGAAAACCCGTTTCACGATCTTTAACCTCAACATGCCAATTAACAGGGCATAGATGGTACCATGTAGGATCAAATCAGGGAATACAATAATGACACCCTGATATACCCCTCCACTCCATAATGTATATGCTTGAATGCGCACATGCAAAGATCACAGCCTTGACACGCCAAGACGCCAGTCTGCCCGCAGAAGAACCAGTTCTCACCAACGGAGTGCACAATTGGTAAAGTGCACAATAAAGGCAATGAGACATATGAGGTCAGCCTCAGTTACGCTTTTGATTCCATTGATAATAAAAACTTTCATAAACTAACACCCCACCTCTAACACTACATCGTAGTGCTCTACACACACACACCTTTTATTATAACAGTATATATTAGTTACTTTTTATTTCTATTTTTGATGTTACCTCCAGTTTTTTTTAATTCCTTGTTTTTTATTTCAACTGTAGAAGAAGAAATGTACGTAACAATTTTTTTCGCGAAAGATAAAAAATAGAAAATAATCAAACCAGTGACGCAATTCTGACCCACATCTTTATTTCTTTTAAAATGCTCCCAAATAGGCAAAACATGCGGTCAAAATATTTTTTATATTTATCCTTTTGGAAATCCAGATCGGCAAGTCATTCTTGTTTTGTCATTCTGCAACTTTTGTTCACCAACAGCAATGACAACAAAAACAACAACAATGACAACAAACAAACAAACAAACAAACAGATAGTAAGACCACGCGGTTTCTATGATGAATAAATAAATAAAAAGTACTAATGGAGCTGTTAATTTTCTATTACAAGCTATCTGAATTGTAGGGTGTGCGATTCAGGTCCAACACCTTTGGTTGCTAAAGCATCTGTTGCGAAATCCATTACCATACGTTGGATATTCGGGTTTAGTGTTAGTGAACAATGGAAAACACAAGAATCGTGCAAATGCGTGTGCATTTGGTCTACATACTGCAACATGAATACTGAAATAAATAAATAAATTGCTATTGTATTGGAAAACAAGTTTATTTACTTGGTTTTCGGCCTTATTTATAGCTTGTATATCAGCCAAATATAACTTTTTACAAAAATCACAACGTTCTCTAGACTATAAATATATTCAAAAGTTCTAAACTACCTGAGACATGCTTGTTCAACTAGACAGGATTGTCGTATGGTTGTATTCAAGCACCTGAGCGGAGTATCTGCTGAAATGGAGCAATGCACATTTTATTATATTTTATTGCATTAAATTGAATTGGATTGCAGCTCAAGTGCCAAGCATAATTTTCAATTTTCAGCGCTCATTTTTCAGTTGTAGATCAAAGAACGCAATTGTTCGCCTCTAGGTTGTTCGCAATATCCACTGGTCACTTGGAAAGCCCCTTTTTATATAAATATGTTTGACTGCCGAACACCAAAGATGACAATGACAATGACAATAATGATGATGATTGTGTTGACCACCCGCCCGTGCACTCAAACACAAAGAAAAATAACGAATCTCACAGCTGGAAATGATAATGCCGGCTGCAATACAATACAAGGTTTATTCAAAGCCTGCAAATAAGAAGAACGATTTTAGTTTCCAATATCCAAAATGTGCCGACTACAAACGAGACGCATAGTTGGCATGCGGACACATACACATGGTGTGAGAGAATATGGCCATCTCTGAAAGGAAACGCGAGTAGTCAGACTGAGAAATAAATAGAAAAGCCAAAGGGGGAAAAGAGCAACTAGAGACAGAGATCGACACGCGCAAATCGCCGAATTGCCAATGCATCAATTGGCACTCGTTTTTTCTTTCTTTTCTCACATAGGTATTCTTGCTTTGCTTGGCACATTTCAAAATACAAAAAGACGTTCTTTCCACGACCCGCTGTTTTTTTTCTTGTTCACGGCGCGGTGCTAATAACGCTGTTGTTGTTATTTTTGATTTCCACAAAGAAACGCACGCATGGCAGCGCAGTGCCGGGCCGCTTGAACCTCAACGAACCTCAACCTTAGCCTCAGTCAGTGCAAAAACAATGTGGAAAGCACATTTAAATAAAAAGATGACCATTGCTTTCCACACATCTTGTCCTTTGCCACACATGCAGAAGTGCTGCTTGCTGCTTTTATTGGCTGTATAGTAGAAGCCAAATCAGGTTTGTTGACTGGGTTGCAAGCAAAACAACCAAATGAAAGCCAGGGCGGGAGGGTAAAAAAGGGCATGAGGGGGTGGTTGCTGGACCGTGGTTTAATCCCGTTTTTTGGGGGCGATTTTGTCATGCATCTCTTGATGCCAGGCAGCACACCCTTTGTGTCCCCTTTATTTGTGATCCTTCCCTGCTCCTCACCACACAAACACGCAAATGTTGACTTCCGCCGGATGCAAGAGCATCATTTGCGACGAAGCACGCTGGGAGTGGATTTCTAGAAACAGAAGGTGAAAGAGAACGAGAACGATGGTGAGAAAGAGTCGGCAAGTAAGAAGACATTCAAATACAAGCGGTCTGCTCGTATCGGTCTCGTTGACATTTTCTTCTTCTTTTCTTCTTTTTCTTCACCTATATTTGTGCTTACCTTTTGGCGATTTTCCCCTCTCTTTAGCTTTCCTTGCCGTTTGCTTTCTTCTCCCGCCTACCGCTTCCCATTTCATTCTATTCTGTTATTCAATAACTTTCGGTGTGCCAGGCTGTGCCTTCACCTCGCGTATTTCCATCTCCACTAGTATCCACTCCATCCCGAGCTCTTTCCATCTCAACAACCAACCCAGACTCTCGCTTGCAGAGCTTTTTCTCACTTTTCACCTCTACTTTTCAGAACATCAAACAATGAAGCTCACCAGCGCTTTCGCCATCCTCGCGGCCACCATTGCCTCTGCCAGCGCGCAGAGCGCCGGGGCCACCATCGGTCAGGATCTTTGCTGCGCCACCAACCAAGAGCGCGCCCAGGCTGGCCTTCCGGCCCTCAAGTGGACCCCAGCCTTGGACTTGAGCTCGCAGAGACACTGCGACTACCAGCGGAGTACCGGCAAAATGGACCACTTCGAGGCTGCCGGGTCTGCGACATACGGCCTGGGCGGACGTTTGAGCCTTGCTGGCTTTGAATTCAGCACTGCTGGTGAGAACCTCGGCAAGAAGTTCACCAGCGTTTCGGGTGTGACTACCGCATGGATGAACTCGCCTGGACACAAGGCCAACATCATGGGCAAGGCCTTTACCGTCTGCGGTGGTGCTGTTGCCAGCCCCGGCGGCTACTACACCATCAACTACGCCTCGCCCATGGACAGCGATGACAGCTCTAAGTACTACACCCTGCAGTGCAGCGGTCCCAAGTCCAACGGCGCTTATGTCGGTGCTGCCCCCGTTGCTCACAACGCGAAGCCCACCAGCTCTGCCGCCCCCGTTGTTGTGATCCCCGCTTCGACCAGCTATGCTGTCGCTAAGCCTACCGTTGTTGCCAGGCCTGTTGTTGTCAAGCCCGTTGCCACCACCCCCGCTGCCGTTAAGCCTGTCGTTGTCGTTAAGCCTACTGCCACCACTCCCGCCGCCGCCAAGCCCGTTTCCACCACCCCCGTTGCCGCCAAGCCCGTTGCCACCACCCCCGCCGCTGTTAACCCTGTCACTACCACCCCTGTTGTCGTTGTCAAGCCCGCCCCCAACACCGTCATCCCCGTCGGCAAGTGCAAGCGCGTGCCCAAGGGCTCGATCGCCGCTGGCAAGTGCAAGGCCTGCAAGAAGTGCAGCACCAACAGCTCCCCCTTCCGCCGTTAAATACCAGCACTACCCCTCTTTTATAACTCCAGCCTTTAGTTTCCAGGCTTGGTCGTAGTTATGACAACATACCCTGCAATTCCCGCTCACGCACTCACACCCCAGCCTTTTCGATTTATTTGTTTCCTTCTTTATACTATCTGCTTTACTAATTATTCTCATTTGTATCGCTTCAAAATTGTGAATTTTCATCGCAAAAGAATCCTAAAGGTGGTGATGCATTGAACATACAAGAAGCGTGTATTAGTCGCATTTTCTATTTCCAATGTCATTTTTATGTAGTGTTTGTTTTTGCTGTTATTTATTTATTTAAATCGAATAAATAAAAAATGTTTATTAAACCCGAAAAAAAGACAATGGACAGAGTGCCTGGATAATTAGTTTCAAATATATTTTGAACTGAGATGGAATCAAGAACTCCATTGTTTGTTTCCGCTCACCAAGCTTAAATTTAAAAATAAACACAATCAATTACCAGTAACCACGCGCGGGCGTTGTTCTCAAGTGCAAAGCTTCATTTTAGAATCTTTGGCGCCATTAACAGTCACTTTGTGGTTTGTATTGTACATTGAGCTTTTCTATTTTTATTTTTTAGCACTGCTGAATCGAACAAATTGCGATTGTCTAGATTTTTGTTTTGCCAATGCCACTTCCCACGCCACTACTGCTTTGCACTCTGCTGGCTCAGCGCATGTCAGTTGTAGCCGCCACCGCGTCGCTTCATATCTATGTTTTTTCTTGGTCTCTTTGCTTTGCTTTTATATTATTTGTCTTTTATATTGAATTAGCTCGCTAGCGAAATCCACATTTCGTCAGAAAAAAGAAAGGCTATAAAAATGCACAACAGCACCAATAGCAGCAGCAATAGCAACACAGCCAACGCCAGCGCCGGTTCCGCGCGAGTTCTGTCCATCCAGTCGCACGTCGTATCGGGCTACGTCGGCAATCGCGCGGCAACATTCCCGCTCCAACTGCTCGGACACGAAGTGGACGTTATCAACACAGTGCAGTTCAGCAACCACACCGGATACAACCAGTTCCGCGGGCAGCGGTTCCCAGCCGATCACATCCTCGACCTCTTTGCGGGGCTGCAGGCCAACCAGCTGGATACCGGATACACGCACCTGCTGGCCGGGTACATGGGCAACAGTGAGAACGTGCGTGCAGTCGAGACCATTGCGCGCCAGCTGCTGCAGACAAACCCAGGCCTCCAGTTTGTCCTAGATCCCGTCATGGGCGACGAGGGTGCGCTGTACGTGCCCAGGGAGCTGGTAGCGCTGTACCGCGACGTGCTGTGCCCCCTGGCCAGCATGGTGACGCCAAACCAATTCGAGGCCGAGCTGCTGACAGGCATTACCATAGAGACGCTGGACGACGCGCGCAGCGCCTGCAACAGGCTGCACGAGCTGGGTGTTCCCAACGTCGTTATCACGTCGTCCGAGCTCAAGAACTCGAAGGGGACTCTGCACCTGGTCGGATCCGAATTAAACGCGACGAGCGGGGAGAGCACCAGTTTGCGATTACGTTCCCGCGCCTTGACGGGTACTTCACGGCACAGGCGACTTTTTCGCCGCGCTGACTATGGCCCGACACGCGTCGCTGGTGGCCAGCTATGGCGGCCGTTTGGGCGCGCTGGCAAGAGCCTGCGAGCTGGCTACGGCCACACAGGCAGGCATCATGGAGGCCACGCAGCGCCATCAGCAGGCGACAGGCATTGCCGTGTCCGATAGCCTGGTGCGCGGCACGCGGCCGAGCGGCATGGTGAGGGGATTTGAGCTGCGCATCATTCCCTCGCAAAGCCTGATTACAAGCCCAACCAAGAGCTTCACAGCAGAGATAATTTGAATAATTTACATGGATTTTTTATTTACAACATGAAACAAAAAGCAAATATACAAACACCAATCTTGTGCGCCAAAGCTCAAGTTATTCTTGTTTACCTATCAACAGCAATAAATAAAACACGTATAAAAAGGCGCAGTGTAATTAGTAAACACAGGTTCAACAGCTAAACGCCTGCGGCGTTGCGGGTTGTTCAAAACAAAAAGGGGTTTGGGTTGGTGTATCAGTCCTCAGTGATCTTGGTGATTGAAAAGAGTCCACATATATTTTCTCTCGGATAAATGCTAAATGGTTTTAATCATTGGATTTATAGACACATCCCGCCCCTCCCTTTGGTTGTAAAGAAGCTAGCAAGGCAATGGCAACAAACAATAACAAATTCTTACCTTATTCAATGATTTATCATCGTCGACTACTAACTAGCTTGGTTTTCTCAAAACGCAGGCACTCTACACTAATGAAAGCAATAAATGTAATACTAAATCGCCAATTAGCAAAAGGCACTCCTGTTCATTGGGCTATAAGCGTCAAAGCCAGCAGCAAGTCGTTAGATGTGACTGCGTTCAGTAAAAATAGTCGGCCTCATATGGTCTAGAAGCCTTTTTATAAGCTCCCGGCGAGGAGCCCAGCAAAAAGACCCATTCAGACGCAAATTACAAAGTACCATCACCACAGAGTCAGCAAGCAACAAAAGTGCTGTCATCACATTACTAAGGCATTAGTAAGAAAAACGTACCTTAATAGAATAGCCGAAGCACCTGAGAATACAATAAAAGAAGAGCTGGAGGTACAAGTAGAACAGAACAGCAAGAGCAGTGCCCAAATGCCCAGCGCCTTGCTTTTAAACGATAAGCAGAAGAGAAAAACGCGTTTCAAACAAAGGTATGAGAAATATTGTGCTGCAGTCGCACAAAGAAAAATTTTCAATCTCCTGATCAGCAGATTGGGTCGGGCAGATCAAAGTATACAATAAATCGGGGTCGAATTTCTGTGCTTATTTTGCGCCCGAATTTGCAATCATCGGCTTGATCTGAGCGGACATAAATATACACGTGATATGGGCTTTTGTAGTCTATGATTTCATTGTTTGTAGTGAGCGACAGCACTCAAAAATAAAGGAAATCAAAAATCACAACACAGAAATCCCGCTTCTGCCCACACTGCACATCATATCCCAAGTGTAGTGCGAAAAGGGCAGGCAGGCAGGCAGGCATCTTGTTTTATTCGGTTGACGGATTGGCAACCAAAAAAGGGCTTCAAAGGCCAGAGAATGCAAGGTTCAAAGCTCAATAAATATCATGCAAGTCCTTTCGCAAAAAAAGAATAAAATGGAAATAAAAAAGCCTGCTATTCTGTTGCTGTGCTTTTGTGGCAGGCTGGGTGGACACAAACGCAGCACGGCAGGGCGACACTGCAGATGAAAAAACAACAAAGTTCCTGAGTAAGGGAAAAAAAGAGGAGCAATCGTTTGCTCTTTGTGTTTCTTTCTCTTCTTTCTCTTTGGCATTGGTCTCTTTGTTGTTGTTAAATTTCTCCCTTTTATTTTTCTGTTAATAGCCTTGTTAATACCACTACGTAATATCTTTTTCTTTTTAAAATCCAATCGACCTGTTATTTGACATACAGACATATATTTCCATATTGCCGCTTAATCCAGCGCGTAGTACTTAATAAAGGCAAGTGTTTCTTTTTAAACCGTTGTGTCTGGCTTGGGTATTTGACTTTTTTTCCTTCCATTATTTTGCTACTACTGCGCTATGATTTCTTCCTTTTTTGCTTGTTCACAGATGCCGATATATTGGCAACTGTGTGCAGCACTTCAAATCAGATCTCGCTCATTAAAAATTAATGAAAAAAGTACACAAGTAGAGCGAGAAGTTGCAAATGAACAGGCCCGATTTTCTCACCTTTTTTCTTTCTTGCTCACCAACGAGCAGAACAACTGCCCGTCCGATGAAACGGGAGTGGCAGTAGCGACCATAGCGCGGGTGTTTGTGCGCACAAAGCTACACGTAAACCTTGCAAGAATAGATAATAAAGAAAGTAAAGGGGCAAATTAAAAAAAACCACAACAAAGGGATGACTACTCTTTTTTTTCTTTCTTCTTCGTCTTATTGTTCAGATAAAAATAACATTGCTTTTTTTGTTCTGTTCTTTCTGTTCAATTTGATAATTCTATTTCATCATTATTTATGCCATACAACTAATAATACACACACGCAAGTGCTAGTGGCCAGCACACTTGTTTTATTTATTACATTAACTTACTTTTATCACTTGTAGATATATACATAACACAAGACAACCCAGCCCAGCAAATCAAAACCCAGCAAATCACACCACACACAGGTATTTATCATTTTTATTCCACGAAGGCAGCCATAGAAGCAATAACAGCAGCATAACAGCAGCAGCAACAACAGCAAACCAAAATGGCCTCTCGTCGCTCGCCGAAACGGGCGTCAGCATCGAGTAGGCACCGCAGCGCAAACAACAACAACGCTGCCAAGGCACAGCAGCCGTCGGCGCCGGCCTCACACCAGCACATGCCAGAGTCGCAAGACCGCCAGCAGCTAATGTCAATATTCGGCACATTCCCATCAGAGGCGGAGCTCGAATCACAGGCGGCAGCAGTTGCAGCAGCAGCTGAAGCGACAGACCATCTGATGAGTCAAGGCGTCGGCACGGGAGTTGCGACAGACGGCAGTCCGGGTTCCTCGTCATACAACCATCGCACCATGGAGTTTTTGTCGCCCAGCCCGCCATCATCAGCCAACGCATCGGCCGCCAGCAGCGAGCAACTGCCTGAAAATGTGCAATTTTCAATGTCTGGCACAGCCCGGCAACAGCAGCAGCAGCATTTCCAGGCTGGCTCGGCCCAGAATGACCGCCAGCAGAGAAAAGTCGTGGCCGCGTACAACAACCAATTTGCGCACTTGTTGGGCAAACCTGTGCAGAACGTGACGCCCAGCGGCAACCTCGAGTCACCGTCAGTTAGTCTAATATCAGGTTCGTCGTTCAACTCGCCGCGCACAATAACGCTTGATGACTTGCAGCAGTCTTCGCGGATGCAGCCACGGCGCACTCACCACAACAACATAAGCAGCAGCGGAAACACTGATGAAGCACGGCATACTGCCAGCCAGCTGCTGAAAACCGCAGCGTCCAAGGGCAAATGGTCTCAGCACACAACACCATCTCCGCATACAACAGCGCTGAATGCTGAGCGCGACTCGGGTGTCTTTGGCGGCCAGTCGTTTACTTTTGTCACACCGCCAAATGTAAGCACTGGGGGCACACCACAACCGCTCAGTGGCTTTGAGCCAATTGAAGAGCTTGACGAGGATGTGAGCTGGTCGCAGGCAGTTGCGCGCTCGCAGGGTGTCACGCAGCTGGCAATTGAGCGCCAGCCAATGCCTCAGTTCGACGACAGCGGTGACGAAAATAACAGCTACGACGATATGGCAGACAATAGGGACTATAGTCCGCGACCGAGGTATGAGGTACACGTGCCAGCACCCGAGACGCTGGCACGCACGCCGACACTGATTACGCGGTCGCCGACACCAACGCGCATGTTAGAGCAGCAGAAACAGAGGCCGCGGACGCCCTCGCAGTTATCGTCTGCGTCGCCATTAGCATCACAGAGCCGGCGCCCACGAGCGACTACGATGTTGGCGGGCGATCAGCAAGTCACGTACGGCAACGCAATTGGCCGCAAGAGCGCTGGTGGCAGCAGTAGTGGTGGTGGAATCAATGTCAACAGTAGCAGCCGAGAAACATACAGCACGCACAGTCGGTCGCGGTCGTTTGGAAGCACTAGCACCGAGCCCATCACTTTGCAGCAGTTACAGAGCCAGCGAATTCGATTGCAGCAGCAGCAGCAGCAACACTACACCCAGCATCGGGACACGCCGAGAGACGAGTTGTCAGTGTCGCTGATTCCACCGCCGCCTGAGGGTGGAGCACTGCAGTTTCTCAATCCGTTTGTCGGGCGCAGCAGTGGCTCGGCAGGCGACATGCCCGGATTGGATCCTTCAGAGGGCATGCCCGAGTACTTGTACGAGCGGCAGGATCCGCAGTACGAGACGGCCGACAGCGCCACGCGCACGCGCATTCGAAACCGCAAGCAGCGCAACCCGTCATCAGTCATGTCAGCGGGAGCCAGCCCCATATACACGAGGGAGTCAGTATACACGCCGTCTAACGCCGGATCCAATATGACGTACGAGATGACCTACCTGGGTATGCACCGCACAATGACTGCCTCGCGTGCCAACACATCGATGGTCACCTCAGAGTACTCGACAGGCGGCCTCAATCGCGGCGACTCGCGGCGCCGGTCATCGTCAGTGGCCAGCGACCGTCGCCAACAAGCAGACATTGTTATTGCCGCTCAAGCCGAGCTGGGCTCTTCGCCCTTGCCTTTATCGACAGAGGAGCTGCGCAGAGAGCAGCGGGGCCAAATGCACAAGCGCAGTGAGAGCGTCGGGTCGTCGCGCGTCAGCAGTATCCGCGACGAAATCGAGCAGCGCCAGGCAGCACTGGCGCAGGAGTCTGCCAAGGAAGCATGGGGTATGCTTCGGCAAAAATCATCGTTGTCACAGCGCAACAACCAGCCCGCGCAGTCAGCGACGCACACGGCCAAGACGCCACCGGTGCTGGAGCGCTGGGAGCACGCGCGTCGCAAGACGGAAGGCAAGGTGGTGTATTCGTCACCGTCGGCGTCGTCGTCTTCGTCCGTAGCGGCAGGTGTTGTGAGCGCCGCCGCTGTGGCGATGACTTCCCACTCGCAAAAGGTTGCACAGATCCGCGAGCGCATCGAGGAGTGGCAGCAGCGCACTGAGACGCCAGAGCCATCGCTGACGACGATGCCGGCGATTACCGGTAGCAACATTTCCATGCAGGACCGAAGCCGTGAATCGGCAGCAACTGGCAGCTCGGCGGCAACAACAGCGAGGGGTGCGCAGCAAAATGTCGGCGAAATCGAATCTGTTGCCGCGTCCGCTGCGCCGTCAAAGGCCGCCGTATCGCCCGAATCTGCGTCCTCGCAGCCTGCAGCACGGCTGGTTCCCCTGACACCCGTGCTGGGGCACCGAGCGCGGCAGGAGCCACCATCTGGAAAGCACGCGCAGGCACCGCTGGAACGCGTCCAGGCGCTGGCACGCAGCAACACGCAGGCATCGCACGATTCAAAGTACTCTGAGGGGACGACGCAGTCAAGCAACGTGCCGCCGTCGCTGTTTGGGAGCGACAAAAGCACGTTCAGCACACCACTGCTATCCGGGCTGCCCCACGCTACAGTGCCCAGCAATGTGCCTAGCCTGCGCACTGCTTCAACAGCAAAGACCATGCAGCGGCAGCCATTGAACGTAGATCCAACCGATGATCACTCCTCTATGTTCCTGGGCAGCGTGATCAGCGCCGTGTCGTCACCTGTCAGTGTTGGCGGCCACAAGAGGGAGTCTCTGGTTGTTGACGCGCACTCGGCCAGTTCCGAATTGCTGCAGAACGTGCAGCATGTCAAGACCGCGTCGCCTACAGTTTTGCACGCCGCCTCGGCGGCTTCATCGGTGTCATTGTCGTCCTCGGGGATTAGCATGAGCCAGATCGGTGAGCCATCAATAGTAGCAAAGGAGCCGCGTGTTACGACGCAGTCTGTAATGGATAGTCCTACGGCCAACATACCCTCGTTTATCGGGTCGGAGGAGCGCCGATCATGGGCTATTCTTTATCCGACAGACCGGCCGCCGCTGTCAAACCCCAGCAACGAGTCGATGGGCTCGGCTGAGTCGCGCGAATGGGACGAGAAACTGCGCAGGCGCGCAAAGTCTATAGCTACTCAACTCGACATCAACGCGAGCGCCAGCGACGATATTCGGTTCCGGCCACAGATAACTGCCAGCCCTGTACATGCAACGGATCCCAAGACGTCGGGCGGCTTGGATTTGACGCCTCCAGTTTCCGAGGAGTTCCGGAAGGAGCGCAAGTTCTCTGCGCTGGCCACGCTAGAGGGCGCCAAGGCCAGGCAGCAAAAGTCGCCGCGCTCGCGCAAGAACCGGCAGAACCGCGATCCGCTGCGCTCGGGCCCGCCGTCGCCCACCGTCGAGTATCCAGTAAGCGACTTTGCGCAGCTACCACAACCAAATATGCAGTCAAAGTTTAGCTTGTCAGACAGCAGCAAACGCACCAGCGACCTCAGCGAGGCCAGCGACAATGATCTTTCTGGAGGTTTGCCGGCTGTCTTGGCAGCTAGCTCGGCATCTTCCAGCTCTGGTATCGACAGGGCTGAGCAGGGTATTTTGCAGAACAAGCAGTATAATTACGAGCAGCTGCTGCTCAGCGAGATTGCGACGCCCGTGGCCAACATTCCACGTCCGCCGTCTCAGCGCATGGGCCGTCACGGCTCGAGCCCGCTCAACCCCTACAATGCGTCGCCGACCATGACAGCAAGCCTGGGCAGCGTTGTACCTTCGCTCCCACCGTTGCCTGCTCAGCCCGCCGCTCAAAACTCGGCCGAATCAGTGCCGCCGCCATTGCAGCCGGCAGGGCTGTTTGATCGGCTGGCAGGAACCATGAGGCGCAAAGACAGAGCGAGCGACGGCGCCCAGGGCATTTCGACCAACGACCCGCTGGTTCTTGTATCTGCGCAGACACCGCTTCCGCAGCGCTGGTGGCGCAACATCAAGGAGAGTATGTACGCCCCGATTCCGCCGCTGCACAGCGGCCAGTCGCAGCAGCACCAAGTGCAGTCGGCGACTGTCGCCGCAATACCTGCAGTGGATGATGCCGCCGTTGAGCAACTGCCTGGGCGCCCTGCTCGGCGGCACTCGTTTAGCGGATCGACCAACATTGAGCAGAACAAGATTACAGCCGCGCTGTCGCCACGCGAGAACGTGCGCCGCAAGATGACTCTGGGCGACCGCGTGCGCGGCATGCTACGCGGTAAGCGTGGAGCATTGCCGGCCACAATTCTTGGAGCCGTCACAGTTGCCAGCGCTGCAGCAGCAGCTGGATCTGGTAGTGTAACTTCGGTAGCTGGCCCGACTTCGGAGCACAGCATGTACATGCCCGATCCTGCAGGCAAGCTTAACCTCCGGATTGCCAACGTCCCATCATCATCAATCCCGAGAACCAATCCTGAGTGGGCGGAGACCAACCCGTTCAATTCGCAAAAGTTGCCGCGGCGGCGCGCTTCGTTTGACACGCTGAGCGTACACGAGATGGCTGAGGCTGATCGCCAGAGCATGTACAACCGCTTGAACCACCTGCTCAACCCACACATCGCGCATGCCGGCCAAGCTGGCGCGGGCATTGATGTCCTGGCATCCGGGTCGCACTTCTCGTTGGCCCAGTCGCCAAACCTTGGCCATGTGCCATTGGCGCAGCCTTTCTCGTCGTCCGGAAAATTTTCGTTCACAGCATCATCGCAGGTGTCTGTGCCTGACTCGGCGAACGGCCGCACGCCCAAGCCACTTCCAGTGACGCCGCGCCGCAAGTCGCAAGCCCAAGACGAAGCAGCACCAATGCAGTCTGTGTTTACGTTTCCGAGTCGGCAGGAGATGGTGCAAAAGAACAGTCAGCCGTTGGTGTCGCCGTCGCCCGTATTCAATGTGACCAATAGCGCAACTGGAGGCGATGTACTCGCTAATGGCGAGGGTAAGCAGCAGCGGCAGCAGCCAGCGAAGTACGATCGCATCACCGGCCTTCCGATAACCATTGCCACAGCAGCGCCAGTGTCCAGCACTGGGAACCTTGCAGTTTCTAGACAGGAGATGATTCAGCGCCCACCACCCATGATCAGCGACAGCGTGCCGTTCTCGCCGGGCAGTGGCAACGTGCCGTTTTCTCCAGGCAATAACAATCTGTATGTCAACACTGCTGAGGTCATCAGGCCGCATCAACTGGTGACAATCCCGTCTCAGCAGCTGACGATACAGCAGCAGTCGGAGGACCAATCGCAGGTATCCGCCAATGTACAGAAACGTCCATCGCTGTTCAGGCGTCTGACATCTGGCTGGCGTAAGCCCGTGCCCACCGTGCCAAACAGGCCGACAATGGCTGGCCAGCTTGAGCCAATTGCTGAGGCAAACGCCGACTATGCACAGAACACCCATGGCGGCGCAATGGGAACCATGGCCACTGCAGCTGGCGTTGTGGCAGCCACTGGGATCATCAGTCATATGTTGCAACCAGCAACACACGGCAATGCGTCTGCCACAGCGCCAAACAACAACCAGGGATATCCTGCAAACAACTCTGACCCGAACGGCGCAAACATGAACACAAATCCCATTGTGAACGTGTACACTGCGAGTCCTCAGCAGTATTCGCAGGGACATGTGCAGCCTCAGACGCAGCAGCAGCAACAAATGTCATACCAGCCAGGTGTGATGTCCGCGCTGTCGCCGACCATGTACTCGCAGGACCCCAACATGCGCCCTCAGCAGCCAGGAAACATGATGAACATGCAGACGCCAATGCCTGGGCAGACGCAGTTCTCGGCCAATGTCTACCAGCCTGGCCCAGACCAGCCGTACATCCAGCCGCAGGTGCAGTACTCTGGCGACAGCTACGCTCCCGCTCCGCACCATATTACCCAGCCTATGGCTGCAGCGGCAGCGCAGGGCTCGAGCTCCTCCAAGCTGATGTCGGTGATGGCCGGCATTCCTGTGCTTGGAGCGCTGTTTGCAAAAAAGACGCCTCCGGCCAATGCCAACGTGCTCCCACCGTCGGGTGGCTTTAATCCAGCACTCGTCGGCAGCCAGCCGTCAGTCGCCGAAAATTACGGCCAGCCACCATTCAGGCCCAACACGTCAATGTCGTACACCACTTCGTACGTTGGTGGCGCATCACCACTGCCCGACAGCAAGCCAGAGGGATTTGGCTCTATAATAGGCAAGGCCATGGAAAAGTTCCACTGGGTGCAGATCCCGCTGATGACCTATGCGCTGCGCGAGTCAGTGCGCCGCAACATTGCACCATTGGTCGGTCGCTACGCGCTGAGGTACCCATTGGTTGAGGCCGAGGAGACTGCCGCCATCAGGGCTGCGGCCGAGCAGGTGAAAAAGAGCAACACCGTACAGGCCGGTGCCCTGCGCGCACTCGACGCCAAAGAGTTCCGCCATGCGGCGCCCGGCTTGCGCTACAGCGCGCTGGACCAGCGCCTGGAGAACACGTACGTGCCACGTTTTTCGCGGCTGCGCAAATACCGCCGGGCGCCAGAGGTGTGGGACGACGAAGACGCCCACAACATCGCCAAGCGCGTCTATTCGCGCATGCGTGCCACGCAGCAGTCAATGAATGGCCACGAGAGGATGCGCGTTGCTCGCTCCCTGAATAGGGCCAACAGCGCGAGGCGGTCCAGCGAGGCAGTTCTGCGCGGCGGAGGCGGCCACATGCACCGCGATATTGAGCGCGGGGAGCTGTCTGTCGACGGCCATCAGGGCAGCGGCGAACGCGGCCTGGGCGATGCTGAGAGTAGCGCGGCTGCCGGTGGCCCTGGCGGCCAGCTGCTGGCCCACCATATTGGCGCGTACTTGGTTGGCCTGTGCAGCCGCAATCAGCAGCGCAAGCAGGTGCAGCAACAAAACTCGGCCAGTTTCGGCCCGTCGCCGTCGCGTCGCGGATTGCAGCGCCAGTCGCAGCCGCAGCAGCGGGCCGCGTGCGTGAGCCCTGGCAACAAGGGCCTCTCGCGCATCATTGACAGCGATGTCGAAATTGACGTTAACGTCCAGGATGACCTAATCCGCGTATCGGTCCACGATTCTGTTGCACACAACCTGCACGCTGGTGCCCATACCAACGGCAATGCCTATTCCAACGCAGATGCTGATAGCGACCATGGCTCCGATCTCTTGTCGCTTCGCCGTGAGCCCACTGTGGATCAGCGGTACAACGAAGAGTTGCGCGACATTACCATTGACTATACTGACCACGAGAACGACGGCGGCTACTACGAGAAGGAGGATGAGCTGCGACCTGTCAACGGCAGCGCCAATGTTCGTAGTGGGGGGCTTCGGCAGCGCTTCTTTGGCGGCCGGCGCACCGAGCAACCTGCTGCCGCAGAAGTGCCTGCACAGGCGCGTGGCTCTGGTAGTGCGGCCGAGCAAGCGCCGGCGCCGGTTCCAGTGCCCAACTCGTCGCATGATCAGGAAAAGTCATCGAGCAATCCGCCCATGTTTCCGCCGTTCAGCCACCTGCCGCCGCGTGTCGTCGACCAGATCATGCACAGGGTCGGTGAGCCGCGCGTGTTTATCGGGTCGGCGAGCTCGCAGCTCGTGCCGCCAAACAACGGCCTGGGCCCTGGCGACGGCATCTTTGGCGATGCCAGCCCTTACCGCACAGGCACGGAGTGGAGCTTTGCCGAGTCGATTAAGTTCAGCTCGCCGTACCCGACTGCCACCGAGCAGGTTAAAAACAAGAGCGTCTGGGCAAGGATCAATGGCGGCGACAACAACGGCTCCAAGACAACGAGAAAGCTGCTGGCAAAGCCGCGAAGCAACGAGATTGCGCGGTGGCCAGTGCACGTCGAGATCATCCGCGATTACCTGCAGATAATCGCCCTTGTTCTTGGGTCGTGCGGATTCCTCAAGTCGCCGCTGGACTCGCCCATCGGCAAGCGCTGGCCGTGGATGCTTGTTGCCGGGGTGCCCGAGACCCTTGGCCTGCTGTGGGCGGATCTGAGCACGACGACGGGGAAGAGCATTGGATTTTTAATCTTTCTTGGCGCCATTGCTGCCGTCGCTCTCTCGATGTGGTCGTACGCGATCTACCTCGAGCGCCCGCCGCCGCCTCGTGCCCCTGGCGCCTCGCACAACGAGGCAGCAGACAAGCAGAGCGGCAGGGACCGCGCCAAGCAGGAGTCCGAGGCCAATGACGGCGGGCAAATCACCTTCGAGGAGGAGCTGTCCGTCGTGCCCAGCCGGTTCAACATATTTGGACGCATGTTTGGCAGAGTGCCCAAGCGGCAGCGCATGCACATCATCTACTTTGTGCTGACGACGCTGTATATACCGGTTGTCAAGCTGTGCCTCGAGGCCATTGTGTGGAGCCAGGGCTACTGGGCAGTGCCCAATCCATTCCGGACGTCCGACGATCCGGTATGGAACTTGGCTGACAGCGACAGCAGTCAGCGCAATCCAGAGAAGTTCTGCTACACGACAACTATGCGCAACGGCAGCTTTAATGGCGCATTTGTCGTGCTGCCGCTGGCCGTGCTACTCTTTATTGTTCTTGGAATGGTGCTGCCCGTGCAGGTGTACAAGCTAACCAAGCGCCACATGCCGCGCGTGCCCGGCTGGCTTGACGGCAAGACGCCCGGGTACCGCCTGCCGCCGGCCAAACAGGCGTCGCGGCCAACCTCGGCGCTGGCGGCTGCAGCGGCAGCGCCGTCGCGCGCCAACAGCAGGGCATCGCGTGGCGTTACCATTGATCCGCCCGCGAGAGGCGGCACCAGGAGCGCTGCGGACGGCGATTTGACGCGCGATGACCCGAACCCGATGCTCAATGCAAACGCGCTGCTGCAGGGCATTGATAAGCTGGGAATCATGAACCCCGAGGTGTTTGGCAACCTGGCAATGCTGTACGGACTGGTCAACAACGCGGGCGGCATTGGCGGCATTGGGGGTCCCAACGGCGATGTCAGCGGTTTGATCAATGGCGTGTGGGGCCACGTGCAGAAGTGGCTAGCGCGGCCCGGAGGCAGCGTCAACAGCGACCCGTACCTGGGCATGGAAAAGGACGAGGCGTACCAGGCGCGGCTTCGCGACATGAAGGAGAGCCATCGTAATCGCCATCTGGCCACAGTGCAGTACCGGCGCGCACTGGACTCTGACACGGCAGACTACCGCTTCCTGTACGTGGCCAACTACCCGGTGCACGCAAGCGACCCGGCGCGCATGCTGCTGTGGAAGCTGCTAATGGTGGTCGTCGCCGTTGTGCTGGCCAAGGACAACTGCTGGGCAAAATCACGCACGCGTCACTCGCTGGACGCCGGGCGCTGCGCCGCGCTGCTTCTTGTCGCGCTGCTGATGCTGCGCTCTCACCACTCGCACCGGCCGTTCTTTGACCCGACGGCCAACCTGGCCGGGCTGCTCATGCGCATCGGCGTGCTGGCGGCTGTAGTGTTTGCCTTTCCGCTGTTTCTGCTCGAGGACCCGCTGTCGATGACGCACATGGGCTTGTGCGTGACGCTGGTGATGGCCAACCTGCTGGTGCTCCTGGCTCTGCTGTGGTTGCTGTCCAACGCGCTGCCACGTTTCCAGGTGGTTGTCCGCGGGGCGTCGCAGCCGCTGACGCTGTCGCCTGGCATTCTAGTGGCGACCAGCCCGTACGACCCGCGGCTGCGCCGGCTGCTCATTGAGCGCGTGTGGCAAGACACGTGGTCAGCCATACTGCTGGCGTCGCGCGACTTCCGACTGCTACCGAACCACCGCATTGCGTTCTGCAAGACGCGTGCGCACCCGCCGTACATGGTCAACTACATTGGGTTTGCGGCCGAGCGGCATCTGGAGAACCTGCACCTGTACGACGCCATCGGGCGCCACGCCTACTGCCAGGCGGTGCAGATCGAGCGGCTCAACGACCAGCGGTCTGGGCTGATGGACGAGATTGCGCGCGGGTTCACCGGTCCCGACATGTACTTTAACCCGTACACGGCTGCGCACAGTGGCATCAACCCTGTCGGCATGGGCAGCGCAGTCGGCACCAGCACCAACTTTTACGGCATTGGGCGCTCGGAGGTGCAGACGTGGTTTGGCCGGTCGTACATCCTGCATTTCCCGTTCATGGTATGCATGGTGTACGACGAGCTGCCCGATGTTGTTGTGCCGATCTCGGACGAGGCCTTCCTGCGCCTGTACCTGCAGCAGAACCGCGACGACCCCAGCGTGCTGGCGCGCCGCAATGTGCGCCGGCGGCTGCGCGCTTTGGACGGTCAGCATGTGACGCTGACGTACATTGAAAACGCAGGCCCCAACGGCACGCACCACCGCTACTGCCTGCCGCCTTTTGCCAGCGAGAACGAGGCGTACTTGGCGCAGTTTGCTGGCCGTCGCCGCATTTTGTATCGTGGTGTTGTGACAATCAAGCAGCATGCCAACTCTGCTGTTGGCGGAAGCAATAGCAGTGGGGCGGGGCGCTTTGCTGCTGCCAACGTGGCTCCAGGGTTCGAGTGTTCGCTGGCGCTGACGGAGGAGATGATTGTGGACAACGAGCACCTAGTCAACAACCTGAGCCGCGAGCACAATGCGTTCCGTCTGGCGTTCTGGCAGACCGGACATGCGCCCGACTCGGTAATGCTGGTGCGCACAAACATTACGCAGCAGAGCCGGCGTGCGCTGCGCCTGAACGAGAACAACCGCCACCTGCTGGGCATTACACCCCTGTTTGACGAGACAACCGAGCTGCGCGCCCTGTTTGACGAGAACAGCGAGACTATCGACGCGCGTTTGGAGGCAGTCAACGCGCTTCTGGACCAGCACATGGTCGAGAGCCACGCGAGCTTTGTGCGCAAGCGCACTGGGCTGACGCCCAGCTTCCACATTGACGTGTTTGCGCCTGGCCCTGAATCCTTCCACGTGCAGCAGATGGCCCAGCAGGCGGCGCAGAACCCCAATGCACCGCAGCCAATCATTCCTGCGACGCCCGCTCTGTTTGGCGGCAATCCAGCGCTGAATGGCCAGTGGCACAATGACGAGCACGGGCGGCTGTCGTACATTCCGACAATGGAGCAGCTGGCCGAGCGGCTTGAGAGGTTCGAGGAGAACAGCTACATGCGCGACCTGTTGGTGGACCACCGCGATGATATTACGCTGCTGTACGAGCGGCTGCGCACACTGGTGCCATCTGAATCCAACGACCCGGTAAAGTTTGCGTGGTATATCTTTTGGGACGACCTCCATCGCCGCTACGGCAAGCCTGCAAGGCAGGGTGGCGTTAAGCAGATGCGCGAGTACGATGTTGACTTTAACCCGCTGTACCCGCAGGCGCTGCCGTACTACCCGATGCCGAGGCACAGGCTTGAGCGATTCTTGTTTGAGCGTGGGCTGTGGAAGCCGCTCAAGATGAATGGCAGTGGCGGCAGCGGCTCTGGCCGCGGCCTTGGGTTTAGTAGCTGGCTGCCCTGGGGCAACAGTAACGGCGGATCCGGTAGGCGACAGAACGGCGCAGCGGCGATGGCGGGTGAGTTTGATCTGGACCCAATGCCCGTGCCGGAGTACGTGCCCGGGGTTGCCAGGGCGTCGTTTGTGGGTAACGGCATAGCGACTGAGGCGCATCTGTGGAGGGCTGGCGAGGAGTTTGATAGCTTTGGCGATGCGCCGTTTGCGCGTGGAGTGCCGGCCACTGGGTTTATTCACTCGGGATTGCTCAACCGGCTGTATGCATGGCTGGACGTCATTGCGTATGGCACCAGTCGCTAGCCGAAATGTTGGTTCTTTTTTGTTTTTGTTTTTCCCTCTTATATATCAATATCAATATCAATATCACCAATATCATCAACATTAAATAGTACTATGAATATCCAAATAGCTAATCGGGTATGTGTGAGAATATATGCTCGTATGCACATATATGGCGTTAGATTACATTTATTTGTCGATTTAATTAACTAGTTCTGGTGCTCGCCCAATGCTTCAATCCTATCAACCGCGTTGTCAATGGCTGCAAACTGCCAGCTCCACGACGAGTTATACAGGAACTGACGCATGTCAAAGCGGTTGTCATCTGGGCTGTACGTCTCAGCATGGTACGCGGGAGTGATAGTGGTCATCTTGTGGCGGTTAATCGAGTAGTAAAAGAAAAAGCGCTTGACTTTATCCGCAATCTCCCTCGGGCTCAGCTTGCGGTCAACCCAGACGTGCAGAAGCTGTGTGAACATGGAGTATGGCCCGCACCTGCTGATCTTGCGCAGGCGCCCGAACTCAGTCAGCTCATCGTAGGTCATACCCATTTCAACCTCATCGCTCTGCACGTAGTCTTTGGAAAATGGCACAAGCTCAGCGGTCGGCATAGCGTCGAGAAAGGACGAGAGCATGGGGAGATCCATATGAGTGCACGCATAGGCGACGTAGCGACGCAGATCAGCTTTACTGATAGACCCGATGGGGTTAAGGTCGGCCGACGAGCAGTCGTATTTGGTGAAGTATCCGCGCAGACACTCGTCAACGTTGGACGACCCCAAGACAAGCAGCGAGCCACCACCCGTGCGGCCACGCACCCAGGGCAGCAACGCGGCGAAAAGGTAGGCCAGGAGCATGCGCAGGCGTGCTTGTATATTCTGCAGTGCCAGGTTTTCTGCCGTGCCGCCGCCGTGTACAGCGTAGCGTGGGGTGGCGGTGCTGCCGCAGACCAGCGTGAAGAGGCCAACTATGGCTGCGACTACAGAGTCCATGCTGAGATCAACATGGTAGCTGCCGAGGGCGGAGGCAAGCTGCTTGGCGCGCGCGCGCGTATCGGGGGATGAGTTGGCCGTGCCCATATAGCAGGTGTGGAAGATCTGGCCAGCCAGATCTTGGGCCGTCTGCGGCACAATGTCGGATCCGGTGCAGCGGCGCACGTCGCTCAAAACCTGGGGGTCACCGCGTGCACAGGCGGCAACGACAAGGCGGCACATTGAGTGAACAATGAGTGCTGTCGAGCAGCTGTCGATGCCGCCGCTGAGCGGCAGGAAGAAGCCGCCTTGGCGTGACCGGCGCAGGTAGTCCCAGAGCCAGCAGGCCGGGCCCAGGTTGATCTCCTCCTCGGGCGTGTGGAACCGCGGCTGCATTGGCGCAGTGGGGCGCACAGAGTAGTCCAGCTGCGCGTGCTCGGGCGACAAAGAGAAGGCGACGTGGACGCGCGGGTAGTCGGGCACTTCAGCGTGCGAGGCCTGGATTGAGCGGCTGGAGTTGGCGGCGCGGAATGCGCGAACAGCGCCTAGGTCGGCGGTGGCCAGGGTGACTTCAACGTCAGCAATGGAGAACTGGCGGCCCATGGCCAGCACGGTGCCGTTGGCTAGCACCATGGCTGACCCGTCGTAGTACAGGCGGTCGCCGTCGCACCCTTGCTGGTTGGCGTACAGGTAGATGCCGCCGCACTTCATCGTCGCCTCTCTGATCAAGTCCACGCGGCGCTGCAGCTTGCGCAGCTCGTGGTGGCTGCCGCTGCTATTGACGATGATCTCGGCGCCGGCCAGGCTCATTGCGATATGCGGGCTCTGTGGAGTGAACAGCTCCTCACATAGCTCAATGCCGATGCACGAGTCCTCGGTGCTCACCAGGGCGTCGCCCAATGGCACTGTGCGGTGGCCGGTGATCTGGGCAATAAACCTGGGCAGCACAAAATCATCGACTTGTGCGCGCTTAGTCCAGGGCGCAAACCACCGCAGCTCGCGGTAGTTACCGTCATTGGCCAGGTGCATTTTTGGTCGGATCAGCACAATGCGGCCATTGAGGATGAAGATGCGACAGTTGTACCGCGTGTTGCGGTGCAACACTGGCATGCCAGTGTCAATCAGTACATTGTCCAGTGACCGGTCCTGTAGGAGCCGGCCTAATATCTGCCAGGAGTGCAATGTTGTGTCGCTTTCGAGGAAATGGTCGTAGCAGCCGTAGCCCGGGATCTCCAGCTCGGGTCCGATGCGCAGCTTGGCGCCGGCGGCTTTGGCTTGGCGAATGCTTTCGGTGATGCGCTCGTAGTTGCCCTGGAAGTCCAAGGCCCATTGGTTGAGCGCGCAGGTGGCGACGGTGACGTAGTGCACCATGGGTTTGGGCTATATGAAATGAGGGTGTGTGTTTTGTGGATAAAAAGAGGAAATTGAATTGGATTGGATTGGATTGAATTGAATTGGTTGTAGTGAGGAAAAGTTGCGGGTGGACCAGGAAGGCGGCCTTTGTTGATCTATCTCCTCGATGTGTGGCCTGAAAGAAAGCTCGTCGGGGTCGATAATGCATAACGCGGGATCAATGGAATCTAATCATGATTATTGCTTGGTCTAAAATAGAGGCGGCCATCACATGGATGAGATATGGCACCGCAGCCTTATTTTCGTCCTGTGTCCTTTTTGTCCTTTTTGTCCTTTTTGTCTTTTTATCTTTTTGTCCTTTTCATTTTTCCCGCCGTACTTCAATTCCGACGCTGATTGTAAATTCAAGTTTTCAATGCTTGAGGAGACGCCAGCCAGCAAGCGACCACGGCTCCAGCACAGCAGCAGTGACAACGACGGCGATATCGTTGACAGCAGTACAAAAGGCGCCAAAAGCATCGGTGGCCGCTGCCGGCCAGCCGCGCTCGCGCTAATGTTCGAAGCAGTGCACTCCAACACAGCGGTGGTGACCCAGGCATCGGACCGTCCGCTCAATCTGCTTTTAACCGACGCATCAACACGCGAGTACATTGAGCCAGAGCTCCACGACTGCCGCGTGCGCTGCGTGTTAGACAGCGCCGACGCACGCGCCATCGTTTACCGCGCCAAGCGCATGCAGGCCAAATTGGACGCGCACCTGCACAATGACCGCGCACAGTTTATTCACGTGTTTCAACAGCGGATGCAGCGGCTGCAGGAATCAGGGCAGTTTAACGCGGCCGATATGCAGGTACTGCGGAGCCACTTTGCCGTTCTCGAGGGCAACCAGCAGCAGCCAGAGGCAGACTCTGAGGGCGCAGCATCAGTGGCGGCAGCAGCAGCAGCAGCCGGCGATGTGGTGGCTGCGGTTGTGCGACTGAAAGCGAGTTTTGCGCTGCCGGCTAATTTTGTCGACGCACCCGAGACACACGCGTTATTCCATGCACTGTTCGCTGCTGCTGGCGCCTCGATGCAGGCTGGCCGGCCGCAGTCTTTGCCTTTGCCATTGTTGACGCGCGCCTCGTACGCGTCCGCATTGGACGACGCGCTGCGCGACGCGCAACTACGCACCTGCCGCCGCATCTCCAAGCATATAGCGGACGGCGGCGCCACGCTGCTGCTGCATGGGCGGCGGATACGCGGCGGCCCACGAGGCATTGTGCGGATTTCCATTGGCGTGCGGCGCCAAGCGCTGCTGCTGGACTGGGCCGTGGCCGGCGACGCAGCGGATGCCGCCGCGCAAGTAATTGGCGCAGTCGCACGGCTCAGTGATATCGCAGCAGGCAGAGGGCAGAGGGGTTCCGGCTCGGCTCGGCTGATCGGCGTTGTGGCGGCGGGCAACTGGCCGCTGATCGCTGATGTGCGGCGGCGCGTAGCTGCATATTTGGGCTGCGCGTGGCATGCGGCGTGTGCGATGCAGCAGATCGACGTGTTGGCCTATGGGCTGCTGCACGCGCGGCGCGCAGGAATTGGCTCAAATAGCCGCGCGCTTGAGCAGGCGGCCGCGGCCATTGCGGCAGACCCGGCGGCGCACGCACTGTGGCTGGCACACGGCCACCGACCGCTCAACAGCGGTGCTCGGACCGGTGGCAGAGTGGCTGGGCTGCTGGCAACATTCCAACGTATGGTAAGGGTGGATTATGGGCTTTTACAGCGGCTGCGTGCGCTGGTCGGGGAGGCGGCATATGTGCATTTTGATTGTTTGCTGGACCGCTTGCGTGCGCCGATGTTTCTGGCGCTGGTGCAGGCGCTGCGGCTGCTTGGACATTGCGCCCGAGTGCTTGGGCAGGCGCCGTTGCTGCCGGATGCTGCGCTGCTATTGGCGCGGCTCGAGGTGACGCTTGAGTTGCTCGCTGCACCTGCGCATTCCGCTTCTAATGCTGATGCTGCGCCAGTGTCCGATGAGCTACGCGCTGTGGCCGGCCACTTGCTGGCGCATCTCCGCCGCTGGTTGGCCGAGTCCAATAAGCAGCAGCAGCAGCAGCAGCAGTGGCAATGCTTTGACATGCCTCATCCTGGCGCACTCGCTATCACTGTACCCAGCCAACCAGGCGTATGCCTCTTTTTCCTTGCCACTGATACCCTCGCAGCTTATCGACACTGCGCGTACCCTGTGGTGCATACTGCAGACAGCAGAAAATGATTCAACTGCGTTCTCGACGCCTGAGCTGTACATGCATTGGGACGCTTCCCGCGCGGCACTCGGGCATGTGCGCCAGACCAGTGCTGAGGATCTGCCGGCAGACTTTGCCATGCGCCGTATTTTTGACCTTTCAGGGTTGGCATCTGCCGACCGCAGTCACCATTACCAGCCGTTTGTTTCTGTGGCTGCTGCATTATGCGATGCCATGGCCTGTGTCCCTGGGATGCACTGGGATGATTCCTGGGATGACTGTGCTGTCGATGAGATGCGATACCGAGAGTTACTTTTGGTCGCCCTGATGGATGCTTTTGACTCGACTGGTGATCTGGGGTTGGAGGTGCCGCCGCTGATCCTGCCAGTTGTGTCAGTTGCTGAGCACCAGCGCAAATTGATTTCATCCTGTGTGGATCTGAATGTCTTGGCCGAAGGTGATCCTGATAATGCTGATTTGGATTTGGATTCGGATTCTGCTCAGCCAACTCTTGCTGCTGAACCATTCCATGCCACTGAGCTGATTCACACTAAAGAGGCAGGGAGTATAGCGAATGCTGCTGCTGCCAACAGTAGTTCCGCGTATGACGCCACGGATGTTATTGCTACATGGCCTGCAGACGATGGCAATGACGATGGCAGTGGCGATGGCAATGACGATAACATTGACAATTCTATCGAGACTGACTCCATCAATGCTGATGCTGCCAGTGCTGCCAGTGCTGCCGCTGCATGCTGGATGACGAAAAATTGCTAGACGATGATCGGTCGCTGGACGACCAGCAGTCCCTGGACAACCAACGGTCCCTGCTGCTATGCTATTTTAATCGCGATCGCCTGCAATCGCTGGTCCAAATTTAATCATGTGATTCGATCACCCAGTTAATTTGATGATTTTGATGATTTTGATCCTTGTCTTATTTAAAAAAAAATTGGCAAAGAAAAAATTGCTTCTTCTTTGAGTCTTGCTTGCTTGTTCGTCTTGTCTTGTCTGTCAGTTCTGGCTTTGTCTTGCACCAAAGCCTGGAAATTTATGAGTAAAAGTTTTTTTTTTACTTTTTTTATTTTTTCCTTTCAGCTTCTCTATTTTTATTTGTTGTTTAATATTTAAATCTCTACACTTTTTATTTTTTATATTTATCTTTCTCCATAAAAAATGAGCGACGACTACAGCATCAAGCCCGAGGCCAAGGTTGCCCCGATCGACACCTCCAAGTGGCCGTACCTGCTGAAAAACTACGACAAGCTGCACGTGCGCACCGGACACTACACGCCCATCCCGGTTGGCAGCACACCGCTCAAGCGTAACCTCCAGGACTACGTCCGCTACGGAGTCATCAACCTGGACAAGCCCGCCAACCCGTCCTCGCACGAGGTTGTCGCCTGGATCCGGCGTATCCTGCGTGTGGAGAAAACCGGACACTCCGGCACGCTTGATCCCAAGGTCACCGGCTGTCTGATTGTCTGCGTTGACCGCGCCACGCGCCTGGTTAAGTCGCAGCAGAGCGCCGGTAAGGAGTACGTCTGTGTACTGCGGCTCCACGACGCCCTCGATAATGAGATGGCTCTGGCCAAGGCTGTCGAGACTCTCACCGGAGCTCTCTTCCAGCGCCCGCCTTTGATTTCCGCTGTTAAGCGCCAGCTGCGTGTGCGCACTATTTATGAGTCCAAGCTGGTCGAGTTTGACAATGATCGTCACTTGGGTGTCTTCTGGGTGAGCTGCGAGGCCGGAACTTATATCCGTACCCTGTGTGTCCACCTGGGTCTTCTTCTTGGCGTCGGCGGCCATATGCAGGAGCTCCGCCGTGTGCGGTCTGGTGCTCTGACTGAGTCTGATAACCTCGTGACTATGCACGATGTGCTGGATGCTCAGTGGGTGTATGATAACACCAAGAACGAGGACTACCTGCGTCGCGTCGTGCGTCCTCTCGAATGGCTGCTGACTGGGTTCAAGCGCGTGGTTGTCAAGGACTCATCCGTCAACGCCATTTGCTACGGTGCCCGTCTGATGATCCCCGGACTCTTGCGTTTCGAGGACGACATCGAGATCAACGATGAGGTTGTCCTGATGACCACCAAGGGCGAAGCCATCGCTATTGCCATTGCCCAGATGACCACCGCTGTCATGGCCACTTGCGACCACGGTGTGGTTGCCAAGATTAAGCGTGTCATTATGGAGCGCGACACCTACCCGCGTAAGTGGGGACTTGGGCCAATGGCCCAGCAGAAAAAGAAGATGATCAAGGATGGAAAGCTGGATAAGTTTGGTCGTAAGAATGAGGCTACTCCGGCGGATTGGTCCAAATCGTATGTGGACTTTGCTGGTGGTTCGGATGCTCCCCCTACTATGCCTACGGCTGCTCCAGTTGATGTTGCTCAGCCTATTAAGCGTAAGGCTGCGGAGGATTCGGATGTTGAGATGGAGTCGGATAGCGAGAAGAAGGAGAAGAAGACTGAGAAGGACGATAAAAGGTAAAGAAGGCTGAGAAGGAGGCTAAGAAGGCCGAGAAGGAGGCTAAGAAGGCTAAGAAGGCCAAGAAGGAGTCGAAGAAGGATTAAATTTTATAAATAAAATTATTCTTTTTTTTGTTTTTCATTTATTATCAATTTCATATAACAAAATTTTAAAATTCGCAATCCAAAGAATAACTACATGACATACTTGTCAAACAGGTAACCACCTTGTTTTTATTAAATGTCTCTTTTTTATGTTGGCATACACAACTTGAAACATGACTGCGCTCACATGAAATAGTCTAAATATCAAGCTGGTATACCTAAAACACTAGAACTGTGAAGGGTACTCAGTTGTAGCTTTGATCATCATATTAATAAATAACCGGTAGCGCCATTCACTGCAACGCCAACCATATGCCGTTTTGGAGTTGGCCTACACAATTTTGATAAATAGCTAAAAAAAAAATACATTGTTGAGAACCCCACAGAGGGGCGGTGACCTATAGGCCAGCTGTTACGCAGCAGGATTGGTCACTGTGTTATGCAGCAAGTTTAATCATTTATGACAATAAACATATTATATATGGTTGTTGCCATGGTTGTCTCTGACTAGACAAACCCGACTACGTACAATGCTTTCAGCTGGTATAAATTAAAAGCTAGTCCTCGGCATCTAAGGAAAACAGAACTTTAACTTTTAACTTCTAAGTTTGAAATAAATTCCAATAACCTTTAAATCGGTAGTAAACAAGGCAGCATTCATTAGTTTAACTCATTTTACCAGCAACCCAGGCTGAGACACGTAGGCACGCACAGATGCATCAGGCAGATGCAGGACCTCACCTGATGCTTTGATCCAGCTACATCAATTGCAAAGTTGTGTGATGTTTATGATTAAACCTGTTTTTCCCAGATCCTGATGATAGTAGAAATTGATGCAATTTCGGGGTGCATCAAAATAGCACTTGTCTTGCCGCTGTCTTTTGTTTTGCTACTTGTGTACATGTGTGCGGTACAGGAGATGCCGGGCACTTATTACAGGTTGCTTTTGATATATATTGGGGTTTTCCCGCCATGAAGGTAAAAATACCTTAATTTTCTAATATATTCATTTTATCTTTAATTTGATAGCATTTTACTTGTGTTGTGCAACTCGAGGATATGGAAGTGGATGTTGAGGTTGTGAATCGCGAAACAAGTTTTCATCTGCATGCCGATTGACAGGGCATTGATTGGATCATGCAGGCATAAATTAGGGAGGCATTATAATCATGCCCAGACATGCTCCCCATTTTGCAATGCACACGCATGAGTGCACTTATGCGAAAACCACATCATTAACTTCCCAAGATACCAGTCTGCTCGCAGAATAACCAGTTCTCGCCAACAGAGTGCACAGTTGGCAATGTGCACAACAAAGGCGACGAGATGCATACATAAGACAAGGCCGGCGCTGGTAGTAATTTAGAAACATTGGTATTAAAACCCTTTTATAAAGCCATACCCTAGTTTTAACACTACTGGAGTAGTGCTCACATACCCCCTCTCTCACATGACACTTTTGACCTGCCAAAAAAAGGAGCTACTCCCGCTATTCATTTTTTCTTTTCTTTTCTTTTTCTTTTTCTTTTTATTTTTGAATCAAATGTAGAATGGCTTTTCCTTTTACAATGTTTAAAGGAAACATACGACACACGTCCAATGCAATTATCTTTATTACAGAGCTATTTTGCTTTTTGTATTATTGATTTATTTGTATTGTCCAGTAAACAATTTTTTGAAAAAATTGTTTAAAAGGAATAAAACGTGACAATTACAAGAAAATGATTATAAACAGTTTGAAAAATAAAGTGACCGTTCTGAGCAACAAAAAATAGCTGAATACCAAGTTTTATAAATAGATAGGGATGAAGGCGTCTCAGAACTCCCCAAATATCTTCATCTATCATATTATACCTTAGTTTATTCCAATATATTTTGCAACATTTATCAAAATCTAAGCCTGTATTTTAAAAAATGCTTTCCAACTTTATTCGTCTTCCAGTCCTGGCCATTGCTACTATTTTTTATCAAACTCTGTTAAAGCAGGCCTTTCAGACTGTCCCAAGAACCTAGCCTTCCAACTGACCAACGTCTTCCAGTTTGGCGATATCAAGTCACCTTATGGCAATTGTGAGGCGGACAGCAACGGCAGTGGCTACTCATCTGGAATAGCAAACTTCAACACTGCCTCTGGCGACACTTGGGATGTTATTCAAGCCTACCACAAGTTGACCAATGACGAGGACGCGTTTTCCAAGTATGACAAGGTATTGGCCGAAAGAGCAGAGTCTGGAAGTGGTTCCATCGTTGGACTCGAAAACTTCTGCGATGTTTGGACGGCCCTTACTTTGGATGCAAAGTTCATTTCCGCGCAGGGCACAGTCTACGATAGTCTGTATTTCACTCCGTCTCAAAATTCCGCCGACAAACTCGGTCTCAAATACAGTGTTAGCCAGGCAGTATTTTACGATACGGCTGTTTCTCGTGGCGCGGGAAGCGGCAAGACCAGTCTGGGCGGCATCATCAAAGAGACTAACAAGAAGGTGACCAGCGACAAGACAGGCGACTCTGAAAGCAACCTCAGTATTAATGGATATTCCATCGATGAAATTGAGTGGCTCAAGCTGTTCCTTGGTGTCAGAGCCAAGTATGACACCCACGGAAAGGCCAATATCAACTCATTCAAGTACATTATTAAAAATGGTCAATTCGACTGGGCCGATACGCTTGATGTGCTGAATAATAAGGGAGAGGTCGGAGATATCACCTGCGCCAACTCGTTTAACCCGCTTGATATTAACCCGAACCAAAACTGAATGGTAGGGGTATACTTTATTTTACAGATTCATTTTTCATTTTCTATTTTTTGGCTCTAGACTCCCAATATAAATACCATTTGCAATGAAATAAACAAAGTATAGGAATGACTCGAAAGCATCTATATGAGAGAAAAAATTGAATAGAGTATATCCACATGTGACATTTAGCCAAGACTTCCAATAAGCAAGAAATATACGCGGTTATTGATAATTTATCATAAGGTCCAATCAATGTTTGTTTTTTATTTCCTGTGCAATGTCCTAAAAAAATTGACCTGGTCTACTTTTATCACCTCACCTTGTTGAATACGAATAAGATGGCATTGCACTTTCTGCGCACGCGACAAAGGAAATATATAGAGCCGCTGGTCGTATGCGACTATAACCCGATATGGGCGACAAACTTCAAACTCGAGCAGCAAAACATTCACAAAGCCATCGGCTCCTTGGTCGTGAGCATCGGCCACATCGGGTCCACCAGCATCCCAGGTATGGCAGCCAAGCCCATCATTGACATTGAAATTCTGGTCAATGACTTTAGCCAGCTTAACCAGTGCATCCAGGGTATGGACCACATCAACTACGTGCACAAGGGCCAGTGCGGAATCGAGGGGCGCGAGTATTTTAGAAAACTCGGGTACCACGCTCACATGGTACAGGTGGGCAGCGACGAGCATCTGCGGAAGAAAATGTTTTTGGATTATTTGCGAAACAACGAGGATGCACGCAACGAGTATGTCGAACTAAAGCGCAGCCTAGCGAAGAAGTGGTTTGAAAGGATCAATGGCCAGTACCACTACAACTTGGAAAAACCGGGCTCATTCTGGATATCCTCCGAAGAGCCGGTTGGGATCTCGACAACCTGCCGCCGTACCTGATAAAACATAGAAATGAATTGAAATTGAAATCGAAAGAATAAATGCTTTTTTGTTGACTACTTCGCTACAATAGTCATTTTTTTGTTGTTAAGCCAGCTTGGCATACGACGGAGGTGCATAGATGCGGCGTAGAAGCTTGATGATATACAGTGGGACAGAGGACACGGCCGTGATGACAATGGTCTTCCATACAAAGGCCCTGGACATGATGAACGACACGTCAAAGTACGCGGGCAGCACCCATATCGAGGCAATGTAGATGGCCAGGGATCCGAGAATAGACCAGATCATCCAACGGTGCCACGTGCGGATCTCCAGGGCAACCATCAGCAGCTCATTGAGCACCAGTCCTGTAAAGGCAATGGATACGACGTGGATAAACTCGGTGTCAAACAGCCACACGGCAATCATCATCAGTGCGCCGCCCTGGTAGATGCTGATAAGCAGCCACGTGAAGAACGTCTTGTACGACAACGATCGGCCCTTGGTCAAGTCAGCGTAAAGCTCGGGATACAGCATGGCAATGTCCTCGGTGACGTCGCGGTCAAGCACCAGCGAAAAGACAGGCGCCATCGTATACACGGTCGTGTAGCCGACCAGGAGCAAGCCCTGGAACAATGCGATAGGCGCAAAGTAGAACAGCGCTGAGAACACCACTTGCATAATGGAAATGATCAGGCCGCGGTGGATGACAAACTGCGCCAGCTTGGCAGATCGCTTGTAGCTGTTGCGGCCGTGCCACAGCAGCAAACGGCCCAGGTATGAGAACTGATTGACTGAAAAGTCTGCGGCCAGTGACGCCTGCTTGCCCTCCTTGCCGACCAGCCCGACGCCGACATCTGCAGCCTGGATCATGCTCACATCGTTGCCGCCGTCGCCCACGGCCAGCACACGCTTGCCAGTGTAGCGCTGGATCAGCCGCACAACGTCTGCCTTTTGCGTCGGCGAGCAGCGGCAGCACACGACAGCCGACAGCCCTGCGGCCAGCTGCACAAACTCGTCGCGGTAAAAGTCCAGCGTCAAGTGAAGCGAGTCGCCGTCGATGATCAGGCAGCAGTCGCCTAGCGTGCGCAGCGTCTCCAACGCGTCAGACACCTCATGCGCAGCCTTGAGCCCGGCGATGACGTGAATTAGCTGGTCACGGCGCACCAGCTTGGCCGAGACAGCGACGCACGTGGCAGTCTCAACCTTGTCGCCGGTCAGCATCCACACCTTGATACCGGCATTGCCCAGCAGCTCGAGCGTCGCACGCACATTGTCCTGCAGCCGGTCCTCGACACCGGTCAGGCCGAGCAGCTCCAGGTCGCTCTCAAGGTAGTCAGCGACGATCTGCTGCATGGCTTCAGCGCGGCCGACGATGCTGACCTTGGCGTGCTGGTACGCAGTCTCAAAGCGGGCGTAGGCGTCAGCAGATAGCCGCTTGCGGCCAACCACCAGCGTGCGCAGGCCATCGCGCGCCATGTTGCCGCACTCCTCGTCCAGCCAGTCGTTGTACTGCACAATTCGCGTCATAACGGCGTCAGCACCCTTCTGCACAAAATGGATCTCGCCAGACAGCCGGCTGCGCACAACGATGCCCATGCGCTTGGACTCACTGGTGAACGGGAACACCTGCAAAACGTCGTACGTCAGCGTTGGCGCCGTTCCCATGCCGGCCTGCGACTCTGGGATCAACGCGTCCAGCCGCAGCGTGATGGTGCTCAGTGTGCGCTCGGCCAGCACAACGCCAACGTGCTCAGTCCACTTGACAATGGCGACCTCGTCGGGCGACGATGCCTGGTATGCCATTGGCCGGGCAACACCGAGGCCCACGCGGCCATCGTGCGTATGCGACTCTGGCGCGTCCTCCTCGGCTGGCGTGACGTTGTGGCACAGCGCAAGGCTCTCGACCATGTCGAACACGCGCTGCGGCATGTCGCGCCGCGCCTTGCCGTGGCCCCTGGCCAGCAGCGCCGAGTGCTTGCTGCTGCTGCCTCCCGGATCCGCATCGGCGCCGATGGTTGAGCTGCCGGCGGTCACAGAATCAGCATTGGCGCCGGTGATGCCGCGGTCACGTAGGTTGGCGCGCACCTGACGGGTCACCTCATCGGAGGTCTCAAGCGTGTAGGCCATGACACCCATGTGAATGCGCTTCATCTCCATATCGTTGCAGGTCAGCGTGCCGGTCTTGTCGGTCAGGCAGTACTCAATGCGGCCGAGCTCCTCAGGGATCATGCTGTTGCGCACGACCGAGCCAGGGATACTATTGTCGCGCTCGATGCCCATCGAGTAGAACGACTTGCCCATGTCGAGGTTGACGCGCAGACTGATGGGGATGATCGACGAGAACAAAATTAGGAAGCGGAACAGCGTCACGTACCAGACGGCCTTGAAGCCGTCGAGCGCGACCATAGCCAGTGACAGCACCAGCGTGACGACAAACAGGATCTTGGACAGCCGGTTGACCTCAGTGTCCAGGATTCCAACCTTGGTCTTTGCGTGGCCCGTGTTCATCGCCGCGCGCGTGTCTTTGCCGGTGTAGACAACATACCCGACGGCCGATCCCGACGCCAGCGTAGTGTTCGACCACATGGTGTTCTCGACGCCCAGCGGCACCGTCATCGGCAAATTTGCTGTGTCATCGGACCCGGCGCTGATAGTCAGCGTACCAACAAAGTCATAAATGTCCTTGTGCGGCGCGTCGGCAAACACGGAGCCGTGCAGCGCAAACAGATCATGGTTGTCGGCAAGCTTCTGCGTCGCGTTGACGGCAACGCGCAGCTTCCAGTCGGTCTCACCGTCAAGCTGGTCGGTGCGCACAAAGCAGGCGCCTGACGACTCGGTCGTCCGCAGCAGCACCATGTCGGCCGGCACGCGCTGGTTCTTCTCGATGATGATTAGGTCGCCCACGCGGATCTTCTTGCTGGGGATGACCTGTGGCCCATCTGGCGTCAGCCGCATGTATCGCTGTGAGTTAGCCTCGTTGTCCCTCTTCTTGCGTGCATGGTCGTCGTGCCACTCCTTGGCCATGGTCACTGCTAGCACAAACACCAGTGGGCCAACGTATGTGAACAGGTACCCGATCCGCAGCTGTGGCACAAACTGCGACAGAGCAACGAGCAAAAAGTACATATTGAAGAAAAACTTGAACTGCTCAAACAAGACCAAGGGCAGAAACGTGAAGAAGTTGTACTTGTTGTTGCTCACGACATTGCCCGGATACCGCTGCTTTTTGAATGAGTTGTCCAGTGGGTTTAGCGGCTCTGTGCGCGCGCTCCCTGCTCCTTGTCTTCCCTTTTTGCTACTGTTGCTGTTGCCGTTTAACGGTGCTGTATCTTCGAAATTGACCCGGTGTATTTCAGGCTCGTCCAAATCGTATGCTGACGCCATGAGCGGCGTGTCAATTGACGACAGGCTGCTGTGCGACCTGTCGATGGAGGTCCTGCTGTTGTCGAGTCGCTGCATTGGAATTGTCTCGCCATTTCGCGAGGCTGCCGACCGACGTTTGCTCATCTCAAAAGTAGGTCCGGAAGTGGGGGTGGCAAATCGAGAGTTTTAATGGAGCAGGGAAAAATAATAGAAATGCAATAATAGAAACAAAAAAGGTTCAAAAAAAGATGAATAACCAAGAAAAGATGCGGGGGGATAAAATTCTAAACTTAAACTTTTTTATTTTATCTCGGCACGTCACTTGTGCTTTCATTTTTTATTCATGTTGCTTTGCCGCTTTGATGCTTGAAAAAATGAATGGATATTTAGTGAAGGAATAATAAAAAAGATAGGAATAAGAAAATTAGACTGTGTTTTTTATTCCCAGCGAGGAACATTGCGCTGCTGCTGGTTCTGATGGTTTTGGTTTTGTTGATAATCCTGGCTCGGGTTCTGGTTCTGGTTCTGATCCAGCTGCTGCATGCTGTAATTCATCGGGATCCACTCCTCGTCTTGAGGAATAAAGCTCTGCTGGCCATGGTTAGTCCTTGGCGCGCTCAGCACCTGTGACGAAGACGCAGCAGGAATTCCACCAGCAGCGCCGCCGCCGCCGCCGCCGCTGCCATTGTTATTATTATAGTTAATGACCACGCCAGCTGCTCTACCCTGCGACACAGGCTGCCCGTACCGACCAGGATTCTGTTGCTGCTGCTGGTGCTGCTGAATCGGCTCGGCCGAGCCATTGTTGACCAACACATTCGGCAAAGTCCTGTATCCTTGTGGCTGGCGAATCGTCGGCCGCTGTGCTGATGGCGGACGAGGACCAACGGGGCCAGTGTTACTCGTGAAACTAGCGACACTACCCTGCATATACAGCATAGGGTACATTTCGCCGTTGCTCTCATTCCTGCTGCCGCTGTTATCATACTGATCCACGCGGTTAAAGTCCTGGCCGCCATGGTTAATCCAGCCCATCGAGGTGTTTCCGTACCGGTCAATCGACGGGTTGGACATGGGTGCATTGCAAACTCGTTACCTCGGCATCCGATATATCCGACGACCACGAAGACATTTGCGCATTACCAAGCAGGTCCGCCTGGCTACTCTCCACACTGGCACCGTGTTTCTTCCCATACCCAAGCCGCACCATCTCAATAGGGTCATGCCCAGTGACGTTGCTTTCGACCGAGAAACTGCGCACCAAGCCTTTGCCATACCCGCCGCTGACCGCAGTGGATGCGGAGCCTGGGTTCATGAACGGCATGGGTGTCGTGGCGCCATCGAAATCGCGCTGGTCGCGCTCGTCCATCACGGTGTCCGTATCGGGCATATCCGAGCCAAACAATGTCGACGCATTGCCAAAGCTGCCAGCAAATTTGACCTCACCGTCTCCCGCCGGTCCCGCTGCCTTGAGTGCCCGGCGGATCGTCGCGCTGACCGCCTGCACTGATACTCTGCCTCGGTAGATCTTGGGCAGCAGGTGGCGAATGCGCTTATCGACCATCGGCGTGTTCAGTGGCTGCGAGAACGTCGGGTGCAGGAACCTGTCGCCCAGCGTCTCGTCGACGTTGGCGTCCTCGTCAATCATATTGTCTATGTCGAGCTTACTGCCCGTTTCTGCGGTCTCCATCATATAGTTGGTCTTGCGACTAATCCAACGGTGCATCATAAAGCCAATGATACAGGTGATGACGGGCAGCGGGATAAATATGTAATGATCGGCTGCATGTTGCGGACCTCATCAAGTCTGTCAGTAAACTCGTCCATGCGTGCCTTGAGGCAGCAGATCATGTAGTCTGGAAGATAACCATAGACACGATCATCCGGTCAATGACGTTGCGCCACATAATTCCGGCAGTGTCATGCCGCGTCTGGTACACGTACATGACAGCGTACTTGTAAACCCAATAGGCCAGGACAAAGTCGAGGAAGGCAAAGGGCAGCACGATGGGCGAGTACAGCGAGTAAAACATGCCGATGGTAAACACCCACAGGTACAGGGAATACACCGGCGAGTAGTCGAACTCAGGCGGCTTTGTCAGATCGCGCAGCTCGCGTGGCGTCAGATCCCTGGTATACCGCATGAAGAAGATTCTGATCAACCCAATGAGCTGCGCAAACTCAAGCATGGCGCTCAACCCTTGAGTGACACGTAGGAGGTCCAGAACTGCGCTTTCATGTTGAGCGACTGCACAAAATTGTGCGCCAGCGATGCTATGACCTCCCCGCTCAACGACTTCTCCAGAACCCCACGCACAATCACACCGACAAGGGTGAACACGAAGATATTGGACAAGAAATAGAATACGTACATTTTCTTCAGCACTGCCCGCTCAACGCCTGTGTGCGTCGAAATGCCCTGGTACCGGCTGATGGCACGGAAGACGTGCGGGATTAATATGTAGTAGAGCGTCAGGATCAACGGCGAAAACGATGACTGCCAGATTGTCGTCATCGTATTGTGCCTAGTGAAAACCCCTGCGTCTTGGGCCAGATGACCTGGATATTGATTGCATCTCCAATGAACGTCAGTGCGGCGACCGGCCAGAACGCGATAAACAAAATAAAACTGAGATAAGCCGAGCGCTCCACAGACGGCCGATCCGCTTGCCCTTTGGCATCTGTGCGTTGCTCCAGATAATGTCTTTTGGGTGCGGGGCCAGCTGCGTCGTAGTCGGCGACACTTTCTTCAGCGACTTCAGCAACTTCATCGCCTCATGGGCCATCTGCGGCGTTGGATAAGACACAAATCCGATACTAGTAGGGTTGAACGTTTCCATCTCGCGGCGCGTCTGGTTGATGGTTGATTCGAGCGACTCGATCTCCAAAGTGTAGTGCTCGATGGCATCGACCATGGCACCGGATACCTTAATCTTGGGTCGCGGCTTTTTTGGTAATCACCGGCAAGGTATTTTGCCAGGACCTTCTCGAGCTTGCGCACGGACTGCTCGTGTTTGTCGACCAGCTCCTGTAGCCTGCCAATTTTTCTCGCAATTGATGCCTGCGTGGGCTTCACAGCCGTACACTGGCTGGAAGCAAAAGCGTGCAGCGCCCTGTCGGTTTGCATCTGGGGCGGGACACAGGACACCATAACTGTGCGCGACTGGAGCTTGCGCAGGTACTGTGGCGACGCATAATAGTCCTGCTTGATACGAATGTAGTGCTTGTACTCGCGCCAAATAAAATAAAAGAAAATGGCTGTGAAGATATAAGCCGCCACAACGTGCAGCGAGAGGACGCCCAGTGTGGTGATGTGGTACAGTGTGATCCATAGGAGCGCAAACTGCTTCAAGTTTCCGGTGACGTTCGCGTTGTCGCCGCTCGAATAGTTGACTGGAACTATTATGCACATGCCCAGGACGCCAAAGATGCCCATCATCCACATTCCAAGCTTGAGAAAGCGCAAGAAGAGAACAGAGTCCATGTCGACTGTTTCCAGCAGGTACTGCTCGTCGGCACGCCATAAAATAGGCACCCACGCAAATAGTCCACGACTGATTTTCGGCGGCTTGCGTCTACATTAAAAAACATAAAGTAAACAGGGAATAAAAAATACAATATTGATTTATTTATTATTATTTTTGGTTTTAGCTCTGGTTCTGGTTCTGGTTCTGATTGGCACTGCAAGTGTGGACATCAAATAAAATAAAATAGACCATCAAAGCTTAATTTTCGTCGTGATGGTCCGTCCGTCCATCTAGCCAGTCTTGCATATTTGCAAAAAAAACATATTCACATTCATACAACGTACCTGTCGTTAATCAGCGCTTTGTAGCGCCTCGCGTATACACGCTGGTTATTCGGCCGCAGAAAGATAAAAAGAAGCAAAGCGCCCGCGCTCGCTCCAATATTGAAGCCGGCCTGGTACAGCAGGCCAACAATCGACAGGTATTGCTGACTGGTCTGGCTGTTATCGGTGAAAATACCCGCAAGAATGTTTTGGAGCACTGACTGGTTGGCATCCGAGGATCCATCTCTGGGATTTAGCGCCATGTTTGTGTCAAGACGCGCGTATCTGCGTGTTTTTCTTCCAGAAAAATATGTGTGAATTGGGTAAATTATGTAATAATAAAAATAAAACAAGTGATGATAATGGTGGTTTTGGTTATGGTGGTCGTATGCAACAATATGAAGTATATGTAAATAAAAAGGATATAAATATAAAAAGGAAAAGAAGAGAAAAAGAAAAAGAGCGTAGCGGAGCCGGAAAATGGCAAGAAAAAATAACAGGCAACGAAAGAGAAAAGCGAAAAGGGAAAAGGGCAAGAAAGTCATTCTAATCCAATATAGCCCAAAAAAAAGAAAGTGAAAGAAATGCACAGCGAAAGGGATGATCACAAGCGAGTCTTTTTTTCTTGACAATAAAAGCTATTGTGTGTGTGCAGGTTTATTTTATTTTAGTTCTTGGTTGCTCACTTTGTATCTACTGCTTGAATTTTCCGAGTTCAAAGTGGTTCGAAATGCCAAATCGAATTGAAATCCACGCCATGCAAAAAAGGGACAGAGCGTCGCATGCTCCAAGCGCATCAGGCAACATTTCACTGTCGGAAAAAACATCGCATCTCGTCAACCCCCCTTTTTTAGTTCGTATTCATTTATATTTTCCACTTTTTTTGCGTTCAATTAGGACTTGGATTGCATGTGTTTTTTCCATGCGATGCGATGCGATGCGATGTGAGCGACTGAGTGAATATAGTCCACAAGCAGCCCATCAAGCTTAATTTGACTGAGAGTGCAGATCCCATCGTGCTAGATCCTGCTTTCCCATTCTTTTTTTCCCTTTTGGGTTCCAGAATTCTTCAGGCACAGTGCTGACTTCTCAAGCCTTAAAAATGGGGGAGCACGCAAATGCTCAGTCAAAATCAATGGTGGCAAAATGCATGGAACAGAGTTGACTTTGCTATATTTAGCCCACCAGTCTTCTGACCCGCGCTCACAGCCTAAATTACGTATAAAGTTAATCGATAAATCAATAAATCAATATTATATGCACGTGCGCAGGCCCATTCACCGAAAAAGGCTGCGACTGTGCAATATGTATTCAAATCGCCGAAACGCGAAAAAACAATACCTTCTAGTTTGCAACTCCATTCACTCATTCACATCCACACAGCTGCAAACACACTTTATCGCTTTTATACCATGGACGACAAGCCCAGCCTGCGGGAGCTCGTAGAAAAGGCGGTTGCCGCAGTCATCGACGCGCAGATTATATACAAAGACGATGCCTCCGCCGTCGAGGAAATCATCCAAATAACATCGGCGCTGCGCTTGGCACTGGAGAGTGCCGACGATACATCCGGCCAGAAGCGCGACCTCGAGTACGTGCTACACACGTGCGTGGTCGACGCAACACAGCACATTGACTCCGAAGAGGCGCTCGTCCCGCTGCTATCGCTGCTTGACATTGCCGCGGTGCTCAGCGACAAGGAGTTGCTGCTCAGCAAAACCGAGGTGGTCGACAGCAGCCTGGCATTCACGCTGCTCGAGGAGACGATGGACACGGTTGGCGTGGCATTGCGCAGGCGGTTTTCGGGCACATCGAGCGGCGCGCGTCGCTGCTGCGGCGCGGCGTGGTGGCGACTGGCGGCAAGGGCATAGTGATGCTCAAGATGTGCAACGGGTTGCTGCGCCGCATCCCGCAGGCCGACATGAGCGAGTTTGCCGGCCGCGTGCAGGTCTTCGTGGCCAACAGCTTTGCGCTCTCGGAGCGCTCAGGCGTCAACCTGCGCGGCGACACGGACACACGCCACGTGGCGCGCGCCTCGGAGTCGGTGAGCGGCGACGCATTGTACAGCGACTTTTGGCTGCTGCAGCGCTACTTTGCCGACCCGCAGATGCTCAAGACTGGCGACGCCGCGGCCGCGTTCATTCGCGCTGCCACGGTCACCGTCGACGAGTTCCGGCGCACGATCAGCTCGCGTGCGCCGCCCATAACACTCGACCCAACGGGAAATGAGACGCTGCGCCATCTGACGTCGCCGTCGCTGCTGCGCATGCAGATGGGCGATGCGCAGGTCAAGTGCCAGGTGCTCCTGCAGCTGCTGATTCTTGTGCGCCACGTGCTGGCGCTTTCGGCGACCGGCTGCGCGTGCTGCGCGAGTCGGCCACGAACAAAGCGCTGACCGGCGGCTTTGCATTGACCGACGAGGAGCAGGCGGCGCTGCGCGATCTGCGTAAGCGCGCTACCGGCCAGCTCGTCGGCGCCGCCAACGACCGCGGACTGTTCAGCCGCACGGCTCAGTTCATCTTGTTCCATGAGTCGTGCTGGTTCCGGTGGAAGGCCGAATCGTGCAAGCCGTTTGAGCCGCAGCCGCTGTTGCCCACAGAGCTCATTGCCGAGATGCAGGCGGCGGCGCGCAGCTTCTTGGCCCACGGCACAGTGGCCTTTGCTGCGCCTACCGAGGGTGCTGCACCGCTGTGGGCGCTGCCGCCGGCTGTGGCCGCTGATGTCGAGGCGCTGGGGTGCGCTGAGCAGGGCATTACGCTGGCCAGCGCCATGGCCAGTCTGGACCTGTACTGCCGTGAGGACTGCGACTACGAGCTGCTGACGGCCTCTGAGCAGACGAGGGCTGACTTGATGCAGTGGCGCGCACTGCGTGAGTCCGTCCAGGACAACATGTTTCGCCGCCTTGACGCTGCGTCGCACGCGCTAGTGGCAGTGCGCGAGTCGCTGAGCGAGTCCGCCATGCTGATGGAGGTAGACACGGCAATGTAAAATAAAACTAAGGCAGGCGTAGAGAGATATGTATATCTATATATTAATGCAATTGTGGTAGTAAAGCGTTTTCAAATAAATCCATGCTACATCATCTTTGTGTGGCCTAGGAGGTTGTCCTTTTGAAGTCGGATGTGCGACGGCAGCTCGACCGAGCGCGCACGCTGCAGGAACCGAGAGCCATAAACGATCAGCGCAATGCCAGCGAAGAACACCGAGAAGAACACCGCAGCGTGCGCCCACCCGTCCAGCTCGCGGAACAGCAGCAACCCAGCCAGCGTCGCCACCACATTGAAAGTAGCAAAAAACACTGGCTGAAACTCCATCACCGGGTACCTGCCCAGCGCCTGCTGCCGGAACGACTCCTGCCCAACAATTGACAACGCTAAGCAGGCAGCCGCCAGGATCTGCGGGCCCGTAAACGCAAACACCAGCGGCTTTGCCTCCGCCGCCCCTGTGGCGCCATAGAACGCAATGTCGGCCGGGTTTGCAATGCCACCAAATGCCAGCCGTAGCCGCACGAACATCGTCAGCATCTTCGACGCCATAACATTCAGCGTCCCGAACAGCGATGCCACGAGCACATACGCGAACAGCGACTGATGGCCCTTGCGGATCGCTGTAATCAGCGCCGCCTGCACAATGTACACAATGCCGAACAATCCTAACACTCCAGAGTTTGCCACGGCGTCGACAAACTGCATGGCATTCTCAGCTGCAGACTTGCGCGGCGCCACCAGCAGGATGCAGCCAACGCCACCCATGATCACCATGAACCCAAAGCGCTGATTCGCCGTAATCCGCTCGCCCAAAAACCGCTCCGCCAGGATCAAGTTGACGATCACCGCGATGATCCCCAGCGGAGCAACCACCGATGCCGAGAGATACGACAGCGCAAGAGAATTGCCGAATACCTCGCCGGCGTAGTTCATCAAGAGCCCAAGGCACCATGCCTTGCTTGTGTACCGCGGCCGTGGCCCCACTGCCCGCTTTGATGACGCCCCAAGATGCAGAAGCGGCTGCTGCGATGCTGCTGCTGTAGAGCTACTGCGCGACCGGATGTCTACGGCGCTCGAGTACATTGACGAGGACAAGCTGTGGTTACTGCTGGCAGGGTTGGCTGCTCCTGGGTATGCTGCTGCGCTGTTGCTGCTGCCCTCCATTTGAAAAGCCCGCCGTGTATCCCATTCGCGCTGCAGCCGATTCAGCCCGTACTTCTGCATGCACTGCCCGGTGCCAATGACCACGTTTCCCAATACGGCCGCACTCAAGCCGACCAAGTAGCTGCTCATCTAGAAGAAAAAGTTGTGTATGTGTGCGAAACCCTGTTTGTAGTTGAATGAATGAGTGAGAAAATAGGAAATTCAAAATAGGAAATTCAAAATTGGCTCCCAAATTTGTCATCGTCACTGTTGTCACCATCCATGTCACCAGACGCCTTTGTTGTTGGCTTCTGCTGCTGCTGCATCTCACCAGCCGCTTTTTTCTAGATTAGCCACACACGTGAACTGTTTTTTTTCTGTGATTACTGATCGGGTGATTATGTGATCCCAGACTGTGTGTGATTTTTTTGTCAAGAAAAATTTTAAAGCAACTGTCCAAAATTAAGCTCGCTTTTTTTTTTTGCTTTACTTGACTGACATACTGCTTGGCATATAGCCCAGCCCAGCATACAGAGTGCAAGTCAACCAACAGAAAATTAAAAAATAAAAGTGCCTTTACAGCAAATTTTCTCTACACTTTTTCCCCTTCTTCTGCGCTCCTTTTGTCTTCTTTTTGTTGATTCTATATATTACACACTTGTTGTTTCCTCATATTATATTTTTCTTTTAGAAAGAACCCATCTATTTATTTGTTTACTGTAGAAGAAAATGACCTCGATATATAACTTTAAGAAGATTGCGCCCGTGCCTGAGGCTGGCGACTTCCTGGATATTGTCCTGTCCAAGACGCAGCGCAAGACGCCGACAGTGGTGCACCCTGGATACAAGATCACGCGCATCAGGCAGTTCTACATGCGCAAGGTCAAGTTCACACAGGAGACTTTCGACGAGAAGCTGCGCCAGATCCTTGACGAGTTCCCCGTGCTCGACAACGTGCACCCGTTCTACGCCGACCTGATGAACGTGCTGTACGACAAGGACCATTACAAGCTGGCGCTTGGACAGATCAATACCGCCAAGCATCTGATTGATTCCGTCGGCAAGGACTACGTGCGCCTGCTTAAGTTTGGCGACTCCCTGTACAGGTGCAAGCAGCTGAAGCGTGCGGCGCTGGGTCGTATGGCGACCATCATGAAGAGGCAGAAGGACTCGCTGAGCTACCTTGAGCAGGTGCGCCAGCATTTGGCGCGTCTGCCAACGATCGACCCCAACACGCGCACGCTAATCGTCTGCGGCTACCCCAACGTCGGCAAGTCGTCGTTCATGAACAAGGTGACGCGCGCCGACGTCGACGTCCAACCCTATGCGTTCACGACAAAGTCGCTGTTTGTCGGCCACATGGACTACAAGTACCTGCGCTGGCAGGTTATCGATACCCCCGGTATCCTTGACCACCCTCTGGAGGAGCGCAACACCATTGAGATGCAGTCGATCACTGCGCTGGCGCATCTGCGCGCCGCCGTGCTGTTCTTCATCGATCTGTCTGAGCAGTGCGGCTACTCGGTCCAGGACCAGATGAGCCTGTTCAACTCGATTAAGCCCCTGTTTGCCAACAAGCCGACGGTGCTGGTCATCTCCAAGATTGATGTCTGCACTCTGGACGACCTCAAGCCTGAGGAGCGCCAGCTGGTTGAGTCTGTCCGCGAGGAGGGCATCGAGCTCGCGCAGCTCAGCTCCTACCAGGAGACCGGCATCACCGAGACGCGCGACCTGGCTTGCGACAAGCTGCTGCAGCAGCGCGTCGAGATGAAGCTCAAGGGAAACAAGATTACCAGCGTGCTCAACAAGTTGAACGTCGCCCAGCCCGGCCGTCGCGACACCGTGCAGCGCCCGGCGCATATCCCCGAGTCCGTGCTTAAGCGCCGCAAGGTGCAGGAGGACGAGGACGAGGATATGATGGACCGGCAGCTGGAGCGTGATATGGAACTCGAGGGCGGTGGCGCCGGTGTCTACAACGTCGACTTGAAGAAGCGCTACATGCTGGCGTCCGACGAGTGGAAATACGACATTATCCCCGAGATTCTCGACGGCAAGAATGTCGCTGATTTCATCGACCCCGAAATCGAGGAGAAGCTGGCTGAGCTCGAGCGCGAGGAGGAGAAGCTTGCCGCTGAGGGTCTCTACGACTCGCCGTCGGACTCTGAGGACGAGGAGGAGAAGCGCATCCGCAGCACCGCGCGCCGCATCCGCTCGCGCAAGCAGGTTATCGCGCAGGAGTCGCGCCTCAACGATGTCAACCGCGCGACACTCACCACTAAGCAGAAGGCCGCTGTGTCGACGTCCGATGACTTTGCCGAGCATCTGCAGAAGCTTGGTCTCAACCCGAGCCTTGCCGAGGAGACTGCGCAGCGTGTTGGTCGGAAGAGAGGCCGCTCGGAGTCGCGCGATCCTGCGACTGTCCTGGCCAGGTCCTCCAGCGTTGCTGCCCGCGCCGTGTCCGCTATTCGCGACCGGTCGACCTTGGGTCTCAGGGACGCGCGCCAGTTGATCGCCACTGAGAAGAGCAAGGCCATGTCCATGCGCCAGATGAACCTGATGGCGAAGGCCGGAGAGGCCGATCGCTCTATCCAGACAAAGAAGCCCAAGCATCTGTTTACTGGAAAGCGCTCCATCGGTTCCAACGATCGCCGTTAACCGCAAACAAAAAGAAAAAATTCTCAGACTTCAAATGTTTCTTTTTTCAGTTATATCTTTCCTTTTTCAATTTTCTCTTTTTCAAAACAAAACAAAACATTATATACATTTATTGATTCATTTGAACAAAAGGCGACTGACTATGAATCTATTTTCTCTCTCAGTCGATGTCCATGGAGTAATCCTGCGACTGTAATTGCGGCTGCAATTGCGGCTGCGGCTTCTCCATTCCTTCTCTGGCAGCGCCAATCCAGCCGTTGGGCTGTGGGTTGTACAGAATCAGCGCGCCGTCGCTATTATTACTATTGCTCACCTCATGCTCCCGCCCAAGGCCCTGCTGATGCCGCCGCTGCTGCTGCTGATCTTGCGGCTGCTGCTTATCACTAACAGCCAACCCCTGCAGAAAAGCGTGTGCGCGCAAAGACAGAGGCAGATCAATCACCCGGTACTTCGGCAGCACACTGTCCTCTTCAAACCCACTATCGTCCGCCACCTCTGCCCCCACCAAATCTCCTTCAGGCATCATATTCACTGCGTCAGTTTTCATTCGCTTCCTCCCCTTTTCATATGTATCTGCTTCCATCATCCGCTTTTTGTTGAAATTTGTTTGACCCATCGATGACAATGGGTCTTCCTCCGGATGGATGCCCGGTGAAATTTCATTATGTAAATGTTTTGTTTTTTTCCTTGGCGGTAGCGGTGACTGAGTTGACTCAAGAGGGTGAGCGCTGTTGTTCCACGCGGTTGGTGATCCAGGTGATGATATGGAAAAAATATCATCGCTGTTGTGGCTGCGTTTACAGCCAGCGCGTGCTAGCGACTGCTCTTGCTGCTGATATGGAGTTGTATTCATAAATATAGGCATGTGTAAGAGGAAGGAGGGGAAATTGAATATAATAATTAATCGTAAAATAAAATAAAGAAAAGGAAAAATGGACTTTGTGACGCCATCTCTTTTTTGTACAACTTTTTTCTTTTGAGGAGACCGATCGATGGGCTTTTGGAATTGGGTGGAACCCAGAAGAAAGTTTTCTGCATATGATAATTGTCCGACCTCCCTCCCCCCACCTCTTTCTAATTTAATAAATCAGTCAATATCAACTATGATTATTTTTGACAATTCAATTCAATATAATCGAATCAAATCAAACATAGTAAAATTGACATACATTTCTATTCTTTCAACAAGATGAGGATGTCCTGTAGGCGCAAGCTGTCACCCACAGCCGGCAATGCACGCTATGCACGCAAAACAAAGTTTGATGGACATAAAAGAAAGGGAGAAGACAAGGGAAGTGAAGCCAGTGTGTAAAAATATGCATTAATAATTTTTAATAAAAACATCAAATACAAATACTAATTAAAGTAGAAGAAAAAGAAGTCTTTTTTGTAGGTTTATGTGATTAATTATGTGTATGCAGCTCTAATTAATGATTTCAACCGCATGAATATAGCCAACATTTTTATAATGTTACTTTAATGAAGGGTTATCAATTGCACAAGGTATTTAATTTTAACCCATTGCTGTCAAGTACATTTTATGTCTTACTATTCTACCTCCGTATGTATGGCTGTTTATTGTCAATGATATACTTTATTGGCTTGATAAAGGCCTTCTCAGGATTGTCATACTTGGCCCTGACATTGAGAAACATCTTCAGTCATTTAATTTCGTCTATTTGATACCCATTAGTAGGAAAATTGTATCTAGAATTGCCAGTCATATTGCTCATAACCATATTTTCGGTTTCCTTTATCACGCCACCAAGGCTGGTTTTGTCACCGCCAGTTTCACATGTAACAGCAGTGTCTAGTATAGCTGCTTTGCTGACGCTGAGTGTTATATTAAGTGCATAACTACTTTTATATGCACCAATTAGATATCTCTTCGTATATATCATATTGTGTATTTCTAAAAGCAATGTCTTTGCCAAATGACTTCCATATATTACAAGATGTTTCAAGTTCTTTTGTTGGACTACTTCCAGACTCTACTCTTTATTTCAATATAGCTCCAAAGCCTGCAAACTGGGTGATATTTGAAGTAGACCTGGTGAACCTACTACCTGCCATAGGTCACCATTAGCAGTGTTAACGTTTATAATGCCAGCTAAAATTCCGTGGCCCGGGCTATAATTTTGACAGCTTGCTAAGTCCCATCTAATAGCGCCTGTTTTGTGGAGAAAGATTAGCAGTAGTAGCATGTTGCTTGCACAAGTGTCGTGAAAGTAAGAATAAATTAACTCAGCATTAGCAGAAAATGACGGAAAAAGTGTGGCAAGAACCAGGTGTAACGCAATTAAACCCGGCTTGTCCCCAGTGATTTTTCAATGAATCAATAACCAGTCAGTTTCCTACTCGGATATGCGGAAATACCCATACGAGCAATATAAATACTAGTGAATATGAACGGTGGAGGTTGTTAATCGGTGAGCTTTCTCATAGTTCATTTAATTGATATTTTTTATCATAGCACCAAAGCAGGCAAAAGTTTGACGACGAGACGCATGCTGAATGAATAAATAACAAAATATGTTTATCTGTATATAAATGGAATATATGTTAGCAGTTGATGAGATGAGATGGAATGATGTTATGTAAGAAAGGGGGGTGGGGAGCACTACTGTAATAGTGTTAAATAATGGGTGTGAAATTATAAAGGGTTTTATTACTAGCGTTTCTAAAGTGCTATTATCGCCGGCCTCGCCTTATATATATCTCATTGTCTTTGTGGCACTCACTGGCAGTCGTGTGCTCCGTTCGCGAGAACTGGTCCTTATGAAAGTAACCTGGGCCTCTGATATGGCATAATTGGCATGTCTGTATTCTTGCGCCCAGCACATCCATTTCGGAACAGGCAGTATGTCCGGATGTCAATTGTGGCGCCTAATTTGATCCCCTGTAATTTGGCCCATATCAGATCCATCTGTGAGCTGACGAGAATCTGTCTTATATTTTTCGCCCTCAGCGTCTACCTCCATATCCTTGGGCTGCGTAACAAAGAAATGAATTAAAAATTGGAGAAATGTCGGTGCTGGCCAGAGTTGCCTCTATACATAAATTAATACATTTGCTTTTGACTGCAATTTGCCCTTCACATTATTGTAAAGTAGTAATATTTATTAATACAGCATTTGCATAGCTCTGTTTTTTATCATGCGGGCGCGCGCAGTCTGACAAGTTTGAATGGCTGTTTGTAAAAAGAAAGACACGTTTTCATTTATTTTTGTACTTTACAAATGCGCAACGCACGACGCACAAATGCAAACAAGATTATGCAGATGGGGGATAAAGGGCTTGACCAGCGCAAATTAAACAAAACTGTTTAGTATGTGCGCTAAGTGATAATATATACAAAAATACCCATGGCCTTGAAGATCCAAGCAAGCATGTATGCTTGGCCACACATTAACACAGCACAGAAAAAACAAGCGCTGGCGCAGATTACTGGGTACCAACAAACCGCTTGCAAAGCATGGTGTGTCTCGCAACGACACAGTTATCCGTTGTAAATGAAAAATAAACTGTTGATAAATTTTAAACCCAATGCTTGCAATACATCTCAGCATCCAGCTTATACGACTAACTGAAGCAATAACAACAGTAGAACACTATCACACCATTTGTCTGTACATTTTATATTTTGTTTAACCACTATTCAACTTGTCCTGAAATATGCCACATTCCTTAGTTTAAGACTAGGAAATTGTAGATTTGTTTTTGTAAATTATTAACCAGCACCCGGAACCCAAGTGCAGCTTTAAATAAGCAAAAAAGCAGCCAGGACACACAGAGCCATCGCATAGTGTCCGTAGTTATTTATTCCACTGGCAGAGCTCAAACGTGATTTGGACACCTTGCTTTCAACTTCCGAGCACGAGTTTCCGCACAGCGCAAGAGAGTTGATCTTCTGTCCCGGGCTGATGTCAAACGGATTATACGAGTTCTCGCAGGTGACATCTCCGGGCTTGCCCTTATTGTTCAAAACATCAATCTTGTCTACCCATGTGTACTGTTTCTGCTCAATGATGTACTTGTACGACTTGATGTTCACATTTTTGCCAATGCTGTCGTATTTGGCTCTAACGTCCAAAAACATTTTCAGCCACTCTATTTCATCGATGGTGTATCCATTAATCTTGAGGTTGCTTTTAGAGTCGCCTGTCTTGTTGCTGGTGACCTTCTTTTTGGCCTCCTTGATGATGCCGCCAAGGCTACCTGCACTGTCGCTTGAGCCACGAGAAACAGCGGTGTCATAAAAGGCCGCTAGACTGACGCTGAGCTTGAGTCCAAGTGTTTTGGCCTGCGTCTGAGACGGAGTGAAATACAGATTGTCGTAGACCGTGCCCTGTGCCGAAATAAACTTTGTGTTCAAAGCAAGGGCCTTCCACGCATCGCAAAAGCCTTCTAACCCGGCAATAGAGCCATCCCTGTTTTTTGCTCGTTCGCCAAGCACAGTGTTGTACTTTGAAAACTCGTCATTTCCGCCCGTGAGATTGTGGTAGGCCTGGATCACCTGCCAGGTGTCGCCAGCGGCAGTGTTAAAGTTTGCCACGCCAGACGAGTAGCCACTGCCGTTGGTGTCTAGCTCGCAGTTGCCATAGGGTGACTTAATGTCGCCAAACTGAAAGACGTTGGTCAGCTGGAAGGCCAGGTTCTTTGGGCAGTCGGCAAGCTCGGCGTTGACAGAGCTCAGCAAGAAGAGAGAAGCAATGGCAAGGGCAGGTAGCCGTACAATGTTTGAGAGCATGATGCAAATGTATGGAATTGTAATAGTTGTAAATAAAATGAAAAAGAGAGATGAATGTGCCAATGCTCGGGATGCAGCTTCTCTTTATTTTTTTAAAGGATAGGTTGCAGCTTTCTTTTTCCGCAGTATTCTTTCTTTGCAATAAAACCTTTCAAGACTTTTGTAATAAATGCAGCAAGCAGCGTCCTTTGAACAAAAGAAACTACCAACGCACCCAGTGCTGGTTGGCCACGCAGCCCTATGATATTTACTCGTCAACTATTAGGATATAAACTAGCTGCTTCTCTATGTTATTCTGTTTATATTATTCCATGTCTTTGCACAAATAAAAATAACAGCAAACTCGTGTTTTGTCCAGTGCATTACGCACAAAGTAGAATGCGGAGCACCGAGCAACGCTCGGCACAACGTGCCATTGCGTGGTGCAAGTAAATAAAACCCCCCACAATTTAAAGTTGTGTGTGTTGCTTGCAACAAAACAATTGCGAAAAATTTGCTTTGTAATATTTATTATAAAATACAGGCATTGAATGCAAATAATAATAATAATTTGGCGGAAATAATGACAATTTTTTTAGCTTTCGAGTCTCAACAAAAATACCAAGTTTTCCAGTGCCAATGTGAGCAAGCTGTTGTCGCAACACTTAGAGATGTGCCGTATTTATGTGCAATAATCCACAATAACACCTAAAATCAGTGGCACATTTATATACACTGATAATTTCAAAATATTTATGTCATTAGAATATAAAACTTGAGTAGGCGGTAAACAAAATAACAATTCATACAAATTCGCCATTATTCAATGCCAATCTTACAATTGCGAGGCTCCAAGGTTTCTTAAAAGTTAAACGACATTTCTCGCTGCCATACAAATTTTTGTTTTTTGTATCTTTTGAGGCTTGTATTTCAAATACTCGGTGTATATGACGGCATCGACATCAACATCAAGGTCGTCATTGTAGTAGTTGTCATCGTTGTCGTTTTTATATTCATCGCTGCATTATGGCTGGCGCTTGTACTTTCTTGATAATTAAGATCGAATAGCGTAGAACCTTTAGATTCAGGCATAGTCTCGATGTCTACAGTATATTCGTATGAGGTATAGTTTGGATAATGACTGGCTTCTTTATCTCTTTCTGGCATTTCAGACAGCATGGTTGCGAGCTTTTGCACATGCTTTTAGCACCTTGAACCTGTAGTCTGCGGTGCTGAATAAAATATTTCCATGAACCAGTGCGCATCCTGTTGTGCGGTGTAATTATCCCAATCAGTTAACACTGGCGTTGGTTCTGCCAACTCCACTGCACATGTCGAAAAATTATATGCATCGTGGGCGCTCTGCAGGTCTGGATACGTGTTCAAAATGCAATTGCTTTCATACGGCAGTGAAAATGGAGCTAGGGGCGGCGCTATATATAGAGCGGAGTCTTTGTGAGTGCCCTGGCTAACTAGTGGCAGCTTAGGCAAAGCTAGCGCCAGTACCAGGGCGTAAATGTTTTCCGATCTACGGCCAGCCGATGCTAGAAGAACTGTTGGTGTAGTTGAATAGCCCATGTTGCTGTGTAGGGGGTGATAGCGGCGGAGACACGGTTGTTTTTGACGATGCACGTTCAGAAATATCGAACAAGCCTCGATGCACAGCTGGAGTCGAATGGTGCATGCTGCTGGGTGAGACCTACCATTTTGGCGCTGGAGATAGGCTTATTGGAACAGCTTGGCCTATCGACAAATGTAGAGGTAGGGTCAATTCCAGAGCAGAATCAGGAGCTGGTGCTGATACCAAATAGCATTGCAGCTTCACAATTGGCTAATGCCGGATAAAGCGCAGCTGTTGAAGTTGTGAATAATCGACGACATCAGATCTGTGTATGGAACCAAAATAAAAAATGAGGGCTATTGTGTGGGGTGACACAGTCTGAAAAATCAATGTTCCTTGATGAACAAACAAACCAATACCCTTATTTAAAATTGAGCTGTATATAAACAATTGCGCAAATATATAATTGAAATCTATTATGCTACCTAGCTGCTCTAAATCTCTTCAAACTCATTAGCACCAGCAACATCCTCAACGACAGTATCGATAATAGTATCCCTGCTCTCATCGCGCATCAGCAGCTGGACAGCGCGCTCATTGAGCTCATAGCATGTCTCGTCAGCCTCGACCTTGTGCATTTCCCGCAGAATGGGATAGACCTGCTTGGCGCGCAGGGTCTCGCGACCAGCATGCGTGGTGCACAGCAGATTGACAGCTTCCAACAAGCAGGCGCGCAGCTTATTATCAGTCTCCCTCTTCTTATCCTCTCCCAAAAGCTGGCACTCCTCGGGCAAATTCTCCATTTCGTCCATATCATATTCCTCGGGACCACACAGGGGCAGCAGGATGTATGGCAACATGTTGGTTTCCTTGGGATCCAAGATGATGCCATGCATGTCCTTCTCAAAGCACACGTTCTTCATTGTCGAGTCCACTCCGCCACGGCGGATGATGTCGGGGTACTCGCTGAACACCATGATTTTGGTGATGGGCAGCTTGCCATCGTAGGCCGTGCGCTCAAGGAAATACCGACGGCCAAACGGAAAGTTGGTCATGTCGGCAAAGACGCTGGCCAAAAATGAGAACTGCGCGTTTCTGTTGTACTGCTTATCCATACCCTTGACAAACACATCGGTGAGTTGGTCCATGGCCTTTGGCGAGTTGCAGATGCCGGGCACCTCGCTCACACTCAAAGTGTCCAGCAGGCGGCAAATTGAATCTAGTTTGGTCAGGTTCGACAGCAGCATGCACGTAGTGTCGGCGATCATGCTTGAGGGAACGGTAATCAGCGTGACAATCATTGATAGGGAGTCCTCGTCGGCCAGCAGACGGCACACTGTAGTGTCGGTAGTCAGGTTGACCAGCGTGCTCATTGCACTGTTGGCGGCGATAGGCGTCTCATGGCAGATTATCAAGAGCGGGCGCACGAGTCTTTCGGCGTTGGCCTTGAGAAGGGCAAAGTACTCCGAGCCGGGCTTTGAGAAGCCAACGATGTAGCTGGCGGCCATCTGGCGGACGTCAGACCGCGGGCTCTTCAAAAAGTCGATAAGCTCGTTCAGCTGTGACTCCATTTTAAACAGTGTGTGGTATTTGAAATGTGGAATTAAATAGTATTGAAATGAGAAGTTAAAGAGCAGAAATCGGTACAAGGGTTGTATTTCCTTTGACTTTGCTTACCCCGATCCCTGTAAATTTTTTTTTGGTAAATCAAAAGAAGCGTGCAGAAACAAATCGCGGATCCAGCCTAAAAAAATCTCCAAAAATCAACTGATTTCTGATCTTAATCACAGCGTTTTTGGGTTCCTTATGAATTTTACATGTTGGCCAAAAAGACTCACGTGAAGAGTGAGAAAGAAATGTCAAATTTTCGCGTGCAATTTGGCACGACGCGTGCGTTTTTTCCGGAGCCTTTTTGTTTATTCAAGTTTAACGTTTCAATGCCACTTTTTATCTTCCTTCGATTCAACCACATTTAATTTTCTTTACTCTTTTTTCATTTGTTCAAGAAATCCTAATCGACGCAGATGCATAGCACGGCTTCCGGCTCTGCTGGCAAGAAGCGCACACGCACAGCTGACACTGCTGATTCTATCGACACAGCCCACATGCCAGGCAGCTTTCCCGAGCGTTTATCAGGCCCAAAACGGCGACCAAGCCCCGAAAGTAACAAAGACTGGTTTAGCAAATACTTCATGCAGCCACTTGTCACAGCCAAAAACTGGATCACAGGCGCGCCACAGCAAAAGCCCAGCAAACTGAGGCTAACGCCAAGCAGCAGCGAATGGACGGTCGAATCGCGCGGGCCAGAGCCATTGCCGCAGAACCACTATCGGAAAAAACGCCGGCACCACAGGGCTTCCAATGGGGGAGCCGCCAGCCACCGCAGGCCGCTGGTGCCTGGAAAGGTGCGGTCGGGTAAATTACGCAGGGAGAGGAGCAGCGATCTGGTTCGTGAGTACACAGAGCCAAGAGTTACTCAGGTACAAATACATTTGCAGGACTGGGCAACTACCATGCCCAGAATCAGTCTGGGCGGCAAACCGCAAGTCCTTGGCCACGCCTCACAAACATACTCGGCTTCCTCCTCGTTCTCGCAAGAAACCGACGACCAGCAGTCAATCATCAGCATCGACAGCAGTACACCAGAATACGAAAGCAGCTTTGGAGTTGGCACACCAGCGGCTGAGACAACGCGGCGGCTCAGTCTTGACACGCGCAAGGCGGCGCAAGCGCAAGAGGAGCAGTGGATCGTGCGTCTGCGCAAAAAAATCGAGGAGACTTTGTCTGTCGCAGCGCCCGCCATGAGGGTCTCCACGCCTGCGTACGACCGCGTCTGCAAGGCCGACGGAGTTTTTGAGAAGCGGCTGGCCAGGGCGCGGCAGCGCAGCGTGGCCTTTGTCTTGCCGGCCAATGCAGCCCAGGTGATTGATCGGGCGATGCAGCCAGGGTTCACGTGCGAGCTGAACAACACGCCGGTTACAGCCCGCGACCTGCAAACGCTGATGCCCGGCAAGTGGCTGAACGACGAGGTCATCAACTTTTACATGCAGCTGATTATGGGCCGCTCAGCCAATGCAGGAGGCGGAAAGGCAGCGTCACTGCCTAAGGTGCACGCGTTCAATACGTTCTTCTTCTCGACGCTGCGCGAAAACGGCTATGCGCGCGTCAAGCGGTGGACCAGGCGCATCGATGTTTTTGCCATGGACCTCGTTGTCGTGCCCGTGCACCTGGGTGTGCACTGGTGCTGCGCCATCGTGGATTTCGGGCAGCGCAGCATCCGGTACTACGACGCGCTTCTAGGCGAAAACACCGAATGCCTCGAGTTGCTGATGGAGTACCTGCGGTTGGAGAGCAGGGATAAGCGTGGCGGCAAGGTGTTTGATGAGCAAGGGTGGGCGATGACGTGCGAGAAAGACATTCCGCGGCAGCAGAACGGGTACGACTGTGGTGTTTTCGCTGTCGCATTTGCTGAGCACATTGCGCGCGGCGCTGAGCTGGACTTTGCGCAGGAGAACTGCGCCTTTCTGCGCCGCAAAATGGTCTATGAGATCGCCACCAAGGCACTGCTGCATTGAACAATATAAATAATGGTCATATTATCATCAACAAAAGACAAATAAGAAGAAAAAAGCGGCTACGACAGAATCGACAGCGACTGCTGCATCAGAGTCTCCAGGCTGGTGGCCCACTTGCTGACAGCATCATATTGCGACTCGTCGGACGTCTCCTGCCGCAAAATCAGAATGCCGTTCTCCTGGTCGATGCTTGCGTCGAGCCGCTTGTCGAGGATCAGCGCAACCAGCAGGTCCTCGACCTCCGTGGCCTCGACCTTGAGGCGCCTGCCGAGGACGTCAATCCTAACGCGCGTGTATGGCGCCACGGCGCCCTGCAGCGCCTGCATGCGGAAGGTGCGGCGCAGGTCGTCAATATACCGGGCGATGAACGGGTCGCCCAGGATAGTCTCGCGATGGTCGACCAAGATCCGCTCAAACTCATGGACCTGCTGGCTCTCGTACGCGCGCACCAAACTGGTCATGGCGACAATAGCCGGGTCGCTCTCGTATGACCGGGCCTCAGGCGACGATAGCGGGTTGACCTCAGTCTCAGAGAGCATCGATGCCAGCACAAGGTACTTGAGCACCTGAACGCGCTGCGGACTGCCGGCCTCGTCGTAGTTCTTGAAGGCGTCAAAAAAATTGGACTGTGCCTCGGTCCAATTGCGCTCGGCCATGTACATTTTGCCACCGCACTCACGGATGAATCCCATTGTGCGCGGATGCGGCAACGCTGACTTGACAGAGACGCACTGCAGGTACGTGTCCTTGAGTTTCTTGGGCTCGTTACGCGCAGAGTACATGCCCAGGTACATGGCGTTGATCTCGAGCAGCTGCGTGCCGCGCTCGAGGATGATCTGACCCTGCGCGTCACGGCACTCAGCTCGCAGATCTGCCAACAGTGCTTCTAGCTCGGCAAACTTGCCCTGGTCCAGAAGCAGCTTGGCCAGCCGCAAGCTGGTGCGCAGCCACAGGCGGTCGTTACGTGCCTGCTTCAGCGCGGCCAGCGTCAACTGGTAGAACTTGCGCGTAAACTCAGCCTCTCTGCCTCCCACACGCTCCAGCATATTGTTGATACTCTTCTCGGCGTAGTTGCTGGTCACCGTCGAGTTGCGTACAAAGTCGAGCATTTTCTCGTAGCTCGACAGTACCTGCTGGTCGTTGCCTGGTCGTTGCAAATGCAGCTTAATTATTTGCTTGGTCGCCTTGAACCCCCACTCGCTGGTGCCCGCCGCCTGGTCCTCACTCACGACAGCTTGGAACTCGCTGAGCGCTGCCCCCGGGTCGTCGCGCTGCGCCTTGGCGTTGTAGTACTTACTCTCTAGGCCGAGGTCCTCGTCATTGCCGTCATCCTCCTCGTACTCAAAGTCGAACTCGTCGTCCTCCTCGTACATGAAATCGTCGGACATTATGCAGAGAAAATTAATGAAATAATGAAATAACGGTGCGAAGTGGCCAAATGTGTAAAGTAATTTATTTTGTGGGTATAAAATGAAAAGGAGTAAATGCGAAAGAGTAGAGGCAGTGAGCCCTCGAGATTTTGTATAAAGAAGAAAAATATTTAAGGGAAAGGGTAATTTGAACAAAACATAAAGAAAGGACAAGCCTGCGTCTTTTGGAAAAGGGAGAGCAAAGCAAATAAATGACTGCGCGTTTAATTTGATTTTTTAGGGCTTGGGTTGGCTTTGACATCACACTGCCACTGAAGTTAAATTGTGGAGGAAAAAATAAAAAATAAAACGGATCACGTGCATGAACGCGCCTTTATTTTAGTTTCTCAGGGGTTTTGAGCCGAAGCACCCGTTTTGAGGTGCATATTCGATTTTTTTAAAACGCAGCGCTTTCGTTGCTGTATATTTTTCTTCTCAAATCACCTTTTTAAAAAAAATAGACGCTCTCAATTCATACTTATTTTTCTTTTATTATTTTTCTGCCTTATTATATACATAGCACTCTTCGTTTCTCTTATTTCGGCATTCTTCATAAAATGACATCTGCCGTCGCTGTGCCTTCAGACGACATCGCGCCCGTCACCATGGGCCCATCACGGGGCAATGACCGAGACCAGACGATAATCACAACAACAGCAACGGGGGCCAAAGTAGACATGAGCGAGCTTCTGAGCAGTGATCCGCTAGGAAGCCAGCGCAAGCCTGTGGACCAATCGCTAATGGAAACACGAATGGACTTTCACACGCACCCGCGCTCGCTGGCGCTAGCACACACCCAGCTGGCTGACTGGCGCACGCACGAGAAGCTGCGCACAGTGGGCGCTCTCCTTGTAGTGTGCTTGAACCTGGGAACGGAGCCGCCAGACGTCGTCAAGCCGTCGAAGCGAGCCGTCATGGAGGCGTGGGTCGACCCAACGGCGCCCGTTGATATGCCGACGCAGGAGGAGCTTGCATTGCAGGCGGCCAACGGGGCAGGCCAGCGCGGGAGCACGACGAAGGAAAGGTCGCCGATGAGGGCTATTGGTGAGAGCATACTGAGACAGTTCGAGCATATCCAGAAGCACGCCAAGTACAAGCCGCTGCTGGACTGCTGCATGGAGGATTTGCGCAAGTATTGCGTGCAGTTCCGCAGGGTTGCCAAGGAAGAGCGGCTACTGTTCTACTACAATGGTCACGGCGTGCCGCGCCCGACGCCCAGCGGTGACCTCTGGGTCTTCAACAGGCAGTTCACACAGTATATTCCAGTCAACTCGATGGAGCTGATGAGCTGGATCGGCACGCCGTGTTTGTACGTGTGGGACTGCGCGCATGCGATGAATATTGTTAAGGCCTTTGAGAAGAATGCAAAGCTGCGCGATGTTGAGATTGCCCGCATCAGGCATGCTGCCGAGGCTAATGGTATGAGGCTGCCGCTGGACCGCACGGACCCGAGGGCCATGTCCAACATTACGTCGAATATTGCTGCAATGATGGCCGGGCCGATGCACCCCGGTGCAGCCAATGGTAGCACTAGCATTAACGGACAGGGCCAGGCCCCCCACCAGCAAAATGGACAGCAACAGCAACAGCAGCAACCAGCACCAGGATCATCATCAGCGGCATCGGCAGCAGCCGGCAGCGCGCAGGGAAATTTATCACCGGTCAACCCAGCACTGATTAATCTCGCACTGTTGCCGTCGATGCACCATGAGGACATTCACTTTGCGGCGACGCGGTCCGATGAGCTGCTCCCAACCAACCCCGAGCTTCCAGCCGACTTGTTCACGTCTTGCCTCACGACGCCCGTCAAAATGGCGCTGCGCTTCTGGGTAACGCGAAATCCAAACAACACCAAGGTGACTCTGGACATGTGCGAGAAGCTGCCAGGCTCGGTGCAGGACCGGCGCACACCACTCGGCGAGATCAACTGGATTTTTACCTCGATCACAGACAGCATCGCCTGGAGCACACTGCCACGCGAGCTGTTTCGCAAGCTGTTTCGTCAGGACGTTGTCGTGGCCTCAATGTACCGCAACTTTATGCTGGCTGACCGCGTCATGCGGTTCTACGGCGTTCATCCGCAGTGCAGCCCGTCTATCCCGCCGACCCACAAGCACCCGCTGTGGGACAGCTTGGATCTGGAGATCGACATGTGTCTGCAGCAGCTGCCACGGCTGCTCAAGGAGGATGAGCGGCGCAGGCGGCGGGAGGAGAGGGCCAGGCGCAGTGGCACAAGTGGCAGCGGCACCGGCAGTGGCAGCGGCAGTGGCGGTCAGTCACGGTATCCGTCGGCCAACAGCGCTGCGAGCGAGTTCCATTTGCCGCTTGTGCCTAAGCTGACCATTGCTAGTGGGTTCAACACGATGGCGTCGAGGCACGGGCCGCGCATCGGGCTGGGCGGCGCCATCGAGAGCGAAGACGAGGACGCCAGCGACAGCGGCAGCGACGACGGCATTGGTGGGCGCTCCCTGGGTCTGGGTCACGCCGGAGGAGGGTACATCTCGAGCACGTACTATAGCAATCAGCTCTACGCCTTCGAGGTGTGGCTGCAGCATGCGGCCACGGTGGTGTCCAAATTCGTCTCAGACCAGAAACCCGATGAGATCCCACAGTCGCTCAGCACGTGTCCACCCGATTTGGAGCCGCCCGATGAGCTGCCGGCGGTGCTGCAGGTGCTGCTAAGCCAGCAGTACAGGCGCCGTGCGCTTATCCTGCTCTATCGGTTTATGAACCTGGGCCCATGGGCCGTGGACCAGGCGATGGCCGTCGGCATCTACCCGTACATGTCCAAGCTTCTGGGGTCGACGACAACAGAGATCCGCGAGATTCTGATCCTCGTCTGGGCGCGGCTCTCGGCCGTCGACATGGCGCTGCACCCGGAGCTGCTTAAGAACTCCGAGTTCAACTACTTTGTCACCTACTTGGCCAGTAACATCCACATGCAGTACGAGCCCGTCGACGACAAGGTGCGTTTGTGCGACACTGTATCGGCCGCCTGTGCCTTTACGCTGACTATGCTGTGCAGGGACATGCCAGTGGCGCAGAAGGCCTGCTTTGATGAGCGTGTGCTGGACTACTTTTTGTTGTACCTACAGAAGCCCGACAATGGCACGGAGGAGCGCGCCTGTCTGCGCACCTGGGTCCTGCTCTGTCTGGCCGAGCTGTGGAAAGGCCAGTCGGACGCCAAGTGGATGGCAATGACGTACAAGCTCTGCGTCATCACATCGTATCGCAACACGCAGGCGCAGAAGATGCAGCAGCAACAGCATGACAATCAGGATCAGTCGCTGTCGGAGATCATCGCGTCGACGCCCGATGACGAAAACATTGACGACAAGGATGCGCAGGACCTGTTGATACAGATGGCGTTCCATCGGTCGCCCGTGGTCCGGGCATCGGCCATCTACGCGACTAACACACTGCTGCAGAACCTGCAGAACCTCGGCGTCGACCCAGCAGTGCAGCTCATTGTGCGCAACGCCGAGGCGCAACTCTTTCCGATGCTCTTGCAGGCGGCACTCGACGGCAGCCCGATGGTCAGGCGCGAGGTCGCGCAAGCAATAGCCAATGGTGTTTTTGCGTCGTACATGCGCCAGTCTGTCGAGGCCGTGGGGCGCGTTGTTGGCGAGGAGCTGCGCGACCAGCGGCGCGCCAGGCAGCAGCAAAACCAAGCAGCTCTGCCATCGATTCAGCAACGGCAGCAGCACCAGCACCAGCAGGCTGGTTCCGACATTCCTCCCGACGACGTGCCTGAGGTGTCAATGGACCTGTTAGTCAAACTGTACAAGATCATGCTGAGGCTTTGCACGGATCCGCACCCCGACGTTGCACAGGTGGCACGCGAAGCCTGCGATGTGCTGATGCAGTGCTACGCGCGCTCACGGATGTTTTTGATGACGAGGCAGCGCTGGACCAGGCACTGCACAAGGTCGAGATCTCGCGCACAGCGGCGGGACAGACGCCCATTTTGGGCTTTTTGCGTACCACGGCGGTTGGCGACGCGCTTCTTGGGCACCAGCCGCACAGTGCGGGCAGCGGCGAGTTGTCGCCAGAGCTCGGGTCGGTGCACTTCCAGCCGAACCATCAGCAGCAGACGACTAGGATGACCATCCAGCAGCAGCAGCAGAGGCAGGCGCAGCGCCGGCAGTCTGCGCACACGGGGCTGCATGGCTCATCGGTGTCGACTCTGGGCAGCCCCCGGGCGCGCGGCGATATGCCCAGCAGTGTGGCGTCGCACAGGTACACGATGCACTTCACGCAGCAGCAGTCGCAGCAGTACCAGAACCAGCAGCAACAGCAGACGACCAGATCTCCGTCGGCAGGCGTCGCAGGCAACATGCACCGGCTGGAGTCGGCTCTGCGCGAGTCGCAGGTCGGACGTGACCGGTTTGCAGCAATGAGCGACAGCGAGCGTATGGACGCGTCGCAGCGGCTGGCCGAGGTCGAGTCAGCGTGGCTCGAATGGGGACGCAGCGAGCTGCGGGCGGGCTCCTGCGAGTCGACGCTGGTTGACTGGGCCGGCGCGCACTTCACCGAGTTCGACATCTCGCTGTTTGCCAATATCACCGGTCCGCTGCAGGGCAGCGTGGCGCTGGTCGAGAGCCGCGAGCGGCACCGACGGGTCGACCGCATGGAGACCAACGCGCGCATCACATGCTCTGGGGCCGGCTCAATGAAGTGGACGGACCCGACGACGGTGGCGACGATTGCCGAGCCGGCATCGGCCACACTATTGCACCCGCTGGAGCCACACGCCATCGTGGCCACGCGCCGTGGCAACGTGTCGGTGTATGACTGGGAGATGCAGGCACAGGTCGCACAGTACTCCATCGGGTCCAAGGCCGATGCCGTCTGCTCGCTGCATTTGATTAACCCGCTAGGCCAGGCGCGGCTGCTGGTGGCCACTGCCGACGGAATGGTGCGCGTGCTCGCGTCGCATGCGCCGGACTTTTCTCCGCCACCGGCCGGCCACGTGCCGGCGTTCCCAAAGCCGCGGCTGCTGACGGCCTTCGCCGCGCTGCCGTGGGCTGCCACGCCGGCGCCCAACTCCGTGGCCAACCTGGGCGCGACAACGCTGCTGGGCTCGAGCCAGCGGCTGCGTGCGCACACGGCGGGCAATACGATCTCGGCTGGTAATTTGATCCTGTCGGATCAGGCAGCATTGGACGCGGGCGGCACGCCGCTGGTGACGGCGTGGAACCAGCGCAGCGGCGTGCTGTTTGCCGGCGGCAACGACAAGGAGATCCGCGTGTGGGACATCAACACGGAGATGTGCATCGAAGAAATTGCTGTGTCGTCGATGGGTGGCATCACGTGTATCAGCCAAGACGGTGTGTCTGGCAACTTCTTCGCCGTCGGCAACCGCGACGGCGTCGTGCGTGTGCTCGACCGGCGGCTGGACGCGTGCCACAGCGTGGTGGCCAACTGGAGCGACCATCGGCCGCACAGCGTCCGCAACGTGTTTATGCGGCCGGGCCAGGTCGAGGTCGTGTCGGCCAGCTCCGACGGAACCGTCCGGTACTGGGACCTGCGCCACGCGTCTCCGTACTTCACGCTGAACGACACGCATACTGACCACCGTCTGGAGCATATGATTGTGCACGAGAACGCGCCCGTGACGCTGACTGCGTCGGATGCAACGGTCAAGCTGTGGAACCAGCGGGGCACAAACATTGGCGTGGTCACGGCTGCTAAGCACACATATGCGTCGTCGTCGTCGTATATGAAGAGCTTTGCCGGGTATGCAGGCAGAGGCCAGGCCCACCAGGCCCACCAGCAGCAGCAGCAGCAAGTGAGGGTCGACGCTGTGGCTATGCATCCGTACTTGGCTGTTGCGCTGATGGTCACCGACGATGGGAGGGTCAGCTACATTCAGCCAAAGAAGGGCAATCCCAGACCGGCGTCCATTGCGGTATCGACAAGGTCCAACACGATCTCTTGATTTGCTTGGGTTTTCTTGTTAGCTTCTGGGGTGGTAGGAAATTAATATTAATGAAATTTGATCTTTATTTTTTTGCTTGCTTGTGACGTGTGATAGGGGTTTTCCACTTGCTCTGATGAGCCTTTGACTTTCACAAGCCGAATGGACATTGTAAAAGGGGTTTATTGTTTATAATTGAACTTTACACATGACACTGCGTCGGCTTGTGCTTCAAATATCACATGAAGACAGGTCGCTAGTATTATTGTCTTTTTCGGGCCCTAATCTTGGATAATAAGCTCCGAGTTGGGAGTAATGAGACAGCGAGGTAGCGAGGCACCGAGGCACCGAGGCAGTGAAGACGATAGGCGCCCTTACTGCCGCTTGCAATTTCGTATGCCATGCGGGCAGATGGCGCATTGATCCTCACATGCCTCGCCCCCTCCTGCCACTTAAATACACCATACATGCGCACTGTCTTTCTTTTCTCGTTTTTTTTGTTTTTCAGATACCCAAATTTTTTTGAACAATATATTCTAATCCAAACGAGTCTATAGCGCTTGCACTCTTTCACCTTAAACTTCTCATTTTTTAGCTTTTCGCAAAACAAAGGTTCATTTTTAATTTTTATAACCTCCTATCTTTGTACTTTTATACTCACCCAGACATCACACGTTCTCTTTATGTCATCTAATCTGCTTCGCTTCGATAACCGTGTCGTCATCGTGTCGGGTGCCGGCGGCGGGCTGGGCAAGGCATACTCGCTGTTCTTTGCCGCCCGCGGCGCCAAGGTTGTTGTCAATGATCTGGGCTCGGGGCTCAAGGGCGAGGGTAGCTCCGCCAGCGCGGCGGATATTGTCGTCAGCGAAATCAAACAAGCCGGCGGCCAGGCCATTGCCGACTATCACAACGTGCTTGAAGGCGATAAGATCGTCGATACAGCTATGAAGGCATACGGCCGCGTGGACATCGTCATCAACAACGCGGGGATTTTGCGCGACAAGTCGTTCAAGAGCATGACGGACAAGGACTGGGACGATGTGCTCAACGTGCATCTGCAGGGCGCATACCGCATCACCAAGGCCGCATGGCCCATCATGCGCAAGCAGCAGTTTGGTCGCATCATCATGACCTCGTCTGCAGCCGGCATCTATGGCAACTTTGGCCAAGCCAACTATGCTGCAGCCAAGCAGGCGCTTGTGGGATTCAGTAACTCGTTGGCGTACGAGGGCTTCAAGTACAATATCACGTCAAACGCCATTGCCCCGCTGGCGGCATCGCGCATGACAGCCACGGTTATGCCCCAGGAGATCCTGGACGCGCTCAAGCCAGAGTTTATCGCCCCGCTAGTCGCCTTCCTTACGCACGAAGAGACCAAGCAGACCGGCGGACTGTACGAGATTGGAGCTGGCAAGATCACTGCCCACCGGTGGGAGGGCACGCAAGGCGTAGTGTTTACAGCTGACGACTCGTTCACTCCAGCGGCTGTCAAGGCGCGGTTTGCCGAGATTGACGACTTTTCGGAAAACGTGTACTACCCGACGTCGCTGAAGGACCAGGACTGGATGGGCAAGCTGGAAGAAGCGCAGGCGCTCAAGTCGACTGATGCCGGCCAGAAGCAACAGCAGCAACAGCAACAGCAGCTGCGGTTTGACAGCAAAGTTGCCCTGGTCACTGGCGCGGGAAACGGGCTGGGCCGCGCCTACGCGCTGATGTTTGCGCGGTTTGGCGCTCGGGTCGTTGTCAATGACCTGGGAAGCGTCGAGCACAATGGCAAAAAGGTGCGTGCGGCCGACCTGGTTGTCGAAGAAATCAAGCGGGCCGGCGGACAGGCTGTGGCCAACTACAGCTCGGTCGAGGACGGCGAGCTGCTAGTGAAGACTGCCATTGACGCTTTTGGCCGTGTGGACATTGTCGTCAACAACGCGGGCATTCTGCGCGACAAGGCCTTTGCTAACGCCTCGCCCGAAGACTGGGACCTTGTGTACCGCGTGCACCTGCGTGGCACGTACAAGGTGAGCAAGGCCGCATGGCCCCACTTTTTGAAGCAAAAAGGCGGCTCCATTATCAATACCAACTCGGCCGTTGGCATCTTTGGCAACTTTGGGCAGACCAACTACGCGGCCGCCAAGGCCGGAATCCAAGGTCTGACCAACACGCTGGCCCTGGAGGGCGCCAAGTACGGCATCCGCGTCAACGCCATTGCGCCTAACGCCGGCACGGCGATGACCGCCACGGTGATGCCGCAAGAGATTGTCGAGATGCTCAAACCTGAGTACGTTGCGCCGCTTATTGGCTACCTCGCGCACGAGTCTTGCCCGCACACGGGCAAGCTGTTCCAGGTTGGCTCGTGCTGGATTTCGGAGATCCGTCGCCAACGCTCCGGCGGCGTCGGCTTCCCGCTCTCCGCACCACTGACGCCCGAGGCCATCTCGGCGCGCTGGCATGAGATCAACAACTTTGACGATGGCCGCGCGCACTTTGTCGCCGACACGCGTCAGAGCTCGGCTGAGCTGCTCGACAACGCTAACAACACGGGCGAAGAGCAGAATAACGAAGATGACGACGAGGGCAAGATCGATCTGGCGCGTGCTTATGGCGCCAAGAGCGAAGCACAGCCGTTCGACTACACCAAGCGCGACGTGGTCGTGTATGCACTAGGAATTGGAGCATCGCGCAATGATCTGCCGCTGGTCTACCAGTCCGACGACCAGTTCCAGACGTTCCCCACGTTTGCCGTTATCCCGTCCTTCCACGTCCGGGTCGACTTGACCGACTATCTGCCGGCATTCAACCCGATGATGCTGCTGCACGGCGAGCAGTTCGTTGAGATCCACCGGCCCATCCCCACGGAGGGCCGGCTCCTGTGTATGTCGCAGATAGTTGACATCCAGGACAAGGGCAAAGGCTTGACAATTACCAGCCGCCTCACGATGACCGACACGCAGGGCGGCCTCATCGCGGTCAGCGAGTCTACATCGTTCATCCGCGGTGTGGGCGGGTTCAGCCGCAAGCCTGGGTTTAAGCACGTAGAGGCACCCGCAAGATCCAAGGCCGCAACGTCCACCAACGCTGTCCCGAAGCAGCGGGCGCCCGATGCAGTCTACTCACAGAAAACGTCTGAGGACCAGGCCGCCCTGTACAGGCTTTCGGGCGACTACAATCCGCTGCACATTGACCCCGAGATGAGCAAATTGGGTGGATTCAAGACCCCCATCTTGCACGGTCTCTGCACACTTGGCTTTGCCACCCGCCATGTTGTCAAGCTGGCTGCGGATGACAACGCCGCCAGGCTGAAGAACGTGAAGGCAAGGTTTTCGTCTCCGGTCATTCCTGGGGAGACCCTAGAGACCAGCGTGTGGGTGGACAGGGATGATCCCAAGAGGGTTATTTTCCAAGTTCGCATTGTTGAGCGTGATATAATTGCCATTTCAAACGCTGCAGCTGAGTTTAGTGCGCCAGTGACGATTGCTGCTCCGGCCAAGCTTTAAATGATTTTATTCATTTTAATAAACGGTCCTTTTATATTATGTTGATATGTCGCTTTGAACTATAAATAAAAAGTGTACCTGCAAAGCACACTAAATATGTTAAAAGTAAAATTTACACAGGTCAGGTCGTTGATCAGCGGTAATACGAGTGACCATGCTCACATATATAAAATAATTGGTTATGCAAATGAACAGAAAATATATATTTAAAATGGTATTTGACCAAGCTAGCCGCATAGATTTAAATGAATTTATCTACTTCTTTGAATAACCTAATCAGTTGTTAAATGGTCACTTTAAAGGACTATTTAACATCATGCACGCATGCATGCTGAACAATTGATCAATGCAGTTAGTGTTGATCTGGTATTGCATGTTGCTTTTCCACGCGGTAATCATCCCAATCGATATACAAATGCCAAATTCAATTGCTCTATTAGGAGGCTTGTTCAAGAATAAAAACCCTGATCAGCATGCATATCAGCATATCCTCGTATTTCATTGTTGGATTTGTGTGTTGCTGCTTGGCTGCTTGGCTGCTTGCCTCGTCAACGCTCTCAATAAAATATTTTCTCCCTTAATTCCAACCCCTCCCTTGCTCGTCCTCTCACACTCGCACTCCTCCCAGTGGCCTTATTTCCATATAAACTGACCAAGGCGGCTGCGAAGAAGACTATCTTTTTTCTATTGACATTTTCAATTGAAATACTCCCAGCCTTTGAATGCTGACATATTCTACTTTGCACTTTTGCTCTTTCATCCATCCATCTCTCCGTTTTTTACGCTCTCTCGCTTACTTTAACTCTCAACCTTAACTTGTACTTTTAAGCACTCGCATATCGTTTTCTGCTTTGCTTTTTACCACTCTTGTTCACTACGACTCGCAGTGAAAGCTTTCTATTTCTTATTTCTCTTGTTCACTACGACTTGCAGCAAAAACTTTCTGTTGCTTTTTTTTCTTATTTCAAATACGCCTTCTCTATTTTTATTTTTATTTCTCTAAACGCGTATTTACGATGGACAACAGCACTATCGCCAACAACAGCGGATTGGGCGCGCCGGCCGCCAAAAATGCTGGGCCACAGTCTTACACAGAGGTAGCTTCTGAGGTGTGTTTGCAAATACACTGCTCACACATGAGTTTTATTGGTGGTATTTGCTTTGGTATGTTTTTTGCACACATTAAACTACTCTACTAAAAGTGTATTGTATTTGTTTGTTTGTTTGTTTACAATTGTCAATTTAGAAAGGCTGGCCCGAGGCTCTGCGTGGTAGGCTTATGGCGGAAGACGCTGTGACTCTCAAGCGCCAGCTGCTGCTCGGCCAGCAGCTTCGCGGTAACGCGCACTCGCTGCATGTTCACAAACTTGCTACGTTATTTAATTGAGGCGCCAATCATTATGACGAGCACAAGGAACGGTGTGAGCCGGTCTTCCGCGACATGGAAAATAAGTTCCCAATGCTTTGCGAAGGTTTTGTTGTCATGCCCGACGGCACATGCGCGATAGGCACCGCTGGCGAGGTTGCCCGTGCTATTGGCAACATATACCATCAGCTGTATGACGCCTACCATGGCGCCTTCCCTTCTGAAGACCCTTGCAGCCCTCTTGTGTATGGCTCGCGCACGTTGACCAAGGACAGAACGCCGATGTTTGAGCCAGCAAACGTGTTCACCTACAGCGGACATGCCGCTTGGCTTATTTGCATTCAATGCCTGTATTTTATAATAAATATTACAAAGCAAATTTTTTGCAATTGTTTTGTTGCAAGCAACACACACAACTTTAAATTGTGGGGGGTTTTATTTACTTGCACCACGCAATGGCACGTTGTGCCGAGCGTTGCTCGGTGCTCCGCATTCTACTTTGTGCGTAATGCACTGGACAAAACACGAGTTTGCTGTTATTTTTATTTGTGCAAAGACATGGAATAATATAAACAGAATAACATAGAGAAGCAGCTAGTTTATATCCTAATAGTTGACGAGTAAATATCATAGGGCTGCGTGGCCAACCAGCACTGGGTGCGTTGGTAGTTTCTTTTGTTCAAAGGACGCTGCTTGCTGCATTTATTACAAAAGTCTTGAAAGGTTTTATTGCAAAGAAAGAATACTGCGGAAAAAGAAAGCTGCAACCTATCCTTTAAAAAAATAAAGAGAAGCTGCATCCCGAGCATTGGCACATTCATCTCTCTTTTTCATTTTATTTACAACTATTACAATTCCATACATTTGCATCATGCTCTCAAACATTGTACGGCTACCTGCCCTTGCCATTGCTTCTCTCTTCTTGCTGAGCTCTGTCAACGCCGAGCTTGCCGACTGCCCAAAGAACCTGGCCTTCCAGCTGACCAACGTCTTTCAGTTTGGCGACATTAAGTCACCCTATGGCAACTGCGAGCTAGACACCAACGGCAGTGGCTACTCGTCTGGCGTGGCAAACTTTAACACTGCCGCTGGCGACACCTGGCAGGTGATCCAGGCCTACCACAATCTCACGGGCGGAAATGACGAGTTTTCAAAGTACAACACTGTGCTTGGCGAACGAGCAAAAAACAGGGATGGCTCTATTGCCGGGTTAGAAGGCTTTTGCGATGCGTGGAAGGCCCTTGCTTTGAACACAAAGTTTATTTCGGCACAGGGCACGGTCTACGACAATCTGTATTTCACTCCGTCTCAGACGCAGGCCAAAACACTTGGACTCAAGCTCAGCGTCAGTCTAGCGGCCTTTTATGACACCGCTGTTTCTCGTGGCTCAAGCGACAGTGCAGGTAGCCTTGGCGGCATCATCAAGGAGGCCAAAAAGAAGGTCACCAGCAACAAGACAGGCGACTCTAAAAGCAACCTCAAGATTAATGGATACACCATCGATGAAATAGAGTGGCTGAAAATGTTTTTGGACGTTAGAGCCAAATACGACAGCATTGGCAAAAATGTGAACATCAAGTCGTACAAGTACATCATTGAGCAGAAACAGTACACATGGGTAGACAAGATTGATGTTTTGAACAATAAGGGCAAGCCCGGAGATGTCACCTGCGAGAACTCGTATAATCCGTTTGACATCAGCCCGGGACAGAAGATCAACTCTCTTGCGCTGTGCGGAAACTCGTGCTCGGAAGTTGAAAGCAAGGTGTCCAAATCACGTTTGAGCTCTGCCAGTGGAATAAATAACTACGGACACTATGCGATGGCTCTGTGTGTCCTGGCTGCTTTTTTGCTTATTTAAAGCTGCACTTGGGTTCCGGGTGCTGGTTAATAATTTACAAAAACAAATCTACAATTTCCTAGTCTTAAACTAAGGAATGTGGCATATTTCAGGACAAGTTGAATAGTGGTTAAACAAAATATAAAATGTACAGACAAATGGTGTGATAGTGTTCTACTGTTGTTATTGCTTCAGTTAGTCGTATAAGCTGGATGCTGAGATGTATTGCAAGCATTGGGTTTAAAATTTATCAACAGTTTATTTTTCATTTACAACGGATAACTGTGTCGTTGCGAGACACACCATGCTTTGCAAGCGGTTTGTTGGTACCCAGTAATCTGCGCCAGCGCTTGTTTTTTCTGTGCTGTGTTAATGTGTGGCCAAGCACACATGCTTGCTTGGATCTTCAAGGCCCTGGGTATTTTTGTATATATTATCACTTAGCGCACATACTAAACAGTTTTGTTTAATTTGCGCTGGTCAAGCCCTTTATCCCCCATCTGCATAATCTTGTTTGCATTTGTGCGTCGTGCGTTGCGCATTTGTAAAGTACAAAAATAAATGAAAACGTGTCTTTCTTTTTACAAACAGCCATTCAAACTTGTCAGACTGCGCGCGCCCGCATGATAAAAAAACAGAGCTATGCAAATGCTGTATTAATAAATATTACTACTTTACAATAATGTGAAGGGCAAATTGCAGTCAAAAGCAAATGTATCAATTTATGTATAGAGGCAACTCTGGCCAGCACCGACATTTCTCCAATTTTTAATTCATCTCATTGTTATGTAAGAAAGGGGGGGGGGTGGGGAGCACTACTGTAATAGTGTTAAATAATGGGTGTGAAATTATAAAGGGTTTTATTACTAGCGTTTCTAAAGTGCTATTATCGCCGGCCTCGCCTTATATATATCTCCTTGTCTTTGTGGCACTCACTGGCAGTCGTGTGCTCCGTTCGCGAGAACTGGTTCTTATGAAAGTAACCTGGGCCTCTGATATGGCATAATTGGCATGTCTGTATTCTTGCGCCCAGCACATCCATTTCGGAACAGGCAGTATGTCCGGATGTCAATTGTGGCGCCTAATTTGATCCCCTGTAATTTGGCCCATATCAGATCCATCTGTGAGCTGACGAGAATCTGTCTCATGATTTTCGCCCTCAGCGTCTATCTCCATATCCTCGGGCTGCGTAACAATACTATTTTTTAAACATATTTCCCAAGCTATATAAATTTTGTATATATATATATATAAATTTCCCCAGCTTCTGAAGGAAAATAGAAGGTCCATCTAACCACACATGCGATCAATAGGCACGGATGGATTTAAGGATGATTCCCCCCCCATGCATGCAAGCGCCATCTATTCCTTGCATTTCAAGCTTAAAAATGAGCAATGATACAATTGCTCCCAGCGCATGCAGAATCTATCTTTGACATGATTTTCTGTTTTTTTTTTGGAATTGAAGGTTCTATCAGCTGCTGCGTCTTTGCTTGTGAGTTGAGCTATAAGAAAAGTAGTGCGAATGATTTCTAATCCTTGGCGGAGCAGCAGGATTAGGGTGGGGGCAGCATCTTGCTAGCAATATAAAAGAGGGGGAGGGGTGATCTTGTTGCGATCACTTTTTTCTTTATCGCATTTGTCTCATTGGCACCCTCAATCTGCTTTTTTTTTATACGCCTTCGCTCTTTATTTCTTCTTCTTTTCCAACCATGCTCAGCCGCCTTCTCGGAAAGAACGTTCTCATTACCGGAGCCTCCTCGGGCATTGGCGAGGCCTGCGCCTACCAATTCGCAGCCGCTGGAGCCAACGTTATCCTGACAGCGCGGCGCAAGGACAGGCTCGCCGAAGTGCAGCAGAAGATCCACACCATGTGGCCCTCCGTCCAGGTGCACACGGCCGGCCTCGACGTGCAGAGCAGCCACGCAGTCGACCAGGCGATCAGCAGCATTCCCGAAGCGCTGTCATCCATCGACGTCCTTGTCAACAACGCCGGGCTGGCCATGGGCGTCGACCACGTCAGCGACGTGGCGGACAGCGTCATCGACGCAATGGTTGATACGAACGTCAAGGGCCTTTTGTATGTGACGCGCGCGGTTGTGCGCGGGATGAAGGCGCGTGGGAGCGGGCATGTGATTATGATGGGGTCGATTGCCGGCATGGCCGGCTACCAGGGCGGATCCGTGTACTGCGCGACGAAGAGCGCCGTGCACGCGATCTCCGAGGCCCTGCGTGCGGAGACCATTGGCGTGCCAATCAGGGTTACCGACATCAGGCCGGGCATGGTCGAGACCGAGTTTTCTGTCGTGCGGTTCGGCGGCGACCGCGACCGCGCCGGCGAGGTGTACCGCGGCATCGAGCCGATGACGGCCGGCGACGTGGCCGAGTCGGTGGTCTTCGCGGCGTCGCGCCACCCGCGCTGCGTCGTCGCCGACGTTGTTCTTTTGGCCAGCGGCCAGGCATCCGCCACGCTGGCGCACAGAAGGTGATTAATAAACGAACAAGTTGAAGAATTAAATTAAGCCGGCAGCGGGCTTTCTGCTCTGCGGCGCGGACGCCACCTGCCTCGCCATCTCCTTGCGCGTCTTTTTGGCGTTCTTGTCGCGGTACAGCTGCGAGCTGTTGATGAAGTCGAGGATGCGCGGCGGGATGTCCCGGACGCCCATCGTGCTGTTGCGCACGGCCAGCCGCACGTCGGTCGAGCTGATGTGGCGCACGCGCTTGGGCAGGTCCAGCTCGAAGATGAACCGCAGGAACGGCGCCACCCGCGCACTCGCGAAGAAGCTGTCGACGTCGACGTCGCCGCCGTAGCCTGCGCGGCGCGCAAAGGCGATGCGCCCGCCCATGGCGAAGAAGCGCGCGACCTCGGCCTGGCAGTCGCCGTAGTACTTGGGGTCGAAGAAGCGGATCAGGGTGTCCCAGCCCATGGCGAAGAAGCACCTGACGTCAACGCCCTGCGCCCCCTCGTCCCCAAGCTCCGCCAGCGCCACCCGGCGCACGGCCTCGCACTTGTCGACGAAGCGCGGCGCGCTGACCATGCCGAAGGCCATGTTCTGCAGCGCCGACGCGTGGAACTGCTCCCTGGTCTTCCACACGTGCCAGGTGTCCGCGGCGTTGTCCACGGCCACCGTGTGCGCAAGCATGTCGACCATCCGCATGCGCTGCTCCAGCGACGCGTCGGCCAGCCGCTTGTCTGCGTTGCGCGCGCCTAGGAGCAGCAGGTAGGCCGTGATTTCGGGCAGCTGCGCGTCGCCTGCGCGGCTGCGCATCTGCTGCGTGCCCAGGCACTCGAGGTAGGCGCCGTGGCAGTAGTGCGGCGGGTTGAACGAGCTGTCCATGATGCCGATGTTGAGCGTTTTGGGCGCGCTGCGCGAGGGGAGAGGCCAGGTTGCGCAGAGCTTGCGCGCCAGCTGGACCGTTGGCTGCGGGTGGGCGTGGCTGAGGAAGCCCTGCACGAATGCGTCGTAGTGGGGCGTGGTGTGCTTGTGCACCTGGAGGGCGGTGCCCCTGGGGATGCCCTGCGGGGCCGGTGTGGGTGGTGTGGGTGGTGTGGGTGGTGTGGCCGATGTCACTGCTGTCGCTGCCGTCGCTGCCGTCGCTGCTGTGACTGGTGTTGCTGTTGTGACTGGTGTCGCTGTTGTGACTGGTGTCGCTGTTGTGACTGGTGTGGCCGGTGTGGCCGATGTCACTGCTGTCGCTGCCGTCGCTGCCGTCGCTGCTGTGGCTGATGTCGCTGGTAATGAGGCGGTGGCCATTTTGTGCTGAATTTGCGGGATTACTTATTCAAAAGGGCTGATTGAGTCAATGCGCGAGTTGTGTGTATGCTGGAGGGAGAATACGGCCAAGGCCAGCGGATATGGAAAATGGAGAGCAAGCGCCATTTCGTTCTATGCGCGCTTTTTAGCTTTATTTCTTTTCTTTTTTTAGCTGTTTGTTTTATCGCATGTGTAGCTTTAGGGAGTAGGGGGGGGGGAGGGGCATACAAACAAGGCGCTGTTAATCTTGATCGTACCCGGGGGTAGGCCAGAAAATCAAGGATCGGGGATCAGGGATCAAGCGGCACTTTCCACAAAACATATGATATACGCGCACAAATGAAGAAATTAAAAAAAAAAAAAAAAAACACTGACCTGGCTTGGCTTGGCTTTGTTCGTCGTCTTCCTTTTTTTGGCGATACGCGTCTGTTCTATTTTATTCTACCGATTTTATTTTATTTTATTTTGAATTCGCACCCTCCCTTTATTTCGCAATCAAATTTCCAACTTCAATCATGAGCGAGGCTCGACTCCAGTTCAGCGAAATCTACCTCGCCACGGAGCCGTACTGCAAGGCCACAGGCCAGGTGCGCATGGGCGCGTCCGGGATCGGGTGGAAGGCAGCCGAGGGCCAGGCCGAGGCTCTCCAGGGCATCACGGTGCCTGGGCTCACCCTGCCAGCAGGCATGCTTGCGCTGCAAAAGGAGGACCTGCGGCGCATCCAATGGCAGCGCGTAGCGCGCGGCTACGGGCTGCGGATCTACACGCGCAGCGGCACCATGCATAAGCTGGACGGATTCACGGCAGACGACTTTGAGCCGCTGCGGGATGGCATCAAGAGGCTGTTTCATGGGCTCACGCTGGAAGTGCGTGACATTAGTTTGAAGGGCTGGAACTGGGGCAAGACCGACTTTGAGGGCACAAACATGACCTTCAAAGTGGACAACCGCCCGATGTTCGACCTGCCAATGGGCTACGTGTCCAACACAAATCTGGCGAACAAGAACGAGGTCAGCGTCGAGTTCCAGCCGCCTCGGGGCAGGGCTGCGAAGCGCAAGGCGTCGGACGAGCTGGTGGAGATCCGCTTCTACGTGCCCGGCACTACGCTTGCAGCAGCAGCCGCGGCCGCGCGCCCAGAGGACGCCGCTGGACAGTCGGACAACGACGAGCAGAGCAACGCCGACGACGAAGTCAGCGCCGCATCGGTCTTCCACGATACCATCAAGGAGCGCGCAGACCTCGGGCAAGTGAGCGGCGACAGCATTGTGCAGTTCCCCGAGATCCTCTGCCTGACCCCCCGCGGCCGCTACCACATCGACATGTTCTCGCACTTTCTGCGCCTGCGCGGCAAAACCTACGACTACAAGATCCCGTACGAGAATGTCCAGCGGCTGTTCCTCGTCAGCAAGCCGGACGAGCTGCACATGATGTTCCTCGTCGGCCTCAACCCGCCGATCCGCCAGGGCCAGACCCGCTACCCGTACCTTGTGCTGCAGTTCGTGCGCGACGAGGAGTCCGCCGTTGACCTTAATCTCCAGGTCGACGACCAGGCGCGCGCGCTGGAGGGCCGCCTGCGCGCCCACTACGACGAGCCGCTCTACCGCATTGTCGCCAATGTGTTCAAGGGTGTGACGGACAAGAAGCTCATCGAGGGAGGGAACTTCCGCGGATACCACGGGTCCCAGGGCCTCAAGGCCTCGCTCAAGGCCAGCGAGGGCACCTTGTACCCCCTGGACAAGGGTCTGCTGTTCGCGCCCAAGCCGCCCATTTATATTCCGCACGCGGACATCCTCAGCGTGGTGTTTTCGCGCGTCGAGGCTTCGAGCTCGAACAAAATGCGCACCTTTGACCTCAGGATAAACATGGTCGGGGCGCCGGAGTACCAGTTTGTCAGCATTAACCGCGAGGAGCATGCTGCGCTCGAAGCGTATGCTGCTGAACATGGGCTTAAGATCATCAGTGAGGCGGCCGGTGGCGGTGCTGGCGGTGCTGGGCTGGGTACGGCGGGTGCGGCGGGGGGCTATAAGGGGATGGATGTGGACTCTGATCGCGAGAATGGAGGCGGCTTTGGGAAGCAGCAGCCACAGGTTTCGTTGGGCGGAGGGGTTGCTGGTGGAAGCGAGGATGAGTCCAGCGAGGATGAGGACTTTGTTGCGGAAAGCGAGAGTGATGTGCCGGAGGAGTACGATGAGAATTACGAGACCCCCGAGGGCGAGGATGATTAAGAAGAGCTTTTAGGTGGGGAGCACGTGCGTTTTGAACTTTTCCCCCATATCTAAATTGTACTTATGACGTATGCAAATCAAGTAATTTTTTTTTTTTTGCCGAGCAAAGCCTTTTATTATAAAAATAAAAATATCAAAATATCTCTTTTTTTCTCTTTTTTTTGACAATAGAGAAAAAAATCATTCCAATGAAGCTGCATTCGCTTTTCGTGCTTAACCGCCATGGCAACCCGCTTTACCACCATACCTATGATCCGATCACAGACCAGACACCCGACCCCTCGACGAAATACACCTATTTGGCACACACTTCCTGCGACCTAATCGACGAGCGCCTAGCTAACCCCACGCCCAAAGTCTCATCTGATCTCTACCTTGGTCTCTTACAAACCACTGAGGGACTGAATATCTACGGCTATGTGTTGAATACCGGAGCCAGATTTGTACTTATAGTCTCTGAAGACCCTACCGCCACTACGTCATCATTGGCGGTGGCAGCAGGTGGGGGCACTGTGGGGGGTGTGAAGGGTGAGATTATATTGGTCTTTCAGCAGCTGCATGCCGCGTATATTGCTCTGGTATGTAATCCGTTTTACGAGTATATGGCGGAAGTAGGTGGGAATGAGGGGGAGGGATGTGTGGGGGAAAAATTTGACGCTGTGGTTGAGGAACTTGGGAAAATACACTCTTAAACAAAACAAATAACACAAACATAAGCACATTTTTAAACCATAGTCCTTTATATTTGTTCTCTTTATTAATAACCAACCAACCAACCAACCATCCCCCCCCATAAAAAATTATATTTTCTTTCAAACATAAAAAAATAAAACAAGACATCACCATTAACTAATTTCTTTTTAATAAATTCAAATATGACCGATTCATATACCGCCAAGGACGTTACTCTTATGCGCCAAGCCATTGCCCAAGCGCGTCTCTGCACGCCCACGCCAACCGCCTTCAACGTCGGAGCCCTCATAACTGACCCCCACGGCCGAATCCTTAGCACCGGTTACTCGCGTCAATTCCCAGGCAACACCCACGCAGAACAATGCGCCCTCCAAACGCTCCTTACCACCACCAACTCTATTCCGGACTATAAAGATCTAGTTATGTATACTACTATGGAGCCGTGTTCGGAGAGATTGTCTGGAAACAAACCGTGTGTTGAGAGAATATTGGAAGCGGGTATTGGTTCGGTGGTTGTTGGGGTGAAGGAGCCAGATAATTTTGTAAAATGTACCGGAGTGCAGATGTTGAGGGAGAAGGGTGTGAGGGTAGTGGTTATTGGAGAAGAGGTTGAGGAGGAGTGTAGAAAGTTAAATGCACATTTGGATAATGAGTAGTTAGCAAGTGTGTGTTTTTATTATATTTAATATAATATAATGTGTTATTGTCTATTTAAATATGAAAAATAACACCAAAAAAATTGGGTGTGGGATTTATTTGTTAAACATGGACTTTAACAGAGTAAATATATTTATATAGAAAAATGTGAAAATCAATTTTTTTTAATAGTTGAAGCAATAAAAAAAATGAGGGAATAACTCCATACATAACTAACCATTTTCAAAGTCGTGTTATGAGAGGGAGTGGTGAAGAGCTGTTGAATTCTGGGAGAGTAGGCGTTCTGTGAACGCGTAGAGATAAAAAATTATATGTACAAAAGTGTATTGAATATATGTGCTATAAGGTGAAAACCATATATTACTTTATTTGGTCACTGTGTGGACTTATTGATGATTGTGTGTTTGGCTAGAATAGCCAAGACTGATTAATCAGTTGATCGCCATTAACCAATAGCTTTGTAAAAAGTATGCTTTTTTATGCACATCGACTAAATAATCGTATTGGGAGGGGGGATGGATGGCAAGTGACAATCCAGGTTGAAATATGACAATCTTGCTAACAAGTAGCATGTTGTCCGAGTAGTGACAGGGTTAGACGAGTAATGACAGGCCTTGTCAACAAGAGGCGGGTTGAGTGTATGTGCACATTGTTTTAATTATTTTATTGTTCATAAATAAATTGGGCCGTATTCCTGTAAATAAAGTACCAAAAAAATAATTACTGCATACTATAAATTTAAATAAAAAATATGTGTGCAAGCCAACCTCAAGCTCAAATCTAATAAATGAAAAGTATGGCAGACTATGAGCGTTCTATCCATGTTTTTAAAGTTAGCATAACTCAAAGTCAAACATTATCTATGGATGAAATGTCTAATGAAAGCTTTATTTCAATGAATGTTTTGATACTGAACTGGATAAAGGTGGGATAGGTTCAAGATTGACATGGGACGCATATACACCTGGGCTTAATGTCAAATGCTTGCAGTAGGTGGGTTTAATGTTGATTTTTTTAAATATATTACAGAAATTGGGCTTTCCCTGTGGCTTTTTGCTAGATTTAACATTGTTGGTATTCGTGTCCCCTTTATCCTTTTTAAAACCTAAACATTCTAGTGGGTTTACTATTTTTGTGAAACAGTCAGTAAATATAACAAAAATAATACGTGTTGTCAAAATTTGTGCAAAAAAACCAAGTATTAAATAAATAATAGGGTATTGAAAATTGTGGAAGAGAAATGTGGAGTAGACCGAGATTGTGGATTTATTTACTTGTTGCAGGCTGCTCCGTGTTCATTTATTTTAAAAATTGTTTTATATAAAATAAAACACAAAAAAATTGTGCGCTCACTTGACCAAGTCACTGTGCAATTATAATCAATAAATTTATTTATACAAATGATACATAATAGAACAAAAAGTAGCAGCAAAGATACATTTGTACAAATAAAAATTTGCCGCTAAAAAGTAAAAAGCCCTGATTGTTTAAACCTGCTGATATTTTTATTTTAAAAAACTTTATACCCTAATATCCATTGGTTTTTTTGTTACATACATATACACACGTGTAAAAATATTAAAAAAAACTGGCCCAGAGACAAGCAGAATTTAAATAAATAAATATTTTATTATTGTAAAAATGTCATACAACATTGGCAGCTGACGTCAATTTTAGCAATGCAAGCTTGTCATACCAGGCTATTACCGGTCCCAATCTTGCTATACTTGGCGCTTGATTGAAAACGGCCAAAGTACTGCCAGATGCGACCAGTTGCAATACGTGATTCACTAACAGTCCCAGGGTCCAAATCACATATCCCATCAAACCTCTGCAATCCAGTCGAAGCAAGGGTGTCTTGAGAATTCCCAATAGACGTCATTGGAATCATCCGGTTGTCATAACTAAAAACCTCATCCTTATCTTTTCCGCACATCGCCTTGCTCGAATTCTGTGTTTGGGCGGCATAATCAATAGTGGTTGTGCCAGTAATAGATAGCCGCACATGCAAAACCAACAGCTGGCCCATGGCAACAAAAAAAGCGGCAGTCATCACCGTATAAAACGCCAACCCACACATTACAGCAATACCTGGCGCTGACACCGTATCCCCATTATTCACTAAGCCAAACATTTGTCCAACCATAGTGTCAAAGTCGGACTCTCTCAACCCGGCAATGTAGACCAAGCGCAGGGAATAAGCAAGCACAAAAGCCAGCCCTACAAAGGCACAGCCAACGGATAAGAAAAAATGCATGTAGTTGCGCGTTCCAATACATGTATTAAGCCACCTGCAGTGGTGATCCAGGCCTGCCACGCACTTATTGCACCGCTTGCAGTGCCGCGTCAACAGTTTGGTGTGGACGCGGCAGACACGGCATGTGGTTGTCATAGGATCAATAGTCGGCGTGCCCCAGGTCTGCTTATAGTACAGGTTGCGGTCCACGCCCTGCGCCAACACCTCGGGTGCCTGCGGATTAATGCAAGAGGTTGTAATGTTGAAAATATGGGCGGTAATTATAAACGCCGCACCCAATGCGTTGCCCGCTGTAAAAACCCACGAATCGGAAGTAGAACTGCCGCTAGCTATAGAGGATAGCGGGCGGATAAAGGCAAAGTACCCTGTTGACAGTGTCAGCGACACAACCCATTGCATTACAAACAACGGGTCCATCGGTAACTGCCAACCGCATCTGCGAACCCACTGGTTGGTTGCGCCTTTAGGAACACTGGCAGATCTCGGCAACAACGCCTTATGCTGCCACACAGTCAAGGGATCTTCCAAATCATCTATTTGCAGTGCCTGGGAATCCTGGAGCACATTGTGCTTGTACGCAGCCATTGATGGTCGCCGCCGCATCATTGTCTCGACATACTCGTTGTCTGGCTCGGGCCACTCTGGAACCCACTTTGACACGTGTATCTCTGCTGTTAGGGATAAAGGCGACTGCGGGGTCAACGGTTCGTGCAGTGCTTCGGCATGCTTCAAAAGCTCGTCATCGCTGCCAATACTGATACTGATGCTGGTGCTTCTAGCTTTACTTCTGCTCCTGCTTCTAGTTGTCACCAGTGTGTTGCTTGACCGGGATGCCATAGACATTGTGGGCGAAGCTAGTCCAAGCAATCGTGCTGCCTTGGGCTTTATCCGAGCGTTGCCAAGTTCCGTATACTCTTTTGCGCGACTACTGGAAGTCATATATGGCCGATATATGTGTTGAACTGAAATAAATAAAGAGAATAAGATAATTATAATAAAAAGGAGCGCAGTAAAACGGGTATGCGAGGCGGACAGGTAAAGGAATGCGGTTAATTATTAGTTGAATAGAAAAATAAGGTGCAAAGAGGTAGAAAAAAGAAAAGGGAAGTGAGAATGCAAGGAAATAAAAGAAAGGAAAAAATTAGAAAGGAACAGACAGATTAACGTAAGGATGGAATGCGTAAGAGAAGGGGCTACACCTGTGTTTTATAATTATTTCTTGTTTGTTTTTTGTTTATTGCAAGCGAGCACTACTTTTTTCTATTGGGGGGAGGCGGTTTTAGACAAAAAAAATTGAACAGGTTGAAAAGAAAAGACAATGTGCAAAAGTGACAATAAAGTGCAAGGCAAATATACTAAACAAAAAAGAGCAAACAAATGAAAAAAGAAATGAAAATAAGGTGAGGGGAAGCGGCTGTGGCAATATCAGCCATAGTTTTTTGTTTGCTTAGTGGTGTCATTCTTTTTTACTTTAAATGCGGAAATAGTGGCTTTTTCCTTAATTTTTTTATTCATTCATCTGTAGAAAAAAAAGAAAAGGTGCAAAAAAGTGGTAAATATGTTCGAGACCATGAGATTGGCACTGCATAAAATAATTTGCTTTCTTGTTCGTTTTTTTTGTACAGGTTTTATCTTGGATCTGTTTGCCAATATTGGAAAACAAGTGTCCAAAATAGGCAAAGCCTCAATTCGAACGAATTAGAAACGGTGGAAAATAAATAAAGATAAAATGGGTTTTCATTCCTTTTTATGGTCGAATTACTTTATTTTTATGTTTAGTTTTATCCGATTGACTAACAAAATGATTTTCGATATAAAATAATAAAGATAGACGGGAGCAAGTTCATCCAACTCGTTTAACTTTCGGAGTTTCAAAGAGAGTCACGAACATCCTGTTTCCAGATATCCGGCAAAGCAGGGTTGAGCGTAAAGACGAGAAAATTAAGTAGTCCACTGGTTGTTGCCATGACGGTTCCGAATATGTACAGGCTCTTGGACGGGTACTCTGTCATGTTCATTGCCACAACGCCGAGTTGCGTCAGCACGGGAACCAGCGGGTAACACGCCAGGCGCTGAATCGACCGCAAAAACTGACTCTTATCCACGTATGAGCGCACAACCACAAGCTGCCCATCCTGCCGGTCCGGGACTGTCATTGTCACCAGGTACCCGCGCCCGCATGACCCAGCCATATGGCCACTACGCCCAACTGTTTGGGCGGGCTCAGAGGGATCCGATGGCATTTGCTGGTTGGATACCGTGCTGGTCACCGACAACTGATCCGACTGTGAACTTTCCTTGTGGTGATGGTAGAGCGTATCCATGGAGCTGCTTGCCATTGTGCCCTGGCTCGGCCGTTCGCGCTTTATGAGGCTGTTCCAATCCCATTTTTCAGGCATGCGCGGCTCCGAAATGACATCGACTGAATCTCTCCACATTGACCAGATACGCAGCGACAGAACCAAGGCCACACCGGCACAGTACACTATGGTCAATACGATCCACAAATAGTTGCACATCCACAGGACTAGACGGCGTGCCAACGCAGTGGTGCTGGGCCAATTGAAAGCGTGCAAGTGGGGGACCCAGTATATGCCCTTCATCTGGACCACGGCTATGGCTGGAAATACTGCGGCCAAAATCAGACTAAGAGGTACGTAAAACTTTTCCAAACGCATATACGTGGTCACACGCACTTTGGTCAGTGTGCTTAGGTGGAGCTGGGTGGATATGGACAAGGTGAGAAACACAAACGATAAGGTGCTGAACATTGAAAGCCAAAGAATAAACCGCAGCCCATGCGTGCCCTGCCGGTTCATAAAGTTGTTTTGCAGGAGGAGGAGCTGTGTTATGGAGCTGAGTATGTCGCAGACAGCAACGCATCCGGAGACACGGATGGATAAACGAGCGAGGTACCGTTTGTGCCGCATGAATATGTGGGCCATGGCTGTAAGAACACAGAGAGACGAAATTAAGGAAATTATAGAGAGCGTTTGGATTGTGCGTATCCATTGGCCGGAGACGACGAATGCCCATTTGTTTCTTTCATTGATGGCTGCAATTACGTCTTCAACGCCTAACAATTCGTACTTATTTGATGCAGACATTATTTAAAATATATGGAAATTATGTTTTGGTAGTTGTGTTTGAAATAAATGAATAAAATTAAAAAATGCATATGAATAGCTAAAAATGTAAAAGGTTTTTTTTGCTGATAGCGCCACAGGTTGGGTGTTTAAATATATGTCAACTGCGCCTTTGCTTTTTTTATTTTATCTATAGCAATTTTTCCAATCTCTTGCATGGTATTTTTTTCTGCAAATGAGCCTTGAGGCTAAACTACAAAAAATTAAAGAAATTTTTACTAGTGCTGATGCGAAAGAACATTTTTCATCTTTGTATCTGGATTGCGTGATGCCCCCGATATGTAAAATAAAAATAAAAATAAATTGCCATGAGGGATGCAAAGAAAAATTTTTCTTTGTTTTTGCAACTTTTATATATATACGTGTCAATTGACAGAAACAAAGACACTATTGGGGCGTTTGAGTTGCTTCCCAACATTTTCCCTTTGTTTTTGCCTCATTTACCTCATTTGAATCATTGTTCAGTGTTCTCAAAACTCATTTGTTAAAAATCCCAAAAAACGATTGCGCATTATGCATTCCCTGGCGGATATAAGAACATTCTGGGTATATTAGCATTTTAAGTCTGGAGTGGCAGTCCACCTGCTGCCTTTCCTGCCTTTTTCTTTTGTGGTAAAACAAAATCAGATGCCCATATGCGTAGAGACAATTTATCTATGCTCTGCCCGCATGAAATTTTTTCTCATAATTATTCATTTTTTCATATTGTTTTTTATTGAATAACATATCACAATCTTTTATTAGTTACTGCCAACCTAAGAACGTTTATTTAAATGCTGAAAATGCTAATTTTAAATTAGTTAATTTTATTATCCATTTTAAAATTTACATTTTTGACATCCAACATGCACATTAGTACACCTTTAAATTTTGAGCGTTCTATAAACCTGTGAAAAGGCATATAATGATATGTATACCATGAATGGTATTCACTACCAATATATAGAAAACAATTAATTAAACAAGCAATCAAAGGTTTACTTGTAGGTCTTGCCGTCGTAGCACTCGCGGGGCAGGGAAGGACCCTCCCAGGCAAAGCAATCCTCAATCTCAGCACGGGTCTTAGAGTCGTTGTGGTCGGCAGCGGTCCAGTTGTAGGACTCATAATCAGCAGCGTCGGTGACCTCCTCAGGGACCTCCAGGCCGCGGACAATAAAGTACCCCCAGATCATGTTGTCGTCATCCTTACCCAGAGTGAGCAGGTTACCAAAAGCGTATTTGCGAGCGCGCTCGAGGCGGTTAAAGAATCCGCTGATGAGATTGTTGGTCATGAATAGCTTGGTCAGCTCATCATTGTACTTGTACTCGACCTTCAAGAAAGAGTAACCCTCAGCATCAAAGTGCTCCCAGAGCCAGCTCATGGCGGTGGGCTTGGTTTCGTTGTTTGAGTAGAAGCGCTTTCAGTCGTCGAGACTCATGTTGGGTTTAGGCAGTAGATCGAGCTTGCTCTTGGGCTTGGGGGCGGCAACCTCGACCTCCTCGTCGTCGTCCACGACGGGCTTTTCAGCCTTCTTGAGCTTCTCGGCAGCGAGCTTCTTCTCGGCCTTTTATTTTTTGGCGGAAGCAGCAAGCTCAATGCGCTTCTCGCAATATACAACATCGCCAAGCACAGCTTTGAAGGCGGGCTCGGCAGTTATGGTCGTAAAGTAGCGGGTGAGGTCGGGGTACTTATCGCGGTCCTCGCTGGTCAAATACAGCTGGAATGAATAGAGCAAGTCGCAGGCAACAACGACATCGGCAATGGTCAGGCGCTCGCCAACAACAAAAGTGCGGTTGATGAGCTGGGTGTTTAGGACATCAATAAAGCGGAAAAACTGCTCTTCAGCTTGCTGGTGAGCGGGCTTGAAGAACTTGGCATGTCCCATTAGGGGTGCCAATGTACCTATGAGGGCGGGCACAAAATCAGCCTCTGCAAAGAGGATAAACTGGAGAATCTCAGCAGTCTCCTCGGCGGTCTGGCCGAGCAGGGTAGACTCACTGCCAGCCTTTGCAGCAATGTAGTAGGCAATAGCGCTTGAGTCGCTCACACTGAAGCCGTCAGCGCCCTCGAAAACAGGAACCTTGCCGGCGGGGTACTTGGCCAAGTACTCGGGAGTCTTGTTGTCAACGCCCATCTGGAAATCGGGGGTGGTGCCAAGCTCAAGCCCGGTAATGACAGCAACAATGCGGGCCTTGAAGTTGCGGGGGTTAGGCATGGGGCCAATGAGAGTGCCGAGAGGAGCCATTTTGAGTGTATGTGTAGGTTCAAGTGTAAGTTCAAGTGGGAGGCTAGTTGTTTTTTGTATGGATGATATTGATTGGACAAAGTTGTGATGAGAAAAAAAGCGAGAAGATATGGTGAGAAGTAATGGAGTATTTATACCAAATTCATAAATTTACATTAATGCCATTTTGCCACGCGCTCCCTTCGCTCATCCCCCCTATACATGCCAAGATCTGCTTGCGCACATTCAGGGGACAACAAAATGCATTAGTAATGTCGAAAATTGGTATTGAGCAGAACATAATAGAACAAAATCAAAGATTTGTATTTGTAATCCTTTATATATATCACAAAGCGCAGTGATTATTTTTCCGCACGACCTACGTAAATACTCAAATGCGGACTTTTAATCGGAATTGCTGATTTGTATATGGAAATCCCATTTGGTTAATGCAACCTGTCGTGCTCTATAAAAATGTGGGTCTAAATCGATATATTCAAGTCTTAAAAATTACTTAACTGAAAAAGGGGGCAGCGCTGTGTGGGCAGCACTGTAAACATCATGGTATTCCTTGATGTCAGCCAGCAATAACAGAAATGTGTATAGTGGCCATGATGGCGATCTTGATTCTTGAAAAGGGAAGATAGTGGCTTGAAATGTGTGTTGGGCACCACACAACCAACGTATACTTTCAGATTGGTTGGTAACGGTCCGCATATCTTTTGCAAACAGTTGCAGCTATTATTCTCGCACATCAAACACCCAGGTCGCATATGTGTATATATTATTTGAATAAATAAAAAGTTGATTGTTTAAATTTTATTATTCACTAATCTCGCACATGTCCTACTAATAGTCTATATAAAAACAATTTGCAATTTTGCTAAATGCCCTGTATCCAGTGGACCCGTAGCATCAGCCGCTGCCTGCTTGACACACTCTTGCATCTCATGCTCTAGCTCGGGATGTATGGCAAAACGCAAAATCGAAGGAATCCTCGCCATCAACCACGCAGTTTTAGCCAATGCCCTGTTTCGGCGACGACCGGAAATTAGCGACTTGGACATCCTCACCAACAAAAACTCCAAGCTGGTGCTAATCACCCTGTGTTTGCTAAACATTTTGTCTCCCCCATGTGGATATTTTTTATGTCTTGTCTTGCGGCTTAAGTACTCATGCGCCTTGGTTGGCACTTCTGCAACAGTTACCCAGAGGTGTGTGAGAAGAGGCAGGCTGATAAGAAGCTCCTCCAGCTCATCCAGGCGCAGGCCAATGTCCAAGGTGAGGTATTTCAGTGAAGTGAGCGTTGATCCTGAGGGTACTCCGATTTCCATATCGAAATCGGTTGTTGGCGTGGTAACTGTGAGTGAAGCAAGGCGTGGAAGCTTCAGCGACATTGTATTACAAACCCAGTGCTCGGCCGAATGCTTGTCTACTTCGCCTGTCAAGCCTTTTTTAGCAATGTCAATGCGGCAGAATACAAGCCCTGTGAAGGGCTCAAGCGACAGCTGGTCGCATGTCCCCGGGCACTTGTCGATAGAAAGCTGGCGGAGCTGTGCACGCGGAAAGTTTTCCAAAAAGCGTGCAACATTGTGTGGGTAGGTACTTACATCTAATGAATGGAGCTTGGGAAAAAGCGGGTAAATATTGCCTACAACCGATTCAATGATGCCAGACTCTGTGTGTTGATGCCTTAGCCAGCCTTGCTTGTGTCTGGGACTCTGGCCAAATTCAAGTCGCAAATGATAAAGGCTCTCGAATATATCCTCGGAGCCGCTAAAAAATGATGACCAGATAGAGTCGGCGGCAATAGGGCCAATGTCCAGCCATTTGAGCGACTTGGCCATGGTCAATGGCACTTGTAGAACAGTGTGGCTTTGAGGTGCGCGTATGGTAAGATGTGTCAGATCCATCGGCAGTTCCTGTATTTTTGGAACAAAGAAAAGCATCTGAGTTGATATGGCCAGTGCCTCGAGTTTCTGAAGTTGGTGTTGTCTGACAGAAACCAGATCCTCAAGTACAAACAACCCAAAGCTATCGTGCATCGCTGACAACGCACAAATGTTCCGTAGTATGGGCATGCTCCGAGTCAACACATGGCTTATTTGGATTATAGCTTGATCATGCTCCAGCTCACTCCATTTATTGGGACTCTTGGGCAAATGTGGGTCGTAGTAATACAAGGTGTGGATAGATGGCCATTCAAAGCCCACAAACTGGCTGTACTCAAGTGCTCTGAATATGCTCGTGGCATTCGAAGGTGCGCGCATGCATACCAGGAGACAAAAGGTTTTGGGCGCGTAGCCACTCTCTAGAATCAGCTGAATATTTGTACGCACACAGTGAATAAACGAGTCTGAGCTGTTTTTGTGATGTTCCATTATTTGAGGGTCATCATTGTCATCGTCATTGATGATGATGGCTGCGGTGCCGTAAAAAAGCCGGGCTGCACGTTTGCGCCAAGCATGGCTGACTTGTAGGCTGGCAACGATAGAGAGATGGCCTGTGGGCAAGGAGCTAAGCGTGTTGTGGCCAGGAGCGCCCTGCCAGAAGAGGTACTCGAATATGCGTGTGAGCGCATTTACAGGCAGAGTGCTCTGTACTTGCAGCATTATCAAATGGTTAAAAAATATATATGGCTCAAGAATAGAGACGATTTAATTCAAAAATTAATGAATATTGCTGAATAAAGCAACAGGGATGAGTCGAGCTTTAAAATTCGAAACTTTTGATTCCCCAGGCCACCTTTGATTTTTAAATGGTTCTGACATCATCATCTATCACTCGAATCCAATTTTTCTCCAGTCATTTTTTAAATCCATGCCCAAGGATTGGAAATGCAAAATTGCGTTTTTCAGGCTTGAAGATCCAGACTGCATTTTTCTGTTCTGTCACTTCAAATTGTACTTTTTTTTATTAATTGCTATTGCAATCACCCTATTTTTTACATTTCATATATTAAAAATGAAACTATACACAGCATTGGTCTGGGTGGGAATGCTGTCGTCGGTGCAGCCTTGTCTCGCACTCTCGGGCAGTAAATTCCGGTTCAAGCTCAATCAGCTTTACGAGGTTGGAATTGGGCTAGATGGTCTGCGCGGTACGCCCGCAGCCTTTGGAGATTTCAATTCCAACCAACACAGCGACCTGTTTGTAATATCTCCAGACCAAACAACCATTCAGCTTTGGGTGTGGGAAAGCGACCTCAAGCAATTTGCGCACCTCGACTCGGCTGACATTACGGTGCCTGGGGTCATTTTGAGCAATGTAATAGTGGGTGACTTTAACATGGACGGCAAATTGGATGTTATTGTGCAGGGACAGAGCAAGGGGAGCAACGAGGTTGTTATGCGGTGCTATTTGGGCGATGGGGTGAACGGGTTTAGTGATAGCGGACAGCTGCCATCGGCAAATGGTGCGCTTCCTTTTGCGTTTGACTGGAGCGGCAGCGGAAGGGTGGATCTGCTGGGCGCGGCGTGGGATCACAAGGACGATTCGGATTCGGGTGTACGGGTGTGGTTGCATGTAGACGCCGATCCCTCATCCAAGCCGCCGGCGGCAAAGACGACGGCAAGCAGCAATGTAGTCAGCACCAGAGATAGCACCCTGGTGAAACGCGATGATGCAGAGCTGTTTGAGCTGCGCAATTTTGGCGTGGGAAACTTGACCGTGGCCATGTGCAGCCCTGCCAGCCCACACTCAAGCGCCTTTGTGGATCTAAACGGTGATTGCCTCCCGGACCTATTTCTCGTGTGCCACGGAAACGAAGAGTACCAAATCTGGACAAACTCCAAGACGGGCTTCGAGTACTCGCAGACTGGAAAACTGCCGTCAAACGCTGGGCCCGTCTCCTTTGCCGACATGAACTCTGATGGCAGCATGGACATGGTCATCCCAATAGTGGGCAAGTCGCAGATATACATTGTTTACAACGAGCAGCGGCCGTTGTGCGTCGGATCGCGCAAGCAGGAGGGCTGCCGCAAGTTTAGCCGCATCTGCGAAGCCGACGACGCATTTTCCTTTTCACTGAAGGACGCGCAGGTCGTTGATATTGAAAAGATGTGGCCGGGGGAGACCCTTTCGGATTCGCTGGCGGACTTCCAGACTTCCGTGACAGTGCCGCCGGCCGTGCGCTTGACGGACGTTGATCTGGACGGATATCCAGACATGGCATTTGTCACGCACAAGGGCAAAGATGAGTCGCACGTGCGGATGCTGCGCTCGGAGCTTTGCCCTGACTGCAAGATCTCAGGTGGCGCCCAGCTGGACTACCGGTCGTTTGTAGCAATCAAAGAGGGCGTGTCTGTTTTGGAGACGCTGGGGCGGCCGCAGGATGTGGCCTTCTTTGATATTGACGGCAGCGGCACAGCTGACCTACTCGTGCACTACCTCGACTCGGCAGGCAGCAGGCGGGTGTCTGCCATCTACAACAACTTTTTCACCGATGCGTTTTTCATCAAGGCGCTGGCATGCCCGACTAACGAGAAGCACGTGCGCTCATACTCCGGCTTCCTGCCCGGCGCAACCTTCAAGTACCTTGTTGTCAGCGATTCTGGGGAAAAGCACGTGGCGCAGTCGGTTCAGGCGCCGCAGTCGGCGTACCGCGCGCTGTTTACACCCTACACTATTATTGGGATTGGGCGGACAAACAACTACATTGAAGACTTTTCTGTTGGATCGTCGAGCCAGCTGGGCGTGCATGAGAGGTCGTTTGAAGGGCTGATTCCCAATTCGCAGGTTATTGTTTTCCCGGTCAACACCACATCCGAGTGGAGACTGGAGCTGTATATGAATAGGTCCGAGTCGACGCCGTATATTTTGGCCACGCTGCTGTCGTCTATGGGCTTGCTGGCCATCACTGTGTTTGCGCTGGGCGCTATGGAGCGCAAGGCTGACCAGCGCGAAAAGCAGCGCGCACTGCATTCCATCAATTTCGATGCGCTGTGAGCAAAAATAACGACTGTTTGATTTCAGTCTGATATTTGCAATATTATAAAACTATTATTGTTTTGCACTTTACAAGAGCACGGCACGATACAGCACGACACATGGCAAATGATTCAAAGGAGAGAATATATGGAAATTATAAAATGGAAAAAAGAGAGAAAACATGTTTGAAAAGAATAAAAAACTATCCCCCTGCTAAGTGGAAGTTCGTCTTTCAGTTCCGTAGTCTATTTTAAAGGCCGTTTCCCTGGTCCTTGATGCGGATCTGAGCGCCACTGGTGAGATTGGAAGCGCGACGAACAAAGCGCGGCATAGGAGGACCACCGGCCTCCGGGCCAGCAGCAGCGGCACCGATGGGATCCCGCAACAGCGGGTTCTGAGCACTCAACGGCTGAGCCTTGCAATCACCGGCCACTGAGTCTTCGACTACAGGGGACAGAGCCGGAGCACCCATGCTGTACTCCTTGGGCGGCGAGAACGCCGTCGGATGTACCATCGAACACGAGGGGATGACTCCAGAGGCACCACCGGAAACCGGGATGGCTCCGCCGGCCTCTGTAGTGGGCGAACTCGCAAGAGTGCCTGGGTTGATCGGCGTCTGAGAGTGCGGGATGGTGTCAACCGAAGGGTGCTCGTCACCCACTTGTTCGTCTGTCTTTCCGGCCTTGGACATTGCGTAGTCGCCGCTGTCAAAGTACTTGCGCTCCTATTGTCAATGTGAATTTTTTTTGGTATACCGTTAGTTTTTTTGTCATTTGGGAGAGGGTGGATAGGCACTGGTTTGTGTGTGTATGTGCTTTGTGCTTACTTTAATCTTTTGCGTCAGAACATTCTTGTTCATCGGCAGCTTGCCGTATTTTTTAAACTGCGTCTGCTCCTCTGGCGTGAGCTTCTACATATACAAAGACAAGGATAAAAATCAGTTAGTAACAAAAAAATATGACGTGCCCTTATTTCGTACTCAAGCCTGTAATGATAGAAAAAGAAGAAACATACGCTGAGGTCCACTTTCTGCTGTCTTGCCGGAAGCATTGCTGATGTATTTTAAGTTGACAGTGCCGAATCGAATTGCAGTTTGTTAAAATGGATAGATGCGCCCAGTACTCTTCTCGAAAACAAACAAGGTAAACGCAAGAAAGCCAGTAAAAATAGGGGGTGGTGTGGTTTAAAAATATATATAAATAAAAAAGTAGAAGTTATAAAAGCGGTCGTGTGCAATTGAACTGTAATTCACTTGATAAAAAAAAGAATAAAAAACCCAGACTTTTTACATTTTTCTTAGTTATGAAAAATAGAGGACAAAAAAAGTAGTAAAATTGGTTTTTTATTTGGCCGGGATTAGGTGCTGCAAACACTGGCCAAAAAAACATGGTGCTGATCACGCCGCTCAATTTGGGCAAAGTGTTTGTTTCAAATCTTCTCCCCCACTCTGAGTTTTAAAACATCTCGTGATCTCTCAATTGATGACTTCGGCTCGAGCTGCAGTCATGTTTTTTTATAACGAGCCATTTTTTTCTATAGTGAAAAATTATTGACCTTTCGGGGGTTTGTTGACATTAAAGAGCAATTGACTGGTGTGAACTCAGGCTGCTCTTTGTTCTCAAGTATTTGTTTCTTGTAAAAAAAATTACGGTGAAGGCACATTGTCAAAGTTTCATTTTATTCCTTTTTTATTCTTTTTTTATTTACACATTGCAAGACATTCTCACACTGCAAACGCATCCATTTTTTGCACTATTATTTATTATTTTTCTCATATGGATTATACCCAAACAACAATAGCAACACCACCACTGCCGCCGTCGTTGACTCCGGCCATGGACGACCCGCTCTCACAACTAAGCATAGTGCTGTCCTCAGAGCACGACGCTGTCGAGCAAGTATGTAAGCTCCACACAGAGTCCTCCGACATCCGAGGCAGCCTCCGCCTCTTCGACACAGCCTACCTCGATGTTCTCAGTTTCCTGCACGCTCAATCCACAAACAAAGACTCACACGAGACTAGCAGCATACTGAGTTCACAAAAGGGGCTTTTGCAAAAGCTTTCCGAAATAGCAATGCAGGAAGAGGCGCCGATGACACTGGAAGCGGAAGCAGCAGCTGCATGGGTGCTCGCAGACTGCGTGGATCAGCTGAGCGACAGTGAAGGAATATGCACGCGCCTGGGAAGAATAGTAGGCCAAGTTTTGGCAACCAGGGTTGGGGAAAGCAAGGAGACGGAAGCATTGCGCCAGTTGCTCAGGGCAACGGGGATGCGCGAGGGCCCGTGGCTTGACAGCCTTCTAGTAGTGGTGTGTGAGGCCATAGTTGAGCTGGCGGATAATGACATTCAAGGGCAGGCGTTGCGGAGAAGCTCCCAGCTGCTCTGCTTGCTAGCCCAGCTGCTCGAAGACTATAGTGCATATGCCCTTCGGGTCATGTCATCCGTTGATTCGCTGCGGCGAATGGCACGGCACGTTATCAAGCTATTGAGTGATTCGCATCCGGCAGTATCCGCCCCCGCACTACACGTGCTTGCCCGACTCCTTCTCACCCCCGTGGTAAGCGGAAGGCCGACTACGCTGAGCATTTTGGGCGACAGTTTGCGTGGAAAGCTCTTTGACGAGGCGCACCTGGCCCGCACCGTCCTACTCGTCTCTGACCTGTGTCAGAACTGCAACGGCAGCGACAAGCAGGAGGACTTTTTGGTGCTGGAAGCTGCCAGTGGGATTATAGCGTGTGTTGCGCAGAGTCAGAGTGCAGCTGATAGACGCGGGTTCTTTGAGATGACGGAGATGGCCAGGGCGCTGGATCACCTTGTGGGGGTGGCGCGCATTGACCGCCGGTACATCCATCCGCTGGTGAGTATAATCAACCATGTTGTCAGGGAGGGCGGGTCGTCGCCACTGGTTGTGGCGATGTGCACGGACAGAGGCGATGATTTCGCGGGGTCAATTGTCGCTGAGGTGTTTGATATTGTGGGGTCAGGCATCGAGGACATCCCGTACACGCAGCCGCACTTTGGCTTGGCAGCATCAGCGGGAGGCCAACAGCAGACATGGCCCAGGGTATCCAGCGACGAGAGCGGCGGCGGATGGCTCGTGCAAAGCACTGTGAGGCAGAGGCAGGGTGTAATTGAGTTTCTTGCGAATGCGCTGCGCTTGAGCTGTGAGGCGCAAGGGAGCGGAAGCGGCAACGTGAGGGAGCTCATGCAGGCCATAGCGCAGGTATTGGAATCCAGATCGATTGGCTTCTGGCGCACTCAGGGCGAAGAGGATGTGGCGACAATCAAGAATCTGCTGGGCATGCACTACTGGACTGTAAGGCCGGTGCTGGAATTGGCCATAGAGCTGGCTCGAGTGTCGCCCCAGTTTGAGACATTCTGGGTGCCGTGGCTGAACGAGGCGGATGCTGGCAAGTGGGCTGCCGAGGTGTGTCGCACTGTGACAGAGTGCCCACAGGAGATACTCAGCCAGGCAATCCACCGGGATATTATGAATGCCTCTGTATCTGACGATATATCTGTGGCAGCAAACAGCAAGCTTAGCATTCCTGCAGCTGTTGTTGTGCCTAATGTTGCCACGCCTGCTGCGTCTACCCACTCGTCGTCGGGTACCGCCTCTCCGCAGCCGCCTGCGACGACGTTGGTGCCCATGGTCATTGGCATTGATGCCATGCGTGCAGCTAATCTTCCAGAGCCAGTTGCTGATGTGGACGAATTTCCGGACAACACCGCCGATGTTCTTCAGAGCGTTGTGCTAAAGCAGTGGCTGCGCATTAGCGAAGCCGAGATTGCCGCCAGAGTGATCTCTCTCGATCCCATGGCACCTACTGTTTACAGCGTTGTTGACCAGGCGCGTCGCAGCCTTTTGGGTGGATTGGATGCTCTGCAACTTGGAATCGCGGCTACACAGGCTCTGCGCCACAGACATGCCGTAGCCGCGCACCAGCTGCAGTCTGATTACACGGCCCTACTTTTGAGCGAGCAAGAGGCCCGCGAAGAGACCGAAGAAGAAATAACCGAGTTGCAGCAAAAAATGGCATCAGCCAGTTATCTTCAGGAGCAAGCAAAGCAGGAACTCATGGAGCTGTCTGCTCGGCTGCAAAATACTGAGTCGGATGCATCTGAGTGGAAGCGCGAGTGTGTTGAGACTCGAGGGCTGCTTGAGACAGCCGAGGAAAAGGCAAGGGAGGTTGCGGCGCTGAGGGAAAACGTCGGCGGTTTGGAGCGCGCGCTAGGGGATGCTGTGGCTCGCTTACGCATTTTGGAGATGCAGGCTTTGGCTGAGCGTGCTGTGGGTGAGGAGCTGCGCGGGAAGAACGCGGCTATGGCTGCGCATTTGGCCGAGTACGTGAAAGTCACCGAGTCGATGAACAATCTGTCTCGCCTGCAGCACAATTAAATTTTATTTATTCAAATAATATATACACATATGCGACCTGGGTGTTTGATGTGCGAGAATAATAGCTGCAACTGTTTGCAAAAGATATGCGGACCGTTACCAACCAATCTGAAAGTATACGTTGGTTGTGTGGTGCCCAACACACATTTCAAGCCACTATCTTCCCTTTTCAAGAATCAAGATCGCCATCATGGCCACTATACACATTTCTGTTATTGCTGGCTGACATCAAGGAATACCATGATGTTTACAGTGCTGCCCACACAGCGCTGCCCCCTTTTTCAGTTAAGTAATTTTTAAGACTTGAATATATCGATTTAGACCCACATTTTTATAGAGCACGACAGGTTGCATTAACCAAATGGGATTTCCATATACAAATCAGCAATTCCGATTAAAAGTCCGCATTTGAGTATTTACGTAGGTCGTGCGGAAAAATAATCACTGCGCTTTGTGATATATATAAAGGATTACAAATACAAATCTTTGATTTTGTTCTATTATGTTCTGCTCAATACCAATTTTCGACATTACTAATGCATTTTGTTGTCCCCTGAATGTGCGCAAGCAGATCTTGGCATGTATAGGGGGGATGAGCGAAGGGAGCGCGTGGCAAAATGGCATTAATGTAAATTTATGAATTTGGTATAAATACTCCATTACTTCTCACCATATCTTCTCGCTTTTTTTCTCATCACAACTTTGTCCAATCAATATCATCCATACAAAAAACAACTAGCCTCCCACTTGAACTTACACTTGAACCTACACATACACTCAAAATGGCTCCTCTCGGCACTCTCATTGGCCCCATGCCTAACCCCCGCAACTTCAAGGCCCGCATTGTTGCTGTCATTACCGGGCTTGAGCTTGGCACCACCCCCGATTTCCAGATGGGCGTTGACAACAAGACTCCCGAGTACTTGGCCAAGTACCCCGCCGGCAAGGTTCCTGTTTTCGAGGGCGCTGACGGCTTCAGTGTGAGCGACTCAAGCGCTATTGCCTACTACATTGCTGCAAAGGCTGGCAGTGAGTCTACCCTGCTCGGCCAGACCGCCGAGGAGACTGCTGAGATTCTCCAGTTTATCCTCTTTGCAGAGGCTGATTTTGTGCCCGCCCTCATAGGTACATTGGCACCCCTAATGGGACATGCCAAGTTCTTCAAGCCCGCTCACCAGCAAGCTGAAGAGCAGTTTTTCCGCTTTATTGATGTCCTAAACACCCAGCTCATCAACCGCACTTTTGTTGTTGGCGAGCGCCTGACCATTGCCGATGTCGTTGTTGCCTGCGACTTGCTCTATTCATTCCAGATGTATTTGACCAGCGAGGACCGCGATAAGTACCCCGACCTCACCCGCTACTTTACGACCATAACTGCCGAGCCCGCCTTCAAAGCTGTGCTTGGCGATGTTGTTCTGTGCGACAAACGTATTGAGCTCGCCGCTCAATAATCAGAAGGCTGCGATGTGCTGCAACGGGCAGAATACATTTTAGATAACACCATTAGTTTTAATTGTTTACCATTTTTGGTTTTTTTTTAATTTCTTAGGGATGAATCATTGGGTGGACATTTTTCAAATTCCCATTGATCCCACGCTGGTAATATAATTAATTTCATCATCACCAAAGCTGTTTTGTTGTCTATCAATTGTCTATTTATTCGAGATTTATGCCCTGAAAGCAATTTGAGCAGTCATCAGAAGCGAAATCACATTAAACTTTTTGAGCAGCCATTGGTTTTCTTGCTTGGAATATTTGCCATTGTTGCTGGCCTGCTCCCCACTATGTGTCTTGCTGACGCCTAGCCATATCATATTGAGCATTTGATGTGTGTTTTTAGAAAATGCAAATATCTTTGGGGGAGAGGAACTGCAAAAACAACGCATGGCTGGCAGCACCACCTGAAAAATACTACATTTGCTCATTTGGCTGTAATTTTAATCGTTGGAATGTTTGATTTAAGAAAACATTGGTGAATTGAAATGATAACAAAAACACAAGCGCATGGTAGCCTTTCTTGCAATACTGCAAATTGGGGATGCAGGTGTGGCACAATGGCAAGTGGAGTAAGTCACGTTCCCACGATATTTTTCACTGGCTTTAAATACGCCATCAATAAAATCGCCTTATTCACACTGCTTTCCACAAACATCTCAGCAGAAGCAATACAAAAAACCTTTGTTCACCTATCTACTTGTGCACACATGCAGCATTTAAAGTTGGTCGACTGTCACATTTGCATAAAAACAATTAACTGATGTCAAACAGACGCAAATTGAAATATTGAAATATTGTACTATTGTCGTTCAAAATGTCTAAAAGGCAAGCACCAGCTAGTCAATTCCTTATTTTCTGCCGTTTCATTTTTTATTTCACACTACAAAATTATTTGCCATGCTAAATACCATTTACAGTTTTGATTTGTCAAGCACGCTGCTACTGCTTGTTTCGACGCTGCTATCCCTCTTGGTTGTTGGTACCATCTTTAAGCGAGCATATTTTACCCCGCTCTCCAAAATACCCGGCCCCCTCCTAAACTCCATCTCCAACCTGCCCCTGTACTACCACACAGCCCGCGGCCAATACCACAAGTATACCATTTCTTTGCACGCTAAATATGGCGATACAGTGCGCGTTGGCCATGACCAGGTGTCGTTGGCCAATGGTTCCGAGCTCCGCCGTGTTCTGGCTACGCACTCTTTCCGTAAAGGAGAAGCCTACAATACTGGTGTGCTCCCCGTTCAAACAATGTTTTCAATCACGGATCCAGAGCTCAACAAGACCAGGAGGCGCCAGATGGGCAACACGTACTCGATGACCCATATGCGTACTTTGGAGGACGCCATCCTGGAACATGGCGTGATATCTCTAATTGAATTCTGGGATGCCGAAATCAAAAAGGGCGCAGACGTCAATTACTTTTATGGATTTAACGGCATAGCTTTTGACGTTATCGGAATGCTCGGGTACGGAAAGAGCTTTGACATGCTCAGGGGAAATGACACAACTGTAACCAACAACATAAAAAAAATAATTACCCTTAGTGCTGTTGTCACTATTTTTCCTGCTTTGAAACGGTTTACTTGGCTATTCAAAGACTTGTTTGCCGCAAGAAACAGCCTTATTGCCATGTCTCAAGCGGCGGTTGCGCGACGCAAGCAAGATATCAGCAACACGAACGCACAAGTAGCTCACGCTGATATTCTGCAGAAGATCATCGACGCCAAGGACCCCAAGACCGGCCAGACATTAAGCCATTCCCAACAATCAGCTGAAATTATGTTAATGTTAAGCGCAGGCACGGAAACTACTGCCAACACTCTTTCGTGGACCATGATGTACATTCTTCATCACCCTCCAGTGCAACGCCGCCTCCGTCAAGACATCCGCCGCACCTTTCCAGATAAAACCAACCCCATTCGATACGATGAGGCCAAGGCACAGCTGCCCTACCTCACGGCTGTACTTCACGAATCGATGCGCTTAAACTCTGCAGCGCCTGGATATTTTCCACGCAGCGTGCCTCCTGAGGGTACCACTCTCTGTGGCCAGTATAGAGTCCCGCCAGGCGCGCACATATGCATATCCCTTGCTGCCAGCCACCGCAGCCCAACTGTGTGGGCTAATCCGGATGGTTTTGATCCAGAGAGGTTCATGGGCGCCGACGGAGAGGCAAAATCAAGTGAGCTGCTGGCCTTTAGTGCCGGAGTGCGTGCATGTATAGGCCGTAATCTTGCATTGATTGAGATCTACACGGTGCTGGCTAATCTGCTGCGCAAATACAACTTTGAATTACCCGAAGACGCTCCGTACGGCCCGCACAGGATTAAGAATGGCATTCCTGTAGAGATTCCCGGGCTTGCTTATAATACATGTGGACCAATCAATCCGTTGGTCAACTGCCGTGTGCGCATTACGCACGCTGAATATTGATATTAATTTATAAATATTATTGGTCTCTAGTATTTACAATATGGCGCACTTATTTGATTATATCTATTAACTCGTATTTCCATTTTATGAATGCGTTAATTTTGCCTGTAGAACAAGCCATGCTGGTTTGACAATACACGCTTTACTTTGAATCCAATGCATCAGCAAAGTGAAGTGAACAGAATAAAGTATATTTTGAATTTAATATTAAAATAAAGAATGTTGTTACAAAAAAACTAGGCTCGGCGGTTATTGGAAACAAAAATGATAACAAACTCGGAATGGTTCAATGCCAAATTTATAACCGCCGGCGTCCCGGTTTTCTTAAAGTAAAATGGCTTTCCCGCTGCCATTAAACTAGCATATCCTAATAATCTTGCGCGGCCTAAACATCACAAGCTTTGTGCAACCATAGTCGTCGTCGTTCTCTTCAGACTCGCTGCATTCTAGCTGGCGCTTGCGCTTGGTTCCCCTACTAGGCTCGCTTGGCGCATTGGTCTTAGTACTGGAACTCGTATTTTTGTCTGAAGTGTGTGCCGACCCACCAGAGTAGTCCAAGCCGGTGTCCGGATTTGCACTTGCGTGGTCTGTGGTCTGCGACGCCGGTGGGGTTTTCTCTGAGCTCTGGGTTTTCGGCAGAGACGCGTCGCCTGTCTCTTGAACTGTCGGCACTGGTGATGGCTGGAGCAATTCCGCTGCGCCTGTCAGAGAATTACTAGCATTGTCAGCACCCTGCGGGGCCTGATGCGTGTCGTACAAAGTGGGAGTGTTATCGAACAACAGCGGAGATAGAGCTGAAGTTGGATCTGGATTTGAAACTGGAACTGAAGCTGGAGCTGGAGCTGGAGCTGGAGCTGGAGCTAGGTCTAGGGCTGGGGCTGGGGCTGAGGTTGAGTCAGTTGGAATCGGATAGTATGCTCTATTCTTATCCAATGGCAGAAGATGCGGTGCGTCGTTAGATGAGTTTGTGATACCATGAACAGCTGACAAAGGCGGGGGCAGAGCTAGAGTTGAATCATCTGGATTATCGTTTGAAGGCAATGCCAGCGGGTCTTGAGACAGAGTTGTCGATGAATTGTCAACTGGATTCAAAGACAGCTGCTGAGGCAAATTCGCAGTTGGAGTAGAAACATGCGGACTGTTGTCTGATTGCACCGGCGGCAGACTGGCCCAGCTACTCAGCAAATTTCCGACCGGAATAAAAGCAACAGCAGACTTTGCTTGCAAAGCTGAGGGAAAAACTGCGCCATTCAAACTACCATGCGAGGTTGATATCGACGGCTGCGGGGCCGGCGAGGCATTGGCCCACTTTCCAATTGGAGGGGAAAAGACAAAGGGTTGAGGTTGCGGGGATGAGACAGGAGCCGCGCCATTCAAACCATTATGCAGCACCAGCGTTGACGTCGACGGCTGCTGGGCTGGCAAGGCATTGGACCAATTACCAACCGAAATAAAAGAAACAGCGGGCTTTGACTGCATAGCTGAGGCAGAAGCTGCGCCATTCGAACTACCATGCGACGTCGATGTCGACGGCTGCGGGGCCGGCGAGGTTTTGAGCCAATTTCCAACTGGAGAGGAGAAAACGGAGGTTTGAGGCTGTGGGGATGAGGTGGGTGCCATATTACCCAAAGCATCAAAAAAAGCCAACGCTTCCGGGGGCAGCGAGGAGCATGCAATCGAATAATTGGCGCTATCGGATGGCTCCTTAGGCAAGTCCGCAGCGTAGCAGCCGTTCTCCCTGTAATCATACCACTCGTAAACACCACATATCTGCTTGTCGCTGACTGTGCGCATGTCTGTCCCAGTGCTTAAAAGCATGTTCCCGATGTAGTTGTTGTCATGATAGAACAGAAGCCGATGCAGTGGGTTAAGAATACTGAAAGCTCGGATTGTGTTGATCTCAGAGACGCCAAAGCAAAGTGGGAGCTCGATGGCATTGGATATTGCGCCGGCCTTGAGTATAGCCAGGGCGCTCCTGTGCACGTTTTGGAATGCAAATGTGTTAATGTCAATTCTGCCCGTGTCGAGAGCCGAGAAGGCAGCAGTCATGACATATAGAAGCGACTCAGCATCGTCTAAAATGGTGTGATCCAAATGCCCCCTCAGCATGCGGATGCTGGCAAAGCAGGGCATACTCTCGGCTATGTAGCGGTTTCTGCTGGCGTGCGACAGATTGTCAATATTAAGACCCCATTTCCTTGACACTCTGGCTTTGACCCTGGGGCACACGTTTGGGCCGAGCTTTGCGCAGCCCCAGTCAGAGACAAATGCCGTTGTATTGCGCTTGGAGATGTTGTCCGGCGTGAGGTTGCGGTGGAAGACGCCTGCTTCCTTAGCCTTAACGAGGCATTTGAGGACCTGAACAATTTCATCCCTCATAAGCCTGCACAGCCTATTGCAATCATATGGCTGGTTGGCAAGCGACTGGAAACGCGCACCAATCGACTCACCAATGTCCTTCAGGACAAGGAACTCGAAACGGTAGCCCAAAAAGTTGCCGACAAGGACACCACTCCCAAGAACTTCTGGAATACCCGGCACGCCACTCTCCGCGAGTATATCGTAGAAAACCCCCTCGGGCACACTATCAACTGGAGTCCAGCAAAGCTTGAGAGTGGCAGGCTTTTTTTTTATGCCAAACAGCACCTTGATCGTGTACGGCCCGCGTGGACGCATACCAATGGCTGGCTGCACACCATTGCTGATATCGACGGCAGAAGTCGTGCGCTCACTGATTGCTGTGACTTTAGCTGCTTGCATGGCGCCGATGCTAAACTCCAGGTACCGCGGCTGGCTAGCCATGTTGACAATGTGGCCAAACTTGTGTGCGGGTTGCATCATGATGTACCAAAAATTAAGCAAGCCAAGGCGCTGACTCCAGTCATTTGAGATCTCTTCGTAGGCGCTGTCAAAAACTGTGCCGCATGGTACGCAAACATAGCCTTCTCGCGTAAACAGGAGAATGTCGACCGCCATGCCGTGCACAAAGGCAACCGGGACAAATTGACGCAGGGGTTGGACATCCCATGTCATCATGATCCGCTCGCCCAACCTCCCAATGATATCGGCTGGAAAATCCCTGTTTTCGTAGAACTCCAGGCTTGCCTCTACATACAGGTGCACTGCATCGAGCTGATTTGCGGCGTACCCGCTGTAGGTGAACACGTTTGCTGGCTCAAACATCGGCGTTCTGTCCTTGGTCAACGTGCGCGGGCCATACACGAGAGGGCTGCAAGGGTCTTCAGAAGGGAAGGCGCCATGGTAGGCGTCATACAGCTGATGGTATATGTTGCCAATAGCACGGGCAACCTCGCCAGCGGTGCCTATCGCGCATGTGCCGTCGGGCATGACAACAAAACCTTCGCAAAGCATTGGGAACTTATTTTCCATGTCGCGGAAGACCGGCTCACACCGTTCCTTGTGCTCGTCATAATGATTGGCGCCCCAATTAAATAACGTAGCAAGTTCGTGAACATGCAGCGAGTGCGCGTTACCGCGAAGCTGCTGGCCGAGCAGCAGCTGGCGCTTGAGAGTCACAGCGTCTTCCGCCATAAGCCTACCACGCGGAGCCTCGGGCCAGCCTTTCTAAATTGACAATTGTAAACAAACAAACAAATACAATACACTTTTAGTAGAGTAGTTTAATGTGTGCAAAAAACATACCAAAGCAAATACCACCAATAAAACTCATGTGTGAGCAGTGTATTTGCAAACATACCTCAGAAGCTACCTCTGTGTAAGACTGTGGCCCAGCATTTTTGGCGGCCGGCGCGCCCAATCCGCTGTTGTTGGCGATAGTGCTGTTGTCCATCGTAAATACGCGTTTAGAGAAATAAAAATAAAAATAGAGAAGGCGTATTTGAAATAAGAAAAAAAAGCAACAGAAAGTTTTTGCTGCAAGTCGTAGTGAACAAGAGAAATAAGAAATAGAAAGCTTTCACTGCGAGTCGTAGTGAACAAGAGTGGTAAAAAAAAGCAAAGCAGAAAACAATATGCGAGTGCTTAAAAGTACAAGTTAAGGTTGAGAGTTAAAGTAAGCGAGAGAGCGTAAAAAACGGAGAGATGGATGGATGAAAGAGCAAGAGTGCAAAGTAGAATATGTCAGCATTCAAAGGCTGGGAGTATTTCAATTGAAAATGTCAATAGAAAAAAGATGGTTTTCTTCGCAGCCGCCTTGGTCAGTTTATATGGAAATAAGGCCACTGGGAGGAGTGCGAGTGTGAGAGGACGAGCAAGGGAGGGGTTGGAATTAAGGGAGAAAATATTTTATTGAGAGCGTTGACGAGGCAAGCAGCCAAGCAGCCAAGCAGCAACACACAAATCCAACAATGAAACACGAGGATATGCTGATATGCATGCTGATCAGGGTTTTTATTCTTGAACAAGCCCCCTAATAGAGCAATTGAATTTGGCATTTGTATATCGATTGGGATGATTACCGCGTGGAAAAGCAACATGCAATACCAGATCAACACTAACTGCATTGATCAATTGTTCAGCATGCATGCGGTACCATTGAATACGCCTTTTTCCATTCCCCATTTAGAAAACGGAATGCACAAATCAAAAATGTAAATGGGCACGTATTTAATTTGCAACATGAGCTTTGCAAAATGATATTATTGCTGGCAAAAGTGGGATGTAGCCAAGCCTCATAAATGAATCAATATAAACGAGCGTTTCCATTTATTCCGTCCAAATAAATATGTGCAAAGTAAAAAATATATATATGGACTGGACAGATTGTGAAAAATAGCCTAAAATATAATATCGGGGGTTGAATTTAATTTGCTTCGTTAAGCGTAATCACAGCAACCGAAATGTCATCACGGTAGCGGCGTGAGACCGGTGGTGGGATGGCCAACATGTAGCGAATAATCTCATCCCTGCGATTTCCATTGCCATCGGTAGATAACGCAGCCCGAATCAAATGCGTAGCCGCATTCTTATCTTTGGTGACCAAGCCGCTGGCCGGATCCCTGGCCTCGTACCACTGAGCAACAACTTGTACAATATCGGCATCGGCCATCTGGTCATAAAGCCCATCTGACGCCACCACAATAAACCGATCGCCCTTTCCAAGCTTGTGCCGGACAATGACGGGATGCGCCGTGACATATGGCGGCGACAGAAGATCAGGCGGCGACGTTGCATACTTGTGACCGTTGGCCAGCAGCTGCGGGAACAGCGCACGCTGAACACCAATCGGCCATTTGTAACGGGAGTCACCAAATGCACGTGTGGGCATGAGACCGCCCAATATGCGACCAGACCTTATGACTGTTTCGCCTGGATGTTCGCGGGCCAAACGGCTCAGCTCATTTTGGTTCCCTGCCGTGTGGTCCTGGCTGAGCCGCACAGCCTTCCATGTGCCATTGGCGAGACGCACGCCGAGAAGCGCGCGGCTGTCGCCAGTGTTGGCCACCACAACCTCGTTTGCGTCGGTGTCAACCAGGGCAACCAGACCACAGCTGCCAGAGACGGCGGGGCCCAGCAGACGGCTCATCTGCGATGGGTCCGCTAGACGCTGGTACTCGGCCAGCGAAGCATGCACCAGCTCATTATCCATTGCCATGAATGCGGCTGTCAGAGCCATCGGAACCGTGTCCCACCCGCGTCCGACATCACGCTGCAGCCTCACCACAGCATCCGAAAGCGGGGCACTGATCGTCTTGTTGGTGCCCTCGATTTCCTGTAGCGCCGCGTCAATCATCGGCTGCATGCGCGCAGCCAATTGCTCAGCACACATAAACCCGGCATGCCCGTCGAATACGCCCACCATGTATCGTGATCCGCCATGTATGTCACCAGTCGCCAAGTAGTCCTCGATGGGCTCGTTGGACGACACCTGGTCAGTATCTATGCGCAAGGCTCCATTGATCGCCTGCCATGATTTTTCATTGGCACGCAGTACAGCGTCGACCTCGTCGTCCGTGAGAATGGGCAGGCGGTTGACCTCCTTGCGCCTCTCAACTTTTGTCATTCCCTCTAAGCGCTTCTGTGCGTCACTGCGCTTGGTTGCTACTGACTGAAGCGCAGTCTCTGTTGGTGTCGCTACTGTAGTCAGTGCAACTGCAGGCACTCCAGATGGCTGGCGCATAAAGCTGTATCCAGTGACGCTGAGGAGAGCAAGCACACCGGCAATAGCAATGGTCAGCGACCGCTTTGACCCGGGTGTCTTGTTTCCGAGCTCTGTCTCCTTTTCGCTATCACCGGCGGGTTTCTGCGACTCGGAGGTAACTGCAGTGCTGTTAAATTCCCTGTACCGCTGTCTGAGTGTCTCGGACGCCATGTTTGCCAATTTAAACTGCTTGAAGAGAATGGAAGTGTGGGTGTGTCTGGCCAGTGGTTGAATTAAACACCGTTGCCCCGCGGTTATGCGAAAGAGTATCTGTGCGGAATTCATCCACCTTAGAATGGTAAAAAAGGGTGTAGAATAAAACCTAAAAAATTGAATGAGAAAGAGGGACAAAAGAAGCGTAAATAAAAAGGTAAAAGGAGGCAAGTGAGGCGGTAGGAACGCAAAGGCAAAATTGATGGAAAGGATTCTAAAGCGCACGATTTGCACTTGACATAATCTTGACGCACAACACAGCGTAAAAATTTCCCCCGAAAAACGTTGCATTTGCATGGGCCTACTCCGCACATATTTTAATTTGATCTGTTTGTTAATCACCGATTGCATTTTTTTTGTATTTTTGGGTTGACGTCCACCACACAGTGGTAAAAGAAAAGAAGTCCAACTATTTTATTCGTCTTGCAATTCTCAGTTCTCAGTTCAATTAATTTCTGTTTAATTCAATTCTATATAAACATATATATACATAAAAGTGCCCAAAATGGTTCCTATCACAAAACTAAAAAGGTCCGCTCCCGAGGTGGTCGTCTTTGACGCGTCGTCCTTGACCAAATCAACAGCCAAAACAGCCAGCAAGGCACAGTACAAGAGCTTCATGTCGGCCAAAATAACCAAAATCAACGCTAAGCCGCCCAAGATCAGCAAGGAAGCGCAGAAGGAGGAGCAAGAGTCGCGCCAGAACGACCGTGAACTGAACGATCTTCTCGAAGGAAAGCTGATGATCGAGAAGCTTCATGAATCACAGCTCACCGGAAAGGACCGTCACAACCACAATACCCAGAAGCTTATGAAGCTTGGAATGAAGATCAAAACCAAGAGCAACCTTCCAGCAGATCAGTTTTTCAACGCCCAGCGGAATCGCGAGAAGCGGGCAGCAGATTCCATAAAGGATGCCAAGGACAGGGGCGTGTTGAATGCCACGGTCAAGCGCGAGTTGGAGGTCAAGTATTTGGGCAAAGCCCAAGAGACCGAGCAGAGAAAGCCCAAGCTCAAGATGGGTGATCGTGGATTGAGAATCGGAGAAGGGAAGTTTAAGGACGGCGTGCTTCACATATCTAAAAGCCATATTGACCGCGTTAACGGGTCGGGAAAGACCCCCGGCAGAGTGGGAAAGTCGAAGGGCGGCAAGGGCAAGAGCAAAGGAAAGAACAATTCTGGCGGTAACAAACATGGCAGAAAGCGCCGCTAAACATTGCATGGACGCGCGCACTCATTCACTCGCGCTTATAAAATGTATGCACAATATAATTACCCCCTGGCTTGTATTTTGTTTGTAACCCTATGTAAAGTTTTCTATTTTAAAGGCTTTGCGACCGAATGGTTGCTCCTTTATGGAATATTTTTTTCGGTTGAAAGAAAAAAATAGTTGCAGTCAACAAACAATTTTTGTTTGCTCTTTGAAGGTTTTAGTCTAAAGAAACTTGTGCACCATTGTGTTGAACACATGTTGGAGGGAGTAACAAAGGCTAAAACTAGAAATAAGGTATGTGGTGTTACATTCGCTTTTCTTCATCTTTATTCTCACTGTCTTATATTAGTATTATTTTTATAATTAAAATATACTTTTTAGCATGCTTTCAACCATTAGGCGTCTATCTGCTGTAGCTGTGGTTACATTTTTTCTGTCAAGCTTTGTCGACGCCGGTTTATCTGGTTGCCCGAAGAATTTGGCTATCCAGTTGACCAACATCTTCCAAATTGGCGACATCAAGTTTCAGTATAGCAACTGTGAGCTGGACAACGAAGGCTACGGTTACGCATCTGGTATTGCAAATTTTTGTACCGGCACCAGCGACACTTGGCCTGTAATAATGGCCTACCACTACCTTACGGGTGGAAACGACGAGTTTTCAAAGTACGACTCTGTGCTGGCCAAAAGAGCAGAAGACAAGGACGGGTCAGTTGTTGGGCTTGAGGGCTTTTGTGAGGTATGGCAGAATGCTTCGACAAACAAAAATTTTATTACCGCGCAAGACGCGGTCTATGATGAGCTTTACTTCAAGCCATCCCAAATATTTGCTGATGAGCTTGGGCTAAAGCTCAGTGTCAGCCAGGCTGCCATGTATGACACTGCCATTTTACGGGGTGCTGGCGACTATGTAGGCACCTTGGGCGGCATCATCAAGGAAACCAATGAAAAAGTGACTGGTAACAAGCAAGGCGACTCCAAAAGCAGCCTCAAGATTAATGACTATACCGTCGACGAAATAGAGTGGCTGAATATGTTTTTGGACGTCAGGGCCAATTACGACAATATTGGAGCAGCTGTAAACATCAAGTCGTACAAGTACATCATTGAGCAGAAAGAGTATTCTTGGAAACACAATATTAGCATTCTTGAGAATGGAGGTCAGCCTGGAAATATTACCTGTGACAATTCTTATAATTCACAATCGGAGCAAATTGCCCAACCACTTGTCGCGTGTGGAAACTCGTGCTCAGAGCTTGGAAGCAGCAAGTATAAATCATTTTCCAGCTCTGCCAGTGGAATAAATAGCTACGGACCGTATGTACTGGCTCTGGGTGGTCTGGCAGCCCTTTTCAATTATTATTTTTAATTTTTGAAAGTGCTGGTATATAAAACGACAAGAGTATAACGGTACTTTGCAAATATTGTCAAACGGCAGCTGCATGTTGCTTTTAATTGTATTTGTTTGTTAGTTAAATATATTGATTATAAATTAATTAGTAAAAAAGTATTAATATAAGAATAATTATGTTAAAAATACAATAAAACGGATTTTAATGATGTGTTAGTGTGCAGCTGCTAATGTTGTTGTTTTGGCTACCTGCACTATATGGATTTAATGTTAGGATTTATTGCAAATATTGGGTTTAAACTTTATTAACAATTCATTGTAATTACCAATAATAATTGTGTTGTTGTGAGACACGCCTTGCTCCACGAGCGTCTTGCTCATGTCTAATAATCTGCGCCTGTACAGGCTTTTTTGTTTTGTCTAAATGTGTGACTAAGCACAGGCGCTTGCCTGCTTAAACCATTAGAGTTGTTATTACCCTTGCAAATAGTTTCTATTAGCGTGTGTGTAGTACAGTCTTTGTTCACTCGTATTCTGAGTTTTGCCATTTGTACTGAACAATGTATAGTTAATGATATAATATATAAGTAATAGCAAAAAATTAAATGATAATAATGTTGGTATTATATGTGGAAGGCCCGCCTAAATTTCAATATAAATATTTTACAATTTTTTATTTACTCGCACATTTTAATTTGCAATGGAAAAATCTCTTTTCCACAATCTGCATAATTTTGTTTTATATTTGTGTCATCCGTTGCACATTTATAAAATGCAAAAATAAATGAAAACGTGGCTATTTTATAAAGACATACATGGTGTCATCCTCATTGCTTTTTAACGTCCATGGCAAAGAAAGCTGCTAAGATGCGCAGTGAAAATGTCAAGCGAGATAGTGATTTAATTTGCAGTACAGCTATTAATATCCCGTTCATAGAACATTCATAATCTTACAGCCTCTGTTGTTTAGTATTGTCGCTAAAGTGTTTTGCAAACAGTGGAGTAAAACAATATTAAACTATTCACATTTATTTTTACAATATATATTTAAGTTTTGTGTTTAGACATGTTAGCTAGCCCAACGATATGGAGGTAGATGCTGAGGGCGAAAATCATGGGACAGACTCTCGTCAGCTAACAGATGGATCCGATATGGGCCAAATCACAGGGGATCAAATTAGGTGCCACAATTGACATCCGAACATACTGCCTGTCCCAAAATGGATGTGCTAGGCGCAAGAATACAGACATGTCAATAATGCTATATCAGAGACCTGGGTTACTTTCATAAGGATCAGTCCTTGCAAACAGACGACACAGCTGCCAGTGAGTGCCACAAAGACAAGGAGATATATATAAGGCGAGGCCGGCGATAGTAGCACTTTAGAAACGCTAGTAATAAAAACCTTTATAATTTCACACCCATTCTTTAACACTATTACAGTTGTGCTCCCCACCCCCCTCTTGCATAACAAACAGGTAGCAGTAAACATTTATTGCATTGTAAAACAAAATATCTCATCACCAATACTTTTTATTATTATCATTTCTTTATTCTAATTTTGTTTTAAATCCTATAAATAGACCAAACACCAACTCTAGCCTTTGTTAGTTTTGTGACAACCACATGGGGCACACATGTTTTCTTTTTGTTGTTTATTTTGTATATCAGTAAATAAAGAGCGCCAAAGAAACAAAAGAAACAATTTGTCTTTTAAATATATGAGGGCTATATATAAATATAATTATATTTATAGAAAAATGAATACCAATAGCGAGCGTGGAATAGTAAATTGTGTTTGATTGGATATTTAAGATTGCTTGTGCACATCTTTTCTTTTTATAAAATAACGCCTAGAGTACTTGCATGTTAAAATTTCTTGTGCTTTTTAGTATGGTAAACAGTAGAAACACCAATTTTGTTAACCATATAAAAGGCGACCTTGAAAACACCCAAATAATCCACTTTCCATTACACTGCTTTTACTCACAATATTTACCAATCTTTTAGTTTTTCATTAAGCATGCTTCTCACTGTTAAACGCCTGCCTGTACTGGCCATTGCCACATTCTTCTTCTCAAGCTCCGCTAATGCCTGGCTTAATGTATGTGAAGTCAATCTGACCTATCAGCTAACCAACATCTTCCAAACTGGAAGCCACTTGTTCCAGTACGATAATTGTCATGTGGACACCTCGGGGAGCGGCATATCATCTGGTATTGTAAACTTCAACACCCGTTCAGGGGATACCTGGGATGTCATTAGTGCCTATCACGATGCAAAAAATGAGATGAATGATTTTTCCATATATGGTAATGCCTTGCAAGAAAAGGCTGCATCAAAAAGTGGTTCAATATCTGGTCTTGAGGGATTCTGTGACGTGTGGAAGGCATCAGTCAAAGATGTCTTGTTTAGAAATGCGCAAGATCTTGTCTTTAACAACTTGTATGTGCTCCCATCCCAACTTGAAGCCAGTAAGCTTGGTCTCCAGCATTCTGTCAGTATGGCAGCCTTGTATGACACTGGTGTGTCACTTGGGGCAGGCGAGGGCTCATCAAGTCTAGGTGGCATTATTAAAACAACCAACAAGAAAGTGACCAAAGATATTCCTGGAAAATCAAATAGTACTATCAAAGTTAATGGCTACTCTGTTGACGAAATTGAATGGCTAAATATGTTCCTCGAGGTCAGAGAAAGTAAAGATAGCCACGGTAAGAAAATCAACATCAAGTCTTTCAAAAGTATTATTAGTGCAGAACGATATAATTGGAGCGAAGATGGTATAAATGGTTGGGTTGATATTCTCGACAACAAAGGACAGCCTAAGCAGCTCACATGTGAAGGCTCATTCCGCTCGCCAGAGTACAATTAAATAATAAACTACTTTTTCTTGCAGCGCGGCAATCTCTAAACTTATATATCCATAAACCCATAAACATTAGAATCATTATAAAACCCCACAAACATTTTTTTAGATTACCTTTTATAATTTTTGGTATAAGCCTAATGTTCATAAATTTATCAATAAAGTAATGTTGCGCAACCCGAGGATATGGAATTGGATGCTGAGGCTGAAAATCGTGAAATGAGTCTCTGTCCACATGCCGATTGATAGGGCATAGGTGGGACTATGTGAGGGCAAATCAGGGGATACAATAATTACATCCGGATATGCTCCCCACTTTATAACGTACACACACGAGCGCGCATATGCAAAGAGCACAACATTACCACTCCAAGATACTGATCTGCTCGCAGAAGAACCAATTCTTGCCAACGGAGTGTGCAACTGAAAAAGTGCACAACAAAGGCAACGCGACACATAAATATGTCGAATACACTTACAGTTCTACTTTTGATTCCCTTAATAATAAAAACTATGACAAAACTCATACATACTTTTAACACTAGGTAACTAGTGCCCCCCATCAAAATCATAACAATACTTTATCAACAACCTTAATTAGTTTATTAAATTTGTCTTGTTCATTGATTTTCAATGTTTAAAGTCACGAAAAATAGTGTCACACCACTTTGTAGTGCTCCACACACACACACCCTCTTATTATAACAATGTAGTATTAAAAGATGGGGTGTCAGTTTATAGAGGTTTTTATTATCAATGGAATCAAAAGCATAACTGAGGCCGACCTCGCCTTATATATGCCTCTTTTCCTTTATTGTGCACTTCATTGGTTGTGCACTCCGTTGGCGAGAACTGGTTCTTCTCTAGGCAGACTGGAGTCTTGGCGTATCAAGGTTATACTTTTTGCATGTACGCATCCGTACGTGTACATTATTAAACGGGGGCATATCAAGATGTCATTGTTATCTCCCCTGATTTAATCCTACATAGTAACATCTATGCCCTGTCAATCGGCATGTTGATGAAAACCCGTTTCACGATCCTCAACCTCGACATCCACTTCCATATTATCAGACTGCTCAACAACTTGAAATTTAAAGTAAAATAACGTTGAATAAAAAATGTATTATAAAATTAAGTGAAAAGGTGCAGTTAAAAATTTCAGCAGCAAGTAATATTAGCACAATTCTGTTTTCGCCGCTTTGCAGTTGTTTGTTGGATAAATGGAATGTTGGATTTTGTTGCAAACACTGGGTTTAAACTTTATCAACACCCTATTACAGCTACCAATAATAATTATGTCGTTGTGAGACACACCTTGCTCCACGAGCGTCTTGCTCATGTCTAATAATCTGCGCCTGCACAGGATTTTTCTGTTTTGTCTAAATATGTGACTAAGCACGGGCGCTTGCCTGCTTAAACCATTAGAGTTGTTATTACCCTTGAAAATAGCTTCTATTAGCGTGCGTGTAGTACAGTCTTTGTTCACTTGTATTCTGAGTTTTGCCATTTGTGCTAGTTGATGTATAGCTGGTGAAATAAAATATAACGAGTTTTAATAAATAATAAACAGGAAGCAACAATAAAAATGAAAAATGAAGGAGTATATAATTTGTTTATATATTAGCATTGCGCTATTTATATATTGTGCAAAGTCATGATTTTGCGTTCAGCGTGTCAAGCACTACTTCATCATGCCATGCGCTCAATAAAGAAAAGGAAAGCAAAGTGCTTTATATACAAAATATCATGCTGCGCACTGTAGAAAGCTGAATAGAAATATTCGCACAATAAAAGGCGTTTTAATAGAACAGATTGGAAAAACAATAAAGCAAATAAACGAATATACAAAAGAAAATTGAATGAATAGATTTTCAACGGAGAAAAAACTAGTAAACAATAAAAAAACGAATCTAATAAGCTATTAAATAATTTTTTTGGCAGCCCTTTATTAGTACCTAACACGCGGTTTGCTCTCGTCGTGGTCCATGTCTTCAAACAAGCTCTCACGGCCAGCCAAAATGCGGTCACTAAAATGGTGGTTAGAGTCGCGATGCAGAGCTTCATCAGCCCTAACGGCCAAAACAACATCGCGCAAAGTAGCCGACTCGGGGTCCAAATTCCAATACGCCACGGCAATTTCCGGCGCTTTCACATTCTCAATCCTGCCAGCATCAATCTCCCTTATAAAGTGAGTATACGAGGTAACAGCCTCTTCCTCCAAGTAGCCGACGACCCTATGGGCGGTGCGTGGACTGACCATATACAGCAGTGAGAAGATTGCAAAGAATCCGGTCTGCACGGTGGCAATTAGGGCTCGCTCCCACATGACGGGCTTGCCGACCTCCATCCAGGTCATCAGGTGCATGCGCTCGTTCTCGGCCTCATGCAGGAGATGGCCAATCCACCCGCCGTCGTGGCGCATGCCCTGGAGCGATTTGATATGCCGAATCAATGCGCCGACCATTCCGGGCACCGCGGCAATGACCTCCAGCATGACAGAGCGGTGGAGATACTTGTTGCGAAAAAGCAGGTCCGTCGGTTTGCGCGCGCTCTTGACTGCCCACAGTGCAACCTTGTCGCTGAACCTATTGGGGACCCGGTGCTTGGTGATTCCAATGTCTAGCTCCTCCAGGTCGGATGACTTCCACTTACGGTCCATAGTCTCAGCGCGCATGGGCTCGGGGAACAAGGGCGAGCGCAGTTCCGGCGGCATTTCGTTTAGGTACGAGTCGACTTGCGGCTTGGGCCCCTTGGATTCGGTCTCTTTTTTGGCAGCAGCGGACTTGTCAGCCTTGATGATTTTGGCCATGTACTCTTGGGCTTTGAGCGTGGTCTTGATGCCGAATGCGCGTATCTGCAGGCCTGCAGCTGGTCTGCCATATAAGGCAGCAGCAGCGGCAGCGTGAATACTGATCGGACGGACCGATGAAGCAGCAGTGCGGAGCAGCAAGGACGAAGATGAATAAATGGCGATAGGCATAGTGATTGTGGTCTATATTTATTGTGCGTAGGACAATTTGTGAGATGAGACGAAAAAATATTTAATGATAAGTGAAAAAAGTGTTATTTGCGAGAGAGAGAGAGAGAAAAACAAAGGTTCAACTATATACTAGCATCTCCGCCAGGGTCAATTTTTTTTGGCTGTGATAAATCTTTAGAAAGTATTGCGGCCATATGGACACATATTATTAACGGTGGAAAATATAACATGACTCGTGGAGCCCACCGGAATACCAGTCAAAATTGCGCTTTCTGATTTATTTTTACCCGAAAGTACCAGCGGGATTACGCATATCAGTCATAACATATTCTCATTTTTGTGTTATATCCGGAATTCACCGAACGCCGTTGCCATTTGAACATTGTTTGTTCACGGTCAGCTGTGATTACAGTAAGTAATGGCCTCGTGCAAAAAGCTCAGTCACTCACTCGCTTGATTGATTGGACAAAAATAATTCAAATTTGTATGTGTGTAAATACACAATAATATTAGCTCAAAATAAGAAATCTTTTATAACTTTTATCGCAGCAAGTATAATTCAGCAACAGCAGCCAAGAATAAAACGATCTAATCTAATTTTATCTCAAACGATGCTCCGCACCCGCATCCGCCGCTCGCTTGCGGATTAGCCACAACCAAAAATGCCTGACCAATAAGCCTATCCTGCCAATCAATAGTCGCCCCGCGCACCAGCGGCAACGAGAAATCATCAATGACCATTTTGGCGCCGCTCCGGTCCAAAATCACATCGTTTACCTCTGGCTCCTCGGTCATGTCCAGCATATATGAGAACCCGTAGCAGCCACCGGAATCCACCCGCAAGCGCAAATACTGTGTCTTTTGGCGCTTCTCCGATAGGTACTTTAGCCGCTCGATCGCACTATCTGTTAGTGTGACCGAGTCAGATGCACTACTAATACTACTACTACTACTGCTGTTGCTGCTTCTGGTGTTATTGGCTATGGTAGTGGTAGGTTTGGTGTCCGCTGGTGCCAGGTCGTTGGCTGGTTGTTTGGTCTGTTTTCCGTAGTCTTGTATTTTATTTTCAATGTCTTTGGACTCGATATTGCTCAGCTTGCGCAGATTGTATTTGGTAGCATCGCTGATATGTCTTATTATTGTCCGTTGTGCGGGTATTGTTGAGATGGCCTCCACCCATTGTTTATGTGCAGAGTTTGCTCTGAAAAGACTGCCTTGTAGAATCCGCCTACATTGTGGCCACAGGCACGCCATACTGGTGTTCATTGTGATAAGTTAAAGGTGTGGAAATAAATATATAAAGAGAGAAATATGAAATTCAATAGAATAGAAATAGAAATAAAAACGGAAAATGAATTTCAGGAAAGAAAGGACGGAAAAAAATTCGGTGGGTGGGAGGTATTTTTTTTATCAGTAACTTGCCTGCTGGAGAAATCGCTAAAGATTGAAAAATGCGCTCGTTCGCACGATTAATCACGCTAGTATTCTTTTTTTGATCTGCACTCCGCATTCCGAATTAAAGATCAAGCTGATATGATCACAAACAACAAGATAATAATGTCAAACTGCCCTTTAAAAAAATTCAAGCGCATTTATTTCTTTTTTATTTTGTACTTTCAATTTTAATCAGTGTTTATAATTCTTTTTTCTACACTTGTACTTTTCTCTCTCATTAATCGAATATATTTACAATCAGCGGATTCGTTATAAACACAAACACAAACACAAACACAAACATACACACTTGTACACAGTTTTTGGAATGGCGCCTATCTTCACCACACTTGTTGGCGGCACAGTCGGTCTGATTACGGGAATGTACTCAATGGGTCTGCGGGGACGCACAGTCGTGAAGCGTAAGTAGGAGAATGAACAAGAGGAGAGGATAGGGGAGAGACAAACAAAGGAGCTTTTAATATATTTTATATATGAGGTTGTGGGTTGTACATTAAAGCCCACACGAACTGAAACTGGTATTAAGTGTTTTTTCTTTTACTTTTTTTCTTCTTATTTTGTAGCTCACCTGAGCTATGCGATTTTCACGGCAGCCGGTTGTTACATTGGATTCAAGTACTATGAGTTTAAGCAGTACGAGGGTCAGCTTATTGAGAAGCGCAGGGAATATCTGTTGGAGAAGCGTGCGCAGCGTCAGGCAGAGGCCAGCAGCTGAGTTCTTTTTTATTAATGTTTCGATCTGTTCAATCTTGCTTTCGATATTATTCCAGCTACATTGAGGGTTTGGAATAAAGCTAAGTAAAACAAATTTATAAAATATATACCACATACAAAGATACAAAAATGAGACATGACCGATTCTATTGTTTTTACTTTTATTTTTTTTTATTTTTGTCAACGTTGGCTGAGTGAGCTGAGCAGGTCGAGCCATAGAGCCGACGAGCCATTTTATTTCTCATCACATTTTAAATACTCGAAAGAAGAAAATGGAAAAGGCAGTTGTGGCCTTCAAAAAAAAAGGCTGGCGACGACGTACTGCGGCGCGATTGGATAGACTCAAAAAGGCAACCAAAATAATGATGAGAGAGAGAATGAAAAATAAGAGTGTTTGTTGGTCTCAAAGACTGAAAAAGCTGCTGCTGTATGCCTCGCCAAAAAAAAAACCGCGACCATTTGCAACTCCTTTTTTTATTTCCTATACAATATTTTACATATTAATAATATTCTATTATCTTTTACAAAACAAAAAAATACACTTTGCTTTCTTTATTTCCATTATTTTTCATTTAACGCAATCCATCTCTATTCACATCTACAATCTTAAACTCTAACTAAGAAAATGGATAAGCAGGAGCAGCAGTCAGGAACAAACATTCCGGGTGGCAATTTCATTATAGATGCGCCCAAGCAGCTTGTCAAGGAGGCGACTTGGATTCTGCGCCGGTGCGCCAAACCCAACAGAAAGGAGTACCTGAAGATCGTGCAGGCGGTGGTCATGGGATTTTTGGTCATGGGCTTTGTTGGATACTTCACTAAGCTCATTCACATCCCCATCAACAACATCATCGTCGGTGGTGCGTAATCACGTTTTTCTGTTGAAATGATAACGAGGCTCAGTGCGGAGCAGTTGTTTTATAACGTGTTGAAAGATGACACGTGAGTATAGTTTCCTTTTTGTTTTGTTTCATTATACTTTTTTTTTTTTTTTTTTTTTTTTTTTGCACAGCAACAATACTACTATTGCTCTACAGAGAGAGTAAAAAATGGAGATATTATCAATGTGTGGTCACAGACAAAATAAATCGAAAAGAGATAGTCCTTTTTGGCATAATACGTAGAGCGTGGCTTTTCAAAAAATAAAGACAAGGGAATATTTATCCATTATGCGTTAAAAGCGTATGCCAAAAAAGAAAACCAAGTGATGGAGAAATTGTTGGGGAAAATTTTTTCATGCTAGCAAAAAGAAGAAAAAAATTGGGCTCTACAGGTTGCACACTTATTCTCCCCCCCCCCCTTTTTCTTTTCTTTTCTTTCTTTTTTTGAATTTTTGTTTATTTCAATCGCCTTTTTTTATATATAGTTGCATTTATTAATCGCAATTAAGCCATCAGTATATAATGAAGAACAAGGGAAAAGTACGTCCAACAGTCGCTGATTTCGAAGAAAACATATGGCAAAACCGCTGGATTTCTCAATCGATAGCAATTTAAAAAAGCACGCCTTAATTAAAAACCAACTTTTTTTTTCTTTTTTTCTTTTTAATAGGGAGGAAAAACACGCCGTCGCGGAAAGAACGACACAGAGGGAGAGAAACGCGAGCTGAACTTTAAGGATGACGAGCAGGAGTACGCATATGTGACAAAAATGCTCGGGCACGGACACCTCCAAGCTACCAGCATGACGGGAGAAATCCTCCGCGTCAGCATTCGCGGTAAGCTGCGCAAGAAGGTGTGGATTACGCCTGGAAACCTTGTTCTGGTGTCTGCTCGTGAGTTTGAGACTGTCAAGGAGGACACAGTGAGGAACGTCGACCTTATTCTCAAGTATAACGATGACGAAGAGGCGCAGCTTAAGCGGTATGGGGAGATCCCTGATGTCAAGGTTCAGCGGGATACGGATGGTGGTGCGGATGATGGCGATGAGGGCAATATTGAGTTTAACGAGGATTACGATTCGGAGAATGGCGATGATGACGATAGCGATGTTGAGGTGTACCGCGACTATGATCTGACCAACATCGACATTGACGATATTTAAATATTTAAATATTTATTTCAAATAAAGGCAATTTTTAGACTCGACGATTTTTTATACGATACATTTATTTATTTATTTATTTATTTATTTATTTATTTATTTATTTATTTGGAACCATCCTTCCATGTACAAAATTGCTTTTCGTTCATTTATGAGTGTGTTGAAAAGAGAAAAGCGCAGCAAGAGGGGAAATAGATCTATTGAACGCGTGGGAGAATAACACTGAAGAAAATAAAATAAAAGCTTTGAAAAAGCTCTTTCGGTCAGACAGACAGTTTGGCAGTTGGTCGATTGCGTTTTTAATTTTTAATTTTTAATTTTTGTTTCCTTTTCAGCTCTCAAGTAGGGGTGCGGAACCAGCAAGCCATCTTGTATCACACCCCGTACCATCCCCAATCTCCCAAAGTACTAAATGAAGGTTCAACTTGAGTGCATGTGAGGGCGGGAGGAGAGAGAAAGTGAGTGTGGTTTTTTTCCCCTCTTTTTTTTTTCCCCCACTAATGCGTGTTTTGGGCTGGGAAAATGACTCATGATTTTTAACACTTGCTTTTCCCCGATTTCCTTTTCCTCTCACTACCAGCCTTTTTGCTTAGCGCAATGCTACTTCCGACTAAGTCACCAAGCCGATCCCTAAATGCTATAAAGTGTCGGTGATGTGGACGACGAACGCATTCACAAAGGTTACTTTTTTTTTTTTTTTTTTGCGGCATTCATCGCTTGGTTCCTTCCTAAAACAAAATTTCGTCTTTTTTCATTATCAGTGTCTAGACCACGATAACTACTAGAACTTTTTCTTCTTTTTTTTCCCACACAAACCTTCTCTTCTTTCTCTTTCTCTTTCATTTTCATTATCATCTTCTTTTTTAATACATTATAATGTTCAGACCCTTTGCACTCAAAAGCTTGTTTACTTCGTCAATGTCTCGTCTCGCACCCACGATTGTCTCTTCCACCAGCACAGGATCATCAGTCCGCACTCTGCACCACGCAGCGGCGCTCAGCACTTTGCCGCGCGATCTGATCAGCCTCAACGATTACAGCGCCGAGCAAATCGCCGCCCTCGTTGAATCCGCCGCCGAGTTCAAGCGCAAGACCAAGCACGAAGGACAATCATTCCACCCGGACGCTCCCCTCCGCGGCCAATCAATCGCCCTACTCTTCTCCAAACGGTCCACGCGCACCCGCGTCGCCAGCGAAACCTCCATCGCATATCTCGGCGGGCACGCGATGTTCCTCGGAAAGGAGGATATCCAGCTGGGCGTCAATGAGTCATTGCGCGATAGCGCAGAGGTGATTTCCAGCATGGTCTCGGGGATTTTTGCGCGCGTCGGCGCGCATAGCGAAATCACCGCCCTGGCGGAGCACTCCTCGGTGCCGGTGATCAACGCGCTGTGCGACGAGAACCACCCGACGCAGATCCTCGCCGACCTGCTGACGATCTGGGAAATCTACGGCGCGCGGCGGCCCCGCGCACAATCAATGCTCGAGGTCTTCCGCGGGCTGCGCGTTGCCTGGGTCGGCGACGCCAACAACGTCGTTTACGAGATGCTCGCGGCCATGCCCAAGTGTGGTCTCGACATGAGCGTGTGCACGCCGGCAAAGTACCCGGTGCCGGAGGCTGTGCGCATGCAGGCGGATGCCGATGCCAAGGCAGCCAATGTCCAGGTCGAGTTTTTCACGGACCCGAAGCTGGCGGTTAAGGATGCGGATATCATTGTTACGGACACTTGGGTGAGCATGGGCCAGGAGGCTGAGAAGGCGCAGAGGATGAGCGACTTTGCGGGATACCAGGTGTCGATGGAGATGGCAGAGAGCGGCGGCGCGAAGCGCGACTGGACATTCATGCACTGCCTGCCGCGCAAGCCCGAGGAAGTCACCGATGAGGTCTTCTACTCGGATCGCTCGGTCGTGTTCCAGGAGGCGGAGAACCGCAAGTGGACGATTCTGGCGGCGTTTGCGGCGCTGCTGGCCAGGCGGAATTGAGATAGAATTACAAGTATTAAAGAATTCGCTTTATTAAATAATATCAGATTAGATTAATGGTTTAGGCGCCTATGCTTTGGAATGGCTTAGGCGCCTATGTTTTGGCCAGGCGTCGCTCTCGGCGATATTTTGTCAATGGGGGAACAGCGCCGAGAGCGGGCGGCGCGCGAGGCGGCTCTGCTGGTCGCGGACGACGCGCGCCGGGCGGCCGGGCTCCACCGGCATCTGCGCAAAGCCATCGGCGGGCCCAGCGTCCGCCGCCGCCGCCGCCACCGCCATCTGCGCAAAAGCCCCACCAACATCCATCTCCGCAGCAGAAATAGCAGCAGAACCAGGACCAGGACCAGGACCAGGACCAGACCCAGACCCAGACCCAGACCCAGGCCCAGGCCCAGGCCCAGGCCCAGGCCCAGGCCCAGGACCAGAACCGCCGCCGCCACCACCCGCCGCTCCGCGCTGCGCTGCAATCTGCATAACAACCTCCCCAGCGGGCAAATACTCCGCTGCGCGTCGGCCCAGGGTATGCAGCGAAGGGGACATCTTCGGCGCCAAAACGCCACTCTGCTGCGGCCCGCCGGCGCCCAGACACACCGCACCCAGCGACCCCGTCCGGCGCGCGCCAGCGACGCTGCCGCTGCACCTGACACACGTGCGATGGCGGTCGCGGTCGACCTTGGAGCAGCGGTAGCAGATGACCAGGCCGCAGGCGCGGCAATGGTGGCGCCGCACCATCATCGAAAAGGCCGTCTTCTGGCACACCATGCACACGGCCGTCTCGGCGTCCGGCACCCAGTAGACGCCGCCCTGCGCCGAGTTGCGCGACCGCTGCGGCGTCCCCAGCGCGTGCGCGGCGCCGGGCTGCGCGCCGGCAATTGAGCTGCGGCCGCGCGACAGCAGCAGCGGCCGCGGCGGGCGGTCGACGAAATCCTCCTCGTCCAGCCGCAGGTCCTGCAGCACGGCGCCCAGCCGCCGCTGCGTCTCGACGGCCAGCGCCGCCCACGCGCGCGCGCCGCCGGCAAAGCGCAGCCGCACGACGGTGCCGTCGCTGCCGTCGGCCAGGTCCACCACGTGGTCGTCGCCCGCCACCACGCGCGCGTCGTCCAGCTCGACGGCGCGCAGCGGCTGGCCGGGCGCGCTGAGCACCACGGCGTCGGTGCACAGCAGCACGGCGACGCGCGGCGCCGGCGGGCGGCCCGGCGCCTCCATGGCCGCGTGCGTCTCGTGCACGACGCGGCGCAGGTCGTTGAGCAGCGGGAAGGCCGCGTCCGCCGCATGCTCGGCCTGCGCCAGCCTGTGCGCCGACGCGAACGGCTGGCCGGACGCCAGGCAGCGGCGCGCGTACCACCTGCGCCGCAGCGCCTCCTCCCAGTACGCGGCCTCGCCGTCCTGCGCCGGGCCCTGCGCCGCAGCGGCCGAGCGCGCGGACCCGACGGACCCGACGGACCCGGCGCTCGGGCGGTGCAGCCGCGCGTACGGCAGCCCGGCGCCGGCCATGCGCTCGTCCTCGCCGGAGCTGCTGCCGGACCCGCTGCTGCTCGGGTCGTCGAGCACGATGCGGCCGCCGCGGATCTCCACCGACTTCATCGTGAGCGCGTCCGAGAGCTCGTCGCGCGTGGTGCGCGTGGCCTGCGACCGCGTGCGCTGGGGCGGCCTGCGCGCGCCGTTGATCTGCGGCATCGACGCGCGCGGCCGCACCGCGTGCGCTTGGCCCTGCTGGCCCTGCGGCGGCACCGGCGGCAGCCTGCCCGCCATCAGCATAAGCTGCCTCGCCAGCCGCGCCGACCCGGCCAGCGACGCGCCCGGGCCCGGGCCCCCGGCGCCGGCGCCGGCGCCAGCCCCCGGCGCGGAGCCGGCCGGCGAGTGCAGTGTGGGCGCGGCCTGGCTCGCCGAGACGACCTCCGTGGCCGTCGCGATTGCCGGGGCAAACAGCGCGCGCGAGTCGCCGCGCCGCATCGGCGCCCGGGCGGCCCCGGACCTGCCCCCCGCCAGCACTGCTGCGAGCGCCGTCGGCGCGTTGGACAGGGGCTGGTCGGCGTTGACGCTGTTGAGCCGGCGCCGCCGCCCGTACTGCCTGTCGAGCGACCGCATCGCGCGCATTGTGTCCTCGCTTTGGCGCCGGCTGGCGCGCCGCCGACGCGACCCGCCCCCGCTCTCGCCGAGTGCTTCCGTGTCGAATGGCTCGGCGCTGTCCAAGGGGCTGGCCTCTTGGATGTTGCCCATGGCGCTTGTGCCTGTGCCTGTGCCTGTGCTCGTGCTTGTGCCTGTGCTTGTGCCTGTGCCTGTGCCTGTGCCTGTGCCTGTGCCTGTGCCTGTGCCTGTGCCTGTGCCTGTGCCTGTGCCTGTGCCTGTGCCTGTGCCTGTGCCTGTGCTGGTGCTGGTGCTGGTGCTGGTGCTGGTGCTGGTGCTGAGCAGGGCCTTGGGTGCCTGTGGGGGGCTGCTGAGCCCGAGGGACGAGCGGCTGCCCGGCGTGGGCGTTGTCGGCGCCGCCGGCTGTACTGAATGGCCTGCGCTGCTCATGCTTTGGCCTGCTGTCATTATGTAGTCTATTACGAATTTAACTGAAAAGAGTAGAGAGAAAGCGTGGAATTAAATGTATGTAAATTTGAAGAATTGAAAAACAAAGGAATTTAAAAGTCAGAGAAAGAAAGAAAAAAAAAGCATACCCTATTTTATTTTTCTTAAAAAAAAGAAAAAAAAAGAAAAAAAAACCGTTTTGTTGTTGTTATTTGGTTGGTCCTTTTTCTTATTCTTTTTTCCAATTTCTTTTTGGCGCCCTATGAAAGAGATGGGAGGGGGGGAAATATCAGTGGCGAGGGGGGATGGATGAATGGATGAATGGATGAATGGATGAATGGATGATGGCCAAAAAGTGCTTTTTTTTTAGAAGATAAATAAACAATTTTCTAATTTCCCCTACAACCCAACAAAGAAACGGCATTAAACTGGTTTTATTATACCCTTTTTTTAAACTCTCAGTTTTGTTTGGTAAAAATAAAATAACAAACCATTCCATGTTTTTTTTATCCATTTGTCGTCATCATTGCATTCAAAAATAGCAATAATCGCAGGCTGGATTTGCCGATTTGCCCAATTCTTTTACCCTCCCTTTTTCAATCCACCTACATACTATTTCTTTCAGTTTTTTTCTTTCTTTCTTAAATCCCCAATGATCAATAAAATATTTAAACCTGTTGATTATTTACCCTCCTCTTTTTTTTAAATCATGTTACCCAAACTAAAATAAAAAACGTGCTATTTATCCAACGCGACAATTATTTTCTTCCATTTTGTGCGCAGCAAATATCGAAAAAAGAGAGAAATAATACCAGTTTATCGGTACAGCACGTGGGAGGCAGTGGCACAGTCACCTGTGCAAATGTTTTTTATTTCATTTTGACCCAATACATCAATAGTGTATATGCATTGATGTCTATATCAAAAAAGATACATTTGCACATAATATTTTGTTGCCAAAAAAAAACGCACAGCCACGAGAAAATTTAATAAATAAACAACATAATATTTTAAAACAAAAAAGCAGCCTTATAGATTCCCAACCAAGCCTGGGCCATGCACTTTATTAATTATCTGCTGACTTGTCCCAAAAAACAATAATTTAAAACTGCATGTACCGGATATTGTCACGCATTGCACTTATTCATATATATACTTTTTTTTTACCAAACGGGCAGCAATCAGAGCGTATTCCTCATGTGCATCAACTATGTGATGTTAAAACTACTTGCATTATAGGTTGTGCTCAGTGCCAACCAGAGTCTCGCATTTGGGGCGGCCTATATGTCGCTGAGGAGTATGTATGCCTAGCGTGTTAACAAGAGTATGTGGGGACTCAGACTTAGACTCATATTGAATGCAGAGTTAGCAGACCTCCCCCCCCCAACAAACACAGCCACAAGGCTACCGTTGCTTTTGTCGCTGCTTTGAGTTCCTTGAAGATGGTGTGCTAGTCATTTCACCATCCGATCCAATGGCATTCTACATACAGATTGTGCAACCCATCCATAATCACCCGAGCTTGAGACCCTGATGAACCGACCTGTTGGTTGCGCTCAAATTGGCCGCCAAGTTTGTTCCCCCAAAAACTGGCCAGATCACCAGTGCCTGTTACACAATCAGCGCCAAATGGCACCGTGCGTATCCGCTTGGTCGACGCCACCAAGCACAATATCAAAATAAGCTCCATTGGTTTTGGCAACACCAAGACACACTCACTCTGAACTGCATTCACCCACTGCCTGCCGCCTTCATACAGCAAGCCATCGTATTTTTTTGTTTTTGTTTTTGTTTTTGCCTAGAAGGCCCGTTTTAATTATTCCTCCGGCTGCCATCCAAGAATAAAGGGTTTGTTAAGTATTATGTGCAGGACGTTTTGGCAGAGCTACGCCCATTGGTGGAGAACAGGTCATTTATTGCACATGTGCAAGGCGAGGAACCCTTTGGTCCCGATGCATTTGGCGCTTTATGATCCAAAGCTTGGAAGACCATTGTTGAAAAAGAGGGTCAATGTGGATATTGGCGCCACAGGCTTACAAGGTTGCTGATAAGGTCGCGTTGGCGAAAAAAAACGAAAAAGAAAACATGATTGCCAGACCGTTTTGAAAGTTTGAGCCATTGTTGTGGGTGCTAGAGCTGGATCTAGTTCTGGGAAATCTGGATGGATACTCTTAAAGTACTGAACTATAAGGCAAATGCCCTGTCAAATAACTATGTGTATGCGTCAATGGTAATTTAATTTCACAAAAGCCAGAAGCCAAAATATATTTTATTAATCTGATTGTAGCTGTTCAGCTGATTAATATGAAAATGCTTTTGCCAAATAACAGCGATGAAGAGATCCTATAAATAGGGGATATGGACGTGTTGTCTACAGACCTGGGATTTTCCCTTTGAAAAAATGGTTTATTCTAATTCAATTTTTTCTTTTATTTATGATTATTAAAACACATGCATGTAAAAAAAAAATTTATATGCAATGCACTCTCATTATGCACGAAAGTGGATTTGCCACCTATTAAACTTTTTCTGGGTCGGTATTTTTTTTTGCAAAAAAACACCTGAAAACAATTCAAATTAAAGCACAATTGAAATCACGTTATCAAATAAAATAAAAATTGAGCTTTCCACATCCCCATTGCGCGCTGTGTGTGCTCACAGTAGCAATGCCCGTGTCTTCAGACCATGATGGTCCCAGGTCAAGCAAAACAAAATGGCTTGAATTTGTCTACCTTATGGAATGGCTTTCTGTGGCTTTTTTGTCTCATGTTTTTGATACATTAAAAATGTCCCCTGTGCGAGCTGCAAAATACTGGTCCGTAGCAACTGCCTCCAACTTTGCACCTTGCGCTCCCCTTTGTTTGCCTCTATGTTGCAAAAAGAGGAACCCAATTTAATATGCATCCATCATTTGCCATTGTTTTATATTCAACCTCGCGCTTTCTTTGTTTACCCCTCTCTTGCTCATTTTTTGTCAGCCATTGACATTGCTGACACTGAGTGAGAAAAAACAACTACCCATTCGACTCCCCCTCCTAGTTTTTACAGGTGGCCGCCAACCATTGTTTGATGAAACACGGATATCAACGCCCCCTATTTGTAAAGTCTGTGGAGGCAGAAATGGCTGCAGTTTGCTCAATGTTTCGGATGAAACCTTCTTTTTTATCCATTGTTTGTTTTGGCTTTTTTATGTGCATGTATCCCAATGTGCAAATGAACCTTTTAGCTGCCACGGTTGATGCGGATCCACCAGAAAAAAAAGAATAATTTATTAGCCAACACATAAATAAATTATGCTATTACCCACCTTTCTTACTCGCACTGCTACCACTGACAAAACAAAGAAAACATATTGCCGCTTGTGGTGCCCAACACACATTTCAAGCCACTATCTTCCCTTTTCAAGAATCAAGATCACCATCATGGCCACTATACACATTTCTGTTATTGCTGGCTGACATCAAGGAACACCATGATGTTTACAGTGCTGCCCACACAGCGCTGCCCCCTTTTTCAGTTAAGTAAGTAATTTTTAAGACTTGAATACATCGATTTAGACCCACATTTTTATAGAGCACGACACCGCTGCTACTTTGTTATATTCCAGCCCAGCCTAAACGTGAGCCTGGCAATTTTTTTTTTACAAAAAGCCACAATTATTTTTGGCTGCAAAACCTATCCTGACTGATATCAACTTTTCTGTACACACATGGTCTGCCCGCTAGCAACCGTGGTTTAAAAAATCTTTGTAAAAGTGACCGCTGATCAATATGTGCATATTTTGAAATATTATACCGTATATTCGGATATTGACAATCTTCAAACAATAACACATGCATGAAAAAGGCATGCTTTCGCCAAAAAAAACGGAATATACATGCAACGAGAAAGCCCTCTTGAAACTTGCACTTCGCTCCAGCTGAACCTGAAAGAGACGACCCAAGAGTACACATTATTTTTTTTGTGAGTAGCAAAAAGAAGCTCGCTTTTATTTTGCACAGCTCAGCACAGCGTAAAACAAAAAATGGCAGAAAAATAAATCTTAGGTATCTCCCGCCCTGCTCCTTCCACCATCTTTCATCCTTGTTTTTTCCCTCCAACATCTCAAGCAAAGCTTTCTCCAACACCACCTATGCACATCTCTCTCCAACACCACTACCAACACCATCACATTGATATCTTGTATTGTTTTTTTGTAAAACCAACGCGCCGTCCTTCTTGCTTTTTTTATCTTTATTCCCCGAGTGATATTTTATATTTCTGCTTTTATAGCTTTTAGCATATTACCTTTACATATCCATTTTTCTATCCATGCAATTTGCGCTTCTATGTGTGCAACCATTGCCACACACTGTGGCCAAGATTACACGGGCATCGTCGACACTGACGCCAAAATTTTTGAGACCGCTGAGGCTGCCGAGACGTTCGAGAGCGCTGTCGCCCTGTTGCATAGAAGACACATGCGCTACAGCCTCTACCAAGCTCTTTCCGACGCCAAACCGGGTCTTCTCGGAATGCAGGCCGCACAGTTGAGCGCTGAAAACAAGCTGCTGGACAGCCAGGCGTTTTAAGTTGCAGCTGCCCATTCTGCAATCACGTCTGTCCTCACCAAAACTAACTGCACATTTTTTAAGCTGAGGTTTGACCATGCAATCCAATCTACTAGCCGTCCCATGACCGAGTCTAAGCTCGCGGAAATGGAGCACAAAAATGCGGCTCTTCACGCAACAATTTGCAACCTTCAACACGGGCATGCTGAATCAAGGGCTGCTTGCGCTCAGGAGACAAAGGCCCGATTTGCAGCCGAGACCGCTCGTGCAGAGGCGGAGACTGCTTGTACAAAGACGGAGAGCAAAACTGCAACTCTGCGCGCCAGAGCCAACGCCCGCCAGGTCAGCCTCGTCAGCACGGAGGCTTTTCTCATTGAGGCACTTGAGCTTGCAGACGCTGCGGCTGAAAGAGCCCTTCTCTGCGAGAGCGCTCACTTAACGGCTATCTTCAATCTGAAAGTAGAGTCCACCGCACGCGCTGTGGCCGACTCCAAGCTCACTGAGGCTTTTGATTTTGTGGAATCATCCTGCGCGCGGTTCGATTTTATTTGTGCCGAGGTCGGCGTCCAACGTGGCAAGGTTGGCATGGCGCACGCCAAGATAAACAATCTGCAAGCCCAGGTTGACAAAGCAATTACTAAAAAGCAGTATGCCCGCGACCAGCTCACCATGTCCATAGCCACTCATGGTCTTATGCAGTGCAGACTTAGGACATTATATGCCAAAAATTCTGCCGCACACTGAAAGCTCGACTCTGCCTACGACCTTGCAGTTTCTATGGGCAATCAGCTCAGCTGGACCCGCGCTAAGGTACACGCCCCCCTTCAACCCAAGGTTGCCCAAGCCGAGTCAATAGCTGCTGACAAGCCCCTTTGGACGGCGAATTCGAATGTGGCCCTCACCAGCAACACTTCCACCGAAGCCGAGACCGAGGTTGAGGCCGAGGTCGAGCTTTCCAGTGCCAAGTTTTTGCGAAAGGAGTTTAAGCTCAACAGTGCTGAAGGCATAATTGCTTTGGCAAAGGCCAACAACAGACTCAGGGTTTTAGCAGACAAATCGTATCGGCTTATGGAAGAACGTGACGAGGCATTGGACACTGTCGATAATTTGTGCAATAAAATTAATGATTTACGCGATGAATTGGATGATCTGTATCGCGTCCGCGCTTCAGCGAATATCGAGGCTAACCGCAGGTTTAACAAGATTAAGGCCCTGCGTGAAAAGACACAGTCCCTCCTAGCTGAACACTGCACTTCTGGTCGGAGATCGGATGGCAATAGTGCATAATTGTGCCAATTCCGCCGACACTGCCAGAAAAATTTCGACAAAGCAACGGCACAAGTGTACATAACACAAAGGCCGCTGCTGACCATCAACAATGATAGGCAAAACACTTCCTAAGTTTCATTGATGGCGGCGCAAGTGCTTGGGCATTGGAGCTGTACCGGGTCCAATGCCAAGTCCGAATCGACCTGTTGGAATATAGGAACGTTCTATGAACATGTAGATAAACTATAATGATATAAAGTATATTTAATAAATAAGTGCTATGCACTGTGAAAGGTAAAGGGTAGAAAGCATATTGCTTTGGTCACTGTGTGACTTATTGTTTGTGTTTCTAAACAGCCAAGACCGGTTAATCAGTTGATCGCCATCAACCAATAGATTCAAAGCCAAAGAAGTATCTCTTTTCATTTCTAATGCTAAAATAATATTCATTACACTTTATAATTGCTATACATTGAACCCTCTTTTTTGTAAATAAAACTTCCCCAATCATATCCAGCTCCTCATTCTTTGACGCCATGATCGCCCAGCTGTTGCAGCTTTCTGCGCTGTGCGCATGCAACCCAGACACCAGGGCCCCCAAGGAAACTCGGTTCCCGCCAGCCAATTACAACAACATCAAGGTACATTTCAACACAGCACATTCGCACAATTTGAACACCAACACATTTTTTCAAAACCAAAAACATCATAAGATAATACACTGACTGGGTAAAATAAATCAATGATACCACCAAATAGATTCCGTCCATCCAGCCGGCCGTCGCGTCAGCCAGAGTTTGCAAGGACAACTTGTCGCTAAACGTCCGCACGCCCAAGGTGTCTGTAAGCAAATTCGCGCTGGAAAACACCGTCCATTCGCATTGTTTTGCAAGTGAAGAAACACCCTTTTGCGCCTCTCTAATATTCCTGCAAACAGCATGCAGTTGGTCCTCAACGGCAAGGGGCTGGTGGACTCCAAGCTAATGGCCAACTGCACGATCCAAGACAGCTCTGTCATTTAAATCATTAGCAAGCCTATATGATTCAGTAGCCGTGACTTGCCGGTGGACACTGGGGATGTTGAAAACAATCCACTTTCAAGCGCACTGAAGCAGCAAGCGGAGACGGAGTCGGGTGATACATTAGATGTTGACGTGAAGTGCCGGCAGAAGTCCATGACGGATGCACCAATTGACAATGACACCAAGCAGGCTATCAGCCAAAGCACCAAGGAGCAGCTGGAGAAGATGGACAACCCATTCAGAATCGCTTTGCACAAGCTAGTCTGCGGCAAGTTAGACAGCAGCCAGGCGGCAGCCGTAGACCGTGCATACGAGGAGTTCCTGTTTAAGCTTTAAAGAGCATTTCTTTTAAATTGATGTTTCTTTTTTATTAACATCTTAATGAATAAGTTTTAGAATTTAGGATTATATAAAATAAATTAGTAAAACACTATTAAAATTGCGGCAAAGCATGAGCGCAAGAAGGGCCATCCGCACAAACATGCCATGTTGCATCTGGTGAAAGTATGCAGCGCGCTGGTCAATTTCAACCTTGGAAGCAATCTCAGAAGCGCGAGGGAGCGGGTGCATGACAATCATGTTGCGTCTGCACTTGCGCATCGGGCTGTTGTCAATAGTGTAGGCGTTATTGGTCTGCTCTTACTCCTCGAGAAAATCAAAGTGCTTCTTCTGCATGCAAGCAATGTACAAAACATCGGTGTTGGCCAGCACATCGTCGGTGAGTGTGGTGAACTTGTTTTGCATGGCACAGGGTGCGTGCAGGTCAACGTTGCCCTTGATGGACTTGGACTATGTGTCACCGTCATCTCTGACCATGCCCAAAGTAAAGTTTTTGTACTGGGCGAGCACGCAGGCCAGCGAGTGCATGGTGCAGCCGTTGCACAGGTCACTAGCCAGGGTAATGGTCAGACTGCTGACTGTGCCCAGCACCTCGCGGATTGTAAAGGCATTGAGCATGGCCTGCAACAGGTGTTCACCAATCCCGTCACCAGTGTTGATGACGGGCACACTGTACATGCGTGAGGTGCCCACAACGGAGCCAGGCTGCAGGTGGCACAGAAAAATGATATTGGCGTACAAAGCAAAGGTGTACACAGTGTACTTGAGGGTTTAGCCTTTGGAAACCAATGCCATTTTCCTACTCGCAGCAAACACCTGGCTGCCCAGGCGCAGCATGGCAGCTTGGAACAATGACAATATGTGCGACGAGGGCTCATAGAATATGGTAGCCATAAAGCGTCCGGCCAGCAGGGGCAGGCAGCGCCCCGGCTGCATAATGGGGTGCATCTCCTGGGTAATGGCAAAGAAAAAGTGAAGGTCTTCGTGCAAGAACTGGCGGACGTTCAGCTCATTCTTCACATAGGAGGAACTCTTGCCATTGTGGGGGGGGAAGCATGTCGGCCAGTCTGTTGGTCTGGATGGCAGCAGGGCAACCAATACAAAATCGCATGCAACTAGCAGTGCTAAAGCAGGAACGGCGGCTGCAGTGCTGAAACGCGTCTTGGGAGTGCCCTCGGCCTCAACTGCAGTCTCGACTTCAACAGCAGTGCTCTCTATAGCCTTGAGCTTTGGAGCAGTGGCACTCTTGAATCTGGGGCCCGAGCTGACTGGGCACAGGGCATGCCATATATGCACATTCTGGGTTGCAATATACCCTCAACAACAATATGACCACTGGCTACGACACCAGCTCCACCGGCATTGACATTAAAGCCGTGTTCACAGAGCTCAAATTTACCGGTCCTGATTGATACCCGTTGCCATGCTTGTCTCATCTGTGCAAATAGTTACCGCCGACCTTGTTTTTTTGAGAAAGTAGCCTTGTATTCAGTCTTGGAAGCGAGGGCTCGGTCAAGTACACCAAAATCTTAAAAGGCCAGGTTTTCAGGCCAAGGTAAATACTTGCTGTGCAGATCGTAGTGACTATCTTAACAAATAAATAGTAAAAGAGGAATGGTCAAATAATAAGGTTTTGTTCAAAATCTATTGAATTTAAAACATCTAAATAAAAAAGTTAATTGCTGGAACTAAAGTATCAGACGAGAAGCGTCGTAAGAGAAAAGTCAAACTGTGCATGGTTCATAAAGTGGGCATAGCAGAGTGAAGAAAACGGTGAGAAATAAAAAAGCGAATTTGAATTCAAAAAAATAGGACATCAAAATTTTATAGAATAGGCAGCGTAACCCAATCCTTTTACAAATATGTATCAACAGCATTAACCGTGTGACGTCATATTTTTTTGTTATATTCTGAGTTTGAATCCTGACCATCAGATTTCTTAATTTTATTTGCTGATTTCGAAAAAAGGGAGCAAAAAAAAAGATATTTCTGATCAACGCACGTGGATATAATGTAATTGGGGCCTTGGCTATAAAATAAATACTGATTTGCATTTCCTGCATGTACTGATCAGCGCAAATAGCACCCGTCACTGTGCCTGCTTGCGAGTGTTGAATTACCAATGGTTTCAATTAGGGCGCAGGCCACCAAGTGTTCCTCAGAATTGCTCTAACTTCGCAGAAAGCTTACAACCAGGCCATCTGTTTCTGGTTCCGGTACAATGGCTATAGCTACTCATCGCGGGTCGTCTAACTTTTTTCATGCGCTTCTGATTTGATTGCAAGGCTTGTGCAAGGACTCGATTAAAAAAACACAAAACAATAGAGCCAAAAAAGTGTTTTTTTGGAACTTTGGAAAATGTGAATTCTGTGGTGTCCAATACACATTTCTGTTATTGCTAGCTGACATCAAGGAACACCATGATGTTTACAGCGCTGCCCCCTTTTTCAGTTTCTTAAGTAACTTTTAAGACTTGCATATATTAACTTAGACCCACATTTTTATAGAGCACGACAAATTCCAAATTCAACTTTTTTGAATTAGCAAGGTCAAGCGACAAAAAAAGAAAACAAGCACTAATTTGCGTGACAAAAGTAAAAGAAACACTAGACTAAGCAAGCAAGCAAGCGCTGGTTTGGCAACGCTTGTTTACATGCAATGAGACTGCTAGCAACCACCTGTTTCAAAAAATAATTTGTCTGTGGGACTTTTCTTTGCCTTTTTTTTGCCAAATAAGATACATTCAGCATTCGAGCCCCGAATGTCGTGCTCTATAAAAATGTGGGTCTAAATCGATATATTCAAGTCTTAAAAATTACTTAACTGAAAAAGGGGGCAGCGCTGTGTGGGCAGCACTGTAAACATCATGGTGTTCCTTGATGTCAGCCAGCAATAACAGAAATGTGTATAGTGGCCATGATGGCGATCTTGATTCTTGAAAAGGGAAGATAGTGGCTTGAAATGTGTGTTGGGCACCACACCGAATACTCATCCGCATTGGTTTGAGACCAACTGTACAATTTGAGCTGTTCTGTCTTGGTACCGTTAAGGTGAGCTAATTAGGCCAATAGCTACCTTTTTCTTGCTGTTCCTGATAATGAGAGTGTCAGCAAACCAATTTTTCATTGTGCTTTTATTCTTTTTCTTCTGTCGAATGTGGAGGAAAAAGGTGTCAAATAATCAAAACACCGATTATTTTTTAACCCCTCATCTTGTTCGGTGCATTGTCTATTTTTCCGCACAACAATAACTGAATTGTTTTTTGTTTCATCCTTTCTCCCCATCATAAACAAAAAAGTTGACAATTTTTTGTTTTCCCCCTCGTTTATTCAGCGCGTACGTAAAAAACAGAAAGGGATGAAAGAAGAGAAGCAAATCAAAAATAGCGATAATATTTTAACCAAGCAGATGGTGAATTATTTACACGACAGCCTTTTTTCTGGCGTAGCAAAAGCTCGATTGGAATTCATGCGAAGAAAAGTAAACAAAGGAAAAGGGCCCTGTTTGACTGTGCTCCCCCGCACAGTCACCACCACGAATATAGATGTCAACATCAGCATCTATTACTGCTACTGAAACTACTGCTGCTGCTGGGGCCTGCTTGGGGTAGTGCAGCCGACATACTGGAAAATCAGTCATCTTAATAGTAAATAGACATCTTTCATCTTTATCCGAGTTTTAATAAATTCGGATGTTATTTTAGCTGCTTTATTGATTTCTCCTTTTATCACGACGCGTATCTACAGTGATTGGCAATCCATACGCACGCATGCAATGTCATCCACATTTGGGCAAAGGACATGCAAAAAAATACAAACATGATGCGTTCTTCATCGTTTTGTTGTTACAAATAGTAAAGGACGCAAGCTCATAAAATTCACGTGGCATGATTGGTTGATATCAAGCAAAGGATATGACCATTTTCAATTTTTTAAAAAAGTTGAAAATATAGATTTGGATTTGGCCAATCAAATTGCTTGTTAGATGGCAAACACATGCTTCTCGGTTTTTCATTTCGTTCTCAAACGCGCAGCTCGATTTTCAATGCTGAATTTTTTCAAATTGCAGAGAACAAAAAAAAGAACGACAAAAATATTGCTGCCAAACCGAAAAAATAGAAAAACAGTCATTTCCCGCCCGCCCCTTCCACCGTCTCTCACCCTTGTTTTCCCCTTCAACACCACTAGTTAACTTCTCTTCAACACCACCCACACATAATTTCATCCACCAACACTACCAACATCATCAACACTGCCAATATCACTAACACTACCTTAGTACTTTATCTTATTTTATTGTTTATCTTTTTTAACCATGCCTTCGCGTATGAATGTCTTTGCGCGCGAGTTGCGCTCAATTCTGCGCATATCAGCCAATCCTGCCGCCGCTACTCCTGCCTCCGCTGCAGCTGCTTCCACCACGTTGACTGCTACTACTACCGCATTAATTGTGCCGCGCAAGACCAACGTGCTTCGTCGCGCTTTTCGTACCGTTTTCAAGACCAAGCTTGAGGTCAACTCTGATATCGACAACGCTGCTGGCATTATTTACCAGCTGCAGTGTGCCCTTGATGAAGAGCGCGCTGCTCGTTATGTAGCCGAGGCTAGATTGGAAGGGACTGAAGACGCGCTTTGTGAGCTGGAGATTGAATACTTCAACGAATACACCGCCCGTTATGTGGCCGACACTAACTGTGCGGATGCCGAGAGCAAGAATGCTGTGCTGAGCGCTGGAATAGACGCGTTCAAAGCTAATCTCGCCGAGTTGGAGGCTGCTCGCGCCCAGGAAGCAGGGATCCGTAGCGCGGCCGAGTTTGCTTGCAACAGCATTGGGACCGCATTTTCCAAGCTGGAGTCTGCCCTTGAGGTCGCCAAGGCTGCACAGGCCGAGTTGGCCGCATCTTGCGCTCAGGAATCATTGGGCCGCATTATGGCCGAATTCGAGCTCATGACATTGCGCGCTCAAGTGGCACCTCTGCAGCATCAACTTGCCAAAGCCTGCAATCAAGCCAACACTGCTCACAATGAGCTTGGAGTGTTGCACGCTGAAGCAAAAGTGCCGCGCCATGAGCTTGATAAGACTAGCACCAAAGCAAAAAATGCTCACAATGAGCTTGAGGACTTGCGCGCTGAAGTAGCCAAGCTGCGCTGCGAGTCTCGCGCTAGCATTACCACCAAGCACAACGAGGCTTTCCTTATGTATGGGCTGGCAGATTCAGCTATCTATAAAAACGATTATTACAGCGAGAAGGCTGCAGATTATGGCTTGGAAATTGATATGATGGGTGCTAGGATGGACGCTCTTCGCCGAAAAATAAGCGAGCGCAAGGCTCAATTGGACAGTGCCGACGGTGTTCACTCTGTGTCGATTGCAGAGTTGGGAGCTGAGTGCGGCGTGCTGGCAATGCGCTCCAAAATGCTTTTCAAGCTTGACAATACAAAACCTGCCAAAAAGCGGCGCGTGCTTTTGAACATATAAAATGCACCAGATCTCAGCCGCGGTCATTTGATTGATCCACAAAATTCACTTTATTTTTCATTTTCATTATCATTTTTCATCATTTTCATTTTTACCTTAAAATTATAATATCCAAAAAATAAATAAAAAATATTACTGGACATAAAACAAATGCAAGCAAATAATACAACAAAACCAAAAGCACGCAGCGTACTCTCATATTTACAGTATTCCGTTTTAATTAATGCCGCAATACAACGCGTAACAAAGATAAACTTAGCGGCCAAAAACAACATTGGTTTAATTTAACCGTTTGCCCCTATTTTGTTTATGTCACTTTACTAGCATTTTGGTTGTTAATTGGTTAAAAGAAAAACGTTATAATTTATTGGCATTAATTTAAGAGTACACGAGCGTAAATGTATGCGTACATGCTGCAAAATGGGTTTGATTTTAAAGCCAAAGCTAGCTACGCATGACAATGTGTATGCCAAACCATAGCACTGAGTAAATCAAATAGTAGAGGCATTGCCAGGAATCAATGTCCTGGTTTTTTTTCTTTGGAAGAAATGTTTTCATAATTTAAATTAAATCTATAATGCTGAATTTTAACAGAAATAATTTTTACTTTATATTTGAGTTGAATTATGATCTTGGACTTTGAAAGCATAAGTTTGGATACCTCTGATTACGCAATAATGGCAGTAAGTCAAGATAAAAGCTCAACGACAAGCTTGGGAAGCAGTGCTACAAACATGCCCAATGTTATTAGCGTGGATATGGATTTGTTCAAGGCAGATATTCCCTTTTACGCTCGACAAGAACAGGAAAGTCATTATATCAATCACTCAATGGCTGAGCCAAGTAAGTGAATTTTTGCATTATCTTTGCCTACTGTATCCAACAGTCAGAAGGTAATAATAATAAAATTGAAACTGAATGACCAGACCAAAGAGATAATTGGTTATAAACAAGGTAAAATTGGGTGAGACATTCAATGGATGCATATGCGATAATATTGTCAGTCATTTTCAGTTTACCCTGGTGGCAATCAGAAACGACTCTGGTGGAAGGTACGAGATGGCTAAATAGTTAAGCTCAGTGTTTCCAACTCAATAGGAGCAATATAAACGTGTTTACTCAAAAGTGGACCGTACAATTATTCTAGGTATCATCCAGGAGATCAGAATATCGCTGGCAAAAACTTGAATCTTTAGTTTCAATTTTGCCGGCTAACAATCTAGATCAAATGGTTATTAAAGATATGGCGTTTAATTTTTCAAAACAGAGTAGGAGCAACAGACGTTGAGCAGCTGGAAAACGGCATGTTGAGTAGCTCAAGAAAAAAGCACAGGTGTACACCAATACTAATTATGTACCTCTCCAAGAGAGTGGTGCACCCGCCAACGCGCTGTTGATTGCACGCTCCTCGGGTGGAGAGGACCAAACAATTCACAGTCAGTTCAGAAAGGAGCACAAGCTGGCCCAAGAATATATTTGATATGTAATAATTTTACAACATTCTGACTAAACAAAGTCTAACAGCGAGGGACAGGAATAATGCTAAACATTGAGCTCGGCTAGGATATGTCTTTATTGGTGAGAATCCAGTAAAGGCTATGGCTAACCAAGAAGCCGCAATATCGTTGATGACTGCATATGCAGTTAGCCGGCTGTATCTTAAAATATTAGAGGAGTGGCAGTAAATGCTCAAGTTACTCTGGGAACGGCAGCCATTCCGCGCACTAGGAATAGTCCCAGTGCAGGTCTAGATTGCCGGCGGACCTGGTAGATGGTTGAAGCTGGGAGTAACTGAAAAACTGACAAACGACTGGGAATTAGCCGTAGGCAGTAACTTTTTGTATAAGCTTGATGTGATACAAGAAAATGCGGCTTGTCCTGGGTGATTGATTAATGGATCAATCGCCAGTTAATTCCCTACTTGGATATGCGGGAATTCATATGGACATAAATACTAATGAATATGAACAATAAAGGCTGTTCATCCCTTAGCTTTCTTTTAGTTCATCTTAATAAATGCTTTTTATTGTAACACTTGACGTTAAGTTGATGACGCTAGCTATGCATAAATAACTTAGACAGAAGCAAGACAACGATCTGACGATACTTTCTATTGAGCAATCACTTAACGGCTCAGTTGTAGTTGTTGCGAAGAATGGCGTTGACCGCGACAGGCACAGTATTGACAATAAAGGCGTCAAAGGCACCGACGAAAAAGCTAATGCTGATTATTTGATCCAACTGATTATCAATGAGGACTATGAGTGCACATATGTCACAAACCCAACTGCTGACATTTGCGCCGATGGCATTTCTGTCGAGTTGATGACAGATGCGCAGGCAGTCAAACTTTAAAACGCAAATAACAACAACGACTTTGACTCCGTGACCGCGCCGAACATTGCCGCCATGCACCCTCGTAAAATGCGCGTAAAGATTGGCCTGCTATCAGATTATTTTTTGTACCAACGAGACAATGCCTTTAGACGCTGGGACACAATGCATCTGTCGGTAACTTGGGAAGAGCGTTGCTGGCCACATTGTTTACCAACTGGATAGCGCCAGGCACTTTGATTTGTTGCTTTATAACTTGATATCAGAAAACTCTACAATGCGTGAGTATCTGAGCGAATGTCCGCCTCGAGCAGCCATTAGACCAATCAAGCCCCCAATGTAACTAGGCGCAAAACACGCACACACAATCCAACATACAATAAGTGATAAAGCATAGGAGGCGCACGGGAAATTTGTGCCAACTCGTCTTGAGTATGGTATTGATGAGGCAACAAGCGCTCACTTCCAGATCCCCATATTTACGCGTCCAAACCCCAAAACTAATGCACCACCTTGGATACAAGCAAGTACTTGACTACGTATGCCACCACATGTAGTGCAAAAACATACCTGCTATGGTACAGAACATGGTATTATGGTGAGAGAATTGCCAGCTTAACACCATTTAGAATCACATATACACACAGATGATCACGTCCAATTTAGCTAGGCTACGCTCCCATCTGTATCAGATAAATGTACAGATGGGAAAGTCAAAAAACTGGGCTGTGGACGCGCTCTTGGCACACAATGGTATAAGCGGCTACATTAAAATGTATTCAGTCAAAGAAATGACGGCACGCACAATTATAAACATGATACAGGACAATTGGTGCAGCGTTTATATTATGTCGCTGTGCATGACGTCAGATAACGAGACCCAGTTTAACTTAGAGAAATACAAGTAGTTTGTCAACGACAATGCCATCTTGAGCATGCTTACGATTAGGTATCACCCGCAGTTAGATTTGGCTGAGAATGCCATCGAATTGTTCAAGAACGCTCTACGTCGTCTGCACGCAGACAACCCGGGCAATAAAGGCTAGATAACATTTATCCCAGAGATCGTGGCTATGCACACTGTGAAATTCTTACCAAATATTGTCATGACTCCGCTTAAACAGTTCTGTAGATACAAAGTGATTTTAGCACGCGAGGATTACAGAATAATCGAAGTCAACTACCTGGCATCGAGCGTTGAGGAATTGGAGGAGAGAATTCACAAAAAAATCCGAAAAGGCTCACTTGCAAATCAGACGCCAAGCAAACATAAAGGTGAACCAAAGTCGTAACCCAATTTGGCTTGAGCCAGGCAAGATGGTGAGCCTAAAATGCCTGGAAAACGTTGTCAATGTTGTTGATTATTGTTATTATAGAAAGGGGCCATTTGAGGACATGAGTCGCAAGGGTACGGTTTATTATCTGTTGATGATAAACGGTCCGCCATTGTCTAAGGGCATTCAGGTCAGCATGCTAATAATGTTTCATGCATCGGAAGACCAACAAGACCAAATGAGCAATATGTCACCAAGTGACAAATATTGCGACAAGGATAACGATCATGGAGGGAACAGCAGCAATATCGGCGCCGAGAACTTTAGCTCATCAAAGGGCTTTGAAAACCTGTAATATCATGGCATGTTTGACAATAGTTCCACAGACAGCTACACTTCCAGGCCACCTGTGCTGTTTATTACCAATAGCCATGCTGTTGCAACAGGCGTGCATGAATTTGACAATGACGAGATTGATGATCCCTATGAGAGCGAAGAGCCAGTAGAGCTGTTTGATTACATGCTGCCTGTTGAATAAAACTATGTGATAATACCCACGTTGGTATTGCTAATCTTGCCAGTCTTGCCTCTGGCTTTGCCTGCATTTTTGGTGCATGTGTCAAGCCTATTTGGTTTGCCCAGAATTTGTCGCCCAGTGCATGTGTCGCAGGGACTTATTCGGCGGCAACCCAGGGAAACACCAGCAGCGGAATTCGAAACAGACTATTCAAACAAAACATCTCGCAGTAAGAGTATCATTTGATATTAGATTATTCGACCTAGCCGTACAGACTACATTCTTCAAGCGCATTGTCATGGTCGTCATTGTTGTCCACATCATCTGATTCATTCTCATTCTCCGATTTTCCACCGCTGCCGATTGAGACGACAGCAAGACTCATTTATTCTGCACCATCTTCGACAGCATCACAATATGTACTGTCCTCATCACTTTTATTGTCACATGTGCTATCATCACTGTCATCATCATCAATGTCAACAGTATCCAAGCACATTTTTAATGCTGAGAACAACCATATTTGAATGGAAGACATTGAAGGAGTGTTTCAAGTAACAAATGAGCCGAGCGCATAAACAACTCTGAAGATATGGCTATGGATTATGAATTGATTCGTGGCACCCCATTGGTATCAGTTGTTCCTTTAATCGAGAGAATGTCATTCAGAGATTTGCTGACGTGATTTAACATGGCACTGATCGAACACATCGTGTCATCATTAATCGAATTTCCAGAAAAGTGAAAGCCACTTCTAATTGAGTTGAGATCAATGACAATGACATTTGGAGACGAGTCGCCATTCATCGAAGAATTATCATTTGAACCGCAATACAGGATTGAAGGGCGACATGTTCGCCTTAACAAAGAGCCAACTTATAACGGCATTACGGGCTTGACCAATGCATTTTTAGATCCATGTACGCCAGAGCCCAGCAACGAGGACAAGAGCGATACAGGATCAAGTGCAAAGTTAACAAGCGCCGATACGGGGCCATGGGGAGGGGGGGTACAAAGCGAGTTGCACAAGAGCACAGCGATAATCAAGCAAAAAAAACGACAGCCATTTGGATGCTCCACTAGTAGTCACAAAACTAGTTCGACGCGATGACAATACTTCGAATATGGACATTAAATGCCATTTGAAACAACTCGCCTGTTAATGCGCTGCCAAATTAAAGGTCCAATGGTCCAGATTAAATATCCAAGTCAAAAATCAACTGCATATGTCAATGTTTGTGGCAAACCACAGCGATGAAGGAAAACTATAAATAAGGGTTGCGAACAAATATTTACGACCTAGAATATCTTTGAAAAAATACTATATTTTAATATTCTTTTCTACAAAATCATAATGGTTCAATATTTTTTATTCACAATAGCTCGCCATGGTCCTTGTGCCACATCTCCAACGAGTACTCAGGGTACTCTTCAAACATCTCATTATCCACAACTTTTCTCGGCAACTTCCTAGGATCTGTCCACTCAGGGGCACTCCCCAGCATAATACTTGTTGTCGCCGGCGGAACCTTCAACGGTGTATCAATGGCTGAGGCATAAGGGTAAATCCACTGCTCCCACTCCTCCGAATGTGCCCACAGATACGATGCACAATTGGGACAAAAGAATCTCTTCTGGCACAGAACTTGTTTGTCGACGGGTTGTGATTTGTCCTTAATTGCGCGGTAGGATTTCAGCTTGTCGGCCCCCTGGGTCACGGTTAGCGTGGAGGTGAGGCCGATGATGTTGATCGTGTAGCCGCCGCCGCCGGACGTCTTGCGGCAGATCGAGCAGTAGCAGCGCATAAAGGGGACGGGCGCTTGGCTTGAGAACTCGAAGGAAATGTCGCCGCAGTGGCAAGAGCCCTTTAAGTCCATCATATTGGTAATAAGTTTATTTAAGAATATCAGATATAACGCGAATTTTTTTTAAAAAAAATTAGCAAAAGAAAAGTAAAAAAACCCTTGTTAAATTTTCTTCATTCATTTCCACCAACCCGGCTGTATATTTTTACCCTTGCCCTTGCCCTTGCCATCATTTGATTTGTTTCGACTTTGCATTAATATCTTTCTGGGCCTCGCTCTCACTTAGTTTCACTCGATAATAAAATATAGTTGATAAATTTAATTAAGAAAGGCACCGGAAAGAAGAAGAGGAAAAAGGAGGTTTTGCAAGGGGGGAATTTGGCTGCTGTTTAATATAAAAAAGGGACGAGCGAACAAAAAGAAAAAAGAGGGAGAGAAGAAATATAAAAGGAGTTCACATTGGCATTTCGGCGTGTGCTGCGGTCGGCGACGATGCCGATGACGAATGCTGGATGAGCCACGTGAGCGTAATATCGATATTGACCTGATTCTTGGCAGAAATAGAGTAACAAGCAACCTCCCTCGAAGTTATAGCCTGCAGGTTCATAGCCTCGATGAGCTGCTCCACAGTCAGAGACTCGTCCAAGTCATTCTTATTGCCCAGGACCAAAACTGGAATGTTGGCCAACTGCGGCTTCTCCAGCAAACTCCACAACTCGGCCCTCGCCTGGTCCAACTTGTTATGATCGGCGGCATCGATGACAAACACAATGGCGTTGACTCCGCGACAATAGCGCTCCCACATGCTTCGGAACCGCGGTTGGCCGCCAATGTCCCAGAGCTTCATCGTGACGTTGCCCTTGGTTACCTTGCGCATGTTGAAGCCCACCGTGGGAATCATGTCTTCGGTGAATTGGCCAGAGGCTATGACGTTTACCAATGTTGTTTTGCCCGAGTTTTGCAGTCCGACCAGCGTAAGCTCCATCTCTTCCTTCCAGAAAAGGCTCCGAAGCCAGTCCAGTATCGCTTTTAGAATCGATGCCATTTGCCTTTCCACTCGAATATTTCGCTAGTTGGAAAAAGAGCTCAGTATTTTATATTTGTATTTGCTGTGGTTTGTTTTTGGTTTGTATTGACAGGCGGCGTGGGTAGCAAAAAAATAAGAGCGTCTCTGCAACGGGGCGGCGTTGATGGTAATATTATTCGAGACAGAGAAATGCAAATAAAAATAGAGTACACAGATTGGAATAAAAAAAGTATAAACTCAAATAAAAAAAGTCAAACCCAAGAAAAGAGAAGCAAAGTTATTTGGGAGGGGGGGGAGTGCGAGGGAAAGTGATGGGGGGAGTAAAGTGTGAAATAGGAGAAGGATGAGGCGAGAGAAAAAACAAACAAACAAGAACAAAAAAATAACAAGCATGCTTTAGACCCAAAAACACTACGCAGGAAAAAAAAGAAAAAAGTGATGCAAGCCTGTTTTTTTTTCTTCCTTTATTTTTTTTTGTCTGAGCGGTGTGTATTACGAATACATAATAAAAATGTATTACGCCGCATAAAGAACTTAAGCAGAAGCGGCAAGCTTTTTTTACTTTAGAAGCCTGTGCGTGTGCGTGTGCGTGCTCTACTCTTTGTGTTTAAAAAACAAACGAGTGTGACGATACACGTGAACGAATAAGGCATCGATCAGGTTGCGTGATAGCCATCGGGGGCAGGCATTGCAGCACCGATTCGGAAAAAAGCCATGGAAAAAATATTAATGAAGAGAAAAAGCCAAAATAGGCAAAACGTACAAACTTTTGCTTTAATATCTCTCACGGATAAAGCCAAGCCCAAATACAAACCAACACAAATAAGAAAAAAAATTGGACCGTTTAGATAAATTACGTATGTCACTGCAATGACAAAAAATATGATCTCAAATACCTCATCTCTGTCTTGCCATAAAAAAACTAATGTTTGTCTACTTTAAAGTCTCAGTTGAATAAAACCCCTGATTGGAAAAATAGATATGCGCGTTGCAACCCAAACAGCATGTGTTTATTTCACTGTGTAATGTTTGCCCCCGCATATGCCTTCTTTTTTTGCATTTTATTTCTTTTTCGTTTCTGTTTTAGCAGCCACTTTTTTTTGTATTTGTTCATTTGTTCATTTTTTTCTACTTGCAAAGAAAAAAAACTTTATTTATTTACTGTAAAATTCGCCATTTTATTTATTTACCTCTGCGTGAAATGAGCCCAACAAAACAAGAAGAGAAAGAGCAGGTGCAGGGAACCACGGCCATTGGAAATTCGTCTTCGCCAACCAATCCACCACCACAGAGACCGACAGCCGCAGGGAAGGCGGCGGCAAAGGCACTCATGCTCTCGCCATTACAAAAGAGGCCACCCATCCACAAAAGCAACACAATAGATCTCGCTGGAAACAACGTCCCGCAGGCAGCCAACCGAAGCAGCATAGAATGCTTGCCGCCTCAGCCAATATCCCCGCTACTGCCCATTTCAACCGCTGGAGAGCAGCAGCCGGAGACTAACAGGGTGTCGTATGCCCATAGGAGGAGCGTTAGCGGGTGGGATAAGCTGTTTTCGGACATGTCCCAGCGCGCTGAGAACAATATAGAGGACAGCGATTATGCTGAGAAAGAACAGCAGCTGCAGCCAGAGGAGCAGCAGCATCAGCAACAACAGCAGCAGCAGCAGCAGTTGGAGCTGAGGGTGCCTGCGATGGGCGAGGACTCTCTGGCTCACGGTGACGTCCAGTATGTGTATGAGTACGGCTCTTAATGTGTTTTACTGCTTGCAATGGTGTTTTTTGTTTTGCTGTTGCTATTGTTGCTATTGTTGCTATTGTTGCTATTGTCGCTGTTTCGTTTTGATATATGCTATTCCGCTCAACATCTCAACACACTCCATCTCCATGTCTATGTCTATGTCTATGTCTATGTCTATGTCTATGTCTATGTCTATGTCTATGTCTATGTCTATGTCTATGTCTATGTCTATGTCTATCTCCATGTCTATGTCTATGTCTATCTCCATCTCTATCTCCATCTCTATCTCTACCTCTTGCTGCACCCGCAGTGTTCGTTTCCTTCGGTTGAGGCACTACTTCCGCGTTGCCCAGCTTGGCTTGCTTCAGCTGATCACAGACTGAAGAAGGGAGTTTGCAGATCGTGATGCGCCCAATGCTTGATGCTGAAGTGTTGAAAATGCGATGCGCGCATTTCTCAATGCGCATGCACTATATTGCAGCAAAGATGCCTCCCCTCCACTTCCCCCGGCTCCTTTCAATTAAAAAGCACACCCCCCGCTCATCTTCAATGCTAATATTAATGCCAATGCCAATGCAATCTAATACAATCTAATCGCATAGGTCCGACGACAACTACCCTTGCAGACAGGCGCGCAGCACAGACATCAACGCAGGTGGCGAGCGCAACGGCAGCCGCGACCGCGCCGACACGGGCGTCTCGTCGACTGGGTCGGCACTGCAGTACTACACGGGCTCAAACACATCGACAACGGCGCTCGCGCATTCGTACACAATCAAGGATGTCAGCGGGGGGCCGGTCATCGGCCCCGACGGCGTTAAGGCCAAGCTCATTCGCGCACAGGACAAGATCGAGAGCGCATCCGAGCACGTGCACGATAAGGAGTCGCCGCTGCTCGCGCGGCTGTTCCATCGCGGCTCAAACGACGATGACGACAACCATAACAACAAAGCCGATGGCAACAACGACGACGACGACGACGACGACGAGGCGGCCGGGCGGCGCAAGCGCGTCGACGACCTGCGGCACAAGCTGCGGCGCGCGGTCATCAAGGCCACGGTGCTGACGGGGCGCAAGCCGCAGCGGCAGATGAAGAGCGCAATGCCCAACAGCATCTTCCCGTTCTTGCAGGACGCGATGTTTGTGCCAATGTTCCATTTTATGCGCGACGAGCACGGCCACCGCGCGCCGCCCGTGATCTTTGACGCGATCCGGCTCAGCGTCATGGTGTCGGGCGCGGTGCCGACCAGCGAGGAGGATCACCACTTTATTGTGCGCATCGAGCTGCAGTACGGCGACGTCAAGTGGTCGATCCACCGGCGGCTCAACGACTTTCTGGCGCTGCACACGGTGCTGACGCTGCGCAAGTTCCAGGGCCGTGTCACGCAGCTGCCGGCGTTCCCGCCGCAGATCAGCTACGCGATCGAGCGCGCGCGGCTGTTCAATCTGGGCGGCACCGGCAGCGGCAGCGAGCGGCGCATGCAGTCGACAGTTGACCGCAAGCAGGCGCTCGAGTCGTACCTGGTCAAGCTGCTGCGCGCGCTCAACATGCGGCCGGCCTACGAGGTGTGCACGTTCCTCGAGCTTAGCGCCGTGTCGATCATCAAGGACGTCGGCTGGAAGGGCAAGGAGGGCAGCCTGGACCGGCGCGTCGAGCATACCACTGGCATGTGGTGCACGCCGCGCGACCTGCGGCGGTGGTCCAAGCAGTGGGTGCTGGTGCGCGACTCGTTCATCGCGTTCTGCAACCACATCTCGGACCCGTACCCCAGCGACGTGCTGTTTGCCGACCCGCAGTTTGACATCAAGTACCGCAAAAAGTCGGGCCACAACCCGTTGTTTCCGTACCGCATCACCGTGTCCAACCAGTACCGCCGCATCCAGCTGCGCAGCGACAGCGAGCGCGTTATCAATGAGTGGCGCCACTCGATTGGCGAGATGAAGCGGCTGTCCGCGTGGGCCGTGCCGCACCGCTTTGAATCTTTTGCGCCGATCCGCGACAACAGCCGCGTCATCTGGTTCGTTGACGGCGATGACTATTTCTACGCGCTGTCTGAGGCGCTGGAGAAGGCGACCGACTGCATCTACATCGAGGACTGGTGGCTGTCACCTGAGCTGCACCTGCGGCGGCCGTACCACCTGAACGAGGAGTTCCGGCTGGACCGGCTGCTGAAGCGCAAGGCCGAGGAGGGCGTTAAGATATACGTGGTTATCTACAAGGAGGTCACGGTGTCGCTGACAATCAACTCGGCGTATACCAAGCGCAAGCTGCAGTCGCTGCACCCGAACATCATGGTGCAGCGGCACCCGGACCATCTGGCCGGCGGAACCATGTTCTGGGCGCACCATGAGAAGATGGTAATTGTGGACAACACCTTTGCGTTTATTGGCGGGCTGGACCTGTGCTGGGGCCGCTACGACACGCACGGCCACCGGCTGGCCGACTACTTTTTGCCGCACAAGGGCCGGCCGTTTGCGCACCTGCAGAACTTCTTCGGCCAGGACTACAACAACGCGCGCATCCACGACTTTTCCAACGTGCACGAGTACGAGGACACGCTGATCGACCGATGCTCGACGGCGCGCATGCCGTGGCACGACGTGCACATGGCGATGATTGGCCAGCCGGCAAGGGACGTCGCGCGCCACTTCATCCAGCGCTGGAACTTCATCAAGGGCTCCAAGGCGCTGGCCAAGGCACACATGCCGTTCCTGATGCCCAAGGGCGAGTACTCGGCGACACGCAATGATATGCAGTACCGCGGCACTTGCCGCACGCAGGTGCTGCGGTCATCGGCCGAGTGGTCTATGGGCATCAGCAAGGAGAGCAGCATCCACACGGCGTACTGCGAGATGATCCGCGATGCCAAACACTTCATCTACATCGAGAACCAGTTCTTCATCTCGAGCGCGCGCGAGGATGCCGGGTACACCATCAAGAACCGCATTGCCGAGGCGTTGGTCGACCGCATTAAGCACGCGCACCGCCGCGAGGAGAAGTTCCGTGTCATTGTACTGATGCCCCTGATGCCGGCCTTTGAGGGCGACGTCAATGCGGCCGGCGCCGCCACGCTCAAGCTGGTTATGCACTGGCAGTACCAGACTATCTGCCGCGGCGACCACTCGATCGCCTCGCAGCTGGCCAAGGAGGGCATTGATATGCACCAGTACATTCGCTTCTTCGGTCTGCGCACCTACGATGTTATCCGCCGCTTTGCCGACGGTGCTGTTAAGCAGGACATCACGGCTATTGCCGGCAACGCACCGCAGGAGGCGCCCGGCTTCGAGGACATGCTGAGCAAGCAGGGCGTCCCGGTTATTGACCGCACGCAGCCGCCAGAAAACCCCAAGAAGGCCACCACGCACGCTGAGCTGCTGACGCCGACGCCGCCGCTACCGCCGCCATCCGAGACGCACCGCGCAGCATCGTTCCCTGTGCAGATCACGCCCTCGCTTTCGTTTAACCAGAGTCACGACCCGGCGTCGCATAACGCTGATTTTGCGTTCCAGCGGCCCGACGAGGCCTTTGCCGAGGACAATTATCCGATGCAGAACAATCCAGCGCGCAAGTCGCAGGAGATCAGGCGTCGGTCGCAGGACCAGGGCAGCCTTGTGGCCCGGTCAAAGTCGCAGACCCGCCCAAGCATGATTGGTCGCCACTCGTTCAACCTGTCGCGCAACCCGCTGTCCCGCCGCAGATCGTCGTTCTCTGGTGGAATTCGCAACTTTTTGACTGGTGGAGGGGGAGACCGTACCAGCACGTTCTCGGCCAAGTCGGAGTCGTCGTCGTCGTTATCTTCGTCGTCATCGTCTTCCTCATCGTCGTCCGAGTCTGACCTTTCGTCCTCGGATATGGAATATGACCACGTGATGGCCGATGGCCGCAGCAGGTACGGCATGCGCCGGCTGGACAACGACGGGCGGCGCAAAACAGCGTTGCGCTACCTGGTCCGCGGCACCGAGCACATCAAGCAGTATGGCAGACAAAAGAAGCCCAAGGCCGGCCGCAAAATCAAAAAAGAAGGGAGTAGCAGCAGGCTGCACAAGAAGATGCACAAGTACGGGCTCACTTCCGAGGACCGGCGGGACTCGGACTCGGAGTACGGCGGGCCGCACATGCAGGTGGACATGGATGACGTCGACAACTACGTGCACCCAAAGAACAAGCGCATTTCCGAGGAGGCAGCCTTCCTTGGTGGCCCGAACCAGCACCCCAAGCAGGCTGGAGGCAAGGGTATTGATCGCGAGCAGCATACTGTGCTGCCGGAGTTTGCCGGCGCTGAGTATATGCGTGAGCGCCGTCGGATCGACGCAGAGATAGCCGCTACCCCTGGCGAGTCCGGTGGTGGCGGTGCTGGGACGTCGCATGGCCGCAATATGTCGACAGGTTCGCGCATTAGCGAGGGCAAGCAGAGGCCTGCTGCCGTGCTGTCATCTTTGACACTAGCGCCGAAGCCCTCAGCGTTTCCACCGCCGCCACGCATGGGTCCACAGATTATGGAGCATGAGGTATTTGGCGGCGCCAAAAAGGCTGCTATTCCATCCCAGCAGCAGCAGCAGCAGGTGAGCACGCGGCGCCTGAACGTTCTGCCGCGCCCGCCGCCTCTCAGCACACTATCTACGGCACCGGCATCGCTGCCCACCGTGACCGTCGAGCCTCCGCTGCCATCGCCGCACACAGCGCACACCACCACGGACCAGTCTGAAATTGTCCACGTCGAGCCCGAAGTAATCAACCAAATCGTGTCCGAGCTCGTCTACATCCACTGCAAGCTGATGATCGTCGACGACCGGTACGTCATCATGGGATCAGCCAACATCAATGACCGATCAATGGTCGGTAACCGCGATTCCGAGATTGCCATGATAGTTGAAGACACCGAGCCCATCCGCACAACCATGGACGGCAGACCATATCAGGCCGCCAAGTTTGCGCACTCCTTGCGCATGCAACTATGCCAGGAGCACTCGGGGTTGCTGGAGAGCGTCGACCAGATGCGGTATGTCTTTGAGGCATTTGCGGGCAATCCGCCTATCGATACAAAGAGGTCCGAGGCGGATATTGCGGAGAGCAAGCGTGCTCGCCGCGTGCTTGAGGACCCCCTATCAGACGATTTCATGGAGCTTTGGTGGAACACTGCGACGACGAATGCTGAGGTTTTTAGGGATGTTTTCAAGTGCGTGCCTGATGACACTATTGAAAATTTCGAGCAGTATAGGAGGTTTATTCCGGGACATGAGGTGCCCTATGGACACGCGCTGCCCGGGAAGAGTACGGTTGAGACATTGGAGATGCTGAAGAATGTCAGGGGACATTTGGTGCCCATTCCGCTCAATTTCTTGAGAAACGAGAATTTGGGCGCCAAACTTGGTGACAAGGAGATCCTGGTTCCGGTCGAAGTGTTTACGTAAAGACAAAGGACAAAAGAAGAAAAGAAAAAAGAAAAAGAATGATAATTTGATATTCTCTAATCGCATATAAACTATAATAAAAAAAACATATTTCATGCCATATAATTTATGTTACTTCAGATGTACCTGGGCCCAGTCACCGGAAATGGCCAGGGTCTCTTCTCCAATAACCGCAACAGAGGTGACCTTGGCGGCATTCTCCGAGGCCAAATACCTACAGGCAACGTCCTTCAGATCAGCCGGCGTAACAGCAAAGAACTGCTCCCTGCGTTCCTGCCTCATGTCATCCGTAACCCCAGTGGTAAAATACCCCATACCCTCCTCAGCCACAGACAACGGCGTATCCAAATCTCCAAACACAGACAGCTTGGCCTCCATCATCTCCCTCTCTGAGATCTCATGTTTCTCTGCGGTAATCCACTCGATAGACTTTGCAAAAGTCTCGATGGACGTCAGGGGACTTGGGTCACGGTACGAGAAGAAGCTGAAAACACCCTGGAGTGCAGAATACCCGGCGCCACCGCCATAGGCTCCGTTGCGTTCGCGGATCTCCCGGTGCAGGTAATTGGGAGTGAGGAATTTGGCCAGCAGCTGGAGTTTGACGCTGTCTGCGTGGTTATAAGGAACACAGCGGGTCGCCATACCGGCGTAGTTAGTTGCAAAAGGCAATGGGCAGAAGAACCGACCGCTGGTTGCAGTGAATTTCTCCACCTCCTTCCAGCCCCCTTGCTTCGACTGCTGCTGGTGGCCTTGCTGGGGGTAGGACTGGAGCAAATGATCCAGCGCGCGCTGGTTATCGTCAGAGCTTCCCTTATTGGTCGTCACTGCCGTGCGCATAGTCAGCTTGTTGAACACAACTTCCTGCACGCGCTTAAGCTTCTCCACCACGGGGTCCAGGTCCTTGAGCCTCGCCAAGTCACTGATAAACTTGACCTGAGAAATCCCATTCATCGTTTCCAGCGCCCCCGCCTCCGGCACAAGCGTCGATGCCGCCAGTCTCCTCGCATATGCGTGTCCGGAGCTAGCCACGTCGTTAAACATATTGCTCGCCAGCGCATTCAGCAATGCCTTCAGTCGGTCCTTGTTGCCAAAATTAGTCTCCCGCACGAGTTCCAATACCAACCCGTACATGGGTTCAATATGCTGGTCTAAGCAATGCGACCCGAATGAAATTCCAGCCTCAATATGACCCAGGTTCGCAAGATCCGTCGTCACAAAGGGTGAGAATGAAATGCCGCCGGTATGCAGACGGATATCGGTCTCGATCTCCGCCATGTCGCGCGATGTCGTGCCGAGATACGTCAGGCACTCGCAGAACAAGGGCAGGTATGCGCGGAGCTCCGGATACTTGTCCCGCACATCATTGATGACGCGCAGGTAGCTGATCCCATTAGTCGAAGTCGTACGCCACTGCACCGGAACCGGCGTGCCGTCGCCCGCCACGCCCATCGACAAAGCATAGCGCCCGGCATCCGCAGGCACATCTGCTAGCGTCAGCGTCGGCAGCGAGCTCAGGTCCTCCTGGCGCATCTGCTCCTGCGCCAATGCCTCGTTCTTGCGGTCAACCAGAGCCAGATCCGCACTGCTCAAAGACGCCAGCTTGCCCTGGATCAGCTCGTGCTCCCTGCGATCCAGCCGCTCATTATATTTGGTGTCCGGCAGCATCGCGTACTTAAGCGTATGCTGGCTGTTGAGGAAGTAGCGGTCGGCGAGGGACTCGAAGAACCCACCGCGCTCAATGTCTGCGCGCAAGCGCGCTACGTTCTCGCTAACCTTAAGGTACTCCACCGGGTTAACCCCATGGAACCACCCGGTGCTGATGGACTTCATCAGGCTGAGCCCGAAATCCGCAGTCCGGTGCTTATACGCCAGCTCCACACCTGCCAATGCAGCGTCCACGCGGCGCCGCTCAAAGCCTTGCTCATGCACCAAGGCGAATGTTTCCCTGATCCGGCGCTCCACCAGCGGAATATCACTGTCTGAAATCCCCTGCAGCCCCACCGCCAGCGACGTGCGCCTAGTATACGGGCTATACCCGGTGTTAGCGCTGTAGTCCAGCCCAATATGCGAGTCAATCAGCGCCTTGTGCATTGGCGCCGATGTGCCGTTCAAAAGCAAGCTGGAAAACATGCTCATGGAGAACGTCTCATAGACGTTGCGCAGGTCATTGGCTAGGAATCCAAGCGAGAATCGCGTCTGCTTGTCTGCCGTCCCGACGTTCTCCACGGGGCCGAGCTCGCTGACCATTTTCTCGCCAAACTCCTCCACGTCCATCCCCACCGTGGCTGGCGTAATCCGCGTGTACGACCCGATGACCTGGGCGACCCGCTGCAGCTGCGGCGCCAGCGGCAGGTTTCCGTATGAGTAGATACGCGCGTTGCTCGGGTGGTACCTGGTCCGGTGGAACTCGACCAGCTGCTCGTGCGTCAGATCCGGGATAAACTCCGGGTCACCGCCGCTGACATATTGGTATGTCGTGCCCGGGAACAGCTGCTGTTCTGCCCTGGTCGCATACAGACTGCCGGCGTCCGAAAATGCACCCTTCATCTCATTATAAACAACGCCCTTGAACTGCCACCCGAGAGCGCCATCCGGATTCCGCTCCAACCTCCACCCTTCTTGTCTGAAATCCACCTCCCGCAGTGTTGGCTTAAACACCGCGTCCAAATAAACACCCTGCAAGTTCTCATAATCCCTGGCATTCTGCGTTGCAAATGGATACTGCGTGTAATCATGCGCCGTCCAAGCATTCATGAAGGTTGACATTGACCGATTAAGCATCTTGAAAAACGGATCGCGCACGGGATACTTCTCGGATCCGCACAATGTCGTATGTTCGAGAATATGTGGGACTCCGGTGCTGTCGCTCACTGACGTGTTGAATCCAATGCTGAATACGTTGTTCTTGTCGTCGCGCTCAATATGCAGCCATTCGGCGCCGGTCTGCTGGTGCCGCAGCTGAATCGCACGCAGCTTGAGCTCGGAGATCGTCTGTATGTCCTCCACTTTAAATCCATGCAGCTCTTGGCCCTTTTCCAGCCCGCTGGTAAGCGGTCCTTCGGCGGCAATGCCGGCTGACTGAGACTTGCGAGTGCTGCTGGTTGAGAATGAGCGTGGTGAGAGTAAAGTGTGCTGCTGTGTACGGGACAGAGCATTGGAAACTACGGTGGTAGCAGTAAGTGGGCGACAGCTGAGACTGAGACTGCGAGCGCCAAACACCAGTCGGCTGGTTTTGGTTGCTGTTGCATTTGCGGCAGATAGCATACGCGCGCCCTTTATCTTTGATGCAGACATAATGAGCTTGATAAAAAAATAATAATAAAATAACTGAATTTAAAATACAATTCTATTTAATTCAACATAGAAAAAAAGAAGAGAAGATAAAAAAATAACAATCAGCAATCATGCCTATTTCATTTCCTCGTATCACCGACAAACTCGATCGTTATTTTTTTTTTGGGAATTTGCTTACGCTGATAATAACCTTGGTCTGTGATCAATCAAGAGTAAATTTATTCTCATTCAATCAACGCTTTAATTTTGCCCTTCGACTCCCACATGTGATGTGATCATCCTCCCCCTACTTCTCTGGCAAGTATGTGGACTCAAATTTTATTTCACTCTGCCATTTATTTTTTATTTTCACAGTCGACCAGGATAGACTGTGGAGTTTATAAATTCAAGTCACAGGTTGAACTGGTGACCAGCCTGATGATATGGAAGTGGATGTTGATGAAGACCCGCTCCACGATCTTTAACCTCAACATGCCAATTAACAGGGCATTGATGGTACCATACAAGATCAAATCAGGGGATACAATAATGGCACTCTGATATACCCCTCCATTCCATAATGCATATGCTTGAACGCGCACATACGAAGAGTATAGCCTTGACACGCCAAGACACCAGGCTGTCTGCAGAGGCACTAGCTCTCACCAATGGGGTGCACAATTTGTGAAGTGCACAATAAAGGCAACGAGGTATATATATAAGATGAGGCTGGCCCTAGTTCTACTTTTGATTCCATTGGTAATAAAAACGATAACAAACCCCAGACATAACCTCAACACTAGAAGACTAGTGCTCCCCCAAATCATAACAGAACAGAGACTGGGGCTGTGGCAAGATGAAGAGGGTAGAGCTCAGCGAGGATAGAGAGTCGAACCCAACACAATAAAGTTACATTGGTTCTAGGGGGTGGTTATGTTAGCTATTTTTTTTGTATTTCCTGCATGTGGTTAAAGTCAGACCTCGGTCCGGACCGAGCTTTTCACAGGTGGTAGACAGTCTCGTCTATATGTACGTTATCCTAAAACCTCAGAATCTCCTCCCTGCTAAATTTTTTAGGAATTATTCCGGCATTGCTGCGGAAGCTGTTCACAACAATACAGTATCCATAGTTTCTTTCTAGCATTTTTTCTTTCATTTAATTTGTCGTTCCATATTCCTTAGTAAAATGAAAAAGAATAATAAAAGAAAAATTGCTCAACCTGGACAATGTATATGCATTGTTGTGTGTTTACAATGTAGTAAATACAAAATGCATGGAATTTTACGGAATACAATTTATTAATAGTTAAAAAATAGCAGAACTATCGTGAGTGTACTTTAATTATTATAATTGCAAAATAAATAAAACTAAAAATAGTTCTGCACTATTAAGCCTAAGAATTAATTTCTCGTTTATTTTAATAAATTGTTGTGTACATTCAATTAAACATAAAGGCCAAAGCCAATACAAAGGATTTGTGACTTGGATTTTATTTTATTTTATAAAATCAGGTCATTTACCTTTTGCTCATTATCCTTTTTTACAATTTGTTTTGATATACATCAATAAAATGCACACATGCACTTTTCTTTATATTTTCCATACCCAAGGCACGGTCTACTTGCTTAAAGATTCTCTTAAAATTAAACCAATTTTTTATCCAGACCCTTTTCTTTCTCTTCTCCATATTTTGCATATAATTATACATATAATTATTTATTTGTCAACAAGCTAACACTTTTATTCATAACCATGTTGGCTAAACAAACGGACAAACCCCCTGCTAACAGTAAAACCGGTGATGACACCAATAATAAGCTTTCTTCTTTTGGCGCTACTAAAAACAGCAAATTCATAAAAACAGACAAGAAAATCCCTGTTATTGTTTGCAGCAGCACAGATAGAACTGTCTATGTCAACCCCAAAGACGAGAAAAGCAATAGGTTGATTACCAAAACTAGGGGAAAACAGAGCCTTGACACTGAGGAAAGATCTGCTGCCAACAATAAAAAAGGTAAAAAAACTGCTCTTGCTGGCTCAGAAATCAACAAAAAACAAGCTCGTACCATCAACTCGATGCAAAGAGCTCGTATAGATACCCCCAAACAAAAAAAAAGCGATGACAGCGGTTCCAAAATTATAAAAAGTACTTTTGCTAGTACAAAAATGGAAGACGATATTCGGGCAGATACAAGTACCCTTGAAAACGATTTAATAGATTGTGAAGTATTCAAGAATAACTTTATTAGTGATAAGCCTATAGCCAAGGTAAGGATTTCAAATAAAAAAACAGTTGGGCAATTACATGAGAATATTGCTAGTATAGATAAATCTACACATATAGAAATACTCAGTGGTTTTACAGAGATTCAAGATGCTGGTACGTTTCTTTACAATTTGACTGACATCAAAGTGGTTATCCATTATCCAGTTATTAATTTGAAAAAATTAAATCCATTTAGTAAAAAAAACAAAACCCCGATGGATGATTTAATAAAAGCAAAATTGTAATGATGGTTCAGACCAACGAGTCCGGTAAATTTTTATTCAAGCTAAAACTAGAGAAAGCTCATTGAGCATTCCCATGTGCCTTTTTATAAGAAATCCAAACTGACTGAAGGCCAACTCGGCATTGGTTTCATTTTGTTCATGTTTAACAACTCGACCAAGCTTGTGTGATTTCCATCACCACAAAAAATATGGTGCCAACGCGGTATTGGATAGCACGACAGGTATGGTCAAAGATATGCTGGCCATATGTTTGGATTTACCACATCAATAAAAGTGTGCAGGCTTATATTTTTTATTTTCTCGACACAACACATTCAACAAGGCAAGCTTCAATTACCAGGGTTATAATTTTTATTTATTACAGGCTACAAAAAAAGTCTCTACTTGACACTCAGTTTCTATTCAATTCAATTTCTTAAAAATTATTTCTACCATTTCTAAAACTTTCTAAATAAATATTCTAAACAAATACAAAAGCTCATTCGTTTCTTCTGATAAACTCCTCCACAAGCGCCATAAATTCTCTCGGTTTCTCAGCATGTACCCAATGACCAGTGTCCAACTCGTCAAGCTCGTAGTTAGGAAAAAGCTTCTTAATCTCTTCATATACCCCAGGTCTGACGTGAGGCGACTTTTTCCCGCTAATAAACAATGTCGGCCCCGTGTACACGCCCTCAGCCTCCCAACCCATGACATTACTCAAGCTATCGCGTAGCAAATCCAACGGCACCCTGGAACGGTACACCCCATCGATGCGTTTCATGTTAGTCAGCAAAAACTGCCTCACGCCTAAATCCTCCTCCGCCTCGCACAGCATCTCATCAGCCACCTTCTGCGACTTTACCCCGGCCGCCTCAATTTCCTTCAATTTGTCCACATACTTGTCAAAGTCATGTGAGAGCCTGAGCTTGACCGGCGCTATATCGTCGACAATAAGCTGCGATACCAGATCTGGGCGCTCCAGCGCCACTTGCATGACCACTTTGCCGCCCATAGAGTGACCCAAGAGAACGGGTTTTGTGAGCTGGTGGTCCTGGATGAATTGCTGAATGTCTTGCGACATTGCCGGGTATGTGTGTGGGGATTGGTGTGGGCTTTCGCCGTGGTTGCGTAGGTCGACACTATAGGTGTCTCGGTTTAGCGTGCGGGTCAGTTGGTTGGCAATTGCGCGCCAGTTTTGCTTTGACCCAAAAAGCCCGTGCACGATCAGCAGTGGCGGGTTGGCGCTGACGCTAGGGGCTGCTGTAGTTTTGGTATAAGAAAGTGGGACCGTGCTCAGGCATCTTGAGTGTCGTGCAAGTAAAAGCAGGGCGGCGGGTTTCTTCGAAAGAAGGTTGAAATTCATTGCTACAAGTCGAATTGAAGTTGAAATCCAATGAATTGGTGGATTTGTAAATAAAATAGAACTGGAAAACAAAAAATCAAAAATGGCAGTCAAAAGTGTTCCTGCAATTCAAGCTTTGCCAGTAGCCAAAACTGTGGCGTCGATTCGGATTTTATTTCAATGCATTAATCCCAACGGAAAAAAGGCAGGGCCCAACAAAAAAAGTGATAAAAATATTTTTTTAATTTTGTAGTGCAATTGAAAGCCGTTCGATCTACTCTACTCCACATCAGCCAAGGCCTGCGCAGGCGCGCTTCCCTGGACCTGACGCTCACAGCGCCGGAGCAGCTCCTTCGTATTGAGCTCCGACGTGCCCTCGGCAAACTCAGTCGAGTTATCCCGCAAAAAGGCAATAACAGCATCGGGCAGCAACCACAGAAGCTCGCCGGCCTCCATAAACTGCTGCACGACAGCGCAGGCCTCATACGAGAACGTGTCGTCGCGGTCTCTAGTCGGTTCCTTCACGTCGGCATTCAAGATGTTGGGCGCAATGACGGTAGCCAAGTTGGGCACGTCCATCTTAGACCCAGTCTGCTCGTCGACGTGCGAGAAGGTGGCGACCCAGTTGAGGAACGTCACTAGCACATTGAGCATATCACGGTTGGTCTGTGGCATAAGGAGAATGGCGTAGCGGAAGGCATCCAGACGGGACGCTTGCGCAATGCTGCTGATGGCCAGGAACAGCCGCCGCATGCGGAAGGGGATCAGCGGATCGGGCAACTCGCGCAAAAACTTCTTGAGCAGTGCGGCGAGCTGCACAGGCGTCTCCCTGGTGAGGTCCACGCGCGCGTAGTCCTTGTCTACAGAGTCAGTGACTTCGCGCAGCCGCCGGATGTTGCCGTTCTTGCGGAAAATGCCCTCGACGGCCAGGTCCATGGAGGACAGTGTGGTGAGCATGAGCTCGAAGAACTGCGGCACCTGCAGATTCTGCTTGCCGTGCGCGCCCAGCTCGGTCTCGACGCCCTGCCGCTCCATGAGCATCTCCAGAGGCACGCCGAATGTGGCCATGCGCATGCGGTCCTTTCCGCCCTGCCCTCCCTGTCCGCTGCCAACATTGCCGCCCCCAGTGCCGTCCTTCTTCTTCAGATTGGTCTTGAGCCGCGACCACATGCCTACGGCAGACGTCTTTTTGGGCGCGCCAATGAGCGCCACGAGGTCGGCCTGCGAGAACTCGCTCTGCCCGCCGCCCAGCAGCGCCGACAGCCGCGACACCGCCACGTGCTTTGCGCAGAACAGCTCGGCTGTGTTGAGGTCAGACCCGAACCGCATGGTGTGCGGTCGGCTCAGCATGCTCTTGACCTTGGTCACGGTCTCGGCCTCGTTGGCCACCCTGTGCTCGTCGCTGCTGGTCTGCGGCTGTTTAACCTGCTGCTGCTGTAGTGCTTGTTGTTGCTGTTGAGGCAGCAGTGGGTTGGCAATCTGCCCGGCACGGCGCATCTGCGGCACCTGCGGCGAGGGCGGCGACGCGCATCCGCGGTTCTCCATGCGCGCCTTCATTGTGTGCACCGTAGCGTGCGCCATGCGCGGCTTGCGTCGGTCAGCGAGAACTTGCGGCGGCTCTGGCGAGTTAGCCTCAACCACATGCACGTTGTTGTCGCTCTTGGCCTCCTTGACCGCGGCATTGACAGCGCACATCATTTCCGCATTGGCCGCCGCTGGCGACGCGTCGGTGAGCGCCAGCTTGGCCATCTGATCGCCAATCTGCGGATCACCAGCAGACCCAAGGGCCGCGGCTCTCGTTGGCTGAATCTCAAACTTGTCAAGCTTTTCCAGCGCCGCGTCAAACTCCCTGTTGGCTGAGTCCTGTGCCACCTTCTGTTCCCCCTGTGCTGCTGCTGCGCCCGACAATGGCGGCGGCATGATCCTGTATCCGTCGGCGATCCCACCGCTGGCAAACTCCTTGACATTGCTCTCGCCCTTCCTGTACCTCATGGCGCTGGGGTTCTCCACAGCATTCTTCATCTTGAGCAGCCCATACAGCCGCTTCAGCGCGACGCGCATCAAGAACGAGTACTGCTCCAGCTGCGACACAAACTTGAACCCACCGCTGGTCACACCATGCTTCTGCGCGCACCCAGGGCAGTAGACTCCCCGGTCATCGAAGGCCGACTGCGGATAAAACTGCTGCATCTCGCTCTGGCACACCACACACGTGAAGCAGTACAGGTGCCAGCGCTTGCGGCGTCTCGAGTGCTCTATGCACTCGGTTTCGACGGCGCTGTGGCACGATGTGCAGAGGTCGCTGGTGATGTCGGTCTCCTGGTAGGACAGCCGGAAGAGCGCCCATTTCTGCCGATCAGAGGTCTCGGTGAGTTTGGAGAGAAGCGCCTTGATGCTGGACGGGCATTTGTACTCGGTTTGGGCCTTGAGCGCGCCCTTGAGAGCCACGCGCGTGAGCACTTTAAGATAGTGCGCGAGACTGGTTACCAGGGAGAGCAACTCTTGCGTGAGGCCGTTGGACTCGTTACTCTGCGTGTGCGAGAGCACAGAGAAGAAGCTGACAATCTTTTTGCATAGCAGCTTGGGCTCGCGTGTATGCTGCAGGCCTAATGAAAACAAAAATTTGGGACAAGAGCAAATCAAAAATAAACAAAAAATAAATGATTAGCAGAGAGTTCAATACAAGCAACCTGTTTTTTTCTTCATTCCAAACATAGACCCTCTCTCTCTCTCTTTCATCTCCTCTGTCTGTAACGAAAAATACTTACCGGTTGAATCGTCAAAGTGTGACAGCTCGTCCTCGAGATCATCGATAGATGCAAACAGCACGTCAACGTGCATGATGAACCTCTCGGCCTGCCTCAGGCCTTCCAAATAATGGCCCCCCGATACCTGCAAAAGCATGTCCGAGATGCACGCGGCAGTGGACTCCTCGAACGATGACAGCACTGTCCAAATCTGATAAATCTGCTGCTCGCTCACAAAATTATGTGGCTTCAGCAACTGCTTGTTGACGCGGCCCCTGGCGCCCACATACATGCTGGGACATATCCGGACGTTCCAGAACTTGTAAATCATGTAGCACTCCGGATGCCAATGCTCCTCGACCCCGCGGTTGCTCATCTGCAAAAAGAGCTTCATTATGGGCTGCTGGCAGCCGGCGCACTTTCGCGCCACAAGGTAAGTGTAGTGGTGCAGGCAGTAGGCCTCGTTTTCGTGCTCATAGTAGGTGCCTTCGGGCCCAAATATCGTCGGACAGGCCGTGCACGTAAAGTGGTCCGGGTGATATTTCCGGCCCATGGCATGCACATACGTCGTATCCAGCGGCGATTTACATTTGTGACAGACCATGTTGGTGCGCTCAAAGTAGTGCTTTTCGCAGAGCAGGTGGTTCTTGCCGTCAGCGTCCTCCAAGACGCAGTATTTTTCCTCTACGTTGTCGTCACAAGTCTAGCGTTTGTAAAAAGAGCAAAGAATTAGCGAAAAATGAAAAATAAAAATCAAGAGGAAAAAAATATAATAGCATAATATGTGTTGGGTTCTTCAAGCAATAGCAGCTTGCAATGCCAGAAGAGCAGTATTATCTACTGTTGGTCTACGCCCATTCAAGTCAAAACCAAACATCGGACGCAGTTACAAGCACTTACTTCGCAACAAAAGCACTGCGGGTGACAGACCGTATCCATGAAGGGCACCCACTGGTCGCCGATTGGTTGGGAACACCGAACGCAGGATGCCAACGGGCCGGGTGCGACAACAGTGACAACAGAGCTCTTGGCCGCAGGCACTACGGGTGCCTCGATGGACGTTCCATCTGTAAGCTGTAAGGGCTGAGCCGAAGAAGTCTCCGCGTTTCCCGGCGCTTTGATTGTGTCGGCCATTATCGAGACGAGTGATAAACAGCTGGATAAATAGAATTAGAGAAAATAATATCAAGTACAGAAGAGAAATGCAACAAAAATGGAAAGAGGGAGAGAGAGATGGAATTATAAATGAAGAAATAAAGATGTCGAAATTAGTCCAATTTGTTTGCGAATTCGAGCAAAAATATATATATATAAACGATAGAAAAAAGAATAAAAAAGAATTAAAAATTGGCGACGACAACCGAATTACTGGCGATAAATCTGTAAAATAGAAGAATATAAAAAAGATATAAGCAAGGGCCAATTAGAATAAAAAAGAAAGGGGAAAAGATCTTGCTTCAAAAAACAAAGACAAATCATATTTCAAAAGGTTCGGCTCCTTTTTTTTGCTTGTTTTTATTTTCGTGAAAAGCAGCTGGCCAATTGGGATTTACCATCCACGCGCTCAACTTCACGATGCGCGCTGCAACTAATACATCTAAAAATACTCAATTTTTTTTGCTCTCTCTATTTCCAATTTAAAAACTTTATTTATTTACTTGCACTATCTGCTGCCAAACCTCTTCTTCGTTTTATTGCTTACACATGACGCAGCTGTCGATACTGGCTACCAGCGGTATATTTGCAGCGTATGCGGCGGTCAGCTACGCCGTGCTACAGCAAGTCAACATGAACGTGCCGAACGCCTACATGGATGAGATATTCCACATTCCACAGGCGCAGCACTACTGCCAGGGCAACTTCCATGTCTGGGACCCCAAGCTGACTACGCCGCCAGGACTCTACCTCTTCTCGACGCTGCTCAACCGCATATTGGGACACCTGTGCTCGGTCAGCTTTTTGCGTCACACAAACTGGATAACGAGTCTAGTGTTATTCTGGATTATTCGTGATCTGCAAGGCCAACTGCGCCCGGGGATCCAACTGGCGCTGAAAAGTCTGTCGCTGGCGTTGTTTCCCGTGACGTTCTTCCTCAACCACCTCTACTATACGGACACATTGTCCGTGGCGCTAGTTTTGGGCATGTACGCTGTGAGTCTGAGGGACAGACATTGGGCTGCGGGCGGGCTGGGATTTTTGTCTCTTTGGGTGCGGCAGACAAATGTCATTTGGGTCGTCTTTGTCGCCTCCACCGTGGCGCTGCGCCAAGTGCACGGATCTGTGGGCGAGCAGATAAATCACTGGCCCTCTGGTGCCTGAGCAAACGAGCCGTTGTTTTGGTGCCGTATGCGATGGTTGTCGCTTTGTTTGCCGGCTTTGTTATGGCAAACGGCGGCATTGTGCTGGGTGACAAGGAGAACCACCGGGCGGGCATGCACTTGCCGCAGATTCTATATTTCTTTGCCTACATTGTGGGAGTATCGGCACCGGCCTTGGTCCCAATTGTCAGTCCGCTGTGGTTCGTCCGAAGCATATCAAAAAGGTAAATCAAGTAATAATTTAATCAAAAAGTTTACCATTGTCATTTATGCACTGGCTGACTGTTTATGCTATATCTTGTTTTGTAGGCCTATGCGCAGTCTTACCCTGGGACTGGTTCTGGGCGTGGCCATGACATACAGTATCAGATATTACACCGTCGAGCACCCGTTCCTTCTGAGCGATAACCGGCATTATCCGTTCTACTTGTGGAAAAACTTCTTCCGTCGTCATCCAGCGGCCAAATATTTGGCCATACCATTCTACATATATGCCGGCTCGGCGCTGCACACACTACTGTCTCGCGAATCCACTCTTTGGCAGCTCTCATTGCTTCTCTGTACATGTTTGGTCATTGTGCCGTCGCCGCTGCTGGAGTTCCGGTACTTTACCATCCCTTACTACATTGTGAGAATGCATTCGAGATCCTCACACGCCCTCTGGGAAATCATGTGGTTTGGCTGCATCAATTTCGCCACTCTGTGGGTGTTTCTGTACCGGCCTTTCGCCTGGGACTCGGAGCCGGGCGTGCTGCAGAGGTTCATGTGGTAAAAAATTGTATTTATTTGAGCTTGTAAGTGCCGCCAACCAGCTCCAAGCGGTCGTTACGGACCATCAGCGCGAGCAGATCACGCAACTCGTCGAGCGTGGTTGTGTCGCCGGGCAGGAACATTGCCAGCATCCCCTGGATGCGGTCCAGCGGCAAGGGACCAATGCTGGTGAGCATGCCGGTTATGTAGTTGGCATGCATCTGCATTGCCTCCGCCTTGTGCTTGTCGCCAGCTAGATCGACGTGTTCAGAGTCCGACTCAGACCCTGCGTCCCAGGCCTCCTCCTGGATAGTCTCGGCCACTTCGAACGCGCCGGCAGACTCGCGCAGCACGCCCTGCGCCTGCCAGAACCGCACTAACGGCAAGACAAACTCCTCCGTGCATTCGATTGCCGTTGCCGCCTCGGCCGCGGTCATGCGCGGCGTGGCCTGGAACGCCATCAGCAGGGCAGCCTTGTCCGGCCCGACAGTTATCTTGAGCGCCCTATCTCCAAGCTCAACATCTAGAGTGACATGTCCCTGCGAGATCACCCACTCGAGCTTGCGCGCCGGTCTGAGCGACTCGTACATACCGGCATACTTGTCACATATCTCGGCCATTTCGCCCGGCAAGCTGAATAAGGGCGCCGGAGCGGCTGCCGAGGGCCAGAACTGTCTGGAGACAACTAGCGCGTGCATGGGCGCCGCTGTCCACCGCTGCAGCGCCTGCGCACAGTGCGCGTTCAGGCGCTTGGAGTCTGCCACGTCCTTCAGCATGACCTCGCAGCAGTCCAATGGGCCAAAGCGCATTTTCATCATCTCGACTTGCCGCACCTCTCTCGACGTCTCGTAGTCGGCAGCGTCCAACAGGCGTCGCTGCAGGTGCGCTTCGAACTCCTTGACGAACAGTGATGGCGAGTCGTAGATGCTGACGAGCAGGCCGAGCACATCTGCATCGCGCCTCTGCGCCGTGCGGTACGTCGCCTGCGCTTCCCTGGGCAGCGGCGCCCACGGAAGTGCGTAGTCCTGATCGTATGACAGTCCGTCCTCGTTGAATCCATGCATGGGCTCTGCATTTGCACCAGCAGCAGTGTCAGCAGAAGCCAGGTCCTCGAAGAGCTCGCTGTGCTCGGCTACCATGTCCTGGACCACGCACGCCACGGTGTCCGGCCGGCTGCGCAGATAGGAGCGCAATGGCCGCGCGACGATCTCGAGCGCCGTGCTGGTCGGGTCAAGCAGCCGCAGCACGCGGATCGTGGATATGTACTGCGTCAGGATATCCGCCGTGGTGGCTGCCTGGTGCAGCAGCCGCCTTTGCATTGAGGCACGCAGCGAGCGGGCCATCTCGCCAAGCGGCGGCTGGCTGGCGCGCAGGTCGATGATGGCTGGCAGCGACGCTGGGTAATCTGTGATGATAGAGAAGAGCTCGGACACGCGCAGCTGCGAAAAATGCGCGCGCAGCGTGGCTGTGTGCGTTGCTCGCAATGCATCGTTTGGCAGGTGGGCGCAGAGGACGCCGGCTGATTGGCTGACAATGGATGTGAGGCGGTCCAGCGCGGGCGTGGTCCACTGGCCTGCTTGTCTTTGCACCAGCACTCGGATGGCCCTGCCCACGCCGCTGTTGATCGCACATTTGACATACTCTAACGCGTGGATTGTAGTGAGCAGTTGACACCCTTGTTTCAGTACCTCATTGAACAGTCGAGTGTCGTCCGGACTGCTGGACAAGCCTGAGATTGGTCTACTGATGTCCAGCCCGTCTGTTTGCTTCTGCTGCTGATTGTTACTACTGTCCTCTGCTGTCGTCAGTAAGCACGACGTGGCTGCATATATCCACTCCTCGAGCCACGCATGCACTCTGTCATTGAACACGCCGAACATTAGTGCCCGCCACGCCGAGTCTGCCAAGTCTGATTTTTTTCCATCAGCTTTATGCTTGAACTCTTCATGAAGAACGTGGATGCCTTGCAAAAAGTCCACAAACCGCCTGAATCCCACCAAGTCTGAGATCTCAGGATTTCCAGGCATATCGGTGACATCACGCTCCAGTCGCTGGCAGTACTGCGAGGCCAGGGCGGCAATGCCTTGCGAGCAGCATTTGCGCGCACTGGTGATCTTGTGCGCAAGTGTGTGCAGCGCTTGTGGCGACAGTGCGCCGCAGAGATTGTACGTGTTCATTTAATTAAAAACTATCAATGATTTTATCAATTTATATGGAAAGAAAGATAGTACAATGTTGTTGATTCAAGGCACCAGTCCAGACTAAGTGGCCGGCTGCTCTGTGCATGCATGTACTTGCTCAAAAGCGTTTTCTATAGCTGTGGGCAGCTACACGTGATAGACAAGTACACGCGCACATATGTATCACTAGTAAATATAAATACACACATAAATAAATACATACATACATATCGTCCAGTGTGTTGCAACAGCTTGTTTTGCATATGCAAAAAATGGAAACCCTTTGTTTACGATATAATAATTAAATAATAGTAAAACTGTGAATTGCTTTATATATAATCACCAATATTGATTATGATTTACCCACAGAAGAATAATATTGAAGGTGGATTTGCAAAAACTCACCAGCGATTCGGAAATAAATAAGGCCAATATTGCAAGTACTCAAATATATTTGTCTGCATTAGTTTGCGTCTGTGACAAATGATTCCGCAGTCCAAAACTGCGCTATGCGTTTTCCCAGTGCAGGGCCCAGCTTGCGGCGGGATCCGTACATGGTCAAGTCCTCCAACAGCTTTTCCGATCCATTGGTATCATTAGGGTCGCCAAGCAGCGCCTTAAATAACTGGGTGGGTGTCTGGTACTGCCAACCAATAGCTAATGCCTTGTCAGCGCTGATTCCGCGCAATGTCAAGAGCATCCGCAGGTATATTTCACCAACAGTCAGCGTGCCACTTTTGTTGCTCACCACATCATACGCATCAAATGTCATGGCCAGGTGGACATGCGGAAACCTCGCTTGGATGCTCTTTTCAGGCTTGAAAACCCCTTCTGCCCTATCATATGGTCTGGAACAGCATACACATCCTTTAATGAGTCCTGCAGCACACAAGTGGTTTGCCTCAGTAACCGCAGTGTAGCCTCAAAGGTCCTGGGTCTCTTCAAATGGAAACCGTGGTGGATTTGAATTTGGCTGAGTGCAGAGTTAACAGCACTCTCTCCCAGCCTGCTGACGGCATCAGGGTCATTGCCCTCGACTATATATAGCACGTTGTTGAATCCAGTCCCGTGTATCCGTGAATGCTGCTCTTTGTATCGACCATCTCGTATACTCGCGCACAAATCATCCATCCTCTTGCGCTCGACCACATAGTCCAACACAATGTCTGGCAGATGTTTGCAGGTTCCAGACTGCTTGGCGCGCGCAATCCACAGGTAATCGCCAACGGTCAGTGGCCGAATCTCAATATTAATATGGTGCTCCTCGAGCTCCTTGGTAATAAGATTTCGGTCGGACACAGAGTGCACTTCGCGGTTGTCAACTATCAGAATAATTTCGTACTCGCCGACAGGGTAGTGGATCAAATCCGCTAATTCAATTTCGGCCAGAATCGAGGGTGACGAGTTACGACTGAATGAGCGTGAGGGAGAGGATGATTGGCCGAATGCAGCAGACTGGTTACGCAGCAGGTGTCTCGCCGGGCCACCGTTGCCGCCAGACGTCAAGTAAGCGCCCCTCCCAGTTGTGGATCTAGGCATAGGCGGTGGCAATCCCATATCCCGCCCCGCACCTCGAAGATATGGCTGCGGCGCCAAACCAACAGCCCAATCGTCCTCACCCTCGATCTCGTCCTCGAACTCAACATTGTCATGATTGGTGGGAGCGTCCAACTCGACTTCAGGTCTGACAAATGATGCAAAAATACGCTCGTCGTCGGCTGGCAGCTCATTGCGCACGCGCAAAACATCAACAACTTTGATTGCAATATCAAGCCCTTCTTCGGTCAGACAGAACTTTACTCCTCCCTGGCGCTCAACCAACGACTTGGTCTCCAATGTTTTCATCCCTGACCACGCTGTATGCACAAAGTTTCCTCCCTGCGCGCTGCCTCCACGGCCGCCGGAATAATGGCTGCTGCCGCCGCCCCTGCTTCCTCCGCCACTGCCTCCGGCCACATGGAACGGCGTGTCCGTATACTGCTCGCACATGGGGATCAGCTGGTTCTTTGGAACAAAATAGTCGGGTCCGTACAAACAATACGTCTTAAATAGTCCTATGAGCAAAGCAAACGTCCCCGAGCGATACCGAGGAACGTACAGACGAGGCGCACTCTGCTTCGGACCGTTTTCCAAGCCAGCTGCCGGCCTACCATCAGCTACCGATGCTTGCTCGCTGATGCTGTTCACGGCTGGGTCCGGGATGCCATTTTCCTTGCGCCAGGCGATCATCCTCTGTGTCAGTCGATTGGCAATGCCCTGGCCGATTCCCTGAAGCTGTACGGTTTCTTGTGGGTTTTCGATACGCAGCGGGTACAGCCGTAGTGAGTTAAGTGCCTTTTTGAGTGTGTACTGAGTTTTTGCATTGCTTTTGCAGGCTTTATTGTACCATTCATTAACCCATTTAAAAAAAAGCGGGTTGGCGCATGCGGATTCCGAGTCCGAGTCCGAGTCCAAGTGCGAGACGCTTCGCTGGCTCATATTTTTTTGTATGTGGTAGAAATAAAGGAAATTAAATAAACAGTATTTATGTGGGCAGAAGTGATTTTTTTGTATTGGCTGCACGTTGTTTACTTTTAGCTTGCTGCTGAACAAGGGCAAGGGATAATAATATTCGCTCGCTTGATTTTTAATTGTGTGCGTTGATCAAGCTCATTGTTCCACCTTTCTTTGCATAAGGTAAACAGAGTTAGTTGTCGTGGAAGCGCTCACCTCTAAGCTTTATTTTCTCATTTTAATTTTCGCTCTTTCAAACGTTTAAAAACGTCGCGTTTTTTATTCTACTACTTATTTTGTCTATACAATTCAATTCAATTCAATTCAATTAGCCTCACCTTGTTTTCACTTTTCAAACTTTACAATGTCGGTCCAAACGCAACTCACAAAGGGCAAAATCACACTCAAGGGCTCAGCACGCATAGTCACGGAGTTTTTCATCTACGGCATCAACAGCATCCTCTTCCAGCGCGGGATATACCCAGTAGAAGAGTTTGAAGTTCAGAAAAAGTACGGGCTCGACATCTGGGTGTCCAACGATCTTCAGGTGACAAAATACCTCAATACAATCATGAAGTCCGTGGAGGAATGGCTAGCAGCAGGCAAAATCAACAAGCTCGTGCTCGCCGTGAACTCGCGCGAATCCCGAGAGACCATCGAGCGCTGGCAGTTTGACATTCAGCTTGTTCAGGAGGCAGATGAGGAGAAAGAGAAGCCGAGGGCGCCAAAGAGCGAGAGGGCGTTGCAGCTGGAGATACAGGCTATTTTCCGCCAGATTGCCGCGAGCGTATCGTTTTTGCCCATCATTGATGAAAAATGTACGTTCAACATTCTGGTGTACGCTGATTCGGACGCTGAGGTGCCGACCACATGGACGGACTCGGACCCGCTACATATTAAGAATGCCGAGCAGGTGCGGTTGCGCTCGTTCTCGACTGACGCGCACCGCGTCGAGGCCATGGTTGCGTACCGCCGCGATCCTGATTTGTGCTGAAAGAGAGTGTAGGACGCGAAATTAGTGATCAATAAATTAATAACAATGCAGATCAAAAGCCTTTTGCCCCCATCTTGGACTGTGCTGCAAAGCACAAGAAAATTCAGGTGTAAAAAAACCGACATGCGAGACATCAATGAGCAAAGCTGCAGTTGCGTTTTTTTATTATTTTAATTTTTTGGCTTTTATTATTTTTTTGCCTCGTATTCCTTTCGTATTTATTTATCTCATATAATATTCGCGCAAATGTCAGCCGACGCTTACAATCGCGATATTACTAGCAGTGTTGCTGACACGACTGCACACGACAAGAGCAGCGGCGAATTTGCCAGTAGAAGCTCCAAGGACTCCACTAGAGTACAACTGTCGCCGCGCGCTGAAGAGGGCGTTGACAGCAGCGAGAGAAACAGAGAAAAGTCTCCCGATGCAGGTAAATTTCAAATAATAAAAAATAGCAGCAAGGATGCAAAGCAATTTTGACAACTTTGACTCGCCCATTTTTATGCTTTTAGCAAAAAAAACGCTGTACTAACCCAGGCAAAACACTATAAAAAATTTAGGCGCAATGGCGAGCTCATTCTTGAAAAGCATGGAGCAGACGCTGCAGCGGTCAGCAAGCAGAAGCCGGAGTGGACGCGATAGCAGCAGCAAATACCAGTTGGAGCGCGATCAGCAGCAGCGGCGTGGGCGCTCAAGCAGGTCGCCCAAGCGCTCGAGCACTTCGCGGCACCGCAGCCGGAGCAGCCGGCGGAGAGCCGAGTACGACGACAATCAGCGCGACTACGAGTACCGGCCACGGACGTACCGGCGGCGGTCGCGCAGCCGCAGCCGCAGCCGGCACAGGCACCGGTCACGCGAAAGCACCCGGCGGTTGCAGCATTCCTCGGGAGGGCGGCGTGAGGAGCAGCCTGTTGTGGCGCTGCACCTGCGGCCCAAGAAGCTGAGCATGTGGGATCTGCCGCCGCCCGGGTTCGAGAGCGTCAGCTGCTTGGATGCCAAGGCATCGGGGCTGTTCCCGCCGCCTGGGCAGGCGGCCGGATCGCGCAACGTGGCGTCGTTCAACCCCAGCGTGCTGTTCGAGCACACGCATCGCGAGGAGAACGACCGATTCCGGCCTAGCAGCCGCTGCGAGCGCGAGTTCCCCAGCACGGCATCGCGGCAGGCGCGGCGACTGTACGTCGGCAACATGCCCTATGGCATCGACGAGGACGGCATCGCCTCGTTCTTCAACGACCTTATGGTGCGCATGAATATTGCACCAGCCGACGAAATGCCGGTGCAGAACATCCAGATTAACTTTGACAAGAACTATGCGTTCGTCGAGTTCCGCGACGCCGAGCAGGCGACGATGGGAATGGGGCTGGACGGCGTGATGTTCCAGAACCAGAAGCTCAAGATCCGCCGGCCCAAGGACTACATTCCGCCTGCCGGCCAGCCTGAGCCGCAGCCACCTGTGCTTAGCCTTCCGGGAGTCGTGTCCAACACCGTGCCGGACTCGCCCAACAAGGTGTATGTCGGCGGCTTACCCGCTTATTTGAATGAGGAGCAGGTCACTGAGCTGCTGCGTGCTTTTGGCGAGCTGAAGTCGTTTAATCTGGTCAAGGACAACGTGTCGCGCCTGTCGCGTGGCTTTGCCTTTTGCGAGTACGTTGATCCGAATATGACTGACATTGCATGCCAGGGGCTCAATGGCATGGAGCTGGGCGACCGCCGCCTGGTTGTCCAGCGCGCCAGCGTTGGTGCCCGCGGCGGGGCGAACCCACCAGCCATGGGCCAGCAGCAGCAGGACTACTACCCGCAGCCAAATACTGCCAGTGACGGTGCATTCCCTCCGCATATTCAGCAGAATGGCGGATATCCGCAGGACCAGTCCCAATATCATCATCAGCAGCAGCAGAACCAACAGCAATACCACCAGCCACCAAATGCCTCGGTTGCGTTCACTTCTCAGCAGCAGCAGCAGCAGCAGGTGATGCCCAGCGTGCAGGCGACATCCATCGTGCAGCTGTTGAACATGGTGACGGTCAACGAGCTGGACAACGACGAGGAGTACGAGGACATTCTTGAGGATGTACGCGACGAATGCCGCAACTTTGGTAGCATCCTGGATCTCGTCATCCCGCGCAACAACCCCGATCAGCCCGACGCACCAGCGGCAGGCGTCGGCAAGATATTCATCAAATATCAGAGTTCCTCCGAGGCCACTGCGGCGATCAACGCATTGGCTGGACGACAATTCATGGGCCGCACGGTCATCGCATCATACATGTCCGAAGAAGACTTTAGTGCAGGTAATTTCTAAACACTTTGCCAACAATAATAATAAATAATTTGATTTTTTATCTGGTTGATTTTTTAACTTTAAAGAAAAAATTATGAGGTTTTTTTAGTTTACTTTTTCTTTGACTATTCCTTATAGTTTGTAAAACAATCGCCGAGTTTCTTGCTGTGCTTCTCCATTGAGTGTTCTTCCAACTGTTTGGCACGAGTAGTGCACAAGAAAGTGCTGAAGCAAACGTTGCATTTGATCGACTGCGCCTGAGCATTGACTTTAAGCTGGCTGTTGGCATCCTTTGGCGCGTTTTTTGCGGAACGTTCACGCTTTTGCTGAGCCTTGGCACCCTAAAATTTTTGTATTTGCTTATCACAAAAGATATAGATTGGTGGGGGGGGTTTAGTTTCTGTACTTTTGGTTTGTTTATGTGAAATAAGAATGTGTGTTGAAAGGATCGTATGTTTGTCACTTACGTTTCCCATTGTCGTTGGTTAGAAGAAAGTGTGTAAAGTTGCTGTTTGGCGCTTTTAGTTCTTATAAAGTAGGCGCAGGATTGCAAACGTCCAAGTAAAAATGAATGGTAGAAAAGTATGGATGCAATAGGAGATAGAAAAAGTGTAAAAAAGATAGAAACAGAAAAGAGAATGAACCAAGCCCACACTGATTCTGACAACACCTGAACAATGCATTGAAACGCTCCCCAATAAAAATCAGCCACACAAACCAGTTTGGATATGCACAGTCTTTCAAATCGCGAGAATACAAAATCTTGAGAAAAAAATTGGCTAAAGATCTTGCAGCTGCAATTAAAGTGACATCAGCAGGCTCTGTCTTCAAGCCTGAGCTGGACCTTTTTTTTGCTTACGTTCTTTTTTCAGCAAAAATAAATATATCTAACGGCTACAAAGGGGGGAAGCAAGCTACATTCCCTGCAGAATTCTGCGCATAAAATAAACGCTTAACAAAGTGCCACGTTTCCATAATTAAATTCTACGAAAAGGCAATAGGTTATTTTCACTTTCACACCTCTCTTTCTTTAATTAAAGCAAGCTTTTTTTTATATTTGTACACCTAAATATATATTTTTTACACCTTCCACACTATAACTTTTTCCATCATGGTTCGTGTTTGCACCCTTTCACTCCTGGCCGCACTCAGCTTTCTGGCATCCTCATACTCCACGACAATGGCGCGCGCCGAGAGACAACACGTCCTGCAGCAGCACCAACATAACAGCAGCACAAATGGCATCCAAAGCATCGACAATGAAACCATCTGCTCAATGAACACATCCGGAGACCAAACCTGCTACCCGCGCATATTTGTGGCAACCAAGGAGTTTCAAATAATCCAGCTGGGCCAAGACATCCCCCCAGGCCTGCACGTGCAAATAGACATGACTACGGGCGAACGGCGAGCACGCCTCATGGACGAAGCCGACACCGACGCAAAAGCGCTGGCAATAGTGCCAGACAAAGAAGACGAAGACAAATCGCAATTGCCGCTGCCGCCGCCATCGCATCCCAGCATGAGCCTGGCATATAACACCAAGATGCAGGAGTACATCGACCGGCTGGTTTCCACCGCAAATGCACCACCGGACCGCACACAGACAGACTCTCTGATGCAAGTCCTTGGGGAGCTCGAGGACTTGGTGCATGAGACACGGCATGCCGAGCAGCTTCTGCGCGACCCCGGTGCAGTGAGTGCATTCCTGCGGCTCAGCGACCCCAGCGCATCATCAATGCCCTGGCCCTCCACCGTGCGCCGTCTCTCCTCCATGGTTCTCGGCGCCTCCGTGCAGAACAACTACAAGCTGCAGGATATTGCCTTCCGCGCTAACGCTATTCCCTCGCTTCTGCGCGCCATGTCCGTGGATTCTGACCTGCGCACTGCCGGTAAGCATATATTTGCTCTCTCTGCGTTGGTGCGCGGTCACGCCGGCGCCCTGGTGCAGTTTGCGGATCGTGGCGGTCTGCGCCTCCTGCGCGACCTCAACCCTATGGCTGCCGCTGTCAACGACGACAACGAGTATGAGGCGCGCAGACTGGATCTGCGCATTGTGCGCTTTATCGAGGACCTGTTCAACCCCGAGTTCAACCCCGAGGTGCCCCGCGATGCTGCCAGCTTGGTTGCCCAGAACGCTGCCACTTGGTGCAATACCCTGGCTGTGCGGTTGATTGACAGTCTGGAGGATGTTGAGGTTGAGAGGGGCGCGGGAGCGGCTGCGTCAAAGTATGTACGCCGCTCGGCGTATGCGCGCGCACTGCAGTCACTGAGGGCGGGGTACCCAGCGACCTGTGTGACGTCGGCAGAGCTCAAGCACTGGCTGCAGGATGAGATCGCTCGTGTGCCGAAATCTGACGACGAGAGCGCTGAGGAGTACCGCCAAGCGCTGACCGAGCTCGACTACTAACAAACCATTTGTAATTTTTCTTTTATTAAAGATGCTCAATAATAATATAAACTTGCGTTTTTTTGCTTATTATTCTTCAGAGTTACGAATCATAGAAAGAAAACAAATGGTATTCAGGGTTATCCTTTACAAGGCACACACACAAAAAAATAAGAAGAGGAGAAAAGGCTAAACTTAATTTTTTCTTAGGCAGTCTTGGCAATAGCCTGGATGTCACGGAGGCACTGAGCAATGATATCATCTTGGGTCTTCGCATTCGTGAGCTGGCTGCGCACGCTACCAATAACCTTATCGGCCAGAGCCTTCTGCTCGCTCTCGCGCACGGAGCTCTCATAACGCACCCACGAGTCCAGCACAGACTTGATCTCAGCATTCAGCGCAGCCTTCTGCTGCAGCTCGAATGCCTCGGCATTCATGGTGGCGATCTCCTTGGACATGCCAAACATGTTCTTAGTGTAGGTAACAATGTCCTTCAGCTGCGACTTGGCCTCGATCTGGCTGAGGACCGCCGACTTGTGCTCACCACGAGCTGTCGTGAGGAGGTTCTCGATGGCCTTCAGGCTGGAGTCTGCCCAGCTGGTGTAGGGCTCCTTGATGGCCTTGTAAAGGACTGCGAGGATGGAGCCAAAGGCCACGAGGAGGATGGTCTCCTCGTTGACGACGTAGATCTCCTTGGAGATCAGCAGGGCGGTCAGACCGGTGGCGCTGGCAAAGTAGCCGGTCTTGGCGACCAGCGAGTTTCCAGGGAATGCATCAATAATGCTGTTGGCCTTCTGCTCGGCAGGAATGCGCTCGTTCTGGGTCGAGTACGCTCTATATTTGTGTGCGAATAAAAATGGGTGCAGCGCTTATCCAAGGTTCGTCCGTGTGTTTGTGTGTGTATATGCGTGCGCGCGTGTGCAAACATAAGTATATGCAGAAAATGGTAAAAGTTGTAGTTGTAGGTTTGGTGATTAGTTGCATGTCATTTGTAACTCGTCCGTAGCTATTCCCAACTTGTATTATTACACGCAAAGTATGTTTCCAAATACGTTACCTGACGGCGGAGACACCGGCGGGGGTCAGACGCATGGCAAGACCGCGCTGGGCGATAGCTACACTTATAAAAAAACGTAATTTCAAACAAGTCGATGAGAAAGTTGGATTTAGTGTTGTCCCGTGTGAGAAAAAAAGAATAAGGTACTTTCTCAACTGTCCACTTTGCTCAAATTTAACCTCGATTCCGGACCGCTTATCTTACCAGGAATGTTCTTGGACGCAAAACGAAGAGCCATTTTCAAATATAAAAGGTAAATTTCAAATTTGTCTATATCAATCGATAAGAATATAAAATAAAACTCGAATTGAAAAAAGGGAAAAAAGAAGGGAAAATTGAACCAATGCCAAATTGGTGCAAAACCTGGAAAGCCAATTCGCTATCTGCGTTGTTAGTGTGTGTGGTGTGTAAATGAAAATGAAAATAAGCGCACGCTTAAACACATGCATGCTCTCGAACACATAGGCTTATCGCGCACAGGAGTAAAAATGCAAAAGTGAAGATTAGATTATATTTGTTCTTGATCGATCAATTTCACGTGATTTGGGATTTTAAAAATGTAAACTTGTTTCTTTTTTGCAGACGTGTGTCTCGGGGCCCACGCTTATTTACACCAAAGCAGAACCAACAGCAATCCCATGCACAATTGTTGCCTCTAGTGAACAGCGAATATTCTGTTACTTTTTGGAGGTGTATAAAAATATATAATATCGGATCGTTAAAGAGATTTGCATCCCTATTTTGTCTCTTCACACTATTGAGCCAGAAAGGAAAATAATATCTTTAAATTGGGAATTCAAAAGTGCATGATGCAACAGCAATGAAAACCAGAACATGATGTGAATATTAACGTCAAAAGAAGAGAAACATTAGCAGTATACATGGAAGGAAAATAAGTGGATGCGGATACGGACCGAGAGACGCACGAGGGAGAGGTATGTGCGTGTGTGTGTGTACGTGTGTGAACTTGCATTTTGTTTTGAGAAATAGTCAACTCAATGCATATTTTCAAGCCCAAGAAGCAAGGGACTTGAGACGATTGTATAGAAAAAATGGTTGATTGTCTCTGTATTCTGGGAACAATGATTTTGCGCATATTAACATTTCTTATTATTTAAACAACGCTCAATGAACCGGGAATCCACAGACACGAGAAAACAGTAAAAAAATAAGAAATGAACCTAGTGACAAGACGCAATACCAGAACATTGTGTCATTTGTTTTTTTACTATTGATCCCAAGATAAAAAAGTAATGATGAATCGGCGCAAAACCATTATCTGTTGCGCCGCATAAATCAATGAGACTTTTGAGACTTTGAATCTGCAAAGACCAAAACCTTGCATGAATAGCAGAGTGGCACATGACGGAATTGTGACCCAAGATAAAGGTTGTGAGTATGCTTGCAAACGGCTAAAAAACACATTAAATGGTTTGTTTATTTTATACATCTCGAGGAGTCTATTTCCTAAACGGGAGGCATTGTTGACTGGATGACAAATTGTGTTCTTGAAAAGTCAGTCTAATAGTACACCAACAATTGGGAAGATGGTTGCTAGTAAAGTAGGGGAATCGAAAAGCGGTCAAACTGCATTTTTTTGAACTTGTTCTGCCTGACTGTCTCTAGTCTCTAAATTTTGTCTGTCATTAAAAGATAAAAAAAACCTGTAAAAAAACAGAGCAGAAAAAAACAGGCCTGATGGTCTTTTGCATGTTTTTTTGCTTTCCTTTCTGCGCTTTCTTTCTGTTTGGTATCAATCGACAAACACACATTTTCTCGCGAATATACATCGTCTTTAATTTTTCACTCCCCTCTCTCGCTCTCTGTCTGTCTATCTATCGCCAATATTTTTTGTTTGGTCCCCACTTTACGTGATCCTCATTTCTGTCTTGTCCGTTTTTACCCGTCTTCCTTTCTTTCTTTCCTTTCCTTTCTCTCTCCCAACTAGAGATTTTATTTTTTTAACTCTTATTCTTAAACAATAATTATATTTCTTTCGAGTGCGTGTGCATCGTCGTCCTTTTCCATTCCTCGTTCACTCGTTCAGCTAACATTTTTAATTGTATAAAGAGCATATACGCTCTGCTTATATTTATAAACCCCCTCCTAAAAAATCCATTATTTTCTCTCTGTACTCTGTTCCTCCAACAACCTCTTTCCATACGAGTTTCTTTAGTGGAAATAACGCACGCACGCATATACACACACTCACACTTACTCACTCACACTTGCTTTTTTAGTCAGCTTTCTACTTTTATTGCATGCCTTTTTGTTTTCTTTGTTAACGCTTAGAATAAGACCAGCCTTGACAAGTGTTGGCCAACTAAAAAAGTAGACAGAGAAACATTGGCAGTATTTTGTCTCAGTTGTCTTTTGTCGAAATAAACACTCCCCCGTTCCATCTTTTAGCATACTTTCCTTTCTATCCTCCTTCCCCCCTTTTCATTTTTTATTGCTCCTCTCTTTTCCTTTTTTCTACGCACTTAAAGCTTTTTTCGTCACTTTTCACAAACAGCTGCTTTCAATTTTTTGTATTGCATATTTTTTGGACACCTTTTCATTTTTCATTTTTTTGTTGTTATTCAACTTTTGAATTCTGGAGTCTACAGTGGAACGCAGTACAAAAGGTACCAAAAACTGGCTGATGCCGAGTATATTCAGTAGGAAGAACAAGAGCGTGACGCGACCACCGTCGGGAGTGCCGGCAGACTTTGGACACACGCGGGGAGGCCTGAGCCACTTGATACGTAACGAGACTCCCGAGGCCATCCTGCTGCCACCCCCGCCGCCCCCACCAGTGCAAAAGGATGCAGCGGCCTTGCCGCCAACTATGCCCAACGGGAACGAACGGTTCGGACCGGGCTATGGAAGCGCACAACCGTCACAGCCCCCTCTTCAGCAGCAACCGCAGGCGGAGCAAATGAGGAACAGTCCACAGCAGTCGGCTTCATTGCCGGATGCCAGACAGCGCCTATCACAGCAGCAGCAGCAGCAACAAAAGGTCAATGGGAATTCGGCCACAGACATCAACGCCAACCCCATGTACGCGCGCAGCGCAGAGAGGCCGACCTCGGCATCCCAGCAGCCCAACGGTGCCGGTATGAGTGCACCCGCGGCATCACGCACAAGCGAGCAGTCCACGCGACCAACCAGTGGATCATCGTCATTCTGGTCTAAGCGCGCATTGAGCGGACTGGCAATGTTTCCGCGCCGCGGCTTCTCTGCCGCGCTCAACGAGAACATGCTCTACTGGTTTGGTGGCAAGTCCGACGGTGGGCTGCAGAACGACCTGAATACGATGGACACAGCCACCTGGGAGGTCCGCCGCGTAGAGGCCATTGGCGCCATGCCGACGCCGCGCGAGGGCCACTCGGCGGCCTTTATCCGACGCACGATGTTTGTGTTTGGAGGCCAGGATGCTGCGGGCAAGTATGACGAGACTCTGTACGCTTACAATATGGCCAACTTTACCTGGTACAAGGTGCCCATGAAGGGCCCCGCCCTGGCTGGACGTAAGGGCCACACAACGGTGACCTTTGGCTCCAAGCTGTTCATCTTTGGCGGTACAGCTGACGGCTACTTCCTTAACGACCTCGTGTCCTTTGACGTCAAGGCCGCGGCGCAAAACGGCCCTCACTGGGACTTTAGCAGCTACCAGCAGCAGCCGGCGCCGGCCCCACGCGCCGGCCACTCGTGCAGCATGTACCCTGGAAGCATCTTTGTGTTCGGCGGCATGGACAGCGACCGCTGCTACAACGACCTGTGGGAGTACTCGATGGAGACCCGGCAGTGGACACAGGTGACGCCCAATGGCGCCACGCCCCCGGCGCGCTACGGCCACGCGTCGGCCGTCGTCGACGACTGCATCGTCATCATGGGCGGCCGCACGCTGCGTGGCGAGCCGCTGAATGACTTTTTTGCATACAAGATCTCGTCCCAACGCTGGTACACATTCCAGGTCAATGCGTCGACTTGGCCGCATCAGATTGACCCCATCTTTTCGCTTGTCAAGACGCGCCTGCTCCTGTACAGCGGCAGCATGCTGCGCGACGAGACCGACCCAATGATTTACTCGCTGGACACGTCCAAGATCAAGATCCAGCCGGATGGCCCGCGCGCGCCACCCGCCCAAACTCAACAGCAGGGCCAGCAGCAGGAGGCTGAGGATGACAAAAACCGTCGCCACCGGTCGATGCTCCCCCAGCAGCAGTCGCAGATGCAGGGCAGTCCGCAGAACATGCAGCCGCAGGGCGTGCAGCAAGGCGGGCGTGCCGTGTCTATGGTCGCCGGCAGCACATCTCGAGAACAGCAGCAGCAGCAGCAGCAGTTGTACCAGAACCAAAACCAGAGCGACTCGGGCATCCCGCGTCCCCCCACAGGCCACAATGGCCCTCGGCCATTGGCGCCCAACCTTGACATCAACCAGAGCCAGCGCGCCAACATGTCGGTAGACAGCTTTGAGGTAATCAGCCCGCAGGGTAACGACGACCCTGACGGCATGCGTGGCAACAGCTCGTGGGCGTCGCAGAGCGGCGGCAAGGGCCGGGCGCAACCGCGGCGGTCTATCGTGCTCAACCAGAGTCTGGTCAACACCGGCGCCAGCCCGCCTGTTGGCCCAGCCTTTGCTTCGGCGTCCATGGGCAGTCTGGGCGCATTGTCCAACGACAGCCTTGCAAACGCACCCATGCTCCCGCCCACGCAGAGCGCCGACGACCGCCGGCTCACGATCCAGCTGCGCAACCGCAACTCGGCGGCGATCCTCGGTGGCGACGGCAGCGACCAGTTCGCGCCCGAGGGTGGTGCACCTCCGCAGCCTGGCGCTGACCAATCCCGAAGCATTGCCAGCAATGGACTCGGCTCCATGGCCCAGCAGCAGCATCACAACAGGAACAGCGCGCACATGTCGATTTCCTCAGAGCATAAGGACGCCCTGGTGCGCACGTGGACGACGCTGGAGAACAAGTACGCTTACCAGCGGTCGGCCAAGGAGGAGTCCGTTGACGGCTCCGCATCGGTGCAGAGCATGCGCGGCGAGAGCCTCCTCAATGACGAGGCGACGCGTGTCCTGGGCGTTCTGCTGGGCATGCGGCGCGAGCTGGCCGAGACCAAGCAGCAGCTCAGCACGGTGTCGCGCGTGGCTATCGAGCGCGTGGCCGAGGCCGAGCGCGGGCGCAAGGCAGCCCTGCAGGAGGCCATCTTCCTCAAGGCCAAGGCCAGCGCGCTGACTGCCGGCAGTGTGCCTCTCCTGGGCAAGCTCAACACGCACCGGATCCATGAGCTCGAGCGCCTCTACGCCAACACGCTAAACGACAACGACGCGCTGCGCAACCAGCTAGCCGGCGCCAATTTGGCGCTCAAGCAGTCGCACGACGCCCTGGCCGAATTCAAGACCGACGCCGAGCTGACACGCAGGCAGCTGCGCGAGCTCGAGCTGCTGCAGGCCGAGGAGCAGCCGCGGCAGGCTGAGATGGAGAAGCGGTTTGCCGAAAAGGACGCGATGCTGCAGCAGATGGCCGCGGCCGACGCCGACCGCACCCAACGCCTGGAGGCCGCCATGGTGCAGGTGCAGGCCGCCCAGGACCGCGCCGATCGCATCCAGACCATGCACGCCGAGGCCCTGGCGCGCATCGACACCCTCAGCTCGTCGACAGCCGAGCTGCAGGCCGAAGCCGACCGCCAGCGCTCCCAGGCACAGCGTAGTCGCGAGCGCGCCGCCGACTTCGAGCGGCTGTGGACGGAATCCCGCGACGAGCTGTCCTCCTCCCGCGGCCTGCGTGCCAATGTCGACCAGCTCGAGGCCAAGGATCGCCGCATCGCGGATCTCGAGCAACAGCTGGCCGACGCCTCGCCCGCTGCCGCCTCTGCCGCCGCTGGCCGCGCGCGCAATGACTCGACGACGTCGCAGAGGCCGCGCGGCAGCTTCTCCTCGGACAACTCGGACGTGCGCACTCGCGAGCTGCACGCAGCCTACCTGGCAGCGCACCGGCAGTGGTCCGAGGCGCGCGACGAGCTGCTGTCGCTGAAGAATGCCCTGCGCGAGGCCAACGACCTGCGCCACGACGCTGAAGCGAAGGTGTCCGCGCGCGAGCGTGAGCTGAGCGACGTGCAGGCCCGGCTGTCGGCATTTACGGCGCTGCTGCAGGAGTATGCTGACCGCCAGCAGATGCGTCCCAAGGGCGATTTGAAGCGCGGTGATGACGATAGTATTTCGGTGCAGAGCATGCTGGCTGCCATTCAGCAGCTCCAGCGCACGTCGTCGATTGCGACGGGCCGGCCGAGCATCGACGCTGTCAAGCCTTCCTCGTCGGCCGGAAGCAATGTTGGCCCTGCGCAGCACCAGCAGGCGAGCATGGCGACTGCTGCGCGTGTGCTCAATGCCTGAGCGCTCTCATTTTTTCTTTTCTTTCCTTTTTTCTTTTGCTATTTTCCTCTCGTATTTTTTAACCTTTTTTCATTTTACAATATCGCGACAAAGCCTTGCACATCAATATCAATCATGCCAAGCAATATTTTTTCCCCAGCGAATCACTCAAACTGCATAAAGTGTAAAAATGTACCACTGCTTGCAATGTTGCGCCTTTGCATTTTTGGACTTACAAAGGAGAAAAATGCAAAGGCGCAGCAGCGCCTCTACTTACTGAGAAACCCAAAAGTAATATTTCCACCTTTTTGCTTTATGCTTAGCTATTTTTTCTTATTTTCTTTCATTTCCACGTATTTATTTGCTTTTGTTTTTCTACTAATTGAATTTGTCGCCTTCGTCTTTGCATGAAAGCCATTGTACATTCACTGTCCCTGGTCGCAGCCACGCTGGTGTTCTGGGCATACGGACTCCACCTATACCGGGCAGCAAACCAGCCGCTAGTTTCGCTCTCTGCCAGCGACTCTCTAACCTTTAGCAGCAAGGCTACCACTGAGCCCCCCACGGCGCTTACAAACAACAAGGAACAACAGAACGCATCTCCGTTGGCGTCAAGCAACGACGGCATTGTTACATTCATCCATGCATCGGACCTCCACATCAGCAAGTACTTTGCCAAGGGAGGATTGATACACTTTCTGCACTTTCTCCACACAGCGGTCCCGCTGATTTCGCCGCGGCTGGTGGCAGTGACAGGGGACCTGACGGACGGAAAGGACCGGCAGCGGCTGACGTCCTTGCAGCAGATTGACGAATGGCAGGCGTACCAGCGGACGCTGAATGAATCCCACGTGAAAACCCGCTTGGACGGCAACTTCTACCGCGACCAGCGCGGCAACCACGACTGCTTCAACGTATTCTCGTTCAACTCGTCCGACAACTACTACAAGGAATACTCGGCGGTGCAGGAGGACGGCTATTTGCTGCAGATTCGCGAGCCCTTTGGCACATACTCGTTTGTGGCCAGCGACGGGTGTCCGAGACATGGGTTCGCGCGGCCAATGAATTTCTTTGGCTACCTGGACGCCTACGGCATGGAGCAGCTCGAGCGGCGCATGGAGAAGGCCAGCGGGTCGAGCCACGTTTTCTTGCTCAACCACTACCCGGTGAGCACCATGTTGTATGGAAAGTATCGCAAGTCATTTGGCGAGCTCGTCAACGGCGTCAGCGTTTTCCTCTGTGGTCACCTGCATTACTTGGCCGGCGGCATTGGCGCGCAGCTGCAGGCGTACAAGGCACACGACGGATATTGGGAGCTGGAGATCGGCGATATGAAGGAGCACGCGGTTTACCGCGTCTACGCCATTGACAACGACCTGGTGGCCTTTGTTGATGTTATTTTACCGCTTGAGCAAATCCCCATGCCCAACCCGCAGCTTCTCGATGCCCGTGTACAGGCGGCCATCCCGCATCCGCCCGTGGTGCTGGTGACTAACCCGAAAGACGCACGGTATCTGCTGCCCAAGCATGAGCCCCTGGGCAAGATGCTGACCAGCACGCATATCCGGGTGCTCATCTGGACCGACTCGCCCGTGGCCTCAGTGTCAGTCAAGATCGACGGCCACGAGCACCCGCACAAGGCCGAGTACCGCGGCAAAGAGACTGGAACAGGCAACGATGTGGTGAAGACGCCCCTATGGGTTGTGCCCTGGGACGCGGCAAAGTACAACGACGGGAGTCTGCACGAGATTCAAGTTACAGCCGTTGATTCTGACGGCAAAACAACGACAGTGCGCTTGCCCTTCCATTTCTCGCTCGAGCCCTTGTCCTTAGAGAACGACTCGCGCGGCGGGTGGATCATGCGGCAGAACTTTGCCGACATCTTCCGCATTTCGGGGCTTATCAGCTACCTGCTCATGGTGCTTTTCCTCTTGCTCATTCCGCGTCTCGTCCATTGCCATCTAAAGGACCCGCACGCCTGGCTTTCGCGCCGCCGCCTGGAGCACCACAAGGACGACGCGCGCATGCGTCATATCTGGGCGACATTTACACGTGGCAATATTGTCAACCCCTTTGTTCTTGTCAAACTTCTCTTGGCACTGCTCTCCTCGCACACAAAGTTTTGTGTCTGGACGCAGTTCACCGCGCAGGTGTATTTCGCCAGCATCCCGTGGCTCTACTGGCCTGCGTACTTTTTTGCCATGGCCCTGGCCACAATGCCTCTGTTCACCGGCCATCTTATTCCGTCAGCTGGCCCTAATGGAATAGGCTCTGTCTACGTCTACGGTATCTACATTGCCGGCGAGTGGGCACCTCTGTTGGACTCTTGGTTGTACGCACTCACCAGCATTGCCTCGCTGGCTCTGCTTTTGCTGTATGTTCCCGTTGCGGTTTCCCCATGGTCCATATTTTATCCGACCCCCGTGGGTGCCCAGAAGCCGTGGTATCGCAGTATCTTGGTGCGTTTGGCGATGGCCTCTTTTATCACTCTTTATCTGGGCGTCCCGACCATCATGACTGTGTATACTTATGGATTTATATCCATTGTATTGGGCCCTGGTCGCGCTTGGCTGTTTATTGCCGCCGCTGTTGCCCTGTATACCCTCGACTGGAGCTTCACTGTGCCTTCTCCGAGGGACAGCTATTCCCGCGTGCCTGTCGCCAGCAGCGAGGCTGCTGCTTCTGATGAGCACGCATCTAGACCAAATGAGTAATGAATAATGCAATTCAACCTAATAGAATGCGACTAATTAATTATACAAAATACAATGTCTTTTCTTTCTCAATTTTTCTGTAAAAATAAATTTTACAATTTTTTTAAATTTTATTCGAAAAAGCAACATTATATGTCACTTTGCCAGCTTGTTTGCTAACCCTAATTCTTTATTCTTTATTCAACAAAAAGTGTTTTCTCTACTTTTCACCAGCTTACTTTTTTGGATTTATACAAATATTCACTTTCACTAAATTATGCACTTTTTAAAGACCATAGCTGAAGAAAATATAGAACTCAGAGAACGCAGAGTATATTTGCAAATATTGGGCCCTAATAAAGACGACATAAAATATGAGTTGCCCGCAAATCCAACGGTTAGAAACATATACAGCGGTATAATAATGCTTTTAGAAGGAAAAGGCGGTATAGCCTTCTTATCAAATACATCGGTTAAAAGGTGAAAACTTGCTTGCAATGGAAAAAATATAGTGCTCAACGAGTTGGAAAAGGACGAATATTTATACGATGTTATTAAAGAAAGAGGTCGATTATATGGTGGAACTTATAATTTTCGGCGCTAATGCATATGAAGAATATATTGTGGATTTCACCTATTTCAAGTAGAGTTGAATTTGAATGCTAACAAACAATTGCTTTGGCTTATTTGATATGAAGTTAATTGGGTTTACTGTGATACACATATGTGTACTCTAATATTTAATGTGCAAAATAATTATATATTGTTTGTTGTAATATATATTTTTTTGAAACGACGGTTACAACGCATTGCCGACTTGTTCTTTCAATAATCTGGGCAATAAATTTCAAACCTGAATCTGCCAAAGACCAATACGGAATATCCCAAACATCTCCCGAATGTATGTTTTTTTTTTAGTGTGTGGTAATCCTGCTATAAATAGGAGGCAGATGGGGATGAAGAGTTCGCGCCAGTCTTTGCAGCTTCTCACAGTACGCCTGAGTTGCGGATAAGCGAGCGCATGGAGGGAAAATATTTCGTGGTACAAAAGCCTCGCCCGCAACTTGGATACGCGTATCAATAGGCGAATGTTTTAATTGGGCTGAAATGGCATTCCTGCCCGCATCTATTTTTAGAAAGTCAAGTCGCACCCTCAAGCAGACAAATGAAAGTAAAAAAAATGAGATGATACAGTTAGGAAATAATGCAATTCACCGAGATTTGCATTGCTTTTTATTATTATTAATTTATGCCCAAGAATGGCCAATCATCCCTCCCTTGTTCTTCATTGCCAGATAAGATTGTTTTTTATTGTTCGTCTGTGCAAGATGCTCTTGTAAAGCGTAAGTATCAGATGGCCTGCGCCCTCCAGTTTCACCTTCATTTTCAGGATCTGTTGGCAGAGTTGCCTTGCCATTCTGTCTGTCCATTTTCACTTGCAGATTGCCAATTTGGCAATTGCTTCTTGACGGACGGATGAACAGACAGAATGGCAAGGCAACTCTTCCAACAGATCCTGAAAATGAAGACAAATAAGAGGAGGAGGGTCGGTGTGGGATATGCCAGCACATACATTCTTATATTTTGGTGATATAATTCAACGAAATTTCGTCTTTTTTACTTGCGACAAGTGATGCGAGCTATGTTGCAAATCATCCGTGCAGCGGGGGCAATAGTGTCAGTGCTGAGGTAAACAGAAAACAATGGAAAATGATCGGGAGATTTTCCATCCATCTTTTTCCATCCAAATTTAGATAGATGCAAATATTCTAATTGTAGCTATTCCCGCAACGAATTTAAACAAGCAAACCAACAAGCAACCAAGCAGCAATATAGTTTTTTTTGAAGAGCCCAAGGAATTGCTCGCTCCTACTGTATATAAACTGAGTATTCTGTCGACTATTTTCTCCTTGCCTTTTTCTTTTATATTCTACATACAAACCTGTTATCCCACTCGCCCCTTTTTCTCTCTAAATCACATCGTCATTTCCATCAATATGTCCCACTTCAACAACCAGTCTCACTACGGTCAAGGACAGCCTCCCCACGGCCAGGGTCAGTTCCAGCAGGGCCAATTCGGCCAGGACCGCCCCAGCTCTCCTCACGGCCAGTTCGGCCACAACCATCCCAGCTCACCCCATGGTCAGGGCCAGTTCCAGCAGGGTCCTCACAGCCCGGGTCGCCGTCAGGAGCATCATGGACACCAGCAGCAGTACGGCCAGCAGCAGTACGGCCAGCAGCAATACGACCAGCAGCAGTACGGCCAGCAGCAGCAGTACGGCCAGCAGCAGCAGTATGGCCAGCAGCAGCAGGGACAGCAGCAGCAGTATTATGATGCTCAGGGCCGCCCCATCTACCAGCTGTACGACCGCAACGGCAAGTTCCTTGATGTGGATCTGTACGATGCTAATGGCAATTCTGTTGATCACAGCGTTCTTGCCAAGGTGAAGAATTACTTCGAGGACGAGGATGGTGTTGATAAGTCGCATATTGCCCTTGCTGGCGTCGGCGCTCTTGCCGCCAGCCTCATTGGCAAGAAGTTCATCAACCGCAATGATTAATAATTGCAATTGTATTAGCTAATTTTATCAGTAATAAAACAATAGTCGAATTAATCGCATTGTATATATTCTTAAATGCCCAACTTTTGTACATGACGATAAGAACATTGTTTAAATTTATATTATTTGTAAAAAAATTGCTGTTTTGTTTTTACGCCCACGGATCGAAAATGACCTTGTAAACACCTTTTTCTTGAGTTTCGAATTTCCGATACATCTCCGAAGCAGCAGACAACGGAACCCTATGAGAGATGATGCGGCCAATATCCGCACTTTGTAGTAATTGGCAGACCTCAGGCATCAACGAGCGAGCGGGACAACGCCCAGTGCGGAAAGTGATGTTCTTATCGTAGCACTGCTCGGGACTCACGGGGAATCCCTTGTCGTGAGCATGAACGCCGACCGAAGAAACAACGCCACCGGGGCGCACAAGTTGGAAACAAAGATCCAACGCGTCGAACGTACCAACCACCTCCAACACCGCATCCATTCCGCGACCACTCTGAGTTACTGCACAATTGACATCCAGCGGAGACTTTCCGGGAGCGACAGCAATGGCGCCGACTCCTGCAGCCATATCCAGCCTGGACTTTACACGGTCTATTGCGTAAATAGTGCCAACTCCCAATAACTTCGCGCTGATAATAGCGCACAGCCCGACCGGACCACACCCCACCACGGTGATGGTCATTTCGGCGGGCGTCATTTGGGAGTCTGCCAGGGCAGACATTGCGTTTTTGGCGCAGAAATATCCGGTGGCAAAAATATCGCCCAGCAAGACGCCCTCGTCAAAGGACACGTTGTCGGGAAGAGCCATCAAAGTTCCGTTGGCATGCGGGACACGCACAAACTGTGCCTGGCCGCCGTGGATACCACAGCCAGACTCGTTCACCCATCCAAATAGCTGCACGGTATCGCAGCGACTAGACAGGTTGTGGGTGCAGAACCAGCAGGTTCCACAGGCTGTGGTGAAACTGGCAGCCACGCGCTGTCCTCGGGCAAACGTGACACCCCTGCCTGCCTCTTCTATGATACCGGCAAACTCATGGCCGCAGATTGTGTCTTCGCGCAATCCCTTTTCTGCACCTCGGTAAGGATGCAGATCGGATCCGCACAGTCCACACGCCATCACACGCACTATTGCTTCGCCTGCTTGGGGATTGATGGGACGCGGCACGCGCTCGTACGAAACCTCGTACGGCTTCTTGAATACGACTGCGTTCATAGCGGGAGCCTCGTCGGACATTTGCCAGAATACACTAAAATTGATTTAAATAGCAGATGAAATTTTAAAAATGTTGTAAACGGAGAAGATAACGATAAAGATCGTGTGGGGGGAAATATCCAAGATTTGTCCGCATTTACGCCACCAATCGTTGACGCGTATATGTTCAAAGGCTTTTTCGATTTTGAAATCCCTGCGAGCCGGACAAGACTGGCTTGCCAACCCGTATAAATTCAGGTTTACGCCGAACAAAAAAATTGATCAGCTGTATTTTTCTTCGCTTTTAAGCGTTTGTTGTTATTTATCTGGTTTTCAGGCATTATGTGCGTTAGCGCAAAAGAAAAAACCTTACAACAATGTACCTTTTTCTCATTCATTCATCTATTAATACCTTTAGTTTTGTAACAACAAATATTGAAAAATAAACCATTTCTCATCTGCTTTTTCCTTTATTTATTAATACAAACATGGCCCTCAAGTGGGTACCTCGCAGCGCCGGATGTCGCTGTCCGCCGTCCTCGGCGCAATTGCCACCCTTACGCTTGCCCTGTCAGGCGTAGTAACAGCCTCCTCAGAGCAAGTGAAAATGACAACCTTCCCCTCCGTTCTCTACGTGGCCTCTCCATACGCCATGTGCTTTGGCGTACTGATCAAAGAGCAAACCATTCTCACCGATGCCCGCTGCCTGTACCCTTTCTCCAACAGCAGTAGTGTGCCCAGGGAAGTCAGCGGCTTGCTCAAGCCTGACTATTTGATGGTCGCCCTGCCCACCGTCAACACCTCAGCCACCATGCACAACGTCCTGCTGTCCACCCAGGTATATCCCAACCCGGACCAGGCCGGCTTCCGCGCTTCCACCTTTTTCGGCCTTGTGGCCAACTACGTCGATAACACGACGTTTTTCGCAGTCGAATCGCCAACGTGCACTCATACTACCCGCAGAGCCAGTATATCGAGGAGGCCGAGCAGAATTTTGATGTAGGCATTATTACGCTCAAGCACCCCATGGGTGGTGTGCCCCTGGCCTCGTTGTTCATCGACGATACGAAGGCTAACACGGCTGGTTTGACCGCCCTGTCATTTTCGTCGCCGAACCTCAGCAGCGATCCAGCCACCCAGCAAGTGCTTTATCGCGGTATTGACCTGACCGTCGTGCGCACCACCGATGTGAGCTCGCTCAGCCGCAGCGAGTGCAACAAAAATTATATTACTGCATACGGCCTGAAGGACCTGAAGAGCTTCAACGGTCATCCGCTTCCTGGGAACAACCGCCAGCATTCTGCTCGTCGATTTACGAAAACACGACGCTGTGCGACCTGGACGCCAGCATTGCAATCAACAGCAAGAACAAGGACGAGGTCAACTCGTATAACCTCAACTCCACCATACTCTTTGTTCCCGACGGCTCGTCCATTAGAATCGTCAGTGTTGGTCAGCCGCATCTGTTTGAGGTGCGCTCGGACCCGCTAGCGCCGTGCTCGTCGAATGGCTTTGTCCATTACCCGCGCACTGGCATGTACACCGACTGGATTGGTTGGGCTACAAAGGGCTCCATTGCCACCAACGGCTCGTGGGTCGACAAGGTCCTCAGCGGAAACGTGATTGCCGACTTTGTCGATGGAAGAGACGGCAGCAGCGAAAGCGATAGCAGCAGCCGCAGCTCTGCCGCCTCAAAGCTATCGGCCATTGGCGCCATTCTTGCCGCATCAATATCTGTGCTGGCAGTGGGTTTCTTGAGCGTTTGAATATCAGAAATTCCTTTAAATTGAGTGTAAAAAACATGAGGTGAAAATTAACTGCTCGGCCATGACAAGTATATGCTGATGTTGTTGGTGTTGCTGGACATCACATCACTTTGTCGCTGACTTTGACGCAGTCGGCTTTGACGCAGTCAGCTTTGCTGCAGTTGGCTTTGTCGCCGGCCGGCTGTATGGGCTAAATCTAGACTTGCCATATTTTGCTGGTTCTGGTTTGTGAGAGCGCACCTCAGTTGCGCGTGTGGACCTCATGTAACCCGGAACCTCCTTGCCGCTCGCATCTACCTTTGGGGTCTTAGGCTCTGCAGCAGCAGCGACAGAAGCCTTTGGCTTCGGCTTCAGCTTCGGCTCAGCCTTTGTTGTCTGGGGTTGTGGCGCCTGCTTGGCCTCGACAATTTTGTATTTGACGGCCTTGACCTTTGGTGACGGTGGCTTCGAGCTAATGTATGCTTTGACCTTCGACTCTACGCTGCGGAAATTGGGAACCCGCGGTTTGCTACCCTTAACAGCGGCCTTGTCTTGCGTGCTCACGACTGCTGGCGCCATCTCTGAAGTCTTCACTGGTTTTGCAGTCACTGGTCTCGAAAGTGCCAATGTTGTGGACGACTTTGACTTTCTTTCTGCGGGTGCCACTGATGACCTGGGATGTTTAAGAATATAAGCCTTTGGGAAATCCTTTCTTGCCTGAACTGTGGGCTTTGCATTCGTCTGGGCCTTGATCGTGGTTGGCTTAATCTTAACGGTCTTCACAGACTCAGCCGGCTTCTTCGGATCAACAACCAGGGCACTCGGTGCAACCACGACCTTCTCCGTCAACACCGCTGCCGACTCCGCCGAACCGTCATCCTCCGCATTCTTAGGCCCAGTCACATCCTCCCGCGCAGTCTTGCTCGACACAGGCTCAATCTTGCTAGAACCTCTACGCTTCTGGCGAGGAGATTCTGTCCGAACAGTCGGCGTAGAAATGGACTCAAAACGCGAGCGCTTATTCGACTGAGATGTCTCAACTTCCGCATTGGCGCGCTTACCCTTAGGCGTAGCGGTAGCCGCAGCAGAAACTGTATCCTTCTCCTTCTTTGATGCCGCCCAATGGTTGGCAATCGAGTCATCGCTTTCAAAAATCCTGCTGTGCACCCGGTCAAAGGAAACAGACTTCGGAACCGCAATCTGACGTGTTTTACTGGGAGTCACAGGCACGATATTATTTTCAGCAGTGAACTGGTCCAGGATATTCTTGCGCTCATCCACAGTAAGTGCAGACGACCGCAGTTCCAGCTCGGCTACAACCTGCTCAGCCACTGTGGGGGCCTGCACTCGGTCAACAATACCCAAAGCAGGTTCTGAAGCAGGTTCTGAAGCTGCCTCTGAGGCTTCGTCAGACTTGTCGGCCGTCCCCTGGGGCTCGGAAGCAAGCGTGCTCTGGGAATTGACCTGCTTCAGGGCTTCGTCAGCACTCTCGTATTCCTCCTCCGCCTCTGCATCCTCCTCCTCCTCCTCCTCATTGTTGTTGTTATCTTGCCCAATGGCGCTGTCCTCGTCCGCCGATGGTGTTTCAGTCACTGTGTCCTTGTCACCAGTAGTACCAATACTGCCGTCGCTGCCACCGCCGCCTCGAATGTATTTTACAATACGTTTAATTAGCTCTTCGCTCTTTCCGTTCGCTCTGATACTGTATTTTTTGCACAGAGACTGGAGTTGCTTGCGCTTGAGACTAGAAAGCTCGTCAATATTGATTCCTGTCATGTTTTTTTGCTGTGAAAATATAGTTTGAGATAGAAAAAAGTAATAAGCAGCTTTTTCTAATGAAAAAAGAGGAACAAAAGGTAAACAAAAGACGCAATCCCTTTTTAATAGTTTTTTCGGGCATAATTTAACTCGCCTCCCCCTCCGCAATTTTTTTAGAACTAGAGGGTGAAAGAAGTGGGTAAATCAATTGATTTTTTATTATTGTTGTTTGGAAGAGCATGTCGAGCCTGCTTAATTATTGGCCGAATTGAAATTGTAAATGTTTACGATTATTTCAAAATTGAGAAAAAAAAAGTTTTTTTGACATGCATGAAGCAGTTCGAGTCGAATCAATTAAACACAGACTAGTTTCTAATATGCATTACTTTCTGCGCCGTAAACAAAAAAGGGAAGGTCTAGCGAACAACATTGGAGGTATGCTTTGCAGCATCCAACTGTTTCCGGCAAAGTTCAAACCAAGGTAGATGCGAGTCATCCACAAAGGTAATAGCCAAAGTGACCAGTTCGCCCAAAGCGCGCGTTAATGCCTCCTTCTCCACTCCAACTTGCGCCATCCACACGTCCTCATCGGCAAACAAAGTCGCCACAAGCTCATCAACCGAGCTCTGAACCGGCCTTCCCAAATCCAATAGCCTATCCAGCCACACTGTGCGCTCATCATCCAGCTGGGCGCAATCCCGGATACATCTCAGTGCAATCTTATCGCACGTGTGTTTGGCCACATTAACCAGCTTCTGGATTTTCCGGCCTTCTGCAGCCCTGTGCGTGGGGATCTCTGGGTCGAAGTCATCCATGCTATCGTCCGAGTACTCGCTATCCTTTGAGTCCTTCGAATCCACGGCCTCGGCCTCCTGCAGGGATTCGCTTAGCTCCTCTGCCGCGTCCTTCACCAGGCTCCCAACGGACTCCGCCCATACCGCCACGACCGCCGTCCGGTTATCCGTGGGAATCTGTGCCAGTGCCCTGCAGTGCTCCCAGAAGATCCCCGACGACGCCATATATGACATCTCCGCCACCACTGCCTTATCTACCTCCACTGGCTCCTCAATAAACGAATTAAACACCATAGCAATGGCCACAAGCGACCGGCAAATCGCCTTGCGCACGGCGTCAAGGTAGGTTTTACCTGCGAGTTTTGGAATCCGGTCGAAATGCTGAACGAGCTGGAAGAAGCCTGCGAGGATCTTCGGGGTTAGCGCGCGGATCTCGACTTCGAGCGCCGGCGGCTTGCAGGCGATCAGGAAACGGGTGACTTCTTTGTCAATGGCGTCGGCGAGTTCGTTGATTGATCTTTTAAGGTTGGCGCCGGAGAATCCAGCGCTGGTGCTTTCTGTTCCTTCGTATTTGTGCACGTGGTCGATTAGCGCCACAATGTTAAGTGCTGCGGCGTGGAGCAGCTTTTGCGACTCTTGCGTGATGTCGTTCTTTATGGGTGTAGAGGAAGACATGTATAGTATTTACAAGTTGGGCAAATGAAAAATATATATTAGTGTAAATTCAACAGATAGAATGTGATGGAAAAGAAGAAGAAAAAAGAGAACTAAAGGACTTTGCATCCGCACAAACCTCTAAACAAAGTGAATGTTTGCCAAACATTGGTTAATACGACCCTTTTGAAAGAAAAAAACCAAAATTATCGATCAAGGGTGATTTGATCCGATATTGATAGTCATTGGGTTCCGTCTGTCTTTGATACACATTACAGGTTAAGGTAAACAAAAAAGCAATATGAGAAAAGACAGTTTCTCACTCTAGTTCTTCCCTCTTCTTTTTTTGTCTTTTAATTCATTTAAATAAATCAAATTCAAAGCCATTTTTTAAAAAAAAAAAAACGTAAATGTTTGGGCCATTCAACACAGCAGGAGCATCGGCACAAAACAAGGAAAATGCCGGACTCGGCAGTATTGCGCGGCCAAACAAGCCACTGGGACTCCCACACAAACCCACACAAGCAACCATACACCCAAGCAAAACCCCCTCCCGCCAAACCATCCTCACACCAAGCAATAAAAAAACCCTAGGGGCAACAACCAAACCCAAAGCACCAGGTCTTCGCATAACTCAACAAACACCCCTCAACCCACGCCCCAAGCCTATGGTCCAGGTGTATGACCAGCAGATTCCAAAGACTGTCAGGCGTCTCCAGGGCTTATTTACACCGCGTATACAGCAGCATCAGATACACGGGAATTTCGGCCTGATGGAGTCGGAGATTCTGATGTTGGAGCCAGAATATGTGCCGATGAGACCCCGGACTCCTCCATGGTTCGATGCGCTGTCAGAGGTCGGGCTTGATTTGGACGTCGGGCTGGTTCCGCGCACGCAGGGGTCTACGGCAGGCGTCAAGCTGAGTGAACTGCCGGAATTGGATTTGAAGCGCGAGTTACTCGTAGATATTTCGGTTACGCCGCCGTTGTCGCCAGTAAAAAGCGGAAGGTCGATGATCCCTAGGCCGAAATTTACGACGTCGCCTGGGATTCTTTGCAGGCCGCAGGTTTTGGTCGCAAACTCGTTGAACCCGACTCGCATTCCGCAGCTGAAGCGCAAACGTTAATGTTGCTGCTTATTTAATGAACCCTCTTTTTATTTTTATCTCACATGTATGCATCCATTCGCATTGTCCATTTATTTTGTTTTTGTTTGTTTTTCAATAAATAAAACTTTTATTTTTGAAAGCACTAAAAAAATCACTACACTCGCTTTATTTGTTGAAGCGCTCGGATATCTTGATAAGGTCAGCAAAAATACCAAAAGCAGTGACCGCAGCACCAGCACCAGCGCCCTGCACAATAAGCGGGTTAGGGAAGCGCTTAGTAGTGAAAGCAATAATATTATCACTCCCCTTCAGCGCTGCAAACGGGTGCTCCAGGGGATACCTCTCCAGCCTAACGCCGCTCTTGCCGCCCTTCACATCCACCATACCTACATACCGCAGGACCGACCCGGCAGCCAAAGCCTGCTCATTGAGCTCCTTGAAATGCGCATCAAACTCTGGCAACCTCTGCATAAACTCATCAGCAGTCTCCACAGAGCGCAAAGCCTCTGGAACAATGTTCTCCACAGGCAAAGTGTCCGTGCCAATATCCAGCCCAGCGACGCGCCCAAGAATAGTAACTTTACGCGCGACATCCATCCCATTAAGATCATCACGGGGATCCGGCTCCGTGTACCCACTGGCCTTTGCAACCGCCACGCAATCAGAGAAAAACGCGGTAGCACCAGGTGCCGAGAAGTTATTGAACAGGTACGAGAGCGTGCCTGAAAAAATACCCTCAATCTTAACGATCTCGTCGCCCGTGCGCACCAGATCGTTTAGCGTGGACAATACAGGGAGCCCGGCGCCCACCGTGGCCTCATGGTAAACCGACGGGCCCTGTGGCGACGACGACAGTTTCTGGATCTTGCGGAACAGAGAAATGTCGTTCGAGAATGCCTTCTTGTTGGGCGTCACTACGTGGAGGCCCTTGGCCAGCCACTGTGGGTACTGTTCGGCGATGGCATCGCTTGACGTGCAGTCGATCACCGCCGTGGGTCCTTCCAGCGAGGAGAGCTGCTCGGTGAAGGAGTGGAGGTCGGAGACAACTGCGGAGCTCCCAAGAACCTGGGTCTTCCAGTTGCTGAGATCAGCTGCGGAGAATGGGCTCCGAGAAATAGCCATCTTTTTGGAGTTGAGCAGGCCGACGATGGCGATGGGCAGGGCGGCGAAACGGTGCGAGGTGGAGTGCGCAATGAGTTGCTCGATGAGAGCTCCACCGACAAGGCCGGGTCCGACAATGGCAACGTTGAGCATGGTAAGAAATATTGCGTTTTTTCAAAGTTTTTTATTTATTAAACTGGGTGTGGTGAGTTGAGAAAAAAAATTCAAAAAAAATGGTAATGAAAGTCAAGAGTTTAGGAAAACGAAAAAAAGAGGTGAGCAATTAAGCTCCAATAGGGTGAGGGGAAGGAGCTAAAATAGCGGTGTCAGATTTCTGTTAGCAGATTGCGATCGGCCCGCCGGTAGTAGCAAACATGAATAAAAAGCAAGTTGCCATCCACACAATGCCTGATAAACGGGTTTTAACAAGCATGAATGAAAAGATAGCGAAGCAGACCGAGTGCATAAAAAAATTTAATAGTCTGAAATAGCAAATTCATTCTCTGAATAAAAAATAATTATTCAAACTTCTAAAGAAACTATTGCGGCTGACTAGTTTGATGCAGCGAAGAATAAAAAATGGTAGCGCTAATTAGCGCGTAATCAAGCAATTGAGTTGGTAATAGAGAAAAGTGAGAAATATTTAAATTACTCCAAAAAATATATAGTTAAATGTTGGGGAACAACTACGACAAATAGATGGTAGTAATTCCTTTGACTTTACTTCTATTTTCCATTGCAAAATGCAACTTAATTAGCTAGGAAGTAAACTGTTCAGTTCTTTATATAAATATTTTCTTCTTTTTTGGAATATACTGAAAGAAAATAAAAGATTAGCGCTAAAAGATGTACATAAAAGTATGGAATGGAAACTTGCACAACACAAATTCGTATAAATAAAGCACAACCCATCACCTACATTTTTCTTCTCATTCACATTAAAATATTTTATCCACAAATTATCTTCCACATTAAGTATTTCTCAGTTAATTTTATATATTTGCCTGCCAATTATTTTTATAAAAAAATGAAAATGCCAAAGGAACAGAAGCAAGCCACAAAAAAATTCGACGTCGTCAAAAATGTCAAAGATAAACCCTCGAATTGTGTAAACATTCATATTTTTGGTGAACATTATTATTCATTATTATTATCAAAAGTAAGCAAGTCCAAAAGCATATCTGTACTCAGAGCTCATATTGAAAAAACTGATTGCAAAACAAAAGGTAAAAACATTGTTTTAAAGGCCTTTGATGTTAAATTAAACCTACCACATGACTCTTTGTGTAATGACACTATATTATCGGCTTTCAAACTGAATCATAACGAGACAGATATTTTTGTCCAGTATTCATTATATGAAATTGTTAAAGGAAAAATGGTTGAAAATAATTGGAAAGGAAAGGACGAAATGTTTTCAGAGGGTTCAAAGACTTTTGATATTAAACATCCTGAATTTTTCAGATAACGAATACATAGTCTCGTCATTATAATATAATCTGTTTAGGACAAAATGACAATGCCATTGAACCAATTACTACTGTTAATAAAATGTGTATTTTCAATATTTTTTGTTTTTCTATTTTGTTCAAAATAAGAAATAAATGAAATTAGAAACAAATTAACACCTAGGACCTGCAGCAATGATATCAGCAGTAGCCTGATCAGCGTACTCCTTGAAGTTATTCTGGAACAAACCTGCAAGCTTAGAAATAGTAGCGGTGAACTCCTCCTCGGTACCCTTCCAGGCCCGCTTCGGGTCCAAGACCTTTTTTGGCACGCCCTCGACAGTCGTGGGGATCTGCAAATTGAAAACGCCATAGTTCGTGTACTCCGCGCCCTGCAGCTCGTCTGAGTGGATCGAGTCAATGATGGCGCGTGAGTACTTGAGCGAAATCCGCTTACCCACGCCATAGGCGCCGCCGTTCCATCCGGTGTTGACCAACCAGACGTTGACGTTGTTCTCCCGCATCTTCTGCGCCAGCATCTGCGCGTACTTGACCGGGTGCCAGACAAGGAAGGGCTGGCCGAAGCACGCAGAGAAAGTGGCCTCAGGCTCAGTGACGCCCTCCTCAGTACCGGCAATCTTGGCAGTGTAACCCGAGATGAAATGGTACATGGCCTGCGCCGGGGTCAGCTTAGCCACCGGGGGCAGCACACCAAAGGCGTCGCAAGTCAAAAGCACAATGTTATTTGGCTTGCCACCAATGCATGGCAGCTTGGCGTTGGGGATGAACTCGATCGGGTAAGCGCAGCGGGTGTTCTCCGTGATGGACTTGTCCGAGTAGTCGACGACGCGCGTGCGCTCATCGTAAATGACATTCTCGAGCACGGCGCCGAAGCGGATCGCGTTGAAGATCTCGGGCTCCTTCTCGGCCGACAAATCCACGGTCTTGGCGTAGCACCCGCCCTCGATATTGAACACGCCGGTTTCCGTCCACACATGCTCGTCGTCGCCGATAAGCAGCCGCTGGGGATCCGCCGACAGGGTGGTTTTGCCGGTGCCCGAGAGACCGAAAAACAAGGAGACGTCGCCGTCAGGGCCCTCATTGCACGAGGAGTGCAGGGATAGGGCGCCGGCCTTGGGCATCAAGTAGTGCACCACCGTGAACACGCCCTTCTTCATCTCGCCGGCGTACTCCGTGCCCAGGATCACCATCTGCTTGCGCTCAAAGCTAATCGCCACGCTAGTCGGGCTGGTCATTCCCTCGGTGAGCCGGCTAGCCGGGAGCTGGCCAGCATTGACGATGGTGAAGTCCGGCTCGCCAAACTCCGCCAGCTCCTGCTCCGTCGGGCGAATCAGCATGTTGTTCATGAACAAGGCGTGGTATGCGCGCGCACAAACAACGCGCACCTTGATTCTGTACCTGGGATCCCACCCGGCGAACCCGTCAAAGACGTAGAGCCGCTCGCGGGCATTCAAGTAGTTGGCGGCGCGCTCGTAGTTGACAGAGAAGGAGTCTTCGGAGAGCTTCTTGTTGACCGGGCCCCACCAGACATCGTCGACGGTGGAGGCCTCTTCGACGATGCGCTTGTCGCGCGGGGATCTGCCGGTTTTCTTGCCGGAGTGGGCGATCAGGGCGCCCGAGGACGAGATCGAGGTGCCGGGCTCGTAGCGGAGTGCGTCTTCGTAGAGCTGCGAGGGGGAGAGGTTCCGACGGAGCTTGGCGGTGTTGAGCGGTGGGACATTCGGTGTGTTGAGGGGTTTGGCTTTCAATTGTGGGTGGGTGGAGGAGGAGGAGGAGGAGGGGGCTTGAGGTGGGTTGGGTGTTTTGGTTGTGCGGGTAGCGTGGGAGAATGGCGCTAAGAGCTGCGATGGCGATCGGCAACTGTGCGCTACCGGTGCTGCTCTTGCTGGTATTACTGCGGCTCTCCGGTTGATGGTGGTGGCCAGGGAACGACGCAACATTGTGAAGATACCCAAGAAATAAAAATAGCTGTGAGGAAAAGAGCAAGAAAGAGAGGAAGAAAGCGTCGAGCAGAAAGCCAAAGCGGTTACAAGCTGCATGGCAGCATTTGCACATATTTTGTGCAACATAGTGTTTAGCAAAACACTAAAAAAAGTTCTATCTTTTACAAATTGATTTGTCAAAAAGAATTATAAGAAGGGTCTTTTCAAATGCTGCGGTATCCCTTTGCGCGCTTATAGTAAAAGGCCAAGAAGTCGCGCTTATCCATCGCCGACAGCTTAGTCATCCTCAGGCGCGACAACTGCGCCAGCTTCTCGGCAACAGCCGCATCCAGATCCACCGGCTCCACGTCGTTCGCACAGAACACCGCGGACTCCCTAACCCTCGGCGCCTCCCCATCCTCCAGCACACGTACGGCCATTGAATTGTAAACCTGGCAGCACAAGGTAAACAGGTGCACAAGCTGGTTTCCAACGGAGTACGCAGGGCTGAAGGCCGCAAACGGGTACTTGAAGGCCATCAGATGCAGCGCAGACTTCTCGTCCTGGTTCTCGGCCTCCTCGAACACAGGCAAGAGCTGGAGCAGCGCACGGCCATTGGTCGTGGCGTTCTCTGGGAACACCACCAGGGGACCCAGGCTCTGCAAGCGCGCATTCTGCGTGATTCTGCTCAGCGGCTGCGCGTCCTTCGCCGGCAGCAGCGCCGGCGTCAGCCGCCCAGGCGCCCGCAGCGCCGCCCACAGGCTAATCGGCCGCGCATACATCGACGCATTGTCCACCTCGACAAAGACCGGGTTGAACCGGGCAACCAAGTACAGGACATCCGTGTAGGACACGTGGTTGGCAAGGATGATATCGCCGGACTGCGGCCCGCCGGTGGCCTTGGCCTTGGAGCTGCTGCGCCGGCCCTTTTGCAGGCTGACGGTTTTCGTGTCAATTGTGTAGAAGCCCATGATGAGCAGCGCGAGCCGCGCGCAGACGCTGCGCGTGCACCGCTGCCAGAGCCGCTTGAGCCTGGATGGCGGGATTAGGGAGCCGATGGCGCACGCTGCAAGGTCGAGAGATGCGGTGAGCCCGAGGGCGAGAATGCGGGTGGTCGCAAGGAGCGGCCCGAGAGCGTAGTTTTTCGCCACGTTGGTGAGCCGCTGGAGACCCGCTTGCTGCGTGCGCGCGGGGATTGGCTGCAGGAACGGCTGGATGCCGGTGCCAGCGTCGCGCCACTTGGAGTACTTTTCCATTGTGTGGCCCGAAATCACTTGTAGAAAATTTTATAAAGATGGAAAAGCTGGCCGAGAAATGATTGATGGCTTGGAAGTAAAGAAACCCCTGCTTTTTCCAAGCCATTTATCGACCTGGTGGCTGGCTTGAAGATTATTCATTGTCACATGACATTGGTTTTTTTTCAAGTCATCAGCTACACCTTAATTTTTCTCCTCTTTTTCTCCTTTTCTTTTCTTTCTACTCCCCCCAGCTTTATTACATTCAATGTACTTTCAGTAATTCTCTCTCCCCCCGGCTTTATTACATTCAATGTGCTTTCAGTAATCCTCTCTCCCCCTTCCACCAACCACACAAAAACATTAGCAAATGGACTTCCTCAAGGCGGCAATTAGCTCCGAAGTGAAGAAGCGCAAGTCACTATACGACAAGGCGGCGGCAGCCCAAGGCGACACCGTTGGCGCCGAACCCGCCGGCGTCAAGCGCAAAAAGTATGTGCGCGCAGGCGATCTATCCAAGGCCGCAGCAGCAGCAGCAGCAGAGGCCAAGGACAAAGCGCCCACAGCCAAGCCCAGCCCTGCTACCGCCAGCAGCCAGCAACAGGCGGTATCCACGGCCGAGCCCACAGCGCACCCAAGCAGCATCAGCAAAGATGACAGCTCGGCAGCGGACAGCAGCATGATCCGGGCAGAAGAAGTGATCAAGCGGCTGCGGGCGCGCAGCGAGCCCATCCGGCTATTCGGCGAAAGCGACGGGGCCCGGCGGCGGCGACTGCGGCAGCTGGAGCTTTCCGAGGAGAAAAGCGACGGGCAGCGAAACGAGTTCCGCCGGGCTTTGGCGCAAGTCGAAGCCGGCGCCATGCTTGACGATCTCCGTGCTCACACGAAGATGCACCCAGAGCCATCCGATAGGCAGCTCAAGTACGAGCAATTGATGCTCCACGATGTCTCAGATATTTCGCCAGAACTATTGCGCTCCGACGCCGACCGCTTGCACTCGCTTCTGTACATGTACTTCAAGCGCTTGGTTTACGAGTGGGACGCGTATTTGGGCGACCGTCCGGAGGATGAGCGCCGGTCGGCTGAGGGCAAAATGGCTGCTGCCACACAGCGCCAAGCTGCAGAGTACTTAAAGCCGCTGTTTCGTGACTTGCGCGTGCGTCGTGTGCCCCTGGATGTTTTGGCGAGGATTGCGGAGATTGCTCGGTGTATGCTGGATCGCGAGTACATGCGTGCTAATGATGCATATTTGCAGCTGTCGATTGGAAATGCGCCATGGCCGTTGGGCGTTACGCAGGTTGGAATTCATGCGCGCGCTGCGAGAGAAAATATCAATGCAAACAAGGTCGCACATGTGCTGAACGATGAGACTCAGAGGAAGTGGATCCAGTCGGTGAAGCGTCTGATGCGCTTTGCTCAGACAAAGTACCCGCCGGAGGATTTGGCCAAGATGGTAGGCTAGATTAGATTACTTGGGTCAATGGTTGATTTGCTGCGGATTAGGCAGCTGGGAAAGGCCTCATTGTTTTGTGCTGGCATATGTGTGTTGTCATTATTCCATTTTTGGGAGGAGCCTTTTCTGCCTTTCACTTTAGGCCTAACTTTAATTTTTTATAAGCTGAATATTAATATTATATTTGCTTCAATACCAATATAACACCTTGATTAATTATCTCTTTCTGACCTCGCATGTCCACACTCACACGCTCTTGCAGCACGCGCGGATCGTCCCGAAGTAAAGCCACATCGCCGACATCGCCCAAAGACAATAGCAACCACAACCACAGCCGCAACCACAGCCGCAACCCACATCCCACATCCACCAAAGCGCGCAGAATCGAGCATCTACCACCCGAACTATTCGCGATGATCCTCAAGCACGCCTCTGGCATTGCACAAATCGACACTCACCGGGACTACCTCCAGCACCAAGCGCAGCACCCATCACTTCCCACAATGATCCAACTCATACGGCACCATCGCAAACTCCAAATCACGCAAGTTAACCAACACTGGCGCCGCACAATACTGGCAGAGTTCCATCAATACGCCATATACGATGGCGCTTCAGACCAGATACTCGCGGTTCCAGAGCACCTTGCGCTCGTGCGCTGCATGCTTGTGAGCATTACGGATGGCTCGCGGGCGTTCCGCAGTGTGGCTCGCGGCTTGTTTTGGCTTCCACTGGGGTGCGTCGCGGCGTAAGGTGCTTGGGATTGTGTATGGGCGTGGGATCGCCTATTTCGATGTCTGAGTATGGCGCACTGGCGGAGGCCTTTCCTAGATTGGTTCGTGTGTTTGTTGAGCTCGGTGGGCTGGGTACGAAGCTGCGCAGTGTATTGCCGGTACTTGTTGGGGAATCCTCTGGTGCCGCTGTATCGGCAATTAGCCTGGGTGCAGGTGCCGGGCTGGGTGCCGTGGGAATGGCAAGGCTGGTGAGGCACTCGGCGCCGGCGCTGCAGTATCTTGCGCTGGGGCGCGCAGAGATCGCTGATCTGTGCCGCTTGTTCTGGCCATTGCAGAAAACAATCACTGGTGGGTCTTTGTTTCCGCGCTTGAAACGCCTGTACTTTTTGCTTTGTCCTGGGCCAACTGCACGGCCAATAGAGTATTTGGCCGATGCTCTAGCCCCGTTCCCTATGCTCGAGGAGCTATGCTACGGGGTTGATTTCGAGCATTCACCTGTGGGCGTCGAAAGCCAGGGCCAGGGTGAGCTAACCGCGGAGAATCGCCAGGTGTTTTCCGAGCAGATACTGCAGTCCTCCATGCCGCACCTCAGAATCCTCAAGACCGACGCCCCGCCAAGCATGGATTACCTAATGTTGCGCGGCCACACGCTGTCTGCTCTGGACTACCTCTCTCTGGTAAATTACAATGAACAACCGACAAACATTGCACTCTCACACATGCTCAACGCTACAGCACGCTCTGCCCACTCTCTAAAGTACCTCGGATGTTGGGCGATTAACATTCCGTCACCACACTACACAGCGCTTAACCTCTCCTTCCCACCACACCCAACCTTGCAAGTTTTGGATTTGAAAACCTGGAATATCAGTCTCTTAGACCTCAACAGTTTGCTCAGCCACCTGCCGAATCTCCAGGAAATTAAAATCACATTGACCCGCCCTCAGGATCATATAGCCTGTGACCGGATTGCTTTAAACTTGGAGCTGAGAAGAGTGTGGATTGGTGCTGTGGAGAGTAAGGAATCGGGAGTGTGGGATTCTACAGCTTTGGAGTCCCTGGTGGAGGTGGTTACGAGAATGCTTAATCTCCGAGAGTTGCTTGTTTTTACCAGGGCTTTTGAGAAATTGAGGACTTGTATTTTGAGAGGTCGATCGGAGGATATCTTTAATTTTGCAAGGACCGTTAATATTGGCATATGCCATTGCCATGAGGAGCTGGTCAAAAGGACCACATATATGTGTTTGTAAACCCCGCTTTTAATGTTATGTTATTATGTTGATTGGAAAATGTTAAAATTGAATTGAATTACAGAGTTGTTGGTGTACAAACCAGTCGGAACAACTGGCGAACCAACTTACGGACCTACCGATAATTTTTTTAAGTCTGATGAGAGCAGATTTGACTGTGTTCCGCTTGGTTTTGCAAATCACAATATCCAGTAAAGGGACTACACCAATAAATAAACCTGTATTTGGAATGCCGACTATGCGTGGGATCAATGCAAATAAACAAAGGGGGGTTTTCCATCCACACTAAAAAAAGTTAAAGAAAAAGTTAATAATAGCGATAACAATGTAAAAGAAATAAATGTTTTTTAAATGAGAAATTTCAAATGAAAACAGTAAAAAAATTATTTACAATTAATCATTGTTCTTGAAGTGCTTGACAGCAGCGTTGGCAGCATAGCCAAGGATAGCAGCGCCGGCAATACCACCTGCAATGTGCGACTTGTCAAGGCCATCCTTATCGTGGATAAAGTTGCCAATCCTGTCACTGAAGGACTGCTGGTTACCATCCTGCTCCTCAACATTGTCATTCTGGTTGTTATCACCCCTGAAGTGCTTGGCAGCAGCGAAACCAGCGGCACCGAGAAGGGCAGCGCCAGCAGCAGCTCCAGCAATGTGCGACTTGTCAAGGCCATCGCTATCATGGGTAAAGTTATTGAACTTGCTCGAGATGGTCTGGCCGATACCACCGTGCTGCTGCTGGTGCTGGCCACCGTGCTGCTGCTGGTCACCGTACTGCTGCTCCTGGTGCTGGCCGCGGGGGGAGCTGGGACGGTCCTGGTTGAACTGACCGTGGGGAGGCTGGGGGCGATCCTCGCCGTGGTGCTCCTGGTTGTTGTTGAAGTGGGACATATTGATGGAGGTGACAATGTGATTTAGAGAAAGAAAAGAAGTGAAAGGAATAACAAATTTGTATGTAGAACAGGAAAGTAAAAGGCAAGGAGAAAATAGTCGACAGAATACTCAGTTTATATACAGTAGGAGCGAGCAATTCCTTGGGCTCTTCAAAAAAAACTATATTGCTGCTTGGTTGCTTGTTGGTTTGCTTGTTTAAATTCGTTGCGGGAATAGCTACAATTAGAATATTTGCATCTATCTAAATTTGGATGGAAAAAGATGGATGGAAAATCTCCCGATCATTTTCCATTGTTTTCTGTTTACCTCAGCACTGACACTATTGCCCCCGCTGCACGGATGATTTGCAACATAGCTCGCATCACTTGTCGCAAGTAAAAAAGACGAAATTTCGTTGAATTATATCACCAAAATATAAGAATGTATGTGCTGGCATATCCCACACCGACCCTCTCCTCTTATTTGTCTTCATTTCAGATCTTTAGAGTTCCTTGCATTTGTTGTTCATCGTCGTCAAAGCAATGCAAATGCATCTGCAATGAAAATGACAGACAGAATGCAAGCAACTCTGCAACAGATCCTGAAAATGAAGGTGAAACTGGAGGCGCAGGCCATCTGATACTTACGCTTTACAAGAGCATCTTGCACAGACGAACAATAAAAAACAATCTTATCTGGCAATGAAGAACAAGGGAGGAATGATTGGCCACTCTTGGGCATAAATTAATAATAGAAAAAAGCAATAACAAACGAAATAAGCAATGCAAATCTCGGTGAATTGCATTATTTCCTGACTGTATCATCTCATTTTTTTACTTTCATTTGTCTGCTTGAGGGTGCGACTTGTCTTTCTAAAAATAGATGCGGGCAGGAATGCCATTTCAGCCCAATTAAAACATTCGCCTATTGATACGCGTGTCCAAGTTGCGGGCGGGGCTTTTGTATCACGAAATATTTTCCCTCCATGTGCTTGCTTATCCGCAACTCAGGCGTACTGTGAGAAGCTGCAAAGACTGGCGCGAACTCTTCATCTCCATCTGCCTCCTATTTATACCAGGATTACCACACAGTAAAAAAAAACACACATTCGGGAGATGTTTGGGATATTCCGTATTGGCCTTTGGCAGATTAAGGTTTGAAATTTATTGCCCAGATTATTGAAAGAACAAGTCGGCAATGCGTTGTAACAGTCATTTCAAAACCCTATTTTTAAACAAGTAAACGAAGCGTTGCTATGTTCTACTCGGTTATGTTTAACAACTTTAGAAAGTTCGAATAAGCGACATGGCAATACCAACATGTAACAACAGATAACAATTTACATGTATCAATAGAAATAACAAAATTGCTGTGTTTATATTCCTATACAGAAGGCAACAAATTCAACAGCCACCTATCCCTTACAAAATCAAATAAATAAGCAAATGCTCGTCCTTCAGTGCACTAAGCTGCAAGACACAGGCGTGAGCAAAAAAATTGGCAATACTTTAGGGATGGAAAACCTGTTTTTTTAGCGATGCAAGAGATCACGCGTATTTTTTTCATTTTGTATTGTCATTCAAACGCACTTTCCCTGATTTATTATTGCAAAATAGTGGTGTTTGCAGCGAAAAGAGAAAAAAAGCGAAATACATTTAGCACAAAATAAGATTAGAAATTATCCAGGTCAAGCTTGCAGCCATTATAGATTTAGTTGTTGTTGTTGCTGTACTTGTCAAAAAGCTTCTTGCCAATGAGGCCGGCGGCAAGAGCGCCGACGCCAGCAAGGGCAATATGCGACTTGTCAACACCATCCTCGTCCTGGAAGTAGTTCTTCACCTTGGCAAGAGCACCGTGACCAACGGGCCGGCCATTGGCGTCGTACAGATCCTGGTCAAGGAACTTGCCGTTGGAGTCGTACAGCTGGTAGATGGGGCGGCCCTGAGCATCGAAGTACTGCTGCTGCTGCTGCTCCTGTCCCTGCTGCTGCTGCTGCTGAGCGTACTGGTCGTGGTGCTCGTCACCCTTGTTGAAGTAGTTGTAGGCCGCCTTTCCGGCAAAGCCAGCGGCAACAGCACCGGCACCAGCAAGGGCAATGTGCGACTTGTCAAGGCCATCGCTGTCGTGGAAGTACTCGTTGGCCTTGCTCTTGAAAGAGCGGTCACCATCCTCATCAAAGTTGTTGCTCTCGCCAAACTCCTGGTCCTGGGGCTGGTTGTGGAAACCCTGGCCGTGGTGGGGCTGGTTGTGATGTTCCTGGTTGCTGTTGTTGTTGTAGTATGACATTGGGGAAATGAATAGGCTGTCTTGAAGATAATTGAGAAAAGAAAAAGCGAGTGAGATAACAGAAATTGTATGAGAAAAAAGACTGAAAAACGGCTGAACATCTGGTTTATATAAGTCTGGCGGCCAACGCCTTGTGCCTTCAAAAAGTGGCATACTGCTTGATTGTTTGGTTGTATTCCCTCAGCTGGCATAGTATCATAGTGCTCACATTTGGCACAAAAATTAATAAAAATCCAGGCCAATTATTTTTCTTTTCGCTCCATATGCACACTATTCCAATCCTGTTCAGATGATTTGCAGCGTGCCTTGTCTTCTTATATCCCAAGGAGCGAAACTTTGTGTGGCAGAGGCTTTTTGACAAGCCTATCTCGCACCCCCTCCTCCTTCTCCTCTTCTTCATTCTCTTTGCTTGCCCATTGTTTTCTATTTTGCGCCAGGCAGAATAGCGAAGTGGCAAGTTACTTTCGTTGGGTCCAACAGCAATAATAAAATTGGATCTGCCAGGCACGAGTTCCTGAAACAGAAAAAATCAACGCAAAAAGTTGAGCAGAAGCTCTACATTCTGCGTATTGTTCCTGATTGGCCTTCAAGCTGTTCCGCGAAAAAGTCACAAGAGAGCACTGCTTAGCCAATCAACATTTGCCATCGAGACATGCATTCAGACTGTGCTGCCAGGATAACATTTCCTATCATATGATGATTTCCCGCATCTCAGCAGCAGATACTAACGCGGATTTGGTACCCTCATCTGCGTTCTATTTATAGACGAGATATTTGAGTTTTGACAAGTATGTCGTGCGGATGTACAACAAAGCCATGTGTGAAAAGAGTGTGTGTACGCATGTAGTGCTGAAAATCCGAAATGCCGAAAATTTTGGTTGTGTAAACTTATATTTGTTTCATTTTTAATTTTTGTTCGATAAAAATAGTACGCTGCGCTGAATAAAAGTACTCAAACATTGAAATCGTATATCGAAATCAATCGGCCAATACCAATGCGCTTATAAAAAATTATACTGGGACCACCAAAGCAAATGTCTCGAAATACGCCTTCAATTGGACATATGCATCGGCCAACTCTTTATCCTTTTGTAGGCTGTATTTGGACCCAACTGTATTTATGTGGAATTCTAGTCCGCCACATGCATCCTTATACCGATAGTTCTTCAAAAGGCAAAAAGTCCTAAACAGGCCAGCAGAATACGCGTATCTAGAAAGGTTTGAGGCCATTATATCCACGTCGGTTTTGTCATTATCAAGTTTTCCACCAAAATAATTCAATGCACGAATATCTCTGACATCAAAAGACATTTTTAATGGTGATGTAAAACAGTAGTGTGAAATAAAATAATGATGATGTTAAAATACGATATTGTAGATATTTGGGAATGGCACTGTCTTTTATATATGCTGTTAGGACTATTACGCCAAAGTGTTTTATATACGCAACGAAAACAATTAATCAGCCATTAAAAGGGCTTGAATAAAAATGCAATAATGGATGGCAAAAAGCTGGTGCCATGTGAAATATTTTTTTAAAAAAATAGATGTACTAAATATCAGGTGTTTAGAAAGGGCAATTTATACTTGAGCGAATATGAAAGCATCATATGTTTCATGGTGCTTCCGCGTGATATAAATACAAACATAAGCAGATCTGGGGAGCAAGGATGAAAGGAGGGCGTAATGGTCGGCTGGCTGGTTGTTCATTTAAACATTATTATTGTTTGTATCATGATACAATGCAAATAAAAGTTGAGGCGCTGCCGTTTTAAAGTCACGCTATCTATTTTAATTGTCTGAAAAATACACACGCCTAGTTTAATGACAACAATGGCGTTTTAGTTTAGCAGACACGACCGTTTCCACGCCCATCATTATGTGGCCGCTCACATGCTGGTCAATTTCAAATAAAAAAGCATTTTGCAATGTCAGATTGAGCACGGCATATGATAATGTGCAGCCATTATCTATGTTTTGTTTAAATACACTAACAAGTATACTTTTCAAAAGTAATGTTAAGCTAACGCAAAGCAAATCACAAAATATTTAAGGAGTATTTGAATTTGTGCGGGTCAATAAATAAAAGTCAACTATATGCCTGCTGATAACCCAGCTTTGCTTTTATGTTTAATTGTTTATAAATAAATTAGATATAAAATGCAGCATCATATTATAATCATACCTGCTATTTGCAAAGTATAGCCAATCAGAGTTGCTGAATAAAAGAATTTTTACACAAATATAAATTGGACAATATATTATTGTAAATGAAAGAAAACCAGCGCATTATCAGAAAATTAGTGCTGTGGAGCTGTCAGAAGCCTGATTATCTGCTGAACCGGTTGTAAAGTTTTTTGCCCGCAAAGCCGGCAGCAGCGGCACCTGCAAAAGCAAAGAAAGTACGCGACTTGTCCACGCTGCCGTCGTCATCACGGAAAAAGTTCCTCAGCTTGTCCAAAGTGTCCTCTTCAACGGGCTCGCCGTCGGCTTTATATATAATCTGATCGACAAGATTTCCATTGGCATCATACAGCTCGTAAATAGGCTGACCGTCGGCGTCATAGTACTGTGCCTGCTGCTGAATAGCCTGACTCTGCTCCACCGACTCTTCCTCCTCGTTATAGTGGTCATAGATCTGCTTGCCCATGTATCCTACTAGAGCAGCGCCAGCGAGCGCAAAGAACACACGGGATTTGTCAATACTGCCGTCATCATCGCGGAAGTAGTTGCGCAGCTTGTCAATCGTATCCTCCTCGACAGGCTCGCCGTTGGCATCGTACAGGTCCTGCTCGATGAGCTCACCGTTGGCGTCGTGGAGCTGACGGATGGGCGGCCATCGGCATCGTAGTACTGCTGCTTCTCCTGATCGTACTTGTTCTGCTCCTCTTCAGGGTTAAAGTGGTCGTACAGCTTCTTGCCGGCGTAGCCAACAAGTGCAGCGCCGGCGAGCGCAAAGAACACGCGCGACTTGTCCACACTGCCATCCTCGTCGCGGAAGTAGTTGCGCAGCTTGTCCAAAGTGTCCTCTTCGACGGGCTCACCGTTGGCATCATACAGATCCTGCTCGATGAGCTCGCCGTTGGCGTCGTGCAGCTGGTCAATGGGCTGACCGTTGGCATCGTAGTACTGTTGCTTCTCGTCATCGTACTTGCTCTTCTCCTCCTCAGGGTTGAAGTGGTCAAATACTTCTTGCCGGCGTAGCCAACGAGCGCGGCACCGGCAAGAGCAAGGAACACACGCGACTTGTCCACGCTGCCGTCCTCGTCGCGGAAGTAGTTGCGCAGCTTGTCCAAAGTGTCCTCTTCGACAGGCTCGCCATTGGCATCGTACAGATCCTGCTCAATCAAGTCACCGTTCGCGTCGTGAAGCTGGCGGATGGGACGGCCATCGGCATCGTAGTACTGCTGCTTCTCCTGCTCATACGAGCCTTGCATTTCCTCTGGGTTAAAATGGCGGTAGATCCTCTTGCCCAGGTATCCAACAAGAACAGTGCCGGCAAGCGCAAATAGCACGCGCGACTTGTCAATGCTGCCATCATCATCGCGGAAGTAGTTGCGCAGCTTGTCAATTGTATTCTCTTCGACGGCTCGCCGTTGGCATCGTACAGGTCTTGCTCGATGAGCTCACCGTTGGCGTCGTGGAGCTGGCGGAATTGGACGGCCGTTGGCATCGTAGTACTGCTGCTTCTCCTGCTCGTACTTGTTCTGCTCCTCTCTGGATTGAAGTGGTCGTACAGCTTCTTGCCGGCGTAGCCAACAAGTGCAGCGCCGGCGAGCGCAAAGAACACGCGCGACTTGTCCACACTGCCATCCTCGTCGCGGAAGTAGTTGCGCAGCTTGTCCAAAGTGTCCTCTTCGACGGGCTCGCCGTTAGCATCATACAGATCCTGCTCGATGAGCTCGCCGTTGGCGTCGTGCAGCTGGCGAATGGGACGACCGTTAGCGTCATAGTACTGTGCTTTTCGTCATCGTACTTGCTCTTCTCCTCCTCGGGGTTGAAGTGGTCAAATACCTTCTTGCCGGCGTAACCAACGAGCGCGGCACCGGCAAGAGAAAGGAACACACGCGACTTGTCCACACTCCGTCCTCGTCGCGGAAGTAGTTGCGCAGCTTGTCCAAAGTGTCCTCTTCAACGGGCTCACCGTTGGCATCGTACAGATCCTGCTCAATCAAGTCGCCGTTCGCGTCGTGAGCTGGCGGATGGGCGGCCATCGGCATCGTAGTACTGCTGCTTCTCCTGCTCATACGAGCCTTGCATTTCCTCTGGGTTAAAATGGCGGTAGATCCTCTTGCCAGGTATCCAACAAGAACAGTGCCGGCAAGCGCAAATAGCACGCGCGACTTGTCAATGCTGCCATCATCATCGCGGAAGTAGTTGCGCAGCTTGTCAATTGTATTCTCTTCGACAGGCTCGCCGTTGGCATCGTACAGGTCTTGCTCGATGAGCTCACCGTTGGCGTCGTGAGCTGGCGGATGGGACGGCCATCGGCGTCATAGTACTGCTGCTTCTCCTGCTCGTACTTGTTCTGCTCCTCCTCTGGATTGAAGTGGTCGTACAGCTTCTTGCCGGCATAGCCAACAAGTGCAGCGCCGGCGAGCGCAAAGAACACACGCGACTTGTCCACACTGCCGTCCTCATCGCGGAAGTAGTTGCGCAGCTTGTCTAGAGTGTCCTCCTCAACGGGCTCGCCGTTAGCATCATACAGATCCTGCTCGATGAGCTCGCCGTTGGCGTCGTGCAGCTGGCGGATGGGACGACCGTTGGCGTCGTAGTACTGCTGCTTTCGTCATCGTACTTGCTCTTCTCCTCCTCGGGGTTGAAGTGGTCAAATACCTTCTTGCCGGCGTAACCAACGAGGGCGGCACCGGCAAGAGAAAGGAACACACGCGACTTGTCCACGCTGCCGTCCTCGTCGCGGAAGTAGTTGCGCAGCTTGTCCAAAGTGTCCTCTTCGACAGGCTCACCGTTGGCATCGTACAGATCCTGCTCAATCAAGTCACCGTTCGCGTCGTGCAGCTGGCGGATGGGACGGCCATCGGCATCGTAGTACTGCTGCTTCTCCTGCTCGTACTTGTTCTGCTCCTCCTCTGGATTGAAGTGGTCGTACAGCTTCTTGCCAGCGTAGCCAACAAGTGCAGCGCCGGCGAGCGCAAAGAACACGCGGGATTTGTCAATGCTGCCATCTCATCGCGGAAGTAGTTGCGCAGCTTGTCAATGTATCTCTTCGACGGGCTCGCCGTTGGCATTGTACAGGTCCTGCTCGATGAGCTCACCGTTGGCGTCGTGAGCTGGCCAATGGGCTGACCGTCGGCGTCGTAGTACTGCTGCTTTTCCTGCTTGTACATATTTGCTCCTCCTCTGGGTTGAAGTGGTCGTACAACTTCTTGCCGGCGTAGCCAACAAGTGCAGCGCCGGCGAGCGCAAAGAACACACGCGACTTGTCCACGCTGCCGTCCTCGTCGCGGAAGTAGTTGCGCAGCTTGTCCAAAGTGTCCTCTTCGACGGGCTCACCGTTGGCATCGTACAGGTCCTGCTCAATGAGCTCACCGTTGGCGTCGTGCAGCTGGCCAATGGGCTGGCCGTCGGCGTTGAAGAACTGATGGGCTTGCTCGTTGTATCTGCTCTGCTCCTCCTCGGGTTGAAGCGCTCAAGGATTTTCTTGCCAGCCAAACCTACAGCAAAGGCGGAAATACCAGCAAATGCGACGCGCGATTTGTCAACGCTACCGTCATCATCGCGGAAAAGGCCCTTGGCCTTGTTCATAAACGAGCTGCCATCGTCATTGTTATCGGCGGCATACTGGTATTGATCATAAAAAGACATGTTTCAGCCAACAATATGTAAAAAAAATAAAGTCGATAGAGTAGCTTTGTGTATATTGAGAGTTTTGAAGTTAATGGATGTAAAAACAGTAAATAATAAAGTATTTCAAAAAAGAAAATGTATATAAAATGACTTGGCTGGATATTTCAATTTATAAAAATCTGGACAGCCCAAAAATTTCTCTCGGACAAGAAAATGGTAAATATTCCTCATGTTAATGTAAATGCGTTTAAAATAGCCAACGTATTCTCAACACAAAGTTTGTAGAAAGAAAATACAATAATTATTAGGATACCCTTCCTCATCTCATTGTTTTCCATTATTCCTCAACATTTTTCTATTTTTCTTTTCTTTAGCATTGTAGCTGCCACTCAAATGATTTACGCTTTGGCATGTTGCCCTTTGCCGCATGAACTTCCTTCTATACCGAATTTCTTGGCTTCCGTTTGCAAAAAAAACACAAAACAGTTCAAACTTTTATTTTTATTCCCCGCTCGCTTGCTCGCCTGATTTGTTATTGTAATGGTGAATGTCCTTGCGGGATACAAACACCAAGAAATATTGTTTGAGATTTATTTGCTTGTGTATAAAATATATAAAAATATTATAGTACAGAAAAGACAACACAGAGAGAGAGAAAAGCCAAACATTGCGCTAAATTTCTAGAAGTGTTTTTGAGCGCAATGTTTCTGGGTTTCTAATTTAAATATAGATGATTTCGCTGTGTCATTAACAAATTGTGTAAATAAAAATTGCAAAATTTGTCCGCATCTTGAGATGTGCAAACAGGACATGCAAAAAAACCATGTGCTGGGATTTGCTGTCCTCATCTGATATCTATAAATAGAAAACGGCGCATAATAGACAATATGCGTCAATGCAAAAAAAGGGGTTAGATTTTTGAAACGCTGTCAGAAATAATTTGTTGCTTGAAATAAAATAGTAAACAAACAAAAAGGCCTTAAAAAAGTTAACTTGAAATAAGAGTTATGAAAGGGCAGAAAAAGGGTCAACACAAGTGTGGTCTCTTTTTCAGTAGGGGTTGCCATAGGGGTTGCCTGCGGGAGGAGGGCCATGTGAGATCCATAGGGGTTACCCTGGGGAGCCGGGGGCTGTTGAGCACCATAGGGGTTACCCATAGGGGGGCCCTGCTGCTGCTGCGGAGCCATTTGCGAATCATACGGAGAGTTCTTCTGGTCACCACCGTAGAAAGTACCATTCCCCCAATTTCATTGCCCATCTGCATTCTCTGCTTTTCCTTCTTATTATCGATATACTTCTTGGCACCAAAGGCGACCAGACCAGTGAGCAGGGCAGCGCCGACAACGTGGCCGGTACGAATCTCGGTCTGCTCCTGGTTGTACGGATCAACAGTGGTCTTTGTGAAGAACTCCTTGATGCCGCGCTCGCCCTCCTCGTTTTCGCCCTGGTCTTCGTTGTAGTTATAGTTTTGCTTTTCAGCGGGGTACTCGTTGCCATACTGCGATGACTGGCGGCCATACTGGAGCGGGTGGTTAAACTCGTCGGGGCGACCGCCGAAGACTTGCTGCTGCTGCTGAGGCGGCTGCTGGCTGTAGTCTTGGAACTGCTGTTGCTGGTTGTAGTCCTGGAACTGCTGCTGGGGCGGCTGCTGGCTGTAGTCGCCGTATCCGTGGCTAAAGTTTTCGTTGTTGTTCATTATAATGATGCTAGAAAAAAAGTGAGAGTTTGAAAAGATAAAATTAAAAAATTATGTGAAGAAAAATAAAGAAAAAAGAAAGAGGAAGAGAGACATGCACGAAGGCTTGAGATATTAAGAAAAAATAATGGAGCGGTAGATGGATTTCCGCCGAGAAAAATAAAAAGGGCCGCCCAAAAATAGAAAGGAGACTTCAAAAAGGAGCTTATTCATTGACACAAAAAAAACAAGCAAACACCTCGTTTATTAGCAATTTTCCACATTACTTTAAAAGTCCGAAGTTCTTTTTCGCTTTTCGCTTTTCGCTTTTCGCCTCTTTTTTACCACAAGGTTGTCCGTAGTAAAAAAAATACAATGGATAAATTGGTTATACTTTCTCTTCTCTCTTCTATAGAAAGCTTTGTAAAAGCAAATTTTTCGAAGAGAGCTTGTTCGTGAAAGAACGCCAAGCGCACCAGCTCTTTTCCCACACGGGGGCTGGGGGGGGGGGAGCGTTGTTACATTTTGCAGTCATTTTTTTGCCAACACGGGTCTCGCACATGCTGCTCTGCTGCACACGGACTTTAATCGCGCAGCAGCTTCCCCTCTTCCTTGCATTTGTTCTGTACAGTTTTTTATTTGCACAATGAATGCAACGTGTGAGAGTGAAGCCCCGATGAACCCCGGCCTTTAAACACCTCATTTCGCAGTTTTCTATGAGCCAAAATCATTAAATAGGGTTTTCATATTAGAACAAAATGGCCGTAAAACCATCTTAGGAGAGGGAGAACGCCTAGATGCCACCACAGCTCTCAGGCCTTGAGACCCAAAGGACCGCTGCTCCCAGGAGGCACGTGCATATCAACCGACCCGCGTCCGTTGGCCGTTTCGCCCTTGCCACCGCTCTCGCCTGCTACTCCTGTCCCGCCAGCTGCCGGGCTGGCCGCTGCTACCGCAACCACCGCCGAAGCTCCATTGGTTGGTGTCACATGATTAGTTCCCTGCTGCTGCTGCTGCTCGCCCTTGCGCGACGCAACGACAGCGGCGGTTGCCGGCGCCGACGCAGTGCTCTGCGGCTGAGCAAGGGAAGACAATATCGGACGATAATTATTTACAGGCAATGCTGCCAGTTGCTGTTGCTGCCACTGTGAAGGCTGCTGCTGCTGCTTCAAAGCAAGGGGCGGAGGCGGCAGAGGCCGATTATTCGGATGCAATGCTGACTGTTGCTGCTGCTGACCGTTGACGCGGCCAAGAGCCTTTTGCTGATTGGCAGCAGCCTGCTTGATCACCCGCTGGCTGCCATCCACTACAGCCTTTACAACCGAGGGGGGCTGCTTGGCCGCACCGCCGTTGCTGTCGCTGCCGCCGTTGCTGTTGCCGCTGGCTTAGGCGCGGCAGGCCCAGCACCGCCTTGGGCGTTCCATTACCAGCATCCAGCGCCTGCTTCTTTTTGGGTTGGCGCGGCTGGCGCGCCTTGCGCTTCTTTCCCGCTGCGGCCCCAGGCTCAGGCGCTGTCGACGGCACAAACAGGCGGCGAAATCCGCCGGCATGCTCGCGCGGGAACACAGGCAGCTGCATGGCCGCGTAATCAGCGTCCATCTCCTCGGGGGCCAGCCCAGACACCGCCAGACGCTGCTTGCGCATATGCACCAGACACTTTTGGGCTGTCTGTGCCGACCGCCGCGTGCGCTTGATCTGCTGGATATTGCTGGCCTGCTGCGTGATCAGCGCCACATCCTCGTCTACAGAGTACGCGCTGGCGCCGAAGCGCGCAGAGGCCTTGCCGCCATAGCGCCGGTCGTCCTGTACCCGCATGTCGCGTAGCCGCCAGAGCTTCCGCTGCTGGGCATCCGCCATCCGGCTCCGTAGCTGCTGCCGCTGGAACAGGAACGTGTAGTTGACTGTCTGTTGCCACGACTCGTGCAGCTTTTGCTTCTGCTTGAGCCACTCGGTATGTGCAAATTCCAGCCGCTCAAGCTTTGCATTGTGGATGCTGGTGATCTTTTCAACGTGCCGCTCGAAATCAGAGTGCTGCCCTGAAATAAGATGCTCCTCTTCGATTTGCACCTGCCGAAGGCGCTCGCTATACAACCGCTCGCGCAGTTTGGCAAACTCAATCTCGATGCTGGTCAGCTCCGCCAGTGCCTCGGAACGACGCGCCTCGTTAGCCAGGACGTCCTCATCCTCGTCTTCACCCTCCTCATTCTCATCCTCATCCTCTTCGTCGTCGTTCCCGTTGTCCTCGTCGGCCGCATCGCCGGCCTCGTCATCCATGGCTGCCAGCTCTTTGCCCGCCATGCCAGCACCATTTTCAGGCAGACGCGGTGGCTCAATCTCAGTGTCCAAGTCCACATCCATTTCATTAGACATGTCGTCCTGCGCATCGGTGCGCGGACTCCTGCTACCAGCATCGGGCGTGTGAGCGGTGCTAATCAGGTTGGGGAACGCAGCAAGGCTGTCCTCGTCCTCGTTCACATCCATCTCGTCTTCATCGCTCTCCCGCCGACAAAGAATCGTGTTGCCAGCCGCCTGCTTCGAGGGCACCGCGGATGACGCGCTGGGCTTGGAAAGGTAGTATCCGCCACAGGCACTGATTCGCTCACTCGGGATGTGCTCGTCCTCATTGTCGCCCTCGCCCCCGCCCTCATCATCATCGGAAGTCTGGCTCCCTGACGCAGCCTTATCTGACGTCGATTCCCTGTTGCTTGCGGTGGCGCCGAATGGAGATCCGCACGTGTAAATCCTATGGTCACCTGACCCATCTCTACCTTGGTTGCTTTTGGCTGCATCGAGCTGCTCGCTTTGCGCCTTGCTACCGCCAGAAATGCTGTCCTCCAGCGACATCTCCTCACGGTCACCCATCTCTTCAGTGTCAGAAAGATGCTCGTGGTGGTGGTTATGGTGGTGGTTGTGCCCGTGCGCGCTGCCCTCAGCGGCCAGGTCCAGCGGGTGATCAAGCACCGAGCCACTGGAACTGGAAATCGACGAGTGTGAAGAGACGCTGCTGAGTGTTTCGAGCTCAGAGTCGTAGGCAAATGGATCGTCGGATCCAATCAGCTCAAGTGGTCCCCGGCCGTCGGCAGTGGGGGCCGGCCCGTCCTCAGCTTCCATTTCATCGCCATTGACGGATACCGAGTCCTCGGGCATCACCGGTGGCGCACGAAAGACCTCCTCGGTCAAATCACTGCCGGAACTCTTTATGCTTCCAGTCTTGCTGTTGCGACGACGACGACGTCCACCAGCCATTTGGATGAAGAAAAAAGAAGCAAAAGTGCGTGTGTGTGTGTGTGTGTGTTTGGTTCGGCTAATAAAAGGGCTTTATCCGGATTACCCTTTTCCTCCTTTGGTGTTTTGTTTGTTGTCGAGCGGCCTCTAACCTGCGGCCACCTACAATCGTGTATACGTATGTGTGTGTAGTGAAGTGCGGTTGCTTTAGCTGTGTCATGTTTTGTCTCTTTTTCTAGCGCGTGTCCAGCGATCATGTTGGATGGGAAAAAAGAGAATAGGGGAAATAAAAATAAATCAAGATGCAGAAGACCCGAGCGGCCACAAAATATAATGATAATCGTGCCGACTCGATGATAAAGACAACGACAACGACAACGACAACGACAACGACAACGACGACGACAACGACAACGACGATGCGGGTGGCCGGTGTTGCCCTGTCTGCGTGCTGACTGCGTGAGCAGCGAGCAGAGTACCCGAGCAAGGGGTATTGTTTGTTGTGCGAATCAAGAGCAGCCCTTTTAAAAAGGCAAAGAAAAAAGAAAAAATTCAGCGCGAATCAAGTGACAAGGGACCTGCAAAATGGCCACAAAAGAAAGCAAAATAACAATGGTCGAAAAAAGAGCGAAGAAATGCAAATCAACAGTTGATGCAGATGCGGATTCTATTAGGGCGGGCGGACGATAACTGGGGTGTGCCGCACACCTTTTCGGAGCAAAAAAAGCTGTGGCGTGTGCGTGTGTGGTGGGCCGGTCCAGTAGTGAGAGTACCAAGTCGCCAGGCACGATGGATTACAAGTGCACTACAAAGAGCGCAATGGCTAGTGAAAGAGAGAGAGAGGCCATGGATAAAATAAAGACAACCGATGGCTTTCGTCGGTTTCCCCAACAAACGAGTAAACAAAACAAGTTGAAATTGCGCCATTCTCAATAGCCGAATTCGTTAACTGACGAAGGGGGGAGGGAAAATATGAAACCTTACCTCTCGATGCAATACGTTGGGTCCGGGGGGATATAACAAGTCCTCGATGTTCCCGAAGACACTCAATTCCAAGCGAATGGCGTTGCTGTGGGTGCTAAAAGTTAGTGCCAGCAAAGTCGAAGGTGTGCCCAAATGTTCCGTTGGCCTATACGCGCGTATATCCGCAAAACAGGTGTGTTTCAAAGCGTGTTCGTATGCGTGCCTGAATATCCAAAGAGTCGCCGGCAGATAAGCGCTGCGTATTTAGTAAGTAGGTAGAGTGATGGCTAGAATAGAAGAAGCGTGCAAGAAGCAAGCGTAGGCTGAGAACGAAGGAGAGTAATAAAAAAGTACAAGTAAGCAAAAATAACTAATTTGCTTGTTAAAAACTTTTTTCAAAAAAGAATTACAGTATAAAAATGAAAGTAGGGTTAAAAAAAATAGAAAGAGCAAAGAGTGAGATGATGTGAGAGGGGGAAAGAGGGCGAAGTGAGTACAAAACCTGCCCGTCTCTGTTCAACGCGGGCTGCCTCGACTTCAGCTGCTTTTTTTCTTGCTTTTTTTCTTGCTTTTTTTTTGTCCTTTTCCCCTCGCCCTCTCGCTCCTTTTGCAGCCGTTTTTCCATGCAGCATCGCTGCAACAGTCAATGATCTGCAGATTAAATTAGTGATTCGATTGTCAATTGGTCCATTTTTCACGTGGAATGCCGATCATTGTACAGTAATAAAAATGCAAGTACGAAAAAAAAGACGCCTTATAAGCAAGCAACTCGAATTTGACGTGCTGGACAAAAACGTCTACACTTCGTCATATAAGCAAGTGGATCTACAGATCTATTTTCTCTGGGCGAAGTCCCGCTCTGTGCTAAACAACTGACGGCTATAACATCCATAATATGCGAATGAATCAATCCGTGCACTGCCTACGGGGATGGGGTAGCCCCAGAAGAGGGTGCCTCCTTGGCTTTGCACCCGGCTGCTGCTGACTCTTTGCCGAATGATCGCATTACCTTTTAATGAAATGTAAAGGTAAGTGCGCAAATACAATCTCAAAGGTTACCCCGAAGGTTGGGTATTTGCTACAGTCTATTTTTTCGCAGTGGATACGCAAATGCAAATGCCATGTATGTTTGGACGAAATAATGGATCCGTTTGGCAAATCAACATACAAGTTCAAATTACAAAACCAAAAGCCAATGAGTATACAACCAATTACAAACTGTATCACCTTGCCCAGAATATGCTTTATTGCAGACCTGGATGCACGCCCCCACCTCATCACGATTAAATGTAAAGTAAGATATTAAAATTTTTGTTTTTAAAAGTAGCAAGAAAATTTAAAGAAAAATTAGTTGTGTAGAATTAAATGTATATGTACTTGTTCTAAAGGTGTTTAGTGTTATCATTGTAATTTGCTGCGAGCAGTCTCTGACGCAGATGGTGGTGGTACACGGGCATTACCCGAAAGAAGAGACGGCAGCTGTGTCGGGGATGTTGATCGCGATGTGCGCTGCGAGGAAAATGGCGTGAACGGGTTCTCCGGTATATCAATAGAGATCGAGTCAGCCGAAAACTCCTCCGAATTCCTGCTGTCATAGTAGTCACGGCCAAGCATCGAGTACTTGTCTCTCTGCTCCTGGTGTGACAAAAAGACCAGCAGCGCAGAGGCAACGACTGAGACAAGGAAAATAATGTCAAACCAGCGCTTGTAAAAGTAAAACCCAGTAGTCTGCAGAACAGCAGAGATCATTGGGCGGTACTTTGGCGGCAAGGACATGCGCATCATAAGCACACAGGAGACAAAGTACATGCCCATTATTTGCGCAAGGAACATCACAATGTTGGCGGGCTTGATCATGCTAGAAAAGGGCATGTTGAAGAGCTTAGCAAACTGAATCAGCAGTCCGCGGATGGACCCAATGACCATGATGCCGACTAGGGCGAAGCTCAGCTGCTGCGACCAAAATGCCATATCAAAGTCTGGGCTTACATGAGTGGCTGCCAAGGTCAACGCACTGGTGACAGGGTCCGAATGGCCAACGCGGTTGAGCAAGATGCCGCCCAGCGTCATCGCAATCTTGCTGACACAGAACATGGCAAAAAAGTAGCCCAGCACATTGCGCGACCGGCCAGCCAGAGTCTTTGACTCCTCGTAGCGGTCGTGCTCCAGGCACATTGCCTCGACATCGGCAAAAAGCTCCTGCGTGACGCGCTCCAGGTTATCGATCTCCTGCCGCAGCTCGCCAAGCCCGCGATCCCTCGACAGCCCAGAGCCACCCGCATGCAGCAGGCTGCCCCACGCCGACGACATAAAGGCGCCAACCGCACTGCGAGCGCCCTTGGCCTTACCAGCCTCTTCGGGCTTGGTAGTCAGAGATATCATGCGTACGAGCATTTTTTTCTTATCCGCCAGCAGCCCTAGCGAGTAATGCAGCTGCCGCCGCATGCCCTCAAGCTGCACGGGACTCACTTTGTGCACGAAAACAAACAGCTGGCGGTACGGGCTGTTAACAGCACCAAAGCCCGAAAGCACAGCCATCAGGGCCACACCCACTACGCCCACACGCGCAGTCACCGGCTCAATCGACACCATGTCGGCGGTTCCCGTCGCCTCACGGATACGCGAGAAGCTGTCCAAAGGCAGGTACATTCCCAGGCTCCAGAACGCATAGAAAAAAACCGCCCACAGCACGAGCGAGTAGATGATGCGCCGGTACAGCGGGTTCAGCGCTCGCCTCCGCGTGTTCGACAAGAGAACAAACGCCTGGCACAGCGGTAGCACAACGACAATGGTCAACAGCAAGAACCCAAGGTCCGCGCGCCAGTAGTACCACCGCACCTCCTTGCTCAGCACATCGCTAATCTCGAAAATAACCAGCTCAAACAGAACACTGCCTTGCGCAAAGACCAAAGAAAATACGGCGTATACGAGCGCCTTTTGGCCGTCAAACCACCGCTTGCGTTTCAATTCCTCTTGCTGCTGCTGATGTGATTGTGGAAAAAGGTCCACGTTGTGGCTGCTGTCCAGCGACAGCGGCTCCAGCATCACGCTGCTCAGCTGGCTGGTCTTGGCCGTCTCTGCAGGGCCCGACACCGGAGTTGACACATCGACCGACTCGAGCACTCGACGGGCCAAAAACACCCATCCTATGAAGAAGCTCAAGGCGAACGAGCCCGCGAGCACAATTGTGTCAAACTGTGACATTGTTATTATTTATGAGTGTAAATTTTTCCTGTCAGCTGTGAATGCATCCGTCCAATGAATGTGAGCTAAAGAAAATAATATTATGATGAAATAAACAGAGTAGAAAGAAGGGGTGCTAAAAATAATAGTAAAGAAAATATCAACAAGACAAAAAAGGGACAGAATAAACCTCAAGCTAATAAAAAAATCTATTTTTTGGGCAAGCCAGAGCTTGAAATAGAAAATAAAAGCTAGGCAAAATCGAGAGCGAGAAAAAAAAACGCTATTTTGTCTTTGAACTTTTCCCTTTTGTCTTTGTCTGGGCATGCCAAGTATTCTTAAAGGCCACAAGGCACAAAGACAAGGCTTAAAATAATTCCACTCGATCCACAATCCACAATCCCCAGAATCTGAATTGGTCAGTCAAGAAAAGTGGTACAAAATTGCAAGCGGAAAAATCGCGGATTCTATTCGGGTTCCTGGAAGCAGGCGAGTAAACAGGTTAAAAAGACGTTCCAGCTGCACTTCAGTGCGTATGCATTTTTTGCAAATGGAGGCATGTCCACGCAATCTCTTTTTATTTGTAAGTTGGTTTGCAAAACAAAAATTTTGCAAAGTAAAATCGATTTGGCCTCAGTTTGAAATAGAAAATCAACTAATCTACAGATTGCTTAATCACCAGTCACCAAGGGTCGCTTGCGCCGCATGGGTCCGCAAGCAGCAAGCTTCCTTAATAACCTGATGGATGCAGGGATGAACCAGCCGCCGTTACTGCCTCTCGCAGCAGTGGCGGTAGAGCTATTGCCACTTGAGTTGATGCAGGATCCTGAGATATCTGGATTGGAGGCAGAAACGGACGCGGTATTTGTAAGGGAAGCAGTAGAAGGGAGCGGCAACTGCCCAGGTCCCTCGATTTTGGACAGCTCGGCATTTCTGGTTTTAGTTGGAGGAGAAGTCATCCCACACGATGTAACCTGCATCATGAATACGGGAGTGGCATCAAGCCTGTGCCCAATAATTAGCTGCGACGCTGTCTTCCTCTTGCTGAGGAGAAAACCCGGCTTGGGTGGCGCACACGGCATCGAGAAGCACCGCTGGGAGCGCAGGCGGCTGTCGATTGTGCGAAGAAAAACTGGCTCCGGCCGTTGGACTTCTACGTGCCCACTCGCCACCGGATGGATGCAAGCGGGGGTGTATGGTGATTTGGTCGGCCGGCTGGGGATGGTTGCAGTGTGGCTCAGTGCAATGCCCAAGCTGAAGCGGCCTTTGTCTTCATTAAACAGGGCCTCGTTGGAAAACATGTCCGAGAGCCTGAAATCAAAATCCATTATATTCGAGTTATGCCGAAGCTTTGGGAATGGTTCCAGACGCCGGTACGCGGTGGCTGGTGGCGGTGTTAGGTGTGGCGGACCGCTTATCGTGGCGGTTGACGAGGGCAAAGACCTCGGTGAGGATGCGCCTGATGACCCGTCATAATCCTCCTCGGTGGTCGAACCGTCATTCAAAGAAGTGGAGGACACAGAAAAGGATGAGCGCAGGGCGCTAGGTGTCTCCAGCACTGCTGGGGATACTACAAGGCTGACCCTTGCCGGGTCACTGATGCTGCGCGTATGGTCGCCCACAACACTGCCACCGCTGCAGTTGCTAGCATCCGATTTTTGGCGCCGCCGACGCATAGACGTAAAGCTAACCTTGTTACCCAGGATGCTACGTCGTCTGTTTCGCGCGCGAATTTGCCTTGAAAAGTCCCACATGGGCGCCAAGCCTCCAGGTCTCTCCATATGGCCCGAGGTATCCGTCGACGGCATTGGGTTCCACGATAAAAGACCGCGACGCTTGCTTTTTTGTGATTTGAAAATGTTGTCCAAGATAAACGGGTCGTTGGGTGGCTGCAGAACATCGACGCGCGTGCGTGGCTCGCACACCGAAAACAATGTGCGGTCTGTGACCGTAGAGCCGTTGGTTCTGCGTCCAGCCAAGTCAGAGTGGAATTGGAACGCATTTTTTAAAAGAACAGCTCGGTGCGGGGTGTGACAGAGCGTACGCGTGAGCGTCTGCAACTCGTCTTGGTTTGTCATAGTCATTAAGATGTATAAAATAATTGGGTGATGTGGAAGAGGCGTCTGGGAAAATTAAAAATTGAAGAAAGGGAATGAGGGCGTTAAAAGTGGTATATGAAGTGATATATGGAGTGGATGCTACGAATAAAAGGGAAAGAATATTGAATATTTAAATATGCAGAATATTATAGTGTTTGAGGCATTAGAAGAGAAAAATAAGCGGTAGATAAGAGTGCATGAGGTAAATGAAAATGTGAAAAAGTTTGTCAAAAGATGGAATAGCCGGCGGGAGGAGTTTGTTTTATTGAAACTGGGACTTCAGAAGAAAGGACCCGGAAATAAATATCGGATGCGATATTCCAGTATATAATTTGTTGGTATTGGCAGTAAAAAAACCAAACGTAAATTAAATTATCGGTATATATTGTTCGTAAGTTTGTTTTAGTTATGTCCGGTCTGCGAGAATAATCATGCAATGTAAAGTGGTAGCGTCTAGCATCCAATAATATAACTTTTTATTTTTTGGAATACAGGCGGCCAGTTAAACAACAAAGACGGTTTGCGTAAAATAAAAATGGGCGTATGTGCGTAGGAGACAGAAGGAGAAGAGGGAGAATAAGGAGGAAGAGGGGTGAAATGGCAAGATGAGAAAGAATACAGAATAAAACGTGATAGGATGGAAAACGCAATTAGGCTCAATTGGCTTTATAAAGCTCGCAGTAGCAAAAGGGAGCCAGTGAACAAAAATGTGTTAGCAAATGGGGCGCATAGCAGTTAATTAAACTGCAGACCAGACCGATATTTAAACGGTTACATGGTTTCCTTTTACATAGTAAAACAATTTAAATGGTCTTTTGCAGAATATCATGGTTACTGTGAAGCCCAGTCAATTGTTTATTCGAGCACCCCATTTGGCAACTGATTGAATGCAAGTAAAGCAAGCAAGCAGAATTGCAGGCCATTTGGGGGGCGATTAAAGTTTGAAACAAGCTTGTGTACAATATTCTTAACGCAATTCGAACTGCCAGAAAATCATTTAATTGATTGTTACTAATTCGAGCCGCCCCCTTTCGAGGCAATGAATAACAATATATTGTTATTGTTGTTGCTTGCTAGTGCTCAAGTTTGCTAATATGCAAATCACGTTTAAAGGACAAGAGCTAAAGAGGGATACGAGGGACATATTGCATTGCAATTGTCTTTCATTTTTCATTTGCACCAGAATATGCTATTTTGCTTGAAGAGAAAGCAAATAAGAAGCTAAGCGCGATTGTTGCAATGAACTTTGTTTTACATTTTTGTGTGTGAGCAAAACAAACGATCGATATTTGCATTATCTGCAATCCGAACAATGTCAATTTTGGTGCCTTTTTTACAACGCAAGCATTGTATGACCAATCCTTTGCATCAATGGATAGTCATTTCTCTATCGAAAGCTTATAGTTCAGGTGACTAAACAAAAAATCAGAAAGCAAATATCACAATCAAAGCGCACACGCAATTATTTAGAATTTCAATTTCTACAACTAAAAAATGGCGGTCTAATATATTATTGTTGCCAATGCCAAACCATCGGTAACGTCTCCTTTGTCTGATGTCAATTCAATGTGTGAATAAGATATGGCTGAAGCTTTATTACAAGCCACTGCGAGTATATTCATACTTGGACAAAACAACAAACATGCGTTCTAGAACTTACTGGCCAGCCATGCGCATGCCTTGACCAAGAACACGAACCAGCTAAAAAATGTAATTTAATTATCAACCAGTGCAACGACTTTTTTGTTATTTTATAGTATATTCTTGTTTTTCAACCAGAAAACAATATACAAGTAGCTATTCACACGGCAGTTTGATTGCCAGCTGAATAGGACTTCAGTAAGAGGAATAAGGGACATTCAAAGTTTGCGCATTGAATTGCTGGTTACATTTACACCAATGTGGGGACTAAAGCAAGTAATACCAACACTCCAATAGCATCTGTAGTCTTTTTTGTTATGAATTCTATAAACACACTCGATCATCTGGGCTTTTGTTGACAACATTTCAATATTTGGCCAGCTCAACACAAAGTAGGCAGCGATGATCAACAATAATCATCGGATCAATAACTTGATCAGATCAGACATCTTTTTTTTCTTCAGCAGTCGTATTTTTCGAAACTGCACACCCAAAGAGAAAAAAGCTGCTGCTCAAGTAACAATTCCAATATTCAAGAAGAAAAACTGCACTTGACAAACTTTGTAATTTTTGTATTGCTACTTTCATTGTACAAACTTTATTTCCACTTTCGCTCTCTCAAAATTCAATTAGGTTGAGCAAACAAAAAACAATTAGAAACAGCCATGGCAGGTCTTACCGAAAAGAAGCTGCGTACCGAAAGCGCAGCCACGAAGCAGCAGCAAAAGCCGGCGGGGAGCCGTCTGTTTGATCCGTACAGAGCCATTGGCTATATTACCAGCAACATACCGCACTCTATCCAGTACCGGGGCCAATCGGCGTTCATTACAACTGGTATTGGACGGTCATTCCATGTGTACGATGCGGACAAAATTACCCTGCTGTTCGTAGGCCCGCACTTTGCCGCCGATATCACATCGGTCATCTCGATCGGCGACGAGACTTTTGCGTCTTCGGGCGGCCAGGTGACGGTCTGCCGCCGCGGAAAAAAGGTGTGTGATCTGGAGGCTGTGAACCGCGGCGAGATCAGCAACTTGATGCAGTTTGGCGACCACATCATGGCGATCAGCGAGGACAACACAGTGGTCATTTGGAACAAGGACACCCGGGAGCTATTTACCGAGATCGAGTTCCAAAGCGAGTCGTTCCAGGTGACGTCTATAGTGCACCCGAGCACATATGTGAACAAGGTTGTCATTGGAAGCGCCCAGGGAACCATGCAGGTGTGGAATATCCAGACTCGCCGGTGCCTGTACGAATTCAAGAGCTTTGGCAGCGGCATCTCATGCATGGCTCAGACGCCGGTCATTGATGTTTTGGCTTTGGGCCTGCTCGATGGGCGCGTGCTCTTGCACAATGTCAAGCAGGATCGCGCGGTCATGCAGCTTAGCCAGGAGGGCCGTGTCACTGCAGTCTCATTCCGCACGGACGACGTGCCAATGATGGCCACTGCCAACGCCGAGGGCGATGTGGCCCTATGGGACCTCAACAACAAGCGCCTTCTGCACGTGCTGCAGGGCGCACACGACAGTTCGATCCCATCGATTGACTTCCTCACCGGGCAGCCGATGCTGGTGACATCAAGCGCCGACAACTCGATCAAGCACTGGCTCTTTGACGGCCAAGACGGCGTTCCCCGTCTTCTGCGTCACCGCAGCGGCCATTTCTCTGCGCCGCAGTTAATCAGGTACCACGATGAGCAAGGGTTCAATATTCTGAGCGCCGGTCGCGACCGCGCGCTGCGGCTGTTCTCAGTGATCCGCGACTCGCAGAGTGTCGAGATGTCCCAAGGATCGCTGGCCCATGAGGCGCGCACACGGAACATCAAGATTAGTCAGCTGCGCCTGCCACAGGTCACGCAGTTTGCGTCTAACCCGGCCATGACCAGGGACTGGGATGATGTGATTACCTGCCACCAGGGCAGCAAAGACGCACACACATGGTCGACGGAGCGCAAGGCGCTGGGCAAGTACACGGTTCAGTCGCCGGACTCGTCCATGATCAAGTCAGTCGCTATCAGCGCATGCGGAAACTTTGGCTTCCTCGGTCTTGCCTCGGGTAGCATCGTGATGATCAACATGCAGTCCGGATTGACGCGCCGCACCTTTGCCGGCCACAGCAAGCCTGTCACCGGCATTCAGACAGACGCGTGCAACCGCCAGGTGTACTCGACCTCTCTGGATGGCACGCTGCGTATCTGGGAATTCTCCACGGGTCAGCAGCAACACTGCGTTGATCTACAGTCGCCGCCGTCTCGTCTGGTTCTGCACCGCGAGAGCGGCCTGCTTGCGTGCGTGTGCGACGACGCTTGCGTGCGCGTGGTGGACTCTGAGTCACAGCGCGTGGTGCGCAAGTTTGCCGGCCACCGCAACCGCATCACCGATCTGACTTTCAGCAACGACGGCCGGTGGATTGTCACTGCCTCGCTCGACAGCACTATCCGCACGTGGGATCTTCCCACTGGCCATATGATTGACTGGTTCTGCGTCGAGAGCGTGCCTGTGTCGTTGACGTTCTCGCCAACGGGCGACTTTTTGGCCACCGCTCATATGGACAGTGTGGGAATCTATCTGTGGGCCAACCGCACTCAGTTCACCGAGGTCACTTTGCGCCAAATAAACCCCAACACTATCGAAGACGACGAGGCCACCTCGGGCGCCAACTTTGTCGCCATGCCCACGTCAGCAGGATTTGCCAACGATGAGGACGTTGAGCAGTCTGGAGATGCCGCAGCTGCCGACGAGAGCGCCGAGGCTGGTGTTTACGTACATCCCGAGCAGCTCACCGACAACATGGTGACGCTGTCAAGCCTACCCAAGTCTAAGTGGCAGACGCTGCTAAGCCTGGCAACGATCAAGAAGCGCAACGCACCCGAGCGCGCACCCAAGGCGCCCGAGCTCGCGCCGTTCTTCCTGCCCACAGTTGAGGGCCTCGCCCCTCGCTTCGATCTTGAGGCTAAGACAGATGACGGTGCTGAGCAGAAGCCGGTGGATCGCACCAAGATCTCCACCGTGTCAGCGCAGTCCGGTCTGGCCCGTGCACTCTACCGTGCCCAGGAGACAATGGCGTTCAACGCCGTGTTCGAGTACCTCAAGAAGCTCAACCCATCAGCAATTGATCTGGAGATCCGCACGCTGCCACTGAACGACAACCTCAAGGCTGTCAAGGCGTTTATTCGGGCGTCCACTGCCCAGCTGCAGTCGAAGCGTGACTTTGAGCTGGTGCAGGCGTACCTCCAGGTCTTCCTCAGCGTCTTTGCGGACATCATCAAGGAAAACTCGGCCGAGATCGAGCCGCTGCTGAAGACGCTGCGCAAGGAGTGCAAGTCCCAATGGAACACGGTCGACGGACTCATCAGATACTCGGCGTGCATGGTCGAGTTTATGCGGACTTCCAAGTAGGCCAAAAATCATTCCAATATACAAGTACATTTTGACATGATATACATACATACCATGTATGGAATCCAAACATTTAAATAAGCAAGTTAACAAGTTAACAAAGATACACAAATGTGTAAGTGTATTTAGTGATTCTTTGTCTGGGGAGTGCCAAAATAATACAGCACAAGCTCATACGACAAAAACATAATTGATGCATTAGGCACTGTGCGCAAGAGGTGCGGTGTTAGGCCGCCGTAGAATCCGCGGGTGCCCTCTTCGGCGAGAATGATTTTGGCCGAATTAACCAGCCCACGATACTTGACCACGCCCTTATCGTCCGGTGGCTGCCGCAATCTAGTTCTTAGTACCTCGTGCGGATACGAAACCATCGATGCCAGCAGTTTGGCCAACGCTGCAGAGCCAAAGTACTCAAACCAGTCGTGCATGGTCTTGCCGTCGCTGCTATCTCCGCCAGCGCCCTGTCGTTTGCTCATCGCACGCTTGAGCTGCTCGTATATCATCCACTGGATCGCGCTCTCCGAGGCACCCAGATACGCGGCGCTAGTGCCCTTGTACAGCCCGCGCAGACCCTCCTTTTGTACAATGGAGCGGAAGCATGCCAGGCTGCTCTCGTATTTGTTCGGAAGAAGTTGTATCCGTGTCTTGACCATCCATATGGGGCTGGTGGCCGTGGTTGTGACCATAGAGGCAATTGCGGCTGCCGACAATTGAATCAACGGTGTCTCTTTACCGCCATTATGCTGGGCCAGGAACCGCTTTCCATTACCATATGTGAAAAACTGTATTGCTCTAGCCGGGATAATCCCCACCAGGGACGGTCCAAGCCCGGCGAACCATCCCCGCACGCCCTCCTTTACGCACAAATCCTTCAGATATCGCGCTGTTGTTACAAAGGGGTATACGGCGCGGAGTGCAATGTTTTTCGGCCGTCCTGTGAGTTTTTGTGCTGTGCTGATTCCGTAGAGCTGCTGTCGAGTGCGCAGTACGTCGAGTGGAGAGGTGGCAATAGCGCCTACCATGCCACCGAGTCCTCCAGCAACAAAGTGCAGCCAGGGCTCGACATGCCTCTCAACAGCCGCTGGGACGTGCTTTTTGCGGGGTTTTTGGACGTCTGTCGGCGCCTTTGCTGCTGCTGCTGTTGACGCCATCCAACTGTCTGTCTCTATATCTATCTGCCTGTCAGTATGTCTGTCAAACCGAGAGCCCTCGAATATAGATTGTGTTTAAAGTACGTATAATAGGGTGCAGATACCAAAAATATAAGTGTAGTACAGAAGGTATACTAAAACGAAAGAGAAAACTAAATCACAAGAGGAGAAAAGAAGCAGGCAGTATGGCTTCTTGTTTATTCCTTCCACTCACCCTCTTTTGAATTAATGCGGTTGAACAAGGTCATTAAGACAGTACTTGAAGCAAGAATCATGATGAAAACCCTCATCTCGATGGTCATGCTAAGTTGGGCTGCAAATTAAGAAGCAGGAAAGAAAAATAAAAGTGATCTGGATCAGCCAAAATTTGAAAATATTTGGTCAGCAGCAAAAAAAAATTGGGCAATTGGCCCGCGCCACATATTTTCATGATAAAATTTTTATTTTTACTAGTATGAAATCAAATCGACATGTTAATATCTCAATCTTTTACAATGTCATACGTGTGTGCATGAGTGGAGGTTATTAATTTCTTTCCAAAAGGCAAGAGTCAATATTTGTTTAGTGATGGTAATTGTATTCAAAGAAAAACCATGCAACATCGCTGTGCGACAAATGCACAAAAGTAATACTTTGCAGAACAGGCCAGGTGCTGAAACACACTTAGATAAGGGCTACAGAAAAAAATAAGAAACACAGAGGGCATCAGAAAAGTAATAAAATAGTTAGTAAAACATTCAAAGAGCATGTTTGTGTTGATTGCACTAAAGGGTGCTGTTCCCAATGGCAGCAATAATAATGACAATGGTGGTTGGTACTTACTGTCGTAGGGGATGGCAGAGATCGTGGTGGGGATGTTGTTCTGGATGGAGACAAAGCGGGCCTCACGGGGCTGGGCGGGCTTGCGCTTCAGGGAGATGCGCTTGCCCTCAGCGTGAGCGGCCTTGGCAGCGGCGGCGTTCTCCTTGACGCGACGCAGGAAGTCGTCACGGCACTTGGAGTGCTGGACGTGCTCAATGCGGATGTTGATGCGCTTCTCCATGTAGCGGTTACCGACACGCTTGTGGATAATCACACCGACGGCGGACTTGGTGACGTTGTAGACAACACCGGTCTTACCGTGGTAGAACTTGTGGGGCAGACCCTTCTGGACGGCACCGTTACCCTTGACGTCAACGATATCTCCGACCTTGTAGACCTTCAGGTAGGTCGAGAGGTGGAGAGGACCATGCTCCCGGAAGTTCCGGGCGAACATGTACCTGGTACGGGCGCGATAACCGAACGAGTGAGGCATGGCTAATACTACGGTGGTAAAAACATTGGATAAAAAAGTGTTGTTTGTTAATGCAAGTGTTTCATAAGTGCTTTCGACATCCATGTTACATGTCATTGGCAGATCAAACGGCCAGCGGACCCCCGGCCTGATTTTAAGCGCTAGTCGACGACCACAACCACCGAAATAAACCGACTGCTGCTTCTGTTGCTAGTAGTTGCCCGTCGCTCTACTTGGTCTGCTCAGCAGAAAAACAACCAGGGCTAGTGTCTTGCTCGTATGCCGATCTTGCAATGCAAACAAAAAGCACACCGGTACCCAGCTGCTACAAGCTTTGCAAGCTGCCCGCCTCAATTATTTTGTGCTAAAACAATAACGGATCCCAAATTGCAGCAATTCAAAAGTTGCTCTTCCAATCGAGCGAGTGGCTTCCAAATCAACAGGCCAATTAATATGCGTCTACTCTATGTTTGCCTCTCTTGCTGTTGCAGCTGCGGCCGCTAGCACTGTCGCCATTAATTCTAATGTTGCTGCTGTCGTCGTTGTCGTCGCTGTCCGCCTTGAATTGGTGGTTGCCGGGTCTCAAATCATGAAAAACATAGTAAAATTTTCACAATAGTTGTCTGTTGCCCTTCCACCATTTGAACGGTGGGATAACAAAGGGCAAGAGACTGGCCTAAAAAATATTGCTTTTTTTACCTTCTTAATTGACTATTTAAATTTATAAAAGGGTCGGTACAAGAGAAGTGGAAAAAGGAGGTTTCTGTTGGCAGGCTACTTGAATCAGACTACTCTTAAGGCTCTACGCTCCGCCCTTCCTTCGTTCAAACGAAAAAAATACTCCCATCGCTTATTTTTTTTCTTCTTTGCCCGAGCCATTGCAATTTTGCCAGCCAAAAAATAACTGTCTAACCCGAATATAAAAAGAAAGGCTCCACAAATTAGGCTCTCAAAAAAATTTTCACAGCGCCATTTTTGTCCAGACGCAGGCCAGACAGGCCAAGCCGCGCCCACTCGGCTCTCTCCTCTCTGTTTAAGCTTGCCTCAGCTTGCGTTCCACTGAAGAGAAAGGCAGTCAGTGAGCGGGACTAGCGGGGTGCAACGACGCAAGCCGAGCCAAGCACAGCAAAAACAGCTATCAACAGCCATTCGAATCGACCAACGCCAGCAGGAAAGTGGCTGCAAATGGCCACGGGGGTACCCTGGACAATACGCACGTGCAAATAACTTTATTCACGTGATAGTATCTGGCCAATGGCGGGCATTACGTGTGATCATGATTTGATTTTGGGGGTGGCAAACGGGCCAGGGGGTGGTAGAGAAAATTTTCGAATTTACAGCGCAAAGTGGGAAAAAGGGAGGGGTTGTTTGTGCGTGCTATAGTTAGCGAGCTTACATTGCGCGTTTTCGCAGCACTCATTTGTCGTCGAGACACACAAAGTTGGTGACAGATATGGCCAGGGGGCTTTCTTCAATAAAAGCAGCTAGTGCGGCGAGGGCGCCTTGAGACTCATCCTTTTTCTTTTGCACTGTGTTGAAATTATATAGTACTTTCTCACTTTTTACGTAGACCATGCCTCCCAGAAAATGTATTACCAGAGCGTAGCTAGAGGACATACTTGACGAGAGCACACATGGGACAGCACAGAGGGTTGTGAATTCCAAGACGGACTCTGTCATAACAAGCGCATAGAAGGAGTAAGCACGCATTTATCCTGTATGTGGACAGATAAACTGAGTAACGGGAGAATAATACTTGTCTAACACACAGGTCTTTTCGTTGCTCTCTGTTTTTGCCTGTCAATGCGGGAGAGGGTGTTTGTTTCTTTTTTGTTGCTAGGGCAGACGAAGCAAAGCCACTTCCCCAGATGCTGTTCTGCGTTTGGCTTTTTTAGTCATCAAACTCCTAGCTACCTCTGAAAGAGATGCTCAGCAAGGCTCTCTGGACACGGACGAACATAATACAGGAACAGGAAATATGTCTTGGCTCTATGAGCTGAGCGCTTCCTTGTTTTTATCCTGTGAGGCTATGAGATCTCGGGAAAGTGCTCTTTTTGGTCTGCCTCTTTTTTGTCATTTATATATTTACAAAACACACGCGCGCATACGTACCTTTTCTTTTTGCTTGCGACTTGTCACTGCTGCCGGTCCGAGATGTCTCTTTTGCACAGCCGCGCACAGGCGTATATTTATTTATACGGCTGCGGTTGTCGATCACTCGATGTGTAACTGGGATTATCACGCCAGTAACACTGCTTAACATTAAGAATGCGTGTGTTTTGTGGATCAATGGCATTGTTGAGGTATTGACCACACAAGGAGTACCTTCACCACTTTGCTTTTTTTCTGTGCACTTTGCTCCTTTTCTTGCATTTCTATCATGTAGACTCGAAGACCTACAAGGTACCCCGCAACCCCTTCGAGAAGGAGCGTCTCGACCACGAGCTTAAGCTCTGCGGTGAGTACGGTCTCCGCAACAAGCGCGAGATCTGGCGTGTTGCCTACACCCTGTCGAACATCCGTCGTGCTGCCCGTGAGCTGCTCAAGCTTGACCAGAAGGACGCCCGCCGCCTGTTTGAGGGTAACGCCCTTATCCGCCGCCTGATCCGCATTGGTGTGCTCGATGAGACCAAGGCCAAGCTCGATTACGTTCTTGAGCTTACCGTCGAGAACTTCCTTGAGCGCCGTCTCCAGACCCAGGTCTTCAAGCTGGGTCTCGCCAAGTCGATCCACCACGCCCGTGTCCTGATCCGTCAGCGCCACATCCGCGTCGGCAAGCAGGTTGTGAACATCCCCTCGTTCATTGTCCGTCTTGACTCCCAGAAGCACATCGACTTTGCCCTCAACTCGCCCTTCGGTGGAGGCCGCCCCGGCCGTGTTGCCCGCAAGCGCGCTGCTGCCGCTGCCGGCGGTGCCAACGACGACGAGGAGTAAATCTTTTGATTTGATTTGCTTAAAGTTTAGTCACGCCTTTTTTGTGTTGGACCCTGTTGTTTGGGTCCAGTTAATACACTTCTGTTCACAGTTTCAAATGATCACATTAAAATTTTTGTATCACGAGTATTTGTTTGGTATTTTGTCATTCCCTCCCATGCCCATGTCTGTCGCAAGCTTGGCTGGGCTAATTGAAAATGATTTGTTTGACTATGCCGTAGGGACTTTGGCGCACCAGAGAATGGAAGGACACGAAAAAATAGACATGTTCATTCTGCACTCGCGCATGATCGTACGTGTTTGGCTAGGTATAGTGCCCTGGACGAAGAGACACCATGCCTGGTTGTGTATTTGTTGTGCGTGCTAATCATTTGGGCATGTTTATAAACAAAACAAAAACACAGCAATAAAACCCACCGAAAAAACATGTGTTTTTTGAAGTAGTGCAAGTTGACAAATATTAACGCGTCCGAATGCACTTTTTTCTTGATTATTTGTCGCATATTTCCAAAATTTCGATATTGAGCGCATGCCAAAAACGTTGCCATTTTTGGTACTTGAAAAATACGCACACTTATTTGCAAAATCTTATTCAAAGTGCTATCTGAAATTGCAAGGTGCGCACGCCATCAGAATCCAGCCATATTAATCAAACTAATACAATAGAGTTCATTGTTATTTATAGTATATCGGGATGCATTTATATATTTGAATTTATATATTTGCATATATATATATCTTTTTTATGTGTTCACGCATAAACAAGCAATCGATAGCTTTCTTTTTTCTTTTTCTTGGGAGATTGTAGGAATAAAATGCAAGTGTGAGTTAAAGAGATTTTCATCTTTTTGAAGGAGGAGGGATGCGACAATCCCGAACAAAACATAGCGCGGGTTGCACATCGATCTGCAAGCAGGTAAACAGAAAAAACCACTTTTTTTTTATCAATCCAGGTGCTTGTTCAAGCTGTTCACCGGTGCTGAGAACAAGAACAAGAGCGAGAACGGGAGCAGATATGAAGAGGAGCAGTGTCAATACATGGTAACAAGAAGACACTTTTGGAGTGCAGAAAAGTGAAAAATAGAAGATTTTTGCAGATATCGTTCCTTTTTAAACCTCAGGCACTGAATGCAAGGCAACATATGGTGCAAGTGCCTCAGACTCTATCACCTTTCCTCTTTTCTCTCGCTGTCAATACTTGCTACATTTTAAAACTTAACTATATATAATACTATTTAATACTATTTAATAATATTTTGAAGTACAAAAAGGAGGAATAGCGTGTTATTTTATTGCACTTGTTCATTCACCCAGTCTTTCAGCATCACACGTATTTTTTTAAAACAACATAACCAAGCCACATATTTTAAGCACGCACACAGAGTCTTGGAAGATAATCAGCGCGCTTTTTTTTTTTAAAAAAATTATATTTCAGCTCACAACTTACAACAAGCTGATCGCTATTTTTCTTTTCAAAGAAAAAAGGAACCAAGCACACTAAACAGGTAAGCGACAAAAATAACAAAAATAACAAAAAGCTGAAATGCATATTTTTCTCATCTTCGGTTTAAACCCCACGTTTTGCAATTCGCCTGCTGCACTTCTCGGCTATCAAACTGGAACGTTAGCATCTAGCATCCTGGCGACACCGTGCCATATACTTGGTGTCGCCGGCCTCTCTTGGCAGCTTGGTGGCCCAAAAGTTGGATTAATTGAGCACCAGCTACAACCGCCACCACCACCAACTGCTACCACCACCACCAAGTCTCCAGGCAAATAACCACTTCGCATGGCCAGAAAGGAAAAAATAAGGGCTTGGGATAAAATAAAAAATTACAAGGCGAATTTTTCTTTCAAAAAATATATGCGATGGGTTGCTTTTTTTTACTTTCGTTCATCTTTTTGTTGGTAATCGTCCTGGTTTATTTTGTTTTTGTGCACATCCTTCAATCTCCTATTATTTCTTGCTCTTTCTTGCACTCCTGTTATTCTTGTTGCCATTTTATCAATCCACCACAAAAAAAGTACCAACAAGAAAAAAAACGAGTAGCACTTAAAAAATCACTTCCGTTTATTACTTTGTATTTTTTGCCCTCATCCTTTTCCTTTCCCTCTTCTTTTTTCAACCCAGTTTAGTTTTTTCTTTCTTTTTCGCGCTTATTGTATTAGTTATTTACTCATATTCATTCTGTGTATATCAAACGGTTTCTCCGACTCTCTCTTAGACTATTTACTCGCCACAAACCAGTGTGCCCTTCAGTAGTTTAAATTTCGAAGCAGCGACTCGAACAAAAAAATCAGCAATGCAGGCCATTAAATGCGTAGTCGTCGGTGATGGGTAAGTTTTATAATATACTTTTTTCTTACTGTTTGCTTTGCTTTGCTTGCAACACGAGCCTTGCAACAGGTCGGAAATAACAGCGCCGCCGGACAACAGCTTTGTAGTACGCGCTATGACGCTGAGCAAGTCGCAAAATCAAGCTAAGCGGACTGCAGTGTCTTGACCAAAAAACAATAGCTGTGGCAGCGACCGAACTGTATGCTTCTCGTCTGCACTTGTAATTCCGTGCCATATGTACTAACCAGCCTGGACTATCTTTTTTTTGCTTTCTATGATTCAATTCTACTTCCTGTAGTGCCGTCGGAAAGACATGCCTTTTGATCAGCTACACCACCAATGCTTTCCCTGGAGAGTACATCCCAACAGTGTAAGTTTTTTGAGACCGCGTTGCCAATTGTGCGCTCTTTTAAAATCAATAAAAAACATGTTACCATGTGTGCGTATGTTGTCGAACTGCATATAGTTGCTCTCGCCTGCCGTGCCCTTTTTCCCTCTCTCGTTTCGTTGGGGAAGGCGAAAGCGAGCAATTGCGCTTGAAATTTACGCACTTTTTTGTTTTCGGTCTATTTTTTCTTATTTGGTACCCATCAGTTTGGTCCAATCGTATTGCATCCCTCTTCCCCTTTTTTCCAATTGCTGCTTTTTTCGCCTTTTGCTGTGCTGTAATTGGAATTGACTAAAGACACAAACATAGATGCGCACGCGAGCGCTCTATGCTCTGCACGACTATGAAGCAAAACAAAGGCAAGGCTTTTTTTGCCTTTGCAATTTTTCTTCATAGTCAAGCAGCGAATGTCTTTTGGCTTGATATTGGTCACACTTTTTTATTTGCAGATGCGACTGTGAGTTATAAAATGTGCGCCGATTTTTGCGACAACTGTTGATGTTCCTTAATTTGATGCCGAACCTATTTATCACACAATCGGATTCATGCAAAGTAAGCACCCGCTTAGACATGAAGAAAAACAATATACTAAATTGATTCCTCACAAAAAAACTTGTTGGGCCCTTTTTTTGTTGGTGCATGTTATAAACCAATAGTTTTGATAACTACTCGGCAAACGTCATGGTCGATGGCAAGCCCATCAACCTGGGTCTCTGGGATACCGCCGGTCAGGAGGATTACGATCGTCTGCGCCCTCTGTCGTACCCGCAGACTGACGTCTTCCTAATGTGCTTCTCCCTTGTAAGCCCTCCCTCGTTCGAGAATGTGCGGACAAAGTGGCACCCCGAGGTCTCACATCACGCACCCAACGTGCCCGTCATCCTGGTCGGAACCAAGCTCGATCTGCGCGAGGACAAGGAAACCATTGAGAAGCTGGCGCAAAAGAGGATGGTGCCCATTGGCTTCAACCAGGGACAGCATGCCGCCAAGGATATGGGTTTCTCCAAATATCTTGAGTGCTCGGCCCTGACGCAGAAGGGTCTGAAGAACGTCTTTGACGAGGCTATCCGTGCGGTCCTGGCCCCCCCTACTCCAACGAAGAAAAAAAACAAGTGCATGATCCTCTAAGCATATTATTTTCTTTTTCCTCACCCTTCTCCTTTCAACAGTTATACGGGAATGTTATAATCTTCATCTTTTTTCTTTCTCAATTTTCTTTTAGTTTTTTATTACCACACACGTGTTTTTCTTTTTTCAAAAAATATCACTTTACACCTTACACCCTCACACAAAGTGCTCTGGCATCTGTGCATCATAGATGTTTGAGCATTGATTGTGCCTTGGCGCATTTTCAGACCGACAGGCAACATTTTGTCTTTTGCTATATCATTTTCATTCAGCAATCAAACAAGTAAGCAAGCAAACAAACAAACAAACAGACAAACAAATAATAATAATAAAAAGCAACTGATAATTTACGTAAATAAGGACATGCTAAATACAAAACAGGCCAAATAAAGGCGCTGTTTCAACAATGTTCTTGCGCAAAATATGGCCCAACAAGCGCTGCGACTCATCCTCGGCACCGGGCATCCGATGCACAACCCACCGCCACACACACACATGCAGGATCCTTGAAACATCACTGCCACTGATCAGCGGCAACAGCTTGTACAAATGATGGGCCGACTGCAAGTCACTCGCATCCCCCGCATCAACGACCTGCGAAACCAGCCTAACTGTGAAATCTAAGTCGCTCAGTCGCTTCTTCGCGGGCTCAGCCAGGGCGCCGTTCCACAGAACAATGAGGGCGACCAGCAGTGCGCTGACTAACTGCTTGACAGCCGGGATGTCTACTGTGGTCCCGCGACGTATCATCTCAAAAAGCAAAAACTCGAAATCAGCGTTCTGCCGAATATCTGCAGCAGCTCCATCTCGATCGCACGCAAGTGCAGGCGTCCGCAACCGAGCCTCTGGTCGAGCATTACAGGTGGTATGGCGGGTAACGAGTCGCATAATACTCCATCAACAAAGTTCCCAGCACATCTATGCCCGAGGGCGCTGCTTGCGCTAATGACAGAAGCGAGTACACCAGAAGTGGATAACGGGGTGATCTGTCAGTATCCGCGGAATACTTGGGCTTGGGCCGCACAAGCGCCCAAGAATCGTCAATGTGGCTGTGCCGGTGCATGCCACTGCGCGGGTATTTAGGCATCGGACGCACGGCGTTTTGCCAAAGCATTTGCTCGGCCATGGCCAATGTCTGGGCCTCATTGTCTCGGGATGTGGGTTTTTTCTTCTGGATGCCTGCAGCAGCAGATATCAGTTCGCCCTTGAGCAGTGTCCTGAGATTAAGCTGGTTGTTGATAAGTGCAGAGTCCGGTCGCTGTTTTGATTGGGCAGCATCTGTGGGCGCGGATTGCTCGCCATTTCCGACCGAAAATACCGAAAGCATATTTTGCTCCGAGTCGTCTTGCGACCGCGGCAACAGAAGGATGCGCACAAGGCGCTCGATGGCAACCCGTTCGACACTCGCAGTATTGGTCAGGACTATCACCAGGCCCAGAAGCGCCTTGGCAAGACCCATTAGGCAATCCGCATTATCCAATGCGTCCTCATCCTGTCCATTCAAAGCAAGTTGTACAACAACCAGCTCCTTCAATGCGCACTCGGCCATTGTCTCCCGGTCAATCAGCGGTGCACCAGCAGTCAAATGCAGGTTCTTCGTCAGCGCACTCACAAGCTCGATTTGCATAATTAGTCTATCAGCGGCCGGTAATTTGACAGCAAAGCAGTGGTTCCATAGGTGCCTCCAGCTAGCCACCAGGACATCGCGCAGACTATCAATAACCTCCTTCACGCAATCCAAGCTCTGCGCCAGCTCCGGGCTATCATCCATTGCGGATCGGTGGCTGACGGCTGCAGACAATATATCAACCGCGTGCTGAAGTCGCGCCGCTTTGGGCCGCCGGTTGGTACCCAGCGCTGACCCAAACACATTGAGCAGATGCTGCGGGAGCACGCCGCGGTGGCCCTCGCCGACAGCCAGCAGCGAGCGGTACAGGGCGAGAACGTTGCTCGCGTTGACTCCCTCGCACTCAAAGCCCAAAATGCGCACAGGCCACTCCTCGATCATAAAGCGGATGAGCGATTTGGCCATCGCAAGCGACTCCATGCGCACAGCGAGTATTTCGAACAGCGCCGGTACTGTCTCGCACACAGTCTGAAAGAGCTGCTGCGCGGGCATCAGTGTCGCTGCTGCATCGCCGTGCACTGAGGCGGCTGCCAATGCGGTGGTCGAAATGATGCCAACAATGCTCTTGCATATGGAGTCTCCCTCGTCCTGTGTGACGGCTGGAATGGAAATCGGTCCGTTATTGTACGTCCGCCCTCCGCGCTGAACAGCTTCATGGAGGCCATTGGGGATGGGCTGCGGCATGTTTTTAACTGTCTTTGGCAGCTGGTGCAGTATTGCCAGCTCCTGTTCGCGTGAAATCAGCCGCAGCAGCGTGGTGCGGCAGGCGTCGATGAACGTGGTGCACCATTCCCAGGAGTCTGCAGCGCTCACGCTCTTCATCTCTACATCTTCGGAATTATTATCGCAGTTGTCATCCTCGGTGCCAGCACGGTCGCTTGCGTGTGCCTGTGATCCGTGCACAATAGTGCTAATCAGTGAGAACACGCCAATGACCCGGCTGAGGTCCAGCGGCTGGTCGGATAACTTTTTGACGCGAGTCGATTCGCCAAACAGCACCTCGATAGCGCTAGCCAGAGGTTGCAGGGTCAGCGAGTCGTCGCTGTATACAATGAACTTTGAAAACTCCGCACGCATCTCGAACCGAACTGCATCTGCCAGCCACTGTCTGTCGTCGGTCATACTGCCAGCTGACCCTGCGTCGCTGCTATTCAAAAGCATCGGTTTCTTTCCCAAGTGCGATTGCAGCGAGTAAAACAGAACAAACCGGCGCAGGTCACCTTCCGCAATCCCCAGTGTGGTGGCACCGCTGGTTGTCTGGTTGGCTACCAAGTCGCGGTACATTCCAAGAATCAGGTTTAACGCCTTTGAGTTCTCTTCCGGATACATCGCTGCCAGATCATTTATCGCCTGGGCCAATCCAGTAGTATCTGCAGCCGCCGTAGCCGGGCTGCTGCTATTGCCTATAAGCTTTGGAAGCTGTGCTATGTAGTACAGGTGCAAGCACCTGGGGAAAGTAGCCTTGTGGCACGAGCCATACTGGGTAAGCAGCCATCCTATGGCCCGCTGGTCCCTAGTCTCCACAACCACCGTCTCCACAAATGCCATCTCAGCGGCCTCAATCCCAACGCGTGAAAACTCACTCTCCACGGCCAAAACAAGCAGCTGGAAAACGGCTCTAGCGCCGGGCAACAAGGGCAAATCATTCAAGTTGCTGTTCTCCTTCAAATCAGCGACCGAGACAAACACAGACAGGACACCGATAGCCCAGCTGGTCACTTCGCGCGCGATATCGCCTTTGCCATCAACTGCTGCGTAAATTTCATGGCGTACTTTGCGAAGTTCTACCAAAGTGGTGTGTGCTATTTCGGGTAAGGGTGCGAGACGGGTGCGTTTGTTGGAGGACCTTTTGCTGCGGCTAGAGTCATTGCGAATGGGTTCGTTGCGCGCGGGCTCGTTGCGCTGCCGGTCCTCCCAGGAGCTGAGGTCGACAATTATCTGCGACTGAAGTGTGGGCCCGAGTGAAGCGAGTCGCTCGCTGAATGTGGGTTCGGGTTTACTGGTATCCATTTGTGAGTATAAAAATAAAGGTAGAAATGTAGAAAGAGTGGGGGTATGGATTTATAAAATTTCAAAGTGCCGGTAATAATTAAAAAAAAAGAAAATGTGTGAATTGGAAGGAACTGAGCGACTTGTGTTTGGAACCACAGTCCAATGTTTATTCTTTGTCTCTGAAAATTGAAGGCGCATTATGCGAATGATGCATCACAGTTGTGATGGGAGTTAATATTAATACATATAATAATTACTGGATCTAATCAAAGCTTTGTGATATCCAGGAGATGAGAACATCCTTTTTTCTGTAACTCGCGCAATTGGTACATACGGATGAATGAGTTACACATAGATTCCACCCTCGCATCTTGCAGATACCACACAGCCCTAGTTATTCAAACACGGCGCGTGACCTTTTATTTATTTGGTGCAGTTGAGATTATACAACAGCTTCGTGAATTGTTTTGTTCGTGACCAAGTGTGCTTTTGTAAAGTGCACAAGGTTTTTTTTTGAGAGGGGGGAGGGGGTTGTCAAGACAAATATATTATTTTTACACTTTTGCGCAGTTACCATCCTGTGGGATGAGGGTACGGTGTCTCTCCAAGTGCTCTATATACGATTCCACCAATCGGCAGTTTCTTTTGTCGTGCTAGATATGCCATTCAGTCATGTTTGGAAGCTTGCGAACGCACGCGCATAAAATATCTAAGACAAAAAATACCTAGATAAAAAATACCTAGACAACATAAAAATATCCAACATTTCTCCTCTTTAGTATTCATTTTTTTCTTTCAATAATAGTACAGTTTTATATCGTCTGGAATTATGTGCGATTTTCTCTTCATACCAATTTTTTGCGGAACCTACAACCAGGTTCATTCACTAGGACGCGAACTGGTGGTGTGTCCGCGATGCCACAACAACGCGATCCAAAGCATGAACCGACGCACCTGGTTTACTCTATATTGCGTTCCGATATTCCCCATATCGCGCAAGCGCACGCTGCTTCATTGTGATATTTGCCGATGGGAGGGTGCTCCTACGCCTATGGTGCAGGTCAATCAGGAGCAAGGCCGCCATCGGAATCGAGATTTGAATTCTGCCGATAGTTTGCAAGGTTTGGAGACAACAGCTACGCCGCAGCCGAGGCCTGAACAATTCCGCCCTGTGCCGTATTCACAGGATGATTACCTGCCACCGCCTCCACCATATACCAAGGCACTAGATCCGGCTGCGAGAAAAAATAAAACAAAAAAGGCAAAGCCAGGCGCAAAAGTGGCGACGTAAAATGGCTCGCGTGTCGGTTTAATTTGTGTTTAAAATGTTTAAAATATATTTTAATGAGAAAATGTTTAAAAAATGTGGAAAATGTGATAAACTACGAGAGCCATTAGATCTTGGATCCGGCAGCCTTGAGGGCAGACTCGACACGACGGCCGTAGTCCTTGTCGGCGCGGTAGAAGTGCTTGAGCTGGCGCTTCTGAATGAAATCAGGCACCTGTGACAGGATGAGGCGATGACATTGGCCAGACGGTCCTTTTGCTCAGCAGTGAAAAGGTTGTAGAGATGACCGACCTGCACAAAGTCGTCGTCAGTAACCTCGTAGGTGTGACGAGCAACCTCGCCCTGAACGGTAAAGTTCTTGGCGTGCGACTGGGCGGCCAAATTGTTCTGGGCAGGGCCGCCAAACGAGTTGGGCTCGTAGTTGGGCGCTGAGCCGCCGTTGCCGTTGATGGTCATGGCGCCGTCGCGCTGGTGGTTGTTGACACCAGAGATTGGACGGTTGATCGGGATCTGTTGGTAGTTGGGGCCCAGGCGGTGGCGGTGGGTGTCCGAGTAGCTGAACAGGCGGCCCTGCAGCATGCGGTCAGGGGACGGCGCAATTCCCGGCACCATGTGCGACGGGCAGAAAGCCGCCTGCTCGACTTCAGCAAAGTAGTTCTCGGGGTTGCGATTCAGCACCATGCGGCCAACCTCCTGCAGCGGGAAGTCCTTCTTGCTGATGACCTTGGTGACGTCGAATGGGTTGAAGCGGTACTTGAGGGCCTGCTCAGGCTCAAGGACCTGGATATAAACCTTCCAGGCCGGGTGGTCGCCGCGCTCAATTGCGTTGAACAGGTCGCGCGTCGCGTAGTTTGGATCGGTGCCCGCCAGCCGCGCAGCATCCTCGGGCAAGATGTTCTTGATCCCCTGCTCGGTAAGGAAGTGCCACTTGACGTAGTGGAAGGAGCCGTCCCCCTTAACCAGCTTGAGAGTGTGGCTCGAAAACCCGTGCATATGGCGATATCCGTCAGGAATACCGCGGTCGGACATCAGAATGGTCACCTGGTGCAGCGACTCAGGCACCAGCGACCAAAAGTCCCACATCATCGTGACATCCGGCAGGTGCGTCTGCGGATGCCGCTTCTGGGTGTGGATAAAGTCAGGGAACTTGATCGGGTCGCGGATGAAAAAGATCGGCGTGTTGTTGCCGACCATATCCCAGTTGCCCTCCTCGGTGTAGAACTTGACCGAGAACCCGCGCGGATCTCTGGCAGTATCCGCCGAGCCCAGCTCGCCTCCAACAGTAGAAAAGCGGGTAAAAATAGGCGTGCGCTTGCCGACCTTGCTGAGGAACTTGGCGCACGTCAGGTGGCTGATGTCCTTGGTCACCTCAAAGTATCCATGTGCACCGGCTCCCTTGGCATGGACGACGCGCTCGGGGATGCGCTCGCGGTCAAAGTGGGCCAGCTTGTCCAGCAGATGGAAATCCTGCAGAACAACGGGTCCCAGGTCACCGGCTGTCATCGACGTCTGGTTGTTCTCAACGGGGTTGCCGTTGGCCGTGGTCAGTACGCCGCGGCTGGTGGTGGCGGGTGCGTCGGAAGGATGCTGCGACATGAGTGTTTGCTTCGGTGTTTCTTCTTTGGATGAGAGATATAGTATAAAGAAAAGTAAAAATTGCAATAGCAGGATAAAAGGAGAGTGTGTGCTGAGAGGAATATAATTAAAAAAGTTCGAGCGCAGAAAAAAAGAAAAGAAAAAGTCAGTGCCTGCGACATCAGCAATAGATGAGATGGAAATTGGCGCAAAATGGCAAGCCATGCATGTGATGTTTCCTCTTTCATATGCTTGAGTGGGTGCGGCGAATTTTCATGTGCCATTTTTGAGTGATTCAAACAATCAAGCCAATAAGGCCCAGAACCGCCAGGCACATGCACGTGCTTTACTATTATATACGAGCACCACAAAGATTATCAGCGGTTTGGCTCTTGTTTAATTGTTTGAGCAACGACGCACCCGGGAACCGTGTGATCCGAGATAATGTTATGAATTTAACAAAGTCAAAGCTAACTTTTTATTTTTGGTACTGTCATCACTCAGATCAAAAAATATGCCAAAAATGCCCAAAGAGGACACACGTGACCCAATTAATCAGCATAGCCAGATCACAAGCGATATGATAATCCAAAGATCACCGCCAGTTTGCAAGCGAGCAACCAAAACCAATTTGTGGTCCCTTTCAATTGCTTTTTATATTCTTTTCTCTCTCTCTTCGCTACCAATTCTGTTACTTTTATTATTTTATTGTATCTATTCACACACCCATGTCTTCTGTCACGTCAACGCGCGTTTGTAAGTGAACTGAACGAGCTCGGTAGGGGTATTGCAAGAAAAAACACATGCATGCACGCACACAAATTCAACAGCTGATTCTCTTTCATACTAAATTTTCTTATGCATTGAATGTCAAGCCTGGTCTATAGCTAAAGGAAACAATAAGTTTGCGCCAAAGGCTAAGCCTAGGCCGGCACGGCGAACGGCTCAGAGCGCGCAAAACACCAGGACGAGCGAGGTCAACCAGACGGAGGACGCCGGGGCAGAGCAGCAGGACACATCAGATAACATTGAAACAAGCGAGCAACAAATGCACCACGAGCAGCTGCGGGGGGTTCCAGCAGGCTCGACGGTTATTGGCGTGCCATCAGTTATTACAGCTGCATCAATATCGTCTGGAGGCATCCCTTCAGTCGGTGTATCAAGTTCGATCGGCAGCATTCCTTCAGTTGGCGCATCCACATCGATAAACGGGATTCCTTCAGTTGGCGCGTCTCCACAGCTACAGAGAACAGGGTTGGGGACGCACATTGTAATTGGCGGGATGTCACCGAGGTTTGAGCCGCCGCGGTTGCAGCTCTCAGCACGGCGAAGCGGTGTAATGAATCAAACAGCCCCCTTATCCATAGCAGGCGCAGGCGCAGGCGCAAGCACAGGAGGACTACGACTCGCATCGCTGAGCTCGCCAATCAGCCCTGCCAGCCTGGCATTGGGCGCGTCCCGGCGCTCAGCCAACGGCGGAACGCGCTTTCCAGGGCCACCTAAGCGTGTACGCACAGGCAGCAGCACACCTGAAGCGCGGCCGCTCTTGCAGATGAGGTCAGCTGCCGATTACTCGACACTCTCAACGGAAGAAATCAGCAACCTGCCCATAGCATACTTTTGCCGCGACACCCGGCACGGCCAGCCGACGACCGAATTCATCGAGCGCGAAAACGATGTCATTCGCAAGCTAAATGCACCGCCAGAGACACAGGCGTCTTCTGAAGAAACGCCGGCCCAAGCCGGTGTCGTGAAAGCACCGCCGGTTCCCAGCAAAGTTGATTCGCAGCCCCAGACCGTCAACCGCATGGCCGCACAGGTGCGCATCGTCGACGGCCAAGTGGTCATTGACACGGATTCGCTCGTGGTCAATCGCTCAGACATGGCTGGCGGCACCGGCGAGCCTCTCGATGTCGTAGACGAGTCTGCGCGCACGCAGTTCACAAACTCGCTGACATACGTTGTCCAGCGCACGTCACGCAAGCGCTGGAAGCCCGAAGAGACCGAGATGTTTTACCAGAAGCTGCGCATCTACGGTACCGACTTCCAGATGCTCGCTGCTGAGCTGCCTGGCCGCAACAGGTACGATGTGCGGAACAAGTTTAAGGTCGAGGAGCGGAAAAATGGTTTGCGCATCACCGAGACACTGCTGCGGCGTGATCCCCAGCCGCCAAAGAGCCCGCAGCGGCCGATTCCCACTGGGCTGCCAGAGTCGCTAGAGACATATTCTATTGTTGCTACGCCCGAGCCTCAGCCTCAGCCTGAGCCTGGGCTGGAGTCGGAGTCTGGTTTAAAGGCCGACAGCGTGGATCACCTCAATGGCTCTGACTCAGACGATATGCCAGAGGCCAGAGATTTATTTGGGCTGCCGTCCGTTGGCGCATCAAAAGCTGGTTCTTCTCAGAAATAGTGGATGCCGTCACGATTAACCGATCAATTCTATTGTTATTCCTGCTCTTCGAGCCCATAGCAAGAGATTTTCTGTTTTGGTGGGATTAGGGTGCAAGTTGCCTTGCCTCCTATTTTTTCCTGCTTCTGCCAGTTCTGACAAATATGAGAATTGGGCACAAGAATCGTGTATTTTTCTACTTGGCTGGCCTTGAAGCGCTCGATAATAAAATTATAGACGAAATTTCTTTCCATCTTTTTTAAGCTAGCAAATTCCAAATCAATAGGAAAAAACACCTCTAAAAACAAAAAAGAGTAGAATATATTTTTATTTTAGCGTTTACACCCCGCTCACATCGTTACCCCCCAAACCTGTGCCCAGGACAGAAATTTGAATAACAAATCTTATTTGCGCCCTTCCGTCTTTTCTATATAGTATTTTTTTAAATTACTCATTGTTGGTTCTCCCCTATTTTTATTTATCACCCCTTCTTTTACACACAACAGACACACCCACTCACACTTACACAGATACGCAGCGTGTTTTTCTCTCTTTTTTAATTTCTGCTATTTCCATTTGAATCCCAGTCATTTAGTTCCAATTACACAAACGTTCTTTATTTTTTGGTGCATCCCCCTTTTCTTTTTTTCTATATTTTTCCTTTATATATTTTTCACTCATTTAATTACCCATGGAAAGTGAGCGCGGTTGGAAGTTCACTCAATGCTTTGGCGACAAGGCCGATTTGGAGGATGTCACAGAGGGTAAGCTTAATCCAGTTGCCAACTTTACATTGCAATCTGCCCTAACCCACAGCAAAACGCAGCGCCTTATTTCGGTCCTTTAAAAAATTTACACTGATTTGAACGACATAAAGGGAGAAGACGGAATCTTCTGACATTTTGGGGCGTGTGTATAGGAGAGGAACAAGAGAAATTGCCGCGACTACTATTCGCATTGCAATATGCCCCCAATGTTGTGCTTTTATTCTTTGCTAACAGTGTATTTATTTTATTTTTGTTTTGTAGCTGATATTATCTCTACCGTGGAGTTTGACCACACCGGAAACTACTTGGCTACCGGCGATAAGGGCGGTCGTGTCGTGCTTTTCGAGAGAAGCGACAACGTAAGTTGCACTACAGTGCCTGTCTATTCTATTTTGTCTTCTTTTTGCCTGAAAACAGGAATGTGCAAACGTCACCAAAATTAACAATCAGCGCACATTCTAAACCACACCTACCCAAAAAAACATATTTTTCTTGTGACAAAACAACAATAAAAACGACGCGCACAATTCTGTAGAAGCAAGGGTGCGAGTACAAGTTTTACACGGAATTCCAGTCGCATGAACCCGAGTTTGACTACTTGAAGAGTCTGGAGATCGAAGAGAAGATTAACCGCATCAAATGGCTCAAGCCCAACAACAACTCCCTGTACATGCTGACGACCAACGACAAGACTATCAAGCTGTGGAAGGTCTGCGAGAAGGCGCTCAAGCTAGTGTCCGAGAACAACCTACTCGATGGTGACCGCCCGCCGCCGCAGGACATCTCGCGCCTGCGTCTGCCAAAGCTCGTCCAGCACGAGAACATCATTGCGGCGATTCCGCGGAAGATCTACGCCAACGCCCACGCCTACCACATCAACTCCATTTCGGTCAACTCGGACGACGAAACCTATCTGTCTGCTGACGACCTGCGCATCAACCTGTGGAACCTGGGAATTAACAACCAGAGCTTCAACATAGTCGACATCAAGCCGCCAACATGGAGGACCTGACCGAGGTCATCACGGCTGCCGAGTTCCACCCGCAGTCCTGCAACTACTTCATGTACAGCAGCAGCAAGGGACGATCAAGCTGTGCGATATGCGCGAGTCAGCGCTCTGTGACAAGCATGCCAAGCAGTTTGAGGAGCCCGAGGACCCGGCTTCGAAGAACTTTTCTCCGAGATTATCTCCTCCGTGTCTGATGTGCGGTTCAGCTCGGACGGCCGATACATTCTGTCGCGCGATTACCTGACCCTGCGGTTGTGGGATATCAACATGGAGCGGCAGCCGGTGAGGACAATCAGCGTCCATGACTACCTCAAGCCCAAGCTCTGCGACCTCTACGAGAACGACTGCATTTTGACAAGTTCGAGTGCAACATTAGTGGAGACGGCAAGCATGCCATGACTGGGTCATACAACAACTACTTTAGCATCTACGATCTGGAGGAGACCAGTAACGATGTTATGCTGCAGGCGGACAAGAATGCCTTCCGGGCTAAGCGCGTTCAGGGTCCCAATGGGAGCAAGAGCAAGGTCGGTATCCCGCGTAATGGTCGTGGTGGATTGCGCAAGGAGGATATTGATCCTGAAAACATTGACTATAACCGCAAGATATTGCACTCGAGCTGGCATCCGAGAGAAAACACCCTTGCTGTTGCTGCCACTAACAATCTGTTCATCTTTACAGATTGAAAAAAGAAGGTTGAAAATAATCGAATATACACAAACCAATTTTTTTTACTTTTCCCCATTTTATTCCCTCTTCCCCTACCACTTTTTTCTTTTACAAAAAATTTTTAGCACTTCCTTATTCAATTCAACATTTAAAACAATTTTCTTGGTGTGTTTGCAAGGGGGGGGGTAAAAACTTTTATTCATTCAAAAGTTATGTGAAGTGATATGTAAAATAACTTATAAATGCAGGTATATGAATAATAATTAAAGATCATCACCAATGGCATTATTCATGCTGTTGCGCGTGGACCTCCTGCGCTTTGATGAATCGGAGATCACAGGCGACAGCGACTCTTCCAATGCGACGCTGCTGTCTGAAGCTGTCTCCAATGCATCTAACGACTCGAGTGTTTCTTCTGACATCGACTCCACATACTCTTCCAACGAGCTTTGCCCAACACGACCACTAACACGACCACTAACCCGACCTCGTGGGCGTCCGCGAACGCAAGTTTTAGCCGGCAACTCAACAGGCTGTTCGCCAGAAGAATCCACAACCACTTTGTCATTGTTGCCGTTGCTGTTACCAGCTAGAGACTTCGATGTCGTCACTGGCCTCTTGCGTTTTTTCGCGCTTCCCTGAGTGTGGCTACTACCAGACTCAGGAGCAGCAGCAGAAGACAAATCATCATCCACCAACATCAACACGCCCGCATAAGCAGACATGAATGCCTTAACATATGCAGCAGCCATTCCCTCAGACATTGCCGTCGTCTGGCTCTTCTTTGACTTTGAAATAACCCTGTCAGCGCTCTGATCGCGGTCCCCAGGGCTGCCCATCCACGTCCACCACAGTATATCCATCACAGGCAGCATCTCCTTGCGCCACAAACATCCCTTATTCCTGGAAATCTCATTGGACACCCAGCGTGCCGTCCCCATGTGCTCAGCCGACATGAATTTGCTCTGTATTGCCACTGTATTTCTAAACGAGCAGCGCTGGTAGGCACTTCCAGCGGGAACAAACACGGCGTCACCCGGCTGTTGCCGCACGAGGTAGCTCCGCGCATCATCTCCGTACTCCCCATATATTTCCCTGCACTTTGAAGCGTCAAAGTAAACGCCCTGTTCAAATATCTGGATAATAAACTGCTCAGTGTCGCTCAATGAGCTTTGAACATACTGGATTACAGCGGGCGGGAAAACAGCCCACTCAACAACTTGGCTCAGCTTGGTTTGCTGCCCAGATAAGCGTGGCCGGCCCCTAGACGCACGCCGTGGGATTCCAGCAGACACGCCCTTCGCTACCGGGAGCAACGCCGTATCTTGCTCTGCCGACGCATACACCATCAAGTTGATCATATCGGCAACCTCAAGTCGCAGATTCTCGCAGGTTCCCACGTCCCGCGAACCATATGTGCAATGCAGCTCAGGTCTAAGATCCAGTCGCATGTACTGCGTCGGAAGGCGGTTGGCCAGGTTGAGCGACCCGTCCTGCGAGGAGTACTGGGGAAACGGAAGCTTTTGCGTCGTGGCATCGAGCAGCTTATTAAACCTTTTCATTAAACCTACGCTTTCGTCCTCGTTGCTGCTGCCTCCGGGGGTGTCAGCTGTGGATGTAGTGGCAGCAGTTTTCACTTCCTGGGCTGCCGCTGCCCCCTTGCCCCGCGGCATTCCTGAATGCCACCTTCTGCTGGGACCCGGCGTGTCTGCCGGCGCATTCGCTGCCATGTTTTCTTTGTTCCCTTGCATGGCGGAATCAGTGCCCTTCAATTGCCCTGAGCTTTCACCAAAGCCTGGTTGTAGCTTGGAACACGCGCGCAGCCGGCTGGATGTCAACTTGTCCCTGCGAGCCGGCCAGTCTTCAGACTCCTCAGCAGCAGAGAGTTGGGTATCCCCGCTGAACATGTGCAAGAACTGACCCAGGGTCCAGCTGCCAATCGACAAATCTTTGCTGCCCAACTCGTAGATATGTGCGGGAAGCTTGTCGAGCCTCTGCACAAGCACATTGGGAGACCATGCCTGCAGCTCTAGGTCATTGAACAACCCAGTGATGACAACAACGTGATTGTTCTTCCACAGCTGGGCAAACTCGCGCAGCGTAAGATCGGCGGCAGTTGCGTACACTGGCGTCTGATGCCACTTTGGCAATGGCTGTGGTGGCACCAGGAGCTCTGTCTGCAATTTGAAGGCCCATTCAGCCTCCAAATAATGCGACTGTGAACCCGATAGTCCGGCGCATAGCGCTCCGGTGCCCCCGCAATTGTCCTTGGACCCTGGCCGCAGCGTCTGATCAGCGCAAAAGTCAGCGTTACCCATGCTGGCAATGATCTCCGTATTGCAGTCAATGTCATCCAGCAGCTCGGTGGTCCACATCACGTCGATCTTCTGGTCGGGGTCATGCAGCCCAAGTTCGTTTGTGCACAGCGAGATCGCGCTGTACCCAGCAGGCTGGGTCTCATCCAGGTGGTTGCAGTACTGCACAATCTTGTTGACCTTGCGCAGCATTAATTCGAGCTCGTCCTCGCTGTAGTGAGACACCCAGATGAACTGCTGCTTCTTATGGCGGGTACAATGGTATATCACTTTGCCATCCTCGCCAGTTTGTGTCATTCTCTTGCAATACGACATGTCCACTGCCGATGACAAAGTGTTGTCTGCACCAGAAGCGCTGGTTTTCTTCGTCCCTTTTTCAACAACATAGTAGTTTTCGCTCACATCAGAGTCATCCCAGGCATCAAAGCACCAGATGCAGATTTCAGACATGCACATGCAACACGAAAAGTAAGCCGAGAAGATCGGAACTGCGCACTTGTCGCACTTTTGGTGTGCACCCAGGGGAACCTTGGGCACAATGCACGGCGTTGGAGCGCAGCCGTACAGTGGATGGACAATGATGGCGTCAGAGTCCAGTTCCGCAGACAGATCCAAGGTTGGAACCTTGAAAAACGATATGATTCCCCCGCAGGATCCGCGCAGCCCGCTGACTTGCAAGTCCCACACAACGGCCAGCTCCATGCACAACATTGACTTGGTAGCCCCTGCCGTCTCACACAGAACGTGGAACTCAGTCCATGAAGACTCATCGTCGGCGATAACGTTGCGTCCGGGCAATAAGATCGGCGTGATTGGTTGGCGCACAGCTGGGGTCTTCTCAATTTCCGATCGGAATACTGGACAGGTCAGATAGCGGGTGGTCTTTGTGCCACTGGTCAGCTCAATATCGAGCTGCGTGATGTAGCGCACGTTGATAAATCGGCAGCTCTTGTTCGCCACGCGCCCGATGCAAGCCCGGCACTTGGGCTGGTTGAACTTGCTGATGCTCGAGCATGTGCTAGTCTGAGGGATCAGTCGCACTTGAACCTCCTTAATATGTGGATGGGACCTGGCCCACTTGCTGTATTTTTTTCCGCTGGAACTGCAGCCATAAGGAGGGATCCTCAGGCATTGTAAAGTTGCTTGAACTAAATTCGTACACTGACTGCATATAGCTGGGACCTTTGTGAGGCGACGTCAGAGTGTGTGCCGGCTCAAACAGGTTGGGCTGCAGACGAGAGTGCTCGAAGTCAGACGCACACAATGTCTCTGGGTTGGGAAGCGCCGCACAAATTGCATCAAGGATATCAGAAGAATCATCGTAAATCAGCATCTCAGCAGCGAGGGTGCATAATTTGTTCGCTCTGCTGTCATCATCATCAGCATAGTTATCCTTGCTGTCTTTCTCATTGCTGCCGTCATTATTGCTGATAATGACTGGTTTCAACTTTTCGATGTGTCCTGCCTCGTCGCATTCTGTCCCGACGGCGGTGCCAGGCAGTGACCCCACGAACTCATGATCAAGCATGAGTTCGTCAGTCATCTTACACAAGCTTTCCTGTGTTGTGAGCCACGCGTCGTCGGATTCTTTGATCTGTTCCAAATGTGGGATATCTGTGGATGCGCTGGTTTGTGGCTCAACCGGGTCACCAGCCGGGGCTCCGCCCAGCGCTTTAACAAGTGGGCCAATCTGCGATTGCGACAGCGTTTCCAAAAATAACTCTGGGACAACTTTAGTAGCAGCGAGGTCGCCAACTTGTCCTACTCCTTCGCCTTGATCTCCCGAGTGATCAATGGCCATAGGTTCGTCCCGAGATTCTAAGACAAAATGAACACCAAAAAGTAGTACAGATGTGTTTAGTCGCCGATGAATCAAAGGAAATACATCCAAAGACCTTATGGCACACATTGACTCGTGATACGTACCGTGGATGGCTTCTTGCCACTCCTGAGCAGCATTGCTTGCAGTGCTGAAGTCCAATCCGCTATTCGTGTCACCCTCTTCCCCAGATCTCCACAGCTCGTCGTCGTCATGATGGCAGTGGCGGCTACTGCTGCTAAAGCGGCGATTGTCAATAAGCACATATAATTTTTCGCATGGATACGTCTTGGAAAACTGCGGGCAAGTGTCGGTCCTGTCAGAGTTTCCATTGCTCAGACGCGATGGCTCCAGCTTCTGCAAAACGCGTCGTGCGATACCAAGGCTCAGCTGGCTGATATCAACAGGATCCTGTCCCTCTTTTGAAGTCACAATTTCCCTGACTTTAGCTTTTGTTGCAACCATGAGTGTGAGGCTTGCAAGATGTCCAGGTGTTGCGGCGGGCGGTTATGGAAAATAATGTAAATAGAGGTGTAAATATCGTAATTAGAAATGGAATTGTTTTCAGAATAAAACGACAAACATAAGAGCCCGAAACGCGAAGCAAACAGTTCATGCTCGGTACTTTCTCCACGGTCAATTTTTCTACCAACCTTTTTCGGCCAGGAAGGAAGTTGAAATATGTGGCCCCTCCCCTCTGACCAGCACAAGGCTTCGAGTGACGTTTGAAAATCAGGCAAAAGTCAAAAGAATCAAGCTCATATTCAAGACCCCAGTGACAGCTGTTTCTGCGTCACAGCCCATAAAAAGTCCCAATAATCAAGAATCAAGCTCGCTGCTGATCCTAATCTCCAGGCGGACTGATTAAGAAGTTTTACTTTCCACAGAAGTTATCGCTCCCATTCACTTAAACACAAGGTTTCCGAAAGGTTTCTATCACAACAGTGTGCGGCGCTAATTCGAATTCTTCCCTTTTCACTCTCTTGTATTTGATTCTGTGTCCAATCTCAATCGACTTATTTTTTAGTACAATTCGTAATGTGGGCCCAGAGATTCGCAGGAAACATTTTGCGGTCGCGGGTAGCTAGCAGTGGCGTCTCGCTCTTTGCGCGCGCACCAACTAGCAAGATCGCAACATCAGCATCAGCCGTCGTGCCAGCAATGAGGCTCTCACTCAACACCTCACAGCCGATTCAGATTCGCGGACTACATAACTTGCAGCCGCGCCGGCGGAAGTACAAGAAGGCGCAGAAGGGTCGCGTGCCTGTGCGTACCGGTGGAAGCACCAAGGGAAACTACATGGCGTTCGGAGACTATGGCCTGCGTGTCAAGCTAGGTCTACGTTTGTCAGCCAAAACGATCTCTGCGATTCACGCGACGCTGAAGCGCAAGCTGAAGGCGATCAAGGATTTGAAGATCTGGCTGCGTGTGTTCCCTGATATTCCCGTCACCACTAAGGGTACGGAGGTTCGAATGGGTAAGGGAAAGGGTGCGTTTGATTACTGGGCTTGCCGTGTTCCCAAGGACAAGATTATTTTGAGCTCAAGGGCCCTGGTCTGAACAATGAGTTAGCGAAGGATGCGCTGCGCCAGGCTGGGTTCAAGCTCGGTGTGCCGACAGAGTTTGTCATTAAGAACGAGGCCACCAAGCAGCCGAAGAAGGCCAATATGCCGCCGACAACGATTCCGTTCCAGCAGGCCAAGTGAACAAAAAATGAGAGGATCATGGAACGTGATGCGCTTATACACGAATCCGTTTCAAAGACAAACAAAAATATATATGAATTACTTTTCTCTTTCGTGCTCGTTCAAAGTGTATTTACAGGGGTTTAGAAATAAAACAAGTGCGACAGACGATAGCGGATGATGAACGCCAACACAGAGTTGAGCACCTGGATCAACAGGATGCGGTTGTTCAGCTGCGATTCATTGAGCTGTCACACCTGACCAGCACCAGATTCAGCAACGTCAGGTTGTTGACGCTGACCATGTTGCCCTGCTCGTCCCGCTCGACGTCCGCAATTCCAATGAGCTCGTATAGCCGAATTATAGTCAGACCCAGTGGCTTTGCCCCTTCGAGCGAGGCTCTGCTGGGCACCATGTACGCGGTGGAATTCATGGATCCGCCGCTCATGCTGCCCCTGGCGCTCGAGGACCGAGACCGAGAGCGGGAGCCAGCCACTGTTGATGCATCTTTCGTAGACTTGAGAGACTTGCCCTTGGCAAAGCTCAGCATCGCAGTTGACAAGGTCCGGTGAGTGCCACTAGTATGGCTGGGAGATTCTTCGCGCTGCGCGTCTGAGCCGGCGTGCGCAAGGGCTCCGACGGCAATTTCAGAGCCAGAGTCAGAGTCAGAAGGTGGGGCTGAGGCATGGTCCGAGTTTGCTTCCTGCTGCAGTCTTGCAACCAGACGGCGCGGAAGCGGGCTTTCAACTGCCATTTTGGGCAGCCTGTGCCGCGGACACGGCACCAGACCAAATATCTGGGGCGCAGAGTACACAAAATTAAATACTTGCGGCAAGAAGAGCAGCAGCAGTGTCTTTGAAAAGTGGCCCAGAATGCCACACACGGCAAATGTCATCCCGGCAAAATAGCAGTATGTATCGCCGACGAACACACGGGCTGGGTACATGTTCCAGTAGTACAGGGCACAGGATACCGCGACAAATGGCAGCAGCAAGTATAGGGTGAACAATGGTGGTAGTCGGCTTCCGCATTGCCGCTGTTGACGTTGGCGATGTCCTTGGCAATGATCGACAGCGCTATGATAATGGATTGGCCGACCTCAACACCATTGATGCCCGCTAGAATGTTGATTGCGTTGGTGCAGAACACAGCCATCAGCCCGATATACACGTAGTACAGCGTGCCCAGGTCGACGATGTGGGTCCCTAACCAGGGGCGCATAAACACAGGAACCATGACGTGAGTCACGCCGTAACCGACATAGTAAACAATGAGAATCGGGATAGACGCGATGGTTGGAAGCAAAAGCTTGAACCGCCACCTCAAGTCAAAGACATCGTCGGCAAAGCCCAGAAAAACCATGCTTTGCAGCGACAGCAGTGCCGACAGGTACTCACCCAGACGGTCAAACGGAAAAATATGCGAGCTGTGCTCGGCAGATTGTGGGTCCTGCGTGGTCCACCAGTTGCGGAACTGTGCGGGGATAAAAGAAACGTCGCTATCAGATATACTGTCGCTGCTACCACGCCCATGCTCTCAGCCAGCACGGGCTGCGAGGGCTTCGACAGATCTGTGCCAGACAGACCCACCCGCTTGAAGGCCGATGTAGTCGCAGGAACCAGGCACCATGTTGCTAGGCCTGCCAGCGCAGATATGCACGTACACACTGCCAATGGCTCGTCACGGAACTGCCACAGCAGCGCCAGCAGTACAGGCGACAGGCACAACGTAATCCTCTTGTAGTCGAGCATTATCGGCCGGATGTATAACTGTTGGCGGCGGAGGCTGTGTCTAGAGAATAAGCAAAGTTTAAATGAAAAATACAAAAAATTATACAAAAGTGCAGATAAAAAATGGTTGCAAACAAAATTAAAACAAAGAACCGGACTGTTTATAATGCTTGCGTGCAAAAGGCAGAAAGAGGTGGCCAAATGCCAATAAAGCTTTGGCCAGTGATATGTGTCAACGTCGCTTTATAAAGCTCAGACAGTCACGATGCACATCGTCTACGCTGATTACAACGATCAACTGATCAGCCCCAGAAGCACAAAACATCATCAAGTGCGTTATTCCAAACCACTCCTTTTGTTGTTTTCTTCTATCCCGAAATTTCATATACCAATCGACTCTTACATTATTTCTAGAGGCAGCAGCAGTATCTACAGTCAGCCACAGCAACCACTGCCCATATACGTCTATTTTGGTCATTTCCTTCTTCTCGCCCTATGTCAAATAAACGGACACTGTCAGAGGCCGGCATCGTCTCGGAGAGCGCCAGCAACACCAGCGCCAACGTCAACGCCGACAACAGAGCTGGCAGCAGTGGGTCAGTCGAGCCATACACCAGCTACTTTGAGGCGCACTCCGTGCTGGTGGCCCTGAAAAACACACACAGCGAAGACAGCGTGTTAATCGCCGGCAGGCGGGCGCTTTTGACAGCAAAAACAACAACACTGCCCGGCGCAGTCCAGCAAGTAGCCGTGCGACTAATGGCACAGCTATGCGCACATCCAGTGATAGACTCAGTGAGAGCCGTTTGCGGGCTGGTGCACGCACTGGACGCGGCAGACGAATCTGTCCGGTGCGAGATCTACCAGACCCTGGCCACACTGCACGAGCTCAAGGGAATATTCGCATCGGTGCCCATTCCCGCAGACACAAAGATCGTGCTGGACGCGGCCATTCTCAGCGATCTGAATCACTCACAACACCGCTTGCGCTGCAGCTCGCTGGCGATCCTACCAATGGTCAAGCCGCAGGACAGACATGCGATTGCAGTCGATGTGTTCGACATAGTCTGCAAGTACACGACTGACGCGCACCCGAAGGTGCGGCAAACGGCGCTGTATGCGATTCTGCGCGAGTACATGATGGGCGTCGAGCTGCCAGTCGAAATGTACGACGAGTGCGTTGTGGCGACTAAGGACGATTTCGAGCAGGTGCGGCTGGTCGCGGTCGAGCTCATCTGGGCGATCAGCAGCGCGTACCCGGAGTACCCCGTGGTGATCCAGAAGTACAAGGTGTCAGACTCCATCCGGCTTCTCGATGACGCGTTCGTCAAGATCTGCGATATGGTCAACGACAGCTCGGTTGTTGTGCGGCAGCGTGCCTGCACGATCCTCGGCCGCTTCAAAAATGTTGACAACAAGTTTTTATCGCAGACATTCAGCAAACAGGTCATGTCTAATTTGCGCCGGTTTGTGCCCCGTGGCGGCCATTCGAGCGGATATCGCGGGCGCAACACCGGCGTGAGGGGCGGCAAGTCTCGCGGCTTTATTCCGACGCCCCAGGGCGACGCCGATGTAGAGTCGGAGGAGTTTAGGCTTTTGGATTCGGGAGCCGCCGGCGCCTTTGTCCATGGCCTGGAGGATGAGTACCAGGAGGTGCGCGATGCCGCGATCGAGTCCATCACGGAGTTGAGCATTGCCAGCACTGGGTTTGCCGCAAAGTCCGTCGACTTTCTGGTCGACATGTTTAACGACAGCAGCGACCGCGTGCGCCTATGTGCTATTCGAGCACTGGTTGCCATTGGCGAGCGGGCGCTGATCAGGCTGACGGACGAGCAGTTGTCCATTGTGCTGTCAGCGATGAAGGACTCGAGCCATATTATGCGTGAGGGCATCTACGCGTTCCTTGCTGTTTCTACGCTGACAAAGTCCGACTGTCTGGCGCAGCTGATGGCGGCATTCAAGGTCAGCCTTGACAAGTACTCTGAGGATCAAATGCACATATACCGGGTACTTGGGGCGCTTGGCCGCAACCACTCAGAGATGATCGACTCTGCCTTTGTGCGCTCGCTGCTGGGAATTAGCGAGCACTATCTAAGCCGCGAAGCTCGCATCGACGACATTATCTACGCGGGAAACGTTATTCTCATATTCAATACCAGCCGCACTAATCGCCAAAGACTGGCGTCGGTGTTGCCGGACTACGTGTACAACCACTTACCGTATTTGCGTGACAAATACCGCGACTGCCTGCCGGGAAACGTTGCCGAGTCCGTGCCGGAGAGGCTGGGCTTTGTCAGGCAGATGCTCGAGCGCCCGCACGTCGACAAATCCGTAGCGCGGCTTTCGCTCGAGGCCTGCCAGCACCTAGCCTCCGCGTCTTTCGCAAGCATCCAAGAGGCATTGGCGCTAGTGTGCATTGCTCCCAATAACCCTTCGTTGTTTGCAGGCGACGGTCCGTCGAGCAGAATGGAGAGCAGCGAGGCCACACTCAAGCGGCACATCAAAGAGTTTGGCCAGCTTGGTCGGGATATAAAAGAAACCGACATGTCGGTACACCACAGCAGGCAGGCCGTGGTGCACTATGCGCGCATTGTCAGCGATATGTTGAGAGCGCAGCAGCTGGCAGACAATATGCTCCAGCGACCAGCCATACTCGAGCTCACATCCTCCATCATGTACGGCTCCTACGAGATCGAGGCGCGCACATTGGGGCTCGATCTGGACTCTCGACTTGCTCTCATCTACATACGCCTTTTCGCCCACGCGTGCTGGATTAATGCCCACCAGATGTCGCAGTATGACCCACGCCTGGTTGAGAAGATATACGAGGAGTTTGTGCAGCGTATACGACGCATGGAAAGCCTAGCCCAGGGTCGATCTGCCAGTATCTCTGGGCTCATATCTTTGGCGCAGCACGTCAGAGAGCACACGGTGGCCCGGCAGGGAATCCAACAGTTTGTCATTCGCTTCAAGCCTCTTTTATTTGCGCCCGCGACCGGTCGCTGCCAGCACGCATCAGCCAGGATATCGAAAACGGCAGTTGCGCGGCGAACCATCGAGTTCAACCACTTGTTCCCGCTCAATCTCCAGATGCACGCATCTTTGTCATGGGTTGCGCACCAGCACAATGTCCTGGTTACTGTTAGTTTACCCACTCAGACGGTTGTTTCGTTCCGCCCGCCCGTTGGCACATTGAAGCCGTTGTCGCCGATGCATTGGCAGCTCGAGTGGGATTCGGTGCCGGTCTCGTTGCCGCTGGGTTCGGGCGAGAGCACAGCGGTTACGCTGGCTGTTGCGCTACAGCAGAGGGCGGACTCGCCGTGGTCTGACGCGTTTATCGTCAGGGGCGACTCGGTGCCAGTTGCTTACAAGCCTGAGGCCTATTACAAAGCTATGGCTGGCAATGCAATGCGGTATGTCAACGTGAAGATTGTCGACGAGGGATACTCGGTGAGCCTGAATCCTGTCGAGTTCCGGCCGGTGGCATCTGCCCACACTCGTGCATAGTAAATAAATAGTTGGATAAGTAAATAAATGGGTTTGAAAGTTTTGTTAAACATATATGGTGTGCTATGTAAAAGGTTCGAATTGTGTGTTTTTATTGAGCAAATAGTTAATAAATGCTAGTATGGTGCCTTTTTGTAAAGCGGCCCTTCGAATGCAGACACAGCGTGATGGTCGCGGCCAAGGTTATCCAAATCCTTGACCTTGTAAATGCGCACCATCCAGTTCTCCGTCGTATATGCTTCCTCAAAGTTATCCAGGGTAACTGACGACGGAAGCTTCTGTTTCCGCACACGATCAAAACCCTGCGGGCCCATGACATCGGCAAAGCGATAATAACAGAGCTTGTGCATCAGCGACTTGCGCATAGTCGGGCTCGCGCTATCTCCAATAGCATACTCGCCCTTTGCGTTGTAAAAGTCCGCCTCCTTGAATCCGTCCGGGTAAACGCCCTGGGCGATGCGAATCATCCACAGGAACTTATTGATATCGTCGCCAGAGTATCCCAGCATGCCGCCAAACACAACCAGGACGTAGTCAACGTCGTGGTGGCGCGCGAGGTCATATGCGGTGTCCTCGTCGGAGGCCAGGATCTTGCCGACCGTGGCAATGTGCGTGTTGTTCCACGTGTTGTTGTCCACCAGCGTCGTGCGATCGGCCATGCCAGCAAGCTGGTAGCCGTAGTCCCACCAGGAAAGGACCTTGGCGTCAGGCTTTGTGTTCATGCGCAGCCAGTAGTAGGCCTCGCGGAAATCATCAATAATGTGCTGCGAGCCGTCGGGCGCGCGTGATGCCAGAACCACCGATGGGGAGGAGTACGCCGATGAGGTGATCCAGCTGCTGTGCCACTGGAACATGCACAGGAAGTACAAAAAGTTCGCCATCACCACGATCTTTGGGAAATACGCGTAGAAGCGCTTGAAAGCGGGCGACGAGTGCACGAATTTCTCGGACACTGACGAAACGGATGAGGCATCTTTGGCGTCGATGGTCTTGGCAGGGCCCTTGGCGGGCGCGGAGTTGCCGGGATTTCCTGCCATGGGCGCGTCTGCCCCTGTGTCTGCCACTGCAATAGCCCTAGTATCGCGAAGGTTCAGGTATATCTCAAAGACGTTGGCCAGTGCAATACCGGCCATCACGCACACAATAGGCGTGAGCGTAAGAATGAGACGGACCATGACGCCAGCAAAGTACGAGGCAAACAGCGAGTACAGGATAAGGAAAACGTGGTTGTCAGACAACTCACGGAAGCTAAAGTAGATTCCGGCAGGAAGCAGCCAGATCAGCATATTGAGGTCGAAGAAGAAGTTGGGCCAGGGCGTGGGCTGATGCTCAGAAACAGAGGCGATAATGGGAATGTGAATCTTGGCGTATGCTGTGTCCCACAGCGAGTAGAAGCGGCCGGTCCAGGGCGCAATGACGCCGCTCATGGTCAGCAGCACAAGCCCGCCGAGCCCAATGACGCAGAGCGTGGCAATGGCCCCGCGCAGCAGTATCTTAAACTGCTGCGGGGGAACCAGCGTGCGCGCAAAGTGGGCAAATGCAACCAGCTGGATCAGCCCAAAGGTACCGAGCGCTGCCATGTGCTCGCTGGTGAAAGTCGGTTGGAACCCGACAAACGGAATCTGCATACTGGCTAGCGTGCCGATGGCGTAAAACGTCGAGTAGGCGACGTACAGCCGGTTGCTGTAGCGGCCCATGAGCAGCAAAGCAAACACATGGAGCGGAACCAGGTTAATAATAAACACATAGCCGCCCCACGCCGAGACCATGTAAAAGTATGATATCGCCGTCAGCGCCGCGTACAGCGCCGATCCCAACCGGACCGAGCGAAGCCACAGGAAAAAGGTGAACACCAGCAGGAAAATGGCAATGCCCTCGTTGTCGTAAGAGCCGGCAACTGAGCGTGAAATATACCCGGGCGCGACACCAATAAATGCCGCCGCCAGTAGGCCCGCTGTGGCATTCTTCACCTCCTTGCCGAGATGATACGTGGCAATCGCCGTCAGGGCCGAAAACGCCGGCGCAAGGAACACGCAGACGTTGCGGATGTCCACAGGAATATTCACAAAGTGCAGCGCGTTGTAGATTGTTGCCGAGGTCACCATGATGCCCGGGTACAGAGTGCCACCGACGACGCGGCCCAGCGGGTACCATGCAGTTTCATCGAACCAGTTCCAGAACTTGTCGAAGCCGTTGTCGACGAGGTAGCGCGTCGTGCGGTAGTTAAACCAGGGATCAAACTCATGGATGACTGACTCGAAGCGGATCACAGAGTACAGGCGCGACCCGATGGCCACGAGCGAAATGAGGCCGAGGATGGCAATGCGCAGAAGCGAGGTTTGGTCGACTGTCGTCAGCCCAAACACTTTTTTCGCCATTGTTGCGTGCAGATTGCGGGAAATGATAGAGTAATAAAAGAGGAAAAATAATAAAGTATTTGCAAAGGACGAGAGAATTAAAAAGAAAACAGTCCTTGCTTTGAAGTCGGTCCACGAAAAACAAAACAAGTAAAATTTAAACGTCAGTAAGCTTTGTATGCTCTCCAGAACAGTGGACCAATGACAGCATGCAATGGCAGCGATTGAATAGGCTGATCGATTTGAATATTTAATCTGTGAATTTTCTCCCATGTGCTGACATTGTTTTTTTTGTGTTTCACGCCTTTCCTTTTAATTGAAGGCGCACATTTCTGTTCTCTTTTCTTTTTGCTTTGCGACGTCTTCCCAATCAAGCATTTATTGACTTTTATTTGTTCTTACATTCACACTCCTTTTTTAATTAAGAATCGTGTGCTAGACATACCTGCCTATTAAGTCACAATGAAGGAGCCGGTGCTCATTCAGGCGCCCAAGCAAATGTAAGTAAAGGCGAAAACAAAAATGAATTATTCAACGAAACCCAATGTTCAGGCATACAAATACAATATAAAATATAAACGACTAAGTTATTATCCAATTTTGCCTTCATTTTCATTCTTTCTGTAGCCATTGCATTCAGTTTGGCGTTCCCAGCCCGCACGAAATCCGGCAGGCGGCCGAGGTCGAAATCAACCAGCGCGACCTCTACACCCAGGAGTCACACCGGCCGGCGCCCCACGGCGTGCTTGATCTGCGCCTGGGTGTCTCCAACAAGATGGACACATGCCTGACCTGCGGGCAGCGCCTCACTGACTGCGTCGGGCACTGGGGTTACATTGACCTCTGCGTACCGGTGTTTCACTTTGGTTACTTCAGATCAACGCAGACGATCCTCCAGGACATCTGCAAGTCGTGCTCGCGTGTTATGTTAGAGGAGGGGGATCGGCGCAACACGCTCAGGCGCATGCGCATGCCCGGGATCGACGGTCTGCAGACGCGCGCGTTGGTCAAGGGCGTCAACGACCGCTGCAAAAAGGTCACCTACTGCCCGCACTGCGGCGCGACCAACGGCGTGGTCAAGAAGGCCGGGCCGCTGAAGATTGTCCACGACAAGTACCGCCAGAAGCGCACGGCGGACGAGCAGGAAGAGTTCCGCAAGACGCTGGCCAACGCTGCTGAGGCCGACCCGCAGCTGACGTCGTTCATTAGCAAGGCGCAGTCAGAGGAGATGACACCGCTGCGCGTGTACAATCTGTTTAAGAACATTTCAGACGAGGACTGCGAGCTGATGGGGCTCAATGCCAACAGCGGCCGCCCCGAGCTGTTCCTGTGGACCAGCATCCCCGTGCCTCCCGTGTGCATCCGCCCGTCGGTCGCGCAGGACGGGGCCAGCAATGAGGACGATCTGACGGTTAAGCTGTCCGAGATCATCTTCACTAACTCGCTGATTGAGTCGGGCATGCGCCATGGCGCGAGCACAGTCAACATTATGGAGCAATGGGACTACCTGGGCCTTGCCATCGCCATGTACATCAACAGTGATGTCCCAGGTGTGTCAGTGGCCGTCATCGGAAAGCCCATTCGCGGATTCACGCAGCGCCTCAAGGGAAAGGCGGGTCGCTTCCGCGGAAATCTGTCGGGCAAGCGCGTCGACTTTAGCGGCCGCACGGTCATTTCTCCTGACCCCAACATGCGAATCGACGAGGTCGCTGTGCCGGACCGCGTGGCGAAGATTCTCACGTATCCCGAGTGGTCACGCCGCACAATATGGAGCGGCTCAAGAAGCTGGTTAGAAACGGGCCCCACGTGTACCCGGGCGCCAACTTTGTGCTGTCTGCCGCGTACTCTCAGAGGATTATCTTGATCAACAACGTTCGCGAGCGGACGGCAAACAAATTAAGCATTGGAGACACTGTTGAGCGCCACCTGGCCAATGGCGACGTGGTTTTGTTCAACCGCCAGCCGTCACTACATCGACTGTCGATCATGGCGCACTCGGCGCGCATCATGCCCTGGCGCACGTTCCGCTTCAACGAGTGCGTGTGCATGCCCTACAACGCCGATTTCGACGGCGACGAGATGAACATCCACGTGCCGCAGACCGAGGAGGCGCGCATCGAGGCGCGCGAGCTCATGGGTGTCAAGAATAACATGATCACGCCCCGCAACGGCGAGCCCATCATCGGTGCCACGCAGGATTTCATCACAACCGCGTACCTGATCACGCAGAAGGAGCGCTTCTATGACCGGTCGCAATTTGTTCAAATCGTCTCGTACTGCTTCGACGCCAACCTCCACATCGACATCCCCCCCCGTGCATCATCAAGCCGCGCACACTGTGGTCCGGAAAGCAAGTCATCAACGTCCTCATGCGCCCGAACAAGGACTTTAAGCTAAAGATCAACCTGGAGGCCAAGACCAAGTCATTCAAAAAGACCGCCATTCCTGATCTGTGCCCGAAGGACGGCTACTGATCATCCGCAACAGCGAGATGATGTGCGGCACCCTGGACAAGAGCGTCGTTGGTGACGGCAAGAAGGAGTCGATCTTTTACATTGCGCTGCGCGATTTCGGCACGGACGACGCTGCGTCGCTGATGAACCGGCTGGCGAAGCTCTCGGCGCGGTGGAGTTGCAACCAAGGGTTTTCGATTGGTCTTTCTGACGTCACACCCGGAAAGAAGCTGCGCCAGCGCAAGGACGACCTCATCAAGGAGGCATACGCCGAGTGCGACGGTCTCATCGAGCAGAGCCGCAGGGGAGTGCTCGAGGCGCTTCCCGGCCGCGACATTGCGCAGACCCTCGAGGACACGATGTCCGGCGTGCTGTCCAGCGTGCGTGACAAGGCGGGTAAGATTTGTATGGAGGAGCTCACTCGCTACAACGCGCCGCTCATCATGGCTACGTGTGGCTCCAAGGGAAGCCCTATCAACGTGTGCCAGATGGTTGCCTGTGTCGGCCAGCAGATTGTTAGTGGTAGCCGTATTGCTGACGGCTTCACGGATCGTACCCTGCCTATTTTCTTAAAGAGGGCGCGCACACCCGAGGCCAAGGGCTTCGTCGCCAGCAGTTTCTTCACGGGCCTGTACCCGACAGAGTTTTTCTTCCACGCTGCTTCTGGTCGCGAGGGTTTGGTTGATGCTGCGGTTAAGACTGCCGAGACAGGCTACATGCAGCGTCGTCTGGTCAAGGCCTTCGAGGATCTGCGTGTGCAGTATGATTCGTCGGTGCGCAACTCAGTGGGCAATATGCTCCAGTTTGAGTACGGCGGCGATTCGCTTGATCCGTACTGTCTCGAGGGCGATGGCATTCCGGTCAACTACATGCACAACTGGAAGTACACCCGCAACACGGTGGAGCTGCCAGAGGACGACCAGCGCCTGGCGCCCTTCCAGATTCGCCACATTGTCGACTTGGCGCTGAAGGAGCCCCGCTTCGTCGACTGGACCAACAAGGACTGGCGCGAGCACACCAAGGGATTCCTGTACGACGAGCTCGCCGGCCGCCTTGCATCTCTGCGCGCGGCATACGGGATCGATGCATTTGACGAGGCTCCCGAGCACATTTTCAGCGACGCTGCTGCCAAGCCCAAGTCGCGCGGCAGAAAGCCTAAGAACGCCCGCAGCAGCCGGCGGATTCGCCCGAAGAAAAGTCAAAGGCCATCTTGGCATGGTCTCTGGCCAAGGCCGACGATCAGGTGCCACTAGCCACCCGCCGGGTCATTGACAACAAGCTCCTGGTGACGCGCACATTGCTCGACAGCTTCCTCGACATATGCATCAAAAAGTACCAGCGCTCGCGCGTGGACCCGGAACTGCAGTCGGTGCTGTCGGCGCGCAGAGTATCGGTGAGCCGACGACACAGATGACGCTTAAGGCTTTCCATTTCGCCGGTATTGCCAGTATGAACGTCACTATGGGTGTGCCGCGCATCAAGGAGATTATCAACGCAGCCAAGAACATCAGCACACCGGTCGTCCAGTGCAAGCTCATCAATGACACCAACATCTCTTCGGCACGTATTGTCAAGGGCCGCATCGAGCGCACGTACCTGGGCGACATTGCGCAGACCATTGAGGAAGTGTACACTGCGACCTCGTGCTTCATCGCCGTGCAGATTGACATGGATGCCATCCATAAATTGCAGCTCGAGCTTACACTGCCCAATATCTGCCAGGCCATCAGCGTTGCGCCGAAGCTCAAGATCGGCAACAATGTCCATATGGAGCGCCCCTGCCGTATCAACGTGTATGCCAATTCAAAGGACCCGAAGGATCTGCACTACGAGCTGCAGAAGCTCAAGCGCGCACTGCCCAAGATCATTGTTCACGGAGTCCCCTCCGCCCAGCGCTCAGTCATTATCCGCAAGAGTGACGGCAGTGGGTACACGCTCAGTGTCGAGGGCTACAGCTTGATCGAGGCCATGACAACGGACGGAGTCGACGGCCGCTATACCTACAGCAACCACATGATGGATAACCTGCGCTACCTTGGAATCGAATCCGCGCGGCGCATCATGATCCGCGAGCTGACCGAAATCTTTGACAACTACAGAATCTCTATCGATATCCGCCATTTGATGCTGCTCGGCGATCTCATGTGCTACAAGGGCGAGATTCTGGGAATCACTCGGTACGGTATTGCTAAGATGAACGACTCGGTCATGATGCTGGCGTCGTTTGAGAAGACTACGGATCACTTGTTTGATGCCGCTGTGTTTGGCAAGCGCGATATGGTGCATGGTGTGTCGGAGCGCATTATCATGGGCCAGCAGATGCCGGTGGGTACAGGTGTTTTCAAGCTGCTGATGGACTATGATCGCGATGTGCGCCCGACAAGGAGGCCGCTGCTTTTTGATGAGCCCAGCACAGGCACTTCTATCGGTTCTACTGCTGCCGCCGTTGTCACTGCCGGATCCATGGCGATGGAAGTCGGCGCGTAGTTTTATAAATATTTTTTCTTTGCTCATATCTGGTGACAATTGAATTTTAAATATCTGAGAGTAATAATTGTGACATGTAAACAAATTGACATGCTATAACCAATCAAAAAATATTTGCTATTTACGACTCGCCGAGGCTGAGCCACTTGTTGTACGCCTTTGTCGCGTCCTGGCGAACCAGCCGCTTGCGGTCATCGCGCGCAGCCGCCAACGCGCGCAGCACAGCCTTCCGCACAGTGTGCAAAACAGGGTACTGGTACTTCTCGGGCACAAGCGACAGCGCATCATTGGCCGCTCGACGAACCTCCACCGTATTCGCCGGATCATCCTGTGTCATGGACGCAACAAGCAGAGGAACAATGTCCGCGACCAACCAGTTTTGCAAAGTATCCGGGGATTCCAGAATAACCATAATGATAGTACGGATGCTAGCAGCCTTCAAGCTGCCGGCAGTCAAACGGATGGCAGAGAGCAGTAGGGGTACGATGCTCTCGATACCGTTCATCAGGACGCTCTTGGGCATATGTTTCACGGCATTAGTCAGGGCCACGAGGAGATTGGTCTTGACCTGATCATCAGTGGTGCTCTGGAATTTGGCTGTAATGGAGGGCACAACGGTAGCGTAGAAGCGCTGCTTCGAGAGAATGCGGAACACAGCGTGGGTTGCCGCGGTGACCGACCAGTCGTGTTCGCCGAGAATAATGCTGAATCCCTCGGCGGCAGCCACAGAATGAACAGAGGAGTGGGAGATTAGATCCAGGAGCCAGTGCACGCAGTCATAGCCATTCTTATCGTTGCAGCTGACCAGCGCGCGTGCCATCCAGTGGCGAAGAAGCACGGGCGAGACACTTTGAGAATTCAAATCACTCAACTCCGCCTGCCTCAGGATAACCTGTGTGAGCTCGCCGCGCCTCTTGACATCGCCTGTCTTGTTGATAACTGATGCGATGATCTCAAAGCCTGCGTCACGCTGCGTGATGCTGTCGGTGGCCAGACAGGCGGCCGCGAGGCTCTCGAGGAATGCGCCCAGGTTGTCGATCGGCAACTTGGTCTGCGGCCAGCACGAGCAGATGGCGGCGGAGAACAGCGGCAAAAGGCGGCAGAGTGCCGAGGTGGCTGGGGAGCTACCAGTCTGCAGAGCGGCAGCCTGGTACTGTGCAAACAAATCCACAAGGTACTGCTCCTGCGTCGCAGCCTCGAGCTTGCTGAACACCGAAACCGTGGTGCGGGCGATCTCCAGCACGAGCAGCGACAGAGCGTGCTCATCGACAGCAGCTGTCTTTTCAGCAAGACCGTAAACCCAGTCCGACAACGGCCTGACAACAAGGCTGATGAGCTCGGAGCACAGGTCCAGCGAATCTTTGGACACCACGACGGTCTCAACCATTTTGCGGATGGTTGATGTGGCTGCCAAACAATGCGGCGGAGCCAAGTTACCAGAGACAATGAGTGCCACGAGCCCTGCGAGCACAGGGGTAAGAACCTTGGGTGCGGAGACGCCAAGTGCACCCAGAGCGTTCAAAAGCCGGGAAACTTTGTGAGCGGCCACCATGTTGCCGCGCAGGGCTGCAAAGAACATGGGCAAGACGACGGTTTGGATTTGGCCAGAGTTTGACTGCGAAAGCTGGATCAAAAGATGCGTGCCCTCCTTGTTGATGTTCTCGTCCTCATTGCGCTCAATAGCCGCGCGAGCAAGGGTCTGCAGGGCAACGGCGGTTTCGTTCTCATTTAGGAAGCCAGGGAGCAGCGTGAGCAGCGTGATTCCCTTGAGGCGCACAATGTGCAAGAAGCTGTACTCTTTGTCCAGCGGGATCGATGTGTCCGGGCGGTAGATATTGAGCAGGTTGGTTTTCTCAGCATCCAGGCACTCGGCCTTCTTCTCGACGTCGCAGCTGGCGGAAAGCACGTAGTTGAGCACATCCATCAGTTCACGGCGCACCGTCAGAACATCGGCCGATTCCAGGCGCTCGATAATGATGGGCAGGACAGCGTCAGAGACCACCGAGCAGTTGTATGCGGATGACCGCGCGACGGACCGCAGGATCTTGCCTATCTGCTCGGGGTTCTTGACCCCATCGCCGGTCAGCTGAAACATGGCCTCCTTGAGGACGTAGTCTAGCGGGGAAGATGACTCTCCTATTTCGGTAATCTCGCTGGCAGCGGGCGCCGATGGTGAGATCACGGCGTATACGGCCTCCAGGGTCTCAAGCGCCGCGCTCACTACTTTCTCGTCCGCAGACATGACCACATCCTCGCGGATCTGCTCAACAAGCACCTCTAGCTCGCTCTTGAAAGCATCGGCAGAGAACTGGTGAGTACCAGCAGCTAGAGTCTCCAAGGCATCAATTTTGGCGCTCGTCGCCGTTGCTGTCGTCTTGTTGACCAGCGGCTTGACTGCCATCTTGCCAAAATGTGGCGAGCAAGTGATGGCTGCGCGCAGAGCGTTCTTCAGCGACTCGGGCGAGATGGCCGAGGGGTCACCGTCGCGGTGCTTGAATGTGATGGGGAAGTAGCAAAAGACAACCTCGAACAGGTCCTCTGCGTTGTTCCGGATATCCACGAGTGCGGCAATCTTGGGAACAATCTGGAAGGCGACGATCAAGGACCGCGGGTCCTTTTCACCATCTAGCAGCTGCGCAAAGCCCAAGACAAAGGCATCGCCCATCTGCTGCACCGCCCGCGGGTTGTTGGCCATGGCGAGCTCAATGAGCTGGTATGCGGCGCTGCGCGTCGAGTATTGGAAGCTCTGCACGTGTACCTCTTTGAACAATGCATTGAGCACGTCGGCAGTGAATTCATCGGTGAAGGTGGGTAGGCGCAAGAGAGCATTGATTGCTGTAAGCACCTGGGGAACGCATGTGGCATCGGAGAGGCGCGCACTGAAAAACTGGACCAGTCGGGAGATCGCCTGCGAAGGAATGGAAGTTTCGGGGAGATCGTTCAGGACATCGGAGAGTACATGCAGGCCTTTGCTGCGCCGGTTGGCTTCCTCGCTGGCCAAGTACTCCCCCAGTGCTTGGACCAGCTCGAGAAGCGAAATGTCGCCGTTGGTTATGCCTAAAATGAGTGTAACGGTTAAAGAACAGAACCAAGTCAGTCAAATTTAAACTTTATCTCTCCTATACCGCCTGTTTGCTTGTGAATTTGTTGCATTCATCCTTTGTTTCATTTGCTTTTGTGTACGTACGGGATACCAGGGCTTCACGGAACTCTGTGTTGTCGGCGTTGTCGCCGAGCCCAATTATATATGCGTCAACAAGCCGTTGTACGTCCATTTTTATTATCCGAGCGCCGCTGTTCTTTTAAGTCTAAAAAATATATATGTATTATACAGCAAAAATAAAGGTGTACGAAATACAGCAATAGTAGAAGAGGTTTATAATGACAAGAGAGCGAGTTACATGGGAAATGAATTGAGGTTTAACGCTGTTGCTTGTAACGGTATCGTGTTCTTCAAGGCCGAAAAGCGACAAGAAGCGTGCGCAGGATTTATTTTCCTGCGATTTTTTAGATTTCATGGCTCTGTGGCTCGGCTCAGTTTGGCATTTTTTTAAAACAAATTCACTCACTCTGGTAAATCCCGAGCCAGTTGTTTTATCTTGATTCGGCTCACTCAATCCCAATCACACACCTGCGAGGGGGCCCGCTTAATACGCATGCATGATCACCAACCCCCCAGCCTTCTTTCCATATGCAGCACAAAAAAATTGGTATTTTGGAGACGAGACGAGGCGAGCAAGTGGGGATTGTGAGTTTATCTTATCGCTACAAATATGTCTCTCTCTTCTTTCTAGCCTACTTTCTAAAGAGGGTCTCTCTTTGTATATTAACACTTTTATTATTTCTCTCATTAACTTGATAGTATCCAACCCATCATTCAAATAAAAAACTTGTAACCATGCCGTGCAAAGTTGTCCTTGCTGCTGAGGTTGCCTCTAACTACACGTAAGTACAAAATCCCCAAATACAATTCCACCCCTCCGTTTTGAAAGCAAAAACCCATCCTAGATCTTTATTTTTTTCCTACTTCATCCGGCCTAACATTATTTAGCTAATTACACCTCATCACCTCTCCCCCACCTTTTTCCGTTTTGTAGTTCTGAGATCAAGTCCGAGGTGAGCCAAAAGGAGACCAAGCCCAGGCTCGTTGGGTTCCTTGCCAACGATGATCCGTACGCAGAAAAATACGCACAGTCCTCCAGCAAGCACCTCGCCGAAGCCGGGCTCGACTTTGAGCTCCGCCAAGTACCACGCGAATCACTCGAATCCGCCATCCACGATGCCAACCAAGACCCGCAGGTAAGCGGCATCCTCGTATACTACCCAGTATACGGCGATGATCGCGACCAGCGGCTTCAAGACCTGGTTGATCCGACAAAGGACGTCGAGGGACTGAATGTCGTCTACAACGGCAAGCTCTATGGCAACGACAGGTACCTGGACGAGGAGAAAACCCGCAAAGCCATCCTGCCATGCACGCCCCTGGCTGTGGTCAAGGTGCTGGATCATATCGGCGTATATGACCATGGGTTGCCCTATGGCGACCACTTGCGCGGGAAAACCATCGCTGTGGTTAACCGCAGTGAGGTCGTCGGCAGGCCGCTGGCTGCGCTGCTGGCTAATGACGGAGCGAAGGTTTACTCGATCGATATTAATGACATCCAAATATACGCGCGCGAGCAGGGCGCGTCTATTAATAGCCATACGGCGACGGTAACTGATCTGAAGCCTGAGGACGTTATTCCACTGTGTGATGTGGTTATTACTGGAGTGCCGACTGCTGCGTATAAGCTGCCGACGAGGCTGCTGAAAAAGGGCGTGGTTGCGGTTAACTTTGCTAGTGTGCGTAATTTCGAGCCTGAGGTGAAGGACGTCGCGTCGATCTATGTGCCTTCGGTCGGCAAGGTCACTGTGTCTATGCTGCAGCGCAACCTCTTGCGCCTGTTCAACTACCAGCACTAAACAAAAATGAAACAATAATAGAGCTTTTGTTCTTTTGTTTAATTTTCTCATTTTTCTCATATTTTTTATAAATAAATGGATTTCTCAATAGCGGGGATATCAAAAGCCGACACACCCTTTTTTCTTCAAAAGTACGAAGTGACACTGCCAAAAATCTGGCGCGGGTTGCCATCGGCAACAACCCACTTCTGGGCCACCAGCGATTCGGTGACGGGCATCGACACGACGTTGGTTTTGTGGTAAAAGGCCATCAGCGCCCATGCCTCCTGCGCGGTCATGCGATCGACCTTGACGACATCGAACGGGACATCGGTCAGCGGCCTGGTGACTTTGGGGTCGCTGGCAACGTCGGGGTTGGCCAGGGGCACCATGGGCGGCGGGTTGAGTCTCTCCTTCAGATCCCTGGGCATAAACCGCACCTCGGAGTACGACGTGGCACCGATTGCCAAGCCGCTAGAAATCGCGCGAGAGCTGTCAAAGAAAGGCAGGAACGCACGCACCAGCCGCAGACGCTCAGCCGGCAACACAGCATCCTGCTGGTCCCTATACGCCGTGTTGCACCACAGCGTGTTGACGTTGTCCAGGGCAACAAGCAGAGGCACTTGCGTCTGCGCGCTGGCCATAGCGAGCAGCTGGTCCAGAGCATCGTGGGCCAGCGACGGCGTGTGAATACCAAAGCTCACCAAATCGGCCAGCGTCTGCTCGGCAGTCAGCGTCTTCTTTCCCAGGACAACCTCGCGGCCGAGCGCAACGCGCGCCAGAGCTTCCTTGCTCAGCATCAGGATGGACTTGAGCAGCTCCAAAGTCAGCTCATGCTGGACAAACAGCGAGCCCTCGTTGGCTGGCGCATATGGCCTGCTGGAGTTGACCCAGGGCAGGGTCGAGTGCGCGTACACCACAATATGGCCTTTCGCCGCCGCCACCGCTGCAAGCTTCATCAGCTCGGCGCTCTTCCCAGAGCCGTTCTTTCCATCGATGACCGTCGCCCGCTGTGCCGGCGCGCCCGTCAGCCGATCCACCAGCTGCTGCGTGATCCGGCGGTACAGCAGAGCCGGCCGCCCAAAGAGCTTAAAGTCCCGTCCGAGCGTTCCCGGGAAATGACCCTTGCCGATGCTCTGCAGCAGGGCGTCGTCGATCTGCATAAACTTGTTCACATGCGAGTCATTCGCCGTGTTGGCATTCAGCGTCGCGAGCTGGATGCGCGCCGGCTCAATGTAGTACGTCGGGTTGGCGTTGAGCAGGTTGACCGAGGTCGCTGTGCCCGATCGCAGCTTTTTGCCGCTGCCGCTGCTGCCGCCCTCCTTCTTTGTGAACGCCGTTGACTGTGTGCGATCGGCTACAGAGAACATTGATGCGCATATTTTTTGTTTGAATCTTGTGCTCTGGAATTTATAGAAACGTGTTATTTGGAGCAACAAGGCAAACAAATTTCTTTTGTTTCTTTTTCTTTACCTCCTTTCTTCTGAGTATGTGGCCGTGTGGTGGACAGCGAGCGGACTGCTGTTTCGGCGACCGCAAGGTTTTTGGCGCCTTGACGACAGACCGGGCAAAATGTGCGGCTCCAACAAACATTCTTTTTGTTTCGATCAAAAAAGAAAGGCCAATAACAAAAAGGAATAGAGGTGTGAGAAAATAGTAAAATTCTTTTGAAAGTTTATATTAAAAATATCGAATTGATAGTCAAAGCGAAAGAGAACAAAGAATTGAAAAAAGGACAATTGGGAGACGAGGGCGAACACACAGGGTTTTGTTACGAATGATCTAAAGAAAAGGATACAGGACCAACAAAATAAGCTTGCTGCTTATCACTACTATGCAAAACGACTTTTGCTTTTGATGGAAAAATCAATAATCAAAAATCAGATCAGCATTTTATTAGGCCAAAAAGTATCAGCTCGGGCATTGCATCAATTACGAGCCGAGCCAGTACACTGTGCCCTTTTTTAAGTTGCGACTCCCGTGACCCACAAAGGGAAATAATGCAAAGGGGCTGCTTTTTTGCTAAGGCTTACGGCCCGTTTCCATTGAGCAGCGGCATCCTCCTTTTTTGGTAACCGTGTTGTGTATTTCGTTTAGCTGCACTTGTACTTTTTATTTTTACCTTTATCTATTTTGCGTTACATTAGCCTTTATATTTTCAATTCAAGACTCATTTTCATTTTCACTTTAAAAAAGAACCATGGCAGGCGGCGACATAGGCGGCATATTCGGGTGGATGCTACTCCCGCCCTTCGCGGCAAAATGCACGCTCGTAGCGTTCCACTGGATCCTCCGGCGGTTTTCCCCACATCTGGTGCCACACCCAAACACAGCCAAGCACGCGCAGCACCAGCGGCTCTCGTACATATTCGTTATCCTCCTGTACCTCGGATATACTCTCTGGAGCACCGAAAAGGGCCTGGCGCCCAACTACTACACGATGTTCGGGCTGGACCCCGGAGCTACGCACCGCAGCAGCTGCGGTCGAACTTTCGGCGACTGTCGCTCGTGCTGCATCCTGACAAGAACCCCGGCAGCGAGGGGCTGTTTATCCACGTGCAGGGCGCCTACAAGGTGCTGGCCGACCCCATAATGCGCTTTGTCTATGACCGCGCCGGAGAAGCCGCGGTTGCGTGCGCGTCCTGCAAGTCCACAGGCGACTTTATTCTGGCAGCGCTGCCACGGCGGCTGGGCGTCTATCTGGTGTACATATTGGGAAGCATCGGCGTACAGGTCTTTGGCATTGGCGTCTACGGCACGTACTGGCGCTACTTGGCGATTGCCTGCTTCCTCGCCCTGGACGTCCTGATGATGACCCGGCTGACGGAGCCCGCGGTTATTCATGTCCTGCATTGGGTGATGCCCCGGCGCACCAGCTTTGAGATCGCCCAGGTGCTGCAGCAGGTCATGATGTGCTTTTTCATTGCGTTGAATCAGATCGGCCCGCACTTTATTCCGCAGGAGAAGAATGTGTCAACTGTGGTTCTGGCCAAGGAGCTGTTGGTGGGGCTGGAGGTGACCGATAAGGAGATTGTTGGCAGGGGCCGGAGGATCGTTGATATGTACAAGGGCACAGGGTTGGAGAGTGAGCTGGCTGCGGACTTTGGTGCTGAGATGAAACTAGGCATGACCATGGGTACGAGCAAGTCCTTTAGGACTGAGTATACCGAGAGGATGAACGACGAGCGCCAGAAAACAGTAAAGCCCGCGCCACAGCAGTAACTTTAGTGAAAGAGATGCATTTTGCGATAATACGTTGGTAAATAAAAGTGTTTTATAATTAATTTTGCTATTCAAAAAAGGAGATGAAATCAAAGTGCATTGAATAGATACACATATTTGTTCTCGCTCATTTTTTATTCTGGATACCTCTCGCAGCTAGGGACACAATCATTATAAAGGTCGTAGCCGTGCTATTAAAAAATTGTCCGATATGTTCCAAAAAATGATTTAACTTTTTCTTTTTTGTAAAACGGGAGACCAGGCGGAAATAAAATAAAAAAAGTCCCAGCGCACCCTTTCTGATTTCCCACACACGCGCAAATATATGCATTTTTGTTGGCTGCAAATCACTCATATGTTGCACTAAAGGACAATCTAAACTGGCAATGTGATACACGAACTGTCGGCTTTTTTTATTTTTGTGTGTGAGAAAGAGACGTGTGTGTGGGAACCAATTTCTCTTGATTGTTCGCTGTTCAAGAACATATCTCCCTTGTCTGCCTCCCAAATGATAGGTTGGCGGACGAGGTGAACAAACAAAGCAGAAAAACTAAACTAAGTTTTTTTTAATTGTTTTGACCACATGAGTCAAATGTTGGAATCGATGGGAAAATAAAAACATGAATAATTTAGCTCTTGAGCGGAGAATAAATCATCAACAATAGTGATAGATTGTATTACTATTGAACGGGTATAAAATGGTCAGCTGCATTCTCGTCGTTCACTTTTTTCAAAATTCCCCTCTTGATTCTACTCCTTTTCTGCTCCGTCTTCCCTTCTACTCTGCCAAGTAAAATAATAAACTAATAAGTCAACAAAGTTCCAAGACCAAACTACAAGACACATCTCCAATCTTTCTTTCCTACGCACAAGAACTGTAAACCTTTTGTTTTACCATCTCTATGACTTCCAGTGAAGCAAGCACCCAACCGACGGCCGCCGATCCGGCCGTTGAGTCCCACAAGTCTCCCAAGGAGGAAGAGTTCTCACCCCAGCAGCTCTACACCTCACGCGTCGTTCTGACAACCTACCCGTCGCAGCTAGGCATTGACCCGATCCCGCTCACCTGGGGCGCAGCCACCCCGGCCGAGCGCGGCCCCGTAGTGGTCTCCCGCCAACAAGACAGCTTTGGCAAGCGCAACGCCATCGGCGCCGGCGGTGGCTCCTACTGCATTTACCGCGCGCTCGCAGTGGCTATTGGGGCACTGTCACCGACGCACCGGCCGGACTTTGGTCTGACCGAGCCCACCCATATCATTGGGCCGTTCCCAGCATGGTCAGATCCCGAGAAGATTGTCTCGATGGATCCCTGGGGCCATGCTACTGTTGAGCACTACCACGAGCACCTTGAGAAGGGCATCGACGTGCGTCCGACCATCGCCATTACGCAGGCGCACATGAAGCTAGCTGAGATCGACGACGCCATTGCCAAGGGTATCCTGCATTGCGACGGCGACATCATCACCAAGGGTGGAGAGCTCAAGGTCGTCAAGGTGGCCTCGGAGCCCGTTTGGCACCTTCCGGGTGTCGCCAAGCGATTTGGTATTGGGGAATCGACCCTGCGCCGCGCACTGTTCGAGGACACCGGGGGCATGTACCCGGAGCTCATCACGCGGCCGGACCTTAAGGTCTTCCTGCCACCGATCGGCGGCCTCACCGTGTATATCTTCGGCGACCCCGCGCATATCTCGGATCCAACCAAACGCCTGACCATGCGCGTCCACGACGAGTGCAACGGTTCCGATGTCTTTGGATCCGACATCTGCACCTGCAAGCCCTACTTGATCTATTCGATCGAGGAGTGCGCGCGCGAGGCACAGAACGGTGGTGTCGGTGTCGTTGTTTATTTCCGCAAGGAAGGCAGGGCGCTTGGCGAAGTGACCAAGTACTTGGTGTATAATGCGCGCAAGCGCCAGGAAGGTGGCGACACTGCGGCGAATTACTTTAAGCGCACGGAGTTTGTTGCTGGCGTCAAGGATATGCGCTTCCAGGCGCTGATGCCGGATATCCTGCATTGGCTCGGTGTCTCGCGCATTGATCGCTTCATCTCCATGTCGAATATGAAATACGAGGCCATTGTAGAGTCTGGTATTGAGATTATTGAGCGTGTGTCTATCCCTGAAGAGAGAATGCCGGCGGACTCAAAAGTGGAGATTGAGGCCAAGATCGCAGATGGATACTTTACTACCGGTGCTGTGCCCACTGCTGATACCCTGGAGGCTGTCAAGGGTCGTAATTGGGACGAGATTGCACACTAATAGTATATTACTTTCCTTTTTCTGCATTAATCCCTTTTTTATTCCTTTTTTAATTTTTCAATATCATACTATTGTTGTACCAACGTTGATAATCAAAGAAATACGTTATGGCGGCTTTCGGCCCACTGTTACGATTTACAGAGTAAAACATCATTTAGGCTACTCAACTAATGTTTTAAGGTTATTTTTAGTACTGGAAAACTAAACGGTATGCAAAAGTATGCATACCCTAGCCTAGTGGTACCTGCTTAACAATAAAGTTGTTTGTAACGTTGGTAAAATCTGAAATTCTATTTGTTTTATGCAGACGAATTGGTAAGTCCAAAATACAATACAGCGCAAATTTACATTCATGTCTTGGCTTTAATTTTTTCCTTAACTCCTCTATAACACTCTCAACAGTTGTGCCTGATGAAACAGCAAACATGTCAACGTGTGGTGGACCCTGGGCTACATGTGGATGCTCGTAATTAGTAACCGATATGTTGTAATATGTCTGTTGTTCCATTTTTTGTTTTGCAAAATTGGTTTAGTTGCTGCTAAATATTGAATTGAAAACTATAATAATTCAAAGTGGTCAATGAATGAATAAGTAGGCATTCATATTATATACAAGTAAAAAAAGCCAAACGAGAAAATGGAGAAAATGAAAATTGGTTTATTATTTGGCGCATACCACGCGAGCACTGCAAAAAAGGTATAGAATTGGTTGCAAAACAAAAAATTATCATTATATAAAGAGTACATAATGCTGTCACTTGAAAAATAAACATCCACATGTCTGCCATAATAAAATCAATTAAAGTATACGCAATTCAACACAGTCAAACACCACATGCGCTGCTTTTTGTTCTTTATTTTTATTTTGTTTTATTTTTTAATTGCACGTACATTGTTTACATTGATTTTTATTAAAACATTTATTTATTAAAATAATGATATTCTGGAACTGTGCCATATAACATCATGACATTATTCCCCATGTTTAAAATAAAATAAAAAATGTGCCCACACAGTGATTGTTAAAAATAAACGTTTACCTGTGTGCAATTGGCATACCCACTTGCGCGGTCGTAATTTCTAACTATATGGACTAACATTGTGGCCATAAAATTGCACAAAAATCCGAATTAGTACTAGAAAATACATTGACATGTACAACAGTTGTGGCAGTCATTTCAGTCATCTGTAGTAGCAGTATACCAAACGCATTGTATTATTTACTTTGAATCTTTTAAACTACTTGTTTTATAACAAAATGGGGTGATTTATTTATTAATTCAGAAATTCTTATTAATTCATCCAAGCGATTTTGTGAGTCAATTTCATGAAATAACGCAAGTTCATATCCTTGATTAGATGAGAATATATTGGACATCTGCTTTAGCACAGTGCCAACAGTTGCGTTTGGTGAAAGCAGGAGATCCATAGGACAAGGTTTAGAAGAGCCAAGGGGATTGGATGAGCCATAGGTAAGATTTATTTGTATTTTTTTTGTATGTGACATTATAGCAAATTAGTTTAGTTAATAATTTGGTATTATATGCTTAGTTATATAATAATGTAAACAGGTGGGTTAGTAGGTATGCGCTATTTTCAAAAGTAATAATTTAAACATATTTGTGAGAAATGTTGGCTATTTATACTGTTTCAATTCGGCTGGGGGTGTTCCCGACATTCCCCTGTCGGGACCCTATGGCCACCCCCTCGCCAGGTTGCAACAAGGCAAATACTCCAGAATAAACAAATGAGAAAACTTTTTTAGTTAAAAACAATGTTTTTATTTGCTTTTGCTTGTTATACAAAGGTTCATAATGCACGTCACTTGAGAAATAAACATCCAAAATTTTCATTATGAGAGGGTTGGATTCATTATAAACAACTCGACCCAGTCAAGCACCACATGAGCCATTTTCCGCTATTTACTTTTATTGTATGCAAAAGTTTTTCTTCTTAATTATGCAATTTTAAACGATTAATATTTACATAGAAAGGTTGAATTAAATTTGATTTATGGCTTCATTTGGTATTTTATTCAATGTTATTTATTAATTTTAAGCTTTGGTTGCCATTTATGAAAATTATGCCAACACTTTTTTTATTATAATATCAATAAATCAGTAAACGACAAGGTTTTGTTAAAGTTTTATAAAGTACAAACATATGTGCGTGTACCATCCTGTTGCATTCATATAATTGTTAATAAACTAATTCAGTTTATTTTGTCTCATTGATGGTAAAAGTGTACGTCAGCATCACATCCCTTTTAAAATATATTGCTTTGTCAATGGGGTTTCACTACCAGATACGTTCTTTTTTGCTACTGCTTTGCGTACTGATGCTAGCTTTTAAATATAAAAAAGCAGAAACTTAATGATTTTTCCAAATTAATTCTGACAAATAAGAAAAAGAGGTCAATTAAAAAGCCATATAAAATATTTAATATTTTCCATGGTGGCCATATGTATCCTCATATGACCGAATCCCTGGAGCTGAGTTGCTGTTGTTCCTGCGATGCTGGCTTTTATGGCCCGGCATATTGTGTTGGTACTTGTCGTTGCGCTTGTTATCCCTGCTCTTCTTGTAGTCCCTGTAAAGCCATGCGGCTGCGGCCACGGCGGCAGTGGCGACGGCAGCAACTCTGATCTTCTACAAATTATATAATTAACCATAGATTTAGTACTGACATGTATTTTTTGTCAAAAACAATTAGTCATGTGGTGAAGGCAGAAGCAATGCACAAGCATGTACACCGTTCAAAAGTGGCATTATGTCTATAAAAAATCCGCTTTACTCGTTTTGTTTTTGCTCATAATAACAGCAATTGCAAGACCCTTTTCAAAAAAAAGTATTGCAAATATTTACTACAAAAAATACTTACGCTCACTTCTGGAGTATAGTCGGTTCCGTACAAGCCAGAGTAATTTGGATCAGGTTTCTTATAGAAGTGATCCTTGAAGTTACGTTCACCATCCTGTTGACCGTGATGCTGATACGCTGGTTGATCGTTATGGTTTGTATTGTATCCCTGGACATTATTAACCTTTTCACTGTGGTAATCGTCCTGTCTACCTTCTGTTGCAACCTGGTTGTAATGCTCATATGGGGGCAAATATTGAGAGCTTTGGCCGGCTCTTTGCTCTGGCTGGTATTCGGCGGCGTAGTAGCTGCTGTTTTCGCCAAGCGCTGGACGAGAGTTTCCGTAGGTGGACATGGTAAACAATGAAAGATATTATGTAGAAGCAAAAAATAAAACTGTAAGTGTAGAAATAATTTAATACAAAAGGAGAAAAGGAGAATAGGAGAGAAAAATAAAGGAAAAAGGGTCCAGCAGTTTTAATATAACAAATACAAGGATAAAATAAAATACCAACAAAAAATCACTTTCATTGGAAAAGCGAATGGTTTCTACGCTTATAAAAAAGTCACATTGCTCTAGAAATGAAGAATACACATTGACTGCTTGCTGACTGCAACTCTTTTTTCTCTCTTTTTCTCCTTCTTTCTCCTGTTTTTCATTAATGCGTAAAACAATGCGCCGCAAAAAAAACTCGTCTTGGGGTAAGAAAAATAATAGAAATAGTAAACAAGATACACAACAGAAAATTCCTCGTGATAGGATTTTCCAATGTCTATATTCCACTTGCTTGCTCTGTACAACAAATCGACTGAATGCGCATGGAATAAAGTATGAGGATGTGTATAATGATGTCACAACATAATGTTTTCAATACAAGTGATTTTCACTGTCATGTTGGCAAACAAACATATCCGTGGCTGGTGACGTAGAACTTTTTTTGTACATATTGCAGCCCAAACATATAAGAGCTTCAAATGTTTTGAGAGATAATTTTTGTCCGACCTTGAACCAACATCGACTCGTGCTCAGAATTATATGCACTCAAATGCACGTGGCTCAATTATGCAGAAAGACGTTGTGGCATAATGCTAAAGCAATTTTTACAGCTGTTTAGGTCTTGTACATGTATATATTTCAAATCGACATGGAATTAATCAATGAATTTATAAAATTCAATCGATGTTTTTTTCAGGTGATAGAATATGCGCCATACCATAACACTCATTTGTCGAGTGCAAAAAGATGGCCATCATCATCATCGGAGGGGGCAGGTGCACCACAAAGAAAAAACCAATATAATACATTCTTCCTTCATTTTTTTCTTATACATTCTACCCTTTTTATTTTTATTTCTCCTGATATGCCTTGTCTGCTCAAGATCAAGGTTGTCAGGGCGCGGTCACTGCCGGTCATGGACCGACAGTCATCCAAGGCTGACGCCTACGTCGAAATTCGGTTCGCCAACCAGTACCCGATGCGCACATCAATCGCACGTAGGACACTCGACCCCGTGTGGAACGAGAACTTTCGCTTGGAGATCAACGACGACGCGTACTTGCAAAACGAGCCCCTCGAGTTCCGGCTGTTGGACTACGACAGTATCACGTCAAATGATCTGATTGGTTCAGTGTACATTGATCTAAACTCACTGCTGACAGATGTGTTTGAGATTGACGAGCAGTACGCGCGCAGTATTGGCCAGAGCAGCACAAAGAGCATTTATGCGAATAGTGATACTGACAGTGACGATGATGAGGAGCAGGAGAAGAGGCATGAGCGAGAGCAAGGTCAGGAGCGTGTGGCCGAGGTGGATTCGTACAACGCAGCCACGGGTGCGAGCGGCGATGGGGGCGCTGATGGCAGAAACGCCTTGGCGGCGAGCATGAGGTCCGGGTATGGCGAAGCTCCGTCCAGGAACTCGTCCGAGTCCGACCACTCCTCGGACACCTCGCACGAGGGCTTCATCGGCGAAACAACAGGGGTGCCCAACACGTACACGCGCACACTCGGCGGATGGTTCCCCATCTACGACACAATGTGGGGGATCCGAGGCGAGCTCAAATGTCAGATCATCCTGCAGTACTTTGGCGACGTCAACCCGTTCAACAACTCATCAGCCGGCATCCAGGTGTTCTCTACGCCCTCGCCCTACCTGCCGCCGTCCATTCCCATCAAGACGCAGGGATTTATCAGCAGCATCGTAACGCATATTGACCCAGAGTACCATTGGACGGACAGCTTCCGAACGCCGCGGGCGTCGAACGAGGCACGTGTGCGCGTGCTGCACAAGATCACAGGAATTCTGAGAAGGCGCATGGGCAGGAAGGCGCTGGAGCTTGGCGCCAATGCCATTGTGGGCTACAGGCAGTGGTTTGACTTTGAGGAAGAGGAGAAGAGCATCACCGGGAGGGTAGTTGGCACCGCCGTGCAGATAGGCGGTGCGCACGCGGCGCTGGCCAGACGCCGCACGTCGTCGACAAATGAGTGTGCGGCGTTTCAAACCGCCGACGCAACAGCGCTGGTGCCGATCGGCGCAAGAGACTGCGGCGCCCAGCCGCTGACCGGCGAAACGCCCGATGCCAGCGGCGGAGCGACGGCGGCTATGGCCATGCGGAGCCGGCGGCCCAGCACGGCCACCGACAGGTCGGCGATCAGCGCCAACTCGGAGACGCGCGACGAGCACAACTCGGACTCCAGCAGCGTGATCACGCAATCAACTAGCAGCAGTCTGTCAACAAGCTCGCTGCAGAGTGCAGACAATGTGCGCAACCAAAAGTACGCGGATGCCTGCGAGATTCTGACGTTCAAGTCGTTCCCACCCGGCGTGATCCACCGCCTCGGCGGACTGGTGTCGGCGACATCGGTCAAACTGATTGAGAACGACCAGAGCCGCACCAGAGAGCTGTGGTTTGATGATTTGCGGGCCGAGATCAAGCACCACGCGCTGGCTATTGGCTGCTCGCACATTATCGGGTACACGGAGCAGGTGAGCATCCGCGAGGAGATCATCATTCTAATTGCGTACGGCACCGCGGCCGTGCTCGATCTGGACGGCGACCTGGAGAGCAAGCTAGCGGCTAAAGCCAGGCATACCGAGGAAAGCCCAATGGTCCGACCCGCTGATCAACAAGTCACGCCGCACACGCCCCATACGCCGCACAAGGCCCAGAGCCACGCGCACGCAGGCCACCGTGGGCACAACAACAGCACTGCCGACGACAGCGACGAGCACCACAAGAAGCCCCTGGGCTGCCGCATGGCGCACGCGTCGCACGACCGGCAGAAGCTGCCATACCCAATGCGTTTCTTCCGCTGCGGATTTTGCCAGAAGAAGGCGGTCCCGGAGATTCTGCTCACGACCATCGATATTCCGCTTGAGCTTGATGTGATCGACGGCGAGTCGTGCATGATCGAGGCGCACATCTGCCGGCCCGGGTCCAAGGTCGGCATGGCGAATGCGGTTGCAGTGCAGAGCGTCGTCAGGGTGCCGACAAACAGTGATCTCCCGGAGTCCAAGGCCAAGGCCAGTGGGGCGATGGCCGAAGAGGGCGAGCGTAAGCGGTGGTTTGGGCTGGGCAAGGGGCCCAATGCCGGGCCCGACAGCAAGCTCAGCGGCGAAGCGTACGCCGCGCACATCAGCGACGCGCTGCCGTTCATGCACTACGACCTGCACCGGCAGCTGCTGTACAAGCTCAGCGTGCATGGCATGAATGCGATTTTTGGGCTCAAGTACCAGTTTTCTATCGGCGAGGACATGATTATTGCTGTGGCCACAGGCACTGCAGTGTATGTCACGGGGCTGCCGACGCCCGGCCCGCTGCACATCAAGCGCAATATTGATGTGCTGGACGACGAGGACCGCTCGTTCATCCGCATCCAGGACCGCATCATGCGCCTGTCCAACGCCAACCGCCGCCGCCTGGACCACGCCTTCCGCAAGAAGCGCCGCGCGATGATCCGCCTGCGCGAGCAACAGCGGCAGCAACAGCAGCAGCAGCGTATTGGGCCGATGGGCCAGCGGGACACCAGCATCTCCAGCGTCCAGCACTCGCGGTCGGCGTCCAGAGTCATCGGCGGCGGGCGGAGCAAGCCCAGCATTGCCATGCTGGGAAAGCGCGAGAACCCCTCCGAGGACGCGCCCAGCCGTAGCCACAGCCACAGCCACAGCAGCCTCGGTGACGAGCCCGGCGGCAGAGCCGGCGCACTAGGGCGCAGTGCGCGTGGGGTGGACGGCAATGTTTTGCCGCTGTTGAAGACGCAGTCGGAGGTCAGCGACTCGTCGGAGTCGTCGGACTCTTCGTCTTCGACAAACTCACGCGCTCATCGTGCGGAGGCGCGGCGGCAAAGGAATATCAGGGCGCGCGTGGCCGTGCAGATCGACGATGACGCGGACGAGGACCTGATGGCGGCGCTGCTGGACATCCCGCTGCCGCCCTCGTTTCTCCTGTGCAATGTTGAGAGGCCGCCGCTGTTCCGCAAGTTCTTTGGCGCTGAGGGGAGCACAGACGGCTTTGAGCAGCCCTTCTGGGCCGGTCAGGAGCCGCTAGAGCTTTCTTCCTCCTCTTCTTCCTCCTCCTCGTCGTCTTCGTCAGAAGGCGCAGAGTCATCCGAATCGACGTCCAACTCAGACTCGGACTCGGATGACATTGACGCGGCGCGCAAGCACGCGCTGCACGACATGCGGCCGGATCAGATCCAGACGCTGGTTATGGTGAAGCGCAACACAGTCGATCCCTACAGCAAGCACCCGAACCGGCAACTCGCCGAGCTCTTTAACGGGATATATCTGGAGCTGTACACGACGCTAACGTATTTTTCGCGCTGCGCCATTGTCGGCGTCGACTACAAGGTGCAAGTCATGGACGAGTCGCCGCATGACGTCCAGGTAGTGCTCACGGCGACGGTGGTCGGCGAAATGCACAACTTGCTGCCGCGCTACCTCGTCAACACGCATCTGGCCACGCCAAGTAACCCCCCAAACACCACCACCAGTAATGCTGTGGCCGACGAAGCAGCCCTGCGCACGGCCTTGCAGAGCATGGGTGTGTGCAGTGCCGCACAGAGCAACAACTCGCAGCACCGCGATGCCTCCGTAGCAGAAGCAGCTTCTCTGCTGGCGGACTTGCATTCAGAAGAATGTATTGATGACCAGAATGCATTGAGCTGACTACCCTGTCATACCTGCCAAGACGTCAGATTACAGCGCATGTGGGGCGGATCTCGCTGCATTTTGTCCAGGAGGTCCACATTGACTCGGTGAGTAAGGGGCCGGTGGGCATGGGCGCGTTTGTGTTTTCGTTTATGGCTGAGGTGCAGGCGCTGGCCAGGGCGCATACGGCAGCGAGGGGAGGAATGGCAATGATTGCGCTGAGTGTGGATCAGGTCCAGATCCTCAGAGACGACCGCAGCCAGGCATATGCCACCATCAGTGTCAGCGGCGATGTTGTTCGGTACAAGCGCGTTGAGTGAATGCAACAAGACCCCTTTTACTTCAATCTAGATCTCTCCCCTGATCCCAGGAGGACGACGAATTCTTTCTTTTTTATTTTATTTCCAGTTTACATTAATTTTTTCCATCTTTTTTATTTCTCCGGCAATTTTATATACATACATTTTTTCATTTTTATATCAGCTTTTCATGATGCCCAAAATCTTCAGCTTTGCCTCGATTAACATCGACGAGGTATACAGCGTGCCGCACATTGTGCGCCCGGGCGAAACCCTGACCTCAACTAAGCGGCAGCAGCACGCCGGGGGTAAAGGCACCAACGCAAGCATCGCAGCAGCGCGCTCCGGCCACAGCCACGTCACAGTCATAGGCAAAATTGGGCCCGACGGGCTCTGGATCCGCACCCTCATTGAATCCACAGGCGCCAACATTGACCACATAACCGTGCTTGAGAAAGCCCCCACAGGACGCGCCATTATCCAAGTCGACGACGCCGGCGAAAACGCCATTTTCTTGTTCCCAGGTGCCAACCACATGCTCACCCAGGACGATGCGCGGAAGGCTCTGGCTGTGAACTCCTCAGAGGGGGATTGGCTGCTGTTGACCAATGAAACTACCGCGGTGGTCGAGGCTATGCGGATGGCGAAGGATGCTGGGATGCAGGTTTTGTGGAATCCAGCGCCTGTGGATTCGCGTGTGGTGGCCAATGGTTTGGTTGATGTACTGGTTGTTAATGAGTCGGAGCTTGCAGAAATTGCGCGCCAGCAGAAAGGGAAGGAGGCGGATGGTGGTGGGTTTGGTGATTGTGCAAAGCTGGCGCGGCAGGTCATGCTTTGGATGGACTGCCATGTCATTGCCGTTACGCTGGGGAGCAAGGGTAGTCTTGGGTTGGTGCGGCGGAGCAGATTGAACACGCACGAGATCGCCATACATGCTACTGAGGACAACAACACCAATAGTGATAGCAGCAGCAGCAGTGACGATGATATTGTTGAGGTTCGCATGGCATGTGCACCGGTTGGAAAGGACCAGGTCAAGGACACAACGGGGGCAGGCGACACATGGGTCGGGTACTTTGCCGCTGAGCTGGCACGCAAACAGGGCGACTCCCCCGAAAGCATCGGGTCGGCGGTGACATCGCTGACTCCATCCATGGTTGAGCACGCCATGCGCGTGGCCACCTATGCAAGCGGCCTCGCTGTTACGCAAATGGGCGCCGTGACGTCCATTCCGCACCGAGCTCAAGTCGACGAGTTTCTCAAGACAAAAAAAGCAAACCAAAACAAACCAAAAACAAAGTAAATGTTTTTTTGTCATATTTAAATCAAATAGTGGTTTTGATAAAACGCAATATGGACAAATGCTCTATGCCAGCCCTCCTCTCCAACACCCGCTCTCCGACCACTCCGTGCTCGGCTAACTGTCGGATAATATCCAAGGGTTTGTTCTGCTCAATAACCACGAGGTAGAATCTGCCTCCAGGAGACAACAGCCGAGGCACCATCGGCAGCAGAAAATTCAATACCTCCCTCCCATCAACGCCGCCCGCCCACGCCGACGCCTCCGCACTCACATCAATTTCCTCCGACGGCGTCACCACATAGGGCGGATTAAACAGCAGCACATCAACGCCACCCGCTAACCTATCAGACATGGATTGCACAAACCGCGTCCTGCATTGCTCAAATGCAGCCGAGCAATTCGTCTTTAGGGTGGTTTCTTTAGTGGCCTCGGTGGCTGCCGCGTTAATATCTATGGATAGGATAAGGGCGCGAGTTGGGTGGAGGAGTTGGCCGAGGAATGCGGAGACGCAGCCGGAGCCAGAGCCTATTTCTACACAGATCGTTGGTGGGTTCGAGTGGAGTGTGGATTGGTCGTTTTCGAGCGCATCAAGGAGCAGGTAGGTGTCTTCCGCGGGCTCGTAGACTGTCGAGTATTTGGTATCTCTCAGGTGCTGGGTGTCTGGTGTTGCAAGTCCCATTTGTCGCAGATAATGTCTCTTTTAGGGGAAGTTGATTAAAAATATATGCTTATATTTATGATAATTTTTTTGTCAATATATGAATGAGTAAAATATTAGATATGCGCACAACTACCATCGGGTTTTATTATTTGAATAAAACAACGTAGATCTAATCCTTTCCAATCCCCAATGTCAGGCTGGTCTTATGGTTTCACACAACGTGCAATTTTTTATTGGCAAGCCAAGTATTTTGCTCGGGCCTAGAAGAAATCCAGGCCATCGATGTTGACACCAAAGGCCTCCGCAAACGTCGTCGCTATCGACGGTCTATCGGCGCCAGGCGAATCGTCCGCTGTGCCCGCCGCACGGTCCTGATAAGCCGGTAACGCAAAGGAAATGTCATCAAAGAACTCGCGAAAAGCATACGGTGACGTGTCAATAACTTCCCTCCACATCTCTGCCATCTGCTGCACAACAGTCAACGAGCCGGTGCAGCCAAAAGCACCCAGTACAATGGACTGATGGCCCTGATCCCGGGCAATATTCAAAATGACCTCCATTTTCCTCCGGTAACTGCGCGCGGTATCCTCCACGATGCGCGTGGTCTTGCGACCATAATGGCTGATTTCGTCGACATGCACGTTGGAGTAGGGCGCGACGTTGATGAAAGAGAGGTAGACGGGGTCGTCGCGGAACGTGTAGGCTTCACGCTCGGAGTCGCGCAGGACGACGACGTCTGGTGAGTAAACGCCGCCGAATTCCGGCAGAGGGTAGGACCAGGCCCGCGCCGGGTCGAAGCCATAGGGGTCCTCGAGGTTGTGCAAAAGGGATGTCCGCCGCACCAGCTCCTCCTCCTGCTGCCCAGCCCCGCGCTTATACGCCCCCCCTGGCGAGCCCCTGGACCCAAACACAAGGACGGCTGGTGGCCGTGTATGATCCGGTCGTAGCTCTAAAAGCTTGACGGCCACATCCACAGCATCGGCATCCACCACGCGCACGGCCGCCCGCCCTTCTGTCCACCCAGCCGATCCGTTATTGCGGAACTCGCTTACAAAGCAGTCGTCTGTCGAGTAAAACACTGTCTTCTCCACTGACTTGCGCAGCCGCAGCCGATCCAGCAGAATCTCCTCCTGTGTGTACGCCAAAGTATATTGCCCGGTCAGTGTAGCGCACAGTGTGCCCATTTGCACTATTATCCGCAGGGCGCGTTTCACCACAGGGTTTTTTTGCGACTCTGCAAAGATATCCACCCAGACGTCGGGATCGAATACGCAGGTTTGGATTAGGTGAATTTGGTCTTGCTCGCTGCTTAGGGCGTTGCGTAGCTCGTCCTCTGTGAACGTGTTGTATGCCCGTGGGACAGGCATGTCGGCTTCGAACCCAAATACCGTCTTGGTGCTTCTTCGCCGGGCTTTCATCATGGTTTTGCTTATCCCCCCTTTCGTGGTTTGTTTGTTTGTTTGTGAGGGTGGTAAAGATGCAGAGGATACGTGTTGGTATGCTGTGCTGTGCTATGTTGCGTTCCGTTGCTAAATGTGCAATACTGAGAAAGGTTGTTAATAAAAACAAGGACAAAAGAAAACAAAAAAGTGAAAATGGCAATAAAAAAGAGACGTTTTTAACGACTTGTTCTCGAATAGAAAGATAGAAATAAAAGGAAGCTGCGCGGAGGAGTAGGGAGAAAACGTGGGCCGCCAACTAATCACTGTTTTTCGGTTTGCTGTGTGATGATGCTCTTGGATCAGCACTTTTTTATGGTTGTTGTTTACCTTCTTCCAATCAACAAAAAAGTAAACGCTGTTGTAAGAGCGTTTAGACAGTAGAATCTATGCTAATGAAAAATAGAGAGAGTATAAGAATAAATAATTTTGGAGCAAGTTAAAGAAAACAAAAAAGTTAAATTCAGTGTAAGCGAAGAAGGAAAATAAAACCAGCAAAATGTTTATGCCCTCCTCCCAAACTTTTAATTTTCCAGTCCACGCTTCACCAGCCGCAGCCAGAGAAAGCACGCATTAATACAAAAATATGGCACGTGCGCTGGTACCGATTGGCTCAAATTTTAATCACCATCAATGCGCTTGCTTTCATTCGCTATTATCATCGTCATCATCAGAGATTTTTTCTCATGCCTGTCTTGGGATAGATGTAAAAAAGGCACAGACAAGCAGCGTTTTAATGTGCTAATGCTTGGCTCTGCACGACCGCCAGCTGGCCGTCGATTATAAAAAAGAAATTATTTTTGCAAAAAAAGTATGTGACCATGCGGATATTAAAAAATACACCACGTTTTTTGGAGAAACTCAAGTCGAAAAAAAGAGAAACGAGCAGCTCGAAATATAATTTAGGCTCAAAAAAGGCCCTGCAGATGCGAACAGTTACTCGCCAACATTGGGCATCGGCATCGAGCGTCAGAAACAAAAATGTTAACCATTAGTAAACTGGAGCAGGTGACTGCGCTGGAAATTAACAGAAAAGTGGCCCTGAGCCCAGTAAAGCTTGCGCACACGCATGCCCTGTCCTCAACTCCCATCATCTCAATTCGTCTTTTTTTGTCAAAGCGGTAAAAATAGAAAATTTTTGACAGAATTGTATTTTTGTATGCCAAGGAAAAGAATACAAAAGCAAGCGTGCACATACACACATGTGTTTGTATATGCGGGGAAGAACCCAGACACAAAGGATTTGCACTTTTTCTCTGCACTTCTCCCTCCTTTTTTATCTCACCTTTGCTCCTGTTGTTTTTTTCTCTATTATTTTAAAAACAATTTCGAATTCACTCTATTTTTTATTTGTATTTGTTAGCCGGCTGGCTCTCCCCCACTTTGGCAACTCTTATATATTTTCCAACCATAGAACACAGCCTTTATCTACCGGCAAAATACAATGGTAAGCTACAGACTGTGGTGCTCTGGGAAGCATGAATTTCGTCGTCACGACTTGCATCTCACACAATTCCTTCCATAGTCCCAAAAATAATTCACCTGAACTAAAAACGAAATTCATACTTTTATGCTGTCTCCACCATGCTATTGTGTAGGCGCGCGGCAATCGTATGAAGAAGGCCGACTGGTCAGAGGGAACCAACATTAAGAAACAGGCCGGTGTCTCCGACATGACTATGCTGTCAAAAATTACCAACGAGGCGATTAACGAGAACCTAAAGATGCGCTTTGCAAACGCCGATATTTACGTAAGTTATCCTCTGCGTGGAAGGAGGATATGAATGGGAATGCCAACAGCGCATAGCTCAAAAGCGATAATGTCGCAAATAGAACACTTTCTCTAATTCACAATGTCCTTTCTTCGTTATCTGCTGTAGACTTACATCGGGAACGTGCTCATCAGCGTGAATCCGTTCAAAGACCTAGGCATATACACAATGCCTGTGCTCAAGAGCTACGAAAACAAGAACCGCATGGAGCTTCCACCCCACGTCTACGCCATTGCCGAGGGAGCGTTCCGAAACATGATTGCGTACAAGGAGAGCCAGTGCGTGATTATCTCGGGCGAGTCAGGTGCGGGAAAGACAGAGGCAGCGAAGAAAATCATGGAGTACATTGCCTCAGTGTCCGGTGGCGACTCGATGTCTATCAAGGAGATCAAGGACATGGTCCTGGCAACCAACCCGCTGCTCGAGAGCTTTGGTTGCGCCAAGACTCTGCGTAACAATAACTCCAGTCGCCACGGCAAGTACCTCGAAATCCAGTTCAACAATGGCGGCGAGCCCGTGGGTGCCATTATCACCAACTATCTATTAGAAAAGAACCGCGTGGTGGGACAGATCAAAAACGAGCGCAACTTCCATATTTTTTACCAGTTCACCAAGGCAGCGTCGCAGGCATACCGCGACAGATTCGGGATTTCGGGACCCGAGAGCTACCTGTACACCAGTAATGCTGGCTGCCTTGACGTGCCCAACATTGACGATAAGAAGGAGTACGCGGACACGCTGCAGGCGATGAACATCATTGGAATCACGCTGGCTGAGCAGGACGAGATCCACTGCATGCTGGCGACCATCCTCTGGCTGGGCAATGTGCAGTTCTCTGAGGGTGACGACGGCAACTCGGTCATCATCGATAAGGGCATTACGGATTTATTGCCTACCTCCTGCAGGTGGCCCCGAGACGGTCAGCAAGCTCATGGTTTCGCGTACCATGGAGACGTCACGCGGAGGCCGTCGCGGATCGATCTACGAGGTTCCTCTCAACGTCGCGCAGGCGCGGTCAGCACGCGACGGCCTGGCCAAGGCCATCTACGACCGGCTGTTCGACTGGATCGTCGTGCGCGTCAACCAGGCCATGCAGGCGCGCGCCGAGTCCTCCTACATCATCGGTGTTCTGGATATCTATGGCTTTGAGATTTTTGACCATAACTCGTTCGAGCAGCTGTGCATTAACTATGTTAACGAGAAGCTGCAGCAGATCTTCATCGAGTTGACGCTCAAGGCCGAGCAGGAGGAGTACGTGCGCGAGCAGATCAAGTGGAAGCCCATAGACTACTTCAACAACAAGATTGTCTGCGACCTCATCGAGGCCAAGCGGCCGCCAGGCGTGTTTGCTGCGATGAATGATGCGTGCGCGACTGCACACGCCGACCCCAAGGCTGCTGACCAATCGCTGGGCCAGCGCCTCAATGCCTGCACCCATAGCAAGCACTTTATGCAGTACGACGGCAAGTTCATCATTAAGCATTACGCCGGCGATGTCACCTACGAGACCACTGGGATGACAGATAAGAACAAAGACCAGCTTTTGCGCGACCATCTTGAGCTGTGCAAGTCCTCTGGAAACTCGTTCCTCAAGGGTCTGTTCCCGGAGCCCCTGGACCAGGACTCGAAGAAACGTCCGCCCACCGCCAGTGACCGCATCAAGCAGAGCGCTAACGAGCTGGTCACGAAGCTCATGCAGAGCCAGCCGAGCTACATCCGCACGATCAAGCCCAATGAGAACAAGAGCCCGTCGGAATTTGACAACGAGCGCGTCCTGCACCAGGTCAAGTACCTGGGTCTGTGCGAGAACATCCGCATTCGCCGCGCCGGCTACGCCTACCGCCAGACATTTGAAAAATTTGTTGAGCGCTTCTACCTTTTGTCGCCCAAGACGTCGTACGCTGGCGACTACATCTGGACAGGCGAGGCCAAAGAGGCCTGTATTCAGATCTTCAAGGACACTGGCATTTCGGCTGAGGAATGGCAGATTGGAACCACAAAGGCTTTTATCCGCCACCCCGAGACGCTATGGGCCCTGGAGAGCCGCCGCGAGCGCTACTGGCACACAATGGCGTCGCGCATCCAGAACGCATGGCGCCGGTACATGACGTTCAAGAACAAGAACGCGGCCAAAATCCAGCGCTTCTGGCGCCAGAAGCGCCAGTATTTGGAGCTGGCCAAGATCCGTGACAAGGGCCACGAGCTGCTGGGCGGGCGCAAGGAGCGCCGTCGCTTCAGTCTGATCAGCGCTCGCATCTACGCCGGCGACTACTTGCGTGTCAATAACTGCGGCAAGAACACGCGCGGGCAGCTCATCCGCGACGCCGCCGGTATTGGCAGCGAGCAGGCAGTCTTTACTAGCGAGATTGATGCCCTGATCCCCCGCGCAATGCGCTCAGCCATCCCGATGCCGCGCCTGCTCGTTATGACTAAGGACAGCATCATCATTATTGCTGTGGTCATTAGAGAGAACCTGGTGCAGCACGTGCTTGAGTCCAAGACGCCCATCTCCACGGTAAAGGACGTGGCCATGTCGCCGTACCAGGACGGCTGGACTGTGATCCACCTGGAGAGTCAGCCCGACCTGGTCATCAACTGTATTATCAAGACCGAGCTTCTGACATGGCTCAACTCTGTGTCACGCGGGAAGATCAAGCTGCAGGTCAACTCGACCATCTCGTACCGCAACAAAAAGATGAAGGCGACGCAGATCAAGTTTGTCAAGAACGAGGCTGCCAAAACAGCCATCTTTGAGAAAAAGACCGTGCAGATATGCACGGGCGCGCCCGCCGACAGCCGCTCAGCCGTGCTGGCGCCCAGGGAGTCGTCCTTCACGCACAACTATAAGAAGCCGCACACTGCCCGGACGGCGCCCAAGGTTTCCAACAACAACACTGCCAGCCGCCTGCAGCAGCAACAGCAGCAACGGCCATTGAGACAGCCGCAACAGCAGCAGCAGCAACAGCAGCAGCAATACAAGATGCCTGAGCCAGTCCAGTACGTGCAGCAGGCAGCCCCCGCAGCCACAGCCGCTGTCGCTGCGCCCACCGCAAGTCGGTCTGCACCGCCCGCACCGCCGGCACCACCACCAGCGCCCCCAATCCAGCCAGAAAACCCCCGCCATAAGGCCCTGTATGACTTCCCCCCGCAAAACCCCGGCGAGCTGGGTTTGGAGGCTGGCAAGATCTACGATATCATTGACAAGAACGCCAACGGCTGGTGGCTCGGCCTGCGCGAGGGGATCGAGGGCTGGGTGCCGTCAAACTATTTGAATCCTGACCCCGAGGCATCCGTTCGCGGCAGGGCTCCGCCGTCAGCAGCAGCACCCGCCGCCCCTAACCCTGCAGCCGCACTCCGTGCGAGCGCCAACGGCAACGGCGTTGCTGGTCAGCAGGCAGACAGCATGGCTCAGCTGGCGGCGGCCCTGACCTCGCGCAACAACCCCAATGGCAACAGGTCCAATGCTCCGCACGCCCAGGACTGAACCGGTTTACGCAGGAGGAGAGTGATGAGGAGGATGTTTGGTGATGATTTTTTTTCACTTCCTGTCTAGCCTTTTTCCTTTTTGATTTCGTCACGATTCCACCGTTTGTTCGACTGTTGTGAAAGCGTACTCTTGGATTTCTTTTTTACTTTTCTTTTCATATCTTAACAGTTTTGCGAATACAATTCCTTCTTTTTCCTTTATTTTGTTTTGCTTTTGCTGCATACTCGCCGCTCTTTTCCACACACAGCTGATTTGTGTTCTGCCTTAATTTACACTGTATTCGATTTTTATCATATTCAAGGGTCACACCGCCGGAACAACGTTAGAACATCGCCAGAAAATCGCCAAAACAACGCCGGAGCGTAAACACACGGAGTTCTAACTCGCCTGGATATCTCCATATATCATCTGTCCTCTTTCGCGTGCAGCTGACAAATACGCTAGCGCATATTGCACCTTGCAAAAGTGGCATTTAGTAGATTGCGGAATCAAGGATTTTGGCTATGGCATCAGATCTTATAAAATTCTTGGCATTGGCCAAGCGACCAATCATCGCTTCGGCGAGGATTAGGGCCATCGGCGCGCCATCCAGGGTATTTAAACTGGGCCACATCCCCTCGTCCACTCGTCAATCCACACCACCACTTTCTCTTCAACTCATTCATCTATTAATTCAGCACTCTTTTCGTGCTCATATACTGCCTTTACACAAATTAAACGCACCTGCCACACCACCGTCATATCAAAAATGTCTGACCCTGCTTCCCCCTCTGCAGCCACTGCTCCCTCTGCGGCCGACAACAGCGAGTTTTACAACTTTACATTCAAGACGCTTCAGGAGGAGGAGTTCCCCTTTGAGCAGCTCCGCGGCAAAGTCGTTCTCATCGTCAACACAGCATCCAAGTGCGGATTCACCGGTCAGTACAAGGGACTCGAAGAGTTGAACAAGAAGTACGCCGACAAGGGCCTGGTCGTTCTGGGATTCCCCTCTAACCAGTTTGGCAACCAGGAGCCCGGAGGCGCTGAGGAAATTGGAAGCTTCTGCCAGAGAAACTTTGGCGTGACGTTCCCGATTATGGAGAAGTCGGATGTCAATGGCGACAAGGAGAACGAGATTTACAAGTTCCTGAAGAGCAGCAAGTCCGGTATTCTCGGCCTCAAGCGGATCAAGTGGAATTTTGAAAAGTTTCTCGTCGATCGTCATGGAAATGTTGTCGAGCGCTGGGCATCGACCAGCGGGCCGGAGAGCCTGGAGCCGACCATCGAGAAGTACCTGGCCCAGGAGTAATTAAACGAGGAATGCTTTCTTTTGTCAATTTTTAACTTAATTATATCCACATTGTCGCTTTTATCAATCAACAAATAATTTTTTAATAAAAAAGTGAAATGTTGCATTGACTATTTTTTGGCTGCATGTCAAATGGATTGGCTTCTTGTACAGTGCAACACGTGAATGTAACTATGGCGTCATGTAAAAATGAGTGTACAATGCTCTTTTCCCGAATATATTCACCGCCAATATTTTAACGGCGAACTAATTCAGTGTTAGCATTGAGTTTTGGCGTCAGCAGTAGCACCGCATATAAATGTCATTTTTATTGATATTTTTTGCTACATTTACCTTACCTCGGTTGGCTGAATTGCGACAAATTTGACGAAATGGATTCTGCTATTCATATTTTTACACTGCTGCGCGTTGAAGCCATTTGAGTGCCGTACATAATTTCATTGAAGCCTCCATTACTTGGCCTTCACATGCGAAATACCACATGAATTTTTAAAGGCCACCAGAATGATATTTTCACCACTTTAAACACCACAGTTGCATTTATGCTGAGCCTTGAAAGCCGAAATTATATATTGTGTCTAGAGTTAAAACAGAATTCCAATATTTGCGTGGTTATTGATATACAAATGCGCCACAGCTTCACATGGCTGTATAATAAGTATCATTCAAATAATTTGGGTGACACAGAATAACTACTCAAATATTGGCGGTGTACCAGTAATTGTATGTGCAAAATAAGAGAAGACAGGAATATAAATATAACGCCGAGAGACTTTAATCACCCCCAAATATAATTACCAAACATTTTATTCAAACAACCACAAATTACCTTTTATTAAACCAACAATGAAACTCGCTGCCTTCACTCCCATCCTCTTCCTTGCTGCCTCCGTGGCACATGCCGGACCCGTGCAGACCAACCAGAACCAGGTTCAGACTATTAACAACCTGGATGCTGCCACCGCCAACCTTATTCAGTCCATTAACCGGGCTGCTATCGACGCGAGCGATGACCCGACAAAGATTCTAAGCATTGTCTCTGATCTTATTACCGGTATTGTATCACCTTTGGGCGCTATATCAGATGCTGTTGTGGATGCCGGAAAGGCTGTATTGGGTGTTGTTACTTCCATTTTGGACGCTCTGAAGACCCCTGCACCATAAGCACCACCGGCTCTTTAATTATTTTTTGCATATAGAAAATAATTTTTTGCATAGCCAGCCAACTAAAGGTGTTTTGCTGCAGATGTAGAGAATACATTTGTAGTATTTTACAAGCTATTTTAATAACTAAATATTAATATTGATACTAATACAAATACAAATTTGTAACAAGTATAAAGTATGTATATATATTCAAATTATGTAACAGCAGTGCTTAACAGAATATTAAATTCCAACTTATTTTCACAAAACAGTTTAAATATTTAACAAAAATTGAAATGCAGTTATTTGGAAATATTTATAAGTCATATTTCTAAATGATGGAATAATGTATGACCGATATTTTGGCAAATGAGCTAAAAATATATAAACTATTTATCTTCCGACAATTATCCGTTTTTTAGAAATAAAGCTTGGAATATAAGACGTTCTATGAATGTGTAGATAAAGTATATTTAATAACTAAGTGCTATGTACTGTGAAAGGTAAAGAATAGAGAGCATATTGCTTTGGTCACTGTGTGACTTATTGTTTGTGTGGCTAAACAGCCAAGCCGGGTTAATTAGCTGATCGCCATCAACCAATAAAAATATGCAGCACTATCAGGATTGTTTGACAGCATGCATAATCTCACTAAAGCCTCCATTTTTTATCTCCAGCTTTTGAATTATATGATGCACTTGTAATGCCATTAGTAAAAATTCACATTAATACTGAATAAAAACTAACCGCACTATCAAGTGAAGCCACCCAAAGTAACGATTACTATTGAAAAGCTGTGACAATTCAGCTAAAAGTGTGTAAAAAGAATGTATACAACTGTCACGTATTCTGTCATATGCTTGTTTGACAATTTGAATAAATAAATTGGACTGTGTAAAGTGAACTCGTAACTGTTTACAAATTGCTACATATATTTGCAAGCATAAATAAAAATTCTATAAATATAACACCAAGATACAACATTCACAGCCAAACATCATCAACCATTTTATTCAATCAACCACAAATTACTTGTTATTAAAACCAACAATGAAACTCACTGCCTTCACTCCCATCCTCTTCCTTGCTGCCTCCGTGGCACATGCCGGACCCGTGCAGACCAACCAGAACCAGGTTCAGACTATTAACAACCTGGATGCTGCCACCGCCAACCTTATTCAGTCCATTAACCGGGCTGCTATCGACGCGAGCGATGACCCGACAAAGATTCTAAGCATTGTCTCTGATCTTATTACCGGTATTGTATCACCTTTGGGCGCTATATCAGATGCTGTTGTGGATGCCGGAAAGGCTGTATTGGGTGTTGTTACTTCCATTTTGGACGCTCTGAAGACCCTGCACCATAAGCACCACTGGCTGCTTAATTATATTTTGCATAACGAAGCAATTTTTCCGCATAGAAACTCGACTAAAGCTTTTTTGTTGTAAGTGTTTAAAATATATTTGCAATTTTTGGCTATAATATATTAATAATTTTTATAAATACTGTTGCACAGACTAAAGATATGGAAGTGGATGTTGAGGTTGTGAATCGCGAAACAAGTTTCCATCTGCATGCCGATTGACAGGGTATTAATTGGATTATGCAGGCGTAAATTAGGAACCATCATAATGGTGTCCAGACATGCTCCCGATTTTGCAATGCACACGCATAATGCACACACACAAAAACCACAACACTGACTTCCCAAGATACCGGTCTGCTCACAAAAAACCAGTTCTCGTCAACAGAGTGCACAATTGGCAATGTGCACAACAAAGGCAACGAGGCACATATATAAGACGAGGCCGGCGCTAGTAGTACTTTAGAAACATTAGTAATAAAACCTTTTATAAAGCATACTCTCACTTTTTAACACTACTACCATGGTGCTCCTTACGCCCCCCTTTTACATAATAATAATAATAATAATAATAATACAAATTTAAACCAAACCTAAAATTTAAATATCCAACATTTTAAGTTGTAAAATCGTAGAAATATTTTATTGGTCAGATGATACATTTTTAGATGCTCATAAATTGTTATGTGACCAACATCTTATCGAACAAAATTAACAATATACAAGATACAAGATAATTATTTATTGTCCTTTACTTGTCTAATTTGGATATTTATTATGTAATGGGGTTGAACTTGCAGAATTACAACAAAGGTCAAACTATCAGCGCTATCAAGCTTGTTTAGCGGCATGCATCATTTCAGTGAAGCCTTTATTTTCAGCCTCTATTGTTTTCTTGTTAAATCAATATTTTCTATTTGCTAAAAAAAGTATTACTACTTAAAATATAACCAACTACATTCACCAAGTAAAGCCACTCAAAGTTACAATATGGTTGCCAAATTTTATTTTAAAAATGTTTTGACATCAAAGTTGGAATTGTACAGAGTTATTACAAAAAGACAACGCATATTATTGGAAAAAACATTTACTCCTGTTATTTTGATTGCTACTCAAAAAATAAAAATGAGATTCACTGCTTTTATATTGTTTATATTGTTTTCCGCTTTAGTAGCACATGTCAGGTCTGCACCGACCTACAAAAAACCAACTGAGACTGTGTCTAGCCAAAAAAAGCCTATTAGAGGTCCTGTTGAGTCTGTCAAGATAGTGGCTTCCATACCTGGCCAACTATTAAACCTGTTTTTAACTCCCGTAGCTGACTACATGCAAGCCGCCACAAAAAACACACTACATGTTATTTTTGGCTCCGCTTTAAAACCTATTATAGAAATTTCAGTTGGACTTATTGAAACTCAACAAGCAGTTTTTGGAGCTATGAAAGTAAGGCCAGCCACTTAGTTAATTATGACATAAATAAATAAATCCAAAATATGTTTAAACGTCTATGCCACATTCTTAATAATTTTTTAAAATAAAAACTGTGGAGACTACAGATTAAAAGATTATGTGTATTATATATTTACAGATTGGGTAACTGTGTTTCCACATGCGCGCGGCACATACGAATATATTCCTTTGACAATTGTTATGCAGAAACATTATCATTTTTCAAAATCGATAAGGCTACAAATAATGTGGTGCCCAACACACATTCCAAGCCACTATCTTCCCTTTTCAAGAATTAAGATTGTCCTCATGGCCGTTATATATTTTCTGTTATTGCTAGCTGACATCAAGGAACACCATTATGCTTACAGCACTGCCCCCATTTTTCAATTCCTTAAATAATTTTTGATAATTGAATATATTAATTTATACTCAAATTTTCATAGAGCACGACAAAAAGTACTGTTGAGTAATTCAATGGTATCAACACAACCACATATGCTTTCTCCAGATAACTAAGCGCCACGCATTATACAACTGGCCTTCACCTTTATTGCCTCTGTCAAACATTGATTACTGCTCAATCCAACTATTACATTTATCAAGTTAAGCCATTCTATGCAAAATCAACTTGTAAAGAAAAGCGATAACGATATTGCCAACAATGTAGCATATTTTTTCATATGGCTATGTAACCAATGCGCTTTAAACAATTATTTGCATATAGCTTTGCATTTATTGTTAACATTTTGGAAAGAATTTCCGCAACAAATTACAACTATAAAAGGCCATAAGCACGCCATGCTTATCATTATTATAATACATTATTTTTATTAAACATTGCGTATTAACAGCTTACATTTATACAATGAGATTTGCCACCCTTACACCAGTCTTCTTCCTTGTAGCATCAGTGGCACATGCCGAACCTGCCCAGATAAGCACAAATCAGCTCCAGCCCCAGCACCAGAACGCCCCTAATGTCATTGTAGCAGCTAACAATATTGTTGATGCCGTTAGTGCCTCTGTTGGCAATTCAATTTCTGAATTAAAAAGCCCACTTGACTCTATAACTAACCTTTTAACTACTACTTTGCTTCCTTTATTGGGCCCTATTACTGCCCCTATTGTTGATGCTTTGGTTGGAATTTTGAATAGAATAATAGATGCACTCAACAAGCTGAAGGCTCCAGCCACAATTCCGGCTGCAATAAAGCCTGCAGCCAAGGTTATGGCTCAGTATTTTTAAGACATTGACACCCAACTAGAAGCCTTTTTACATGATAACTAGATGCATGTGTGTTATTTTATTTTATTTTAATAAATACATAAACTATAATTAAAATGTCAATGTAGATGTAGAGCCAGCCAGCAACGAGGAATTGGATTTTACAATTTTAAAGCCCTTCTAAACAGTGAGTAGTGTACCAAGTAGGTACTAGCACGTGAAAATCTTATACATTTCATGGCTGAACAATTTTATGTTTTCTGGGTAATGATAGCATCCGCACATGTATGCAATGCTTCATCAATATTATTGAAAAATGCATTTTTGTAACGAAGAATGCAGTTTTAACAAGAAACAGGTATCAACATTTGTATTTAAATTACCTAGCCATTTTTTGAGTAAACATGTTAACAATTGATTGTTAGCATGTTCGAGGCAGTGCTGTACGGCAATTTAAAGGTTATCAGACATTGGCCAAAAAATGGTTACGGCCATTCACCCTGTTATTTTTGCACCGTTTTTTTGCATATTTAATGAGGTTACTTTCTTATTTGTTTTTGCTACATAAAATTCACATAACTATATTACAAAAGCTTATGCCCAGACTATTAATTGGCAGGTTGCTTTTCAGTTTTAATTAATTACTAGTCTAATGACAAAAAAGCTACCCTGATTCGCAACATAAGTCCCAAAAACAAATTGCTTTACAATTGCATTCAAATGCGCCTCTTTTATACATGGCTTAGTTGCAAATACAGTTTAAATCATTGATGGCGCAAATAACTTTTCCATTATTTACATTCTGTGTGGAATAAGCTGGCTATATAAAGTTAAAATGATGACTTGATTGTACATCGTTTATAAAATATTTATTAAATTGACTTACAGTAACCAACTATTTTTGATAATGAAATTTGCCACCCTTACGCCCATCATTTTTTTTGCTGCCTCAGTGACACGTGCTGACCCTGCACAGCCTAGCCAGAACCAGGTCCAGGGTATTCCTAATTTGGGAGTGGCCATTATTGAATTTATACAGGCTAATAATAGAGCTACTGCTGCATCAGTGCCCCAATTAAAAGTCCCTCTTAGTAATATAACAAATTCCCTTGAAGGAAACGCATTTTCTATTATAAATTATATTTTAGGTTCCACTGTAAACGACGTTTTGGATTTATTAATTGTAATTTTGGAATCGCTAAAGAAAACCTTGAATGGCTTTAAATAGTTGCGCGTTTAATATAACATCACTATAACAAAGTCACCAACCATTGAAAAAACTTTTGAGATTGTGTTTACGCGCCTACCTTTATATTCTGTTAAAGGGTAGTGCGTTAACAGTGCGTTAGCTCCTTTTTGCCAGAGGTAGGAAATTAAGTGGAGGTTATTTGGCAGAGATTCAGCAGCAGCAGCCGGGCGCAAAGCCAATGAGGCACCCTCTACTGCGGCTACTCATCTTTGCAGGCAGCCCACGGATTGGTTTATTTACATATTATGGCGGTTATAGCTGTTGGTTTTTTAACAAAGCCCTGTCTTGTCATAAACAACTAAGTGGATCTATAGATATATTTTTTGGGCAAAGTGTAGACGTTTTTGTTTGGCGCATCAGAGTCTAGGTGCTTGCTTATCAGGCGTCTTTTTTGTACTTGGCTTTTACTCAGTTAGCCATATAACAGTAACAAAACTACATGATTTTGATAAGTGCATTTTTTAACAATAAAGTATTAATAAAGTATTGCATCACTTTTAGTCATATACGCGCACATGCTAACAATATAATGTTAAATGATCAATAAAACTAATCAGTGCAAATAATTTTTGATATAATATACTTTGGAAAGCTATCCATTTTTATTTCATATATCAAAATGTAAACGACATTACTCAGATTATTCATTCAATCAAAAAATTTAATAATATTCCAAAAGCTTTATTATGATTGATGGAAAGATTGTGTGTTGGGGCTTTTTTGCATGCCACTGTAACACGTGTTATAATAAATGCCAGTGCAAAATGATAAGCAATTTGTATTGTAAGCAAGTAGATACAGTACTTGAAAGTTGTGTAGAATTTTTATATAAGTATATTGCCATATGTTCACTCTTTCAATGTGCAAGTGCTCATTTTCTGACTTATATACATTTTCCGTAAATTATCAATATATACTGATGAAGTTTGCATTGATTACACCTGCTATTTTTTATTGTTTCTTTGGCACGCGCTGAAAGTGCTCAATCTAGTCAACATTGTTATGTAAGAGGTGGGTGGGGAGCACTACTGTGATAGTGTTAAATGATGGGTGTGGAATTATAAGGAGTTTTATTACTAGTCTTTCTAAAGTGCTATTATCGCCGGCCTCGCCTTATATATATCTCCTTGTTTTTGTGGCACTCACTGGCAGTCGTGTGCTCCGTTTGCGTGAACTGGTCCTTATGAAAGTAGCCCGGGTCTCTGGTATGGCATAATTGGCATGTCTGTATTCTTGCGCCCAACACATCCATTTCGGGACAGGCAGTATGTCCGGATGTCAAGTGTGGCGCCTAATTTGATCACCTGTGATTTGGTCCATATCAGATCCATCTGTGAGCTGACGAGAATCTGTCTCATATTTTTCGCCCTCAGCGTCTACCTCCATATCCTTGGGCTGCGTAACAAAGAAATGAATGCATAGTGATAAAAATATATTATTGGCAAAGAATTTTAGTCAATTATTATTTTACTTGTAAAAATAATTCACCACTTTTCAACTATGGTTATTGAAAATGAAATGGATGTGAAAATCAGCAATTTCAATTTTAATGTTCCGTCTCGTTTGCCTAGCGGCATAATTATACTCAATAAAGTCGCTTTTATTTGATCATGTTATTACAAAAGTTTGCAACAGTGGGTAGCTTATGTACTGAAAAGTTATTTTTGTATAAAGTACATTTAACACGATGCTAAGATTGTCATCCGGAGTTACAAAATAACTGATCATATTTCTTTAAGCCATTCATCGATTCAAATGGCAACACACATGCCGTATTCCCCATGTGTCTTTGCGACAGATAATATTCAAAGTTGCTGCGCATAATAATGATATATTTCTAAGCATCTGGCACGCGACTGTTGTAAAATTTTTCATTTTTGCAAGAGTATATAAGTATAACACCCAAAGACCAATATTTTATATGTTATAGTCAATCTTTTAGCTACAAAACCATTTTTTACAGTTATCACTTTACATCAAATAATGAAGCTTGCAACAATTACCCGTTTTTTTCTTGCTGCCTCGGTAGCACATGCCGGAACTATTGAGTCCAACCAAAGCCAGCTCGCATATGCTCCGAATGTAGGCGTGGCCGCAGCAAACTATGGCCAAGCACTTATTAAGACTCCTGAAGGGCCTGCTACTAATGGAAAATCAATTTTAAGCGCTCTTAGTGGGTTAGTGCTTGGACTGTTAGGTACCATAGCAAGTCTAATTGGGGTAGTTACTAGTGTATTGGAAAATGTTTCTGGACCCTAATGCGTTTGGTATGGGTTTTAATTTATACAAACATTATTACAGACGCATATACAGTTTAACAATATTGTTAATTTCTAATATATTTTATGCAAACTGTTTGTTTTAAAGCTATTCAATATAATTAATACATACAAGCATATTTATAATATTACTCTGGTGCCAAAAAACGTATCTGAAAGTGTGCTTGGAATATTCTTCTGCCAATAGAAGCAATACAACCATAAATAGTTACTTTTTAAAATTCCTATATTTATGTTAAATAGTTTGTGTTATTGGCCCCATCTGCATTTCACTTGCACCTGTTGCCAAAAAAAATTATCATTGTTCACATGAATCAAAAAATAGCAACATAACATTTGACGATCACCAATCTTTTCGGATATTGCAAATTGTCAAATTTTCTTGATAAAATAAAACCTATTTGCATTTATCAAGTAAAGGCATGCAAAGTTACAACCGCTTATTAAAAACTTTATTAGTAATTCTATTTTATTAGTTATTTGTTAGATTGGATAGAAAGCAATGGCACTCGAAATACTGGTGGAACAAATGTACTGTTCAATTATTATCAGTTATTTTTAAAATATTATTAGAAATGTGGGGGGGGGGATTGGAGAGATGAATAAATGTATTTGCAAGCATACAGGCCTTTTCAATGGTGTTTTCTTACATTTATTACTCAGTTTTCTAATTTTAATATAACAATGAGATTTGCTACTATTACATCTGTTTTGTATTCTACCTTATCGTTACCACATGCTGGACCTGCGCAAACCAGCCAAATCCAAATTTAGATAGGTTCTAATTTGAATATGGATGCTATAAGCCCTGTACAACCAATTGGCAGGGCTGTTGTTCTGTCCGCTCAGCAGTCAAAAGCTATTCTGGATTCTACAGTGACAGTAATAAGTAGACTCATACTGGATGTCATTAATTTCGTAGGTCTAGCCATATAATTTGAATTAAAGTTGGCATCTGAGTTTGTCGATATAGTTGTAGTCACATTGAACTTGTTCCTATAATAAACTTAATCTGTGTGCCATTTTTTTGTTTTGTGTGTCGCAATTTAACCTTAGGGCAAGTATCCTTTTCCTCTGATTTGATTTTCAATATCCGAAAATCATATTCCATGATCAAGGGGAAAATAAACTAGAGCCAAAAAAATTTCTGAAACGTAACTTTTTTTCTACACCCAAAGCCAACAACAACCAACCTTTTTTTATTTCTTCTTTCTCATCTTTTTCATTATTTTTCTATTACGAATATCATTATTTTTCGCACAACCTTTTTGTTTATTTAATTTTTGTATAATTTCCTTTTACAAGAAGAAAAGAAAAGGAAAAAAATATGGAAAACGATTCCTTGGCCAGTATTAGCAACCAGCTGAATACACAGTCCACATCAACAGCACTGACACATCCAGAGCAGCAGGACGGCAGCCGAGTTGGCCAAGAAATAGCACAACTACTACAGACGGTGAAATCCGCCAACGCCTTTGTCGATCCTAACCAGCCCCAGCCCCAGGTTCAAGCCCAGATCCAGCCCGAGACTTTAGCATGTGAACTCAACCTGCCCGAGCCCTTAACTTGCGAATTCAACCAACCCCAATCCACAGCAGATGAGCCGGAGGATGCTGATAATGAGTCTAACCTAGACAGCTCAACCTCAGGCTCCGACTACAGCTCGTCAGATGAAGAAATGGAGGAAGACAGCAAGTCAACGAACAAGCTAATGGCAGACTTGGAGATGGACTACGACGACGAAGATGATATGATGACCGGAGGGGCAAATCTTCCATTGACCAGACACGAGGTGCTTAACCCACAGATCGCGGCTCCGCCCATCACACAGTTGCCACAAGACATTGATCTCCGCGCACTCGGCACCGTGCACTCCCTAGTGGACAACTCGATTATCATCCAGGCGCACGTAAGCGGTGAACAGCATGTGTTGGACTCGGACAGTCTGGTTATTCTCAGTGATCGGTCGGTTCTGGGTCTAGTCTTTGATGTGTTTGGCCCCGTGACCAGGCCCATGTACACAGTACGGTTTAACTCGGCAAATGAGGCTCAGGAGCGCGGGAAAGTCGGCGAGCAGGTTTATTTTGCTTCAAATTGGTCCAAATTACTGGCCACGGAGAGGCTGCGGGTGAAGGGCACGGATGCCAGTAATGAGTTCGACGAGGAGGTCGCGTCTGATGATATGGAGTTTTCGGATGATGAGGCGGAGCGACTTGCCAAGTCTAGAAAGAAGAAATCAATGGCTGCGAAAAGAAAGACGCCTGCGCAGAATGCCGCCAAGGTCGATCCTAGTGTTCGCGCGCTGCCGCAATCTATCTCTCGCCCGGTGACCGATACTCGCCAGCTGCAGTCATACGGCGATCTGTACGACCCCGAACTCGGCTTCTAACTTGCCGACCTGTATATGAATGATGATGAAAAAGAAAGAAAAACATTTGAAATTTGACATTATAATAGAGGAATCGAAAAGGAGAAATGGAATGGAAAGGAAAGGACAGGGGAGAAGAAAAATAAAAAATAAAAATAAAAAATTAGCTACATGAAAGTGGAAAAGAAAAAGAAAACACATGGTTAAGAATTGTATGAACTAGCAGCTCTTCCGGAAAAGACCGACCGACCTAGCGTTTGCTTCCTCAATGCCTGCGTTTTCGGCGGCAATGCTGGCGGCGGCGGCGGCGGCATTGGTTCATGATTGACAATGCAGAATGAGTCCGTAGAATTGGCACTTGAGGGCTCGTCGGCGTCCACGGGCTGCCAGCTGCGCATGGGCAGCAGATGGCCCGTTGTGCCGTACGAGTGCCACTGGTCGGACTGGAACCCTGGCATATTGCTCATCACCTCATGGGCCTTCGACCCCACGTCCTCAGCTCATTCTGCGACTTCAGGTGCATTGGCTTGGGCAAAGTCCGTTCGGCAGTAGAGGCAGCATATGCCTCGGTGTTTCCGTAGGTGAGCTTAGCCGAGCCAACCTCAAAAACCGGCGCTGGCATGCGCAAGCCTGTCGAGACACGGGACATGCGCACTCGCAGCGGGGCGGCAGCCTGTGGATCCGCGCTTCTCATTGCCGCAGATGCTGTCGCTGCCACTGCCTGCTGCATCTGCGGCAGAGACTGCGACACTACCGGTGGCGGATGGAAGAGCGTGGAGCCGGAGCTCTCGGCTATATGCCGCGGGAACTCTGGCGAATGCTCGGAGTAGCTGATGTCCGAATCAGACATGTCCATGTCACCGTAGGTCTCGTTGTGGAGCTGATGCGGCGGCGGCGGCGGGCGCACGGTGTTGGCAGACAGCGTGGTGCCAGCAAAGGTTGTTGCTGCTGATACGGCATCGCTGCAGTAGCTGCTGCTGTTGCTGTAGGTCAGGGTGGCCGAGCCTACTTCGAACTTGGAGAATTGCTGCGCCTGCGGCGACGAAATCACCATGTCCTCGCTGTCTCCTGTGCCGCGGCACGAGTAGTTTGAGTACGACTGCAAAACAATATTATCGACCGAGCCAGCAAGGGTGCGCTGGCAGGTGCTGCTGCTGTTTCCTGTCGTGTCTACAGTGGCTGACGAGACATCGGCCACCTGCGGGTGGTAAATCCCCAGCGCAGGCAAGGTCTGGTTGCGCAGGCGGCGGCGCTGCGGCATGACAGTTGCAATATGGCTGGCAGCCTTTAAAGCATTTGCTTCCTCCCCAGCGCCGTTGACAGCGGAAAGCCCGGGTGCCATTGGGATGTGGACATACGACGGCGACATGGGCCCAATAATGGGCGTCGATATCACCTGCGACGCCGCCAGCGAGACCTGCGATGGGTGCATGGGCGGCAGTGGCAGTGGCAGTGGCGGCGGCGGCGGCGGCGGCGGTACCAGGTGGGGCTGGGAGTGTGTCTGGGGCGACCCGCGAAGCGACCGCTGGCCGAGCGTCAGCCGCGGCTTCAGGTTCGGCGCCGGTGCCGGCACCAGATCCGTTGCCCTGCGCTTGCCGCCGCCGCCGCCGTACTTCTTCAGCTGGCGCTTGATCCCCTGGCCCGTGATGTCCTCAGTCTTGCTGCACAGAAAGTCCCAGCCGCGCCTGATTTTGCCCTTCTGCACTGTCGCCGGAAACTTCACAAACACCTCGCGCACGCTGATTGTCGGAATGTCGCTTACGCTGGTCATTGCGCTAGGCTGCGCGGTCGGGAACCCGCTTGACGGCGGGCTGCGCGCCTGGCCGAGAAGCTGCGCGGGCGGCTCGTCGCTGTCGAAAAACTTGGCGCGCGCAATGGCGTCGGCCAAAACGTCGGCCGACAGGGACGGGGTCTTATGCAGTGTGCGGCACACGTGGGCATTTAGCCTGGGGCGCCAGGCCATGTAGTCGGGCTTGGAGGCAAAGCGCACGACCGCCGACGTGTGCTGCACGGCCTCTGCTTCGGCCGACTGCTCGAACGGAATGGCGCGGAGGTACGCGTCGGGCGCGCCCTTGCACTGCGCCAGCTCGAGCACCTCGACCACTTTGCAAGGGCCCAGCACCACGCTGTACCGCGTGTTTGGCGCCGGCATGCAGCTGCTCTTCGCGGGCGCTGTGGAGGCGTCTGGGCCGCGATGGCCCGGGAAGGAGCTGCGCGGCAGCATTGATTTGGCGCCGCTCGGCATGGGCTCAGCGCGCGCAATGAGCGCAAAGGATTCAAACAGCCACATTGTGGCCACCTCATCCGGCGGCAGCACACTGCTGGACGAGACCAGCTTTGGGTTGGTCGTGCGCACGGTGCCGCTGTGCATCAGCCGGTGCTCTTCCTGAAGCAGCGGCGCCCAGTTGACCCCGGATACGCACGCAGAGAGCGCCTGCAGGCACGCGTAGCTTTCAAGCTTGGCACGCGCATCCTGGATCTTTTTAATCCATGCGTCCACCTGCTCGGCCACCAGGCGGCCATTGGCGTGCTGCTGCGACCACTGCTCGGTGGAGCTCAGCAGGGTGCGCAGCAGCAGCGGGTACTTGAGCAGGCGCTGGAACGGCAGCGTCAGGAAGGATTCCATCGGCAGGTTGCGGCACTCGGGTCTGCGCTGCCGCTCCTTGCAAAACACTGCAAAGTTGTTGCTTGTGCGCTTCAGCTCCTCCACAAGGCCCAGTGCCTTGTCCTGGTTGCAGATGTACTTGGCGTACAGGCGGAAGTGGTGCACGAACGGCAGCAAGACGTCGGATATGTCCCAGACCACCGGATACTGCTTGCGCTGCCGCTCCATGAACGCAGTGTTGATGCTTTCGTGCAGCTCAAGGATCTCCTGCACGTTGCCGAATATCAGCTCTACCTGGTCCGCCGGCACAATGCGCAGACTGCGCATGGGCCCGAGGAGAATGTCGACGATTATCCGCAGATCCTTGACATAGTCGGCCTCGGTGTGTATTATTTCAAAGATGACCTCCTGCCGCCTGACCTCTTTCTCGTTGATGCTGCTGTTCTCGATCTCGTGCGGCGTGAAGCTCTCGCGCCAGAGCATGCGTGCCTTGGCCGGGCCGTTCATTACAGCGTCGTGTCGCACCTCGATTGATGGCCGCTGCGCAATTGTTTGGTTCGGGGGCGATACGTTGTGCGGGCTATTGTTGCTGGAGGATATGCCGATGGTGCGTGTATTGGACGTGTTCTGCTGCTTCCTGCTCTGTGCACTGCCTTCTTGCGACTGCCGGCTGACTGTGTTTGAAATTGGCAAGTTCACGGGTCTCATTGTGCGGGTTTTTGGGCTTGCCGTGGCCGGTTTGAAATGCAAGCGTTAATATGCTGGGAAATGCGAATAAGTTAACAAAAAAAGCAATTGAGTATTAAAATATAAATAAATAAAAAAAAAATTTTTGGCGAGTCGTATCGCCTTGTTTTGTTTAATTTTTTTGAGAGCAGTGTGCGCTATGAATAACTCTTTTGGTTGAATAAAAGTTTAAAAATAAAGCAAGAATGGCTTTTTGTTTGTTTTATTTTACTTTTTAGGTGCAAGAGTGAGCAAAAAAAAGGGGAGGGAGGGAGGGAGAAAAAGAAAAAGAGTGAAAAAGAGAAAAGGAGTGAGCGCAAAACAGGGGTAGTGGAATAAAAAAAGTCGGAGACAGTATGTGAAAAATAAATAAATAGTATATAAAAATGAAAATGCAACAAACACAGGAAAGAAAAAAGAAGTTGGTGGGGAGGGACCGCTTCAAACAAAAAAATTAGGGACAGGGACTCTTTGTGAGTTTTTTTTCTAGGTTGCTATAAAAAACCACAAAAGAATGCAACAAAAATGTTTTTTATTAATTGACACGTTGATTGAAAGCAAAAAAAAAAAAAAGGTTGAGAATCTAATATATAAAAAAACAGGGATTGAGAAAAATAGAAGAAAAATGAGAAGCAGGAAGTGTCACAAACAAATGATTATAGGCTCCCAAAAGAAAATGTTTAAATTAACTCTTCCACAGCACTATATATGCAAAGTCGAGAATGGCATTTGCATGTCGCGTATACACCTGGCAATGTCAACGGGGATATATGCTGAACAAGTAGTAACCGGGAATAAAAATGGATGGATGACGTGTTTTTTATTGGGCTAGAGGCAATAATCCCGTGGTCTCCTGTTTAGAAATTTGGACCTTTTTTCGTTCCGAATTTGGAAACAGCCAAGCACAAATATAAAATAAAGTAACATAAAATAAAATAAAATGCCGCTTTGGTAATTTGCCTTGAAGCTGGGATCCACCTTCTGTCAAGCCCCTTGCATCCATATATAGCCCGCACAATTTGCCATTTGATGCACTACACCACTGCATACATGCGCATTTGGCTATTGTGCCTTTTGCCTTTTGCCTTTTTCGAGTGGCGTCGAGTGCGCCTCATCCGCCATTTCGCAGCTTGCAGTTCGCGCTGAATAAGGTTTCGAGTAAAATGGCATAGGCTTATAATTGATTATTTTGAGTTGCGGGGGTTGCGCTAAAAGGTCGAAAACAGGTGGCGGTATGGGTCGACGCCAGGCTCCAGGGCAGCCTCCTGCGGCGGCTCCGGGTACTTGTCAAAGTTGCAAGTGTCGCCAGGGTGCCTGTGCGGCGGCACGATCGGCGGCGGAATGCGCTTCTGCACGAGCACTTGCCAGTCAATCATGCTGAACCACGCATGGGTCTTGACATCCTCGCCGTCGCCCTGCAGGTTGCCCAGACGCTTGCTCACGTCGGGCGTCAGCAGGCGCTGTATCAGGTCCCTGGCGGCCGGCGAGAAGAACGCTGGGAAGACGAGGTTGCCCTCGAGGATTTTCTCGTAGATGCCAAACGGGTTGTCGTCGTAGAACGGCGGGTAGCCGGCCAGCATCTCAAAAATCAGGATGCCCAGCGCCCACCAGTCGACGGCCTTGCCGTGGCCTTTGCTCTGGATGATCTCGGGTGCCAGGTACTCGGGCGTGCCGCACAGCGTCCACGTGCGCTCCTCGACGCGCTTGGCAAACCCAAAGTCCGTCAACTTGACGTGGCCCCGCTCGTCCAGCAGGATGTTCTCGGGCTTGGTGTCGCGCCAGATGATCTTCATGCTGTGCAGGTAGTCCAGCGCCAGCACAATCTCGGCCGCGTAGAACCGCGCGACGTCGTCGGGGAACCGGCCGGCGCGCCGCAGGTGCGAGAACAGCTCGCCGCCGGGCACGTACTCCATCAGCATGTACAGGTTGCGCTCGTTCTGCATGGTGCACTCGAGCTGCACAATGAACGGGTGCCGCGCCGCCTCCAGGATGTTCTTCTCGTTGTTGATGTGCTCAACTTGCTTGAGCTTGACCACCTGCGACTTTCGCAGAACCTTCATGGCAAAGAAGCGCTTGGTCGCCTTGGATTGGCACAGGAACACTCGCCCGAATGTGCCGGTGCCCAGCGTGTGCAGCAGCTGGAAGTCGTCCAGCGTGCGGCCGTCTGATGGCGGCTCGCTGCCGCACCCGCTGATGATGGCCGCCATGGTAGCTGCCGCTGATGTGCCACTCAGCATCTGCACAACGCCATTGCTGTCGACCACCATGCCGCCAGGTACCGGTGGCAGCGGCTGCATGTACATGGGGTGCTGCGCTTGGGCGCCGCCAAAGTCCTGCGGCGGCGGCGGCAGCGGCTGTGAATAGAGCGGTTGTGGTGTCTGGTCGGGCTGGTTGAGCATAGACATGAGCTGGTTCGGGTAGTGGCTCTGCTGCGCGTGAGTGATGTTGCTAATAGAATAGGCCTGCTGGTGGTGGTACTGATGCGGGTACTGCTGGTACGGGTACTGCTGATACGGGTACTGCTGGTGCTGGTTCTGGTTCTGGTTCTGGTGCTGGTGCTGATGTTGGTGCTGATATTGGGTTGCTGCTGGCTATGCAAGTCTCCGGCTGTGCTGAATTCGCCGGCGTGCTCGAAATGTGTAGAGACAGGGAGTGTCGGAGTGGAATAATTTGAGGCCCGGCTGAATGCGCGTTCTGTTCAATCAAAAAGCCACTGGCTGAATCGACCTTAGTGTGCTTGGGCTTGTGGAAAAGCCCAGTGCTTTCGAATCGAGGGCTGCTTAAGCGACGCTTATTCGACAGCGAGCGAACCGCTAACGGGGGTTGGGATTGAAGCTGAGGCTGGTGCTGAGAGGGCGGGGCAACGGGTGCGGTGGGTTCGGTGGGGGAGAGGATTGGCTCACAGGCGTTCTCTAATGGCGTCTCTACGTACAAGTGGTAGCTCCTAAGAGCCGGCGTATCGGGGATAGAGGGGCTCTGCGGGATACTCAGAGCCAGGCCCTTGGCTGTGGTGTGGTTTGCTGCTGCTGCTGCTGCCCGCGCTGCTTGAAAGCTGATTAATGGTAGGGGCGATGCCGCTCTGCTGGTGTTTGCTGATACTGCTGATGAGTTTACCTGGGATGCTGGGGGTTCCGTGCTGGATGCAAGCGAAAGGCCGGCGCTGTTATCTGTTTGTGCGCGCTGTGAAGTAGCCTTTAAATGTGCAAGCTTTGCATTCAGGCGCCCAAACATTTGGCGTGGGACAAGGCCGGAAATACAAAAATAATAATATAAAAAATAAGCGAAGGGCAAAAAAAAGAAGAAAGAAAAGAAAGAAAAAGAAAAAGGAAGAGAAAAGGGGGAAAGGGATATATATACGAAAGTGTGTGTGTTTGTGTCAATAACCGCTGGTCTTGAGCAAACGGACAAGCAAAGAAAGAAATAAATAAAAATAGGAACTCAGGCTTGGACAAACAAAAGCAGGCCAAAAACAAACAAACAAACAAACAAACAAACAAGAAACCTGGAAAGTAGAAGAAATATGATGACTAAAAATGCTGGACAGTGAAAAAGAAAAAAGAAAAAAAAAGAGGAAGAGAGAGAAATGGAAGCACAGAAATAGTAGCAAAATTTTGAGCTCAGCATGAAAATGCAATTTCTACAGCCAAGGATACGGAAGGGGGGCATACACAAGTGGGCAGCGCGCTAAAGTGGAGTGGGCTTGACAATTGCGACACATGCAGGAGGCCTGTACAAATGACGGCAGTGCCATGGCGCGCCCTCCCCAAAGCGCACTGCAAAGCCGAGCTCTGCTGCCCTATAACCTACCCCGCCCTGCCCTGCCCTGCCCTGCTCAGTTCTGCCCTGCTCAGTCCTGCCCTGCCCTGCCCTGCCCTGTGGTGTCGCCGCGTTCCCTTGGCACCAAACAGCCTGCTCGAGCAAACGTGTCACTTTCTTTGTGGGCCGGCAAAACAGCAAATCAGCAAATGCCTGCCCTCTGCTCAGTGACAGCAGCGGCTGAACAAGGGGAAAAGGGGATAAAAGAAGAAGAAAAGGGCATGCCAAAATTTCTCTTGTATTTTCGCCAAGGTAACGTGACTTTTAGCTTTTCTGAGCCTTCGGCAAAAGAAAAAAGGATAGTTTCAGGTCTTTTTTATCGCATACGCTGCGCTCTTTAGCAATAGAAAAGAGCGTGGAAAATAGCTATTTTTCTGGAGCGCGTGCCGCGTGGTCTGCCCCCTATTTTTTTTGCTTTCCTTTTTCCCCACACACCAACTCAAAAAAACGACCCAAACTCAAAAGGCCACGATGCTCTAAAAATTTACTGTTGGAGCGTTGTGAGTGGAGGGCGGATCCCGAATAGAAAATCAACTCTGGGCATTTATTTGCCTTTTTTAATTCCGAGATGCTGGAATATCCCTTTTCTCAAACTAGCATGTCTCAGAGTGCCCATGCGGCTCGCCTTTCCCCCCTTTCCCCCTTAACATAAATTTACACTTTTGATTTTTAGTTTTTGATTTTTTTGCGGCTGTGGGAATGGGCCCAGTGTTGAGCTAATGTTTGGCATTATGTGCGCAAAAATCGCATCTGCACTTTGTCTTTCGTTTCCTTTTTTAAACATCCCATCTGACGACAAACTAAAAAAAACCTATAAAGCTTTGTGAAAAGATAATAATAATTGTCAGCCCACATTTTATTTCTTTCCCTCGCTAATATATCTTACGACCTTCCTTTTGACCTTTAAACGCCTTGCTTATTCTTTAATTGACGCCCATTTCCTCCCCTATTTTCTTTTTCTTCTCTTTTGCTTCTGCTGTTATATTAAATTCAAACGCACCGTACTTGGCACATTTCATTTCATTTTATTCCCTTGTTTATTATACTTGTAAAGTCTTAACTCTAACCCACATGTCAAAAAAACGCTCGACATCAACATCATCAACATCAACGTCGACCGGTAATGGCAATGCCATGCAATGCCAATGCAATGGCAGCAAAACCGCCAAGCCCGCCAAGACCGACACAGCATCGCCCGCCAGCATTCCCGACCAAGGCGCAGCGCCAAGCAAAACACAATGGCTCTGGACCGGCGTCCGCATCGGCGCACTACTGGCCGCCGCGCTAACCGCCTACATTGCGCGCGACCCCCCAAACGCCCTAGGCCTCTCGCCGCAGCCCACTGCAAAGCAGCCCAGCGCCAACGTCGGCTTCATGGCCCATGTGCTGCAGAAATCCAAGGGCCAGAATATTTGCAAGCCTGAGGGCTACGTTATGGACACGTACAGCGACTTTGACGGCATCGAGGCATTGAATCGGAAGGTGTCGGGTCCGTTAAAGAGGCTTATTCGCACAAAGTTTTTCCGCACGCTCAAGGTCGAGCTGTATAAGCCGTGCCAGTTTTGGAATTCGGAGGGCTCGTGTTTCCAGAGAGACTGTATTGTGCAGCCCATGGATGAGTCCAAAGTGCCCAAGGCTTGGCGGGCCCAAAAAGTCGACCAGGCAAGCTTTGGCCCGTTTTTGGTAAGTATCTTATGTTTGCTCCAGCTAAAGCTTGGGATTGTGGTTATGCTTGGGATTATGCCACGTCACAGGTTTTTTTTTTTACAAAATGCCGCCATGATCGCCCGACTTTTGACGCACAGCCACCAAAAACTAATAAAATAAAAAAAAACATGCCTTTCTCATCCATTTGTATTGTATATGTGTAGGGCTCGTTTCCGCGCCAGCGGCCAGAGTACACTGAAAAGGACTTTGCCATAGTCAACGACGAGACGTACGGCGAGGGCGTGTGGCTGGATCTGGTCGACAATCCCGAGCGATTCACCGGATACGCGGGCGCCGGCGCCAACGCAATCTGGATGAGCATCTACCAGCACAACTGCTTTGGCGTTCCGCCCTATCTGCAAGACACGGCCGGCGGCTGGGGCAGCCAACTGGTTAACGTCGACGGCAAGTCCATGCCCTTTATCCAGCCACCACGCAAGCGCCGCGACCTTGCTCCTTTCCTCGAGAGCCTCGCTGAGGAGGACCGCGGCGTCACGCTGCCAGCAGACATTCCGCACGAGTACCGCATGTTCTACCGCATGGTTTCGGGCCTCCACGCCTCCATCTCTGCGCATATCTGCGCTGACTACTTCAACTCGACCTCGGGCAAATGGGAGCCCAACCTCAGCTGCTTTATCTCTCGCATCGGCGCCTTCCCGGACCGCCTGCAGAACATTTACTTTAATTTTGTGCTGCTCACCAGAGCAATCCAGAAGATGCACCCTTACTTGGCCGCTTACGACTACTCCACAGGATCAAAAAAGGACGACGCGGCCGTCAAGCGGCTGCTGCCAAAAATCCTCAACTCTGTCAAGAAGGCTGGTGTGCTCTTTGACGACAGCGAGCTGTTCCTCGGCGCCACCGGTCGCGAGCTCAAGCTAGAGGTCAAGGAGAATTCCGCAACATCTCACGCATCATGGACTGCACTGGGTGCGAAAAGTGCCGCCTATGGGGGAAGACCCAGACGCTAGGCATTGGCACAGCGATGAAAGCGCTTTTCTCGTACCCGGACCGTGCTTTCAGTCGCAGCTTCACCTCACTGGACTTTAAGCGTAATGAGATTGTGGCGCTTATCACCACGTACTTCCAGTTTTCCTGCAGTATTGAGGGCATTGAAATGTTCCGTGCCATGTACCAGAACTTTGTCACTGACTGGCAAGCTACCAATGGCGGCCAGCAGGCCAAGATCGATTCGCCATCATCGTAATCGCTCCCCCAGGAAAAGAATGCTTTTTTGGTTTAAAATATATCACGTGTATTTTGACCTAAACCCTTGATGCGAGTGAGCCGTGCTACTCTTCAAATTGAATTTTCAATGTTGGCAAAATTTTCAAGTAGAATTTTTTATTTATTTTTTGTGATTTGGATCAAACTTTTATACACCTTTTTTAACTCCCCCCTCCCCCATTCCAGGATAAATATCAAATGGCTAGCTTGATACTTTCTCCAGCAGAGCACGACTATATACTCCGCGGTGTCGAAAGCGGGTTCCGCGCAGATGGCCGGGGCAGCCTAGACCGGCGCGAAGTGACCCTCCGCACGGGTATGATCTCGCAAGCCAACGGCAGCGCGCGCTGCCGCATAGGCAACCTTGGTGTTGGCACCGACGTCCTTGTGGGGATCAAAGCCGAAGTGAACTCATGGACACCCGGGGACAACGTGCCCGAAACCAGCGGCACCATAGTGTGCAACGTGGAGTGCTCGCCCAGCGCCGCGCAAGAATTCGAAGGCCGCGGGGCGGAGGAACTGAATATTGAGCTGACACAGCTGTTGGATCGGATCTTCAACGGCCCTCAGAGCGGGATTGATTTCGAAAAACTCTGTATTATTCCCAAGCAGGCTTACTGGGTGCTCCACGTGGATGCCCTGGTGTTGGACGTCAAGGGTGGGATTATTGATGCCCTTGTGTGGGCTACCAGGGCCGCCCTGATGTCAACTAAGCTGCCCCGGGTGGTCATTGAGTCTATCCCGGACGAGGATGGCGTTATGCAGGCAGAATTCGATGTCGTGGATGATCCTGAGGATATGACCGAACTTGCAGGCGCAGAGAACATGCCTGTGTCTGTTACTTTCAGCCAGATTGGCAGAAGATTTGTCGTCGATGCTTCGGAGCAGGAGGAGGCCGTGGCCCAGGCCAGGATGACTATTTCGGTGTCCCCCAATATGGAAATTTGCGCTGTGCAAAAGGGCGGCGTTTTGCGCGGGTTCTCGCCCGCTCTTTTGGCCGAAATCATGCAGACTTCCCTAAAGATTGCTCGTGAGGAGCTTGATAAATTCAACAAGCATTATGCTGAGGCGAAGAATATGACTGATGGTCGGGCGGATGAGCCGAGCACCGGAAGCACTTTTCTCGTGCCATTTTAAAAGTACGAATAAAAATAACTGCAGAGGTAACACCCCGAAAAATAAAAATAATAATAAAATATTTTTTTGGCACTTTGATTTGCAATTTGATTTTTAATATTGTTTGTTTTTTGGATCAACATGTCGCTTCGAGCTTTTACTTCCTGGTCGGCGTAGTTTTTTTAGCCATTATATGCTGCTGTTTTTTTAAAGAGAAGTTATTCTTCAATTAACCTGTACTTTTCTCAGTAACGCGCGTCATGCAATATATTGCACCATTCTGGCAGGCGTTTTACTGCAATGACGTCAGTGGGCTACATAGCAATATGTGCGCTGTGGAAGAAATAATTAAGGGTTGTGCAAATGCCTCTCGTCAATTGTCCTGCCAAACTATATGTGCTGAATATGACAATGCGCCATCACTTTTTAATCAAGTTGGTTGCTAAATAAAGTGATTTTGTTTATAATGGAATATTAGCATGACATATTTGCCTTTAAATGCAAGACATGGAACAGTGTCATTTTGAGCTCAATATCAATATGAAATGTCGCTTGCCATTGCATAAAACCCAACCCAACTACACCTGTATTTGACACAAACTTTATCTTCACAATTGACCAACCGATACTTCGACAGTAGTGCAAAGCATTTGGTCAATGCATTATTTGTGCTTCATTGCCAATCTACATCACTTAATATATTCAAATGATGTCATAGCGCTGTCATCCGTAGACGCTAATTATACCAACTTGGCAACAAAAAGAAGCAAGCCACATTTGATAAAAATAATATAGCTCAACAATAGTAACAAGAAAAATGGAAGAGCAAGGGTGCGGGTGAAAGACCCGGGTTTAAAACACCTCAAGTTCTTAAAGCGCAAAATTCGGAATAAACGCTATAAAGATGCACGGCTCACATACGTTATACGTGCCGCTCCAATATTAATATTACTATCGGTTGAATCATTTTAATCTTTTGATTGGACCAAAGCCGAGAAATGTTTTTTCTCGGGATATTGCTTTAAACTATACATATACACATAAAAAAGATTAAAATGCATGGCTTAACTGTATTTTTTTTAGTAAATGTTAAAAGATATTTATATTTATAATGTGCAGCCTTTTTTGTGTTCGCCTGAGCCACACCGTAGACATATTCTGGTCTCACGTTTTCTGCGCACATTGAGGCTGTGGCAAAAAATGCATTATCCCTGAAAGTAGCTTCTTTTTTGGGGAGGCGTCTGGCTGAAATAAAAATTGTTTCTATGAAATATTGTTGCAAGTAGTACTAATGTACTCTTTTTTTTTTAAAAAAAAAAAAGTATACTGAGCCAGGACTGGAAAAGGGAATGTGCGTACAGCCGCGCAGAACGGTTGTGGCTCAACTCAAAATTAGTTCAAAAGGCAGGCCATCTGCTCATGACATTCTGCTTTGTCGCAATCATTTAACACAAGAATCGTGCATTTATTTCTCTATTTTTTTACTTATAATATACCATTTTACATTGCAATTTTTATTCAAGATCTTAGCTGGCACAAAGTCTTGTATACTTTATACGTTATTTCTTGTTTTCGGCATAGCACAGACTGGTTTATCCGTGACTAGAAATAGTATCCTCATTATTCTTATTATCATTTAACGACGGCTGTTACCAGCACTACCAACAAGAATGTCTACAAATATGAGCATAGTTCGCAAAGCATACGCCAAACTTCCAAGGATTGGCATCAGCAAATCGTTTAGCATTACCCACCCGCACATCACAGCCACCATGGTCGTCATAGCCGCTTTTGCTGGCATGTTCCTTGCCTCAGGAACCACAAACTCTTACGGTGTGTACGAAGAAGAGTACGAGAACAAGTACAGTAACGACAATTCTGATGGCAAGGACTCTTTGTCGCCGGCTATAATAATTGGCGCTATACATTTGGGCACAAACTGTCTGTTCACAACCATTGCAGGGTCGCTGTGTGAGCGCATTGGACTGGGAATGACAACGCTGATTGGCGGGTCTCTCATTGGCGTAGGTCTATTTACAGCTGGATTTTGCACAGAGGTAAAAAAAACAATGTAACCATATAAAGTTAACGCCCCAAGTACAACATTCAGTTCTGGATATACACACTAATTTTGATCGATTATTTTGGTTATCTGTAATCATTAATTTTTAGGTATGGCAGCTTGCACTCACTCAAGGCGTTCTTGCTGGCGCTGGTATCGGCACTGTGTTTATTGTTGTATCAACTATTCCCTCGTCTTGGTTTAGCAAAAACCAAGGCTTCCTCATGGGCGTCGTTCACTCGGGCTCTGGCGTTGGCGGTCTTGTTCTTTCTCCCTTAACGCGATTCTTCATCAACCGCTATGGCCTCTCAGGCTCAGTTAAAATTTTTGGCACCATCATAGTCTGCGGAATATCGCTGGTAAGCCTGGGCATGGCAACCAAGCCCGAAGAGCTGCTTGACCAAGAAGACGAGGATAACATCGATATGATTACACCCAACAGCAAGTTCAGCAATCAAAAGGTGAGCAGTCTCGCCAAGAAGCGCATGTCTGTGCGCAGCTTTGGTGTGCGGGATGTGCACAGTACGCGTGGAGTTCTCCGGTCGCAGGAGTTCTGGTACCTCAATATTGCCGTGATGCTGGCCGAGGCGGCGTTCTACGTGGTGCTTTTCTTCCTCCCCGTTTACTCGATTGGTATTGGGCTGACAAGTGAGCAAGGCGCGCTGATTGCAGGCGTGGCCAATGGCGCCACTATTATTGGTCGCATCACCATAGGTTATATTGCTGATATGGCTGGGAACATCAACATGTTTTTCCTCACTCACTTTTTTGTCACCTTGGCGTGCTTCTTTCTGTGGTTCCCAGCAAAGTCATTCCTCATTATGATCGCGTTCGCGTGTACGTTTGGGCTGTTTGCCGGAAGTCTTACTCCAATGATTCCGCTGTGCTCGGTGACGCTGTTCGGACAAAATGGACTCGCTAACAATGTCGGGTTGCTTGGCATCGGTATGGTGCTGACTACTACGGCGGCTCCAGTAGTTGCTCGCGTGTTCTATGAGAAAATCGGACAGAGCGGTTCTGGTTACGGCGCCGTGGCGCTGTTCTGCGGCGGCATCTACTTGGTCGCCACACTGAGCATTGTTGCCCTGCGCATGTGTGTTTCGCGGAAGATTTGGATCAAGATCTAAATTTAATTAATAATATTTACCAATCAATCATTCGAACAATCAAAAAACAATTAAAAATGTCAATTGATCGAGTTATTAATCGCAAATGTCAATATAGATACACGTGTGAACGCATCATATTATCTCAATTCACATCAGTTGCGCGGAACGGCCAGAATAAAAGTGCGTTGAAAACAACGGCTGTTTCGAGACTTATTCTGTGCCGTGTTTATATTTGGTTCGGATTGGGCACCCAGCAAAAATGAAAGTTTTTTTGAAAGCGGTCACAAATCATCGATGACGTGTATAGACAAGCGGACGACATTTTCGATGTGCATTATTTTCTCACAAAAAGGCAGCACAAAAGCGCTTTGGGGGAGGGGAAGGGGGAAGCCAGTTTTGTAATTCAGCCAATCCGGGCTTTTGTTTGCCTCCACTGGGCAACTCGCTCAGCTCCCCCGTGCCCCCACCTTCCCCCTCGCTGCTTTTAGATATTAGTCATCTGGGATTGGGCATGCTTGAAGAAAAAATAATAGTTTTTAATCTCTGCCACTTTTTGACTGCTTTCCGTCGCTTATCCGTGCGCGCGCACATCAACTGCGCTTGGGAGACCACAGGAAACAAAACTGCTTTTTTTGTTAAAATATTTACAAGCGAGAAGACAGGCAGACACGCAAAAAAATTGGCGCTTGGAAGTCAGCTGTGTCTTCTGTTCATTTTATTTCAGCTCGAATTCTTTTTATTTTTACTTTTCGTCTTTTCGCCTTTTCTTCTTTTACTTTTACTTTTACTTTAACTCTATTTTATTTATTTTTCGCATCTATTTTTTACTCATTAGCAGCAACAGCAACAGCAACAACTTTACCGTGTTCAATTGGCGCTTGCTTTTATTTCAATTCACCATTTTTATACTATTCACCCCGCTTATCTCTACAGTGCGTCAACACACGCACGCTCACACTCGCTTTGCACATGGGTCCTGGTTCCACGTGTGCCGTGCCGGCGCCCCAGACGTCCAGCACCGACCAATACCACGCAAAGGGCACTTCGGATGATCGACACGATTTTCACACCGACGACTCTAAATTGCAGCAGCAGAAGGAACAGCGACTACAGCAGCAGCACATTTTTTCAGAGGGGAGGCCACAGATAATTATAAACGAACACAAACACGCTCATACGGACATATGCTGCATGATTCCAGCGCCAGTGCAGTCGGCAGTTGAGTTTGTGGCCGACTTGGCGCACATACTCATGCCCTCACTGTTTATGGCGTGTCCGAACGGCGGCTGCAATCTCACCCGCACAATTCTTGATATAGGCAGTATGCGCAAATACATGTGCAACAGCGCAATCACAGTCAAAGGTGCGGGGTCTATCGGCCAGGTACCTGATACACAGCAGCAGACACGGCAGACTGGGAAACAGCAGCAAAAAAATGAGTCGGATAAACAGCCGCTGGACTCAGATTCATCATCAGGTTCTCGTTCGCCAGAGCCCGGCGATACATTTGGCTTTGACCGTGCCAGCCAGTCGTGTGCATGTAAGTGCAAGTGTTGTTTGGACCGTTGCTGTTTTGTCTCGTCGGTTGCCTCAGTGCGCAGCTGGCAGTCTCTGGCTTGGCAGCCCAAGTCTCCCAGTGCACTATGCTACATCCTTAATTCGCGCGCCTCTGCAGGGCCGCGAGCGTTCCAGCAGGCCGCCGAAATAGCGCAGGAACTGGTGAGCGGAATATCTTTGCCCTCGGAGCTCCAAGCTGCCGCCGCGGCGTCGGACGCTAAACCAGGATATTCGGATTTGTCTTTTGCTACGGCCAGCGACATGCCGCCATCATACGCTAATTTCGAACCTGGACTCAGCCATCACCACCATGGCGCATCAAAGGAGGCAGCGGCTGCATGTGTGAATAAAAATGGCTCTCACTTACACAACGAAGCCACCGCCATTGCACCACACTCCAACTCTGGAAATGCAGCCGCAGATGTAGATGCTGTTGCTCCTATTGATAGCAAGCTGCTCGAGACCAACCAGTACTTGATGCGCAGGGTGCGCAAGCTGGAGATTACCAACCGTATTATCAAGGAGGCCTACGACGAGGTGCAGGAGATTCTTCAGGCCGAGCGCCAGTCCCGAGCTGCACAGTTGGCGGCCCAAGACCAGACGCACCAGGACGACATAGCGATTATCATTGAGGAGTTTACCAAGCGCGATGAACTTGAGCGCAAAGGCAGGCGGCAGTTTTGCATGAACAGCGATGATGAGCTGAGTGACCTTGACGGCGAGTTGTGCCACAGCTCCAAATTCTCGTCGGCTTCAAGTAGCGGCATGACCAAATCGGTGACATCCTATTCTGGCCGCAATGCGACTAACAACGCATATGACTTTGAGTTCAGCGACTTTTACTCGCCGTTGACGTCCGCGGCACCCCACGGCGGCGAGCGCTCACAATTGCTACCACCAAAAGTTACCCGCAGCATCTCGAGCCCTGCAGTGGCTTCAATTGCTGCGTCGGCAACATCGCCTGCTGCATCCTCTGCTTTGACGCCCATCAATACGGAGGCCAGGTCCTGGCAGCACTCTGTTGAAGACGGAGGTTACGATACGGATGATGATGCCGATGATGATGGCGTCAGCATTACTTGGGCACGCGCCGGAGATTCAGATTTCGAGCTGAACGATGAATCTGATAGCAGCTGCGACAGCGAAAGTGACAGCAGCGACGACTACGACGAGGACGACGACGAGGCGTCGGATGACGAGTTTAGCGAGAATGACGAGGATGAGCACTGCACACTCAATACAGACGTGGATGACCTGGGCGCGCGGGTTGACTGTGCAACCGATGCTGGCTCCGAGTCCGAGTCCGAAAGCGAGTCTGATTTTGTTTCTGACGACGAGAGCGACGGCACTGCGGATGAGAATGATGAGGATGAGGCCGAGGCCGAATCTGAGCTGTCTGACTACAGCGTCGAGCCAAGCGCGCTGCAGCTAACACCGCAGAATATTCTCAGCACTGAAGACTACGCGCACATCGACCCAGCAAAGGCTGTCATCGACCGGTACTACGCCAAGACGGGTGTGCTGGACATAACCGCCGACATTGAAGACATCCCCGCCGATGGCTACGAGAATGAGAGATGCCGGGACGGTTCTAGGTTTTCCGACTGTGCGGACAACGAGCAGGCGAGCAGCGCCAATGAGACCATTGCCTCTCAAAGCCCGCAGAGGATATTGGAGGCGATAAGCGACGGCAGCGCACCCGCCATAGTCGAAGACTCCTCAAGGGCAAAGAGGACCGGGAGCTGGAGTGCATTGCGCTGCTGCCTGCCACCAGCGGATAGCAAAGTTTGTCTGCCGGGCATCATCACACTTGCTGCAAGGAGCGCGCAGTGGTATTACGCAGGGGTTCATGCTTGTCAACATCCAGTCACTATCGACCAGGTTTGCGGCCGGCCACATATCCATTTTGTGCGCCCTTATCGAGTCTCTGTATCAGCTGGCCGAGTCAATTGGGGAAAATCCCGAGGAGCAGCAGCAGGATGAGGATCAGCACCCAGTTGTGACTGTTGCCCGGCCATCGCGCTGGCAAAAAAGCTGCGCGAGTATACGCCTTCGCCACAGCAGGCCGCCTTGCGGCTTACAGAGCTGCTGAGCTCGATCATCACGGCCGAGGACCAGGGCACAGTGCTGCACTTTTTGGATAAGCTGTCCGAGGCAAACCAAGCCGTTCGGACGTCCAGGCATGCGGTCCTGCTGCGCGCGCTGTATGATAACGAGGTGATCGACCGGGACTCTGTCATTGCGTGGTTCAACTCGACGCCGGCTGTTTTTGGGGAGGGCGCTGCCAATTGTGCGTCCGAGTCCGCCGCTCAGCATGCACGGCAGCTTCATGAGAACGCCGCGCCGCTGATAGCCGAGCTGAAGAGCAGCACAGCGAGCTCGTCATGATGCTGGAGGAGCAGCATAAGCATGCTTCTGGCACCAATAGCAGCACGGCCATGTCGACCCTAGTCTTGTTGGACACATCACCCGTATGTGGACTGGCAGCCTGACGCCCATTTCGGATGAAAATACGCCCTTGACGTCGCAGTCGAGTGATTGCGAGTCCACAGACAAGGTCGACGAGCCGGGTTGCGGCAATAACACCGGCACCAGCAGCGTGCTAAATATTGGCCGTCGGTCTGGCACTCACGCAATGGGCGCGTCGTTGTTTGGCTCAGCAAGCCGTCCGTCGGCTGCGTCAGGATCAACCGCAGTCGAGGCGATGCGGCCTGCCAAGCAGGTGAAGTTTGCAGTCGTCTGAGCTGGGGGAGGGGAGGAGGCACGAGTGTAGTGTGTGTCTGTTGAGATATTAAGAAACGTTAATTTTTCTATCAGGTATTGTTATTTTTATTCTTATCCTCCGTCTGTACATTTTTTTCTTTATTTTTAATTATTTTTCATTTTCGATTTCATAATTTACACTCTTCAATATCCTGTTTCGATGTCTGCGTAGAAAATGTACATGTCATTCTGCAAACTGTGCAGATTGTTGGACCGGTACCTGCAGCACAACAAAGCGGAGTATAACCAAGTTTGTTCTTGAATCATCTGACTTGTATCTTCTTACCATAACGCTGAAACTCAAGGTGTGCTGATAACCAATGTCAATTTCCGCGTGTGTGTTGTTTGGACGCGCAAAAAGGTGTCTTGGACATTTTCCGCTACATCTGTAAATTATCTTTTCATTTTACTGCCATTAAAAATATTTGTCAAAACTACTGCGCCAAGCTACGTGCGTTATCATATTGAACGAGCGATCACGACAAATTTAGTCATTTAAAAAAACGGCAAACTTTTATTCTAATAATTTCACTGAGAATGATCAGGTATCCAGCATCGCCGATAGTTGTTACACACAAGGATGTGGACGAGCTGGCGGCAGCGCAGCGCAAGCTTTTGGAAGGGATGCAGAGCAGTAGGGCAGTGCCGACAAAACAGGGAAGTGGCGGGGTCATTGACGAAACAAGCACACCTGTAAACAGGACAACTGACGGGCATGCGATACAGCAGATCAAGCGCAGGCAAATGACCATTACCGAACGTCTTGGTCTGTAAGAAAAATGACCTTCATTTTTTCATTGTTATCTGTGCCCAAAAATACAAACATGTGCAGATGGCCAAGCAATTATTGAAAAGAAATCTAAGCAATGTTAACAAGAAGCCCATTTCATTTTTTACTCTGAACAATCCCCAAACCAATCTGGTATTAAGAAATCAAGCTCATTCCAAGAAGAAAAAATGAAACTGATGACGACACGAAAATAGAAAATAGGCAGCTGGGGGGGAGCAAAAAAGAGTGTGACTAGCAGATGCATTCTAAAAATGGCAGTTGGACAAACGCGAAACCATGAACCACCTTGTAAAAAATTTTGCTTTTTAAAATCTGATAGATTTTGCACACGCCCTTTACTTGTCCCTGCTGTTTTCATTTTCTTTTCTTCAAAGTTTATTCATTTTTACTTGACATTTGGAATTCAACTATCTTTACACCACTTCACCTTTACCCCCCTTTGCCCTAACTTAACTCGCCTCGCCTCGCCCTACTCAACACACGTTTTTTTTAACTCCTTTTAACTCTTTTTTGTTCAAAATTAGTACTTGAGTTCCAAACAACCCGATAAAGCGCGCCACAGCACAGAACGGCACAGCACATCGCACTACAGCTTCATCCATTCACTAATTTGCACCCTCGCACAGGCCAAAGAAGGTCTTAACAGTTTTCTCACACTTTTCCGCCCTACTTTGAACCATTCGGCGGATTCTATATAGTATTCCAGCGCTTTATCAAACACACACACAACAAACTCAGACTCATTGTCGGTTTATCTGCAGCTGATTACCTAACAACAAACGTAAGTATCTTTGATGGTCCCACTTGCACATACACGCACGCTCGCTTACACGCGCCCTTTTTTCTGTTTACCCGAAAAAATCAAGCTTAGGATATTTTATTTCCTGCAAAAGAATTAATGCGCGTTTTAAGCGGGAGCAGGGATGATGAGACACGATTGAAAAGAACGAGGATGGGATTCTCCGCCAAACCCGATTTTTTTTATCTTTTTGCAGCCTAATGATTCGCTGCGAGAAAAATAACGCAAAATTGGGTTGTTCTTCCCCCCCCCATCGCCTCTCCCCACCGTTGTTTTTTTCGCGTGGAAAAGTTTTTTTTTCATTTCGTCTCTTTTATTTCCGAGCTTTGTGTATATTTTCCCTGATTAATTTTTCTTCTTTTTCACTTGTTCGTCATCTTTAACGCCCATTAGCACACTCCTACTATTATTATCGTTGTTTTAATTCACTTTTTGTTGCCTGCCCGGACATTCAGACGCTAATTGTCGGTACCTCTTTATCCTGCTCGCAATCTAGAGATTCCCCAAAGCGAAGAACGCAATACAGCAGATAGAATGGAGAACAACGACTCTAGGGCGTGGGCAAAGGCGCCCTCATCGGGACAAACACCCACATCCCAGCAGCAGCAGCAGCAGCAGCAGCAACTCCAGCAAGCCGCAGTACAGCAGCGCGGCATTATTCCTGCTCCGCAGGCGCCCGGGCCGGGATCCGCGCCATTGAGCGCCTCGCATCAGCAGCACCGCTACGCCGGTGGCCCGGCGAACCAGCTCCCCCCGATTCAAAGGTAAGAACAATCCACGCGCTACCTTCCGTGATTAAATAATCTGGCATTACAGTGGCTGGCCGCGGGCAGCCCTAACCCCGTTTTCCATTTTTCTTTCCGAGCGCATCAGTTACTTTTCTTCTCTGCCCCCCATCTCTTTTTCTTTGTGGCTCTCGCTGTCCGGCCACCACTCACCCGTCGCTTTATCGATTTTTGGACGCGTGGCCGAACGCATTATCTCGTGTATCATCTCGATTGTGTCATCTGGCTCGACAAACAGACAAACAAACAAAAATCGATAAAATATACCAAAACAAAAACTGCGCCCATTTTCCCCCCTTCTCGCCCACTAACCTTTGCACTTCAATTTTTCTGTTTCCGATAACCTGTTTGTTTTTATATAGCCCAATGTCGCCAAACCCCGACGGCCCGAGCTCTGCCCCTGGCGCACGCTCCTACGCGCACTCCATATCGCACTCGTCGCCCACAGCGAGCACTGGGATCCCGAGCGCGCCACACTCGGCTCGGCCCGCCAGCTACACGTCCACACCGCACTCCGCACACTCGCAGTCAGCGTTCGCCACGCAGGGCCCATCGCCGAACCCGGGCGGGCTAGCCAACAATGGCGCTGCCGCCGGGCAGTCTGCGGCCGGCGCGCCAAACACACTCCCGTCGATCAACAGCCCATACGTGCGCTCCCCCACATTCAGCGGCGTGCAGTCCGCAACCATGCCGCCAATAAAAGCGCCGATACAGCAAATGGCGCACGCTGTGTCGTCGCCGCTGCACGGCCAGGCAGCATCTGCTATGGCGCCGTCCAGCGCGGCCCACGACATGGCAGCACCCGCACCAGCTTCAGCACCGGTATACTCTGCTGGGGCCCACACACCGGTGCCTCGCCTCAGCCAACTCAACGGCTTGACGTCGCCCAGCATGCGCGCTGCACCCCCGCAGATGCAGTCGCCGCACGCGCACAACACGTCGTCGGTGCCCCCGCTCAAGCAGCTCCAGTCTCCACGCGTTCACCGCACAGCGTCAGCGCAGAACACGCCTGGAATTCCGTCCATCGCGCAGCCGATGCCGCGGCCTGTCGCGCACGTGCCTACAGCACCCAACGCCAACGCGCCTGCTGCCGTTTCAGGCACTGCCTTTGCAAATGGTCCCAGGGCCCCAGGCGCGAGGCCAATCATGCCAGCCGCACCTGCAGGGGCGCTGTCACAGCCGTCACAAGCAGCCACGGCCACGGCCACAGCCGCGCCGACGCTCGTTCTGGTACAAAATGGTGCGCCAGCTGCTGGAAGCACTGTTGCTGCCGCCGGCGCGGCAGCGACTGTATCAGCAGGGCCCCCCATCCTGTGGCTGCGGACTCGGCGGTTCGCCCGCTGAACGTTAGTGACGCGCTGTACTACCTCGATCTGGTCAAGTCGCAGTTCAATGATCGGCCCGAGGTATACAATCAGTTCCTGGAGATAATGAAGGAATTCAAGAGCCATGCAATCGACACGCCCGGCGTAATTGAACGCGTTTCGCGGCTCTTCTACGGCAGCCCCAGCCTGATCCAAGGATTCAACACGTTCTTGCCGCCTGGATACCGCATCGATGTCTCGGACGACCCATCTGAAGGCGTCCGCGTCACAACGCCCAGTGGGTCGATCATTCCGGACATGCACAGGCGCTCGGGCAGTGCAGCCCTGTTGCACGCCCAGGCGCAGCCGCAGGCGCAGTCGCCCAACGTGCCGCTGCAGGCCGCGCCCAAGGGGCACCCGCAGCAGTACGCCCCGAGGGACCAGTTCGGTCCTCGCCGGGCCGGGTCGTCGTCCACGCCCCTGAACGCCGGGGCCGCGCAGGGCCATGCCATGCAGGCGATGTCGCCCGCGCCGTCCTCGAGTGGCGTGCAGCCAGTGCCGGCGGCATCAGCATTGGCATCAGCATCGGCATCGGCATCAGCATCTTCAGCTGTGGCACAGCAGGCATCTGGCGGCCCAGCGCCGATGAATGGCCAGGGCACGGGCTATCAGACGATTGGCACTACCCCAGCGCATATGGGTGTGCGATCGCCCGCCGCCATGGGGTCACCAGGGATAGCATCAGCGCAGCGCCCCCGCCAGGTGCCGATGGAGTTTAACCACGCTATCAACTACGTCAACAAGATCAAGATGCGCTTTGCCGCCGAGCCCGACCGCTACAAGGAGTTTTTGGAGATCCTGCAGACGTACCAGAAGGAGTCGCGCCCCATCCAGGAGGTTTATGCCCAGGTGCAAATTCTGTTCTTGGAGGCGCCGGATCTTTTGGACGAGTTCAAGCAGTTCCTGCCGGACACAAGTGAGCCAGCCAGTGGGAACACTGTGGGGTCGCCGAGCATGGCGTACGGCCGGCCCGCGGGCGCCGTCCCGCCCGGCCTACAGCTGCCGGCCGGAGCATCCAGCCAGCTTGCCATGCCGCCTGCTGACGCGCTTGTTGCGGGCGGCCGTCTGCCGCCAGTGGGAAATTTCACGCCTGTGGGGGCGACGAGCCACCCATCTGACCCGTTCGCCTCGACGCCAGTGTCGACAAACTCTGCGGGTGGTGCTACGCCTGGCGCTGCCAGTGTCACTGCGGCTGGCGGAGTCGCTATTGCTCAGGCGGCTGGCGGCGGCAGCAGCGCGGCTTATGACACCAGCAAGGCCATGGGCGCCACGCCAACCAGCGGGCGCAAGAGGAAGGGTGGCATTGCTGCCGCGGGCCAAGTGCCAGCGGCATCAGGATCATCCAAACGGCGCAACAAGGCCGCCAAGGCAGACGCTGTCATGGCTAACGGCGTGCTGGCAGACCAGTCGCTGCAGATGCAGCACCAGCAGGCTGCGGCGGCAGGGTACGGGCAGCACATTCTCTCCGCGGTCGCGATGCAGCAGGCGGCCAATCCTGCGACGGCCTCACCCGACGAGCTGGCGTTTTTCGAGCGCGTGAAGCGGTTCATCGGGCAGTCCAGCACGTACAACGAGTTCCTCAAACTGCTCAACTTATACAACCAGCAGGTGCTCGATCCCAAGACCCTGGTCGAGCGCGCTGAGAGCTTTATCGGCGACGACCAGGAGCTGTTTGGCTGGTTTAAGCAGTTTGTCGGTTTTGACGAGCAGCAGCAGTCGATGGAGGATAGCCGGTCGGGCGACGAGGCCATCGTCGAGTCGATTCTCGGCGCGGAGCCCGGGCCGTACATGGGGCCCGATGAAGCGGCCAAGATGCTGCGCCCGGCGCGGCCCAAGGTGCAGCTGGCAAACTGCAAGGCGTACGGCCCGAGCTACCGGCTGTTGCCTGACTCTAGCGCGCAGTCCAAGTGCTCTGGGCGCGACTCGATGTGCTACGAGGTGCTCAACGACCGCTGGGCGTCCCACCCGACGTGGGCGTCCGAAGACACGGAGTTTGTGCACCACAAGAAGAACATGTACGAGGAGGCCATGTTCCGCAGCGAGGAGGACCGCCACGAGATGGACATTGAGATCGACACCAACCTTTCAGTCATCCGCCAGCTGACGCCGATTGCGCAGCAGATTGAGCAGATGGACCCCGAGAAGCAGGCGCAGCTGACCCTGGCCGAGAACTTTTGGGGCATGTCCGAGGCGCTGCCGCGGCGCGCGTTGCGCAAGGTCTATGACTCGAGCCGCGCGCTGGAGATCATAAAGGCCATGCACACGCACCCGGCGACAGCGATCCCGATAGTGCTGCGGCGGCTCAAGCAGAAGGACGAGGAGTGGCGGCGTCAGCGCCGCGAGTTTGCTAAGGTGTGGCGCGAGATTGATGCCAAGAACTACTACCGCGCGCTGGACCACCAGGGACTGACATTCAAGTCTGCAGACCGCAAGACAATCTCGCCCAAGCACTTGATTACGGAGATCGAAACCAGACGCCGCGAGCAGCAGAACCAGACGGACGATGCTGGTAGCGGCAACGGCAATACTGCTCGAGCCCAAAGCCGTAAGGTGGCCTCAGCGCTTCGGCATCGTTATCAACTCGAGTACCAGTTTTCAGAGCCCACGGTTGTTTTCGACGTGATCAATGCGATTCTGGCGCATGTTGGTCGGAACAACTCGCAGTTTGCGCCGTCAGAGAAGGAGATGATGGAGAAGTTCTTCCACGAGCTTTTTGGTGGTCTGTTTGGCCTGGAGAACCCGGCGGCCGTGTCGTCGCCTACTGAGGATGAGGCTGTCGCTGATGTTGAGATCGAGGCTGAGGCCGAGACCAAGGTTGAGGCTCTGACTGAATCGGACGCTGGCAGCGCTATCGCTGCTGTTTCTTCTCCTCCTGTGTGCGACGCGACCGCCGACGGTCATGTTGTTCCAGAGGCAGAGGTCAACAGTGCTGCTGCAGCATCTCCGGCGGCGGTTAATGGTGGGGTTTCTCCTGCGGGTGAGAAGGCTCGGGACGACGCTGTTACCGAGGGCCAGGATAAGAGCGGTCCCGATGCGATGGAGGTCGATCAGGACGCTTCTCTTGCTGCTGCTAGTAGCAGCGCAGTCAAGGCGCAGCATAATGGCGACAATGCAGTCAGCAAGCCGTCGACACCTGGGCTTATCTCCTCACGGTCGTGGATCCAGATCGGGTCCTCCAAGCATGACACGTCCGCTGCACCCGCCGCAGGATTGCCGAGCAAGAGCGTGTCCCGCGCGTTCTACACCAACAGCAGCTATTACGTGTTCCTGCGGCTGTTCCAGATTCTGTACGAGCGGTTCAGCAAGCTGCGCGAGCTGGGGCCGGAGTGCCAGGGAAAAGTGCAGCAGGCGCAGCAGGCGCAATCGGTGGCGACCAAGCTGGGGATGCGCGCGCAGTCCGAGGTGCTGAAGGGGTACGACCTGGAGAACACGGACTTTTACGCCATCTTCCTTGAGCTCGTCGACCAGTTCTTGCAGGGCCAGCTGGACACGAACAGTTTTGATGAGGGCATGCGCGTGCTGTACGGCACGCATGCGTACCGCATCCTGACAGTGGACAAGGTAGTGCAGGCTGTGTCCAAGAACATCCAGCACCTGATCAGTGACGGCCGCTGCGTCGACATCCTGGAGCTGTTTACCACACTGCCTGCGGTGCACGAGCTGAGTCCGCTGCGGTCGCACATTGCGTACCGCATGAAGGTCGAGGCGCTAGTGGGTGCAGACGAGCATGTGTTCCGCGTTGGGTATATCTACTCGTCGCAAACAATGGCGATCCAGCTGCTGCGGCGCGAGGACATTACTTTGGACGAAGCGGTGACCGAGGAGGAGCGATGGGCGTACTACGTTGACTCGTATGTGCTGTTTGAACCGACAGAGGGCGTTGGGCGCACGACGCAGGAGCGGCCGCGGCCCTACTTGTCCCGGCACCTGCACCCTGACGAGTGCGATTATGTGATCAGCTCGCGGTCCAACCTCGAGATCAAGATCGCCGTGAACACATACAAGCTGTGCTTCCTGACGGGTACCGAGGACATTTACGCTAACCATTCGCGGCGCGCCAAACTGCTTCTTCCGCTTCAAGGTGAAAAGGAGGAGGAGGGCGAGTCGGTGACATCTGCTTCTGCTCTCAATGCTTCTGCAGTTGCTGCTCGCAAGGCCTACAATGAGGCCTGGAGCGAGCGCACGGGAAAGTGGCACGAGTGGGTCGCCCAAGAGCACGCCGAGCACAAGGCAATGATGAGGAATCTGTTCTTGTTGAATGGTGGAAGTGAAAAAGCTGAAAACCAAAACCTACTTTGTTTTTTTGACGTTCATATTCATTTTTACTTTTAGTTTCACTTTGCAATTCTTTTCTTTTTCGACTTTTGATATTTTCAGTTTCATTTTTTATCTTCATTATTATTACACTTTTCCCATTCATTTATTTTATTCAGCCAGCTTTACACTCAAGCACGCTCGCGAGTGGAAATGCGAGTGCGAGTTGACAGTTGGACGCCATTCCACCCGAGTAGTTGCACTATTGGCAGCGCCGTGGCGCATTAAAATGCAGCGACATGAAAAATGGTTATGTAGTTTCTCATTCTTGTCCAATAAGCTGCAACTGTGATATTGGAGTCTCTTTCTGTCAGCTTTAATTTACATTTCTAATTTCCTCTTCCTATCCTTTTTCCCTTACAATTCTATCCTTTTTACACCTAGAATAGCAATTGCTAATCCGCAACGCAGCGTAAACCTCCCCTTTTGGAAGCAGTGGTGGCTATCATTCTTCCAACCACACACTATAGAATTACATTAAGACTCTTCTCTCCCAAGGTTGCATGAGCACAATTCCCACAGAGCAAACCCTGCAAGGCGACAGGCCCCAGCAAGCGACAGTACAAGCGCAAAATGAAAGGCCCGAAAGAAGAACAACCGACATGGTACGACAGCTTCAACAGCTCGTAGTAGACAACGAGCAAAGCATAGATGGTAACCGGGTGGATTTTCTTAGCAATGTAGCACACGCATTCGAGCGGTCTCCGCAACTGCAACAGGTGAGTTCTGTGGATTTGCGGCGTGGCTTTGATATCCAGGGGTATCTTTGGCGTGGACAAGAGGAGCACAAGAGGCTGTATATGGAGTACCGGCGATCCGTGTACCCGCGATTCCAGGGCATCCCGCATAACACCTTGGATGTGCAGAGGCATGCAAGGGCGATGACTGGTGGCGAGTTTTTTAGGTTTCGGTTTTCGCAGCTGGGGGACGCGGTGCGCAGCCAGATTAGCCACTTCCAGTTGCGCGACCTTATTTGGCCAACGAGCTCCTACGATGTGTTTTTTTGGCATGCCAAGGGGTTGCAGAGATGGAATCCGTGGCAGAAAACAGTCGAGTGTGTTTTGGAGTCCCGATGGATGCCGCAGAGCTTCAAGATCAGCGCACTGTGCGTTAACAACGGGGTGGCTGTGGCGGGTGACCACCGCGGGCGCCTTTGCGTGCAGTCTCTCTGGGGTGATCGCGGCCGGTGGCCGGCAGAGATCAACTTAGGGGCGGACATAATCAGCCATATTGCGCCGGCCAATTCGCTTTCTCCCGCGAGCGTCCTGGTGGCGCACAATGCCGGGGCCATGCATACAGTGGATCTAGAGCATATGCAGGCGGCAGATTCGAGGACGTTTCCATGGGCGGTCAATAGCTGTGCGCAGGCGCGCGATGGCAGCCATATGCAGTGCGTTGTCGGAGACGATACCAGCGGACAGCTGCTGGATTCGCGCATGTCCTCCTCTGTGGTCAGTCTGCTGGGCGGCCATCAGGATTATATATTTGCTTGCGACTTTAGTCCTGATTCGCGAATTGTGGCTACGGGATGTCAGGACTCGGCGGTGCGGATTTTCGATCTGCGGTGGACTGCAGCGCCGGTGGAGGTTATGTGTGGGAATTTGGGTGCTATGCGGAGTGTGAGGTTTAGTGGGTGTGGTAGGTTCTTGGTTGCTGCGGAGCCTGCTGATTATGTGCATGTGTGGGAGACCGCTGGGTTTGGACGGTCGCAGGTGATTGAGGTCATGGGTGAAGTCGCTGGTGCTGCGTTTTCGCCTGATTCGCAGTGTCTTTTTGTCGGTGTTGCAGATGCCCTCCATGGCTGTGCGCTGGCTGAATTCACAGCGCTGGATCACCCATTTTAGAAAATAAAAAAGTCATTTTATTTGAGAAAAACAATTATAGAATGCGAAATATCCAATTTCTCATAGCTTGGCAAGTAGTTTCCTAGCCCCAATGTAACCAGCGGGGTTGGTTCCACCGCTCAAAAGTAACTCGACGGTATCCCGATAAGTCTCAGCCTTGATTAAATACATGACCTCAGTAAGGCCCTTTGCGAGCGGGGCCATCTGCTCAGCATACTTCAACGCCACGCTGTCCAGGTCCTCTACAGACACAGCCCTATCAACAAACCCAGCATCTACAGCCTCCTGTGCAGTAAACTTCTTTCCAGCAATAACGCAGTTCCTCAAAACATCCGGCTTATTAATCTTGCACCGAACAATAGCGGCCATTCCAGGAATCAGTGGAATCCCCAGTTGAATCTCATTCATAGCCATCCACCCCTTATCAGACCTCATAACGCGCACGTCATGCGCCAAAGCAAACATGCAACCACCAGCAAACGCATGACCATTGATAGCCGCCACCGTGGCCACTCTAAAAGTCAATATGCGAGCGAGCATTCTCATATATGGTAAGTAAAATGCATCTCCTTGATGTATGGCTGCTTCTATGGCTAACCCGTTACTGTAGAATTTCCCTTTGCTTGTGGTTATTAGAGCACCGCCGAGTTCGGCTTGGGTTGGCGGGAGTGTATCGAGGATTTCGTCGATGCGGTCGAGGGCGTGGGTTATTTCTTGGACGAATTCTATTGTGAACCGATTTTCATCAGAGTGAGCTAGTTCAAGAAGGAATATCCCAGGCGTTTTGGATAAGGGCTGGCTAAGCTTGAGATGAGGTAGGTCGATGAGAGACATGGCGGGGTTAAAGTTATACAAGTTACAAAAAAGTTTAAATATGGATGAAAAGTTTAAATAAAAAATAAGGGCAGGAAGGAAAATTCAGAGAAGGAAAATGTACAGGAAAGCGGGACACTATTTTATCACCAAGGTTCATTTACAATATTAAAAACTGAAGCACAAACCATGTGAAACTTTTGACGCAGCATACTTGCACATGCTTTTGTAAAATGTCCGATGCATTTGATTGCGTTGATTATGTTGATTTTTATAGTGCAGGGACTGAAAGGGGGGAGGGAAGGTAATAGTAGTACAGTAGTACCACACATGTGAAATATTCATAAGCATTTTTAGCAGCAGATTAAGGATGGCAAAAAAAGTGCCATCAGGCAGACAGAAGTGGAATCGTGACATGACTGCGGTGCTTAACCTTCGCATCGTCCTTAATTTCTTGCTTATAGGCGAGCAGGCCCCCCATTTTTTGCGCAAAAAGACACTGTTCGAGCCAGCTGAGGCCGAGTCTACAGTGATGCCAGTAAATCTTGTCCAAAACTTTGCCCAAGCCAAAGTCCAAGCCCAAGTTTCTCTTTGCAAGAAGCAGCGCAATGATTAATATCTTCAAGCATAGCTGGCGGCTATTTATTGTCCCTAGTTTCTAAGCACATGCTGGGTTGCTATTCAATCTGGATGCGAAAGACGCCGATTTACAGGATATTTTAATTCTAATTTATATTTTAGATATTTGTAGTCTCATTATTTTCTTCAGTTTGGGGGATAAAATAATGTCTGAAAAAAAGAAACTAAATAAAAGATGTGGCCCCTTTTATTGTTTTCACCTTTTTGGTTTCTTTTTCTTTTTCTTTTTCGCTTTAATCGCCAATTAAAACATCTAAATTCATACACACCATATAAATAAATCCAAGCAAAATGGCGCTCTCAGACAACGAAGAATCTAGCAGGCCAGAGTTCTACCATGATGACGAAGAAGACGACAACCCACGCGCATCCACGGCCGCAAAGCCCGTCGAGGAGCTTGAAGATGACGATATTGGAGAACTAAACATGGACGAGTTAGGGAGCAAAGTGTGGCTGGTCAAAGTGCCCACCTTTCTTGCCGACAAGTGGAAGCAGCAGCGCAAGGAAGGAGTTCAAATAGGCAAAATGCGCATCTATCATAAGCCGGACAAAACTGCCAGTGACATTGCCATTATTCTCAACGACACACCCGAGTACAAGGAGATTCCCAAGGAATACAGGATGCAAGTGACGAACGAAAAAGTGCGCAATATGTTTATATTCTCGGAGCAGCGCGATCCGCGGGAAATAGTCAAACCGACGTCGGCGATGGCCAACAAGGCGGTGCCTATAGCTATGACGGGTACAGTTCACCATGAGTGCTCGGTTACGCCCGAGTATAGCGAGGAGTACAAGAGGATTATGCATAAACGGGTTATCGATCAGCATGAGAATACGCGTCGGGTGCAGAGTATTCCGTTCGACAAGTATGTGCCAGATATGGTTGGTTTCAATACCAGTGGGTTCGACACAGCGCAGAAAAAGCAGAAGACCGCGGATACAAAGATGGCCCGTATGGAGCGCAAGGAGCTTATGGATATGCTGTTTGCTGCCTTTGCGCGGTTCCCGTATTGGCCATTCAAGGGACTCATTGAGCACACCAGGCAGCCATCGGCGTATCTCAAGGAGATACTCCTTGAGGTTGCCAGCCTTAATAAGCACGGCCCTTATGCTGCCATGTACAGCCTCAAGCCCGAGTTCCGCAAGGATGCTGTGGCTGAAATCAACGTGGATGCGCCAAATGGATCGTTCTCGGGTGAGAGAGACCCTGATGCTATTGGCGGAGATGGTTCTGGGGCTGCGGATCCTGAGAACGCGGAGGAGGATGATGATTTTGAAGACGTGTGAATGTTATGCTATGTATTAAATGGCCATCAGCAAATTACGAATATAGAAAAATGCCATTTAAGTATTAAAAATGAAATTAATCATTGGTCTCGTCCATTTCTTCGGCCTCATCGGTCTCCTCGGCCTCCTTGATGATGTTGTGGATGCTGTGTTTTTTGAACCTTGCCAGCGCCTCCATGAATGCGTTGCCTTCCAGCTCAATTGGGAACCTGTTGGTTGAGAATTTAGCCGAGAAGTGGCCCATGGCATCGATACCCTCAGGGAACAGCCTCAGACCGAGTCCCTCCTGGCCGACCTCCAAAAGCTCTTTCCACTCAAACAAGCAGCTATCCACCGCTGCCGCCCACGGCTCGAAATCAATAACATAGGCGCGGCCCTCAGCGCGGGTCACATAAACGTCAAAACAATAGCTTTCAGACTCGAACGCCGCGGAAACATGATCCGTGAACAGATCCATCAACTTGTCCTCGATATCCTCAGCCATACCCTCCAAAAACGAATAATGCTGCATGTCAATCTGCGAGATCCCAACAACATGTCCATCGCGCACGAAGCAGCGGAACTCAAGTGATGGAATCAAATTGCACCACTGTCTGAGTACCAGCTCAGGCTCCCAGAATTGCATATCCAAGTACTTGCCATTAATAAGATCACCACTGATTTTATCCGACCCCTTAAGCAGCAAGAGTACTTCCGACGGGTTGCGGCAATTCAGAGTGTTATCACAGGACATCCACGATGCATCCGTCGGTGCACTCCAGTTCATTCTAGGAAACACATTCCCGCCAAGCTCCTCTATAGCCTTGCGAATCTGCTGAACCGAAGCGTCAATATCCACCATTATCTTTGCACCACTGTCCTCGTCATCTTCGTCGCTCCAGTCACTTTCGTCTTCATCGTCGGAAGAAGCGTTTGCAATCATGCTTTGGAACTTGTGCTCTGCTTCATTGTCCGGAAGCACTATGCCGTCGGAGAGAAGGTACTCGAGGAAGGTTGCCTGGAGTGGCTTGAGCACAATTGATTTGAAGGTTACTTTTTTAAGCTTTGGGTACCAAGAGGAGAAAGCACAGTTGAGGACCTGGTCGCGGGTGAGTTCGGGGAATAAATCTGCAACAGATTGATGCTCGTCTTGGTCGACAATAATGGGTTCTGAAGCGTCTACTGTCGTTTGGGTCTCGCCTTCCATTTTTAGCAAATAAAAAATTGTAAATACAAAAAATTGTGGTGATAGCGTGAGATTTTTTCCATAGCCAACTTTTTATTTATAGGTCCACGTGGGTTAATCAGATTAATGGGTTTGATTTGAAAAATGGCCGAGCAGAAATAAAAAACAATTTCGGACTCATTGCAAACAATTGAAGCAATAGTTAAATTAAATTGGGATTATGTTTGAATTTGAATGTTCTATATTTAATTCAAGTATGCTACTTATTGTTTAAAGCGATTGAATAACATCTTTTATTTAGCTTAGCTTAGCTTATCTTATCTTTGCGCAATGCATGGTGTATAAATGTAAATGTAAATGTAAATGCAAATGATATATGTTTAATAAATAAACATAATATTTGTAATTTATTTAAAGTTATAAAAGGAGTCATAAAACCTATAGCAAATTTTGTTATTGCTTATTCTAATAGCAGAGTAATCAAGTTTACAAAATACGGCTTACTGATGATATACCACCAGTAAAAAGTGCTAAATGGCAGTTCAAAGCATTGACACGCATTATCAGCGTCTGAGAAACAAACATATTCTGTAATTTAAAATTCAAGTAAATATGTGTAAAGCACTAAATTTTGCTGTTGGTAAAATTAATTGTTGTGTACACATTAGTTTGTAAATATAATTGTAGAAATATGTGCACAATAACCAATGAATCAATATACGGATTATCTAATAAAACATAATAAATAATTTATGTTTTGGTTAACGAGATTCACACGGAGTATTTGGTTTATGGATATATCCGCATCTTTTGCATCTAATTGCATTGATTATAATTATTCTTGGCGACATTGATCTAATTAGGTTGTTGTTTAACTGATATTAATATGAAATTAAATGTTGGTGATTGTATGAAGAAAAATTATTCAACAGATGTGGCAATTATTGGTTATTTATACCATTCTGAAACTTCAGAACTCACTTATTTTATTTCCGTCATAAACAAAATTTTGCTGCCATCTATGGATTTGCTTTTTTATGTATGTGTGCTATGTGCTATGTGTCATGTTCTATGTGCTGTATTTTTTTCTAAGAATGGGGAAATTAATTAAATAAATTCATCAAATAAATCCTTAATAATTCGTTTCGCTACTTCATTTTTGTACTATTTACTAATTTATTGATTGCACAGATTGTTTTTTGATTTAAAGAAATATTACACTCCAAAATATTTACAACTAACAAAGCACAAAGTACTTTTGCTTACATTGAAAGTTCTAATATAAATATATTCACTTTCATTGTATTTCTAAAATCCCCATTAATTTTTTATACCGCGGCATAATGATTGTTTCTTCAGTACACGTTGTGGTGCCTACTTCACATTTCTTACCCAATCCCAACAAGCACAATAAACATGTGGAGGTGAAGAAATACTTTATTTCTCCATTTTTTGTTTGCCTGAAAATAAAAATAATACATTTTGGAGAAAAGATGAAAATTTTTTGATTTAGTGCCTAAGAAATTATGTTTTTTATCCATTCCCGAATTAAGAAAATGAATTTTCCATTGAACAATTCCACAGAGCGATTCCATATAAAATTTCAGGTGTTCAATATTTTGGTTTAGCTTTTTTAGGGTCTTTATTTACAGAATAATACTTTAAAAATTCTATAAAATAGCTGGTATTCAGCGCAACCTGTACCCACGCCTATTACTTAGCACTATTGCGGGCTGAAAATACCAGGGCATCAGGGCGCTGGCCTTTGGGCGTTTTAGGCATTTAAACCAATACTGGTACTGGTGCTAATGATAATGACAATGCCAGTGCCAGTGGTTGCTCTTGCTCTTGCTCTTAAATGAAAGGCGGCGGCAGCTACAAAAAATCCATAAATGCATAAACCAAACGAAATCAAATTGAGTAACATGTTCTTACCCTTTCTCTTAATCGTTTTCTGGTGTTGGTGCTGGTTTTGCTGAAGAAGAGCGCAATGGCTAGTGCAAAATAACAAGAGTTTAAACTAGAATAACTGATATATCAGATACGCGAGAAAATAAAGGTGCTTGGCCCAGAGAGCGAGAAAGTAAAAGAAAAAGATGGCTACAAAACGAGAAGAAAAATGCAAGAACAATATTGCGACATAGCCAACACAAAATTGCAAGAATAAGAGTGAGAAAATTAAAAAAGAGAGTTGCTACCATAATTGAAGCATGGGCCTGAGGTTAGAATTGTTTGTAAATGGCACAAGACATTAAATAGAAGAATATTATCAGGTCTACAATACGCACCTTTGTTAGTGTTACATATAGAGTGACATGTGCGTATTACCATTGAGTAAGTTGACTTTAATACAAATGGGTATACTGTTCCACAGACTGAATATATGGAAGTGGATGTTGAGGTTGAGAATCGCGAAACAAGTTTCCACCTGCGTGCCGATTGATAGGACGCTAATTGGATAATTCAGGCGTAAATTAGGGAGGTATTACATTGATGCCCAGACATGCTCCCCATTTTTCAATGCACACGCATGAGCGTACACGCAAGAATACCACAAAATTGACTTGCCAAGATACTGGTCTGCTCGCAGAAGATCCAGTTCTCACCAACGGATCGCACAATTGACAATGTGCACAAAAAAGCCAACAGGCTACATATATAAGACAAGGCTGGTCCTAGTTCTACTTTTGATTCCCTTGATACTAAAAATTATAACAAAAGTCAAACATACTTTTAACACTAGACGACTAGTGCTCTCCTCAAATCACAACACTCAAATCACAAAAAAGAATGAGTAAATTTTTTATTTAAAAGTATGCCATCCAAACCCGAAACGACGCATTTCACCGCAATAGTGTTACAAAACTTCCAACGTCAATTCATTTAAAACGGCTCCTATTCCCCAATTTATCCTCAATCCAATCCATCAATTCCTCTGTTTCTCAAATATTTTCTAAGCACTTTAAACACATTTTTATTTTATCTTACACATTTATTTTACCATGTCGCTGAATCATGATGGTGTTGGAATATAGGAACGTTCTATGAACGTGTAGATAATCTATGATAATATAAAGTATATTTAATAAATAAGTGCTATGCACTGTGAAAGGTGAAGAGTAGAAAGCATGTTGCTTTGGTCACTGTGTGACTTATTGTTTGTGTTGCTAAACGGCAAAGACTGGTTAATCAGTTGATCGCCATCAACCAATACTTTCTTTTGGAAATTAAATGCGCAAAAAAGCAAAGCAAGATCATTGGTATGTTGCTTTGTTGCTTTGTTACTTTGTACAATAGTTTTTCTTGTTAACTGTGTTCAGCTACCGAAACAAAAGGCGCTAAAAGAACCAAAAACAAGTATGCTATTATTTGGAGAAACAATAGTTGGATTGCAGGCGTCGGGACAAGCTACCAGGTGCACAGCTCTAAGAAACGTTTAAATTGTATGAACTGAAGATGAGGGTAAATAACTGTGAGGAGCGCCTGGGAAGGGCTAGTTTTGGCCTCTGAAATATAATAAGCATCGAGCGACAAATAAAATAAAATTAAGCACAACAATATGAGCGTCAAGCACGGCGCAGCAACGGGTGACAATGTAAGCAATAAATAGACTTTTAAGCGTGAATAACACAGCAACTTATATTTAATAGAAGCAGCGAGATGCGTGAGAGAGTGAAAAACTATTTTGGAAATTTTAATAATGGTTCAGGGGAGGCCAACAGCAGCTACAGTACTATAAAGAAGTATGATCCAGACTGTCGAAGTACTGGCATAGCTGCGAGCAAAGTATGACGCCAAAAAGACCAAAGGAGAGGGCGGCAAAGTTATTGTAGGAATGTCAACAATTGAAAACCAACAGCAATATACGAATGCAGAGCTCACAGAAATTAACTGTGAGCGATAATGTATCCAAATTTGCGGCATATAGCTGCCAGCATTACAGTTGTTCTTTTGTGAAACAGTTTTACAAATAAAATAATTGCACGCAAATAAATACTAGAGTATTTACAATGCTCGAGTACACAATCTTATTATAATAAAAAAGCAAACAGTAAGTAAAAATAAAAATGAATGGCAAAAATACAAATAACAGATATTCACTGAACTGGAAAAGTAAATAGGTGTAATGAAAAATGCAAAGAGCTTAAACAAGCCAAAATTTAAAATTGAAATCAAATATATTTATTTGACATTATCAATCCTTGCTTTTAGTAGTAAGTAAACTTTTTGAATTTTGCAAACCCTGTGTATACAGGGGAAACCCTTTAAGCAACTATTTTGTCTTGCCTGACTCGAGAGTTTGCCTGGAAATCGCAGCACCTTCTTTCATCGATGCAGCAACACCAGCTACATACAGCAAAAACCCATTGTTGACTAGAACAAAGTCACGAATTAGGATATCCTTTTTCTTCAGCTTGTTGCTCAGCAACCGCCGTAGCGTGGAATTGTTCTCTTTAAGCGTGGACCCAGCAGCCGTCGACAACGGGTGGGCGGCAACTCCAAAGTCGCCTGGATGGACTGTGTAGTTCTTGATTTCGCTGTCGGCCTGGATGTGCAACACATGTGTCAAACCAGCAATGCTGACTTCGTCAAGATTCTCGTTTCCGCACACAACAGCGTAGTTGCGACGGCCGAGAATCCTCAGCGCCTCGGCCATGACTGGACCCAGTTGCTTTGAGTAGATGCCGATGACTGCGCGATTGGGAACCACTGGGTTGGTCAGCGGGCCCAGGACATTGAATGGCGTCGGGAACCCCAGCTTGCGGCCGGTCTTTGCCAAGTAGCGCATTGACGAATGGAATGTGCTGGCAAACAAAAAGCAAAAGTTGTGCTTGTCCAGAAGACCAGCCACGTCAGAGGGCGCGATAATGGTTAAATTACAGTTCATGCTCTCAAGCAAATCTGCGAAGCTACAGTTAGACAACAACGCGCGGCTGCCATGCTTGGCCATTTTTAAACCTGCGGCGGCGGCCACCAGTGAGGACGTGGTCGAGGTGTTGAATGTGTTCCATCCGTCACCGCCGGTACCAACAATATCGACCAGGATGCCAAGCCCTGATCTAGTTTTGGTCTCTGTCTCTATTGAGGGGATGAGCGCGCTACCGAGCATTTCCTTGGCCAGGGCTGCGATCATACTGAGGTCTCCGTTGACTTTACGCAGCCGCAGTGCTGTCAGAAAGCCGCCAATCTGAGCATTTCTGGCCTCACCGTGCATTATAAAGCGCAGGCCGTCGGCTGTGTGCTCGGGCGTAAAGCCAGTTGGCTCGAGAATAAGATGTTTCGGGATATCCCGCAAGTGCTGTCTGCCGTTTGGGCCGCCCATGCTGCTTACAATTTAGTAAAGGGCGATGGTAGTGTGACATCAATCATGGCAATACCACGTGATACCTGTGATTATATTTTACTACTGGATTTTCGATTGATAAGGCGAGAATCATAAGCTCTCTAATAGTGGATTTTGATATTAGTATATTTTATTGTATTTTATTATCACAACATCAAACCCAGGATTATCCACAAACTCCATTACCATATGGTTAACTTGATGGCAAGCTTTTGCCACAACTGTTATGATAAAAGTATATTTATTAAGATGAACTAAAAGAAGGCTAAAGGATGAACAGCCTTTACTATTCATATTCATTAGTATTTTTGTATGCGTATGAATTCTTGCATATCAAAGTAAGGAATTAGCTGGTCATTGGTTCATTAATCAATATCCTACGACAAGCTGGGTTTTCTTATATCACACTTCCTATAGCACTCCAGCAGATACAAGGTTTGGACAGGCAAATGTCAAAAGCACAGCACATATGCTGTATGCCATTCCAGAGTTAGCAATATTACCGTTTACTCGCAAATGACTAAAGTACTGGTTGCCTGAGAATTGCCGATTAGTCCACTGTTTGGGCTCCTCTTTCATGCTTAAAACTGCGATAAATTGTTCTTCGGCATCACCGTCGCAATTCAAATTAATGAGGAGTGACAGGAAAAACAAATTTTACTGTCGACAATCTTCAGTTTCATATTTTTGAGAGTCGGAGTCTGAAGGTATTCAAAGAAAGGAGTCCAAGACATCACATCACAAAGAGCAACTGGGTCGCCCCTATAACGAAGTTGCAGCGTCTGGATTGAGGCAGGCATGTCAGCTACAAATTAAACCAGGTTGGTCTCTCATACGGCCGTTGTTTCGCTGGAGAGTGCACCCGATCTAAGGCAGATGCGGCGCAGGTTGGAAAAACTCATGTTTGTTAGCAGGCCATGCTGCTTCATCATTTTGACAATATTTGCATCCATCTGTGTGCCTAAAGCCCTGAGCCTAGCAATGTTGCCTCAGAACAAAAGATCGTCGCCTAGCACAAATGTGACCGTTGGGGAGAGCTTGTGCAGATGGGAAAATGGCTGCGTGTCAAGAACGGCCAAGATCAAGCTGCTCTGGTGCTCATGACGTATGCGTAGACCAAGGCTCGTCACACTAGAGTATACTACAGGGTTGGCCTGCTCGTTGATAATCAAGTTACAAAAGTCTGCATGGTCTGATATAAATGTCGACAAGTCAACCAAAGTCGGCGCGTTCTGACGGGCAATCTGAAATATCTGCCAATGGTCGCCTGCCAAAAAATAATGCATGTCAACTGGGTCAGTCCATCAGCTCGTAAATTTGCTGGAGTCGGAGAATAATGAGTTGAATTACATTTCCGTCGCACCTCGGCCCAGCTCATTCCAAGATTCACCAATAAATGCCTCAGTTATCTCAAGGTTGTCTCGCTCTCTAATAAGGTTGCCGATATCAAAGCTCATCACTGCTGGCGCCATACGCTTGATACACGCGATGAATTTGTGAACCCGAATCTGCGCGTACGAAAAATTGATGACTTGGCTGCTATCTCCTTCAAGATACATACCCAACTTGCGGGCCTTGAAAAACTGCAGCTGAACAACGGTATTGTTGAAAAACACGTCGATTAATCTGTCGTCAAGCACACACTTGTAATCCATAGCCACGGTGATCTCTTTGACAAGTCTGGTACCAAACTGCTGAACAGACATATTCCTCCTGGCAGCTTTTTGACATGTGTGGATAGATATACCACAGCCATGTCTAATGAAAATCGAAAGCCGGCTGAGCATTTTTCAATGGTGGCTATACGAAATTTGCGGCAAACGGTTAAAAGCACATCAAATTCATCATACATGGGACGCATATTCTTAAGGCTGTTATCTGGGATGTCGATTCTATTATGGGCTAGATGTGGTCAGGCAGGGTTTGAAGGGTGGATAAAGCCGCAGGCATATTTAGAAATATAAATGGCTATTGTTTTGTAGAGATATACGAGTGAAAAATGAGATAATGACCATATTAAAAATTCTGTGAAGCTAACAATGATGGCTTTCTTGTTCCATTTTTGCCAAAAAAAACAGCCAACGAAGGACACTGTCGGCTCAATAGTGGTATGGGTAACGACAATAGTCAAAATAATTTGGATGCAGATAAATGAATCAATTTTCTCTCAATAGTTCGGCTACAAATAATATATTAGACTGGTTGGCTTTGCTTTTTAGAGCATATTACATAATAAAAAATAACTAACGACATGCGGTGTTTTGATTTTAAAAACGGTTATATTTGTAAAGAGTAAGAGTAAACAAAACAAGGGCGAATCAATGGATGTTGAGAATCTTCTTGAGACCCACGACCAGACCCCAATCAGGCTTGCTCATATCCCCGCGGAAATGCGCCTTGAGCACATCAATGCTGCGGCGAGTGATGCGCGAGTAGATATCGTCACTGTCGTCGAACTGACGACCGTATGTTTTGGGGTGCTCGTTGGACGGGCAGTCAATACGGACAGCCACTCCGGCGCCAGACTCGCCCTTCCGCACGATATCGACGGTCTTGTGGTTGATCTCCATACTGGCAACCTTTCCCAGGCTGATGACCTCGCGGACCTTGGTCTCAGGGTTCACCTTGACGACGCACACGGGTGTGCCCAAACGAAGCTGGCCCTCAATAACGTCGACACCCAGGATGAGCGGATTGTGCTTGTTGATAACAGCTCCCTTGATCATCTTGAGCACGCAGGGGAAGACAGCCTTGGCCAGCTGCTCCTTGCGCTTCTGCTCGGCCACAGTCTTCATGTGGGCGGTAAACTGGTCGAACAGATGGTAGATAATCTCGGCATTAAAGATCTTGACACCGACCTTGTTGGCCATCTCCTGCGCGTCCTTGTCGACCTTGACGTCAAAGCAGAGCATGACTGCGTACTCCTTGGCCTTCTCAAGCATGGTTGACGCGCTGGTGACGTCCTTTTTGTGCACAGGGCCAATGTTGATTCCGGAAACCGGAATCTTGGACGTGCGCAAGAACTCCAGAAGCGCCTCGAGAGATCCGAGCGTCGATGCCTGAACCCACACTCCCTTGCCGGTCCTGTCGACCGAATCCATCATGTTGGCAAAATCGGACATAATCTCGTCCATCAGCTCCTCCTCATCGTCATCAGGGCCGACAACCATCAGACGCGATCCGGCAATGGCCATCTCGAGCCCAGGCGCAGAGATTTTGACACCCATTGCAGCCTTGATGGACTTGTGGTGCACGTAGGATGACTTCACACGCAGCTCGCGCATGGGCTGTGGGGTCAGCAGCGCGCGCACATTTGTGACGATGGGTCCCTCCAAACCACACACAACAATCCGGTCTCCCTCGTGCAGCACACCGTTGGACAGGACTACGTCAATCGTGGTGCCCAGGCCCTCAATAGTCTTGACCTCGAGAACCGTGCACTCGAGCTCGGACAGGTACATGAGCTGGTTGGACATGCGCGACTGAGTCAGCGATACCAAAAGCGCCAGCATGTCGGGGATACCCTCACCCGTGATGGCCGACGTGGGAACCAGCGAGACGTACTTGCCGATGTTCTTGTTCTTGTAGTACAGCTCAGAGTTGAGACCCTGCTCGGCAAAGGCAGTGATCGTCTTTGCAACGCGAGTTTCAAATTCGGACTGTGAATGCTGCGCCTGAATGGCAAGCGAGTCGCGGAACGGGCTGTCAGGGACGGCCTTCCAGTCGTAGATACGATCGATCTTGTTCAGTGCCACGACAAAGGGCGTCTTGCGATCGCGCAACAGGCGCAGGGATTCGAGCGTCTGAGGCTCGAGGCCGTGCATAATATCGACAACCAGGATGGCGATGTTGCAAAGGGAGGAACCGCGCGTGCGAAGGTTAGTGAACGACTCGTGACCCGGGGTGTCGATGATCAAAAGACCCGGCACCTTGATCTCAAGCTTGCCGCCCTTGTTGATGGCCGCCGTCTTCTTCAGGATCGCGTCAGCAGGGAAGTAAGTGGCGCCGATCTGCTGCGTAATACCGCCAGCTTCGCCGCCCTGAACGTTGGTTTGGCGGATCTTGTCGAGTAGCTTGGTCTTTCCCGTGTCTACGTGGCCCAGAATACAGCAAATTGGCGAGCGCAGGTTGTCAACAGAGCGCGCGTCCATGGCTTCCTTTACACGCTGCTCGCGACGGGCCGTGGCAGCCTGCTTGCGAAGAGCAGTCTGCTTCTGCATGGCAGTGAGCTCCTCGTCTTCTGAGCTGCTTTCCTCAGATTCGGACTCGCTCTCAGACTCAGACTCGGACCCGGACTCGGGCTCAGAGTCCTCGTCGCTGCCGCTCTCCTCTTTGACATTCTCAGTAGATTTGTCCTCCTCCTCGTCATCGCTAGAATCAAGAAGAGCCTCCCAGTCATCGCCCTCTACGTCGGATCCGTCGGACTTGGCCTCGGCTGCCTCAGCCGCCTTCTGTGCAGCCTCTTCCTCCAGACGCTTATTCTCATCCTCCTCTTCCTGACGCTTACGCTCAGCAGCCTTGCGCTTGCGCTCCTCAGCCTCGTTGCGGTTGCCGCGGCGAGGCGCCTGGTCACTGTCCTTGCCATCACCAGTCAGTCCCGAGATCTGAACACCTGATGCGAGAAGGTCCTTGAGCTGGCGCTCCTGGCGCGCCTTGGCCTCCTTCTGCTTTTTGCTCAGCAGCTTGCCCTCGCGCCTGAGCTGGTCGCGGCGCAGCTGGTCGGTCTCCTTCTTGGCCTCGCGCTCGGCGGTAATGCGGGCCTCCTCCTCGGCAGCCAGGCGCTCAGCCTCTTCATATCTCCGGCGCTCCTCCTCCTCTGCCCGCTTCATCTCCTCCTCTATGCGGCGCTGCTGCTCAACCATCTTTTGCAGGGCGGCAATGGGGGCTCCCTTCTTGGCCTTCTTCTTCTTGTCATCCTTCTTGTCGTCCTTCTTGGGGGCTGCAGCGGCCTCGATGGGTTGCTCGGCAGGGTGCTCGGCACCATCGTCCTTCTTGCCCTTCTTCTTGTTTTTCTTCTTGTTCTTGGAAGCTGCGCCATCCTCGTTGTCATCAGCGGCGGCAACAGAGTCGCTAACCTTTGTGGTACCAAGAGATGCCTCAAGCTCTGCGAGCTCAGCCTCGCGCTTGGCCTTGGCTTCATCGGCCTTTTGCTTTTTCAGTAGCTTCGCCTTCTCCTTCTTCTCGCGCTCCTTCTGCTTGGCGGTTTTGACGACGGGGCCGGATTCATCGTCCTGGTCGTTGGCTGTGGAGGCGGCAACAGAGACAGGTGCATCAGCGTCTGCGTCAGCGTCAGCGTCAGCATCAGTATTGGACATCGGGGCCGAGGCACCACCCTTGTTCTTCTTGTTCTTCTTCGCCCGCATGAGCATGCTCATAAGCCCTCCGGTGCCCTCCTCGCCCCCAGCCGGAACATCAGCGGCATCAGTGGCGGCAGCAGTCCCCGCCTGAGCAGCCTCCTCCTGTAGAATATCGTCGGCCCAGATATCGTCGTCATAGGCAGCTTTGTTTCCCTTCTTTTTACCCATGTTTAAAACTTTGTGGTGTGGTCAATATGGTTGTGTGGTATTTTAGAGTTGGCAGTAGGGCGCAAAAGTATATAAGTTAAATGAATCCAATGCGCGGGCGCTCTATTAAAATAAAAATTAGACTTCAGAATTGAAGAACAAAATGAAGAAAACAAATCTCTTGGTGTGGATATTTCTTCGCGCAATATAAAAGGTTGCATGAGCCCTTTTTGATATGAAAAATTTTTCTTCTGCACTTTGCCCCATCTCCGCAATGCATGCGTGACCAGTAGATGGCAGCAATAGTGGTTTTAAGCCGTACAATTTTCTGTGCGTAAAAGCAAAAAAAACAGTGTTCAAAATCACATGAAAAAATCAAGTCCGCCGAACGCATCGGCGTTGGAGGGGCTCTTCGGAGTGGTAGTGCTTGGCGCCTGGGGCTGTGTGCCAGAGGAGGCCGGTCCCTTTGAGTATAGTGACATAATAAACGCGTTGTTGAACATGCTCTGCCCGCCCTGGCTAGTCGGCGATGATATCGCCGCCTGCGGGCGATAGTCGAAACCGTCCCCGGTGCCATAGCTACGCTCGGGATAGTGGGCGGTGCTGGTGCTGGTGCTGGTGCTGGTGCAGGGGTTGCGCTGGGCGTGGCCGAGAGGAACTCGCCAAAGTCACCGAATGGGTCGTGTGGCTTTGCTGCAGCAGCTGGGGCTGAGGCTGTGGCCATAGACAGGCCGCCAAACATGTCAGACAGGTTTCCTGCGGCATTGGGTTGGGGTGGAGACATGACAGGGCTGGCGCCAAAGAAGTCGTCGCTGAGCAGGTTGGCTGGTGTAGCGCTGGGCTTTTGCGCTTGTGTCGGCGGGGCGGCGATGCTTGGCGAGGGAGCCGCAGGCGATGCGCTGGAGCGGGGCGGCGGGTTGTTGCTGAGAAGCAGCTCAATGGCCCGGTGGACATCACCAGCGCACAGCTCCAGGGCGCGGATGTTCTGGCCGATATGGTCAAAGCCCATATTGAGTAGCTGCTGCACACGATAATCCGCCGCATTAATCTGCAGCGTGGGCGCCTCGCCGCGAAGATACGCAGCGGACGCATCGACATTGAAGTTGAAGCGCTTCAGCGCCGCGTGGTTGTCGCGCACATTGACAAACCCCATCTCGCGTAGCCGCGTGAGTGCCGATGCCTCGTCGGAGGTCGATGGCGACTGCTGCTGTGGGGACATGGGCCGGTCGGACTGCCCATCAGCCGTTGTCGGATCGGCAACACCATTTCGGTGGTCGACAAAGCGGCGGTGCTCGTACTTGTCGCGGATATAGCGTTCGATGTCGCGGTCAGAGCGAGGCGCCGTATGCTGTTCAGGGTGTGGGTTGAAGTAAGCGTTGGCGCGCTTGTTGCCGATGCGCCCGAAATGCTCCATTTGCTCCGGTGTCCAGTTGTCCAGGTTTATCGACTTGACCTTTGTAATGTGCGTTCCGATGTGCCGATGGAAGCCGCCGCACCGGATGCACAGGAAAACACCCAGGTTCCATGACGCCCAGCGCGGACCTACATTTGTATTTGTTGATAAATCCATACATTTCAGTGCTTGCTGTTGCTGCTTGGCATTTGTGCCATCTTGTACAGGGGCGACCTGGATTTGAATGCATTGTACTTACCGGACGCACCGCAATCTGCGCATGTCGAGTTGTCTGGCTGCTTGGCCAGCTCAGCGAGCATCTTGTTGTGCTTCTCTGCGAGCTTCTTCTTCTCCTTATCAGTGACCACGACCATTGTGTGAGAATTTGTGTGTATATGTGTGTGTATGTGTGTATGTGTGCTGATACAAATGTGTCCCTCGACTGTGTGGCGTGAAGAATTAGGCACGAGAAATGCGAGTGTATTACTTTGAATTAGGCGTCGTGATGTAACAAGTGCAACAGAAAAAGGAAGAAAAAAGCCGCTTACCGGCCGACTCTTAGCAAGCACAGCAGCAAAGATGCTCCGGTGACCTATGATGAGGATGGACCTCGATGCGTGTGTGCATGTGGAATCAAAACATCGAGCCGCTAAAAGTGCGGGAGGAGGATCAAATCAAAAGTAATCAAACTCCACAATCATTTCTGTTACTATTTCGCAACCATGTCCAAAAGCATGGAAAAGCGCGCCGCTCGCCAGCCACAGCAAAATCTCCAGCAAACGAAGTCTTGTGTGCATCATCCCTTTTTCTCCTCTTTATCCTCCCTTTGTCTTTCTCATTAATCATTTTTCTCTCATTTTTTCTTTCTTTCTTTTTGGCGGGTTTCTAAAAAAATGGCCTCCGAGTCAAATCATATGGCGTACCTACTGGGCGCGCTGATTGCCGTTGGCATCGCATACTTTTTCTTCAACCCCAGCGGGGGCCAGTCCAAGGCCGTCAGCGTCCCGGCCGCCAACGCCAACGCCAACGCCAACAAGCTCTCGGCGCCAGTCTCCGACGCCATTCTGCATTCCTCTGAGTACCGTAAATTCAAGCTTACCGCCAAGATCCAGCTGAGTCCTAACACTGCACGCTACCGCTTCGAACTGCCCTCCTCTGAATCTGTTCTCGGTCTGCCTATCGGTCGCCACATCCAGCTCATGGCTGTGATTGACGACAAGGATGTCATGCGTAGCTACACACCCACATCGACGGATAGGGACAAGGGCTACTTTGAACTGGTCGTCAAGACCTATCCGAATGGTTTGATCTCCTCGTACCTGGCTGCCATGGAAATTGGTGACACGATCAACGTCCGCGGCCCCAGCGGTGCTTTCAGGTACACTCCCAACATGAGCCGCGCCATTGGTATGATTGCTGGTGGCACTGGGATCACCCCGATGTACCAGATCATCCAGCACATTTTGGATAACCCCGAGGACAAGACTGTGCTGAGCGTGCTGTTTGCCAATGTCAATGAGGATGATATTCTTTTGCGCGAGCAGCTCGACAAGTGGGCCGCTGAGCACGAGAACTTTAATGTGCACTATGTGCTGAACAACCCACCAGAGGGATGGACCGGCGGCATTGGCTTTATCAACAAGGAACTGCTCCAGAAGCACATGCCCGCGCCCGCTGATGATATCAAGGTCTTGATTTGCGGCCCGCCGCCTATGGTCAAGGCCATGGACAGTCAGCTTGTTGAGCTGGGTTACGAGAAGGTCAAGGTCATCTCCAAGCCTGATCACCAGGTATTCAAGTTCTAGAATGGGTCTGCGATCAACCGGATGTTGAAAAATGCATTCATGTTTGCGAGCTTTGAAATAAATGTTTTTTATTTGTTTATTTTACAATAGAAAGTCTAAATTTTATTTTTATATTAACAAAAGTATACGGAAAAATGGAAATTATCGGACATTGTCACTACAAGTATGTCCAGTGTTTAAAGCAATATGCTTAACTTGTACCACACTTAAAGCCAATAAGAGTGTAATTATTAGCTTTTTTGTGTTTCGTAAGATGTGCTCAATTAATGGATGTGTTTAATGATTCAGAAAAAGCACATCAAAACAAAAAGCAGTATTTGAAAAGCAATGTTGAATATACAATGATATGGATGGTATAAACACATGCCTATTTATTATATATATATATATTTCCCGATGGCTCGTCGAAATTAAAACGCTCCAAATGTTCCACCTAAAAAAATGGTGTGCTGGTTTTTCTAATTTTTCATTTATATACATTTTTTGAATCGCGTCTCCTGGAATTTCTTTCTCCCCTTTGAAACATTTTTTATGGACATGCAGAATAAACTAAAATCTAAACAATTATATACAATTGGAAAATGAATCGTGGAGCAGGTATACGTGGCCAGCCCTTATTTGCATGATTGCATTGTATTTCTCATGCAATCAAAAATTGTATACGTGGGCTATTGCTTATCAGTGAGGGGTTTTCAATGTTTGTGCTGTGTGTATTTTAACCACGGCAACACATTTGTTTTCCTATTATCTTATCAACAAATTATTTAATTTATATACTTTTATCGTTTAGCAGTATTATAATCTGACATGGTTTTTACAAATACATTTGCAAACATGGATAAGCACAAACACACGCACGCACGCATGCACACGAACGCAAACAATCATATACATTTACAAACCAACAGTTTAGAATAAAAACATGCTCGACACTTATTTCACTCGTTTTTTAGGGAACTGGTTTAGCACAATGTTCAAAGGGCTCCTTGGTGACGATAAGGAGGTACAAATCCTAATCATAGGACTTGAATTTGTAGGAAATACCACAATGCTTTACCGACTGCAAGTAGGCAAACTGGTCTCAACGATCCCGACAATTGGGGCTATTTTGGAAACGATATCATACAAGAACATCAAGTTCAAAACGTGTAATTTTTGCAGCCAACCAAAATTCAATCTAATGTATAAACACCATTACCCAAACAGACGTTATCGTCTGTGGTTGACAGCTGCGATAGAAATATAATTGGCATGTCAAAGGATGAGCTGGGCACTGTGTTAGAATAGGATGACTTGAAAGATGCAGTGCTTTTGGTATTTGCTAACAAGAAGGCCAGAGAAGGGGCTATGGATGTTGCTGGGGTAGCCGAGGCATTAAGACTGCCAAATTTGAAGAACAGACAGTGTAATATTTTGGGTCCAGCGCGCTGAAGAGTGAAGGATTGTACAGGGGATTAGACTGGCTAGCCAATACTATCCAAGCAAAGTAAAATATGCAAGCGCAAGAAACCTTTAAAATACATTTTTAAAATATTTCTAAAAACAATTTTAATATCTTTTTGATTCAATTATTTTATTTTATAAACATATCTACTCGTGCTGCTAAAATATCCCTAAATCATTTTTTCTTCAAAGCATTTGTCAAATTCATTTTGCCTATAGTTTACATAACAATAACCTCGTTACTTTAAACTATTAAATATGCATTTTTGTTAAAACATTGCTTGCAGTCCACTTTCTATATCCTTATATTGTCTGTATTTTTGTTTTGTTTTTTAGATGGGCCAAACACTATTGTTTTGTAATACACTTATTTTTTCCTCAAGTGATGATATTCTTTTTATTTATTTCTAAGTTTTATATAAAAATTCATATTGTCATCCAAATAAACAAGAAATACTCTAGATCACCGTCTATCAATAAAATTTAAAAATAGATGCGAGAAAACGTAAATTTACCTTTATCGTTTTATTATTTCTAAAGTTTTTGACTCATGGCATTTGCAGACATCCATCAGAGCCTACAAACCCCAAACGCTCAAAGTTATTGCGCGACCTTGTGAACTTGCTCAATTCAAGCTCGGCATCTCCAAGAATCTTGGCAGCGTCATCGCGCTTAGCGGTGCACGGAAACTGTGGGTCTACAACGTCAACGTCTCTGATGGACATGATCTGCTCTGACCACAGCTTGGTGGCTGTTTCAAAGTTCGATATGCGCGCCCGCCACTCGTTTTCAGCAGCCCTGCGGCCCTCCGTGTCAAACATCATTTTGTTTTCGCCTTCCTTGGGGAGCACAAAGCTGGGCTTGTACGAGTTCTTGCCACCCAACTCAATCGGCAACTGGTCATCGTCAACAAATTTCTGACATCCTCAGCCGTTTTTGCAAAAACAATTCGAGCGCTAAGATTGGTATCGAGGAATGGGCGAATAAGGTTCCAAGAATTGATGAATAGCCAGCTGTCGACCATAAGGATCAGCACGCTGGAGACTTCGGCGTACTGCTTCATCCCTAGAAGAACCATGAATTGCACCATGGACAGCGGTGTGTTATCCATGGTAAATCCAGTAAAGTCATATAGCATGGTAACTCTGCCGTAATTGCGCGTTATAATCTGCATGGCTTCAAAAAGCATGACAAGATAGCGCTTGAATACAAAGCCCTCGTTGGCGCGCGGCATGATGCGGCGCACGCGCACGTACAACAGCGGGAACCCCAGCCGGTCTCTGCCCACAAGCTGTGAAAGGCCCAAGCGCAGCTCATCTAGGCCGATGCCCAACTCGCCATTGCGATTGATCACATCAACAGCCTCAGTGGCGCGCCAATCGATGACTCCCTTGATCATGGCGAATGCCTTGTCCACGTCCCACCCAGAAGACCTCAGGAATCGGTGCACCCAGATGTCTGGATGCACCTTGATTGTCACAGCCTCCCAGAATACGTCGCGCAGATTGCGGGTCTCCTTGTCAGGATGCGCAAACGATGGGATATACTCATCCGGCACAATTTGCACGTGCTTTCTGGCCATACGGTCAATGAACTGTTGTGTGGTCTCGTTCACATAGCGGTCCAAAATAAGCTGCTCGTGAGTCAGTTTTTTTTTGCCAAAAAACCCATTAGGCGAGTGCTGTTGTCACCCTTGGTGAACTGCTCCCATGCACACTTGGTTAGAGCTTCGGGGTCTTCGGTAGGATTGGGTGATTCGTCTGGCTTGAGTGTGGACCAGTCGTGGTCGATTTTTTGCAGAAATTCACCGACTACTTTGACATTTTTATCCTTGACTTCATCCAGGTATTTCAGAAGTAGCGTCCACAGCCTGCCGAGCTTGCGCTGTTCGCCGGCAGTAAAGTGGCCTGGGCAGCCGTCGGTCCCTGGTGTGCGATTTGCGTAGTCCTGGATCACTGATGCTTGAGAAATAGACATTTTTATAAATAATATGAAATGTGTTGGACAAATGGAAAAGTATGTGTGTGCGGGGTGCGGGGTGCTTGATATATAACCACCATTTGCAACGGGCCAACAGCCGCTCGCCCAAAAGCCATATTTTAAGCCAAGGGTTTTTATTTTACTGTAATTTCTGTTGGGCAATAACCTGCCACTTACTCATTATGATATAGATATATGGGCTATATAAATACAATGCAGTAAAACAAATTCATAGTATTGCAGGTTACTGCAAAGAAGTGACAGATGATGTCCTGTCAGTCATTAATCATTTTTCGATTATAGGCTGTTTAGTGTGAGGTACTTTCTACATCTACACATTTGGCTCTCTTAGTGAGGTACACTGTGCTAATGTCCCAGCCCATGCGCACGATTGATTCTTCGAAGGCAGAAAATGTGTGCAGGGCAAACTGGCAGGCCTGCTCTCTCAGTTCGGCCACAGTTGCATTGCCGGAACCATCTGCGCCGAGCAGCTGGCGGAATGCAATTGCCTGGTAGAAACCACAAAGCATGTCGAGATCAGTCGCCTGCGTGCTAAACCATAGGTAGATATTACCGTTGGTCGACCCCCGTCCGGTCGATGCCATGAGATAACCAATGTAATATTTTTCGGGCTGGCCGTGATATACGACGCTTGTCTGGTCGAATGCGTCTCTAATCATAGATGATACTTCCATCTTCTGGAGTTCGGGGTCAGCTGCTCGAGGAAGCTCCTTGTGGATTTGTCCAATGTCTGATGAAACCACGATCCCTGGCAACTGACCCCGAGGCTTGACATGGCGGATCTCACGCATAAACCTCTCAACCGCCGAGACCTGGCGCGGGGTCTTTAGCAGCTGCGGGTCCAGTACCAGATGACCACTGGGATCCAGAGCCACCGCGTCCTCAGCCATATGCTGCATGCGCTCAACGTTTAGGGTCGGTGTGATCGTGTAGAGAAGCGACTTGTAGTTTCCCCACAGGCTGATGAGACTGAGTGGCACGAACCCGACTATTAATGTATAAATCGACACATCCATAGTGGCGCCAATAAGGATGCCAGCTGCAGTGCCGAGCAAGCCTGCAGCAGTGGCCTGCGAGCCGTGCTTGGCTGTCAGGTCGCCGAGATTTTCCTTACGACAGAATGACTTGTTTATAGCAGCCTTTGTGGCAGACATGGCCAGCCACGAGATATTCTTGCCGATATTTGCAATTGACCCGATGGGCAGGAACAGGTGTGGTGCCAGCGGCGTCAGCATTTCCAGCCAGGTCGCGCTCTGAAGCCAGACGCCCGACCAAAACCGCTGGTGCTTTGGGTCGCTGTCAAATTTCTGCCCGACTAGCGTGGCATAAAGCACACCGCCGAGCTGTCCGAATCCGTCCTTGATCACCCAGTTTATCGCAGCCGATAGGGGCAAGGCGCCTGCGCCCATGCCCATGGCGTAAAGCATTGCCTGGGTTGCCAGCACTCCGGAGGCTGAGCCCAGTGTGTTGTGAACAAACTGCCACTTGGCATAGCTAATGTACTCGGGTGTCACTGAGGTTTTATAGTCGGCCGGGAGAAACGCCCGGACGACAGTGTCTGTCGACTGCCGTACTCGATCAACAATGCTCTTGTCTTTGCCGAATAATTCTGTGGGGCCATGGTCTAGGGTCTGGCCAGGTGCGCGGGTGACTGTCATCAGAAGCCAGTTGGCACGTGGATCGATTTTATCCCTGCCCTTATCATGCGTTACTGGTGGCGAGTGCATATCGGATTGTCTGGTTACCACCGATGTGAGCTTTTGACCCTGTTTAATCATAATGCTGCTAGCAGGACCCCTTGGCTGTAAGTGTTCGTGTGGTCTGTACTGCATTGGTTGCTGCTCATGTCCTTGCTGTGGCTGCAGCTGCGGCAAAGACGAGTAACTTTTGCGAGCTATAAACTGCATGCCCGTAGCAGTCAAAACGCGCTTACTTGTGGCCATATTTCCTGGTCCAAACTTGGCTGAGCCTGCTAGTCTTTGTAACCAAAACATTGCGAAAAAAGTAGGTAGGTGAATTTAGTATTGCAAAAAATATTATTCAGGAGAAACAGAGTCAGACTGACAAAATTCAAAACCGATTTGTTTTCAGGCATGTGCTGTCTCGGATATCCGCAAAACGCAAGAATGGATAGATCGATCTTCGGAAGGCAATTTTTTTGATTTCATATACGGCGGGGTCTTTGAAAATTTTAATCAACTTTTTGTCGCATGTCTTTCAATTCCTCAAAAAAAGAAATTGTTTCTTTGTTTAATTCTCCACCAAAAAAACACCTATAGATTTACACTTTTGAATTTAATTATCTTGTCTGTATTTTATCTACCCATTTGTTTATAAATTCTATAACTGCCGTCATCAGTTTTACTTTGACACAAAGAAAATGTCGGCCCCAACAGACACTCGGAGCAAGGCCTACAGCCGGCCAACCCCCGAGCTGGTGGTTCAGGCTATCGAGGAGGCAGACTCGTGCGTGGTTCTCCTCGACACGAGCTTGTCGAAGCAGCTTGGGCTTGGAGACGCGCTAGACGATCCTGCGATCCAGGCCGCAACAAACAACGCATCTTGTTTGACGGCCGAGCCCACCAATGTCTACAGCGCACTATCGACCTTTTGTGGAACATTGACCAGAGCACCCAAACCGAAACTGCAGGAGGTGCTAAAGCACTTGGCGCTCTCAGGCAAACTCGCTCGGGTCTACACTAATGATGCAAACATGCCGCTGCTACTCACAAGGCAGAGCGGCAAAGTGGCTGGCAGTGACGACCAGCTGACTAAAATTGAGTCGCGGATTGTTGCTGTTCGAGGTTGTATTGACAAGTTTATGTGCGCAAAGTGCAGCGCAAAGTGCCAGCTTACTCAGGCCGTTCTCTTCAAAGCAATGTGCGGCCAGCAGGTTGCCTGCGAGGTGTGCGGCGATCGCGGGATGCTCGCCAAGAAGATGGGGGAGGCCCAGAATGGGTTGGTGCCTGACGTGTTCAGGACAGTGCCCAATGCCCAAGTAGCGATTGAACTGGCACAGGCTGACGCCAGCGCCGGTGTGCACCTCCTCGTGATACTTGGGTCAGCAGAGGGCGATTCGGATGCGTGGTCGGCAGTGGTATCTGCATTAGACAGCTCTTCCCGGAACACCATTTCCGTTGGCAGCGATATTGAGTCGTTTGTCCAAGAGTGGGCGCTGGAATGTGCGGCCACGGCAGGTGTTCAATCGCCTGGGTTGATATCCAGAGTTGCCGACATGACCCTGGTTGCTTCCAGCAGCGACCCTGAGGAGAGCAGCAACGGACCGTTGCATAATCAGAGGAACAACGAAAATTTGGTTTTGGGTGTGGATAATGCCACATCGAGTGACAAGAACAGCAATGGCAGGGGACCAAAGGGTTCCAAGGGACGGAACCGCGATCGCACAAACCTCACACATCTGCTCAACTTTTCACTCCCCGCACGATTGCCCTTGCCACCGCAGCCTATGCGGCCTCGGCGCCGGGCTGCTGCCGATCCTGGTGTTGGCGGCGAGCGCCAGGCACAAATCAACAAGACCATTTTCATGAACGCTAACTTTCGTTTTGTGCTAAAGCCCCATTTCTGGACCAACTTTATGCCAATCACCGTGCGGCCAGACATGCAGCTCCGGTGGGAATGGATTGAGCGCGTGATCATGCCGGTCACAGGTGAGACCGTCACTTGCCCAATTTGTCTGTCGCCGCCGGTCGCGTCGCGAGTCACAAAATGCGGCCACATTTTTTGTTACGCATGCGTCCTGCGGTATCTGTCTTATGTGACTGAAGACGAGCATGATGCCAAGAAGTGTCCCATCTGCTGGGCTGCCATTGCATATGACGACTTGCTGCCCGTTCATTTTTGGTCGGCCCAGTACCGCACAAATGGCAGCGACAACTCGGCGTTGCACCACGTCTCGCATAGTGCTGCGAAACTGGCTACTGGAGCGCACATTACCATGCGGCTGATGAAGCGCCTTCGTGGAACGACGGTATGTTTGCCGAGATCAACCTCTGCCCAGGTGTACTCTTCTGAACTGGTCAAGAACCACCATGCAGCCAACAAGGACGATGGCAAGTGCGGTGCATTCGAGAGCTACAATTTCCCGTGGACGTTTACAGAGGGCGCGTTGCCATTTGCAAAATTCATGCTGGCCGGCCACGCATACTGCAAGGACGAGTACGAGCACGAGTTGAGCGAGCTGGCGCAGGAAAAGAACGACGAGTCCAACGACTCAAATACCAGGCTGTTTGTTGAATCAGCTATTATGAGTGTCGAGAGCGCGCTGAAATGTGCAGTCATGCCGGTTGCCAGCGACCGGAAACTTGAAGAACGGGCTGTCAAGGAGCAAATGACCCAACAACACTTGGCAAGCAATGCGGATATGGATGATGCGAACGAAGACGACTTTTTGTACTTTTACCAGGCAGACGACGGCCAGCACATCTACATGCATCCGCTACACATGCGAGTGCTGGTCCACCAGTACGAGGACTACACTGCCCTGCCAGACTCTTTGCAGGTCAAGATGCGGCATTCGATCGAGTCGACCATCACGGATGAAGTTCGGCAGCAGTTCAAGTTTTTAGATCATCTGTCGCTGCGCTGCGACGTGGTGTTTGTCGAGCCGGAGCTCAAGGGCATTGTCTCTCGCGAGAGCATTGGCAAATTCAAGGCTCAACTGACACATCGCGAAAAGCAGCATGCGGCGCATGCCAGACATGTTGCCATGGACGAGGCGAAGTCGGAGTTTTTGGCCGCTGCGGCTGCTGCCCAGGCAGAAAATACAAGCATCAGGTACCAAGAGGAATGGTCGCGCAGTGGCCAGAATAGGTTCGCTAATGGCACGGGCACGCCGGTCAACTACAACCAAGGGACACCGAACGAAAATAGCTTTCCGGCACTTGTTGAGAATGATGCCGACGCAGCAATTGGTTCGGTGGTGGCAAGCGCGTCTCAACCAAAACCGCTCTGGCCTCGCCAGCCAATGTCACATACAGCCGTTGGTACCAGCGGCAGCCCAATGAACGATTATTTTTGGGAGGAGCTTGACCGCGCTGCAGCCAGTCGCCATGATGACTGCGAAGATGAATTTGAGCATGGTGCCCATGACGACGACCTCGACGATTTTTACGTTCGGGCAAAAGATACAGGCTCGCAATCTGGTCGACAGAAGGCCGTCGCAGTGCAACCAAAAAAGGGCAAAAAGGTGATGACGTTGACTCTCACTGGCGGTAGCTCTCGGCGTCGTCGATGAGTAAAGCGTGCGACGGTAGAGTGTGAATTTATTTGAAAGCAAGATCTCATAAACAAATGATTGATGGCACGACAACAATTGCCCATACCTAGCGAATAATGTTTATGGTGTTACGCAGCCTGAGGGTATGGAGGTAGACGCTGAGGGCGAAAATCATGAGACGGATTCTCGTCAGCTCACAGATGGATCTGATATGGGCCAAATCACAGGGGATCAAATTAGGCGCCACAATTGACGTCCGGACATACTGCCTGTCCCGAAATGGATGTGCTGGGCGCAAGAATACAGACATGTCAATTATGCCATATAAGAGACCCAGGTTACTTTTATAAGGATCAGTTCTCACGAACGGAGCACACAACTGCCAGTGAGTGCCACAAAGACAAGGATATATATATATAAGGCGAGGCCGGCGATAATAGCACTTTAAAAACACTAGTAATAAAACCCTTTATAATTTCACACCCATTATTCTAACACTATTACAGTAGTGCTCCCCACCCCCCTCTTACATAACAATGGTAACCAAGACAATGAATAATACAAATGATACAATAGGGTTATCGCACATTTAAATATTTATTCAACAGCCCGTTTCCACTGATTACCAGTTATTAAAAGATATTGATACCAGAGATAAAATGGACCCATTGTGCGAAATATAAAGCAAACAAAAAACCATGAACTAAGAAATTATTGATTAAGACCGATATTCGACTTTGTCACCTTGCCCATCATGTGTCGTGCTCTATAAAAATGTGGGTCTAAATTAATATATTCAAGTCTCAAAAATTACTTAAGGAACTGAAAAAAGGGGCAGCGCTGTATGGCAGCACTGTAAACATCATGTTGTTCCTTGATGTTAGCCAGCAATAACAGAAATACGTATAGTGGCCATGAGGGCGATCTTGATTCTTGAAAAGGGAAGATAGTGGCTTGGAATGTATGTTGGACACCACATATTAGATGATCCGTATATCGATTCATTGATTATTGTGCACGTATTTCCACAATTGTATTTACAAATTAGTGTGTACACAACAATTAATTTTACCATCAGCATAATTTTAGTGCTTTATACATATTTACTTGAATTTTAAATTATAGTGTATATGTTTGTTGCTCAGACGTTGATAATGCATGGCTGTTGAATATAGGAACGTTCTATGAACGTGTAGTGTTGGAATATAGGACGTTCTATGAACGTGTATATAAAGTATAATGCTATGAAGTTTATTTAATAACAAGTGCTATGCACTGTGTGAGGTAAAGAAGAGAGCATATTGCTCTGGTCACTGTGTGACTTATTGTTTGTGTGGCTAAACAGCCAAGACTGGTTAATCAGTTGATCGCCATCAACCAATAATGACAATGCTTTGAGCCGCCATTTAGCACTTTTTTATTGCTGGTATATCACCATTAAGCTGTATTATGTATACGTGATTACTCTGCTATTATAATAATCAATACCAAAATTAGCTATAGGTTTTATGACCCTTTTTATAACTTTAAATAAATTACAAATATTATGTTTATTTATTAAATATATATCATTTACATTTACATTTATACACCATGCATTGCACAAATTTAAGATAAGCTAAGCTAAATAAAACTCATGTTATTCAATCGCTTTAAAACAATAAGTGGTGTTATGTAAGAGGGGGTATAAGGAGCACTAGTCGTCTAGTGTTAAAAGTGTGTTTGACTTTTGTTATAGTTTTTATTACCAAGGGAATCAAAAGTAGAACTAGGACTAGCCTTGTCTTATATATGTATCTTGTTGGCTTTGTTGTGCACTTCTCCAGTTGTGCACTCCATTGGCGAAAACTGGTTCTTCTGCGTGCAGACCGCTATCTTGGCAAGTCAGTGCTGTGGCTTTTGTATGTGTGCACTCACGCGTATGCATTGTAACATGGGGAGCGTATCTGGGCATCAATGTAATGCCTCCCTAATTTACGCCTGCATAATCCAATTAGTACCCTATCAATCGGCATACAGATGGAAACTTGTTTCGCGATTCACAACCTCAACATCCACTTCCATATTTTCAGTTTGTGCAACATTACCAAGAATATATTTAAACTTATATAGCAATTGCAACTATTTTTCATAATTTTACTATTTTTCAATTATGGTCATCACTTGTGACGAGGGCAATATCATCAAGTCAATAGCTCACAACGGCTTCATTTTTATGGAAATTAACAACAAAATATACGTCAATCCTAGCACAATTATAATGTACCTTAGTCGGCACTGTATCTGCAGCGAAAGACCCAAGGGAGGTCGTCCTACAATTTTGACCAAGGATGACGAAATCTTTATTCAAAGACTTTTCCATTACACATAAGGGATCAACATTGCTACACTTACCAAAAAGCTGTCAGAGGAGAGGGCTTCAACTAAATAGGCAGATAGTTCAGAGATATCTTGCTCAAATTCGGCATCACTCTCGTGTTGTGAGGCAAAACCCATTTGTCACCAAAAATAACCAAAAGTTGCAGTACAGATGGGAAAAATAACACAAGTGGACCGAATCCGATTGGGAGCAGATTCTTTGGACAGATGAGTTTAAGCTTATGTGCTTTGATACTAGCCACAGGAGGTTTGCAATTAAAGGAGACAACAACGAGATGAAGGCCAAATATATGCACCCCATTATGAAATATGGTGGTGGATCTTTAATGGTGTGGAGTACTTTCCACGCTAATGGCACAGTTCCCTTGGTTTATATTGAGGGTAATATGAACGATACCATGTACGTTTAAATACTGGAAAATTTTGGTACCCGCTTTGGAGAGTATCAATCTCATAAATGGAGTCGGTGCTATTTTCAGCAGGCCAATGGCCCTAAGCACACAGCCCGCGGGACTCAAGACTGGCTACAGAATCATGATATTAACCTCTTGCCATGGCCATCACAATCTCCCAACCTCAATCCTATCAAAAACATTTGGACCCTGCTGAAAACCCCTCTCTGCAACTATGACAGTCGTCCGAAAAGACATTGTTAAACTATTCGAGCAGGCACAAATTTATTGGACAGATATTCCAGCTGCTATTATACAAAATTTAGCACATTCAATATCCAAGCGCATAGGAGTAGTTAGCCCCTCACGAGGGTTTCCAGTTTAAAACATAGAAAAATATCTATTAGATACAAACCATTTATCATAGTTTTAATGATTTTATAATTTAATTTTTAATTTTTAATACATTGCCATTTAAAAATTACATTATCCCTCCACAAGCAATTTGTAACTAATATAAATATTATAAGAAAGTGAATGTTTTTGTTTTCAATGGTAGTTTTAGACAAGCGAATAGAAGCAAATTTGTTTAAGGATAAGCTGAAAAAGATGAAATAAAAATAAAACAGTTTTTTGTCTGCTGTACATTGTGTGCAAAGCTATCTTTTTATATATTTCAAAGTAAGATTGTTTAGTTTATCGTTCATTAATATAATATAAATTCATTGATTGTTGAAGCACGCGATTTTCTTTGGTTTTCCCATACATATTCTGCTCAATGCGCGGCACATATTATGAAAAATACATGCGTGTACGCGCTGAAAAATATTTACATCCGCGAAAAACTCCGTACTTATTTTTTATGCCCTTCAAATATTTTTCAATATTTTTAATACAGCAGAATGGAGTTGACAACCACGCGCTCGCGGCGGCAAAACGCCGGAAATAAAATGCACGCTATGGTCGAAGAGGAGCGCGCAAAGATGCGGAGCGGCGAGGTTGTAGCCAGCGATGACGACGAGGACTTTAGCAAAAACGCGGATATCGAAGATGTAGTTGATTCCGACTTTGCAGAAACAGACTCCGAAGACGAAAAGGTTGAAGAGGATGCCAGCAAAGCTGCAGAAGCAATGCTTGAGCGGGCAGAGCGCAAGCAGCGGCGAAAGGCAACAAAGAACCGGATAATTGTGCCTCAGTTTGCCAGCACCACTCGCATTACTCGCACAGCCAAGCCAAAGGAACCAATGAAGAGCTTAGAACCCGACAGTGGGGGTGATATTTCGGCGGAGACTAGGGGGTTGAAGCGCCACAAAATGCTGGAACAGGCTGTGAGGTTTTCCAGTCGTTCATCAGTTTTACGCAAGACTTTGGAGTCGGAGGCCCTGGTGCAGGAGCGCGAGTTTTTAGCCGAAATAAAGCGCGGGCGTAAAAGACACAGATACACAGACGGATCTGAAGATTCCTCGGTGATACACAATAACCTCACGCAGGAGCAGCTGCTGGAGGAGGCAAAGCAGACGGAGATTGAGAATATTGAAAAACTAAATACATTTCAGCAGCAAGAGGCCGAGGATAAGATTCTGCAGCGCCGCTTGGCCTCCCGCAAGGCGCCGCTTATAATCCGCCCGGTTGTGCACTATAAATCCTCGGTCGAAAATTTAAATATTGGCGATGCAGACGTTCATGATACTGGTGACCAAAGAGTGGTACGCACTGATTATGCGCTTGATATAGTGGATGATGAGGACTATCCGCTGAATCCCTGGGCCCGGCATGTCGCTGTTGTGCCTCCAAAGCTGTGCGCTGTGACTGGGCTTCCTGCTCGCTACTTCCACCCGAGAGCCAAGGTCCCGTATGCCAATGCCCACGCCTATCGCATTTTGGAGGAGTTGGTGCTTGGCGAGCATGCGTTCTTCTACGGCATTGGAGTTTGGAGTTCCACAGCCATTTCTGACGACTAGGGTATTCTCATGTTTAAATGAACGAATGATTATATAATTGAAAACTAAAAACTAAAACAGCAGCAGCTTTTGACGGTTCTCAGTTATAGTTGGTCTTGCTTACCATCCAGAAAAGTTTCCAAACTTGTATCCAGACGGCGGCTTCCTTTTGCCACCTTGACCAGCACTGAGCGTATCACTCTGGGCCTCACTGTCCCCATTTGCAACCGCACTTTTGGGCAGCTCGAACCGAGGCCTCTTCATGTACTTGCCTACGCCCTTTGCTGTGCTGCCACCCTTATCTGCACTAGGAATATCGCCCGCTGTCTTATTCAACGATGGTATCTTGGTCCCCATCCACGTGGTCGTTTCACGGTCCCTCTGCTCCTCCTCGGCAGCCGTGCGGCGGCGTTTCCCAGAAGCAAGGTCCTGCACATCTCTATCATGGTCGAGCTTGCGCTCTAGCCGCTTGTTGAACTCGGAATACGGGTCTACAAACACAACAATGTCCTTTATGACTATATCTGAGGCCGGGTGGTCGTCGTCGTCTGTCGGCACAGCCTCCATTTTGCTCAGCACGGGCAGACCGCCGACGACCCTGCCAAATACCGTGTGCTTGCCATCCAGGTGTTTGGCCGCCCGGTATAGTATAAAAAACTGGGAGCCATTGGTCCCCGGGCCACGATTGGCCATGGCAAGGGTGCCGCGCTCTGAGTGGGATAGCTTTTTGGAAATCTCGTCGGAAAAGTCGTTGCCCCAGTATGACTTTCCGCCGCACCCGGTGCCCGTGGGATCGCCACCTTGGATCATAAAATTTTTGATGGACCGGTGGAACTTTATCCCCTTGTAGTAGCCGATGGTGGCCAGTTTAATAAAATTGTAGCAGGTGCGGGGTGCCTTATCACAGTGCAGCTCCAGGTTGATGTCCCCGAGGTTCGTCACTATGCGCGCGTACCCTTTGTCCTTTATCCGTCCAAACATGTACTCCTCTGAGTCGACTATTTGGGATTCATTGTTGGTTACAGGCACCATTGACGTTGAGGTGAATGAAGCTGCGGTTAGGCCCTTTGAATAGCTAGCGGCATTATACGGTTGGTTGGCTTTGTCCTCGCTACTGTTGCTGCTGACATCCTTCTGATGTGCGTCCTTTGTCTTTGCCTGGGCAACCACCTTTAAGGCACTGCCGGTATCGGCTAATGCTTTGCTGGCTTTCTTGGGTGTGCTCGGATCCTGCAGCACAACGATATCCACGTGCGCGAATGGCTCGCTAGTAACCAGGTCTGTCCACGAACTGGGCTTTATATTGAACTCTTCGACAGACGGCCAGGAATAGACATGTCCACTTTTCCGGTTCGCCACAATTTTGGTAAAACCAGACAGCTGCTTGAACGATACTGGGTCGATATAGTCCCCGTCAGCGTTTTTGTGGTAATGCAGCTGGGTCAGGTCGCCCTCCTTTAGTGGCTCGCCAGTAAATGGGTGCTTGCTGTGGTCTTTGATATAACTTGTAATGTTTTCAAAGTCAAACACGTAGCCATCAGGAGTGCAGACGGGGTTGGCGAATGGCTTTAAGGACAGGGCGCAGCAGTCGAATGGCAGCTGCTGAGTGGTCTCTTTTTTGCCCCGGAGGTTACTATTTTTGCCTCCAAAAGCCATTCCCTCGTCACCGTGCGAGTTTGACCATTCGCCTTGCGAGATAAACGGCTTGTCAGTCCAGCGGCCCATTGTTGAACTAAAAAATATTTATGAAAGTAATGGCGAGTGCGTGGGTTTTAAAAATGCTAGTTTTATTTAACAATTTAAAAAATATATTTTTTAGATTACGTTTTTCTGCTTTTGGGCAGAATCATGTGTGATTCTAGTTTTTTTTACATAATTCGAATAGTGATAATGTCCCAAATCAATGTTTTTTGACAGAAACTCCACCTCTACATCCACCTCCGCTTTACTCCACCTCCAACACTGTTCGATGTACTTGATGCATACAAAGACAGCTCATGTGAGTGAGTGAATTCTGTGCATGACCTGTTTGAATGCACCAAACTGAGGTATTAAATAAATGAATACTTAGGGCGCCCAGCTGATACATTATCCTATACCCAACAAATAATTAGCAGACAAAGATAAAACACAAGTTGAAAATTAAAAGGTAAAAAGAAATAATGAAAAAGGAAAAAGGTGAATAATAAGTAAAAGTGAATAATAATAAAAAGAAAAATGTGGAAAATGTTTGGCTATTACTTATATGTGGAATCATACAAATATAAGGATTGTGTGGAGGGAGACAGGAATAAAAATTAATTTTCCAATAATAATATTTTCACCATCCATACACTATAACCACACTTTTTAATTGCACATTTATTACACTAACCAATTCATACATTCATACAGGACATGGCGTTTAGTAATCTAGCTAGCGGACAACACAAGATGCAGACAAAAAAGAGTATAGCAGATGAGAACTCAAAAAGATATTATAATAAGAATACATGTCGTCAGTGTAAAAATCTTTTCACATCCAAATCTAAAAGTTGCAAAAATTGTGATTCTAATGGTTGCTGTATAATATGTTAGTTGAGTATTTGTTGTGCTTTTTTAACTAGGTATGCAGAATGTAACAAGCGCAGACGCACTTCTTTTTCATGACATTTTTTTACCAAAGTTGGCCACATCCACATTGAGAATTTTTGTTATCTGCAATATTATTTGTTTTTTGTTTGCTTGGCACTAACGATATTTGCTCAGCCGCCTTTTTTTATTAAACCATAACTAAAATTGGCATATATTTATTTTTGTTAGATATAATCATTTTGTATATTCCAAATTCAAATATACTCTACTTTTTTTTTAAAAAAGAATTCATATATACCTTAATACTCTAGCCACTTTTTAAAGTAGTCGCATTTGGCCGGAGTAATAGCACCAGTAGCTCCACAGCGTTCATAGACAGGACAACGACCACATGGGATATCAGTAAACGGCGAATCCTTCGCACTCACCCTCAACGCGCGATACATCCAATCTGTCTTTCCCCCTCTCGTGCCCAATCCCCCAGCTGCCGAGGAGGAACTTCCAATTCCCATATCAAACGACGGAGCAATCCTCTCCACTTTCCCATCGTACACCAACATAGTAAGCAACTCCTCGACGTTTCCTGTAGACAAATCCACATTAGTGATTCGGTTTTCGGAAATGAACCTCTTGACCTGCGACGACGTCGGATACCCAGTGTGGTTTGCGGAATAGACGCTTTTCTGGCTATGACGAGGATAACTGTGGGCATAAATAAAACGGTAGCATTGGCCAGCAAGTTGATCAATAAAATCACTATCCATCTCCTGATCAGTAAACCAAGGACCACCAGTAATATCGACGACGGAGTGAGCTCAATAAGCATATAGAGTTTGCGCGTCGGGTGTTTCACAGATTTGACGGATTTAATCAATGCCTTTTGCTCCAAACCCTTAAGGCACCGGTTAATGACACCCTGGAGAAGATTGGTTTTCTGCTTAAGCGTCCGCACCCAAATTCCTTCATTGTTGCTGTTCTCGATATGCTTAAAGACTAGTTTTTCGTCGCTGCTTAGGCCGGAAAGTCGTTCGATTTCGTTGCGGCTGACGCCGCGGTAGAGAATTCGGGTGCCGACCTGCATGAGCTCGAGGAGGCCGGATTGCAAAAGTCGGTTGATGCTGTTGACGATGTCTTCTTGCTTGAGGTCAGGGAGCGCCTCATGGAGGGTGTCGTTGTCGACACCGTCGGGTTTTTGCAGAAGCACATTGTAAAGTCTCGTGTCGACCTCCTCCATGATGTGGTAAAAAAATATAAAAAGTGTTGTTTGCTTGCTGCTAGAAAAAAACAAAGGAGGTGATGTTTTAAAAAAATTTGTCGCAAAATAATGTTTAAAATATAAATACGTGTCTGTTTGGCACGTCCCCACCGATCAAGATTATGGTCCAGCGCGCGCGCTCTCTCTCAGAGCGTGATCAGATTATCTTCATATCAAAATCTAAAAAAAATCTAATAATTCAAACAAAATACTTGTTTTATTCTACTGGCTGAGCGATTCGCACAGCAATTCCCTTCTCACACATGTGTTGCTTCACGGCACCAATCGGCACCTCCCGGCGATGGAAGATACCTGCGGCAAGCACAGCATCCACATTAGTCACCCTCACGACCTCTTCAAAATGCTCCGGGCAGCCAGCACCGCTGCTTGCAATAACCGGGATAGACACAGCAGCCTTAACATCAGCGACGAGCTCCAAATCATACCCAGAGTTTGTCCCATCCTTATCCATGCAATTCAGCAGGATCTCACCAGCACCCAGGGCCTGGCAAGCAACAACAAGCTGGCGCACATCAGTGTCGCGCGGCTCGCGGCCACCCTTCACCGTGCACTGGTACCAGCAGAAGCTCTCACCCTGGGGGCCAGGTGTGGCGGCCTCAATAACGTGGTGAGTGGGGGCGTCTGCGGGCGATTTCACGTAGACACGACGCGGATCCACCGACACAACAACAGCCTGGCGGCCATACCGCGCGGCAATCTGCTCAATCGCCGTGGACCCATCTAATGCAGGAAGGCCGGCGGCCAAACGCTGCCAGTACCGCTCGGCGGCATACACGGCGTCACTGCCAATGGATACCTTGTCTGCACCAGAGCGGAAATACTCCCCGGCAACATCGACCGCTGGCCAGACGCGCGAGCCATCGGGATCGACAATATCACGGACACCGCCGCCAATGGTCAATGGCACAAAGACGCGGCGCGACGACTCGCGCAGTACCTTGAGCATCGGGGTATCGGCAAACGGGCAGTCGCGGAAGCTGGTGATATTGAGGAAAGTGATTTCGTCTGCGCCTTCGGAAAAGTAACGCGCGGCAAGGTCCACGGGTTTACCGAGGTTACGGACATCGCCAGAGCCAGTAGTTTCGCGCACATCGTATTGGTCGCCCTTGGTCACCACAAGGTCGCCGTTGTCGTTGGCACGGACGTCCAGACAGGCGATGACGCGGACGCTTAGGGCCTCGGCCACGTCCCCTGGCGCCGCCATTGCATCCCCTGCAGTGGGTGCGCTACGCACGAGATCGCGCTCAATGAAGGAGCGCAGGAGTACGAGCCCAGAGGCGCCGGACTTTTCCGGGTGGAACTGCGTGGAAAAGACGTTCTTCTGCCACACAGAGCTGACAAACGCCTGATCACCGTAGCGCGTCGCTGTGTGAACAAACTGCGCCTGCTCCTGGCCAATGTACGGCACCGCATATGAGTGCACAAAGTAGTAGCGATCCTCGGCCGCCACCGCCGGCTGCGGATCAGCCTTCTGCGCGTGCGCAATGTTGGCAGCGTTCCAACCCATGTGCGGCACAGTTTTGGTTGTGTTGTTGAAGAGTGCGACGCGACCAGGGAAGATTCCCAGGCCGGGCTCTTCGGGAGACTCGTCTGAGCCTTCGAAGAGCACCTGCATGCCGACGCAGATGCCCATGAGCGGCCGCCCAGAGGCGATGTACGCGCGGAGCGGATCGACGAAGTTGCGCGCCTTGAGCGCCTGCATGGCGTAGCCGTAGGCGCCAACGCCTGGGAAAATGATCTTGTCTGCTTTGGCAAAGTCATCGGCACTCTGGATGTACTCGATTTGGTGGCCCAGCCGCTCGACGGCGTTGACTAGACTGCGAACGTTGCCGGCTCCGTAGTCCAGGAGATACAGCTTCTGCTTTGGCTGCTGCTGGTGCTGCTGTTCAGAGCTCATGGTTGATGTGTGGATTAATAAAAGTGGTAAAAAAAGTGTTTTTTATTTGAGATAACAAAAAGAACAAATAAAAAGTTAATGTGCGCTCTGACGCTTTATACCTCGCCAACTAAATGGCAGGGCTGGAAAGTTGGGCCAATTCTCATTTGACTTTTTTTTATCCCCATGCTGATTTGTGAGTCACCGGGGCTTGATCAAGACCCAGGCACATAAAACCCATTACGTTAATGAACAAAAATGCGCAGGAAACAGTCACGCTATTCTCCCCCTCCCAAAGCAGAGTCACCAAAAAATTTTAAACGCATAAAAACATCAGTCATCCCTAACACTTTTCAAGCTATTCTTATAGGGTCACTTACAAACTTACTTATCCACCAAGTCCCTTATCTCTTTTGTGGGAGCCGAATGAACTCCAACAAGCGCAAGCACTCGCCGGATCCTGACCCCAACTGCCCAACCATCGCCGCCATCCCTACTCCCACTCTCACTCCCACTCCAACTCCCACTATGGCCCCTCGCTTTAGCGTCCACCCGCTTTCCAAATACCGACTGGCGTTCCCGACTTTTGCCGAGCCCAAAGAGCTCACGAGCTTCAGTTACGACGACCAACGCACGCAGCACATGGACGACCGCTCACTCAAGTATTACCACCCACCGTCGCTCTCCCCGCCGCCCAGCCTCTTCCAGGGCAAACACCGCCAGATCAAACGCGACACCACCATCAATGAACACATCCACGGGCTGCTAAATGCGCTCCAAACATTACCTGACAAACAGCACCAGCAGGACATATCTGCGGACTTTGTCATGTACCGTGGTATGATAACAAGGCTGTTCACTACACCATATAGCCTGCGTGACTCCTGGTCAATGAATGCAGAGCGTGCAGCTGATGGAAGTGGCACAATCTATATTGAGGATAATCTCAGCCCTGAGGACCTAAAGGCCAAATCCGAGCCGATCTCGGAGATGCACGAGAACCTTATGTACAGCGGATACAAGTTCGAAACCCTCTGCGTACTCGACAAGCTGCCGCCACCCAGCACACAGCAGCTTGAGGAGAGACTCGATGCTGTGGTGAACACTAACAGCGAATACTGTTCGGTGTTTCGAACGAAACTTGGCTCTCACAGTATAATTTCTGGTGCCGAAATCGATTGCATCGATGGCATCAAGCCAGCAGAGTTTCCCTCCAGGCAGTATCGCGAGCTCAAAACCGCCAATATGCTGGATACTCGGAGAAAAACAGAGTCCTTTGAGCGCTTCAAGTTGCTCAAGTTCTGGGCTCAGTCTTTCATTGCTGGCATCCCCGTGGTCACTGTTGGGTTTCGTGACCAAGACGGTGTTCTGCAAGCGCTAGAGGATATCAGAACCAGGGAGATGCCGCGCAGAGTCCGCGGGAAACCAAACATGTGGGAGCCTGCTGTGTGCATGAATTTTGCTGACCAAATTCTACACTTCATTAAAATGCACGTGAGTGAGCCCAGCCCCACACAATACCGTATTGCGTACGATGCGCGGTCCCAAGAAGTCCAAATAACCAGGCTCGAAAACCAGCCGTCATTCATATCGCTCTCTCAAAAACACCAACAACTTTAATCAACAAATTACATTTAAAATACTTTATATTTTTTGTTACTGAGTAAGCGCAAGTGCTTTTGCGCGGAATTCCCAGTACCTCATGCGCACAGGATCGTATTCTGCCGCCAATGCCTCGCAGGCACTTTGCGCCAACGCAATTGCTGCCTCGCGCTCCTTGTTGCCTGCCGCCAGCTCCGCCTGCCTCTCGTAGATATCCACCAGCGCTGACCAATAAAACGCCGACGCACCAACCGCCACCGCACACTCCTCCCCAGCCGCAGCCAACGCCTGAACGCGAGGCAACAACTCCGTTGTCATTTTCTCCGGTGCATGCCTTAGCATCAGTCCAACAATATACGCCCAGGGACTTTCATTATTCGGCGCCCTTCTGGCCATCTCCAGGGCAAACTCAATTTCCTCTATCAGGGAGGCTTGATCCAACAATTCAACGTTTTGGGGGTCCTCAGCTCCACGCACCAACACAAAGTACCTTTGGTTCCATGCAGAATTATTGCGCACATCTTGGTCAATCATGGTTGTCAGGAATACCCGCTCCTGATCCCAAATTCCATACCTTCGGACAAGCCACTGGCGGTACGACCAAGCGTGGAAATTCTTCGACTCGACGTCAATTGCGTTCGCCAGGAATCGCAGCTCACGGCGGATCGCCGGATGACACACCCGTTGGTCCTCGCTCATTCCGGCAAACACCGCGGGGTCAAGGAGCATCGTGAGGAGCATCTGCCGGTGATGCCACGGCTGGTAGTTCTTCGGGTACTGCTGTGCGACACCCTCGAGCCAATCAAGCTCAGATTCCACTGAAATCTGCAGCTCCTCCAGGAGTTTCTTGCGGTATACCCAGACTGTGTAGTGCGCTGGGTTTTCTTGAATCACTCGGCTGGTTAGCCTGTAGGCACGAGGGGAGATCTCGCCGGTGCTCATTATTGCCCGGAAGTACCCCATGAGTTCCTTGTAGTCGGCCGTGTATGCGATTGGGCAGATCGGGTGAACGCCGTCGTCTTGGTCGATCGGCACAATGTCCTTCCACTCGGCCTGCTCTGACAGAGGCACGCTGCTGTCATCGTCAGAGGCGTAGCTGGCAAAAGAAGAAGACCGCGACATCGAATAATGGAAATTCAAATAGAAGAACCTGGTGGGGCGATAGCTTTTCGAATTGATTGAAATAGACTGGGTGGGTTTGAATTAATAAAGGTATAGAATGAACGCGAACGTGAACGTAAATGTGAATGCAAAAGAGAAAGGAAGGAAAAAAGAAAAGAGGTGCCTACACATATTTCAATCAGAACCCCTTTCCCAGCTGTTAATTTTTAAAAAGGCCAATCCTCTCACAAAGACGCTAAGAAAACGCCTGCTCTTTTTCATATGATGGCCCAGTTCTCGTCATCATAATCGATGCTATCTACAGCATCGTCGCACAAATGCAAGGACCTCAGCACACCATGCACCTGCGTCCTCAGCGCACCCTCGCCGTCCCCACCTAGCATCGGGCCCGCATACATCTTAGCCGCCTCCATTATCACCGCATAGACGTCCAGCGCAAACGCCCCCTGCTGCCGCTGTGCCACTGCAGGCCCAGGCTCAGGCTCAGGCCCAGGCTCAGGCTCAGGCCCAGGCTCAGGCTCAGGCTCGCCAACCACCGCCAAGCGCAGATTCTCCACCGCATCCGCCACCTGCTCCACAGGCACCGAGACGCCACGGCAATGGCACAAATACGCAACGTTAAACAGCAACATTCCCAAGCCAACAACAAACGCCGCCACACCACTCCCCGCACCCCCACTAAGGCTCAAGAGGGCCTCGCCAGCATCCACTGACCGCCAATGCGGGCGAATCATCAGCCGTGGCCCACGCTTCAACACGCGAAATGGCAGATCAGCATGGAAGTAATGCGCCAAAACGCTAAACACATGAACGCAATGGCCGACGCACGCGTTAATGTACTCCGCCGGATACCGTGTCCACTCCTCCGGCCCAGGCCACGGCAGCCCAAACAGCTGCCGCCCATCATCCAGCAGCGCCAGGACTTCATCCTCTGGTACGTCCAATTGCAGCCCAACCACTGAGCTCAATGCCCGAGCCAATGTCCCACGATCGCCTGCCAGCCCGCGCTCGATCCTTTGACATCTCTCCAGGCTCTTCGCACACGCCTCCTGCGCTACCAAAACCTGCCTCTCGGCTGCCCGGCTTGCGCTCTGCGCCAGAGCCTCCTCTAATTGTGTTTGTCGCCGCGCCTGCACCGAAGCCAGTTGGTGACGAAGCCGCTGCGCTACGGAGATCTGCTGCTGTCGTCTGCTGATCTGCGCGCGCAGCTGGGTGATCCGCTGATGGAGATTTTGGAGACGCCCACTCTGGTGCTCATGGCATTGCTGCTGCAGGGTACCGGGTGAGCCCGCTCAGCTACCGTATGCCTTGTGCCTAGAACCCAGTCGTGCTGGTACACGCGGTCGTGAACGCACGCCCCGCAGTAGTAGTGTTTGGGATTGGCCGTTTTGCACACACTGCATTGCATTTGATAGTTGTGATAGTGCGAATTCAGAATGTAATAATAAAGCGTGGTTTATTATAACTTTAAAAGAGGAGCAAAGTGGGCGGTGGCTGCGTCTTGGCTGCTGCTGCTACTTTCACGAGCTTCTTTAATTTTGATTTTTTGCTCGCACTTCATTTATTTTGTAACTGCTGAATGCTCACGTGCGCACGTGTTCACAAATGGCTCCCGTCTATTTGAAGAAAAATACTGCTCGCAAATTCTAAATAACCAAGGGGGTGTATCTATCTTACATGACGCAGCAGTTGGGCACTTCGGGCTCCTTGACCTCGCCCTTGCTGATATCCATATCCGGCGCCAGCAGCTTCAGCAGCTCATCCGGCGGCTGCCCGCAATCCTGCATCTCCTGCATCAGCTCGGCAATCCTTGGGTTCACCGTATCTCCCTCTGTCGCATCAAACAGCGCCAAAATCTGCCGCACATACGCATGCTGTTTCTCGTACCGTGCATACTCCTCGGCACTCAACGAGTCCTTGTTTTTCTTCAAATAAGCAGGATATGCGGCATCCAAGTCCTTCAGGGGCTGGCTCAGGACGTCCTTGGACATGAGCTGCCCAATGACATCGTCAACGAGGGAGTCCAGCTGTGGGTCATCGCCTAGCCCCTCCATTCCCTCCATCTGCCGCATCAGCTCGTCAAAGATTCCGGCATCGCCCGCGGATCCCGCCGAATCCGCCTCAGACGCGCTCTCCTTCAGCTTATCCATTGTTGCCTTGATTTTATCCTGGAACGACCCAGGGGCTGCTTTCTCAGATACCGAGGGGGCGGAAGAAGCTGCCTGCGGCTGCTGTTGTGTGGGTGCTGGTGCCGAGGTGTGCAAACCAATGTCCGCCTGGATTGTGCCCAGTTGCTGCAGCAAGTCGTCCAGCGTCTTCTTCATGTTCTTGTCGCTGCCATTTTCCAGGTTACCGCCGTCCTTAAGCAAGGATTCCATGCCTTTGGCTAATTGCTGTGCAAAGTCCTCTTGAAACCGAGCGCTGTCTGTGGCGTCACGAGAGGCAGCAGCAGGAGGAGGAGGAGGAGGGTTGGTCGTTGGCTTGCCATTCGTGCTGTTGTTTGTCGGTGCCTTGGGCGTCGCCGCTTCCGCCGTAAACTGCTCAAAGGCGTCGTCCAAAAGCCCGTCAAGCTCATCATCGGTAGGAGAAACACTAGTCATGCTTAAAAGTAAAAGTGAAAAGAGGGAAAGAGGGGGAATAATTAATTAATTATTATCTGAGAAATAAATAAAATTGTATGAGTAAACGAACAAACAGATAATCGGACAAACATGCTGGTCGAGTTTTGCTCGAGTAACATTTCCCCCGTCTTTACTTGCTGCGTCAGTGTCACATGCGTTGGAAAAAGCACAAGCCGACTCGACTCGAATTGAAATTGAAAAAACAGAGTCAATTTGATTCGGTTCAGAGTAGGAAGAAAAAATATCACTTATTATTGTTTCTGAGATCATTTACAAACAAAATTTGAATGCAAACCCTCTTTTTTTCCTTCTTCAAATTCAACCTTTCTTTTTTCACCTTTCTTTTACCTTTATTACATAACAATTTTTTAAAAATGGGCGACACAAAGATAGTCATACCGGGCGACATAATCGACACGCACACAGAAGACAGCGACCAAACAATCTTGCGGCTGGGTCCCGGTCTCACCCAAACCAACGACGACACAAGGGTGACTACTGCCGGTGTCCTGCACAGCGCCAAGGACAACACGCAATACTGGGTAGTCAGCAACAAAAGACGCTACGTTCCAGCCGAAAGCGAGCCCGTCCTTGGCGTCATCGTAGCCAGGCACGGCGAAGGCTACCGCGTGGACATTGGCTCAGCGCACGACGCCCTGCTTCCGCTTTTGGCCTTTGAAGGCGCGACAAAACGCAATAAGCCCAATTTGGCCCTCGGCACCCTCGTTTATGCGCGCGTCGCAGTGGCTAATTCTCTGATGGATCCGGAAATCGAATGCTTTAATTCAAAGACTGGGAAGGCTGAGGGGTATGGTGAGATGGCTGAGGGGTTTATGTTCAAATGCTCGTTGGGATTGGCGCGCCGGTTGATGGATTCTAGGGCGCCGGTGCTGGGCGCGCTGGGTGCTGGGGTGCCATTTGAGGTGGCCGTTGGATTGAATGGCCGTGTATGGATAAATACTGCTTCGCCTGCTACTACTGTGCTGGTCGCCAATGCTATCAAGAACTCCGAGTTCTTGAATCCTAAGCAGTGCCGCCAGATGGTCAAGGAGCTCTTGGAGAAGCAGTAACATTTTTGCACTTAAATTTTAGATTTTACGAAAAGAAGAAAGAAAAAAAACATAGCCACAAAGTGTGTGATTGGGTTGTGTTTGAATCCCTTTTTTATTCTGGCTGTAAACAAAATTTATAATATAGATATAAAAGAATGCAAAAATGAAACTAATACTCACCTGTATGAATCCGCTTGTATAGCTGCGTTTTAAACGGATGTGTCAATCTGGGAAAATAATAATAATAACAATTGAGCAATTAATGCGGAATATCATTGTTGCACGCAAAGCAATCAAGTCACGCGAACATCGAGGGAAAAGAAAAATGAAAATGAAAGGCGCACGCATTGTGGAAAAAGCCAGCTTCTTTCAGTGCTTTCAGGCTTACCCTTTTTTTATTTCTCATTACTTTTTATTTTTCGTCCTTTATTTCACCTCTTATATTAAACCTCAACCAAACTTGCACTATTTTCACTCTTTTATTTTATATTCATTCGAGTTTCCCTGCATTGAATGAGCTCCATGCCATCCCGTTACTCAGAGAAACCAATGGCGAATGCACCCTACTCGGCCGTCGCGCGGAATAGCCAGGAGACCGGCCGTGTGCATTTCAACGCCGACCACCGCGATTCTGAGTCTGCTGCCGATATCGAAGACAACGACATCTTTGACAGCTCCGCGAACACCATCGATGCCATGGAGGTTGCCGACAACGACACCCTTTACTATGGCATGAGCCTGGGAACCCGCCGCAAGCTGCACAAGGTAATGACGCTGCAGGGATGGGTGGATTTATAAACCCACTTCTTTTTTTCTCCCTTGCTTTTTGTTTGTTTGTATTTTTCTTTGCCAACCCTTCCTTTTATTTTAATGTCTATAAATAGTCCAGAGATTTGCTAATTCTTTTGTTTTTTATTTCTGTCTCTCTCATTGTGGTTTCGGGTAGGGTCGTGGGTTCTGGATCACTGTCATTTCGCTGGTTCTGGTCTCAGTGGTGGGCATGTTTTGGCTTTACTTTGACGGAATCAGCTGGACGCAGCAATCCAAGAAGCGCAACGTAATTCTGATGGTCAGCGACGGCTTTGGACCAGCCTCCGAGACCATGGCGCGCAATTTTGTGCAGCAGATCAAGGGCCTGCCCATCGGATATCAGAGCCCACTGGACGAGATCCTCGTTGGGTCCTCGCGCACACGCTCAAGCGACTCTCTGATCACTGACTCTGCAGCCGGAGCCACAGCATTCTCTTGCCAGCTGAAGACATACAACGGGGCGATTTCGGTCACGGACGCAAAGACACCATGCGGAACAGTGATGGAGGCGGCCAAGCTCCAACGCGGGATGGCCACGGGGCTGGTAGTCACCAGCCGCATTACGCACGCAACGCCGGCTGCCTTCTCGGCACATGCTGCGAGCCGCAATATGGAGGACCTGATTGCAGAATATCAGGTGGGGAATTACTCACTCGGGCCTATTATGGACCTGATGCTGGGCGGCGGCCGGTGCCACTTTATGCCCAACACAAAACCCGAGTCCAGTTGCCGCCTGGACAACCGCGATCTGTGGGCGGAGGCCAAGGCCACCGGCTACCACACGCTGAGCACACGCAAGGAATTCGATGCCCTGGATGTCAACGACCCTGGGTCCTGCCGCTTCTAGGTGCCATGGCGCCCTCGCATTTGGACTACGAGATTGACCGTAATGCCAAGGAGCAGCCATCGCTGGCCGAGATGGCCGATAAGGCGCTGGGCATTTTGAACACAGCAACGAAGAACAAAAATGCGGGCTTCTTCCTGATGATCGAGGGCAGCCGCATTGACATGGCCGCGCACACTAACGATCCCGCTGCGCATCTCCGCGACATTGTTGCGTATTGGGACGCAGTCTCGGTAGTGCGCAAGTTTGTCGACGAGCACCCGGACACCGTTCTGATCAGTGTTTCAGACCACGAGACCGGCGGCTTCTCCGTTGCCAAGCAGCTGACACCACAGTACCCAGAGTACGTTTGGAACCCGCGCGCGCTGGAACCCGTCCAACACTCTATCGAGTACATGTCAGCACAGCTTTTGAAGCAAATGGACGGCAGTGACCAAGAGGCCAAGTATAAGTTTGTTCGGGATACGGTGTTCCCCAAGTGGTTTGGCGCCAAGGATGCCACGCATGAGGAGATTATGAATATTGCTGCAGAGACCGACTCGGTTGTTCTGCGCCAGCTGCTGAGCAATGCTATTTCCAACCGCGCGCAGATCGGATGGGCCACCCATGGACATAGCGCGGTGGACGTCAACCTGTATGCCTACGGTAATGGTGCGGAGAAGCTGAAGGGTAACCATGAAAACACAGAGATTGGCAAGTTCATCGTTGATGTTTTGGGATTGGATCTCGAATCTGTTACGACCAAGATTAGAAGCGAGCGCGTGTTCCAGGCGACGCAGCCAATCAAGGAGGCATGGCTGGGACGCCGCGACCTTGATGCGCCCGAGCACTACCACTAGTTTTTTTGTATCTTGTCATCCCTTTTTTAGAAGTATTTTATTTACATTCAGTATTTGTATCTTTCAAGCTCTTGTCATACATTTGGTTCTATTTGTATTTCTTTAGTGACGGATGTTACATGTGTATAAAAAATAATTGAAATATTGAAGTAAAAAAGTGGATGTTATTCCAAGGACTCGCCCTCATCCGCAGCGGTAACCTCGGTATTTTGCCGCCGACTGCTGCTGATGTTGTTGCTTGCACCATCAGGCACTAACCGAACGCCGCCCAAAAACGACCCTATTTGACCTACCATCTGGCCGAGCATCGTCGACAGGGACTTTATAGACTCCAGCTGAATATCCATCTGCTTCTGCTGCATCTCAACTCTCCTAGCCTCCAGCTCCATCTCCCTCTTCTGGATCTCCAGCCTCTGCGTCTCCAATATCGCCCTTTGGGATTCCAGCCCTTGCTCGTGGACGAAAACATTTTTGCGGAAGTCCAGTTCTTCCCGGCGCAAGTTGAATTGCAGCCATTCGAGCTCCTCGCGACTACTAGTGTAGGATGTCTGCTGGAATGGGATTGTGGTGTCGTTGGATTCGCTGATGCTGGGCATGACAGTGGAGCCAACGGTAGCACCGGCAATATTGACGCCGACAGCGGAAGAGGCAGAGTTGGGCATTTGCGAGTACGCGACCGACAATGGCCCGCTGCCCAATGGCGATGGAATGGGCATCATTGGAAGATTGGCTGTCGCTGGCCGGTTGGCTGTGTCGTACTGGTACCGACTGTTCTCGTAGAACCTATGCTGTTGCTGCTGTTGCTGCTGTTGATGTTGTTGTTGCTGCTGTTGTTGATGCTGATGTTGTGCCATAAGCTGTGACTGTGCCTGCGCCTGATGCTGGGATTGTGGCAAAAGTTGCTGCAAGCTCAGGGGTGAGCGCTGTGGCCGAGGCATATGCTGCTGGGAAAGTTGTTGCTGATGTTGCTGATGTTGCTGCTGTTGCTGCTGTTGCTGCTGTTGCTGCTGTTGTTGTTGGGAAATCTGCAACTGGGGCGTGATCCGAAGGTCACTTGGCTGGTGGTGTCCGGGACTATGGCGATTTTGCATTACGGTAGGGAAAGTGCGGCTACGCTTGGTGCTGCCCAGCATCACGGGTCCGTCAGAGTCACCACCCTCGCTGGTGCTGTTTAATCCACGCTTAGGCGCAATCTTGCGTGTCTGCGTCGAAGAGCGATGTGGCATGGTTTCTGCTGAAGTGATAGGTGGTGGGGAGGCGCGTGGAACGCTGATCATGCCGCTGGGAGGTGCTGTTGCTGCTGCTGAAGCTGCTGCGGCTGCGGCAACTGCAGACGAGGAGCCGGTGTTGCCCGAGCTACCAAGTACGGGCGAAGGCAAGTGAGGCGACTGGCCAAATTTCGAAGTAGGTGGGATTACAGCGGAAATGCTGGCACCAGCTGTTTCGGAGGCGACCGGAGCACCCGTGATCCATGGCATCTTGTTTTGCTGCTGCTGCGGTTGAGCCTGAACCTGGGACTGGGACCGAGATTGGGGCGGGGCCTGGGCCTGGACCTGTGGTTGGACCTGGTGCTGGTGCTGGTGCTGATTATGATGATTGTGCTGCTGCGATACCAAAGGGGTGTTTGCCAGGTGCGAGCGTGCCTGCGCCTGCGCCGGGTTAAATATGGTCTCCAGCTTGTGAAAATTATTGCATAGTGCCTCAGAAACATCATCGGCACGCTTTCCGGGATGCTTTGTGGCAAAATCTGGCCGCTGGATCTCCGACGCAGCTTTCAAATACCGCTTTTCAAGCGTCCGAATCTTTCCCTCAATCGCTCGGCTGGTTTTGTTGGGCAAAATATCGCGAATAATCTTCTCGTGGCAGTCCTTCTTGCGCCTTGGGACGTTGAACAGTTTGCAGTTGTTGGGCTCAAACAGCCAGTCTATCAGCGCAGTCTCCTCCCAGGGGAGCCACAGCGAGTAGTTCGCCCTCGACGCATCGTCAGTACCTGCCATGTGGGCGATTGCTGCAACGCTGTGGCCATTAGCGCTGCTCCCGCTACTGCTCGTCGCGCGCTTGGTATTCGGATGCACCTCGCTACGTGTCTGCCTGATTCTCGGCGGCGATGTGTTACCCTGGATGCCCCCACTGCCTCTCCGACCGGCCCCGGGATGCTGGCCGCTGAAGGTATGACTGAGACCTGAGGTCAAGTGTGATATGAATGGCGGGGATTGATTAAGATGCGTGCTGCTCGTATTGCTCGGTGTGCGCATGTGCCTTGCGACATCGGACCCTGGTCCGTCTGCAAAATCCTGGGCTGATACACTGGCCAGCGTCTGACTATGCTCGGATGTCATCGGATGGCTACTGCGCCCGGTGTCCCCAGCGGATCCAAAGGCCTTGTTGCCCTGTGCTGATAATGATGATGCCGGCATTGGGCCAGCTGGCATGGCGTCTGTGGGGCTGTTCCTCTTTTCCAAAAGGTTTGACAGGCTGTTGGTATTGTGTGAGAAAGACATTGAGTTGCTAGCTTTCAAATAAAAAAGTTATTCTGTGACAGTTTAGCAACAATAAGAAAATAGTAAAAAAATAAAGGTGTGGTTTGAGGGGAATTTCGGAATATCTGGTCTAGGGTGTTGCTGGCAACTTTAGCTTTATGTTGAGGTCAGCTGGGAAATCTGAATTCATTAATTGGCCAAGTGAAGAGAAAAAAGCAAGAGAATATAAAAATATAGTAAAAGAGAGAGAGAAGGGATGGGAGGGGGGTGAGCAAAGTTGAAGTATATAAAAATTTGAGTGGAGACTGTACCGAAAAACAGCAGCGACAGAGGCAGGATTAGCGTGTTCAGCTGGCCGCGCTGTTTTATACTTTCTATAAGCCGTGCGTGTATTTCCGTATTCGGAGAAGAGGCAGGACTAGCAACTGAAACAGTAAAAAAACAAAATAAGGAATAAGTAGTGCTGAAATTGTTAAACAAAAAGTAACAAAAAATAAACTAAATTTTTCTTACACGCAGAACAAAGGATAAAAAGAAGAGAGGCAGGAATGCCGATGGGGGAAGAGGAAAAAAATAAGTAAAAAATATTCTGCCCGCATCTTTCGCCTCATTTTCTATTTTGGATTTTACTATTTTTCTTGCTTATTCTTTTCCATTTGATGCGCTGGCGCCAATAAAAGAAATTATAAAGAGAACCCGAGAGCGTTTGGCTGCTGTCCTTGCTAATTATACGTGGCAGGTGGACAGACGTGACTTTAAAAATAAACACCACCCTTCAGTATGTACCAACCATTTGGGAATCAAACAGCACAGTTAATGTGCTGCTAGCCATCAACCCACCCCCCGCGTTTATTTTTGCTTTCAGCGGTGTTGGCGACAAAAGCAGATATGTATCTGTCTCCTCAAAAATTGTTAAACATGCCAGAGCAGAGAGGCTTGGAATGCTTTTCTTTTTCTTTTGCGAAGGCTGGGTCAGGAAAATCTCAAGCGTATCAATGTTATACCACACATCATTGCCTGCGTTCCCATTGGACTGTTTATGTGCTAATAATGGATTGGCCAAAATAATTAATTGTAGCAGAGAAAAGCATCTATTTTTAACATTGAATAATTAGTTGCTAAAGCAAGAATCGAGAAAAGAATAAAAAAGAAGTTTCGTCTCAGCAAGGCAATGTGCAAAAATTAACAGATTTTTCTGCATTTTGGCCCTGCACATTTTAGTTGGTACAGGACCAGTTTTCCTTTTTTATCAATTAATGTTTTTTTGGGAAGCACTAAAATGCCAAAAAAAACTTTTTTTTGTATTGTAAATTTACTAGGCTGTAAATATCTTGTCATTTTGTTGTGCACTTTCGACGGGTATTGTAAAAGAAAAGTAATTTACATGTGTTTGCTCTGCATACTGTGGAATTTTTTATTTCACACGAAAGAACAATCTTTAGAAATTTTTGGAAAACAATAAACTACTTTTATATTGCCATTCTACAGACGTGTCCGCATACATGCGCACAACTTGATAAGAGAAAGCAAGCGAGCAAATAAATGAATAGAAAAACTGGGCGACAACTCAGTCATGCCTAATAACACAAGACACATAATTTGCAATTGAAACTAGACAGCGTACGCATTTTAGGCTGATACCCGCTCCTCCCCACATTTTCAACTTGGATGTGAGCAATTTCTCACATGTCATCTGAGAAATGCTAATCTGATTCATAATCATCCCAAATCCGGGAGTTCGGTAACAGCATCAGATCAAGTGGCAATATTCACTCTGCCGGTTTTGCAATACCTTCATTGAGCAACAGCAGCTATAGTTGGAAATAGAAAAGTAAATGCTTAAAAACTAGGACCTTTCACAAATAGACTGGCGCTAGGCGTTTATATTTATATTGAGTACATTTCTTCGTAAAAAGACTGAATACTTTTTTATTATTTTTCCCATACCATGGCGACTATTACTGCCTAACAGCTCAATCTCCACTAGCTTTATCCAGTGACTACAAAATGGATGGAGGAATTTGTCCAAAACGCCATCATAATTTTATTATAATTTTTTAGATTGCCGGCTGACAAATGCATGCCGACCTTGCTTCCTAGTGCTTGTTCGATGTTTCCTTATTTTTCACTAAATTAGTTCCGCAATAATATTCAATTTTCAGCAATGCCGAGTTAGCTTTCGGCCCATCTGGACCACTGACTCAAAAGACAAGAGAAAAGATAAAAGGAGAAAATAGGTTCCATGGAAGGCGTCCACTAATATAGCCGCAAAACCAGAGTGATCATCCAGCACACATGTTGTCACCAAATAAAAACATTTCTTAATCGTTGTTTTTTTGCTATCCAATCGATAGTTTTTTGTACAAAAGTGCCACAAAGTGCTGTGAAAAAACAGGCTGTGTAATTTATCGTTTCTCCAAGATTACCCATCTTTTTCCATGATGCAGTCATTGTTTTGCCTTTTTGAAAATACCCATTGCTTGGACATTCCATAAAGGAAATTCGCTTTTGTTTTGTAAACAGCCACACTCCAAAATTTTGCAAAAAAAAAGAAAGGGGCAGTGTTCCTCGGTTTCCTAAATTGAATGCTAAAATAATCGAAATGGTCTCAGGAGCCAAGCGTGTTTGTCGCCAAAACCGTCAAGCCCGAACGCAATTCAAATTATTTTAAAGTATGACATTAATTAAAGCAAAAAATTATTCATACTTTCCATTCTCTACAAGCCCTATTCACATGCAATTTGCGGGTCCTGGAGCCGTCTGCCTTTACTCGCCTGTGGCTATAGAGAGAGATTACTGGGCTGGATTGAAAAACCACAGCAAAATTCACGGGAAAATGGTTTTATTCATGTCAATCTGAAAATCATACCCGCCCCAATCCAATCCAGTCCAGCCACAGAGAAAAAAGGGAGCAACAAGGATCTGTTAAAATTAAAAGACAAGTTTAGAGTACATCATAAAAAAACCAAACAAACAGGTGCCGGTTTTCCTACCGGAGGCGCGCTGGGATAGTCCGTTGATCGTCAAACGGGAGAGCAATGCAGATATGGCATTGGCTAGTTTTTTTTAAAGTTTTTTGCGCATACTTCATCCAATGGCGAGTCCCTACCGTGTACTCTGGGCTATTGCTTTTGAAAACATGATGCAGCAAAACAAAATATAGTGTGCAGAAGCATCAAGTCCGGTCGCGGATTAATTGCTGCATAACTGCGCAGCAGAATAGTGGCCAGTGCCAGCAAATTGCATGCATTGTTAGCAGCTCCTCTCGAAATATGGCTGTCTGGCTGTGCTCTGTTTTATGAATTGCATGCAGCACCAATTACATGCCTCTCACACAGTTAGCACAAAATGGAAGCATATATTGCCTGGGCCGTCAAACAGAGCGTGCGCAGCCCCCCACGCAAAATTCCAGCAAAAGGCACCTGATGCTCAGCCAACCATTAGAGCATGCCAAAACGAGCACCATTGCTGATATATGCAGCTGGCTGCGGCAGTTGCCGAGCAGACTGCAATCAAAATACTTGCCAGCTTTCAAGTCCAAAATAAAAAACAAATTACGGACGGCAGCGTTGGGGCGGTCCATGGTAGTGAAGGTTGGCCACCACCCCCTAAATGTCTACCTAGTATTTAAATCGCGTTTGCCTCTTTTTCAATAGAGTATTTTATTTGAACAAAATTATCGAGGCAAGTAGACACAATGGAATAGCGAAAAGCGACTATATAATAAAAACAAACACGAGCAAGCGCACCTGCATTTGAAATTACAATTGAAAGTCCTAATTGCTAATTGCTTGAAAATTTTTTGTTGAAACGCCATTAATTTTAATAAGTGAAAATGCCCGTGGTGCAAATTTAAGCCGTCTAGATAAACTAGGCTTCTTGTTTTAAACAAGACCAGTAAAAACTGACCCTGAATATGATTATTTCTTTCTTCCGACCACATCCTAGCATCATACGAGCCAGCAGGCTAATTCAGTGCGACGTTTTTCACTGTCTGGCCGGCCATCCATTGTGTCAATCAAGCGCACAGAGCCGGTTTTAGTCGGACACAGAAACCATTGTTATTTGACGAAACAAAGCTGCTGGTAAGTGCGGAGTGACCAAGTAGCTGCTGGTGACCTTCCTATTGCGATGCCTGCACAGAAGCAGAAAATAAAGAGTAAGCATGGTTTCGAAGAGCACTTTTTTTTACATATATCTAGTTTTGTACACAACAACCTTCCTTATTTGGCACTACGCCCTATTGATTGCGCTAGCAGCGGGCCTCTCACCAGCCCCGTCCAGCCAAAATGGTTAAAAAAATAATAACTAAAAACGGCATTGTCAAAATTTTCTTTGCTCTCGTGGGGTAGACAAAGGGGTGTTTCACAACTTTGTCAAACTCTGCGCATCATCGCCTCACCTAAGCGCCGCTAAGCAATCTTTGTTTTTTATTTTACTGGACTGTGAATGTCATTGGATTTCATCATGCCTCTTGAGCACCCAGGAATACCAACCCTTCTCTGTTTTTTCTTCTGATTTTTTTCCCTCTCTTTTTGATTATTTTACTTTGCTATTGCTTTTTTGCCATCTTTTTTCTTTTGTCACTTGCTTTTTATTTGCAACACCTCTTCGGCCCTTATTCTGAAACCCGCATACACATCAACCGAACGGGCAAGGCAGTACCTGTTACTATATCCAGCCCTTGGAGCCGTGGACCTCAATAGTTTTTGTTTTATTTTCCCATATTAAATCGCCAATTTTTTCCTCCGAAATCCGCATCGACGCCAACATCGACATCAGCACTGGCAATCAGCATCTGAGTCATCCGTCAGAATAGGAATTATTATTTTTGCACATTTTGGAATACACGGAAAGGCAGTAACATTTTGCCGAGCAGGTACGAACAACTTTTTTCACTTTTCCCCTCGACTATGACCTTTTATTTTTTGTCCTTTGATTGATTGATTTATTGTTGTCCCAATTTTTCTTTGCTTTATCACACATGCCTTCCGCGCTTATGCTTGGCCAGCGGGCCATGTTTGTCTTGTTTTTTCAAGCTGCCCATTTTGTAGTTTATTCGTCCATTCCCACTTCGTAACCAGGGCTGCCCCGAATCTGCCCAAATCTGCAACATTCTGCTAGCACCTGCATACATTGAATCAACAGGAGCTGTGGTGCTCCTGTTTTAAATTCTCCACTTCCACGCCCCGCTCTGTTAAGAATCAGTCAGTTTTTTATTCTAAAAAATTCGTTTTGCGCAACATTTGGAGCCAACTCTGTATCTGACATTGTATCTACTCACCCATGTTTTGTCTCTGACACGAACCCTGCATTTGCGCGTTTGAATCTATTACAAGAAAATGTGGACCGTGTAATATCGTGTCAAGTATTTTATGTTGGATCTCTCGTCCCTCAAGAAACACTTGCTCTTTTTTACCGTCAAGGTACCTACAGGTGCAGGCATTTAATTGAAACCAATGTGAAGGCGGGTTTAAACTTGCAAATCAAGCCGCCTGTCGCCATTTTCTTTTGGTTTAAACTAATTACCCCATTGCCACAAAGAAATAACGGACAAAAAGTTATTATGGCGAGCAAAGTTACCTAGCTCGAGCGCGCCCATGTTTTTAAGTCGCTTTGCTACCTGCGATCACTTACGAGCATCCTTGTTTATTCTCTGCGATTCCAGCAAACAATGGAGTACATGTGCATAACGCACGACCAAATGCGAATTGTCCGCGAAGTCTGTGGGTAGAGGGAGGGGGGAAGGGAAGGGGAAGAGGGAGGGGTTAAGGGGGGGGGTAGTGCGTAGTGGTGGTTGGTTGGATGTCGCAGTCAACCAAGCAGGCATATTTGGCGGGCGCTTATAAAAAGCCAGGTCATCCGCCGCCTCCGCCCAGCCAGTGCCTGGCTGGTAATTTTGATGCCCACGACACGCCGCTTTGCCTCCTTTCCCTTCCGTCTCTTCTCCGACCTTTTCCTTCACTTTTGTACAGCTCACAACAATTCTTATTTTTTTGTACTCCCCACTTTGTTGCTATAATCGAAAACTATTTTTTCTGGCTCCAACTATCGATAATTGACATCTATGCGCCCCTTTTTTTCTTTTTTTCTTGTTGGGATTACATTTTAATTTTTCTTCTTATATCATCCATTTCCCTTTGTCATTCTGCAACCGCGTTTCTGTTTTGTTTACATTTACATTTGCACTCTCAGCTCGCCGAGCTCTGGTATATATTGGCTGACTGTCGGAAGCTGCTTTTTCTTCTCCATTCTTTTATACTACTCTTGATTGGAGCACTGTTTATAGACAATATTTGTATACAGATTTTACATCTCCACTTTTGGCACACCTGCATATATTTACTATATCTGACCAAAAATACATATATTTAATTGTTTATTTAATCATTTTCTTTTATTTCTGTAGACAATTTTTTGTGTGGTTGGTGGGAGCAGATACTTTGGTTTAGGCTGCCTGCAGCACATCTCATTATAGGGTTCCGATTTTTATTTTTTGCGGTCCAGAAACTCTTCAACACTCCCTTGGTTAGTGTGTTATTTTTTCTTGTTTTCTTTTATTTTGTATTCCCTTATTTTTGGGCCACAAAGCTGGATTTTCTATTTTCTTATTTGTTTTATCTTGACCACCTGCTAGATTTCCCCCGCCACAACATCATTCTATTTATACTCTACAAAGCAGTCGGCATTTCTGTTTGTCAGCCCACACTGGTGCTCTATCGATTTCGCGCAGCCTCTAGACAAAAACAAACAGTAGACATAGTGTAAATCCATCTTTCCAGAATACAACACAGTGCCACACTCACACACGCCTGCGCACATTTGCCAGCCCAACCTTTGTCAACAAGATTCGCGTCAAGGGTTTAACAACCCGCCCAGAATAGACACTCGCAGCAACCTGTCATCCCCTGTCTGAGCGCTTGTGTTTTTATTATATTCTCCGCCTTCACCAGTTATATACACTTATCGTCCACAGTCCCGTATGTTGGGGTTCGATGGCAGCAAGCGGCAGCGCACGGATGATCGGCCGTCGGCATCAACGTCGGCATCAGTATCGCCATCGGCAATTTCATTTGCAGCCAATACCGATAGAGTCCCGGCAGAGCCACAGCCCAAACGGAGGACGCGGGATATTCTCACCCAGGTGCTAGCTACACAGGAGCGGCTAGCAGCCGACGTTGCACAGCTCCAGACCACTGTTAACGAGGTATTGGGCGCAATGCGACGGTCGCAGATCGTCGTTCAGCAGACACAGCCCGAATCGGAGCGCCCGTCGCTGGGTACGCGCGGTGCCAGGTCACAGTCGCCCGCAAGCGCCGGCGGAATGCCGCCGACACTTGCCAATATCATTTCTTTACAAAACCATCAGCGGCCCGATCAGCCCTTCTCTGGGGCAAACTCTGGTGCAACAACAAAAAAATCGCAGACATCTCCCAGCACAGAGACACCTCACTCGCACCCGACACTTCCACATATACCCCCGCCGCACCACAGCTCGGGAATACAGTCGGCAATGTCCTTAGTGTCGATGACATCTGCAGGACTAGTAAGTCTGCCGCCATCCGCCGCACTTTCACGAGCCTCATCGTCAGGCACCCAGCCGCCAAGGCAGCACTCTCCGCCATTGCCCATGTCGCAGCAACAACATCAGCAGCAGGGTCGACAAATTCAAATTCAGCACCACGAAATGATGCTTCCTCCGCCATTATCTGCCCCAATGTCTGCTCCAGCTATGTCGTCGTCGCCGTTTTCTTTGGCCCAGTACCCGCATCACAGTCACTCACATTTCTACGCACAGCAAACGCCCAAAGCAGTGCAGCGCCTGCATCAACAGAGCCACCAAGTCCAACATCATTATTACAGTGGGCTACAAAAGGAATCCGTGTCGCCGCACAGAGCGCATCATTTCTCGGGCACTGAGCAGTTGATATCGTTGCCCCCAATCCGCACAAATCCAACGTCAGCACCCCAGCAAGCTAGCCAACACAGGGGCTCTGCAATTCAAGGTGCGTTGGGCGCGGGGCCATCGACATATTCACCTGCATCGGCGTTGGCAGCTGGAATGGTTCTCGACTCTACACCGACCACGGCCAAGCATTCGTCGCCGTCGCAGCCGTTTATGCCAGGTTTCGGGTACGCGCGCATCCCACCGGTGGGTACGACTGCGAGCACGCCGACATCAGCCATGTTGGACTCACCAACCGGGCCGGTCAGTGGGTTGTCGGGCGCTCGGATCTCCGCCACGCCGAGCAGCGTTAGAGGCATTTTAAGCAATGCCTCAAGTGGTGGCACGTTGCTGAAAGTCGAGAAAAACCGGTTTCAGGCTAACATACGCGCCTTTGTGGACCAGTACTTTACAGACTTGCACAACGCACAGTGGGATTACCAGCAGTCGTTCAAGGCGCCGCGCAATGCTCATACCACACAACAGATCGTGCAGGCATTCCATTCCAACCATGGTGGGACCTACGATCGCATTGAACACGGACTGAGCGTGTATTTCAGCTCGCTCAAGGCCAAACACCGCACCACTGAGGATAAAGCGATGCTCAAGCAGCAGCGCGATAGGCGGCGAGCGCGGCGCATCAAAAAGTCGATCGGTCGAAAAAAGGTGTTTGACCAGTCGCAATTTCCCTTTCTTCCAAAGGAGTTCAATGCGGAATCGTGCTTTGTGCCGTCGGCCATGAGCCCGGAACACACGGACGAAGAGGGCGATGGCGAGGTCCGGGTCGGTACCTTGCCCTGGCGGGCATACACATTTACAAAGCTGTTTCGGCATTTGGACACGCTGCGTCCTAAACGCACGCCACGGTCGAGCAACCCACATCTAAGCGGGGGTTCAGCGCCGCCGACAGATATGCCAGCATTTATGATTGACCCGGAATACATAGCTGTCGACCGCGCCCACCACGAAAATCACGACCCTGAGGATGACATCGACATGGACAGTTTTTCAGACGCCGGCTAGTCTTTGTGCTCTATACTGCTTGCACCTGCTCTTGCAACGGTTTTTTTGCAACGAGGTCCATAAAAGTTTATCCATCCAACACTGAATTATCATTGTCTTTTTATCTTTGTAAGAAACTAATCTATGTTTCTATGTTTCTACGTCTTATGTCTTCCTCATTTGGTTTCTCTTTTCCTTTTCATTTTTCTTCAATCATAAATTTCGGTCTTTTATTTTTTGTCACCATTTTCTAACGACTTTTGTTTAAAACAATTTACTGCTACAATTCCGAACTGCAAGCATTGTTCTGGCGAAAAATGTAAAGGCAAAGCCATGTTTAATTGTAACTAGCGCTTTTCAACTTTTATTGGCATGTGTCGATAAAAAATGAAAATAAAACAATAAAATCACTGTCTATGCGCTACAGTTTTATACACAATCAATATATCTCATTACTCACCAACTTGTAGCCACACTGCGTTTACATTGTTATATTCCTTACTTTGTTCCCCTGTTTTGTCCTTAATTGTTTAAAAATGAATCAATTTGCATTGTTTGTCGCCTCATGTGCAAATTAAAAGTTTTTTGCCCGTATCCACAAGCTTGCCCTGATAATTAGCCGGATGGGGTGTGACCAGGATAACAGATTATTTTCTGAAACCATTTTTAATTTGAATTTCTCATTTTCTCGTGCATATATTTATTTCCTCCAGATCCACTACTTGCACCAATGTGCACTTTTATGTGTAAATCTTCATGCAACATACATGTCCTTAGAAGTCTTTTACATACACATATTTGCCGATTGTGTAAACACTTTCCCAGGCAACAAAAACCCATTGAAGAGGACACGCATTGTTTGTTGGGATTGTTGCTGTTTTATTTAAATAAATAAATAAATGATGGCAAGAGTGCCTGTAAAATAAAATAATTTGGGCTTATCTGTTTACATCTTTTAAGAAATCAGGGAAAAGGAGGGTGCCATTATCGATAAAATCATCCCAACAAATGGGTGGCTAATGTACACACGCTAAACCTGTGCAAAATTGGATTGGGTAAATGAAAGAAAGTGAAAAACATCCAATGCACAATAGCTAGTATCAACAGGATACTTTGTAGGAGCTGTTGGTTAATAATTAACAACATAATGGTACTTCGCACTTGTATTGACAAAACTGTAAAGGCCAGCGGCTGCAAACAAGAAATTTTAATGCAGATGAAAACAAAACAAGACAGAACAAAACACAAAACTTTGGGGGACAATCAATCCGTACTTGTCAATAACATGTCAACTATAAATTGTAGAGAACGAATCCAATATTATCCCCCAATGTGTTCTAGGGGATAAACAAAATAGCCGCATTCTAGGTGCATGAGAGAAGCAGTACCTGAGATTATTAAATTGAACAGGTGAATTCGCTTTTTTTATTTTAAATCCGAATCCAAACCCAAGCTTTATCTGTTGGCATGCGCTGTTGCCAAGGACAAAAAGTCGGCTGATGATCTGCGGATGCAAGACTATTAGACAACGGTTTAATATTGAGAATGTGAATAATCAACTGACTGTTGACTATGAGAATTATACATATGATTGTTGTAGTGACAAAGTGACTCTTTAACGTTAATTTGTGTGAATCGCAAATAAATGGGCTCTTGTCTGCTTTCAACAAAATTGATTATCCTTGAACACCACCACGCGGATATGCGCTAAGAAATAGTGGAGAAAGCATCGGAAATGTATGTGCCCTCGGCGACCACACATAAACAAACCAAGTTTCTTTGTCTTTTTTTAGATTCCCAAAAACAATGACCAAAAAACGTACTTTACATGGCAGGTATAGTTGGATGCTCCAAACACTTTTCAGTCTGGTCACCTTGCGTGTATAATATGCACACGTGTATATCATAAAAATGACCCGATGGCTCTTGGCAAGTCCGATTTAAACAAACTCCCCATGATACCTGTTTACTGATAAAATAATTCAAGAGCATGGCACTTGTCTCGGGTGAAATTACGTTTTAAATATCGGTTGATTTGTATTAGCCTGATTTCGTCAGTAGTGGGTGATGGGAGATCTTGATCTATTAATCAGCCGAAACCAATAAGAGAAAATTTAAAATTAAGAGAAATATATATTTTACACGGGCAGAGCGCCGATAAAGTGTGTCTCTCTACCCACATAGGCGTCTGCTCTTTACTGCAAGAAAGAGAAGGGCAGAAGCGCAGTGGGTGGGCACCCATTGCTGACTCAGTCAGCTACACTAAAAGAAAAGAATAAAACTACAAGTAGCCTGCAAATCGACATCCTTCCCCCAGTTTGAATAGCAACCTAAAAATGGTTTAGAAACTAGTGGCAATATACCACTATGGTTGACGATATCATTCAGTTCGCTGCTTCTTTTGAAGAGAAGAAGCAGGGGCAGATGTATTCTTGCGCACACGCTTGGACTTAGATTTTGACTTGAGCAAAGTCTCGGGTATTGCTGTAGACTCGGATTCAGCCAACTCTGACGATGTCTTTTTGCGTGAAAAACAGGTTTTGAAAATCCCCCGCTTAAAAATCTGGACTTTCCCTATAAATGTCTGGAAATTCCAAAATTCACTTACACCAGTGTGCTATATCCAGACTGTCCTTACGTCAGTCAGGGAACTCGCTGCAATTCAGACGAGCCGAGTCGAGTTGTACTTTTAAATCCACGTGATATCAATATGGCGCTTCAACCCCCAACCTGGCGCCTTTTTATTTTTATCACACTAAAAGCGTGTGCCCCTCCTTAGTTTCAAAATCAGCTCTGAATTTCGCGTGCCATTTTCCAGCTCTTTTCACCTTTTCACTATTTTTTCATTTTTTGCGCTAAAATTTTGTCCTTTCAATTTGGCTTTATCTATATCTTTATTTCTTTGAAAATTCAGTCTATCTCAGTTCAGTTCAGTTCAGTTTAGTTCAGCGAAATTCAATACACTCGCCCTCACTTATAAACGCAGTTTTTTTATCGGATAGCCGCAATGTCAGCAAACGACCAACACATGAATTTGGGCGAGGACTACGAAGACATCAAGGAACAGGACCGTTTTTTGCCCATAGCTAATGTGGCGCGGATCATGAAGCGAGCGCTGCCTGACAACGCCAAAATAGCCAAGGAGGCCAAAGAGACAGTTCAGGAATGCGTATCCGAGTTCATATCATTTATTACTAGCGAGGCTAGCGACCGGTGTCATCAGGAGAAGAGGAAAACCATCAATGGCGAGGATATCCTGTGGGCCATGCAGTCACTTGGGTTTGAGAACTACACAGAGGCGCTAAAGATCTATCTGGCCAAGTATAGAGATTCCATAAAGGTCGACAAGGACGTGCCGACAAAGGAAGACTCTGTCGATGGGCTTGGCGAGGAAATGGTGCCCTTGGGTGCAATGCCAACGTCAGCAGCTGCTTCCAACTCTGCGGGCTCTGCGGACCAGATCAATGCGCAACCAAACGCAACCAACCTCCAGGCGTATATGGGCCAGCAGAACCCCTACTACGGATAGCTTTTGCTACTGTCGTATCTATATATTTATTTTTCTTCTCAAGGCAACCACCACCACTATTTTGTTCAAAATGGGTAGGCTGCCACTGTCACATACCTGTTTTTTTATTTTATTCACCAACGTCAAATCACCTATAATTACGTTTCAAAGCGCCACATCGGCTGCAAATACAAAATTTCAAATGTAAAAAAGATGGAAAGTAATAGAGTGCTTAAAAATATGACTGAAATTAACTGAAATAACTTAAAAAGGGTCAATCAGTTTATTCAGAGCCCGAGTCTGATACATACTGCGCTTCATCTCGGTCAGCAATCTTTTTTCTGTACAGCTTGCTGTTGGGGTTCTTCTCTGGGTTGCGGCACAGAATGAGCTTACGATCAATGAGCGCGGCCCTTTCCTTTACCTCCTTCTTATCGACGACAGATGCATTTATCCTGTTAGCGATAACCTCCTGTATATCGTCGAGGATCGGGTATAGCAGCTCGAGTGAGCGCGCCTCGAAGCGCTGTGTGAGGTACATGTCAATATCCAAGTTCTTCTCTTGGCAGCTAGCTTGAATGCACCAAGCGCAATCTGTGGCGGCTGGTAATAGAATATTAGATCCGTGAACAGCGATTGGTCGATATAGTACTGCGTCCTGTCATACACCTCCTTCAGCAAGTTGTTCTCGATATAAGCCTGCATGTCCAAATACAGGCCATACGATGGCCTATACGGATGGTGGGCGGCCAATTCAAACTGCAGGCTCTGTATAACGACAAACTCCAAGTCCAAGATATCTTCGTTCTTTGTCCGGACACCCTTCTTATTCTTATCCACAACATCATTCAGCGGGCGAACAAAATCGTCAATTTTGATAAACGAATTCTCCACCTTGGTTGCCAAATAAAAGCATGTCAGCATAATGCTCTTGGGCGGATAGTCGAATACCACATTATGCAGGTAGAAGCGCTTCATAAAGTTGACTGCTGTGGATTTAATGTTGTTCAGAGCTTCCGGTTTAAATATCGCTCCTTTTCCGTACATGCGCGCGTAAGCAACCGTCACTTGCAAATAGTAGTCGATGAGCTCGAGCTCTTCCTCAGGAGACAAAAGGTTATTGGTTGCCTCAGATATCCGGGTCTCTAATGTATTGCGGTCGTTGTCAACTTGGGCCTCTTCGCGAAGACCTTGGAGCACGCGCTCGACGCCCTGCTTGTTGTTGGCTGCGCGTAGTTGTGCCAAGGACGTAGGCGTAAAACGCCAGTGCCGGTATTGCGAGGTCTGCTCGAAGAGCTGCGGTTTGGCCGATGACATGGTGTTATTTGAGAGGGGGGATAAAATGCGGTAAGCAGAAATGTAACACGATCAAGTTTACAAATAAAGCATGGTTTTCCAATTCAATAATTTTCCGATGATTAGTTGAATATAATCACTCGCATGGGAACAGTAAAACATTTGGGTGATGATGATGACATTTAAAAAAATATTTTAAAAATCAGTTACCCAACTTGTGGTTGGCACAAACTTCTGAGCAGATGGTAGGCCCCCGAAGCGCTTGGTATGTATTTTGTTTTTTAGAAACGGTTAATACTGCCAATATTGCATTTGGTAATAGCGTCACACATTTCCCTTGTGAACTGGTTGAGTGGATCAATATTGTTGCCAAACGTGCCCTTGAGCATGGTCGACGCTTGCGGGATGACGCACAGTTCGACCGCAGGTCACCTACCCTAATCGAGCAATTTCCTGGTCATCAATCACAATGGAGCCACTGGCGCTGCTGTGCGCCAGCCTAAACATCGACTTGACCAGCGTAGACTTCCCTGCACTAGTGCGACCAACGATGCCAGTCCTCCCATCAGGGTTAACTGTTAGATTAATGTTTTTCAGCGCTGGATCCAACTTTGCAATACTTCAAGCTATAATTTTTAAATTCAAGGTGCCTATTTGACAGCCACTTGGCTTCAGAACAACAGCTGCCAATGGCATAGGAAGCCTCCGGGTATGGCAATAAGCTTTCTGTAAATATTTATGTTGTCAGTAAAATGGCATGCTTTGCTTGGCAAATCAATTATTTGCTTTACACTGCCTATAGCATTTTGGGTCATATCTCTGTTGATAGAAGAATCTGCAGATATCATCCCAAACCGAGTGGTGTTTGACACCACAATCATTGTGCAGGTAATAAACATATCGCTGACGTTGGAAACACCATTGTTAAACAATGCTTTAATACATTAAAAAGAGATAGCCGTCTGGAAATGTGCTTTTCATTATCAGTTTTATCAATATGAAGCAATGTGGAATGGGGCTCGACGCTAAACATGCGAATCATCTGCCTTCCGTCAGCAACAATATCTGAAACGGGCTTTCGACTGATATTGCTACTCCGTTGTACATTGCACAGCGGAGTAGAAATACCTGGACCCAGTATAAAATTGCACTTAGAAAACATAGATGAGACAAAATGAACATAACCAACAGCCGAGGCGACATTCCGAGTATGCAATATAACAAAGGTGCTGTATTAATTGCATACAATGGTGTCTACTGGATAAACTGCGGGACATGATATGCAATGGTATGTGTGCATTTGTTGTATGCTGATTCAATATGTTGTCGAGGTTTGCTGTCAAAACACGATAGTGGCACCATAATCATGCTTTGAGTAAATTGTTTTTTGTACTTTCTGCAACAAATTTGTTGTTAATATGCTGCAAAACAGTCACGGACATGCATATAAGGCTGGCATTTGCACAAACCCTTTAACAAAATCATCTGAAATACGTTGAGATGGTAGCTTTTGCGAGTTTAACCGCGTTTGAATTACCCTTAATACTTTTTATCTTATGTTTGTCGATTATATACCCTGTTATTGAGATTAACATGGACAAAACCACGGATATTGTTAGTGCTGGCAGCCCACATATATTAATAATGAATTTGAGGTCGTCCTAGTATGTCCGCTTGGTGGGCAACGCCTTGTTATTTGTTGATTTTTGAGATTTAGAATACATTCTCGACTTTATATTAAAAGCTGGCTTGCTGTTAGGTATCTTGACATTGTTCAATTAATTTTCCTCTGCATTAAATACATTTTGACAGTTATCGACAACGCTGGTATTGATAGCCAATGCATTGTTTGGCAGTGGGCCTAGGCTATACTTTTTGGATGCCTTCTTTTCACGACAATACTTTTGTCGCTGACTGATCCTATTTGGTTGCAGTATGGAAAAATGTGCTCTGGGTTTGTAGAAACAACACGCAGCTTGTCAACTAAAAGCCCATTGCCAAGCAAAACAGTGTCGAGGATATGGCGTTTAACATGAGTATCGACTGCAGATAGTGGGTCGTCCAAAATGTAAATGTCTGCGCACAAGTATACCGTTCTGACCAGGGCCAGCCGAGCATGCTGGCCACCCGATATGTTGTTCCCCACTTGCCAATAAGAGCTAAACAACTTTGAGGCCACGCATTCAAGTTCTCTGTAGGCGCACACGAGTGAACGACTTTCCAGTAAAACCGATTATCAAACTTGCGGCTAAATAAAATGGTTGCGCGCATCGCGTCGTTCATAATCCACGGCAACTGCTCGGGGTGGTCTATTGAGCCAACTATTTGGCCTGACCCTTGAGCCATCTTCATTTCACTGCCAATGGCTAGAAGTAGAGACAATATTCCATATCCGGTTTTGCCAACCGAACGCCGTGTAAAATATATTGCTGCTAAGCAAAAGGCTTTACAAGTTGGAAGGTTTATAACTCATTTCTATTATAGTATGCCTGGTAAAAAGCATATATGAGTAATGCGTTTCCATGTATGAATTAATCCATCCTAGCGAAATAAATATATTAGAACAATAAAACGGGGCTATGAAAAGAAGAAATGCACCTTATCGGCAGCTTTTGAGTGCCTTTACAAGCAGTCATCTTGGCATGCCTTTACGCACTATTACTTATTTCAGTGTATTTGTAACTTTAAACACATGTTTTTCTTTGAATGCAGCAGTGTTATTATTGCTTCCAAGTTTAAAACGAAGTGCTTAAATCTGCACGCAGTCAGCACATACAAATATATTAATAAATATTCTGCTCACGTCGTTTCAGAAATCCCCACTTGCAAAAGTAAAGCTGCCTTAATTGTTGAAGCAAGAAAACAACCGAACTGACAGCTGTGCTTGTTGGTCCTGATGCTGCGACCACACAAACTCACGAAAACGCATTCATTTGGCAATATGCTAGCGCAATGCAGTCATTGAGTTGACTAACGCTTGCGCTAGCAGCCTTTTGTTTTAATCTTGTTATTTTGTTTGGTTTTGTGTATGGTGGGAATATGAGAGGCGCATGGCCCCATCCGCACACAGAGTTTGTGCGGGCGGGTTCCTAAAATGTCCTCTCTTTTACCGTCTCCGAGGCTGTGGGCACAAAGTGCCCATGGCATTTTTAAGTCATCGAAAAGTCGACTCAAAAACGTGGCAGCCGTCGTGAATCCTTAAAGAAATCATTAAAAAGCTGTGGCCCAAAGGGCCCGGATTTTGCGATTTATATTTATAGGCCGGTGCAGTTTTGGGTTACGTGCCGAGGTATGATGGGCGGGGTCAAAATAAAACACGTGAGCTGGAACAAGCCTTTTTCTTTTTGCATTGGTCGTTGGTCTCTAGCCTTTTTGGCGCTGAGCTCACGCATTACATGTACGCGCACCTAAAATAAGTAACATAGCGTATACGCTCGCTAAGTCGCCATACTATATGTGTGTATGTATGTATACATTGGTGGGGTCTCGTCATTTAAAGCCAGTCCTTATCCGTAGTAATATATGCAATACTGTTATCTTCAGCATAGTCACTCCAAAAAATTAGAAATAAAATCACAAAATATGCTGACAAACCCAAACGCCACCGCTCTTTACGGTCATTTTAGCGCGCTAATCGTCGGCCGGCGCTACTACTCATCCAATGCCGCAATAGGAGAAACCGTGGATCTTGTGAGAGAGCCTCACAATCAGCACGACAGCAACGCTATCGCAGTGTGCAGCCGCGATGGCGGCAAGCTGGGCCATCTGCCTCGCTGGCTGGCAGGTGTGCTGGCACCATGCATGGACAGATCGGGCTGCACTCTTTTTGGCGTGGTGTCTGGAATGGGCAGTGCATACGCTACGCCAGTCGAGGTTAATATTTTTGCGAGGCCAGACGCAGCAGCGCTGATGTACGATATGCTAGGCAACTATTGGCACATGTGGCAGCTAGAAGCGCCGGCTGTCGACCAGGAAAACAATGATGTTGACAGCATTTTTGACGACCTTGACGATCTGTTTGCCGACAATAGCACCGGCTCGTACATTCAGTCACCCGATGCCGATGCAGATTCTAAGCTATTTGATGTGGTTGATTCGGATAGTATCAGCGATCCTGTGGCTCGTGTTCTGGTGGTAAGCACTGCAAGCGGAATTGGCGACTGGGTCAGCTATATCAAGCACATGGATGCCGATATAAAGTGGGTAATATATACGCGCGGCGGAGCAGTAACTGCGGGCACTATTGCGCAATTCCAGGCGGTGTTTGTACAACATAAAGATGTGGCTCATCTGCTTGATCAAACACGGCCGGTACACTGGGCAACAATTGCAATCGACCAGACAGCCATTGACGACGAGGTGGCGACAATTGACCCCAAGTTTGGCGCCCTGCTGAGCCTGCATGCGCTGACGGTACTGTACATCTAACCTCATTAACTGTTTTTTTACAAATATTGGTAGTGGTAATGATGGATGTGACTGCCACTAATTGACATCTGGTTGTACTGGGATACGAGCTCAATAAATAAATTTAAGAAAAAAAAGCAAATATATGATGCGGTCACTGCACACAGGCATCGGAAAACCATAGTTGAAGGCAGAGAGCACTGGGCATACACAGCACCATGCTCCGGCGGCGCCATCCCCTCTGTTGCGCTCCCGTCTCCATTTTGAAGCCTAGTAAGGCTGTTATGTCAAATTGCTGGTCCGGCTATTTTATGGAGCGCCCGGTTTCTGGAGCACAAAGAACCGCAAAGGGATTTATTCCTCTGCTTTTTTTTGTTGCATACAAGATCGGGATTTTGCTTTTTCCCAAGCCATGGCCAGTGCCGAAAAGCACGCCAAGATCAACAAGGCTTCTATTTCGCCGATTGCAACATGGCTTTTTCCTATGCTTTGCAGTTGGATATAGTGTAAGCCAAATCCCAAAAACAAAACCATTTTAAAACAAACAAAATATACTAAAATAAAAACCACTTTAAAATATAAAACTTTATTTCATTTTTACCAGTCGGCTACAGAATGAGAGTAATTCTCAGTTTTTCTAGACGAAGTGTTAGCCTGTCGTTTAAAGAAATCAGCTTCAAATCCATTTGACCGATCAACACCATCCCAGCGATAACCTGGCTTAATACCAAACCGATTTGGTGGCGCATACCCCTTATACTCCGGGTACTCCTTCCTAACCTCCGGTTTATTCTCCAAAAACCTCAAAGCTGGATCGTCCCAGCGCATCTTCTCTCTGCGCTCCCTATTCAATAACTCACTCTGATCTCCCGCCGCTTCTATTTCTCTGCTCCTAGTAGCCTTTTCTCTCTGCTGAACCAACCCCTTATTCCACTCCACCTGGTTTCTCCTTGCCTCCTCCTTTATTTTCAACCGTTCTTGTTCGGATTTCCGCGCATCCTCGATATTGATCTTTTGGCCATGCTTGTCCCGGTATATAGTCTGCGCCGTGCGGCCGCTTTGGTCGTCAGTGGATTCTTGGAGTTTGCGCAGGTAGCGGGCGTGCTGTAGGTCAGAGTCTCTTTTGATTGTCTCCGCTGTCTGTAACCCGTAGTGCATGGTTGGTCCGGGATCTTCAGGTGTTTCCTCAGGATGATCCGGTGTGATATGCTGAATAACAGGCTGTTCGTCTTCTGCCACTACCTCTTCTTCTTCTTTTTCGTTTTGGAAATTCAATTGGTTGGTTGGATGGACGGTGTGCCAGGTAGAGTCAGTGTATTTGAATTGTGATTTGTGCTTGGACTTGGATATGGGGCGGGATTGGTTGTCAGGAATCGGTGTGAATGGAAAGTCATCGTCCTCAAGTACTACTTTGATACCACTGCTGCTGCCCTGTGCTGGTTGCTGTTGGTGCTGTTGGTGGTAGTGGTCGGTATGCTTGTGTTTGTGTGACTTTTTCTTCTGCTTTTTTGTGTCCTTGTCTTCTGAAACCGACCCGTAGTGTTTGGCGAGATAATCGTTTAGCGACATAACATAAAAAAATGGCTTTTTTATATTTGAACAAGAACAAATGTATAGAAGAAATACCATTTTTTTATTTTAAAAAAGATTTTAAAAATAAATTAAAGTTACATAAAAATATATTATAGTTGTGGCAACAATATCATTAAACGCACATGACAAAAAAAGCGAATAGGAAAAAAACCCCTCCACCCCATTCAAAAAAAGGGGCAATTTTTTTCTTGTTATTCTTCTTCAAACGCTACCTCCATTATTATTAGCGTAAATCTCACGCATTCTCACAAGGATCGAGCAAATACTCACAGCATCCTCCTCCGAAGCCGTCTCCAAATCAACCGACTTCTCCGCTGAACTAGATCTACGCAAAACCACCAAGCGAATTTTCTTCGGAGATCTCTGGTTACGTTTACACACGATATTACTTATATGGAATGTCAGGGTTTTCGCCGACTCCGTCCGGTGATCCGCCGGCATCAGCGTGACCACTTCGCCGTCAATAACCAAGAGCCGGTCATGTCGCGTGAACATTTGCGCACGACGCACAACGGGGAAAGTGTAATACAGGGAGGATGTATGCGGCAAGTCATGGTGCTGGTGGTGAGTTCCCTCCACTGCCGCCGCCCCAACTGCAGATGACTGCTGATGCTGGTCGTCGATTGGCACAGACCAGTGCTTGCCATAGAGCGCCAGGGATTCGGGCGAAGGCAAGGGCGCATTGGGTTTATGCAGGCAGAGCTCTTTGGACAAGGGAATATCCGAGACAAGAAGATCAGGGTCGCAGACAACGAATCTGCCGCCCTCGATGGTGCCCAGAACATACTGCTCGTCAGAAAAGGGTTTTTTGCGACGCACCTGTGCCAGAGCCGCAGACACCGTGGCATTGGCGCTAGTCACCACCGTGGTGGTGCGCAGGGACTCGGCAGAAGCAGAATCACCCAGGACGCGGATCTTGAGGAAACGCGAGCCCAGGACATGCGGTGACCGCAGGGCATCGATCGGCGGCAGCGCCGTGGGATCGGCGGCGGCAGCTGCTGCCAGGATAGAGTTTCCGACAAAAATGCCCGCAGTGCTGGCAATGGCAATTCTCGAAGGCTGCAGCACGACGGCGGAGGTCTCCTTCCGCGGAACTATCCGGAAACGCAGCTCCCGCACCCCGCCCTCGACATCCTCCTCGGCCTCCTGGGTGTCTCCGATGGAAGTCACCGGCACCGGCACCGGCACCGGCATCGGCAGCATGCTCGCGTGTGACCGCGCCATGCGCGGCAGTCGGCCCTGCCGCACGCGTATGCCCTCGTTGAGCTTGACCTGCTCGGCAGAAGCCCGGCAGAGCGCAAACTCGTCGCAGGCAAACTGTGACACCTGCCTTGTGCGATCCAGCACCGGGAAATCATCGTCAACCTGGCCATCGTCAGCCACATGCAGCACCCACTCAACAACATCCAGCGCATCCTTGGCCAGTCCCGGCGCGCACCCATCTTCGATGTACTGGTAGAGTGCATACCCGATGGTCTGCTCCACTGTGGCCGTCGCCCGCACGCTGATATCCAGCGCTTGCGACTTGGCATCTGCCGCATGGAACATAAAGATCTTAAGCGCAAACGGACGCCCGCCGCTCCCACCCGCCGTTGCCGAGCCTCCAGCGCTTCCAATAGTGGCAAACTCTTCAGCAAAGGCATTGGTGCGCACCTCGAGCTTGCTGGCCAGGAGCGCTGCCAGCCCGGATGTTTTGGGTGGCGTCGGCGGCACGTACACCGGCGAAGAACGGGGCGCTGGGTCGGCTGCCTGGGGCAGCGCGCCCGTACGCCCAGATGCCAGGCCGGACACCAGAAGGTCGCAGCTACTGGCCGAACGAATAGGCACTTCCAAGGCAACGGCAGCAGCAGCGGCAACGGAAATGGCCCTCGCAGGCGATTGCACGGCAGAGCTTCCGGCCATCGTCGGCGTGCGTAGCCGTGGCGCAGCAGCAGACTCCAGCTGCAAAGTGTCCTTGACAGCTGAGTTGGGGTCAGAAATGCCGCGCGGCCGCGGGCTGCTGGTCTCGCGCGCCAAGTGGCCGTACTTCGACGATGCCGCCACAGCGGATGCCACCAGGGTGGCGCCCAGTGGCGACACGGCCGCAGGCACCGAGGCGCCGGGCAGAGCGCGCAGCCGCGCCACCAGCCTGCTCTCCCTGCCCAGGGACTCGGCGTGGCTCGGCGGGCTCTGCAGCGCCGGGCTGGCCATGAGCGCGCACAGCCCAGTGGCGCGGCCGGCGGCGGCGGCGGCGGCAGCACTGGCGAAGGTCGGCATGCCCATGAGCGCTGGCGTGCGCGACGAGCCCTCATCGCCCTCCAGGTCAATATCGTCGTCGCTGTCATCAGCACCAAACAGCAGCGGCATCGGTGGCACTGCGTACGGTGCTGTGATCTTGGGCATGGGCGGCGGGAACATGCTGATGGGGCGGATTCCGGCGCGCGGGCCATACCATGTGTGGGTGTTTGGGCCTCGGCGTGGGCGGCGGGCCTCGTCATCACTGCCGTCGCTGCTGCTGTGGTCCCAGCTGGTCTGCGCGCCGCCCACCCACCCGGACGCCTGGCTGGTCGGCTGCCGCTGCTGCTCGCCGCTGCCATTGCCCTTGCCCTTGCCCTTGACGGAGACGTCCGCCCAGCGGCTGCGCTGCCCGGCCACGCCGCCGGGTCGCTTGGTCGGCAGCGTCGCGCTGCGCTTCAGCGTGTTGGAAGCGGAGCCCAGCGGCCGGTCCTCGCGCAGGTTCGAGAGCGGGATCTTGAACGACGCGTCGCTGCGCTTGGTGGATCTCGGCGGCTGAGGCTGCGGCTGCGGCCGCGGCGCGCTTAGCGAGGCGGTCGAGGCCGAGAGGGATACCCTGGGCGCATCGCGGGTGCTCTCCTCGGAGGACTTTGCGCTGGACGACGTGCGCGCAGCAGTGGGCGGTGCCAAGGCAGTAAGGTCAAAATCAATACCCAGTGCAATAGCGTCGCGCACCGAGCCCTTGCGCTTAACCTCGCTAGGGCGCTGCAGCCGAATGGTAGCGACGCCAGGGTTGCGCGCCACCAGGGCCTCTGCAGCTGCAGATTCGCTGGCAAGTACGCCAGGCATCAGCTGCGGTGGCAGCATCGGCGGAGGCGACAGGATATCCAGTGAGCGCCTGGGCGGCACCACCACGGGCACCTCCGACCAAGTCTTGTCGGCCACCATGGCTTGCGGCCGCCGCTGGCGCACGGTATCCAGGCTGCGCCGCATGGTTTCTGTCTCGCTGTACGCGTCCAAAACGTCCGGGTGCTGCGGTACGACACCCAATCCGACGACCTCCTCGCGGCCCTCGCGCGTCGGTGCAACCTTGGCGTTGCGGTTCGACTGTTTTGCGCGCCGCCCGCCTGACGACTCACCCTGCAGCCGCGGTGTCGGCCGTGATGTCGACGGCGTTGCCGTGTGTTCGTCGTAGGGGTGGATGTCGGGGCTGTGCGGCTGGTCGGTTTCTGGGCAATACCCGCTGGCAATTATATATGCGTTGGGTTGCGCTGCGTGCAGCACGTGGTGTCGGATTTCGGACGCCGCTGTGCTGCGTCGCCCGGTCGTGTTGCTGCCTGGCGGCGTGCTGCTTTGCCGCCGCCGCCCCGGTGTGATGGTGCTCAGGTCGTCGAACGTCAGAATGCGCTCGCCCGTCGGGTCGCTGGACCGCAGAAAGGACACGCGCAGCTGGTATATCAGAAACGTCTGGTCGGTGAGCAGCGCCATTTCATCTGAATTGGAATTTGGAATTTGGAATTGGAAATTAGAAAATAAAGTGGAATATTATAAGTGAGAAATGGACGAAAGGGGAAGCACGGAGGTTTTTTGTCACAATAAAATCATTGTTTGATCTAACCGGGACCCTGTTTGCTTATATTTTCCTTTTACTTTTCCGAAACAGCTTTTTCATATTTTTCGTATTTTATTTTAATTTGGGCCATTTGACTTTCTTTTTTTAGCACAACACACAACCACAATGGACCATCCAATTTCCTTCTTTTCACTCCCAGACGCCGCTCCCGCACAAAGGCCGCAACCAACCGACAGCTTCCTAGCCGCCCACATCCACGTGCCCAGCGAGGTGCAGCAACAGACACAGGCGCAGGTCCAGCAGGCTCAGGTGCAGCAGAATCACAAAAACAAAGACAAAGATAATGAGCACCCCAAGCCAGCACCAATGCCAAAGTCAAAGCCAATCGCTGATGCCTCAGTAGACCAGATCCACCCGCTGATCCGCAACCGACGCCTTGAAACCCCCGAGGAGATCGCCGCCTGGATAGCCGAGCGCAAGGCCAAATACCCGACCGAAGCCAACATCCGCCGAAAAGCCCAGGAACAAGAGCAAACCCAGGAGCCGGCCAAACAGCCCAACAAGCGCAAGCACGAAGACACCAGCGCCAATCCGCTTGCGTCGCTCTTGTCCGCCTACGCAAGCAGTCAAGAAGAAGAAGAAGAAGAGGAGGAGGAGGACAGCGATAGTGGCAGCGATGCTCCTGAAATCGCTCCTGCGAAGCTCTATGCTTCTAAGCAAATACCCTTCCGCCCCTCGACTATCGCACCCGAGGCTGATCGGCGCAGCCTCCGGGTATGCAAGTACTTTACAATGGGCCGGTGCACCAAAGGCCCCCGCTGCCCATTCCTGCACCCTGAGTCCATCCAGAAAAAACAGCAGCAGCAGCAGCAGCAAGCGCAAAGCGAGCCAGACGAAGGGCCCACGTTAAAGTCCTCACTCCTGCAGATGCTCCTGGCCAAAGACATTGCCCGAGAGAACTACCGTGTCCTCCAGTGTATTGAGTATATCTGTGACAAGTCGTTTCTAGGAGTGCCTGTAGAATACGCGCTGCTGTATCAATAGAAAAATTTTGCTCATTCTCAAAAATTGTACACCGGTAGGATTCGGCTGGTCTTTAGCGGCTGCCGGCACAATGGGCAATCAGAGTGCGCCTGGCACCATTCGAAGACGCAGGTCCAGCAGAAGACATGCCCGCAAGGCGTGGCCGCGGAATGCGATCGCGGAGACAAGCACAGTGTACACTTGTGCCGACTGGTCGTCAGTTGCGCAACACCGTCCCCTTCTTCTCACCCGATTCCTCCTCCTCCGCCTCCTCGGACACTGCCTCCTCGGACGCTGCCTCCTCGGACGCTGCCTCCTCGGCGGCGCCTTTTCGCCCGCGCACCAGCATGTATGTCTGCACGACCAGCTGGATAGCCAACAGTGCACCCAGAACCTCGTATCCGGATGCCTCCTCGCCTGGCCGCAACCCACGCGTGAGCACATAGCGGATCCCCGTCACTCGCTTCGCCAATCCGTAATACGCCCCGGTAAAATAAAACACCGCCAAATGCGCCATCGCAACCCTCGACCCCCACCCGTCACCGCGGCCAGCCGCCAAAACACTCCAGTCCGCCAGCCGCTCCGCCCAACCCCTTTTCTCACCCCTTTTCTGCCGCTCCCTTCGCCGCCGCAGCCACCCACGCAGCCCCACCAGAGCCTTGAGCGCCCCAAATGCCCCGCCAGACTGCAGCAGAACCATCAGGACGCGACGCCCCCAGGCAGGGTACGTTTGGTCCGGACCAACCTGCATTATCCCGCAGTACTCTTCGCCCAGAGTTTGTGCTCCCAAGAGCGTCGTTAGGCTGTGGTAGAGCAGTCTGGAGACTGTTCGTATTTCTGACTGGTGCGTTGCGCTGAACCGGTTGCCTAGTGTTTGTTGCGCGATGGACGAGAGGTCGGTTTGCAGCCGCTGTTGGTAGAAGAGATCCTTTTGCGCTGACCGCACAATGTCTGGTTGTCCCGAGAACGGGTATTTAAACGCAACCGCCCGCCGAGTGGGTCCCTCTTCCAGTACCTGTACGCTGACCTCGGCCAAGTCCGAGCCTGAGTCTGAGTCTTGTTGCAACATTTTGTATGCGAGCGAAATTTATGAAATACAAAAAAATAAACCTTCAATTCCTTTTATCAAAAAATAAGAGAAAAAACAGCAACGACGAAATAAAGAAAAAAAAGAAAGTGACGAATAACAAGCACACGTGAAAAAGAAACAATAGTATTATTTTTATTTTTTGGAGCGTCGGCTGAACCATGACCGACTCTTAGCCATAGTAATGCGCGATGATGCCTCAGTCGAGCCATTCGTTGCCGCCGCAGCAGCAGCACTCGGCCCGCCTCCGCCATTGCCGCTAGACTGAGCACTGGCAGCCAACGGAGAATACAACATTGGCATTCCAGCCGGGCCCTCGCTGGCAGCAGACCAACCAGTCTGCTGCAACGACTGCATTGGCTGTTGCTGTCCCATGAACGTGCTCATCTGCGGGGTGGGCATTGTTGGCATCATGGCACTGTTCGGCATTGTGGGCGTGCGCAATGGTCCTGGGCTCATCTGCGAAGCATCCAGGTTACCGCGGAAAGACCTGGTTGTTGATATCAGCGGCGGCGGACGCATGGGCGCTTTGAATTTCGGCTTGTCCACATTGTTGTCGCCGCCGCCGCTCGCCGTCAGTGCTGATATCGGCGCCAAGGATGTTTTCGCTGCCTGTTCCAAATTGGGCATGGTCACAGAAGAATTCAAGGTCTTTGCTTGGGTTCTCGGCGACATCAAAACAGCCTCCTCCTCCTCCTCCTCTTCATCTTGCACATCTTTCCCAGCCACAACCACGGGCTCCACCTCCGTCTCTGCCTCTGCCTCTGCTGCTGCTGCTGCTGTCTCGGAGCTGTACGCACGTGGCAAATCATACTCCGTGGAATCGAAATCCACGCGCTCATAAAACAGGACATACCCGGATCCAAAGTTGGGATGATCGCCAAAATAGTTTCCCAGCTCGCTCTCCTGTATAATCTCAACTGAATCGTCATCGAAAAGCACCCATGTGTCGCCACTACGCACAATAGAGATGTAGTGGCCGTGGAAGGGTCCGCCGCCCAAATGCACGACGACTCCAGCCAGCGTGTACAAAATGTCCGCCGTCTCCTCCGTAGTATTGGGTACGCGCAACTCGGTCGGGAAATTTACGCGGTAAGACAGTTTGACGTAGCGACCCAGGCCCTCATGGTACTTGAAGCGCTTCAAGTGCAGTGCCAGGATATTGGGCAGTCTTTTCAGTCGCATGCGGCGCTCAGCCTCCTGCAATCCACCACAATTGTCACAGTAAAACTTGTTGTTATGGCATAGGAGCTCGCCGGCGGCAAACTGGTTGAGACAGTGGGTCACCGAGGCATTCTCGTGGATATCCACAGAAACGTCCAAAATGCGCTCATCACGACTGGTGACGTTTTCACAGCTCAAGCACCGCGTCTCATTGGTCAACAGACCTTCGAAAAGCGTGTGGACCCAGGTTTTGCCATGGAACACATTATCGCCATGGATGGGCGCGCCGGCGCCGTACTGCAAACGCTTGTCACGGTAAATGGCCTCGACATTCTCGACAATCTCGTTTAAAATGTAATTGAGAAATTCGTGCGCGTCCTGGTGCGCGTTACTGCGGAACAACTCGTTAGTTTCCTTGAGTTTTGATACCAGGCCCTGCGGTGACAGGTTGCCAGTGCGCTGCGTGCGCGTGGAGATTTGCCAAAAAAGATCTTTGAGCTCTGTGAACATGCTGCTGGCCACCCCGTATTTGGCCGCACTCGAGACGTTGTCAGCCTGGGCTTCGATTGCTGAGCGCTCCAGCAGTGATGCCGGCGGAGCTGCTGCTGCTGCTGGTGGTGGCTGCTGCTGCACTAGGGCGGAATGTTCGCTGCTCCCGTTTGCCATCAAGTCGGCGCAGTCCAGTAGTGCGCCCACAATCTTGTGGTCCCCAGAACCATTCGCTGAATCACCCGCATCACTGCCACTCCGTCCCTTCTTCCTGCGCAACCCAGACGCCCGCTCGCGGATAGTCAGCAGCGCACGGCCCTTGCTGCTCGTGCTCGCAGCCACACTCTCCGCACCTCCGCCCTCCTGCTCCTCCCTTCCCGTCTGCGCAATTCCCAGCGTTGATGCCGACCTCTCTGCCGCCTGCAACGTTGTCTTGCTGCCACTCGATATCTCTGCACGTCTTTGGTACGGCCCCGATGCACACGTTTGTGTTCCAGGCAGGGCCCGGGGATAAGGGTAGTTGTTGACGCAGTCGCGGAATGCCCGGCAAAAGTAAAGTGACTGAAGAACTGAGCTGCAGTAACATGTGTTGCCGACGTTCATCAGTCCAAAGTATCTGTCGTCGTTATCTGGCCAGTCACTGTGCGCGGCGCCGTTGCCGCTGTTGGCCTATAAAAATGTATTCAATGCTTTAGTGCTTGTTTATATAAAAAAACAAGAGGGCTTTGCTTCTATTTGTAAGTGTAACTCATTCTGTTCAATAAACTACCGAATGCGAGTTCCCATTGCTGTTGTTTCCTCCGCCAAGGTTGCTGCTACCGCTCATCCATTTCATAAACGACATTTCGATTGTTCTGCAAAAACTTTCAGAAAAGGGGAATAAATAGATAAGGAGCGGAAAGAAGTGCTTTACAATATTTGAAGTCAAATTCTAATTCAAAGAATGAGAGGATAAAAAAATAAGCCGAGGAGCAAAACGCAAAAGAGCGCCATCAGCTCCGACAATCGTCATTATTACTGGCTTTTGGGGTTTGTGTAAAACTCAATCACGTGTAAATACAAATCGATTTGAATTGACAGTGGCACAAATTACAAAAAAAACGGGATTTGCCCACATTCAACGCACTCGTGGTATAAAACTATAAATCAAATTTGTGTCATTTTATTTTGCTTTTTTTATTTAAAAAGCAACTATATATTTTGATATACCCACATCACAACAATGGAAGCCGTCGAACGCCTGGCTAGGATTGAAGCGCTCACCGAGGACATACTTACAGACAAGCAGCTTTTGGAAGAGTATGGCCGCAAGCTCCAGGAGAACAGCCAAGCACTGGACAAGCTGGCAGAGGCAATGAAAAAGGTGAAGCCCAGTAGCCGAATGGCCACGACCACGGTCAACATGGGCGACTTTTTATCCAAGTTCCCAACACCAAGGCACACACCATGGTTCAGGGAGCACACACGGAGCTTGAAAATGCCATTGGCGAGGTCCAGCAGAGGCTAGTGAAGAAAGTCGAGCTGTTGGCCCAGCTCAAAAACATGAAATGAAATAAATAAATAAAAATGTTTTATATGGAAATAAATAAACAAACAAAAAAATAAGTGCTAGAAATATTTTATAATGTAACGGATGGCCATGAACAGGCTGGAAAAGGTCACCATGCCGCCAGGCATAAACTTTTTGCTCCTCATAAAACGGCTTCCCATGATGAGAAGAGTGCGAGGCAGACTGCAGCGGGAAGAAGGTTGTATCTGTTCGAATGAGTGGCTGCAAATTGCGTGGAGACAGCAATTAGTGCGCCAAAGACCAGCCCACTGATTAGCGAAGCTATGCTGTTGGATTTCAAAAAACCAATAACTCCGCCCAAAACGATGAGTATGCCGAAAGAAAGACCAGTGATATCGGCGACCATTTTGAATTAGCTTAAATTATGAGAAATTGTAAAAAAATTGTTTTTTTGAAAAAGAGAGCGAAATAGGGAAAAAGACGAAGCACGATTGTGATATCAAGACTGTTACCAATAATTTGATTTTGTTATTAACCGATTTTGAGCGCAAAGCTCTTTAATATTTTGCTGGTTACGTCAAATCATCGGATGGCACGCATAAAAATTCACATCTGGATATTTGGGCAGGATTACAAGCGTTGATATGTTTGACGCATTCATTTATTCGGAGTTTTCGATTTTGCTATTGTCTTGTCACATTTTTTGTGACAAAAATATCTTGTTTCTATTGTACCTCAATTTACATTGTTATAGTGACGCTTTTCAAGAAGCAGTGTACTTTTTTTTGGCTATAGTGCCAGGTACACATTTTATCTTCTCACCTTGTAACCTTTTAGGGGGTGACCCATCAGGCGGTCATTTCCAAAAGCAATGTGACAGCAATATGATGGGTATATATAGTCAATTAATTATTTAATTCACATAACTATATTTTTAGTCTCAATATATACTCAATTTACAATAACTCAGCGGCTATAGCTGCCTGTCATAGCAATAGATGACTACAAATGGCTGTTCAAAGTTTAGTGCAAAAATATTTTTCTATTTATTTTATTGTTTATAGCAGCCTAATTTTTATTACGAGGATTTGAATGTTGCTGACTCCAGCCGTGACTTCCACTCTGATAAAGGAATGGCATCGCAAGTGAAACTGGTGTCGTCATGCTTTGGCGACAAGGACTTAGAAATCAGTTGCTGCGAGTCAGTAATGCCTTGGAGAGACGCAATAATTGGCTTATCAAGCTTTGTCTCGAGAACTTGCTTGTGAGCGTCAATGAGCTCCTTCCGCAAAGAGCTTGTCTGGGCGTCCAATTGGCCGTACACAATGCGCTCAAGCTGGTTCCACCGTCTTCCGAGCCAGACAAATGCCAGCAGCGACAGGCCCAGACCACCAGTCGCAGCATACTGCAGGGGCAATTCAAAGTACACCGATGCAGTCGTGGCGCTTGCAAATGCGCTGGCGTGAATTGCCCAGAACTGCGATAGCGACCAGTGCATGTGTCTGGGGATATTTTCCAGCACGTCACTGTCTACCAGATCCTTGCGCGCAGCCCATACGTGCTGCGCTAGCACAAACTGATCTACGCAGTCGGCCTGGCAGGCCATAGCACGCAGCGCCCTGATTGCCGATTCTAGCGCCGAAGAGTCGATTGATTCAATTGCAGCAGGGTTGCGAGAAAGCATTTCCAGTTCGTTGGCCATTTCGGCAGCCACCCGGGGAATGGACTCGTTGAGACGGCCAGCGGCGTGGATCATGCCCAGATCGGCGGCTTCAAACGAGCGGTCAAGGATGGCATTGTCTATAAGGTTGTCGGCAACCTCATACACACGCATAAACAGCGCCTGCCACACTTTGCCGCTGGCGAACCACTGCTGGGTGCGATACTTGATGACACCAGCGCTGGCATCGACGGTTGTAAGATCGCCGCATTCAAAGTCTCGCTGGATAACCTTGCTGGTCGCAGTCATATGCGTAGTCTCCGCATCTTGTTGGCTGTGCGCTGACAAAAACTGCATGATTCTTGAAGAGAAAGTGGGCGACGGAATGCGTCCGTTCGAGGCAACTGTTGGCGAGCCAGGCAAAAATGGCGCCGACACATACCCGGTTTCTGCGCTAGCTATAGCAGCACTGATTGCACTGGCCAAGAGCCCGCTGTGGGCACGCTCTTTGTGCAATCTCTCCAACACAGAGCGCACATCTTCGGCAGGAGCAACGGAGAATACACCATTATCTGTCGTCGGCGATACAACCCCCAGCATCTGCAGCGACTCGCGCAGCAGACCCGAAAAAGCATCCACAGCATCGCAGCTAACCTCAAGGCCCTCCACAATAAGCACGACACCAGGGTGCAACCGCAGCGCAGCGTAAATCATCGCTGAGCTAGCCAGTGTCTGCACGAGTTTTGCACGCTCAGCAACTATGACAACGCGGTCGCAGGAGTAAAGCCAGTCAACAAACGCGTCGTTGCTTGTGCTGGATGCCTCGGCATCCATAAAACTTATGTAATCGATGTTGGCGCCCTTTGCAGAAACCACAGCATTTGAGTGTGGCCCGGAGTGAATAACGCCGACTTTGCCCCCGGAGCCGTGGCCAGTGCATAGTGTGCGTATGCGGTTGGCCCACCGAGAAAGCACCGCTGACTGTGTTGCCTCCAGCGCCGCTACCATATCGGCAGCCAGATCATGCAGCTGCGACTCTGCATTCGGCCGCTGGATAGTGGCACCAGCACTTGTTGGCTCTTCCGAAAGCAACTGCACGTTGATAAAGCGCTTCCGTATTTGGTTTGCCTGCTGCTGCTGCTGTTGTGCTCCTGGCAGCCCCCGAGTCCAAGGCCAAGTCCCCGCTGCGCTCCGGTGTGCCAATTTAGTCGACAGTAAGCGGGCAGCGGCAATTCCTGAGTGCTGCTGGAGCAATTTTGCGCGAGGAATCATGAATTGTTAATTGTAAAGGTTGTGAAAGTGAATGGCAAGGAGACGGAATGCAAGATAAAAAAGAGAGCATGAACTGAAATTCAAAAAAGAACATTTAAAAAGTCTCACGAGCGCATAATACGCTCTAAACACGCGTTGGACAAACGTGGAACCGGCTCGGCAATCAAATATAGTGAACAAAAATTTAAATTTTTGATCAACAAAAAAATACTGATAAGAACCTAAAAAAGAAAAGTCTAGTTGATGTCAGCAAGGGCCTGGCGAGTGAAGTTGGGCAGAATAAAGGCAGCGCGGTGGATCTCCGAGTTGTAGTACTTGAACTGCTTAAGCTCCTGCTCGGGCGACAGGCGGCGCAGTGGCTCCTTGAAGTTGGTCTCCTTGTCCTTGCTGCACAGGATGAAGCCGATCTGGCCCGAAGGGTAGGTCGGGATAGTGGTGTACGCGTACTCAGCGACGGGGAACAGCTTGCGCGCAAAGGTCAGGACGTTCTTGATCAAGGGCAGATGGAGCCACTGGCACTCACCCTGGGTCGACACGATGCCGCCCTCACGCAGAGCATCGCGCATCAGCTCGTAGTAACGCGACTGGTACAGGCTCTCGGCGGGGCCAACGGGATCCGACGAGTCAGTGATGATGACATCAAAGTAGTTCTTCTTGTTCTGCAAAAAGTCGAATCCGTCGCCAATGTGCACGGAGACCTTGGGGTCCTCGTAGCTGACGGCCATGCCCGGAAGATACTCCTTGGACAGGCGGATGACGGCCTCATCAATGTCGCACAGCACGGCCTCCTTGACCTGGGAGTGCTTGATGGCCTCACGCAGGACGCCGCCGTCGCCGCCGCCGATAACCAGCACGCGCTCGGGGTTGGGGTGCGAGAAGAGTGCCGGGTGGGTGATCATCTCCTGGTAGCTGAACTCATCGCGCTCGGTCACCTGGATGACACCGTCGAGGACAAGCACGTTGCCGTAGGTCTTGCTCTCAAAGATGAGCACGTCCTGGAACTTGGACTTCTCGACGTGCAGGATCTGGTTGACCTCGATGTTCATCGACTGTCCAGGCCACATGGCGCCAGACTCGCTGAACCAGCCGTTAGTAACGTTGGGATGGGTGAGCTTGGCAGGGGAGGACATTTTGGCAGGCGCTTGGCTTTGGTGGTGCTGTCTGAGTAGAAAAGATGTAGTGATGGATCGAGTGATGCTAAGATACCGCCCAGGGGATATTTGATGAAGACAAAACAAGGTGAATGGTCTTTACAAAATAAAAGAGAGGATTGAAAAATAATTGTTCGTTGCAGTTGGAAGGGAAAAAGAGGAGGGGACGTGGCCAGAACGCCGGATTTTATTCGCCCCACTTTGTCCCGAATTGAGGCTACGAGAGTTGATTTTTATTTTTTGGTGGGGTCAACGAAAAAAAATTCGAAAAATTCGAAAAATACGAACCAAACCTGATTAAAACCGGACTAGGATGGATAAAAAGAATTGCTTTATGGATGTTAAACATGTAAGACAGCTTTGGCGTTTCTCTTTCTGAATTAATGTGGGGCCTGTGAACCGAACTGAAGAGGATTTCTTTTTTACCTGCTGCCTGGTTGCTGGTTGTGTTTCGCTGGCCACCTCGCCCGTGAGCTATCGGGTGCCAAAAAAGCAAAGCAATAGAATCATAGCTGTTGCACGTGACTTTGACGTCGAGCATTCTCTTCACTCACAGTGCCATTGAAATGGGATGGGGGGTGGAAAATTCAAATGCGAGAGGGTGTAACCACAAGCATTTTTGACCTTTTATTTTGGCGCGTTCGTTTTTCCAAGTTTGGTTTGGGTTCATTTTCCTTTTTTCTTTCATTTTCTTGAGCGTTATATAAATCCGCAATCTTTTTTATTTTCCTTTTTGTCACTTTTTCCTTTTTCTCTCGTCACCACCACCACACTCCACTTTTCTCTATAAATTTATACAACAGCCCGGCTTGTTGTCATTCAAGATGGATATTATTGACGTTGACATTGGCACCCTCGACTCTTGGATTGAGCAGCTTTTTGAGTGCAAGCAGCTGAGCGAGACCAGCGTGAAGAACCTGTGCTCAAAGGCAAGTTTATTATTTATTTGAATGTCGCTTTCGAGATGACACAGATTTATTTCTATGAATGTGTTTCATGCCGTATTGCTCTTAAAATGCCAAGCAGATTGGCGGCCATGAATTTGCGAAAGGCCAAAATTGCTCCCTCTTTTTCTATTTTTCCCAAACAGGACTTTTGCCAGTTGACTCTCCGCCGCTTTCAGGCGGGCGGCGGGTGTTGTGTTGCGCTTGCAGCTGTTGAGTGCCATTCTTTCTGCATGCCTTGCAACTTTTTTTTTGCACTATTTGCGTCGGCGTACGCCAAATCCCAAAAAGAAAACCACACTTCACACTTCACTAATACCATTACAGCCAACCTTTTGCACACCGAGCGACTGAAAATGACGCACTTCCCCTTCCTCCCCCTTTTCACTCTGTAGGCCAAAGAGGTGCTCATGCGGGAATCCAACGTCCAGCCCGTGCGCTGCCCAGTCACTGTGTGCGGAGACATTCACGGCCAGTTCCACGACCTCGTCGAGCTGTTCAAAATTGGCGGCAACTCGCCTGACACAAACTACCTGTTCATGGGTGACTATGTCGACCGCGGCTACTACTCGGTCGAGACCGTCACCCTACTCGTTGCCATGAAGATCCGCTACCCCGAGCGCATCACTATTCTGCGCGGCAACCACGAGAGCCGGCAGATTACCCAGGTGTACGGTTTCTACGATGAGTGCCTGCGTAAATACGGCAACGCCGAGGTTTGGAAGCACTTCACCAACCTCTTTGACTACCTGCCCCTGACGGCGCTCATTGAGGAGCAGGTGTTCTGCCTGCACGGCGGCCTGTCGCCGTCCATCGACACTCTGGATCACATTCGCTCACTGGACCGCGTGCAGGAGGTGCCTCATGAGGGCCCAATGTGCGACCTGCTGTGGTCGGACCCTGATGACCGCTGCGGCTGGGGCATCTCCCCCCGCGGTGCTGGCTACACCTTCGGCCAAGACATCTCGGAGGCGTTCAACCACAACAACGGGCTCAGTCTGATTGCCCGCGCCCACCAGCTGGTCATGGAGGGGTACAACTGGAGCCAGGAGAAAAACGTTGTCACCATATTCAGCGCGCCCAACTACTGCTACCGCTGCGGCAACCAGGCTGCCATCATGGAGATCGACGAGAACATGAAGCACACATTCCTCCAGTTCGACCCAGCTCCCAGACGCGGCGAGCCCCATGTCACGCGCAAGACGCCCGACTACTTCCTCTAAAATACTTTTACAAGACCATTTTGGCCCGCAGCGCCAAGCTTTCTACTCCTTTTCTCTCACTTTTATTGACATTAACCCCCTATTCGCACACATTTATAAATATATATATTTTTCTCTAGAAATATTTTGTGTTTGGCACATATGGCGTATCAAGTCTATACAACGCGGGGAGCCAGCGACACAACCTTGACCCAGTTCTTGAACCGCAGCTCTGCCGAGACCAGACCCAGGATGCGGCTGCCCAGCGGCTGCTGCTGGTTGTTCAGGAGCACACACGCGTTATCGTCGAAGCGGACGTAGCGGCCATCGGGACGGCGGATCTCCTTTTTTGTGCGCACAATAACTGCCCGTCTGACATCTCCCTTGCGAATCTTGGCGGCCGACTGGCTCGCTGATGTCTTGTCTGAAATTGGCCGCGCCTTCTTCACCGAAACGACAATCTCGTCACCGACCTCGGCCCACTTTGCGTTCTTCAGCACCTTGATGCACTCAGCCACAATGGCTCCCGAGTTGTCAATGACATTGAGGCGACTTTTCATTTGGATCATTGTGAAGATTTATGTTGAATTTTTGGTATGTGAGCTAAAAAGTAGTTAAAAATAAAATAAAAAATATTGAATTGGCAAGCAGGCAGGCAAGCTTGAGACAAATGAATCGGCTCATCCAAGGAAACAGAATTTACAAGGTGTTATCACGCCCGCTGCTTATTATTTTTTTCACTTGCACTCAAAGCCAAGGGCGCCCAATGTGCGATTTCGTCCAGATCAAATCAAAGAAATGCTACTTTTTAAATTCGTCCATTTTTTCTACTTGCTTGTTGTTGAGCAGTGGGAGTCGAACCAAAGATCAATCAGCGGAAAGCGCGTAAATTATTCTATTTATTCGCATACTTTTTGGCGAATTCTACTTTTGCTTTGGAACGCGGGGGTGAAGCGAAGTTGCAAATTTTTTAAGCCAAGAGGCAGCAGGAAAGAGGGCACAAAAATAATTTTCTCACAAATACCCTCCTTCCACACAAATGCACTTTTTATACTCGCCTCCAAACTTTAAAAAGTATTTTATTTAGACATTATTACTTTATTTGCGTTTCGCTTAAATTTAGACGCACATAGAAGTTTATTAAAAAACAGAACTCGCAAGCCTTATTTTTTACTTCAGCTCCTTGTATTCTCGCTTTCATCACTTTTAGCACGCAGACACAGACGACATGGGCTGCGGAGCGTGCGGAGGAACAGAAATCGAGCATGACTCGTCTAGGGGAATATCGTACTGCACAGGGTGTGGTGAAGTGTGCGAAGAGAACACCATTGTGTCAGAGGTGACGTTCGGTGAGGCCTCCAGCGGAGCAGCCGTCGTGCAGGGCTCGTTTGTGCGCGCGGGCCAGACCAGGGCCAACATGGGCGGTCCGGGACGTCACGGCAACGGGCAAGAATCGCGCGAACTAACGCTCTACAACTCACGGCGGCGCATCCAGCGTCTGGCAACCGCATTGAACCTATCTGAGCACTACGTGGACTCTGCACAGAGGTACTTTACCCTGGCACTGAACCTCAACTTTACCCGCGGCCGACGGTCCACGTACGTGTCAACGGCCTGCCTTTACATTGTGTGTCGTCTGGAGAAGGGCAGTCAGATGCTTATTGACTTTTCAGACATTCTGCAGGTGAGCGTGTTCAAGCTTGGTGCCACATTCGCCAAGCTCGTCAATGTGCTCAACCTGCAGCTGCCGATTGTCGACCCGTCGCTGTACATTCTGCGGTTTGCGTCGATGCTTGAGTTTGGCGACAAGACGCAGCAGGTCTGCAACGACGCTATTCGTCTGGTGCAGAGAATGGACCGTGATTGGATCCGCACAGGCCGTCGGCCCTCAGGTATCTGCGGCGCCTGCTTGCTTGTTGCCGCGCGCATGCATAACTTTCGTCGCACACAGAAGGAGATCATTAGGGTGGTTAAGATTGCCGACGGGACACTGCGCCGCCGTCTGGATGAGTTCCGCAATACGCCGTCGGGCAGCCTGACGGTTTCTGACTTTAGGAGTCTGTGGCTCGAGCAGTCGGCCGACCCGCCGGCCTTCATCAACAGCCGGATGAATGCGCGAAAGGCCATTCTGGCGCAGCACCGCCAGGCTGAAGGCCCACAGAGCCGGATGCTGAGGGCGCTCGACAGCATTGCCGAAGACAACGAGGATGGTGAAGATAACGAGGACGCTGAGAGCGCCATCGACGATGATGCGTTCAACAACACTGTCGACCAGGCGTTCCAGCAGGAACTCGAGACCTACCTGCATGACAGCTCGCTGAAATTTGTTACCTCGCAACTGGCCGACGATGACTTTAACATTGACGTCAGCACGTGGAACGAATTTGACGATGACGAGGTCCGCAACATCATGCTGACTGAGGAGGAAGTCAAGCAAAAAACCGAAATCTGGGACCGCGAGAATAAGGAGTTCATGGAAGAGCGTGAGCGCAAGCGCATGGCCAAGGAGGCCGATAGTAGCGGGCGCAAGCGGCGCCGATCGACGAAAAAGAAGGTGGTCATTGCGGGCGCTACGCCGCTCGAATCGGCACAAAACATGCTCGCTATGCGGCGCTTGTCAAAGAAAATCAACTATGATGTACTGGGGAAGCTGTTCGACAACACCAGCGCGCCCAAGCCAAAGACTGAGGGCAACCGCGCCACAATGATTCCGTCGGCGGCGCCCTCGCGCATGATGTCTGTGGCGGGCACTCCAGGCATGCTCTCGGGGTATGCGACGCCCTCGCAAGGCTCGGTAGCTTCGCCCACGCAGGTGAACGGCTACGATATGTCTGGTTTGCCTGCGGCGCTTGCTGGAATCGCCGGCAAGGATGGCGGCGCGGATGTCCTTGAGGAGACCATTGTTTATGAGGAGGGCGACCATGACCCGCAGAGCACGGCTGTTAACCTTGCCCAGGTTGCGGATGACGATGATGAGTATGATGACTACGAGGAAGACGACTACGGCGAGGTCGAGCAAACATACGGCGATATGTCTGATTGAAAAATATATTCATTCTCTTCAAAAAATCACCCAAATTGCTTGGTACATAAAGCGCACCAAGTGCAAAATTGCAAATAAAAAATTCAGAGTCGGCATTATGTTTTTCCGATTTCGGGTATATATTCTTTCAAAACAATTATAAATTTTCAACATTTATGTCATTTCAAGTATGCTTACTTTATTTGGCTATTTAGTTATTACTTTTTTCCATTGAACAGTGAACACTGCGTCTTTAACTTTTGTTCTTTTGTTCTTTTGCGACCAACGGAATGTAGAATGTGCGCCACCAATTATTACAAAGCGAATGATTATACCACGAGAGCAAATGTAATTTTGTTGATCAGTGCGGCTAATGGGTAGGCGCAGTCAGTTTTAACGCGCACTATCGTCTCATAGTAAGCTGCCCAAATTCATTCATCAACGAAATACACATTCATAATTTGTCATACATGCATTTGCGTATGAAATAAATAGTCTATTGACACACTTGATAGTTTGCAAATTTACACGTGGGCACTAGCCTCTATTTTGTAATATATTTATTGCGGAAGAAAAGTTTTTTTATAAACTAATTGTAAATGCAAAAAAACCACGAGTGCAATAAAGCGTATAATTTCTTTTTGAGTGCGGGTATATAATTATCAGCAGCCATTTTGCTTGATGTTATTTTGTTTGCTAATGTCACATGTGCTTTATGACTGCATAGTTTCTAAATAACATTTTAGAATTATAGGCGTGTAGCACAGATTACTTGATTGAAAATATGCAAGCTTCCACAATAAAATTGTAGTTGATATGGCATTGGAAGTGCACTTTTTATTGTAAGTTGCTTGTTTTTTGGACAATAAATGTATAAATTGCCATGTTCAAACTCTGTACATTATTCAAAAAATTATGGAATTGTTTACTAAAATTTCAGACTTTACTCATATTTGAACGCCTATATCTAAATTAATTTAATATCCATTATTTTTAACGTTTTATTTTTTATTTTTAGTATTTTAATTAACTTTAATCTTGCACATTTTGGTGTACTAATTGCACTCGTTTTCACATATATATTAAAAATTTAAATTATTAATAAGATATTTGCCGAGCATGCTGTCGCGACCAACGCACCTGCTGCTAGCAGCGCTGTGTTTTTTTATTACTTCGAAGCGCATATTCTGCCAAGCCGAACCTCTAGCCATGCGCCAGGCCCAGGTGCAGCGTGCGTGGGCCGAATACCTTCTCACTAACGATGGAATGTCGGAGGACAACCAAGATTTAGCTCTGTCAGCAGTACTGGCGGATGCGTCGTCGCCAGAGCCTTTGCAGCAGGTCTCTGGCCATATTCGCCAGAGCATCTATCAAGATTACTACTTTGATCAGAAAGTAGACCACTTTGGGCTGCGTGACAACTCCACGTTCAAGCAGCGCTTCTACATCAATAGAGCTTCATACGTTCCTGGAGGGCCAATCTACCTGTTTAATAGCGGAGAAACCCCGGCTTTACCCTCGTATCTGACCGGCGGTCAGCCTTATATGTTAGCAAAAGCAACTGGTGGCATGCTCATCATCATGGAGCACCGGTACTACGGCACGTCGTATCCAGTCAGCGACATGTCCGGGCCCAACATGTTATACCTGACAATTGAAAACTCGTTGGAGGACATTGCACACTTTGTGCGCAACGCGCCAAAGTTTGTCAAGGACACTATTGGCGTAACCATTAGCCCGCAGTCCAAGTGGGTGGCCACTGGCGGCTCGTATTCGGCCAACATTGCCGTTTGGTTAAGGCAAAAATACCCAGAGTTGTTCCACGCAGCGTATGCGAGCTCTGCGCCAATACTCGCACTTGCCGACTTTTACCAGTATGATCAGGTTGTCGGGCGCGCACTTCCCTGCGCCCAGAACATCTCCGATGCGATTGTCACCCTGGATTCCATTTTGGACAGCAAAAACGAGTTGCTGATCTACAGATGGAAGCAAGCATTTGGCCTGGAAGCGCTCAGTGACAACTCGGACTTTGCCGGCGCGCTGACCGATCAGCTGTCCAACACAGTGCAATACTACATGCCGCCAGCCAAGGGCAGCAACGCCCCAGATTCCATCGCCACGCTGTGCAGCTGGTTCAAGCACCCAGAAAACATCCCGCTGCAGAACCTGGCGGACATGACTGCCGCCTACATAAGAAACAATGGAATCAACCCAGTGTTCGCATACACCTCGAACTCGGGTGCCAAAAACACAATGCTCTACCAGGATGGTCGCTCGTGGTTTTACCAGACGTGCACGCAGTTTGGGTACTGGCAGTCGGCCCCGCGGGCACCGCTCCGCCGCCTGCGGTCCAAGTACATGACTGCCGAATGGCAAAACCGACCATGCCGGGAGTTCTTTGGAGATGATATTCCAAACCAGCCAGATACTACTAGTATCAACAATAAATTCGGCGGTCTTTTCCCTAATGTTACCCGCGTGGTTTTTGTGAACGGGCTGATGGACCCGTGGAGCGAGCTGTCGGTTGCTTCTGATCCAGGCATCGCCATGAAAATTTCCGAAGGAAATCGCAACGTCGTCATCACCATGCCCAAGGCGTCGCATGTCACCGATTTTTACTTTTCGTCCAACAGAAACGACTTTGGCGTGGACATTGCGCGAAAAAGGATTTTGGCGGCTATCAAGTACTTTTTGACCCAGTGAGTCATCCGAAACGAGGGGAGTATCTTGTGCGCGTCCCAAATTGTGTCTTGCAAATCAAAAACCAAGGTTCTCTAAATTATTTTTGTTTAAATATATTTTTTTACACACCCCTCATTTTTCAGTTTCTCAATATCACTCCAAAAAACGTAGGCGCAATGACTGCCGATTTTCTAGGTCTTTCTGGGGTTCATGTGTTTGTGACTGGTGCCTCGGGCGGCGTGGGTCTCGCAACTTCGCGCGCATTCCTGGAGCAGGGCGCCAAGGTAACTCTACACTACAACACCACCAGCACTACACTCGCACCCCTGGTAGCCGAATACCCAAGCACCACATGCATGGTTCAGGCGCGCATTGACGACGAGGCTGAGATCGAACGGGCATTTGCGCAGGCAAACTCTGCACTGGGCCCCGTGCAAGTGCTGATCGTCAACCATGGGATCTGGCCGGCCAAGGACATCCTGCTCAAGGATATGAGCCTGGAACACTGGGGCCACACACTAAGCGTCAACCTGACGGGAAGCTTCCTGGCGATCCGCTCATTTATGCAGCAGCTGGTTCACTACCGGGTGCAGGACAATGTGGCTGTGGTGATGATTGGCTCGACAGCAGGCAAGTTCGGCGAGTGGTACCACGCCGACTACGCGGTGACAAAGTCAGCGATGATGGGTGGGTTGACGCTGAGCCTGAAGAACGAGATTGTCCAGTTCTGCCCTCGCGGTCGCGTCAATACTGTGGCGCCCGGATGGATTCGCACGCCCATGGCTGAGCCAACGCTGGCGAACAAGCAGGTGGTTGAGCGGGCCTTTGCGACGTCGCCACTGAACAAGATTTCGGAGCCCGAGGACGTCGCCCGCTGCATTCTGTTCCTGGCCAGCGAGCGCGCTGCGGGCAATATCACTGGGCATGTAGTCGACGTGAACGCTGGGATGGAAGGCCGCATCATCAACCCAGTCACCGTACTACCCAAACTTTAACGATCAGTTTTCCGATTACCAAAATATTTAATCACCCGATACCAATCACCTTTTGCCTGTTCAGTTGGTCCATGACGATAAGCTGAAAGCGCATGCCTGCAGCCGATGATGCAATCTGGGCCATCCTGGCAAGTCGATAAGGCTCATTTTACACTTCACTGTAACAAAATAAAAACCCTTATTTTATTTGCACTTTAAACTGCTTAATTCCATTTTTTATAATTATATTTAAAATTCAGTATATCGCTCTACTTTTTTCTACCCTTTTCTATCCTTTTCTACTTTTATAAATTGCGAGGGTCGAGCCAAGACGCAGTCAAACGCTTGTTCTAGTTCAGCCGCTGTCAGTCCTTTATTTTTTAAAGAATGTCTCAAATTTACAGCCGAATCTGTTTTGAAAACGTACGCACGGCTGGCCGGAGGGGCGCCAGAATCAGCACACTAGTGCCTGTCACAGCTACGTCTAAGGTGAGCACTAGGTCCTACAGCATTGCACTCAGCAAAGTGGTGGGTGGGAGCCAGGTTTTGGGAACAAAGTTTCTTTTGCTAGACCAGCAGCAGCGACATGTGCTTGTGTCGTCAAGCGCACTTCCGGCTACAGGTGCCAGAAGGTGGTTCCAGAGTTCTGTGGCTTCGCAGAAAAAGAAGGGCGGCAAGTCTGACGATAACGACGATCCCGAAAGTGGCGACACGCCAAAGAAGGAACAAAAAAAGAACGATGCGGACAAAAAGGTTGCCGACGAGGCTGATGAGAAGGGCAGCCGGCGTCGGCGGGCCCCGCGGCGATCTGAAAACGAGAAGGCTGCAGCAGACAATGGTGGCGACGCCAGCGGCGCCCAGGTGCAGCGTGATCCTCTGACGCAGTTGAAGCGTGCCGTCGGCGTGGCTGATTACGCGCAGGGTCAGCAGTCGTTCATCCCTGACAACTACCCAAACGTCATGATGCTCCCGATAACTAGGCGGCCACTGTTTCCCTCGCTGTACAAGTCGATCCAGGTGCAGGACCCGCAGGTTATTGGCGCGCTAAGGGAGCTGGTCGATCGTGGCGAGCCCTATGTGGCCACATTTATGCTCAAGGACGACGAGAAGGATGTTGACGCGATCAAAAAGACCAGCGAGGTGCACGAGATCGGCGTGTTTTCGCGCATCATGTCTATTTATGTGTCGCCCAACCCCGAGGACAAGCACCTCACAGTTGCGCTCTACCCCTGGCGCCGCGTCCGTATGAAGCGTATCTTGGGCAACGCTGACCCCGCGGCCAGGGCTGCGACGGAGACCGATGTAGACAGCCTGTTGGAGGCCCCCAAGTCCAAAAGCGTGACTGGACCCAGCGGCACCGAGGCTATTGATGCCAGCAAGGTGCTCAATTCCATTAAGAGCGACTACGACTTTACAGCCATCGAGGTTGAGAACGTCGAGGACGAGCCGTACGACGCCAAGGACGCGACAATCAGTGCCACCATGTCCGAGATTGTCTCAGTTTTACGCGAAATTACCACAATGAACCCCATGTTCCGCGAGCAGATCCACCACTTTGCCAGCGCACAGGTGTCAAAGGCTGTATTCGAGAACCCGTCCAAGCTGGCTGACTTTGCGGCCGCCCTGTCGGGCGGGAGCTCTGAGGAGCTGCAGGATATCCTCAGCGACCTGAACGTTGCAACTCGTCTGGAGAAGGCACTCGTGGTGCTCAAGAAAGAGCTGATGAACGCGCAGCTCCAAAACAAGATTAGCAAAGACGTTGAGGCCAAGATCTCCAAGAGGCAGCGCGATTTTTATCTGATGGAGCAGCTGAAGGGCATCAAGCGCGAGCTGGGGCTCGAGAGCGACGGCAAGGACAAGCTCATCGAGCAGTTTAAGGCCAAGGCTGAGGCTCTGCAGATGCCGACCGAGGTCAAAAAGGTGTTTGACGAGGAGGTTAGCAAGCTTGCTCACCTGGAGCCCGCGGCGTCCGAATTCAATGTGACGCGAAACTATCTGGACTGGCTGACGCAGATTCCATGGGGCAAGTATTCGGTCGAGGACTACGACCTTAAGCGGGCAAAGGTGGTCCTAGACGAGGACCACTATGGCTTGGAGGATGTCAAGCAGCGAATTCTCGAGTTTATCGCCGTCGGCAAGCTGCGAGGCGCTGTGCAGGGCAAGATTCTGTGCTTTGTGGGGCCCCCTGGCGTCGGCAAGACATCGATCGGCAAGAGCATTGCGCGATCGCTGAGCCGGGAGTTTTTCCGCTTCAGTGTGGGCGGTCTGACAGATGTGGCTGAGATCAAGGGTCACCGCCGCACGTATGTAGGTGCAATGCCCGGAAAAGTGGTCCAGGCGCTCAAGCGCGTGCAGACCGAGAACCCACTGCTGCTGATTGACGAGATCGACAAGCTTGGCCGCGGCCATCAGGGCGATCCGGCGTCGGCACTGCTCGAGTTGCTCGACCCCGAGCAGAACAACGCATTCCTTGACCACTACATGGATGTCCCTGTGGACCTGTCGCGGGTCTTGTTTGTATGCACAGCCAACGTCACCGACACTATCCCCGGCCCGCTGCTTGATCGCATGGAAATAATTCGCCTGAGCGGCTACCTGGCTGACGAGAAGCTTTCGATCGCGCAAAAGTATTTGGCTCCCCAGGCCAAGGAGGCTGCCGGTCTGGAAGGCTCGTCGGTTGTGCTATCTGACGAGGCCGTCGATGCCCTGGTGCGCAACTATTGCCGCGAGAGCGGAGTGCGCAACCTTAAAAAGCACATCGAGAAGATCTACCGCAAGGCAGCACTCAAAGTCGTCGAGAGTGGGGTCGCCGTGGATGCGCCTCAGCTGGTCGATGCAAAGTCAGATGCCGCCCCGGAAGCTGCTGCCGATACTAAGACAGAGGAGAAAGCCGACTCTGCCCCTGCCCCGACCACAATCGCTGATGTGCTTGACCAGCCTGGCGAAAAGACACCTGAGGTTGCCGACAAGAAGGAGAAGGCACCGGCAGCCCTGCCGCAGCGGATGATCATTCCCGAGTCCTACTCACTGGAAATCACCGTTGATACGCTGAAAGAGTACGTGGGCCCGCCAGTGTTTGAGTCCGACCGTATGTACGACAACACGCCGCCAGGCGTGGTGATGGGCCTGGCGTGGACCAGCCTCGGCGGATCTGCGCTGTACATTGAATCGGTGGTCGAAGCCACGATCTCCAGCGATAACAACGATGTCAGCGGCGACAGTGGGCAGCACGGGCGCCTGCATACGACTGGCCAGCTCGGCGACGTCATGAAGGAGTCGTCGGTTCTGGCATACACGTACGTGCGCTCACTGATGAACCGCCAGCACCCAGAGAATAAGTTCTTCAGCAAGAACATCATCCACTTGCACGTTCCGAGGGCGCGACGCCTAAGGATGGTCCGAGTGCCGGTGTCACCATGACTACAGCACTTCTGTCGCTGGCTTTGAACAAGCCCATTCACCCTGACGTTGCAATGACCGGCGAGCTCACACTTACCGGCCGCGTGCTGAAGATTGGCGGTCTGAAGGAGAAGACCATTGCAGCGCGTCGCTCGGGTGTTAAGCGGATTCTGTTCCCCAAGGCCAATACAGCAGACTGGGAGGAGCTGCCGGCAAATGTCAAGGAAGGCCTTGAGGGATTTCCGATTGAGTGGTATGGGCAGATCCCGCCGCTGGTTGGACTTGCCGAGCCATCAAAATAGACATGTTTGACTTTTTTTACAATATTCGTTTCCTTTTTCAATTTCCATTTATTACAACTCATTCTTTTATTTTACTCCAACAATGATTTTGGTTGAATTTTCAGTTTTTTAGCATTGAACATTTTAACATGTTGCAAACTGCTAGCGGCTCAGAAAGTATACGAAGCAAAGCGAGTTGGTAATAAAATCACTTTCAAGTAAATAAAAAGTAATAAATATATGCACACATGTATGTATTTTTAAGCTATTATCGATGGTAAAAACAATGTTAATTTGGGGCCGTCTACACGATGTTTCCAATTGTCATTTAAATATTTGCATTCGCATTGGCATTAGCTTGATTTCTACTTGTAAGTAGTCGTATTTTGTGTCGATAATTATGATAGTATTATACGTATTGATTAATCAGTTACTTTTATCGTTATCATTATTGATACCAAATCTAAATTTCCTACATTTAAAAATGCACGTTATATTGCGTGCAAAAAAAGCCAATTCGTAAAACTATAAACAATTGACAAATAATCTCAATTGGAATATGTATATTGATTTTGCATATTTATTTTCAAGTTTAAAAAAGCATAATAGAAAATGTTCAATTGTACTCCAACGCTGCCGACAATGAGTAGGCTATAAGAGACAGCTCGCTCAAATCGCAGTCACAATACAAAAGTGTAGTTTGGGCAACTCTGCACGAAAAGTTGAACGTGCCGCCAACGTGGTCCATGTTTATAATTCTGGTTTCTAATGATCCGTCCTTGTTTATTAACACATGTATTTCCGCATCTGGCTCGCTGATTGTGGCTATAGTCAAGCCTTGTTTGCACATAATTAGCAAATAGCAGTCCGTGTGGTAAACATACGAGGGCAAATTGAAATCGTGCAAAACATCTACTTTTTCCCATTTGGTCTTGAATTCTAGCTCCGGAATGAAGCACTGAATGTAAATAGGATAGTAATACGTGTTCCAGACTCGGGCCATTAGTGCTGGTTGTTGTAAGAAATAAATACTGAGAAAAAAATTGATACAGAGACAAAGCAGAGCAAAGTTGTTTTTATACATTGCAACTGCCACTCGAAAGACAAATAATCCGGCGACCATTATAACACATTCTTACTATTCGAATATTGTTGTCAATCGTAAATTGCCATCATCATATTACATCTATTCAAGCACCAACAATACTATATTATTCGATACAAGTGATATTTGCCAAACAATACATGGGGTAAGAGAAAGAAAAACAAAGTCGAGATAAGAAATATAGAAATTGGACAACAATAAAAACGCTTACAAAATGGCGATAAATGAAAAAATATTGTGGAAAAAAGAGGGATGAGGATAGAGGGGGGGGTGGCGTAGGACAAGGTTAAGTCAGTGAGAAAAAGTGAATAAAAATACGATGGCCCGTTGTCACTGAGCGGGCTTCATAAACGCAAAGCAGGTGTAGAAAGAAAAAAACACACATAATAGCTTTTTTTAGTTTGCATGGACAAGCACCCGAGCAATGTCGTCCAGCTCGCATTCTAACGAATCTAGACGGCGACCAACACCTTGAGAGACACCGAGGATATCATCGATTGCCGCCTGCGTGTCGCTGTTTGCCAGTTGTAACTCGGTCACATGGCGCTGAATATAGTCGTAGGCATCGCTTTGGGCGGCTGCAGCAGCAGCCGTTTGCTGAATTGGGGCGGTCACGCCGAGACCCTGCATGTCCTTGAGGAAAGACTGGTAGAATGAGGTTGTGGTCGCGCTGATGTCATGCATGTCGTTCCAGCCGCGCAGAATTACCAGCCAGTCGTCAAGTGACAGCTCATCATTGGCAAGCGACACTATGGAAAGGCGGTTAGCGTTCAAAATGCTGGTGGAATTCGACACAATGCTCGCACGAGATAGCACCGAGTCGCGGCTGCTAGAGTCTTGAGCGAGCGATGCAGCACGGCACTACTGAACACTGAGGCAGCCGCGCCGCCAGCGACAGCAGCAGCAGCTGCAGTGCTGCCAGCAGCCACCGAGCCTCGGTCGTCGGCCTCATTGTGGTGGATGGATGCAGTGTCTGAGGAGCTGGTTGGTGACAATGGCTCTTCTCCTTCGGCCTCGGCAGTCACGCTCCTCTCCTGGCTGTCATTTTCAGCAGCATCTGATGTGTTGCCCTCGCCCGCAAAGGTGTCTGATGATGGGCGCAAAGTGGATGCGCTGTGGCCCAGCCCTTGCGTGAGGAGGTTGGTAGCAATGACGGGCTCGGTCGGGGTAGTGCGCATGAGCACATCGCTGGAGGTAGCGAGCGGCTGGCGAAGCTCATCGGCCGGATGCTGGCCAGAGTCGGTCTCGACGTAATCACGAGTGCTTGCCGAGCGCAAAAGAGCGCTGCGCGTTTGCGAGGGGGCCCTCGACACCTGGTAGTCGTTGTCAACCACCGAGCCGTGCGCTGATATCTGCACTGTGTTGCGCTTGGCCCTGTTGACTGCGGTGTCTGATGGACGCGATTTTGGTGGCTGGATGTTGCGAAGCAAGCCCTGTACCACCTTGCGAGAGTCGGGCAGCAAGTCGCCGGCATCGGCATCGGCATCAGCATCAGCATTGGAATCGGAAAGGTCACCAGCGCTGCTGCTGCTGCTGGCTTCTACAAGGGGCTGCTCGTCACCAGACTCGTTAGGTGCCTGCTCACGAGATGAGTAGGATGCGGACAGTGCCTTGAGCTTGGTTGCCCGCTTGGCTGAGCCATTTGCGGTGCCACCGGGGTTTTGAGCTGCCGCCGGGTCGGTCGGCACATAGTTCGACTGGCCGGCGGATGGCCCAAATGAGGATATTCCCTCGTCGGCAGATGCGGAGATAGATGTCCGTAAGACATTGTGCGGCCCAGTTTCCAAACTCATGTACGGGTCGTCCTCGGCATTGACGCTCTCCGGAAGCAGCTGGGACCGCGGCGCCGACCTGTTCGCCAAAACAAATGTGCACACGTTGGGATTGACGCTTCCATATTCGGGCAGCCAAGCAGAGTTTTGCTTGCGCAGGCTGTCGAATAAAGAGGCAACTTGCATGTCCGCGGTGAGGGCAACCAGCTCGCGCTGCTGAATCCGCGCATAAATTGCGAGGCTCTCACTCATTGCTTGCGTCAGGCCAAACACCACTAATGCGCGGTGCAGAACCTCGCCAAACAATTCGTCAAAGAAAATTGTGACGATGGCCTCGGAGCTGCCGAACGTATCATTGTGGACGATGCGCACGGAGTAATTTCCGGCCTCTACAGACTCGTGCGAAGCGTTCATCCGGTTCAAAGCACCCGACAGCGAGTCGCCATCGTCAGATGCGTCGTTGGATGGGTAGTAGTTTGGATTGCTCGGACCCACGTGCGAGTACATTGAACTATCACGGTGTCCAGAATACATGCTATCGGCCATCGACGAGGGCCGGATATCGAGGCTGACGCCAGCGGCAGTCGGCGCTGAATGGGCTGTGTCTGAGGCCGAATAGATGCTGCTGTGAACAGGGCGGCTCTCAATTTCGCTGACTTCATCGTCATCAAGGTCAAGGTCAGAGTCGTCCAAGTGCTCGCCAGAGATCTGGCCCATGTGGTTGGGGGCAAGGCTGATGCGGCGGCCGGCCATGCTGCCGCTCGCCTGCACAGGGTCGTTAGCAGTGGATGCAGATGCTTTGGCCGCCTCTGGTGCGTCTTGTGAGCCATAGCCTCCAGAGTTTCCGGCATTGGAGCTATAGTAGTAGCTATAATCACCACTGTCGTCGTCCAATTCAGCTTCGTCATGGTCAATCTCGACCTGGGAGGGCACGACGCGCCGGTCATCGTCTTCAATCTCGTCCTCAATCTCGTCCTCCTCCTCATCGTCTTCGTAATCGTCATAGTAGTCGTCTTCCTCTTCCTCGTCGTCATCAGAGTCCGTGTTGTTAATAAATACCTGGGTGACAAGCTTATCGTTGAACTTGACCCGGCGCGCCTCTGCATTGGGCACTGTGGGTATGCGGCTGAGAACTATGTGCTCGGGGTCGGGCTTGCATAGCTTGATGTTCTTTCTGCGGTTGACGCGGGCCAGCTTTCCAAACGCTGATTCAATGTTGTCTGCCGGAATATAGCCCATTTGGTTGTCGCGCAGGTTCTGCACTAGCCACCAGTACGAGTTTGAGTCATCGAGCAGCGTCAGCTTCTCACCCTCGTCGACGGTCACTTGGCCGTCAACCATTTGTGGAAAGTGGAACAGCGCGTATACGTAGCTAAAGTCGACATCTTCGTCGACCAAGGACGACACGGACTCGTTATCGTCCGAGACATTGTCCGGGTCGGTGGGCACACCGTCGAATTCGAGGCCTTGGAAGTTCATGGATGTGTGAGTTGTTGAATGTTGTACAGTGAAAAAGAAGGAAATGCGGTATTGGCTGGCACGTAATAATGAAAAAGAGAGATAGAGAAAAAGAGAGCCGTATGTTGTGTGCAAAGAGGGCCAAAATAAGAATTAGTAATATAAAAATAAAAACGCGAAAGAATAAAAAGGGACGGGTTTTGCACTATATTTTCAGGAAGAGAGCAGAAAGGGTGGTCGAATCTGGGGATAAAAAAAGCCCGTATTTCTTCACACAAAGGGACTAAAAATGAAAAATCGAAAAATCGAAGGAAAAAAAGAGAATGCGCATCGGTGCGGCCAAACTATGCGAATGCAGCTTCAGTGAAGCCGATTTGGATGCGGAACCGTCTATAGTTGGGACCAGTTCGGATTGACAAGAAACACATTGTCCTCAGCTTAGTATTTTTTGACTTGTCTGGCAACTCTGGGCAAGCAACATAGCCTATATTTTTGCCACAATTCTAGTGGCAAAAGGGTGCGAGGCCGCACACAATGTTACTTCTCCTTTTGGAAGAAAATGCAATTGTTTAAAAACAGTAACATGCCTTTGTCTTTGTCTTTGTGATGACATTTGCGTTCTTTGAGTTGAAACATTAAGGCAGTGAGCCAACACCCGGGCGGGCATACTTCGCGGGCAAATGCAGATTCGCAACCCCTCCCTTCCCTCCCCGCCTTTCCCTTTCTGATTCCACTTTTCTGGGATGGGAATAACACGCCAAAGCATGGCTGTGTGTTCATAACCACCCCCTGGCTATTAAATTTGAATCAAAACACAAAAAACCCGGAGATTAGCGTGTGGGGTGACGACATGCAAAGCGCGGCTTTGTGTGAAAGGTAGAAAGACACGCGGTCGCCAAGACATTTCTCTCTCTTTGAGTTGGCATTGTAAGCGTGTTTATAATGCAAGCAGGTACCACTTTTATGTTCTTGTTTAGGAAAGAAACAATACAATAAGGAAACTGCCATGCATGCATGGCCACGTTTGACAACAAGACCATCAGTCTTTTTTACTATCCATCGCAAGCAGGAGGCAGTCAGTTTTTTTCAGTCGCTCACTCTCCCTCCCTCTCATATCTCTTGTAGACGGAAGCCGATGATTTCTTGTTTTCCTTTCAATTCGCTTTTCTGCTCATCATATCTGAAAAATAAATAAATAAATAATCCACATCGACGTTTTTTCAACATTATCTGAACTGCTCGCACACCGACGCACCTATACAAGCACATAATTATTTTCTCGCACCCACTTATACCCACACAAATTCACACAGCTGATAGCGCAATGGTACGTATTATTTACTGTAAACTCGTTTTTTTTATTGCAGCTCCCTCTATTGCTCTGGCTTGACTCCTATTTTTCCTTTAAAAGCTCAAGGCACTAGATCACCGGCCCCCCTCTCTCCTGTGCCCAATTTTGGCTGGACCTGTTTCCCAAACCTGTTTTGTGCGGTTTTAGGGAAACACTCTCATTTATTAAACCGGTTGATCAGCATGCATGTCGCTCCTAATCAGGCGTTTTTTAATTACTTATTTGGTTATTTTTGGTCCTATAGAACTCATACCAAAACTCACAATCCCAGGACCTTGGTCCCTGGAAGCACCAGCCGAACCAGCGCAGGCGGCGGAGGCAATTACAGCCCCAGCCGCAGCCGCAGCCACAGCAGCCAGACTTTGGAACCAATACCGATGACGATCACAAGCCACTGAGCGAAATGGCAGCACACGGCTTCCCAGCCCAGCAACAGCAGCAGCAACATCACCAGCGACAACCATCTTATCAGCATCAGCATCAGCCGCCACATATGCAAATGCAGATGTATCCACAACAACACTATTCACAACAGGCGTATCCACAGTACGACCATTACCACCAGCCACAGAACTATGCTCAACCGATCGATCCCCAGCAGCAGCTGGAGCTTGAACTTGAACAGCAGCAGCAGCAATTCCAGCAGCAGTTCCTTCAGCAGTATCGCCTGGTGCAGGAGCAGCAATACCAGGGCAAGGGCCAGGCTGAGTGGATGCACGAGGGATTTGTTGGCCACCACGAGCTTGACAACACTCCCTACTCTCTGGGCTTCCAAAGCACACCACACAACCCGAACTTGGGAACTCAGTATGCTGCGCCGATTGCAGCGCAATCCGATGCCGCCTCGAATTACTCGCCACTGGTAGTTGGAGACGGCGGTTCGTCTCGCCGTAGCAGCGGGCGGCCTTGGACGAACAGTAACAACATACACAGCCAGCAGCCAAGCGTCAATCATTTAGAGATCACCAGCAAAGCATTGCACTCTGATGGTGTCGCTGCGTCAGAGGAAGACTCAAAGAGCGAAGGGTCGGCGTCCGAATCATCCGAATCATCTGAATCGTTCGCGTCAAACTCTTCCGACGAGTCAATATACAGGGTGAGCAATGTTACGAAGAAGCCTTTATATGGTGACATTGGCCAGAAGCTCAATTTTAAGACAAAGACAAAACCAAAGACAAGCGCTGTCTCGAGGGTGCCCTCGACAGCATCAAATGTCAACAGCGCCAGCAACTATTCCCTGGCACAGACATCAAAGCAAGACACGCGCAATCGGAAGCACCTCGCTGCTGTGTCTGGATCATTTGCCTCACTTAGCAGAAATGATAACAGTCACAACGATACCGATAGTGGCGGCAGCAACAGTAGCGACGACGACGTACCCCTGTCGGTCATCTCCAACAGCACTGTTCCCAGCGGGGAATCTCTGGCTGCGGCTGTGCGCCGCACGAAGAGCACCGCACCGACTGTCATAGGATCTCACCAGCGTGTGCCCGACTCTGTAGACAACAGCGATCTCTCCATCCAGCGAGGCAGCACAAAATCACGCAGCCTGCTTGTTCGTACGAGGGGCATTTGCCAGCAGGGTAAAATAGATACAGAGCTGCTGCGGTTGGCCAAGCCTCTCGAAATCGTAAGGGGCACGGTGAAGCAGGACCAACCGCAGGTCCTTGGGAGTGACGATGAGGATGCACCCCTCGACAGGCTCAAGGCAGAGCTCGAATCGGGGATCAGACCTGTCCCTGACAGCCACAGCAATTCCGAGTCTGAGATTGCAGCAGCCAGCTGCGCATCGCCCAGCACAAGCGCTGCTGCGTCTCGCACGCACTCGCGCGCGCATTCACAGAAGCAGCAGCCGCCAGCACGCCCGCTTCCAACATTGCCAGTCAAGCAGGATGAGCTCACAGACGAGCCGTCATCCACGGATGTCGCTGGTAACGAGTCGGACGCAGCTAGCCACAACTCCAAAGAAAACGAGCAGAACGCGCTGTCAAGAGAATCGAGTGTCAAAGAGAAGCCGGCCGCGAAAGACGTGAAAACAAGGCGTTCGGCCGGATACCTGCCAACCGGAATGACTCTCCCAGGCCTGCCTGTTAAACAGCCCAGCTCAAGGCCGCGTGCCGCTGTGCAGTACGTCGCGCTGGCAGACATTGTGGAGATCACCAAACAAACGGCAGAGTTTGATATGGAAGCTGACATAGAAGCTGAAGACGACGGATTCGACGATGAAAATGGCTTTGCCAATAGCACCGAATTGCTGCGCCGGAGGACAATCAAGGCCGCTGGCGGTGTCAACAGGTTTGATGGTTGCAACGGTGCGACCCGCTCTGTAGAATTGCACTTTGACACTCCATCATCCAGCAGTGACTCAATAATGGAGATACTGCGCGCCGGGCCTGTTGAGCTGCTAACTGCGTCGACCGATTACTCAGGCTCCAAGGCAGTTGTCGATTGGGTGGTTCCTGAGGACTATGGCGATATAGACCAGCTGCTGACCGATCTCGACGGCATTATGAGCGGCAGTCTGGCAGCTCGCAAGCGCTTCTCGCTCGCGCTCATGCGCCGGGGCCTAGCCATCAGCAACGGGCTGGTTGAACCTGTCGACTACAGCGGACAGAGCGATCACCTTGACTGTGGGGATACAGAGGCTGAGCCCAAACATATTATCGAGTTCAAGCCGCTAGAGATTTCTGATTTCACCACGGGCTTGGAGGACTCAGTGACTGGCGGAGGCGGCCTGGGACTCGACGAGCTTATCATGTCGACCCTGAACTTCGAAGACGATGATGGTGCAGCGCTGGATGATGACAGCCGACCGCTCAACCAGCTGACAGCCAATCTACCGGCCAACCTTGGTGACTTGGACACGCAGCTGAAGCTGGAGCCACTGAGTATGCCCCCGCTGAATCCTGTCGAGCTTACGCGCGGCCAGAAGGTGCAAAAGGCGCTGGAAAAGCTCAAAGTGCTTGAGGTGCGCAAGATCTCGATTCGCATCTATGTGGAGGACGCGCAGCGCTACTACACATTTGCGCTGACAAAGTACACAACCTGCGAGATGATTATCAACGACATGAAGAAAAGCGGGATCATTGATCCACAAAAGAACTCGTGGGCGCTGTTTGAGTTGGTTGAGTACTTTGGCATCGAGCGGCCACTCAACCACTTTGAGAACCTCATGGGGCTGGTCGAGAGCTGGGAGCCGCGGAGCAATAACTACATTATTGTCAAGGGTTTTTCGCAGCAGTCGTCGCTGACTCTTCTTGGCGGCGTGCAGCCGGGTGACCATGCCATTCAGGGCATGCTGTATTACCGGGTCAAGAAGAACAAGTGGCAGAAGGGCGTGTTCCGGCTGCAGGACCACAATATGATTTATGTGAAGGACAGCCGCAGCAAGTCGAAGAAGGGCACGCACTACCTGACGCTGACTAACAACGACGTATACACGCCCTTTGAGCCGCTGCGAGGAGCGCCAACCAGGTTTGTGTTTGGCCTAAAGTCAGAGATGCCGATGCAAATGTTTGAAAAGCCCGATGAGGACTACGTAAAGTGGTTCGCAGTGCAGAGCCTGGAGAGTCTGCGCGAGTGGCTGCTGGTATTCCGGCTTGCCAAAAACCAAATCAAATTCCGCCAAGTGCTGGAGAACCGCGTTGTCGAGGCTAGTGCTATCAAGGGTGCTGACAACAGCACCCCCATCAATAAGCCTCTGGTTGATCTGATGGCTGACAAGCAGGGCAACGAGGCTGACGGCCAGGGCAAGAAAACTCGGACTTTGCCTCCGAGCTCGTGACGTCGATAAATCGTATTGCGGCAGCCAGCAAGCACGACCCGTCGGCGCTCGTGCGGCTAGTCGATCAGGGCGGCGTGGACGTCAGCGACTTTAAGGAAGTGACGCCCGGTGCCGGCACACATGCCGAAGACATGAACGACGACATGCAGGCTAACGAGGAGCTGTTCCTTCCCGGAACGCTGTTGTCCAGGCCTCGCAAGACAGCTGCCGAGGCCAGGGCAAACCAGCCGCCAGAAGAGGAGTTTTACGCCAAGGGCTCGCTGCTAGCGCAGCCCCGGGAGAGCAAGGCACTCGCCGCATCGCGCGCCATGCAGAACATAATGGCGCAGGATGGCAATGTATTTACGCAGGGGTCGCTGCTGCAGGTCACAGAGCAGTCAAAGCCTCGTCCGGCACATGTTGGCGGCGCAGCCCATATAACGAGCGCCCAGTTCCCGCTGATGCAGATGGACAACCCGGAGCTCGATATCGGCGCGTACACTGCGGCCAAGCCAGCGTTGTTTGCTCGTGGCAATGTGCCATTGGTGTCGTACGATGAGGGGCCGATCTTCAGCGGGCTGATGGCCAGCGTGCACGCCCAGTCCCAGCCACAATACCAAACGCAGCTCCAGCAACAGACAATGGCTGGAAAGCTCGGCAACTACTACAGCAACAACCAGCACGTCACACAGAACTACTGAGCGCCCGCTTATATATCATTTATACATTTACTCTTCTTTTTTATATTTAATTTATTAATACAAACCAACGCTCAACAAAAAAAGAATTGACAATGTATCGTTTTTGCTCACTGGTTCCCAAACAAGACAAAGCTGTTTTCAAAACCGTACTTTATTCGATCTTTGGTGCTGGCGCAGGACATGTTTCGCAGGTAGCGGAGGAACTGTGCGATTCTTCTAGCTTCTGTGCTTGGCTCTTGACAGCTGTATCGCTATGGCCCAATGCCATCTCTGGCGCGATCTTGTTGCGAACGAGCTGCTTGACTTCCTTCATTTCGGGAAACCTACCCTCAGTCTTGCGGTCAAAAACAAGCTCCCCATTGACGTAGATGGCAAACACACCGCCTGTCTTTGGCACCAGGGCGACTTCGCCAAGGGCGTCTATGAACGTCGTCAGTAGCTCTTGCGCTGTCCATCCGGCGCGCAGTAGCCACCGGCACTGTGTGCAATACTGAATTTCAACGCGCGGCGAGGGCATTGTATGTTGTTACTGATAGGCTGTGATTATGCGTGAGTGAGTTGTAAAGGTAAGGTTGTTGTGTAAGTTTGCATTCTTGTTTGTATAAATATTGGTGGTGCTTCATAATTAAAACAAAAAACAAATAATATAAGTTTTTGGGTTAATCTTGTGGCACCACAGTCTGTGTATCTTTTTACCGCCTTTTGAAATCTGGGCTCGGAGAGAGAAAATAGATTATATTGCGATTAAAATCTGGGCTCGGGCTAAAAGTTATTTGATCAGCCCATAAACCTCGAATAAAGTTGCTTGATCAGGCTGCGCCTATCAACTCGAGCGAGCCAGCTTGTGTGGCGGATCTGCCGTTCCAATAGCACTTTTTTAAATCATATTTCTTTATATACCAAATCTGCACCATCAGACATTGACATGGATATCAACCAGGCGCTGCAGATTGTTGTTATTCGACCAGCCGAAGGATGCAAAGACATGGTCATACCCTGGCATTGTCAGGCAAGCTGCGTGCCGAAGCAGGATGCTGATCTTCATCTGTATTGCCCCGAGAGGTGGCAGCGCACCATCCGGCGTCAGCTGTTGGGGTCAAAACTAGAACAGGGCCAGACAGTGACATTGCTCATTGGCAGCCAAAATGTCAGCTTTGTTGTCGTCAGCGCAACACGGGAGACACGGGAGACATCGGAATCACAGCAGGAATGCGCTGCGGACGGAGTCGTTGGACGCGAGACACAGTTCACCATTATAAAAGGGGGTTCTGATCAGAATATACGGGATAAAGTGCCGGGCTATGAACCTGAGGCTGCCAATTTGGTCAGCGAGATCCGCAGCTACTTTAACAACAAGGATAAGTTCCAACACCTATGTATCAACCCGCTGCAGTCGGTCTGCGTGACCGGTATATCGGGGTCGGGCAAAACCACCATAATCAATGCTGCGCTCGAGCGGCTTGAATACCCGGTTATCTACGGCAACCTTAGCGACATCATCGTAAATGCCACGAGCACGGACTTTGCCGACGAGTACATATCAATGGCACTGGCTGATCTTGCCAACAGGGCAAGCGCATCTGCACCATCGGTTATTGTACTGGACCGTATAGATACCTTGAATGACAAGGAGCTTACCGAGGAGCTGACCGGATTAAATGACCAGTTTTGCAAGTTTGGCGAAAACATCCCCGCTGATGTGTTTCTCGTGCTCGAGTCCAACGTTGAGGCGGCAGATATGCCGGCAGGTGCCAAGCGCTGCGACGCGCTGCAGCATTGTCAGCTGGTGCCTGTGCCCACGCTTCCACGGCGCGAGGAAGTTGTGTACTCAATCATGCGGAGGCTCATGGCGGCAGCGGCAGCAGGGTCTGACAACCAGGCAATGGCCGGCGATGCCGAGATCGATGCTTTGTCCAGAAGGGTTGCCAACTCAACTGCTGGCTACGTCGCCCGCGATATCAGTGCTCTTTGTCGACAAGCGTTCCTACGCATGCTTAGTGAGAGAAACCCGCGCGATATAAAAACAAATGGCGTGGATGCCCTGGCGGCGGACTTGTCACAACTTAATCTGCAACCCGGAGAGGCAATTGCACAGAGAAGTGTTGGGCAATCCGGCACTTGTCAGGTTGACACTCTGCCATCTTGGAGTCAGTTCGCGGCATCTCTGCAAGCGGTGCGGCCCTCACAGCAGATGGAGTTTGAAGGTGTGCGGCCAACCAAGCGCTGGTCTGATATTGGCGGCTACGATACCATCAAGCAGTCTTTGCAGCGGTTTATGCGACTGGCTACCACTGAAAATTCATCATCCTTGGGCATCAATCCGCCCTCGGGAATCTTGCTGTACGGACCGTCAGGGTGCGGCAAGACAGCCATGGCGCTGGCTATGATTGGCGAAAGTGCCTGTAATGTGATATATATCCGCGGGTAAGGTTTTCCCCCCCCCAAAACTGATGTTTTGAAATTTTTTTGAGCCTAGATTCGTGACATATGGACGGCTGAACTATCCAAGAAATCACACTAATCACTTTTGTTTTATTTCTTTGCTTTTTTTGTTTAGGTCAGAGCTTTTTTCAAAGTATCTTGGTGAGACAGAGGCCCGGCTTCGGCGTCTGTTTCGTGCGGCGCGGGCGGCAGCACCGTGTATTGTTTTCATGGACGAGATTGACTCGATAGCGGCCAAGCGCGAGTGGTCCTCAGTTGAAAGTGGCGGCCCGGCGTTGCGTGTGCTGAGCACATTGCTTAATGAGATGGACGGTGTGCATGAGACAAGGGGCGTGATTGCCGTGGGATGCACTAACCAATTGGACAGAATCGACGACGCTATTGTGAGGCCAGGTAAGAATTTTTTTTGCAAATTTAAATATGACGACCGCTTTGTATGCTTGTTGATTACTTGGTTCATTTTTTGCACAACAAAGGATGGCTCGGTTTTTTTTTTTGCGTTTCAGAAAGAAAAATTATTATTATTAAAACCTGGCTTTCCAATGCCACGCCATGCAATGTTTTAAAAATTCATTTTTATATGTGCAATTTCTAGGGCGATTTGACCAGCTCGTCAAAGTGAATATGCCATCACTGCAAGACCGCGTGGGCATTCTACAGACGTTGGGAAGAAACTCACCATTGAATGATGATGTGTGCATTGATGAGCTCGCGCAGATGACCGAAGGATATAGCGGAGCAGGGCTCGAGCAGCTGTTCAGGGAAGCTGGGTTGGCGGCCATGCGCCAGAACCAATCTGCAGATGCATTCAGTATGTCAGACTTTATTAGCGCATTTGATAGGATCAGTGGCGCGTGAGAGCAAAAGAAAAAAGACAAAGACAGGTCAGTGGGCGGTGTGGAATGCGCATACATGCAGGTTGTCATTATTTAAATTTAGTTATTCGATTTAATTGATTGATATTGGCTTTAAAAAAATGTGTTTTGCTAACAACTTTATTCTACATATGTCAGTGTGGCACCAAGGCAGCGTAAATGACGAGCATTGTCTAATTACAACGGCTTTTTTAGCCGCCATTAGAGATTTTTGGGGGAGAAAGGGAGGAGGGGGGAAGACTATATACACAATTGCAGCATTTTTGCTTTTCAAATTCTATCCGCACGCATTTTCCCAATAAAAAATTAATAGACAATTGTTCTAATAACATTATTCAGAAATAGAAAGATAAAATTTCACAGTGAAGTGTGGCAGTTTGGATTTTGACACCTTTGTGTGTGCTTATTTATTTGACAAAACTGGCGGGTAAAAAATGGGTGGTTTATTGTTTTTTCGTTCATAATGAATCTGTCTGTTTTTCTTTGCTACTGATGTTGCTGTTTCTCCTTGTTCAATGATGATACTGGGGCTGCATGTTTCTCTTTCATCTCAATTTTAAATTTTTCCTTTGCATTTATTTTTTTACTGTTCAAATATCTATATATCTATATATATTTTTTTGTTTCTTCTATTTTTTGAGTTTTCACAAATATCTTTATACAAAATACCTACTTTCATTTATTTATTTAAACACACATACGCAAGAGATGTGCAAGACAAAAGAAACACCCTGCCATGACGCTCACTACGACTACCAGGTGCAGAATCAGGATCAGCGCCCGGTTATTCGACCAAACCTGAAGGTCTACCATTGCCCGTACTGCCCAGAGTACTTTGCACTGGACGTGTATCAGATCGACCACCACATACGTATCAACCATGAACTGTATGAATCGTAAAAAAAATTCATTTTCATATTTAGTTATTTTATATTCTTATTCAAAATATACTAACGATGTAAATAAAACATTTTTTATCAGTTTATTTATTTTTAGCACCTTACTCGGAAGGGAGTTGTTTTAAAATAAATAAAATAAAATTTTCAATAAAATATTTGGGGCTCTTTTTACGATTCGCTGTTTGTTGTTTTTAATTTACTGCTTTAAATTTCCATATTTCTTTAGAGATTTGCAATTTTTTTGGGCAACAAAAAAAAATTAAAAAAGTGGTGCACAAAAAAAAAAGAAAACGACACACGCCACCTCCCAATAATCAGCTGCGCAATAAAAAAATTCCACTCTTCTCTTTATTTATAAAATTTTCATTAATATTTCGTAATAATAAATAAATAAATAAATTTCTCTTTCTTTATTAACTCCATTTCATATAAAAACAATCCTCAACATACGCTTGCACTCTAAATAAACTAACATCATGGGAGTCAAGGGACTTTGGACACTATTGGAACCCGCAGCGCGGCCAGTCCGACTCGAAACGCTCTCCCACAAACGACTGGCAATCGACGCATCCATATGGCTCTACCAACTTCTCAAAGCAATGAAAGATGACGAAGGAAACCCCCTGGATGACGCGCATATCCTTGGGTTCTATCGGCGAATCTGCAAGCTACTCTACTACGATATCCGGCCGGTATTTGTTTTTGATGGTACAGCACCAGAGCTTAAGCGGATTACTATTGGGGAGAGAAGGGGGCGAGAGAGGCGAGGGTCAAGATGCGAAGCGGGCGGCAAGGCTTTTGTTGCAGACACAGATTAAGCTGCACGCGATTAGTGGTGGGTCAGCGGTGGCAGCGGCGACTTTGGGTACAAACGCAAGGTGAGTTATTTTGCAAATAATATGGATGTTTTTTCGGTGGTGCTCCCCCTTACTGGCTTTGTACTACCATTGTTCATCCCATTTCACTATACACCCCCCCAAACCCGCTATAATCCAAAGTTTTAGTAAAGGTGCGTGGATAATGCTGTGTAGTTGTGCTGTGGTGCACTGTGGAAGTAATGGGAAGAGACAGAGCAAATACATGCTAAACAAAACAAAACAAAAAACAAAAAATTTCTATCCCATGCACACACATACAACATTCGTTATTAATATTACCAACATAGCGCGCACATATCCGCCAACAACAATAAGACGGCAGGTCCGATGACCCCGAGCCCCGAGAAGAAGCGCAAGCGCGACGAATACGAGCTACCACCAATGCACGAAGACGTTCTCTCGACACGCACGGCCAATGAGCGCGACCTACGCATGGCGCACCCCGAGGATCTCCAGCAGCTGGTCGATCTAGCTACGCGTTACCCGGACACCTTTGGCAGTAACCTTGGCGACATCGACATCGACATAGACTCGGCTGAGTTTCAAGCGCTATCCGCCGAAGACCAACACGATATCATTGTTGCGTTGAAAGTGCGCTCTCGTCAGACCTCCCATGATCGGCTCCAGCGTATGCTGGGGTCTTCTGGGAATGCGCTTGACTTTAGTAAGCAGCAGATTGAGTTGCTTGTTAAGCGCAATACGTTGACACAGCAGTGGCTGCAGGTCACAGGGAATGCCCATCGGGCTATGGGGGCGGCAGTGGGTGGAGGTGGGAAGGTTGCCCGGGGGAGGGTTATTGGAGAGAGGAGCCGGGAGTATGTTTTGATCAAGGGCGATGATCCGGCTGGAGGATGGACACTCAAGATGGGAGGAGGCGGTCAGAGCGGAGGTCCGGAGCCGGGCGATAAAAGGAACCCGATAGCCGTGGTGGACAGCAGCAGCAGCATTGATGGCGGATCGGATGAGTCTGATGATGAGTTGTTCGAGGATGTTTCGCCGGCGCGTATTGGGGGACAGCTAGCATTGCGGACCGCTTCTCCCTACGCAGATCCTCGCTCCGGCGCTGACCGAGATATCCGCCAAGACGCACTCGAGCGCGAACTAGTGTCAGACGACCAGCCGCTATTACAGCCAAAGCAGCAGCAGTATTATCAGTTACAGCAATCGATTATCGCCAAGCATTCACATGTTGCCGGTGTGCAAGCGCCAGGGGGCTTTGGGTCGGAGCCTGTGGACCTAGATGCGCTTTCCAGCGACGAAAGCGGCAGTTTCATCTACACCAACACTAACAGCGACATCCACGAAATTGGATCCAGCTCTCCCTCCTCCGAATACAACAACAACCAGGGCCATGACCATGACCATGACCATGACCATGACACGTACATGCAGGAAGCCGAGCAACACGCGCAGGAGGCAGCTATGAGAGATAGCGAGCACAAGCAGCAGCAGTTGATCATGGAACTGACGGCAGAAGAGTTTCTGGACAAGTGGTCACGGCTGGTGACCCCTGAGATGTATGGGTTTGATCCGTCGATCTACGATAGAATGCGGTATTGGTTCCATGACGAGGCATTGGAGTCCCTGGGCAATGTTGTTTGGAGCACCAATAGGCAACTGGAAAAGCAGCCAGAGATCGATAACGAGTGGATGGCGGAGATAGCGATGGGTGGGAGACCGTGTGTTGTGTTTGAGGACCGTGGAGGGCTGGAGTTTGTGCGGGCGCGTGTCGCGTGCCTGTCGCTATTGTCTGGGTTCTTGGGGTGCGCATTGCAGTGGAGGCGGCTGCGGGGCGGCGAGTATCAGTCTGCTGAAGAATATGATGGCCGTCGCGTTGGCATGCGCGGGTTTGAGGATGCCGCCAATGGTGCTAATAGTGCTGCTCGCGAGAGTATCTTTGACCAGGCGGAGGAGACCGGCGGCAGCGGCGGCGGCGGCGGCGGCGGCAGCGGCTTGGGCATGGGCATGGGCTTGCTGATGTCTTCGAGCATGCTGCTGCCGCCGCAGCCGCAGCCGCAGCCAGCAACTGGATCTGGCGATGCACTCTTGGGGGAGGAATTCTCGGAACCCAGGGAGCCCGAGGAGGATGTGGCCAAGGCGCATCGCGAAACCATCTTCAGAAAGGCGCAGCTGCTCGCAGAGCATGCAGCCACAGGCGTAAGGCCTGGCATTCAGGCCGCCGGCAGCAGTGGCAGCGGCGGCGGCAGCACCCGCGGCAGCCAGGGTCCCAACAAGGTGCAGCACATCGACAGCGATGCCGATTACATATCGGACGACGACGACGAGCGGTCGGAGATCAGTGATGATTTCATCAATGTCGAAGCGGCACACGGCACATCGGTTGCTGGCGATGCCAGCCCAGCGACAGCCACAGAAGCAGATGTTCCTGAAAACAACGACGGCGAGGATGAAGATAGCGGTGACGACGACAGGGACGCGGCTTGGATGTCGGCGAGGCTGAGCAGAACGAGTACGCGCTGTTTATCGAGAAGCTGCGCGGGCCTGCCAACGGCTCGACGAACCGGGGCGCGTCCTACGAGGCCATGCGCTCGGAGCTCGAGGGCGAGATGCAGTCGTTGCGGGCGCGGGTGCGCAACAGCACGCGGGACGCGTCGGGGATCGGCGCCGACATGGTTGAGGACATCCGCATGCTCCTGACGCTGTTTGGAATCCCCTATGTCACGGCGCCCATGGAGGCCGAGTCGCAGTGCGCTGCGCTGGTTAGCGCCGGGTTGGTCGATGGAATGGTCACGGACGACTCGGATGCGTTTGTGTTCTCGTCCTGCGAGTCGACGGTTGTCTACCGGCACTTTTTCCAGAAGGACCGCTTTGTCGAAATGTACTCGAGCAAGGCCATCTACGCGGACTCGAACCTGGCGCAGCGCGACCTTGTGTTCCTGGCCTACCTTCTCGGCAGCGACTATACTGTGGGAATCCGGGGCATCGGCCCTGTGCTGGCCATGGAGGCTCTGGCGGAGTTTGGCCCGGCAGCCGCTGCTGGTGCTGGCGGTGGTGCCAGTGCTGGTGCTGGCGGTGGTGCCAGTGCTGGTGCTGGCGGTGCCGCTTCTGGTGCCGCTTCTGGTGCCGCTTCTCTTCTGGTGCCGCTTCTGGTGCCGCTGGTGCCGCTTCTGGTGCCGCTTCTGTGCCGCTTCTGACACCGGTGCTGGTACCAGTGCTGCTGCTGCTGCCGCCGACACTGGCCTGGGGATGACGAGGCGCAGGTGCTGGATGCGCTGCGGGCGTTTGGCCAGTGGTGCCGGGCGGTCAGCGACGTGGTGCCGGGCATCGAGGTGCCCAGAGACTTGGTCGGGACGCCGCTGCGGCGCAGGCTCGCACAGGTGGTGCGCAAGACAAGCATCCCGGCGTCGTTCCCCGACGCGCGCGTCGCGCATGCGTACTTCCACCCGCAGGTCGACGAATCCCCCGAGGCGGCGTTCGCCTGGGGATTCCCCAAGCTCGACCTGCTGCGCCAGTTCCTTGGCGAGAAGCTCGGGTGGGCGGCCGAGAAGACCAATGAGACGCTGCTGCCGCTTGTGCGCAGGATGGCCGAGGACAAGGATGCCGGCGCTCGGGGCCCAATGGGTGCCGCGGGCTTTGGGCTGGGCGGGGCAGCTGCGCCAGCGTCGCACCACAGCAGGCGTGTGGGCAGGGCCATTTCGTCGCATCGTAGCCACGCGGCCAAGAGAACGCCCGATGCACCAAGCACACAGCCAAGGGACGCTGCGAAAACGCCGCTGGCATCACGCCGCTCTCTGATTTAAATAAATGCTTTGACACCAAAAAAAGCTAAGCCGACAGCAAAAGAAAAAGCCATCTTTCTATTCAGGCCAGCAGTGGGTCGTAGAAGTGAATGCTGCGGTCCTCGCCCACCGAAGCCAGCATTGGCTTCATGGTCACGACATCATCGGACGACCGCTGCCACGCAACGCTCCACGCAGCCGACGAGTGCTGGCCATGAGTTTCCATGCACTTGCGCTGGCCCACGTCCCAAATCTTGACCTTTGTATCCAACGACGCCGATGCGATGTACATGCCACCAGGGTGGATTTCCGCATCCAACACCCACCCGTGATGGCCGGAGAACGCTGTGACGGCCACGCCATGCCTTACATCGTACAGCTGCACCTGCTTATCGTCCGAAGCCGTCACCAAAAGAGTAGAGTCCGCAGAGAAACTCACCGACCGCACATTGTCCGAGTGCCCCGAGAACGTGCAGGAGAGTGCGCCGGACTCAATGTCGAACACGTAGATGTGGCTGCCAACACCTGCGCATGCAGCCTTGGTGCCGTCGGGGCTCACCGCCAACGCATACATGAAACTGCGCCGCGACGTGTTAAGCTCGCGTATCTCCCGGCCGTCTGACACTGACCAGAGCTTGATCGTGCCCGAGTCCGTACTCGACGCGAGAATCTCCTTAAGCCCAGCGCTGCTGCTGTTGCTGCTGCTGCCTCGGGCTTCTCCGCCGCCAGCCTGGTGCACAAACCGCGACTTCCACGCATTGATGGGTCCCGAATCAATGACCAAAGCCGGCTTGCATTTCTTCGCACCACCATCGCCGCCAGGACGTGAGAGTGCGTCGTCGATGTTCCAGATGCGCATTTTGTTGTCCATCGAGGATGTCAGAATGCGGGTTCCTTGGGCGTTGATGTCAAGAGAGGTAATCGCATAGTCGTTGTCCTTCAATGTGCCAATGCAGTCGCCGGTTTGTGCATCCCAGATCTTCACCACTTCGTCTGACCCTGCTGTCACCAAATGGTGCTTCCCTGGAATCCAGCTACAATGCCAGATATCGTCGTCGTGCGCTTGCTCAACCGCCGCTCCTGGCGTGTAAAGTGCTGAAGACATGGTGAAAATCGAATAATGTTGAATAATATTGTGGAACCAGATTAGTTGAGAAACTTCACTTTCAAAGCCCGCGCGCGTACGCGTAAAAAGAAAATATCCCTTGCTTATAATACTCGCGCCACTGCTCTTAAGACGAGTTTAGGGGTTAGCATCACGTGGATTCTTCTTTTTTCTTATTCACACAGCTGTGTGCGCTTCTGTATTGGGGGAAATGACCAGTCTGCAGTCTCTCTCCGGGTACTTGACTTTAGCAGTAAGAAAGAACGACATTGGTGCCAATTTAGGAACCCCGTGGGAATCCAGAACCCCCTGGTCCCCTGAAAGTATAATCCTTTGCTGACTCCATATCATAGTCGCAAAGGATATTAGCCAAAATAGGCATTATATTCATCCACGCAAGGTTCATGCCCAAGCAGACATACGGGCTGTAACCAAACTCAAGCACAGAGTGCTTGGCCCTCGGTGTATCGATGAAGCTCTGGAGATTAAACACCTTGGAATGGTCCCAGTTTGCTGAGCTGTGGTGAGACCCCCCCCCCCTCCCAGAGATTAGTGAACATGGATGTTTTTGCTGGAAAATGGTCTTCGTTGTTTTGTAGTGTAAAGCTTTTATGAGGGCTTATGAGCGGAAGCTGGACGCAGGCGGTTAGATGAAGCCGCATTGCTTCGTAGATACATGCCTCAAGGTAAGGCAGCTGTACCTTTATTTCCGCATACCTCAACAAATTACCGAATGAACTAGATAATGAATTAGTCATTGGGAATGTATCCCTTACTTCTTGCTTGGCTCTCTTGAGGCATTCAGGATAGAGCAAAAGAAACTACATCGTCAGGTTCATTGTTTGTGCTGTGAGATCAATCCCAGCTAGTAAAATAATAAATGCCTTGGCGTGGATCTCATCCCTGGTAAACCTCATCTTTGATCCGGGTTTTTCGCAATCAAGTAATCCCTGGAGTAAATCCACCTGCTCCCTGTGCTTATCCAAGGACCCACGGCGTTCACCTATAGCCTGGTCAACATACCCACTGAATCTCTTATAATGATGTTCCCAGGGCTACCTGGCGATTTTAAACAAAGCCTCGGGCAGAACAGAGAGCATACCGTGGAGAGACAAGTACAGGGGCACCTTGTATATCCACTCTAAAGTTTCCGTAGCATTTTCATCTCCTTCCTTATCTGGGTAAATTTGTTTTCCAAAACCGAGCCGAGAAATAATACCAAATGCACTTAGATTGAACGCCTGGCTGTGGCCAACCTCCTGGTTGTTTGCGGTAGCCGTGTCCCAGATTTTCTTTATCTGGAGAATCCCGTGCTCCAAAATTAACGGCTCCATTTTGGCCATATACGAGGGGAGTAAAATACGGCTGCATCATTCAAAGCTTTATTTCGGCTTTATTTGGATCAGTCGTGGTGATTATACTGTTGACTTTGGTGAATTTCGTTATAGTGTAGTAGTGATGTTTGTGGAATTTACTTGACCCAAGGACACTGCGGATATCCTTGGAGTTGCTGATACTAATTATGTTGGGTTGGGCGAGGTAAATTGGCCCATATTTGAAGCTGCTCTGAAGGGATTCGGAAACCATCTGGCCTGTAAATATAATATACTCGTAGTATAGGTTGCTTAGACGCCCAAGTGTGTTTCCCAATAAATCGTCCAGCGAGCTCGAAGATATTTTGCACACCTGCAATATAAAAACTGCTGCGGCTATAGTTACAAAGATGACAACAACGGTAAATACGTCAAAGTTTCTAAATGTTAGCATTTGCTATGCTATAATTTAAATGTATATATACTTATGAAGAATGAATGTTGGAGACATTTCATTTACTTATGTTACACTTTTGTAAAATAAAAAATAAAATACCTGGTCTATATACAGAACAAACATGGAATGTGCCCCTCCTAGCTACAATGTACTCTAAAATTATAATATTGTTATGTAAAAGGGGGTGTGTGGGAAGTACTATTGTAACAGTGTTAGAGGATAGGTGTTAAGTTATAAAGAGGTTTGTTACTAATGTTTCCAAAGTACTATTATCGTCGACCTCATCCTATATATGTGTCTCAATGTCTTTATGGCACACACTGGAAGTTGTGTGCTCCGTTTGCGAGAACTGGTCCTTATAAAAGTAACCTGGGTCCCTGATATGGAATTATTGGCGTACCTGTATTCGTGCGCTCAGCGCATCTATTTTGAGACGGAAAGTATGTCTGGATATCAACACTGGCGTCTGATTTAGTCCCCTGTAATTTGGCCATTATCAAATCTATCAGCAAGCTGGCAGAAATCTGTCTCGTGACTCTTGCCCTTAGCGTCTACCTCCATATCCTCGGGCTGCGTAACAATATTATAATCTTATTTATAATTACATATTAAAAAGCATTATTATTTAACTCAATCTCTAGTTTTAAAAATTATTTTCTATGGTGGATTCATTCTGCATTGATTTGAAATCTATAAAACATTGACAATTGTTAGTCTTCAACTGGAGACATTTAATTAAACAAAAAATGTATTTAACAAATGAATAAGTGAATGAGTGGTTGAAATAATTTTACATATATTTGAAATGTATATCATTAAAAACACTATTTTTTGCAAAGTGATTTGTTTCAAATGTTCCAATAGCCACTCAGGATATTGCTGTGGTAAATTCAAAGTGTAGATGTTTGTTTTTATTGTAATTATTTATAAATAATAACAGAATGGCTAGAAAGCCACGAAAAAATTCAATCGAACATTTACAATCAGTAATGGCCGCTGACTAAATTTTCTATAAAGTGTTGCGTATCTTAGTTTATTTAATACAAGCACTTGTCTTAAATAAACCATGTATGGCAAAAAATACCAAATAGAGTTGGCGAATACCAACCAATTGCTGGCCACACCATATTTTTATCTGTCTTTCCGTCAAAACTCTGTAGCATATTTGAGCGTTCAACCCCTATCACGATAACTGACCATAATAAATAAATAAATTAATTAATTAATTAATAGGGCAATGCAAGCTGGGCGCCTCCCCCCTCCCCCAACTACAGTCACATTATCCAATCTAAATTCATATATTTACTACAATGTCTAACTACGATCTGCCACAACAAGTCCAAATTCAGCTGCAAGATAAATCACAGGGGCTGACTCATTTTTCCGCCAACATAACTTATGTGTTCGAAGACGAGCCAATGCCCCTGGGGTCGGACGATGGCACATTAACTGTGGTCGTTAATATGGCAGGTGACGAATGCCGACCGGAAAAGGTGCGCTCCTTGACGTCTACATTTATGGTGTCGGACTATGAGTGGAACATCTCTGAGGAATCAGAAAAGACAGCCGCTATTCTTTCGATTAAAGGTGTTTCGCTGGAAAGGTCAGTATTAAAAATAATAGTTTACAATTTTTTTGGAATGAGGTTTTTTTGCTATACCAGACACAAGTTACATTTTTGTTAATCTATGCGTATTTTGTTTTTTATTGGTTCTGTAGCCAGCCCATTTCGACAAATCTTCCTGCAAAGGCCGATACACCGACCAGCCGTCAACAGCTTTTTTCGAATATACAGCGCGACGCTCACAATTTGGCCAAAAGGTACATTTACACTCTTAATCAATTAACGATATTTGCAAATGGACATGTCAATATGAATATTATTAAATCACATATAGTGCATATTTTTTTAAATATAGGGTGGCACTGGTTTCTCAGTCACTAGACAACCTCGACAACTTCGAGTTGCAAGACAGCGAATAGCTCGTATTTGCGCATTATATTAAGTGGATCAATTTGGGCAACTCCAAGCAATAACAATGCGGAATATATCTTGCAACTTGACCCAAACTTAAAACATTTACAAAAAAATATATAATTCATTTCATTTTTTAAACTAAAGATGGATAAAATTGATAATCAAATAGAAATGTAAAAGAAAACACGACTCAGTTGCGCGTCAAGAAAAACATGTAGTGCTTTGACGTCTGTGTTGGGTTGGGTGAGTTTGGCAGCAGAGCCGGCGGCACCTGCTGGTCAGAGCCCTCGCCCGAAAAGGCCTCAGTTCGCCACTCGCTCGTTAAAACCTCAATATCAATAAAGTTCATTCCGGTCTGTAGCGGCACCTCATACGCAAAGTTCGCGCTCTTGATCAGCGCGCCAACCGCCTGCGAATCGTCCTTGTCGGCCTCCTCGCTAGCCATGGAGGGCGTGTCCTCAGCCAAGCCGTTGTCGCTGGGCTGGGCGTTGCTGTCAGAAATCTCGCGGGGCTGCTGGCGAGAGCCGTTGGCCGATACCATGACAATAATTTTGCCGTTGGCACTATAGGGGCCGGGTACTGGGCGCAGCAGAATGGAATTGGCAGAGCGCGGCACTGAAAGCGCGTGGTTGGTGTCGATGCCGCCGAGAGAGATGTGCATGAATAGGCTCGAGTCCGGAGCTGCCAGTTGAATTCCCAGCTCCTTGGAGATGCGGGCGTTGCCGTGGGTCAGGAACACACGTGTGCTCTTCTTCCAGGCCTCAAGCAGCTGCTGGTTTGGGGCTGGAATCATTCCTGGAAGCATGCCTGGGGTCTGGCCGTGCGTGGGGGTCGACAGCGAGCTGCCATTTTGATTGACGACATGATGACCGTTGGCTGCATTGCCATAATCCGGAGACAGCGGCGTAAAAGTTGGCTTCGGCGTGGTGGGCAGCTGCTCCTGGAACTGTTGCTGCTGCTGCTGTTGCTGCTGCTGTTGCTTATGCTGGAGAAACATAGACATCATCGCTTGCGCACTGGCGCCTGAAGGGGTCGACGATGACATTCCCATCGGTCCAGCTCCAGCAGTGCCATTCGGGGCTCTCATGGGTGTCTGGGCCCTGTCGACCAAGTTGGGGTGGCTGCCATTGACCAAGTGCTGTGGATCATGGTTAAAGTTGGGTGCCATGCCGAATGTCGGTTGTCCATTAGAGCTGGGTGAATGAGTGGCAAACGACAGTCCAGAAATAGCACTCAGTCTGACCATACCTACAGACGCCACAGGCATATTTGGCTGGGACACTGACAGCGGTACCGAGCCCATCGAAGACATTGGCGTCGACATCATCACCTGTACTGGCCGCCCGAGGGGCGACGACATCATCATCTGGTTGATTCCTGGGCTGTGCGGGACCATCCCCGGAGATGCATGGTTGACAGAGCCCACCGACTGAGGCATGTTTATCATTGGCGATAAAGTTGGGACCATGCCTGGATTCTGCTGCTGCTGCTGCTGATGTTGCTGTTGCTGTTGCTGTTGCTGTTGCTGTTGCTGTTGCGGAGGATAGCGCTGAGACTGGGTCAGCATTTGCACCTGCTGGTTGTACACCTGCTGGTGCTGCGTTACTTGGGCAAAATACGCCTGCTGTACCTGCTCAATGAGCTGCGCCTGCTGCTTCATCAGCGCCTGGTGCTGGGCCGACCCGATGTAGTTTGGATTTAGATTCTGCGCCTGTGTTAGCTGCTCCATGGCCTGGTGACGAATGCTGTTTTCCTGTTGGTTCAATTGCGCCTGCAGCTTGGAAAGGTTTTGCTGATGCTGCCCAGCTATATGGTTGTACGTTTGCGTAATGTTAGTGGCCGGGGGCGGGGTTTGCACGCTGGGTGGGCGCATATGAGCGACGTTGCCGCTGGGCTGGAGAGCCTGCTGCATGTGCATGGGTACTTGCATGTTGGCCTGGGTGTTCATCTGCATGCCCGTATGTGTGTTCATCTGCATCGGTGCAGCCATCGGTGCCGACAGCTGAATGGGCGGTCTAACCATGTTTGGCTCCGCAACGGACTGCTGTGGCTGATTCTGATTATGATGCTGCTGTTGTTGTATGATGGCTTGCTGGGACTGAGAACGCGCACGCGCCTGGTTCTGCTCATGTATCCGTGCGGCGTCGCGGTTAAGCATAGTGAGGCCCTGGTGCGGCAGTAGGTTGATAGCGTTCCACAGCTCGATAGGCCGCCTGCTAGGCACAAACGGTGTAATGTACGTGACAAATGTCGGTGGCTTCATAAGAGGGGTCTTGAAGCAGTGTGCCCAGTTGGTAATAAGCTTGAACGTGCCTGCCTGGCCCTCGCCACTGCCTGGATCGTACAGGCTATCGCAAATAAAGACATCCTGAGCGGCATAACCCTGTGGGTACGCGCGCGCATAAACGTTGGGGAGCAAGATGTAGCACTTGCCACTGATACCGCGCACGCCATGGCTGTCAAATATCGGGCCGGCAAACAGCTGGTGCGGGTACACAGGCTGGCCAGCCAGCTCGGGAATGTCGGAGGGCTTGAGGAACCAGCGCCCGTCGATAAACTTTCGCCGATCGTTTAGACCACACATGCGCAGCCTGGTTACCATGGCGATGCGCATCTCGGTGCCCGACTTGATGTAGATAAAGTCGCCGACAAAGATGTCGTTATCGCCGGCAGTGATGCGGTTGACGTACCGGCCTTCAGGAGCCACGGCATCATTGTACGAGGTGTCAAACGGAATACCGTACTTCTGTAGTACCTGGCGGCAAACACGCTTGTACTCCTTCTCCAAGACCACCGCGTCCTGGTAAATCTGCGAGTCCGACTCGTTGAAAAATGTGGCGTTGTTAAATATCCACATCATATCGTAATTAAAGGCGTCAAAGCTGCGGTAGCCAACAGCTATTCTGGAATGCACCAGATTGAGCGCCATCGGGTGCATAATGACCTCGTAGTACTCTGGGTACTCCTTGCGGTCGGGGAGGTCCTCAAAGACCTCGGCCAAACGAGTGCCTTCGTCGTCCTCAAAGCTGATGAGCTGTGCCACAATCTCCTTCATCGCGTCGGTCATCTGCGAATGTGTCACTTCCTGGTGACCGATGCCGCCAATGCACTGGGGGATCGGCGGGCCGGGAAACGAGGCTGTGGGCGCCGGGCTTTGCTGGCCGGGAGTCCGCGAAGGTACAACAGATGTGACGGACGCTATCGCTAGCGGGTTTGAAGAAAGCAAGGCCACTTTTGGCTGGGCGGTCTGATCATTGGCACGCCGTAATGCCGAGGCTGGTGTCAATATCAAGGCCGACCCCGAGGGACTAGTCACCGATGGCGATTTGGCGAGCAAATTTTCGCTTGAGCGGGCCTTTGGCCGCTTGACGGGTGTCTTCTTGGGCTCTGGCGACGACTCATGCTCATCGGGTGGCGGCAGGTCGACCTTTGAGCCATCGGTGGGCATCAAAAACTCAGCCCACTTGGGGTTCTTGGGATCCAGCACAATCTGGATGGGAAGCTGGCCGTGCGCGTTCCTCGCATTGACGCTGGCGTTTAATGAGCGCACGAGGTACTTTGCAAGGCGCTTGCGCCCAGTGTATGCGGCCCAGGCCAGCGGCGTAGACTTATGCATTGTGTCCACGGCCTCGATATCGGCGCCCTTGTCGCAAAGCACCTGCGCGACCTTGAGCCTGCCATAGCACGCCGCAGCATGCATTGGGGCCCACGTGTAATTGTCGTTGGCGGTGGACCCGATCTCCTGATCCTTCAGCACGACCTTGCGATGCTCGTTGAGGGGCAGCCCGGGTGTGTCCAGGACTCGGAGTGCCTGGGTGAGATCGGCATCGTAAATGGCCTGAAACAGCTCGTCTATCGCACTGCCTAATGTGGCTGGTGTTGATATGACCCCAGCAGCGTCGGGCCGCGTTGCTGCGGCATCATCCGCGTCATTGCTCTCGGCATTGTCTGGCACATTGTCTTTGGTACGCTTGCGCTTGGGCTTGGGCGCAGAGATGACGGTCTGGCTTGGGGCATTCTGATTATCACGCAATGTGGGGATGTCACCCGGGACAACATTGCTCTGAGCGGCCCGCTCCTCGCGGACTTTAAGCTTTATGTGAAAAGTCGGGCTGGTCACAGGAGGCATGTTCGTGGGCATGCTGGCAGCAAACAGTCTATTCACATTGCTCTTGATTTCCTCGGCCAGCTCACAGATCTCCGAGCCCGGCATGTTGTACTGCTGCGCATTGCTGCACATCAAGTTAACATCGGCAACAAAATCGGCGACGCTTTTGTAAATGTTGCGTGTGATCCGGCTCCTGATAATGTCTAATGCGATCGGGCGGCTGATCTCGACATAGTAGTCCGGGTAGTCCTTCTTTGGCGGCAGCTTATTGAAAGGAATACACGCGGGCTCTCCGCTACAATTATTATAAGCAAAAATATTTGTGTCGAGAAAAAATCAGACCAGTGAAATTGATTGTACCCACAAAGGCGGCAGTAAACATACACAAATTAGATGCAGCCAAAAAAGCGTGTCTAATATGGACATGCATCTGCGATCCTCCCGTATAAAGACAAAAAAGTACATGTGCACACACACTAACTCACTCGATACACGACACAAATATATGAGGATGTCAGAAGGTCAAATAGTATATAATCATGCAAGCCAATTCAACAATGGCGCAGCCATGACAATCCTCCACTGCCAACACAAAAAATACTCGTCCTATTTGTACAGTCTTTGTTCGCATGCCGAAAGTGCAAAATACACAATGTAGATGACTTACTCCTTCTCCATCTCCTTGATAGCCTGGTACAGACGCAGGCACTCTTCCTTGACGCGCGCGGCAACAATGTCTGCCTCTGTAAGGTCATTCTCCGCTAGTGTGGCATCGGCGTGTGCCTCGAATTTGCGCGCTCGCTTTGGTCGGCTGGTCGTCACCGGGGTTCTCGGTAAGTCGTGAGGGGAGACCGGCGGTGTCACGTCATCATGGTTATCGGTCTCCTTATTTACTAGCCGCAGGCGAGGCTGGCCCATTTGCATATATAAACAAAAATAAAATAAACAGACGCGTGTGCAATATGAACTGGTGCGTAGGCTTGTCTTTCAATTTAAGGTGAAAAGTAAGGGCGCGTTTTAGAAATGAAAAAAGAAAGACTTTTAATAAATGAATTTAAAAGCCAATTTTGGCTTGGATTTCGGAAGAATGAGTGAGCAGAATGGTGTTGCACAGCAACGTGCAAGGAAAGTGGCGATGTGGTCGTGCGGTGAAAGTGGAAAAACAAGAAGAAAAAAGGCAAAGAAAATGAACGAGCTGATTAAAAATAAAATATAAGTCGAAGAACGTTTGTCTTTTAAGAAACTTTTTTTTGCAACACCGCGCTTTCATTCAAATTGAAAGAAGAAAAAAACGCGAAAAGCTGGAAAATACTAAATTCCTGCTGGTCTAAAATGGCCCAGCAGGAATTGGGTTTTAGTATTTTTATTGGCTGTTCCGCAATTTGTGTGGCAAATCTGATACAGCTGCCACGGCCTGCAATTGGCCACGACAGTTAGCAGTCAGCAGCTAACGTGCTTGATCGGTTAACAGCACTTAATTCAATATTCTGGCAAAAAATATAACAATATCCACACGTGATATAACCATATTAGATTTATATCACGTGAAATCAGTAACTGTTATTTTAACTTTGAGTTGCATTTTTTTTGCAAAATCATTTATTATTTTATCAATGGATAGCTCGCTTGCACCTTATTTATACATACACACACATTGACTTCTAATTGGAGCATTGATCAGCAACAATGGCCAATGACGCTTATCTGGGCGCCAATCCGTCCACTTCACACAGAAAGAGGATTCAAGACCGGGATTCAAAGCGAAACAAGGACGTCCGAAAGAAGATGCGCGAAACGGCGATTTTGCACAAGGATACAAGCAATATGGAGCGCAAAATCGAGCAATACAAAGGCATTTTGAGCACACGCAAGATGACTGCGAGCGAGAAGGAGAAACTTCAACGGATGGAGGATGAACTTAAGGAGGTGAAGGATAAGCAAAAAGAGGCTGGCATCGAGCCCCGCGAGCAAAACACCTCAGATGTCATCGCTGGATACGACCCAATGGCTGAGAGCGAGGCTGCTGGTACTGTAATTGGTGGCCAATATAAATCCTCGAGTGATGATAGTGATGATGATGATTTGGATCACAACAAAGGTACTCAGCTAGACGACTTGGGGATACCTACAATAGCTATTGTCAAGCCAACCGCGACAAAGGGCACTGCTCTGCTTCTTCCAATGCTACCAATGCCCCCGGGAACACCGCCGCTTCTTGAAAAGAATGTTAGTGGTGGTTCTGTCTGGCCACCGCTTCCCAGTGGCCCATCACCAATGTACCTTAAAAACAACCCTCAGAAATACGCACACTGCCGACCACCGCCGTTTACAAATCAAAACCAACAGCAGCAGCAGAGGCAGCGTTTTTTATTCCAGCGCGGCAGCGACCCCAGGAGCAGCAGCTATCGGCCAGGGCCACCACATCCATATGATCCTCAAGGAGCAATACGGTCAAATATGCCACCTGTGCCGCCGTTCATTCACGCAAGGCCAAATATGCCGCCGCCTCCTCCTCTGCACCTAATAAGGCCGCTGAGACCAGCAAGATCCCATTCGGCCACGGTGCTTGCTGCTGAACCACAGGTGCGTGATCTCAAAAAGGAGTTGACGACATTGGTCCCCGCGGCCATTGCTCGCAAGAGCAAACAAAATGACCGGCAACGAGTGCTTGCGGCAGTGCCCATGGCCCCGATGATGGTTGTCAATGCTGCTCCCGAGATTGATGCAGATACTGGCAACAGCTCGATCAATGCACAGAGAACAGCAGTGGCGACCAGCAGCAGTCTGCTGGACACAATACGACCACTCGCGGGCGTTCAGTTTAGCACTGCGTCGAGCCAGCGACGCGAGCAGCAGGCAGTGCCAGAAAACTTGGTCAACTCTCAGCCGCCGACGACTGCTGCGCGGGGCCCTGGTAGCTCGATTGACGACGAGTACCAAAAGTTTTTACAGCAGATGAACAACATATTGTGAAGAGGCATATTTTACATGTATTTTTTTACTTTATTTACTATTCGTCGCTTGTGCTCAATAAAACACATTGGTTTTCTAATTAAACGTATAGTGGCTAAACTCTTTTTTGCTCACTCTCCTAAATAGCCTTTTATTTCGTAATTCTGGAAACAGCAGCGCGCCCGCAAAATGTGGTCATGTTTAAAGGGTGGGCAAAATAATACTGAATACTGCAAAGAAAAAATCTAGAGATAAAGACCTTCGGGTGTGCCCTCACTCTTCCGGTACAACACCTTCTCGCGGGCCTTCCTGAAGTCCTCATTACACACCTTCATTCTGCGCTCACGCAGCGCCAACAGGCCGGACTCTGTGCATATGGCCTTGATGTCAGCACCCGAAAGGTCGTCCTTGGACATGACAAACTCCTCGAGATCAACGTCATGCGAAAGAGTCATTCGCGAAGTGTGGATTCCAAAGATGTGGCGCTTGGTCTTAACGTCCGGAAGCGGGAACTCGATTTTGCGATCAATGCGGCCTGGTCGAATAAGGGCGGGGTCCAAGGACTCAATCTTGTTTGTGGCCATGATGACCTTGACGTCGCTGCGGGAATCAAAACCGTCCAGCTGGTTGAGCAACTCAAGCATAGTGCGCTGGATTTCTTTCTCACCTCCAGAGTTCGAGTCGTACCGCTTGGTTCCTACAGCGTCGATTTCGTCGATAAACACAATGGACGGCGAGTTCTCCTCGGCCACACGGAACAGCTCGCGCACAAGCTTGGGACCATCGCCAAGGTACTTTTGAATCAGCTCTGAACCGACGACGCGCAGGAACGTGGCGGACGTCTGGTTGGCAACTGCCTTGGCCAACAGCGTCTTACCCGTACCAGGAACACCGTACAGAATGACACCCTTTGGCGGCTTAATACCCATCTCCTCGTACAGCTCTGGGTGTGTGAGTGGCAGCTCGACTGCCTCCTTGATTTCTTGAATTTGCTGTTCTAAGCCACCTACATCTGCGTACGACTCTGTGGGCGCCTTCTCGAGTTTCATCACGCTGACCATCGGATCCGCGTCGTCCTGAAGCACACCGACAACGGCCATCGTCTTGTTGTGCAGCAGAATAGAGCATCCAGGCTCCAGTTGGTCCTTGTCGACAAACGAGAGCAGCGACACATAGTATTCAGGCCCCGTAGACGTCGACACAATGACATGGTTGTCATCAATGACCTCCTCGAGCGAGCCAACAGTCATGGGCGATCCGCGCATCTCCTCGACGCGCGCACGCTCCTCTTGCGTCTTCTCCTCCTGTGGCTTAAGAAGCTGCTGGTTCTGCACAAACTCCTCCTCCATCAGCAAGTAGTCGTTGATTCGCTTGAGCTTGAGAAGCTTCAGGTTGCAGCGAGTAGTCGGGTGCACCTTGGGCAACTTGATCACGCTATCACCCCCTCTCTTCTTTTTGCGCTGGCCAATAGTTGTAGGCAGAGGTGGCTGCCACGCCTTCTTCTCTTTCTCCTTCTTCTTGTCCTTGCCGCCACCTGGCGGACCTCCGGGGAATCCAGACTGAGCGTTACCCTAAAAGTTTGTAATTCAAATTCATTAGTTGCAGTGGCAGGATAGATTGGGCTAACACCAAAATTAAGCGGTTAGTGTTTTATTTTAAAAACAATGCTTGGTAAAGAGTGCAAACATACCATGCTGCGTTTATAACTGAAACTAGAGCTGGAGCTGAAACTAAAGAATTGGAATCGTAGCGAATGTAAACAGCGGGAATGTAATATAATAATATAAATATAAAGGCAGAAAACTTGGAATCTGAATGAGATAAATCGCTTCAATGAAATTAAGAGTGTTAAATGAACAGACGAACAAAGAAAAGCAGCCCAGGTACCTTACAAAATGTAATTTTTTATTTGGCTTCTCATTTTCGATGACGACGCTGCCAAAGCATCTTTTGGCATGTATTTTCGCAAAACGCACATTTTGCAAACGTAATGGTATCTTGATCACAAATATTGATTTGAGATGATCTGATCGGTGTGCTTACCCTAATTTTGATTGGGGTCGTGAGCGAGATTAGCAAGCGCGCTTAAAGAAAGAGTAAAAAATTGGCGTTTCGAGATGAACATACGGGACAGCGGCAGAACCAAATGACAAGTCTAGCTCCATTGCTCGTTGCTCGTTGTTAGTTACTCTTTTTTTATCTTTCTCGTCACTTTTATTTATCTTTTGTAGCTGTCGTTTGTTTTTCTTCTCTGTTGCACATTTTTTCGGCAAGGTTTGAGATAAGCCCCCCCTTTCATATTTTTCTGCTTTTCTAATTTGTTAATATTTTTTCTTTCAAACTGCTTGTACTAACAGCAACGCAAAAATAAAATCATGGGTGTTTTCTCAGTGTTTTCTCGCGGCGGCTCTGGGTCCCTGGATCAGCAGGGCCAGCAAGAGCAGCAGGGTGGCTCTACATCGGCAACCAGCAGCACGACGCTTCTGAGCGATCAGCAGGTCGAGACTAACAGCAAGGGCTATTACCAGACAGCTCCGTCCCCGGCACAGGGATCATCGACACGGCTGCCAAGCTCTGCAGTGACATCGCTTGCTATTGACCAGGTGCAGGGCGGCGTGTCCGAGTTTTTGAGTCAGGTTGACTTTTCCTCGGCACAGCTGAACCAGATCGCCAGCCCTGGCGGAATCGAGTATCTCAACCTCGAAGAGGGTCCGATATACACTGGTGGAGTCATGCCCAGCCGTGGGTGGAGTGACGATCTTTGCTACGGCACGGGCTCAATGTACATCCTTGGTCTGACTAGCGGTGGCGCATGGGGATTCTTGGAGGGCCTGCGGAGCCAGCATGGCGGTAACTTTAAGCTCCGTTTGAACAGCGTGCTCAACTCTATGACTCGTCGTGGACCGTTTGTAGGAAACTCGTTGGGTATTCTGGGTATGTTCTACAACAGCATAAACTCGGCCATCGGTAGCTATCGCGGCACCCGGGACCAGTACAACAGCCTTGGCGCTGCTGCCATTAGTGGCATGCTGTTTAAGATCGGCGGTGGGCCTCGAGCGAGCCTGATCTCCAGCATAGTTTGCACGGGTGTTGTTGGTGCTTATCATGCCAGTGTTGCTGCGTATGGCAATTATCAGGATAAAAAGATGACGAATGCGTCGCTGGCCTCGCCATCGGAGTCCCAGCTCACCAATGCTACTGCTACTCCCATGTAAAGTAGCTAGAGTGGGGTTTAATTTTGAAGACACATGCCGTGATGTTGATGCTGTCACAACCGGCTTGGGTGGTCTTTGCGTGGCTGTTTTCTTTTTTGAACATTTTCGTTATTTAAAATATATAAAACTTTCATTAAACAAACAGACTAGTGGCGACAATTTTTAATATTGCCGTTCCAAGGCGAGTAAAAAACATACACAATAATATATTCTGAGCAGTTTCTGGATGCCCTTGTCATCCTCGTCCTCATTTTCTGCGATTTCGTTGTCTTTGGCTATTTTGCATTCTCTGCAATTGCTTGAAAATTTACCCCCGTGTTTGCAAGGAGGCTGGATAAGGCTGCCAATATTACATTTGGTAATAGCGTTACACATCTCCCTTGAGCATGGTCGACGCTTGCGGGATGACGCACAGTTTCGACCGCAGGTCACCTACCCCTAATCGAGCAATTTCCTGGTCATCAATCACAATGGAGCCACTGGCGCTGCTGTGCGCCAGCCTAAACATCGACTTGACCAGCGTAGACTTCCCTGCACTAGTGCGACCAACGATGCCAGTCCTCCCATCAGGGTTAACTGTTAGATTAATGTTTTTCAGCGCTGGATCCAACTTTGCAATACTTCAAGCTATAATTTTTAAATTCAAGGTGCCTATTTGACAGCCACTTGGCTTCAGAACAACAGCTGCCAATGGCATAGGAAGCCTCCGGGGTATGGCAATAAGCTTTCTGTAAATATTTATGTTGTCAGTAAAATGGCATGCTTTGCTTGGCAAATCAATTATTTGCTTTACACTGCCTATAGCATTTTGGGTCATATCTCTGTTGATAGAAGAATCTGCAGATATCATCCCAAACCGAGTGGTGTTTGACACCACAATCATTGTGCAGGTAATAAACATATCGCTGACGTTGGAAACACCATTGTTAAACAATGCTTTAATACATTAAAAAGAGATAGCCGTCTGGAAATGTGCTTTTCATTATCAGTTTTATCAATATGAAGCAATGTGGAATGGGGCTCGACGCTAAACATGCGAATCATCTGCCTTCCGTCAGCAACAATATCTGAAACGGGCTTTCGACTGATATTGCTACTCCGTTGTACATTGCACAGCGGAGTAGAAATACCTGGACCCAGTATAAAATTGCACTTAGAAAACATAGATGAGACAAAAATGAACATAACCAACAGCCGAGGCGACATTCCGAGTATGCAATATAACAAAGGTGCTGTATTAATTGCATACAATGGTGTCTACTGGATAAACTGCGGGACATGATATGCAATGGTATGTGTGCATTTGTTGTATGCTGATTCAATATGTTGTCGAGGTTTGCTGTCAAAACACGATAGTGGCACCATAATCATGCTTTGAGTAAATTGTTTTTTGTACTTTCTGCAACAAATTTGTTGTTAATATGCTGCAAAACAGTCACGGACATGCATATAAGGCTGGCATTTGCACAAACCCTTTAAACAAAATCATCTGAAAATACGTTGAGATGGTAGCTTTTGCGAGTTTAACCGCGTTTGAATTACCCTTAATACTTTTTATCTTATGTTTGTCGATTATATACCCTGTTATTGAGATTAACATGGACAAAACCACGGATATTGTTAGTGCTGGCAGCCCACATATATTAATAATGAATTTGAGGTCGTCCTAGTATGTCCGCTTGGTGGGCAACGCCTTGTTATTTGTTGATTTTTGAGATTTAGAATACATTCTCGACTTTATATTAAAAGCTGGCTTGCTGTTAGGTATCTTGACATTGTTCAATTAATTTTCCTCTGCATTAAATACATTTTGACAGTTATCGACAACGCTGGTATTGATAGCCAATGCATTGTTTGGCAGTGGGCCTAGGCTATACTTTTTGGATGCCTTCTTTTCACGACAATACTTTTGTCGCTGACTGATCCTATTTGGTTGCAGTATGGAAAAATGTGCTCTGGGTTTGTAGAAACAACACGCAGCTTGTCAACTAAAAGCCCATTGCCAAGCAAAACAGTGTCGAGGATATGGCGTTTAACATGAGTATCGACTGCAGATAGTGGGTCGTCCAAAATGTAAATGTCTGCGCACAAGTATACCGTTCTGACCAGGGCCAGCCGAGCATGCTGGCCACCCGATATGTTGTTCCCCACTTGCCAATAAGAGCTAAACAACTTTGAGGCCACGCATTCAAGTTCTCTGTAGGCGCACACGAGTGAACGACTTTCCAGTAAAACCGATTATCAAACTTGCGGCTAAATAAAATGGTTGCGCGCATCGCGTCGTTCATAATCCACGGCAACTGCTCGGGGTGGTCTATTGAGCCAACTATTTGGCCTGACCCTTGAGCCATCTTCATTTCACTGCCAATGGCTAGAAGTAGAGACAATATTCCATATCCGGTTTTGCCAACCGAACGCCGTGTAAAATATATTGCTGCTAAGCAAAAGGCTTTACAAGTTGGAAGGTTTATAACTCATTTCTATTATAGTATGCCTGGTAAAAAGCATATATGAGTAATGCGTTTCCATGTATGAATTAATCCATCCTAGCGAAATAAATATATTAGAACAATAAAACGGGGCTATGAAAAGAAGAAATGCACCTTATCGGCAGCTTTTGAGTGCCTTTACAAGCAGTCATCTTGGCATGCCTTTACGCACTATTACTTATTTCAGTGTATTTGTAACTTTAAACACATGTTTTTCTTTGAATGCAGCAGTGTTATTATTGCTTCCAAGTTTAAAACGAAGTGCTTAAATCTGCACGCAGTCAGCACATACAAATATATTAATAAATATTCTGCTCACGTCGTTTCAGAAATCCCCACTTGCAAAAGTAAAGCTGCCTTAATTGTTGAAGCAAGAAAACAACCGAACTGACAGCTGTGCTTGTTGGTCCTGATGCTGCGACCACACAAACTCACGAAAACGCATTCATTTGGCAATATGCTAGCGCAATGCAGTCATTGAGTTGACTAACGCTTGCGCTAGCAGCCTTTTGTTTTAATCTTGTTATTTTGTTTGGTTTTGTGTATGGTGGGAATATGAGAGGCGCATGGCCCCATCCGCACACAGAGTTTGTGCGGGCGGGTTCCTAAAATGTCCTCTCTTTTACCGTCTCCGAGGCTGTGGGCACAAAGTGCCCATGGCATTTTTAAGTCATCGAAAAGTCGACTCAAAAACGTGGCAGCCGTCGTGAATCCTTAAAGAAATCATTAAAAAGCTGTGGCCCAAAGGGCCCGGATTTTGCGATTTATATTTATAGGCCGGTGCAGTTTTGGGTTACGTGCCGAGGTATGATGGGCGGGGTCAAAATAAAACACGTGAGCTGGAACAAGCCTTTTTCTTTTTGCATTGGTCGTTGGTCTCTAGCCTTTTTGGCGCTGAGCTCACGCATTACATGTACGCGCACCTAAAATAAGTAACATAGCGTATACGCTCGCTAAGTTGCCATACTATATGTGTGTATGTATGTATACATTGGTGGGGTCTCGTCATTTAAAGCCAGTCCTTATCCGTAGTAATATATGCAATACTGTTATCTTCAGCATAGTCACTCCAAAAAATTAGAAATAAAATCACAAAATATGCTGGCAAACCCAAACGCCACCGCTCTTTACGGTCATTTTAGCGCGCTAATCGTCGGCCGGCGCTACTACTCATCCAATGCCGCAATAGGAGAAACCGTGGATCTTGTGAGAGAGCCTCACAATCAGCACGACAGCAACGCTATCGCAGTGTGCAGCCGCGATGGCGGCAAGCTGGGCCATCTGCCTCGCTGGCTGGCAGGTGTGCTGGCACCATGCATGGACAGATCGGGCTGCACTCTTTTGGCGTGGTGTCTGGAATGGGCAGTGCATACGCTACGCCAGTCGAGGTTAATATTTTTGCGAGGCCAGACGCAGCAGCGCTGATGTACGATATGCTAGGCAACTATTGGCACATGTGGCAGCTAGAAGCGCCGGCTGTCGACCAGGAAAACAATGATGTTGACAGCATTTTTGACGACCTTGACGATCTGTTTGCCGACAATAGCACCGGCTCGTACATTCAGTCACCCGATGCCGATGCAGATTCTAAGCTATTTGATGTGGTTGATTCGGATAGTATCAGCGATCCTGTGGCTCGTGTTCTGGTGGTAAGCACTGCAAGCGGAATTGGCGACTGGGTCAGCTATATCAAGCACATGGATGCCGATATAAAGTGGGTAATATATACGCGCGGCGGAGCAGTAACTGCGGGCACTATTGCGCAATTCCAGGCGGTGTTTGTACAACATAAAGATGTGGCTCATCTGCTTGATCAAACACGGCCGGTACACTGGGCAACAATTGCAATCGACCAGACAGCCATTGACGACGAGGTGGCGACAATTGACCCCAAGTTTGGCGCCCTGCTGAGCCTGCATGCGCTGACGGTACTGTACATCTAACCTCATTAACTGTTTTTTACAAATATTGGTAGTGGTAATGATGGATGTGACTGCCACTAATTGACATCTGGTTGTACTGGGATACGAGCTCAATAAATAAATTTAAGAAAAAAAAGCAAATATATGATGCGGTCACTGCACACAGGCATCGGAAAACCATAGTTGAAGGCAGAGAGCACTGGGCATACACAGCACCATGCTCCGGCGGCGCCATCCCCTCTGTTGCGCTCCCGTCTCCATTTTGAAGCCTAGTAAGGCTGTTATGTCAAATTGCTGGTCCGGCTATTTTATGGAGCGCCCGGTTTCTGGAGCACAAAGAACCGCAAAGGGATTTATTCCTCTGCTTTTTTTTGTTGCATACAAGATCGGGATTTTGCTTTTCCCAAGCCATGGCCAGTGCCGAAAAGCACGCCAAGATCAACAAGGCTTCTATTTCGCCGATTGCAACATGGCTTTTTCCTATGCTTTGCAGTTGGATATAGTGTAAGCCAAATCCCAAAAACAAAACCATTTTAAAACAAACAGAATAAAACAATATTTGCCACCATTTATGTGTGTAACGAAGCGGTCTCCGCAAAAAAGTATTAAAATATTCCCACAAGATCGATCACTCTTCATAAGAAAGCCCCACACACGTTTGCGTGCGAGTTAAGAAAGCAGGTCTCATAACCTTTTTTGTTTTATATTTTTTGTTTTGCATATATATTTTTAGTATTATTATTTATCTGCACCTAATAAAAATGACACTCGACAGTACAGCCCAGGACACCCGCGATATCTACCAAAAGTGCGCCGAATACAAGCAGCGCTCGCCGCACCCTTCGCGACCCCATATTTCAACGACAGTCAATCCAGCGGCATGGCTGGAGATCCATGGCCTTTTCAAATTGCTGAAGCGCGATGACAGCACTGAAAATAACGACGAACTTGTACCAGAACAATGCGAGGCACTCGGATGCCTGTGCATGTTTGTGCGCAATGCCATGGCCATGGACAGGACCAACCAGGATACAGCCAGCAGGGCCGGAATATCAGAAGACATCAGGAACACAATATTTAGCATGATTGCTCTGGAGCTTGAGTACCCCGAGGCAATGAAATGCGCCACGGCAGCCGCCCAAGCGCTGTCCAACATGGTCACTGGAAACAAGGCACAGCAGCAGAAGCTGATTTGCGATGAGCTGGCACCTGGAGGTCGCGCTGGTGCCGAAACTATATTCTGGAGTCTACTTACATCGATAAACAGCCAAACGAATATGGCCGGGCTCATGCTACTGTTGAACAGCCTCAAGGGCGATCCCGATCTTACCAAAATGCTGTGCTCTGTGAAGCCTGGCCTGCTGGTTGCCCGCAAGATTGGCGAGCTGTTCGGCGACAACGAGGACGACGAATCGGACGTGAAAACTATGCTCTATGTGATACTCAGCCAGTTTATTGAATTTGGCTGCCTAGCACAACTGCTGAAAGACGCGCCATCATTGGAGATGTACGGGCTTCTTGATGCCCTGGCTGTATACTGCAATGAGAATACATGCGCGGAAGATCGCGCTATGGTTGCCAGCAGCAGTGCGCTGTTCAAATCGTTCGGTGTCATTTTAAAGCAGGTAGGCTCGGTGCTAGAGAGTGTCTGGATCGGTGCTGATGGTGACGGGAGCGACAGCAGCGATAATTCTAGCAGGGTGGAGGTGAGCAAGGTGGTTTCCGCGCACCGGTGCATCGCCGCGACTCTATCCGCTCTCGGGTCGTTAACAACGGACTGTAGCCCCGAGACTGTTGCCATGATGATTGAGCACAATGTGTTGTCCCAGGTTACCTCACTTCTTGGTTTGTTAAGCATGCACCTGCCGCGAATCGAAAACGCCAGCGCGCTACAAAAAAGCAGGGAGGAGGGCATAGAGGATGGATCCAGCATCAGTAGGCTATTTATGTTCAAGCGTGACCTTATTTGTATTATCGGCAACGCTGCGCACAAGAACAACGATGCCCAAAATCTGATCCGTGACCTTGATGGGCTAGCTCTGGTGCTTGACCACATGAAGATTGATGACAACCATCCGTTTATCAAGGAGTATGCTGTGGTCGCGCTGAGGAGCCTGTTGGACAACAATTCTGCCAACCAAGAGTTTGTGCGTAGGATGGACGCTCGCGGAGCCACTCAGACTCCGGCCTCAGCATTAGCTGGCATTCAGCAGGCCGATGTCGATGTCGATGTCGATGCTAACGCCCATCACGATCACAATGTGTGACAAAATTTTGGGTGCTTTTTGTGTCAAAAATCTGATTTAATTTTCGTTGATATTATATTTTTTCTTGTGCAGTTCAGCTTAAAAAGTTTTGACGACTGATGAAGGAGAATAAAACCATTTTAAGCACTGCCAATTTTTTTCGCTTTCTTCTTTCCAAAATTCAACTTTCAAAATCGATTTTTTATTTCTTGTTGCTGCTGTTGTTAACCAATTCACACACACGCGCACACACTTAAACTCAAACTCTAACATTTTAGACTTTCGTTATACTTTTAAAGGGCCTATTAAACAAAATGGCGCTGGCAGACCGCAATCGCGTTATTATTTTGGAAGACCGCGTGGACAATATCTCGGGGGCAGATTTCCCCTTGAGCTTCGACGGACAGCAGATTCCTTTTACTCTGAGCGGGTTCAAGGAGTCATTTGACCTCAAGATCATCTACGTGACACCCACAGACATTGAGTTTGACCTGATTGGCGTCGATGCGTCTATCGCCAACGCTCTGCGCCGCATTCTGATTGCTGAGATCCCGACAATGGCCATTGAAAAGGTGTACATGGTCAACAACACGGGCATTGTGCAAGACGAGGTACTAGCACACCGCCTGGGTCTGATTCCGATCAAGGCCGATCCGGACCAGTTCCAATGGAAGCGGCCAGAGGAATCGCCCACGGACGTGAACACGGTGGTGTTCAAGCTCGAGGTCAAGTGCACACACAACCCCAATGCATCGGCCGACGAGAAGGATCCCAAAGTGCAGTACATAAACAGCTCAGTGTACAGCAATCAGTTGATCTGGGAGCCCAAGGGTGATCAGGAGGAAAGGTTCGCGATGGATCCGATCAGGCCCATCCACGACAACATTCTCATTACCAAGCTGCGCCCAGGACAGGAGATTAGCTGCGAGCTGCACTGCGACAAGGGTGTCGGCAGGGACCATGCAAAGTACTCTCCGGTGGCCACAGCCTCCTACAGGCTGCTGCCGGACATCCAGATTCTCGAGGACATTACCGGCGAGGACGCAGAGTTGTTCCGCGATTGCTTCCCGCCGGGCGTTGTTGAGATTGTGGAGGAGGGCGGCGTGAAGAAGGCCAAGGTTGTCAATGCCCGCAAGGACACTGTAAGCCGTGAGGTTTTGCGTCACAAGCAGTTCGAAGGCAAGGTGCGTCTTACTCGTGTGCGCGACCACTTTATCTTCAACATTGAGTCGACGGGCGCCATTTCCCCTGAAAAGCTTGTCAGCCAGGCGCTAGACATTTTGATCGAAAAGTGCGATATTTCCAAGGCTGCGATGGCCAACGTGATGAAGGGAGGTGTTGAGGAGGAAGACGAAGAGTAATAGAACAATATATAGGTATTTGTTCTTGTTAAATGCAATTAAGTAGAATACGAAAGGAAGTGAACATATTGCTCTACAATTTTTCTTTAAAATCAATCTACAGCTGCGAAATGATCTCCGGGTACAGTTCCGGGTCCAGAGTGCGTACACCGCTGGATGCCTGGTTGGCGAGTAGGGGCCCGACGCTCATCTCTGTCCAGCTTAACCACAGTTCAGCAACGGCACTGCTCGCGGCCTCGCCCAGCGTGATGCAGAATATAGCATCGTAGCCGCCAGCGCCAGGCACGGCGGCCATGCAAACACCAGGGACCTCCATGCAGGCATCCAACAGCTTAGTCTGCTCGAGGGGCTCAATAGGAACCTGCGCATTGTCCCCGAGCTGTCTCTGCAGTGCCCGCACGCGCAGAATTCCCTCAACGAGTTCGACCAGCAACTGGTGCGATGGGCTTTCGGCAAATTTGGGCGCGTTTTTCCACTCGGAGCTCTTGTGCGTGGCGCACCAGTCAACTGCCAGGTTGTAGTCGGCGCTATCGGTGTGGGCGGCGGCAGTGAGATGGTCCCAAAGGGTGCGGATGTTGGTGTTAGCGACATCAAGCGCGCTCCACAGAGCCGTGGCCTCCCGCGGGCTGCTCTTTTGGTACTGAATCACTTTTCTGACCATGCTGGGCGTGTTGCTTCCCGCATCGACATCAGCCAACCGGAGAATAAAACGCGGCGGGATTGACACTGGAGTCACGTCGCTGTTCCACCCGGGGTTCTCCGGAGATGTTGCCTGCTCAATCCCGTCGATACCGATGTTTTCACCCATAGCAGAGTCCAGGACATCCGGTGAGAACCGGCGGTAGACATGTGATCCGTAGACGGCCGCCGAGACATCAAATCCCGACCCGACTTTGCCTTGTGCCAGACAGTGCGTGTACTGGGCAACGTTGTGAATAAGCTGCTGGCTGCGCCCGCGCTTGCCCGACCCGGCCTGGCCTGGCTGGAGATCGGCCTGCTCGATAATGCCAAAGTGTACTAGGATGGCCGCCACTAGCGATGTCACCATTGCTGCCGAGCTGCCCAGGCCTGTCTTGTGCACTCCCCTCAGCGTGGTTCCGGTCTCGCACATGCGCGGAAGCTTTTTCAGCGACTCTGCCCCCAAGCTCAATCCCATCTTCTCCAGTGTCTCGCGCTGCGAGTAAAAGTCATTGTCTGCGGAAAGAACGATCTTCAGGCCCACACGCTTTGGCGATGACAACGACGACGACAGAGAGCTGGATGGGCAGCGGACAGCAGCTCCTGGAGTTTTCCCGGAGCGAGTTGGTTGACCAGTCCCATGACGACTCGGATAACCACCTGAACAAAGGGGTTTTCGCCATTGTCAGCACTGGCATACTGGGTCAGCGAGTTGTCCTTGTTATCGAACGAGTACTTCCACCACGCCGACTGGAACTGGGGGGACAGTACAGAAATGTTTATTTTATGGTCACCTAGGGTGTATGGCCCGTTGGCCACGTCCACAGCCTGTGTTTGCACCGCTGCATACAGGCATGCGTCGGTGCCAACCACCAGACCGCTGTAGTTGCGGTCCAGCACGAGGTAGCCGCCTACAATGAGGACCTTGCCTGGCGCCGAGGCGACCGTGATTGGCGAATTAGATGTACCGGTCATTTAAATGCGAGAGCAACAGACAAACAAAATAGAAATTCGGTATTAGAATAACAAAAGAAAATAACAAAAGAAGCGAGAGTAAATCGACGACGACGATGACACGGTTCGTATTTAAGCCCACGCTCAAATCGCTTGATTTGACGTTGCACTCATCTGCCAACTGCTCTAACAAAAAAGCCACGAATTTCTCCGCTTTTCATTTTTTTCTGTTTTCTGCTCTTCTGCTCTTCAAAAATCATTAATTTCTTCCAATAAACTTTACAATATTGTAACTGCTGCTTTTGAAAGTATGAGTGCACCTGTACATAGACTGTTTGTCGTGGGCGGAACCGGCTTTATCGGGCAGGCGATCTGCCACAGCGCACTGGCACGAGGCTGGGAGGTGCTCAGTCTCAGCCGCCATGGAGCGCCCACCAGATCAACATCACCAAGCTCGGTTTCGACAGCAAACACCGGCATCCAATGGATCAAGGGCGACGCGCTTAAGCCTGAAACCTTCCAAGAGCACCTGGTCGGGTGTACTGCTGTTGTGCACTCCGTCGGCGTGCTAATGGAGAATAGCTACAAGAAGTTTATAAACATGGGCTGCGGCGGCAACAGCAACCCTGCCACAGCACATCAGCAGGAGCAGGAGCATACTATTACGTACGAGATGGCCAACCGCGACACGGCTCTCTCTGTGGCGCGTGCTGCCAGAGAGGTGCCGGGTGTCGAAGCCTTTGCCTATATTTCGGCCAGTGACGTGCTTCCTTTTCTCGACTCGCGGTACATTTCCACGAAGCGCCAGGTGGAGAACGATCTGATTGAACATTCTGATCGCATGCGCCCGATCATTTTGCGTCCCGGGTTTATTTATTCGCAGGCACGCCCGATCACGATTCCGATTGCCGCTGGAGTTCGCGCTTTCAATGCCGTATTCCACCGGACGCCTGTCGGATGTTTGCTCAAGAGCACACCTCTTGCAAAGGCTGCCAGCCCGGCACTTTGTCGCGAGGTGGTGGCCAGCGCTGTTGTCAGCGCAATTGGAAACAAGCACATATCTGGCATTCTGGGCATCGAGGATATTGAGCGCATAGGAAATAGAGTTTAATGTGTCGATTTGAATAACGAACAGGCAGCAGCTGCAAGCCTAGAGTCAAAATGGTGCGTTCAAGCATGGATAATGTGCTACTTTGTGTTTTCGTTTTTTAAATAGTTTGCTTTCAATATAACCAAGCGATGTTCGTGGTCGTATTTGTGACTTTGTGACTTTGTTCATTTCCAATACATATCATGGTTTGATCAACTAGATATGTGGTGACTCTGACCAGGATAACTCTGATGTCTCAGGGTTTGTTCACAAGCGAGCCTAGCAGTAAGCAGCAGCAGCAGCAATGCCGGTCAATTTCAACCTATTGAACTCATCTGGTATTTAAAAGGCACACACGCTGCTTCATGGCAACAAACCAGAAGGCAACCAAGGACATGTCCATCATAATAAGGGCCCGTATTTTAATTAAGAATGACTAGTCTGATGTGGAAGCGGGTGACAACATGGCCGTATAGTCTGTTTTATATTATGACAATTCATTTCAATTTACCTCAATCAAGTTCAGTTCAGTTCAATGGTCAACATGCCCACTTTTAACCACAAATATGATATACAATCAATTGTATTTATTGTTGGCTGGTGGTATCATTTATTAAAAAGCTGATGCTATCTCGTCTAAATTTTAGTTTAGTTGCTGTTGGCAGCATCTGTGGCTGCTGGAGCAGGAGCCGAAACCGGGGCAGGCGTAGGTACAGCTGCCGGGGCAAGGTGGATTGCGCTCAAAATGTATCCACCGCCACCCGATGTGTTCATAAGCGGGTGCGTGCGGCTAGGCAGAACCTGGTACTCACGCAGCCAGCTCTCAGTCAGCTGCACGTTGAGGAAATCCGGAGAGTCGCGCAGCCATGCAAACGTCTCAACGAGCGCCTCCTTGCTCTGGTCGTAGATGACCAGCATCCTCGAACCTCCCAAATAGGGAACAAGCTTCTCCACAACCGACTTGGCCTTGTAGTTGCTTGAAATGACCAACGCGTCAAACTCGCCACGATTGAGGTTTTCCAGCGTCTCCGAGAGCTTGGCGTGGCCGCGCATGCGGCGCTCGCGCCCAAGCACATCCTGCTCCGTAAAGCCCTCGCGCAGCTCCTCTGTGAACGGCTCCATGGTGTGGTTGAGCTTCGACCAGGACAGCGTCTGCAGCCGGTCCCTGCTCTCGTTCGAAAAGTTCATGTACCGCAGAATGTCGTAGCTGTGCACATCGCCGTCGTGAATGCCAAAGACAGATCCACCTTCGGAGATCCGTGAAAGCAGAGACGCGACGATCATACCCTGGCCATCATCAACGGCCATGATACGCGCAGAGCTATACACATTGACCAAACTGAGCACCTGTGAGAGGGTGTCCGTACGGATACCGCGGATCTTCATCGGGTTCGACTGAAAGAAAAAGTCGCAGACGTTGTACACGTTGGTCTCCAGAGGGACAAAGCTCTTCATAAACTTCTTCTGCTTGCGCTTGATGTACTTGGATTTGGAAAACTCGGTCTTCATTGCAAAGGACTCGTTGTTTTCTGTCAGCGTTGCAATGATTTCCTGCGCGGTAACGTCACCGGTCATGCTCTTCTGCTTGAGTATTTCAATGTCTTCGAAGCTGAGCTTTTGCGACTTGGGATTGTCGTTGATCTCCTTGTTGTTGGCCTCGGTGATGTCTGCATCGTCAAATCCAGACTGCTTGTGGGGCCGAATTGATCCGCCCTTCTCGATCTCGTACGTGTGGCCAAAGGTCTTGCCAATCAGTTCATTGGCCTTAAAGCTGCCAAACTTTCCCAGACTGATGGTCGTGTTGGCCTTGATGCACACTGCCTTCGAATTGTTGCTGGGCATGCGGAGAATAACATGGTCGCTTTCCTTGATAATCGTCGGTGCCAGCTGCGTGGGTGCCATTTTGCTATTTGTTTTTTTTAAAAAAGGATAAAAATACCAAACAAGTTTACAAACGTTGAACCAAAAAAAGCAAAAAAAATTTATTGTGAAAAGATCGGCGAAATATTGCATTTAGCTTAACACTCGTCTCTAAAATAGCAGGCATAGAGAGACATAAATGGGTGAATCACGTGCAAGAACTCCCCAGTCAACACTTGACACTCAATTGGCTGCCGTTGCCCCCGCCTTCTTACTGCGTACCTGCTCAGCCAAAAACTTGACTCGCAGCTTGCACTCCTTCTTTGTGCGCCAGCGACTCCATCTGCAATCTTGTCCCAGCGATCAGTCTCCTTGTACGATGGGGGGTATTCCCGGAGTGCTTTCTCAAGCTGTGTTTGCTCTTCAGACGACCAGGGCCGCTCAACCTTTGCAACAGCTTTGCTCTTTGTTGGCTCCTTGATCGCAGGCTGAGATGACACAGGCAAAGCTGCAGCGGGCGTCGCTGTTGCTATCGCTGCTTCTGACGGGCCGTCATAGCGCACGGAAGCCTCATTTTTCATGTTTTGGTCGTCGTTGTGGAGCTTCTTGCTTTGTAGCTCCCTGACCATCGACCCACTGCCGGACTTGGCGCCCTTGCGCAGATCGGACGTTTTCTGCAGCAGCTCCTCCTCCGTGCGCTGAGTAAATCCGCCGTGCTGCGCCATCCATGCGCTGACAGTCTCCCAGCGGTCGATGGTTCCGCCGGGAAACTTGTTTGTTGCCTTGATCAGCAGCTCGAGCTCCTTGGCCGTCCATTCGCGCTGCGTCTTTGCTGGCAGTTGCGCCTTATCCGCCTCCTTCCGCTTCTCCTGCTTGACGCGGGCGGCAATGTCTGCCCCACGAGTGAACGAGGTGAAGCTCGACGCAACAGCAGGCGTCTTTTCAATCACGCCCGAAATGGCCTCGACCATGGCAGCAATAATTTGCGCTTGATCATGGGCGCCGCTTGTAAAGACAGATTGCAGCTTGAGAGCTTCGTCCTGTGAAATGTTCTCCAGCAGCAAGTCGAGCTCAGCCGACCTCCGTGCCAGTGCAGCCGGCGTTGAGCTGTTTGCGTCAAGAAGGTAGTTGTAATGCTTGGCGGCTTCGCGCACTGACCGCTTAATCAACCGATACTCCTTTTTTATTTTTTCGCGCCGAAGCCGCTCCTCAGCAGCGACCTGTGCCTCTTGCTCGGCCCGCTGGAGGTCTTGCTTCCTCTTCTCTTCCTCAGCACACAGCCGCTCGGACTCTGCTTTCTTGACAGCGGCCTCTCTCGCAAGACGCTTCTTATCCTTTTCAAGGCGCTCCATTGCCTTGTACTTGCCGATGCGCGGGTCAGCACTCATGGCCTGCTGCACTAGAGTCGACACCCTCTTTGTGTCCTCCTTCTTCAGCCGCGTCCGCTCGGTCTTGTTCTTCTTCTCGTGCCATCTCTTTTCCTCGCGGTTCTCCAGCTGGTCGTTTTCCTTGTCCAGATACTCGTAGGACCTCCATGAGTCAAACTGCGTCCAGAAGCGGTAGAACGCCTCCATCTCTTCGCGCGGCGCATCCATGTCTCCCAGCATCGGCACAGGCTGTTTTTTGGAAAACCGGCCCTCGCGCTCAAATACGGGACCATAGGTGGAAAAGAAGTCCTGTCCCGAACTGCCCAACCGGGCCTTGGGGATGTCGTCGGAGATGGTTGGATCAACAGAGTCAAACTGGGGGCGGCGCACGGGATCGGTCAGCAGCTCGTAGGCTCGCTGCACGCACTTAAAAAATGTCTCGTTGTGAGAGTTACCCGTGGATGCGGACTTGTCGGGATGAAACTGCAGAGCGCGCATCTGATGAGCCTTTTTGATCTGGGCTTGTGTCGCCTTGTACCGCAGCGATGACAGTCCTAAAACGAGGTAGTGATCCTGCTTTTCCACTCGGCGGGATCCAAATCCAGCAGATCCTTTGTAACTTCGTCTAGAGCCAGGGCCTCAGGAATGTCAACTTCGCTTTCAACCTTTGTCCTGGCCAGGTCCTGAGGCAGAATGTGCTGCTCGTAGTCGTCTGCTTCCGTGCTGTTGTTCTGTCTGCGCCGGTGGTATGCCGAGTAGGCTTGTCCAGCTCTATACAAAATGAGGCTGCGAGGCGGGCTTATTGCGGCGTGGATAATAACTGCGTTGCCCGTTTCGGGGCCCATGCCGAGCGGCGCGAGTGGAAGGGTAACTGTTGATGCCATGCTGCTGCTGCAATGGTTTGCTTTTGCGGCTTGCGAACAAGAAGTGTAATCAAAAAAGAGAAGACGTAGCGTACTAAATTCGAAATGAGGCCAAGCAGCAGAAATAAATAATATAGCATTTTCCCTTTACTCAAACAAAAGCCATCATCTTTATTCCAAGTTGCTTTGAGAATAAATGGGGCGTTAACACCACTGGAATATGAAAAAAATGATGAAAAAATAATTAGCTACTGAGCCGCATCCTCAATTCTGCACCACTTGGGCTCTTGCCCATCTGATGGCAGACAATAGGCATAGGCTAAACTCTGCGCATATTCGTCCCAAGCATCTTTTGTCGCTGATCGAGTGAACCGAGCAGAATCTTCAATCCCTCAGTGAAGCGGTTGAAGATGATGCCACACATGTTTAAGTCTGCCGCAATATCTTTATTCCAAAAGCGCCGTCTGATTTTGGGCACTGTTTCTTTAGGTGGGTGGGCTGCATCATTCAAAGGAGAAACCACGCCAGTTGCAACTTGAGTTTGCCATCAATGATGAGGGTGCACATTTGTTCAGCGGTCGAGGTCACATCATCAAAGCAGTTTGAGAACAGCAAAAAAATGGACCTCATTTAGCTGGCTGATCAAGCTTTGTGATTTTTGTGCATGATCACGATCCGTGCAGAAATGGCGGCGCGCGCACCTTTTTTTTGTGAAAAGATAAACTTTCTTGTGCCCGAATTCGAATTTCGACTAATTAATAGAGCCTTTTTCGTTTTTTGTTTCGTTCTGTTTCGTTCTTTGCTTGCTCAATCATAGAAATAAATTCACACATACACACACACAAATGCCGCGCAAATCGGAAAAACAGCTCAAACTGTCACGGCAGCTGATCTCAATGTCGTGGAATCCGCGCAACTTGTACCAGCTGGCAACAAAAAAGCGTCTCTTCACGATGAAGCAGCGGACGCTGTTCCAGCACATGTGGAAGCCAAGCGCGACACACGAGGCTACCACGATGCTAACATCACGGAGAAGCAATGGCTGAGGATGTTCAAGCCACAGCTGCCGACGCTCAACATGAAGCTCAATGACAAGCCGAATCACCCTAACACGGCGTCTCTGATGTATGCGTGCATGGAGAGGAGGCTGGACTTTATTGTTTTCAGGAGCCACTTTGCGTCGTCGATCTGGATGGCTCGCCAGATGATTATCCACGGGAAGGTCAAGCTCAACGGAAAGAAGCTGCCGTTCCCCAGCCACACTGTCCAGGATGGCGATGTCATTGCTGTTGATCCCGAGGCTGTCGTCACGCTGAAGGCCCCGGCCAATGGCGCAAAGGAGCTGGACTTTGTTCCGCAGTCCTACCAGCAGCCTGGATGTTCATCCCGGACTATCTTGAGGTCAACTACAACACTTGCTCGACTGTCTTCCTGCGCGAGCCGGTGACCAGGCCCAACGTCACCGAGGTGCCGTCGCCCTTCCCCCCAGAGTTCCACGCTCTGTCATTTGAGTTCTACCTGCGCCGTGGCCGCACTAGAAAGTGAGCGCTACACGCGCGCGGTAGTTTTTTATTTGTCTCTTATTTTTCGCAAGTACACACAAAATTCAAGCAAATTGAACAATTCATTTGCAAATCGGTCTGAACAGCAGGTGGCAAAAAGTGTAGAAAAAATACGATATATAAATATCAGCCAATCAACTCGCCGAGCCGAGCCACCAAAATTCGGATGTTACCCGCATGTACCTCACGATTTCGATAAGTGTAGGAAAAAAGCAACAATTCGATTTTTTTACACTGTACTTGCCAAAAGTCGAATTACAGTGGATTTCCAGTTGTTATTCCACGCTGGAGCAATCGCTAGAGCTATAGATTCAGCCTTTTTCCCCTTACAAGCACGAATTATTTTCCCCCTTCTTTTTAAGAATAAATTTTCTGGGTACGTTTTATCAATGATGGATTCGACCGCGACGAGGAATGGATGCGGCGTGCTAGGAAGCAGGCAGAGACGCGGATGCGACTCGAAGGAGACATTGAAAATTCACCTTTTACTAACCAAACTATATTATTTTTTATTATTTGTATGGCTACGCGCGGTGGTTATTGTGGTTGGAACGATGGATACGGCTTTTTACGGAACGAAACGAAATTGGAATTGCTTGAATTTGGAATTTTGGATGCGGCCGTTATTTTGATTCTGGATTGGGAACGAATTTATGGCGGTTTTTTCTTGGATTCGTTGGATTTCGTAACGCGGTTGCTTGATTCTATGGTGTAAACTAACGGTGGTTGTGTTTTACTCGACAATTCCTCCTTATTTGCGTTTGAACTCACATTCACTCATACCCGATGAAACAAAACAAAACAAACCTGTTTTTTGTTTTTTTTACAAAAACCTTACGCGGCTTATTCCCCGGTGTTTATTTGGCTACGTTAATCTTGGTATTCGACACGGAGAGTAGCTTATTAAAAGATGGTTCAGCGTGTTACCTACAGACGTCGTCTTTCGTACAACACCAAGTCCAACCGGGTCCGTATCAGCAAGACGCCCGGAGGCAACCTGCGTCTTCTTCATGTGAAGAAGCCCGCTAAGGGTCCCCGTTGCGGTGACTGCGGCGTCACCCTTGCCGGTATCCCCGCTCTGCGTCCCCGCGAGTACGCCCGTCTTAACAAGAGCCAGAAGACCGTGTCCCGTGCCTACGGTGGTTCCCGCTGCAGCACTTGCGTCCGTACCCGTATTGTGCGTGCCTTCCTCATTGAGGAGCAGAAGATCGTCAAGAAGGTCCTCAAGGCTCAGGCCAAGAAGTAAACAGTTTTTTCTTAACTTCTTAATTGAAAAAAGTGGATATTTTCTAAATTAAAATTCCGATGTATGTTGCGTTTATGTTGACCTTGCCATTTATTTTTTGTTGTTGAAAAGGATGAATGCAAGTGAGTAAAAAAAAGACTTGCAATTTTGGATCAAGTGGGGACGGGAGCCGGAGCTGGAGTGGTGGGACTTCCAGCACCAGGCGCGGCGGTGTCGACCGAGTAGCTGAAGAACTTGAACTTGAATACGATGACAAGCAACGCGTGAGCGATCAGGATCAGCGGGATAATAGCCTTGTGAAGCTTGCCGCCAGACCTGCCGACAATCTGGTTAACAGAGCGCATGATGAAGGCACCCGAGGATACAAACCCAACGGCAACCATAGCCCACCTGAACCAATCCCAAGGCAGGACACACAGGACGGAAATGGGAATCCAGACGGTCATTGCATAGCCGTAGACGCTGAGGCATTCCAAAAGACCGGGCTGGCTGCCGAAATACTTTGTCGCTCCGTAGACAAACGCGCCCACAGACAGGATATAAATGTAAATGGTGAAGGTCGCAAAGCTCAGCATTGTAAAGTCATACTGGTGTGGCTTGCCCGCCAGGGCCGCAGCTATGCTTTGTGACAGAGAGGCGGTGACAAAGATAATAAATATGACAGACGTTGGGATCCAGAAGGTGCCCCAGAGATCCGGGTTGGCGTTGTAGACATCGAGGAACGAGTCCTTGGGGATGACCGCCAAATAGCTCCGCTGCACGACGTCCTGCGAGTCCACGTTGAAGTATTGCGTCCAGTATTCCGTGTGCCAAATGGAGTGCGACCCGGCGGCTGCCGCAGATGTGGCTCCAGGGGCCTGGTATGGCGGTGGTGGCGGAGCAGAGCCCGACGAGTTGTTGTTCAGGCGGCCTGTGTGTGGATTGGTGGTCGCAAAGTCCTGGAATTCGAGTGCCGGCTCATCGTCGTCAACGTCGACCACGATGTTGTAGTCAGGGTTGTTTTGCCTATTGTAATTCATTTCGGGATGAACAAAGGGATGAGGGTGAGGATGAGAGTGAGGATGCGAAGTGGAAATTTAATAAACAAAAGAAGGGTGAATAAAAAATAGAAGAATGTGTGTGGCAACAAGAGGGATTCAGGATTTGGACAGCAATTGCAATTAAAAAGAGACAATTCAACTCTTGCATAGAATATTGCCATCAGTCCGGTTCGTCAAATCTGTGCTAACCGGCTTAGTGATGACCTCAGAATTTAGTGCCATTAAAATTGTGCGTGTATTTTTTTACTAGCAACGAGAAGTAAAAAAAACAGGTCAACTAAAGTGAGAAGAGGGTGGTCTGAAGTAGGGCCTGAATACGGTCGCCGTTCTCAGACTGTCATCCTCAAGTACAAAGTAATAGCAGTGCAGCAAAAGATATGGAAAGCGAGAGTCAAAATAATGCAAGTAACCATCGGGGATGTCGCCCAGGGTCTCTCTCAGGGGCATAGGCATGTCCTGGTAGTGGTTCTTTTTGTTGCGAATAATGCGTAACAAGTCGCGCAAACGAGACCCATCGTACTTGCGAAACTTGCCCAAATCACGGCGCAGGTGCGGATCCAGCCGGCGGTCCCACAGCACACGCCTCGGTAGCCTTACGCCGGACTTGTTGCTGACAGCGTCGGTCATGGAGTCGAGCGCGCGGGAGTGCGGCATTCCGACAACCTGGAATCCATCATCATCGGTGCTCGGCCGCTGCGGCGCGCCCTCCATGACAAACTCGCTGTTCTGCTCGAAAATGTCCAGCAGGGTGATAGCGCGACGCACAGCAGCAGCCTGTTCGACGGGCAGCCGCGCAATAATGTCCTCGATGGACTCGTTCGATATGGCATGAGACCCAGCGGGCGCCGAAGCCGGCGCCTCTGCCTGCTGCGCACCGCTGGCATTGCCCTTCTTCTTTGCGGCTGCGCCCTTGGGCTTCTTCGCCAATAGCAATGGAGGAGAGGGCTCGGGGAGATCCTCCCGGGCAGCCTTGATCAGCCTCGCCTCGGCCTCCAGACAGTCTGATACATCTTGGATAAAAGCCAGGCGCTGGGTCGCGTCCCAGAAGTACGGGTGCACAAGGACGCTGGCAGCGCTCGGGCGATCGCGCTCCTGGCGCGACACCATATGAGCAATCAGGTCGACAGCCTCTATGGACGACGGAATGCCGCTCGATTCCAGGGCCCGCAGGTCGGGGGTGCCTGCCAGGATGTGCTGCTCGCGGCTCAGGCGGTCGCCAAAGGGGTGGTCGCCGTCGGACAGCACATAGTAAAAGACGCAGCCCATCGAGAAAATATCTACAGCGCGAGTCATGCGGCGGCGCGACCCACTGGGCAAGGCTATGTTGCTGCCAGTGGCTGGGTTGGTTCCCGTGCTGTCGGGCTCTTCAGCAGAGGCGTCAAGCTGCTGCTGCTGGGTGAGCATAGCTAGATGATGCAGTCGCGACTTGGTTCCGCGGCTCACGTAGGGGCTGGGCTCGTCGCAGGGCGGCTGCGCGTTAGGGCGCAATGAGGCCATGACGGCTGGTCAGAGTCGGCGGCGGCGGCGGCGGGAAAAGCGCGCGTCAGGCGAGTCAAAGCACTCGGGTGCGCGCCAGCCAACGGTGCCGCCCCCAAAGCCACCGATCATGCCCAGCGGAAATGCGCCCGGCGCGGCGGCGTGCGGGCGGGCATGGCGTGCATGGTGAAGGTGTTGGCAAATGAGCTTTCGTCGTCGTCCAGAATGCGCGACAAGCCAAAGTCGCTGATCAGCACGCGCGGAGCGCCGGCGCCAGCCACATAGTCAGACGCGTCGCCAAAGCCTAGGATAGGGTCGGCGGCCGAGCGGCTCTTACGACGGCGGTGCGGTGGCGGCGCCACAAGGATTTCTGCGGCTTGATATCGCGGTGCACCAGCTTCAAAGCATGCAGATGGTGCAGACCGCGCGCAAGCTGGCGCAGCACGTGCATTTTGGGCATATGTGCCAGCAGCTGTGTGGCCAGCTGCGCCTTGGGGGCGCGCATGGTGGCATCGGCAAGCGACCCGCAGCACAGCTCTAGTGCAATGTACATAAAGTGGTCTTGGCGCTCGGTGCAGAAGTAGCGGATGACATTGGGGTGCGAGTCGCTCTCCTGTAGGACCTGCACCTCGTGGTCGGCCACGTCATAAAAGTCCAGCAGCAGCCGCTTGACTGCCACAGCGCGGCCTGGAACATGCCACGGTAAACGATCGTGCCGTGGCTGCCATAGCCCAACACATGGTCAGTCAGCGTGATTGCACCGGCCAGCTTCAGCGGCGTCATTGGCGTCATCGGCCGTGTGCCCGTCGAGTTGCGCCGCGGCGTGCCGGCACCCGAGCCTGCCAGCAGGCGGTCGAGGGACGTCGAGTGGTCGCTGTCGTCGGGCAGTTGGAGGCCCAGACCGCCGCTGCTGCTTCTGCTGCTTCTGCTGCTGCGCGCACTGGGCTCGTTCTCAATTGCATCAGCACCAGAGTCCTCTTCGGCCGCGGCCTTTGGCTCCGTGTTCGGAGCAGCCTCCACGGAGATCAGTAGTGCCTCGCTGCTCGCCCGCCGCTGCACGCCCGTGCGCCGCAGCACAGCGGCCGCATTAGGGTTGCGCCAGGCGTCGTCGACGGCCAGACGCCATTCCTCCTTGAGCGTCGCCCACATGCGGTGCATGACGGCCCACGAGATGCGCAGCCTCGCGCGCCTGCCCGGTGCCGCGGGATCGTCGCCGGCTGCATCGATCCACATGCGTGCGCGGCGCTTTGTGCGCGGCCGTAGCAGATACAGCGCTCCTCCAAACATGGCCACGACGGCAAATGTCACAGCGTACCCGATGAACGCCGCCACACGCGTGGTGTAGTGGCCGACATAGCGCCACCAGGGCCAGTCGTCGTCTGCAAGCGTTTTTTGCGCCTCGTCATCGCTGCTGCCCTCGTCGGGGAGTTCTGGCGTCTCATCGGCGCCGCCAATCTCCCTTTGCTGCTCAAGATCAGGCGCCCAGCCAATAGCGTGCACACCCACAATGTCACCGCGCGCGTCAAGCTGCTCGGCCTCGGCGGCCGCTGCCACGGCTGCTTCCATGTGGTGCCGCTCAATAACAGCCGCCAGCTGCTCAAAGCGGCCTTCCAGAGGCACAGCCAGCGCACTGCTTCCTGAAGAGTCCGCCAACCAATGTGAGCGTGCATCATGCAGCACGCGCAGCACCACAGCGTCTTTCGTCAGAAACGCCCAACGATCCCACCACGCGGCGTCTAGCAGCGCCGGGTACCGTGCCCTATTGCCGCGCGCCTGGCCCAGCGCCAGCAGCAGCGAGGACGTTAGCGCCGCGTGGTCGATCAGCGGAAACTCGTCACCAGTCAGCATAAAAAGCGTGTCGCGCAGTTTGCCCACATACGCCATCTGTGGCCGCCCCAAGCCCTCCCGCGGCGCGCGCTCCCAGAAGGCGCCTGCCAGAGCATTTCCGCCAGCTGATCCCGTACGCCAACGGTTCTGCTGCGACTGCTGCTTGTGCGCCAGAAGCTCGTCTAGGCCGTGCGCGGCGTCCAGTTCATGCAGCCGCTGCCGCCACCGTCGGAACCGCGCCTGCTGTTGCGCCGGTGCCAGGTCGCGCCGCCGCGCCACGTAGCGCTCGCCTTCGATGCGGAACACGTCAAAGGCACAACCACTGGCGAGTCAAAGCGCTGCGCCCACAGCGGCATCCCGGTCTGTGCCTCGACCATGACGAAGCCGCCATCGTGCGTTGTAACAAACTTGGCTGGCCCGCGTGCACCGCTCAGCGTCTCCGCAGCGTCACCCAGCTCCACGAGCAGCGCATCAATCTCAGCATCCAGCGCCGGCGCGTCGACCGACCGATGATGCAGCTCCCAGTCCCAATTCAACGCACTCTGCCGTATGCCATTGCTGTTTGCAGTCGTTGGTGTGATGCGCACGCGGTTGCGTTTCTCGCCCAGCAGAACGCGCGCGCCTGAGCTGCCCTCACTTTCGTAAAGGCTAAGCAGCTGCCCAGAGCTCAGGTCGACTGCCACAAAGTGCGTATCCTTGGTGCCTGTGTACAATACCCCGTTTACTTGCACCGGCGACCGGTCCACCAAATCTTGGATCGTTAGTGGCAGCCTGTGCAGCCCCGATTCCAGCGTGTACAAGTACAGTGCGCCGCCGCCGCTGCCGGGCTCGGCGATGTACAAAACATCCTGCAAATTCTCTGGTCCTGAATTGCCGAAGGAGCTGTTGCTGTCTCGGCCGAACTGCCCCGACTTTGCCCTCTCCCGTGCTCTGACCTTGGCCTTTTGCCGCTGCAGCCACTCACGTCGCTGCCGAAGCACCTGCGGATCGGACCGCCAGTCAATGCCCTGCTCCAGTAGCCACTCCTCCTCGTCGTCAATGTCCTCAATGTCTTCGTCAGCCTCATCGCCAACAATATGCTCGGCGTCTAACTTTGGCAAGGATCCTGCCGCTGCCCCTTTCATGCTGGCGGTCGATTTGGATTGTGCAATCGGCCGGCCTTTTGTCCACACCATCCCCGAGACTCGGCTGTTGTATTGTTGTGCTCCAGATCTAGCAGGCCCTCGCGCCGCCACAAAATGGTCCGTCGCTTCTTTTGATCCCGTACATGCGCCCATCAACCGTCACCAGAACCATCGTGTCGACGAGCGCAACCCTGGAGCTCTCCACGCCCTCGCGCTTCATCAGCCGCTGCTCCCGGGCCACTGCCCCGTGTGGCTTGGCAGGCAAAATTGCAATGTGCCTCTCGCCAGCCTCGGCAACAATTGAGGGCTCTGGGATCGTAAATTTGCGCGGCACGATTCCGGAGCCGCTCCCGTGCTCCAAGAACATCACTCCGATTTGTCGCCGCAGCGCCTTTTGCTGATGTGGCTCATCTCCATCGTCTTCATCAATGGGCGGTCTGTGCGCACGGGGCCCGGGTCAGAAACAAACTAGAGCCAAAAGGTGTCTCCTCTACTGCTGGCGTTGGTGTGGGGATACCTGCATGAGACTGGTGCTGCTGCTGCGACAACAACAAGAGACTTTCGGTCACTTGGTCCTGCAAGTCCTCGTCAAAGCAGGACCCAGTCACGGTCAATGTGCTGTCTAGAATATAACCCGAGGGGACTGCCAAACCTGCCCGTCGCTCACCGATGCGATGCCGCTGCCGCTGTAGCCGATGCCTCTGTTGCCGCTGCCGAAAACGGAACCAAAAGCGCTACGCATATTACTGGAACCAAGAGCGCTCTTGTGTTTCGATGGGGAAGCATTGACATGCACAGATTCCAAAAAACTGTGCTTTGCCACTCCATTATGACAAGTTACTGCGCGCGGCTGCTGTATGTGATATACTAACTGGGTAAAGCTCGGTGAAGAACAGTAAAGTAATGATTGACTTTGTGATTAAAGTTGAATTGCAGTTGAAATGTAAAATAAATGAAAAGTGAAATGTAAAATGAAAAGTAGAAAATAATGCAGAGCGTATATATATTTTATGCCCAGCAGTGTGGGTTTCATTCTGCCTAAAAACTACCACCACCAAGGTTTGTCTCTAGGGTTCGTGGCTAACTTCAATTTGTGGTAAAAAAATACCCTTTTCGTTCAAATATTAAATTTTGCCTTCCCTTAATTTTGATCGGCCAAAAGCCCCCGTTTGAGAAGTTGTTTGAATGTTCGCACAAACAGCGTCATCGCCAACTATACAAACTCAATTTCGATGTGCCTACAAAGGTACACCTTTAATATAGAACAAGATGCTACAATGACTATTGCAAGCCACCATCCGAGACTCTGTTTGATTGTCTCTTGAATGCAGCAAAGTCAATGAGTTCAAACTTGTACTTTTCTAACTGCTTGTACATGCCAGCACGGCAAACAAATACACTGTAACAAACCCCCAATTTTGGAGATTGTGTTAACGCACTGCCTTTAACTAAATGTAAAGGTAAGTGCGTTAACAGTCTATTAACACCTTTCGCCAGAGGTATGGAATTAAGTGCAATCATTTGGCAGAGACTCAGCAGTAGCAGCCGGGCGCAAAGCCAAGGAGAGCACTCTCTACTACGGCTAATTATCCCCACAGGCAGCGCACAGATTGATTTATCGATATATCATGGAGGGTATAGCGTCAGTTGTTTAACACAGGATAGGGCTTTGTCAAATGAACAAGTGGACCTATGGATCTATTTTCTCTGGGCGAAGTGTGGTGTTTTTTGTCCAGCGCATTAAATTCTAGTTTCTTGCTAATCAGGCATCATTTTTTGTACTCATATTTTTGTCACTATCTAGTAGTGACTTGTTTTAGAGTGTAAAGTTTTTTTTTGGTAGACGGTATAGAGAAAAATATATAAAAAAAGACATGGTGGTGGTGATGAGTGAATTTTTTGTACGCCAAACCATTCACACCCACTACCATATGTTACCGAAATACAAAAAAGAAGAAAGCTTATATCATCGCCACATGCTTACTCCTTCTTGGCAACGGCACCACCAGTGGTGGGCAGACCAGTCTGGACCTTGAACGAGTCATAGATGAACCACTGCAGGGCGGTCAGGGTACCGATCATGAAGATACGGGGAGTAAGACCGGTCCAGACACCGGCAAAGCCGAGATCCTTAAGGATGCGCACAGCGAGAGCACCAGTGCTCTCACCCTCAGCCTTAGCGACGTTGTTGAGCTTCGAAACCAGAGTATCAGCGGGGTGGGAGACAATGGCGCAGAAGATACCGGCAAAGTAACCAGCGGCGAAGGTGACACCGAGCTGCTCGTTCTTGGTATACTGGTCCTTGGGCTTGCTCAAGATGTTCTTGTAAATAGCCTCGACAGTCTTCTCGAAGGTGGCGAACTTCACCATGGTGTAGGGGATCTGGCGCAGCCACAGGGGAGCAAGGCCCTTATAGAAGCCGTTGATACCCTCAGCGGCGTGGATCTTACGGACACCACCCAGGAAGCTGGTGGCAAAGGGGGTGTTTGAGGTTTGCATCTTGACCTTGAGCGCCTCCATGGGGCACAGCATAATGTCGGCAATAAACTCAGCCGAGGCGGAGGCAGACAGGTACAGGGCGGTCTTGTACTTAGCGGCATTCTCCTCACCAACAGAGCTGGCGTACAGGTGCTTGAAGTACTCGTAGAAACCGTACTTGCTCATGCCCTGCAGCGAGTAACCAATAATAGTGGGTGCACCGCCGAGGTACAGACCCTTGATACCCTGAGCCGCGGAGACCTTCTTGAAGCCGTCAAAAATACCGGAGTACAGACCCTTGTTGACCTGCATGCGGCACTTAAGCATATCAAGAGGAGTCAGGGCGTAGTGAGTCAAACCGCAGGCAAAGACTCCACCGGCAGCGCAGGTGTAAAAGTACTATATGAAAACAAGAAAATAATATGGTTGTCAGGAGAGAAAGTTAGCAATAAAGAAAGGTACATTATTTACCCCTGTCGGAATTGAGCGCTACGAATCTCGAATCTCAAAGCACCGTCGACAAAGTGTGACCGTATCAGAATCCAAGATAAAGATGCATTATAATCAAAACAATAACCTACCCTGGGCGAGTTGACCTCGATGGTCGAGTGGGCGACAAAAGCCTTCTTCTCGGTGGGAGAGGCGGCAACGAAGGCCTTCTGGTTACCCTTGAAGGCACCGCTGAGAGTCTGAGAGGAGGGGAACATGTTTAGCAAAAAAAGTAAGAGTGCTGATAAACAAGTACAAATAACTGTTGGGAAACAAAAAAGAAAGAGAAATGCACGAAAACGGCTTCAGGGCAATAGACTGTCTTTTCTTGCTGATAACGGGGGCAGTCGCTTGCCCGCACTTTGGGATTGAGGCGGGGAGGGGGGATTATGTGACTTTTTTTTATCTCAAGCGAATCGCGGTGCGATCAAGCGTAATAAAAAAATTGCCCCCAAAATAATAATCAAGGCCCAGATTCGCAAATCCAAGTCCGCACATCGGCGGGTTTCTGTTGTCGTTTTGAAATCGCTTTGGCGTTTTCTCGGCCCTCGGTGCGTGGCAAAAACTCATACGGTTGGGGCAAGTTTGCAGAATGGCGCGAAAGGCTTTGCGTCGAATGCCATGTCAACGTGTGTGGCAGCTGTGGCCAGAACCGAGCGCACCTCAGGTTCTCAGCTAAGCGCCCGTTGCCCTTGGACTCAGGCAGTTTCTGGATACGCGATGCGCTATTTTTGTAGCTCACTACTAAGGCCAGATCAAACTACCTTTGTTCGTTTTGTCGTGAAGAATAAATAAACGGCCAAATATATTAACACAAACTGTTCTTTGTTACACACATGCTACATAATTGATTCAGCTTGCGGCAGAGTTAATCGCCAGTGCGATGACCGCTTGCGCGTTGCGCACATCGTCGGCAATAACCACGTCGACGCCATACGCCTGCTGCTGCTTGACATGGTCGGCCTGGTTATTCAACGCCCCGTACGTAGCCAGCGCTAGCCTGTGGCGGCGGACCAGAGGCGCCACGCGCGGCGACTGGGAGATCGGGCCCACGTGGGTCACGATACCCGCCAGCCCAGCCCACTTGCAGAACCTGACGGCCGTATCGATACTGTTGCACCGACAATCTGCCATCGCTGACATGCCCGCGTCAGTCAGCAGCATCACTGGGATGTCGCCGTTGATCTTGTGAGCCAGCAGCAGGCAGATGTCAGGGTGGAACGACGTGAACACGATGGGCCCCGCTTCCACGAGCAGAATCGAGCCCGGAACCCTGCACCGAGGTCGGCGCCTCCATGTAGCTGTAGACAACGTCGAGAATACGGTCAACAAACAGATTGATCTCAAAGTTTACAAATACACCGTACTCGTCGGCCTCATCAGGCATCGGGTACTTGACCTCGATGTCAAAGCCAACGTGCTCAGGAAGCGACTCGAACAGCTCCTTCAGCGTTGCAAACGGCGCCTGGATTGTGTTCTCCGAGTTGGCCACATGCATGGGCTTGCATGCATGACCAGGCACCACACAATGAGGCAGACCGCTCGGCAGACCGCTCGGCAGATCCTCGCACGTGCGTGATTTCGTAATGGGCTGGTTGCGGGGATTGCAGGCCAGGAGCTGTGTCAGCGTCAGAGCGCTGACTGGGATTTCCAGGCCCGTTTCTGCGACGATCCAGTCGTGGTAGATAACGGGGACCATGTCCCGCGTCATCTGCACGTCAAACTCGACTGCTAACACGCCGTCCCGGATAGCCTTATCCATGGACAGCACTGTATTCTCACCCAGCTGTAGCTTGCGTGGAGTGACAGACGGGGCAAAGTTCATACCGGAGCCGCGGTGGCCGTAGACCACAGTGTGGCCTTCCTTGCACCAAGGCAGCATTTCGGCTTGAATATCGTCAGCGGTGCTGTTTGCCTTTTCCTTGACAGCGGATGCGGCAGCCTCGCTTTCCTTGCCCCCCTCATCGCCATTTGAAGAAAAAGAAGCAGCAGTAGAATACGCCTCTTTTGATCCACTTGGCTCTGCCGCTGCTTCTTGTATGGCGTGGATACAAACACATCGATATTAGCGTCGCCAACGATTTCATCCGACGTGGCCGAGATAAACACCGCATTGATATAGCTCCCGCCAGCTGGGCAGACTGGTGCATAGTGGCCAGGCATCCGCTCGCTGTTCTTCGGAATATAGGTGGGCGGCAGTGTCACGGCGGCGTGCGCAACAACCTTTTGCTCGCTGGCGTGCGGCAGCAACACCTGGTCCACCATTGCAATCAGCTCGAGCTTGAGAACAAACCTCTCTGGGTGCACAGTGTGGAAGCAAGCCAACGAGTCCCACGTGTGCTCGGACCGGGTCGGGTCTTCAAGCAAGGATGTTACATCCGCGAGCCAACCATTGGCGCAGTTTATCTCCATGCCTTGCTCTGAGTCGATGCGCAGGAGGAGATGGGTTGAGCGCGGCATACCGTTTTCGACAAGTACACGGCTCAGGGCGTCGGCGTCCAGAGAAAGAGGTGGCATGTGCTTATTACGGCGCATGTCATTGGCACCCAGGGTGACAAACACAGCATACGTGTCAGGCGGCGTGCTGAGCCCGCTATAGCTTTTGGCGACAAACGGCGCTACTCGAAGCGCCTCGTCCTCGACGCTTAACTCGAGCGCCAAGGGCGGATGAAACGACGGGAAGGTGGTCAGCAGAACATCGGCACACGCACGGTAGCCAAAGTAGTTGGCGATGTCGAGCGGCGTGAGATGGGTGTCGTCTCGGGCATGGGGGTCGAAGGCCCTGGAGCGAAATACATGCTGGCTCTGCGCGCACTTTGCCATCTCGGGCTTGTCATTTAGAGCGGCCAGATGGAACATCGAGCACCCGCCGGTCTTTTGCATGGCAGTGCTAAGCACGACATCCACAGCAGCAGCGATCGTTTCAGAGGCAGCGGTAGCGGTAACATCGGACGATTCCCCCCGGCGGATTACAGCGCAAATCATCTCAAACAACTTGTTGAATCCGTAAAACATGGACAGCCGCATCGCAAACGCAATGTCTGCCGGAGACGCTGCAACCAGTCGACCGACAATCATGGGAAGGCATTCGTGGTGGCCTTCGAAAATGCAATCACCGCGGCATTCACAAGCGAGCTTCCAGCAGAGTCGATACCAGACTCCTCAACGATATACTTGACTGCACTGACGTTTCCCGCACGGGCAGCGATAGTCAGCGGAGACTCGCCGAATATATCCACCATGCCAGCGACGGCTCGCGCACAACCTCGCTCTGCGCACGGATATACTGCTGGTCGAAATAATTGAGCCGCTTGAACCACAGCAGATCGGCCGCGTTCTGCGCCGCATAATGCAGCGGGTTGCGCCCTCGGATGTCCGTCACCTGCGTGCTCGGCTTGCGGTCCGACTGCGTGCTGGTGACCTGCGGCACGTGGTCCACCAGGAGTCCGAGCGCTTTATCTTGCCTCGCTCAATCTTCGCCTTCTCCAAGACATACTCGGAGCTCCAGTTATTGGGTTGAGCCCATACACGACGCCCATCGCCTCCCAGGGCTTCCTGTTTTCCTTGGCGCCATGCGAGCAGCCGTAGCCGACCTCCGCCGAGCGATGGCGGATTTGGGTGATTGCGTTTGCCAGGACAACGTGCCAGTTGTATAGCTTGCGCAGATACCCCGACGGGAAAACACCGCTGGACCTGGATGAGCTCTTGCGCGGATAATTATCGGGCGCCGGCGCCGGAACTTGCACATAGGTGGCCCACTCGCGTTCGACATGCCATCCGTAGCGGATGAGCCCCTGTATTCTGCTTTCGAGGTCTTCGACAATTGCAAGGATCTGATTGACACGCGTTGACGAAGTCATGGTGTCCACGTTCTTCAGATACGTCGACACTTTGAGCGCAGCCATGGCCAAGTCCTCCCCGTACTCCGTGGTTGCCTTGACAACACAGCCCATGATGCGCACAATGTCTACACAGGTCAAGACAACAATCAGCCGGGCAATTTCAAAATATTAGCAATAGTGCGGGAACAATTGACGACAATGCATTAATTGGCGGCGCAGCATGCACTTATGTCTGCGAATATGCAGGAAGCCGTATGTTTTTCTCCGAGAGAGCACGATTTCTGATACTCCGTCTCGCTATCCCATGAGCGAAAGAATAGGACCCAGAAAAAAACATCACGCGCAATAGTGTGAATCAGCAGCTGTAGTGTCATCTGCAGCAACTGCGGATATGCGGTTTGTTTAGAGAAAAAACGCAGAAGAGCTCAAAATGAGCGGAAGTTTGTTTGTGACTTGTCGTAATATTGCCCATATTTACACAAAAGACATGCCCGCATATATGAATACATGATGTGCATGATGTAAGCAATGTCTAGGCATAATAGTTTAGTGGGCGTGGTCTTTTGAGCATTGCGCAATTAGATGGAAAAAAGTCCGCCATGTAGATACTGTGCATTTAGTGTTTCTGGGCACATGCAGAAGCTGACTCAGGCTCGCAACAAAAGTAAAAAAGGAAGATTATCATCATAAAATTGTCACCACTGGGGTGTTTCCGGTAATAGCTCATCCACCGGCCTGTACAACAGGTCATTGAGCGTTTGATATATTGATTTTTCAATAGAGATGGACATTGCTTTCGAAAAAACTGTACCTTTGCTTAAGCTCGCGTTTTCAACTGGGAACTGCTGCAGCGCCAAACACCTCATGGCGACTGATCTCACGAGCTCGGATCTACAACAAACCAATTGTTGATTGAAGGATGAAAAAAACAAATTTACACTGGTATCAGTAAAATGCAATGTAACAGTGTGTGTATGCCTCACTGCTGTAGGATTCGGTTCCGCTGCCATTCTTTTTCGATTTACCTGTAGAGCCGTGGACCGAGCTTGAATTGATCAAAATTTACAGCAGACATGTCTGATAATGAAGGATCGCAGGTGTAGTGGGCAGCCGGGTTTGACAAGACTGCAGCTGAAAAGTTAAAACTGGGAGCCTTTTAAGTGATTTGCAGGTGCAGGTTAAAGAAAAAAGGAGGAATACCCCCTTTTCCGATAATAACAGTGAAAGGTCGAGGATAAATAAAGAGCGAACAGAAATTAATCGCTATGCAAAGGAACAAATAAATATAAGAGAAAGAAAAGAAAGAAAAGAAAGAAAAGAAAGAAAAGAAAGAAGAGTGAACTGCCAATTGTTTTTTATTTGGCTGTAGAAACAAAAAAAAGGTAGTAAAAAATAGAAGTGGAAGGGAAAAAAGCAGATGGAAGAGAAGCGAGAATCGGAAAGCCAGGCTAAAAAGGGGAAGAATGGCATACAAACACTGGTACTGGTGTCTGTTGAAATGTCAAATAATGCCAAAAGAATAGGGAGGAATTTTGGCTTGACTGGGGAAAGCTGAATGGATAGTACAAATAATTGAAAACCAAAAGATAAAAAAAATGAAAAGCGGTATTTTGTAGTGTATTTAAATGAGAATTGAAGTGCCAGCTAGTTGCTCTTAATTATTTGCAGGCGAATGCCAAGATAAAGGGAACAAAAAATAGCAAAGGCTCATTGCTTTTTGTGTCCGCCTTAGTTGCAGCTGGTGCCGGGCCGAATTTATTTCTTGCACATTGTGGTGCATATGAGCCTTGGCCGATTTGCCTATTCAATTGCATTTTTTTGACACGGGGCTTTCGACTTCAAAAATAGAGGCGCAGTGCAGCCGCTCCGTTTGCATTTTAGGTTTCAACATAAAATGGGGTGGTTGCTTTGGAAGGCACGCGGACATGTTCGAATTATTTCTTTTTTGTTTCGCTTCTCATACTGGCTTACAGATTGTTAGCACCACCATCACCATCACGTCTGGCCAGTATCAGATCATTGGATCATTTCGCGCATATGATACAGGAAATGTGTGACTGCCAGTTGTAAATACAAATACTAAAACTTTGGATTCTCTTTTGTTTATGTTAACTGCGACTTGCTCTTGAAGAAAAAAAGGTCTAGGCCAAAACAAAACAATGCCCCCGAGCACAAGGACCAAGAGAGAGAGAGACAAAGGCAGAGTGTTTAGAGCAGAAAAAGTAGGTGTGGAGGTGAAAAGGGCGAGTAAAATGAATTTAGAGAGCAGAAGCACCAGTAATGATCTCAATGAGCTCGTTGGTAATGACAGTCTGGCGACCACGGTTGTACTGCAGGGTAAGTCTCTGGATGATGTCGCCGGCGTTCTTGGTGGCATTCTCCATGGCAGTGCGCTTAGCAGCCATCTCAGCGGCGTGGCCCTCGACCAGCGCCCAGTGCAGGTTGTTGGCGAACAGGAACTCGTTCAGGTTCTCGAGGATCTCCTCCTGCACCTCGTAGGACTTGAAGCCGGGCGCCTCAACAATCTGGCTGGCAGGGAAGCACTCAATCTCGCTGGTCTCAAAGGCAATGGCGCTGGCAAACTTGTTGTACACAAGCTTGATGTTGTCGAACTCGATCGACTTGTCGCTAATGATAACGCTGGCGATGGCTGAGGTCTCGTCAAAGGCCGGGATGGTCGATCCGATCTGGTTGAAGCTGTACGTCATGTTCTGGGCGAACACACGCTGAATCTGGGATTTGGCCTTGTCGCCGATAATGGCAACGGGGGCCTCGGGGTAATCGGCAAGGTACTTGCGGGTGTGACGCGAGAGCGACGAGTGGATACCACTGCACAGACCCTTGTCCGAAGAGACGACAACAACGAGCTCCTTGGCGCCGTCGGCCTTCTTCACCTCGGCCTGCTCGATAAAGTCGCACGAGACATTGCCATAAATGCGGGCAACCTTCATCGCACGCTGGGCGCGAGTGACCTTGGTCGAGGCAATCATCTTCATTGACGCCGTGATCTTGGAGATGTTGGTGATCGACTTCAGACGGTTCTGGATCTCCTTGAGCGTAGCCATGTTACGGGTCTGGCCGATAACACTATGTAAGTAATAATAAATAGGAAACAGTTTATGAATTTGTGAGCATACATGTAGAGCATATGCAAGCCTATCAGCGCTTTCCTAGACATGCGGTCAAGGGCTTGAATTCCGGAACTTACTTCAGGGCGGGGGCCGCGGAACGGGTAGCGATAGCCGAGCGAGCAAACATTTTTATATATCCACGGAATTGTTGTCCTTTCTACTACATATTCAAATGAATCAGAGGCGGGAGAAAGATTAGTTGTTGTTGTTGATGTGTGGGGTCCAATGCACGCCATGTACTCGACAGATAAAGAGGCCCAAGCTGCGTCCTTATTTATTGCGCTGCTAATTCCCGCTGAATCCAAAGCACGGAAGTATAGTCGATTTTGCGCTCCGAGGGCTGGTTCAATATAAAATAAATTCTCGAATCCTCACCTTTATTCAATCGTGTGAAGGAAAGAAAGAGTAAATTATGAGTTTGTTAATTGCAAGGAAAAGCAAAGTGGAAAAATAGATAATAAAAAAACTCGAATTCTGGTACGGGTCCTCCACATTTCACAGCAAGCCCGCGCCCAAAAAAGCGTTATTTTTTCACGCTCTATTAATTCGAACACTTCCCTCGTTTGCCAGCTTCAAGCGATAAAGCGTGTGGGTGAGCGAGATAGCAAAAAAATTAGAAAATTAAGCATGGCAATATCCGAGCTGATCACGCCGTTTGGTGATATGATAATAGCGGACTATCCAGCAAATCACAATCGAGTTGCTGAATTGCAATCCCCGAATGGGCCTTTGCGCTTGGCGCTGACACCAAGAAAAATCGACCCGACCAACAATCAAGCAGGTCATCAACTTCAACTCTTTTAATTTTCTTGTCTCCCGCATTCTTTTCGATACAAATTAGCTCGACATATAAATGAGCTCGTTTAAAATTGCCTCGCTTCTGTTCCGCACGCTGTCAAAGCCAGGTACGCCCGCAGCCACAACTGGGCTCAAAGCAAGACAGACAGACAGACAAACATGACAAACCGAGTAGTTCGCGCAAAAAAAGACTGTCATACTAACAGCGCCCCTTTTTTATTTCCCTTAAACTCTAAAACGCCTCCTGCCCAAGTGTAGTGGCCAATGCGCTGAAGCAACAAGCAAAGTCGCATGACATATTTCGCTCACTTTGCATCAACGTGGCGCAAATCGCGCATCGCACAGAGATGAACTGGAAGATGAAGGTGCTCGGGTACAAGAAGGAGATCATCCGGCCACTCAACGATGCTCGAGCAATTGACGCGGGCGCAAACTTCCTCGGTGAGGCCTTCATATTTAGTGTGGCTTTGTCGCTCATATTTGCCGAGCAAGTGCGCAGTAGGAAGCAGGCGAAGAGGCAGAGGAACGCTGTGGACGACAGATTGGAAGAATTAGAAAGGGATATGGCGGAGCATAAGGAGGAGCTGGCGAGGGTGAAGGAGGAGCGCGGCTTGTTGAGACAGGAGCTGGGTGAGTTGACCCAGGAGACCGATACGCTTAGCGGGGTGCTCATGCAGGTGCTGGGTAGGGAGATGGAAAAGAGGGGCGTTGCCAGGGGGCATCAGCCAGCGCAGATCAGCCAAGAGATGGTCGAAAGGTTTGAGAATGGCGAAAATGTCGACTCTTCGCTTCGGGAAGCCATCCAGAGCTCGACAAAAACAGCCTGATAATACAATAGACAGCCACTGCATTTTTTAAGAAAATAAAAAATTAAGTCAACTTGAAAGCAATAGGAACATTGGGTATATTTGTATGTAAACATGTGTTTATTATGTTATTTGGCATCCAAATGTTGAATATACGCACTTTGATCCAATCCAATGTGTTGTCGTCCGATTTACCGATATTTCTTGATGGCCGCCTTTGTCCCGCCACTCTCGGAATCAGTCGGGATAAGCACGCTGCCAACCAAGGCGTGGCTCAAAACAAAAAGAACTATGGTGAACAGGACGAACAAGCCCGAGATGCAGAAATGGCTGATGCTCATTCCAATATCCAGCCAGCTCCCGTCATCCCGCACCAAAAAGAAGAAATTTACAGTCATGACATCTGTAGTACTAAGGACAAACAGGAACAAGCTGAACGGCGGCAGCTCCAAACTGCGGTTCAAGACGCCAAAAACGGCAGAAACCAAGAAGAAGGGAATAATGATCTTGAAAAGCAGCAGGGTGCTCATTAAAAAGGGGTCGAACACGGTGATCAGGCGGTACACGGAGTCAATGGAGAAGGATGCCAGAGAGGCCACATTGCCGGTTCCGAAAAATGCGACATTGACGAAAAACAAAAACATGATGCCTGTCCGCATATCGCTCAGCCCCAGGGTCCTCCCCAAGGCAAACACGGACTGCTCCTGCTGGGAGTTCTGGGACAGTCGAGAGACAGAGTTCTTCGGAGCCAGCAAACTCGACAGCCGAGTTTGCTCTGCGGGAGCGAGCAATTCGTTCTCGGCGCGCTCAAAGTATAGCGCACGCTCGATAGTCAGCCACAGAAGCAGGACAACAGAGTACGAAAAGTAGAAAATGCTCTCGTATGAGACAGTCAGAAGGACAAAAGGCGTGGCAAATGCCAGGTAGATGGTAATCAGACGGTACAGAAAGTGCTGGTCGCGGGCTCCCCGGTTAAGACGCGAGCCGTGCAGCAGGGGGAGCAGCGTGGAAACGACCAATATAGTCCAGCAAGCTATCTGGTGCAGGCGCGGCAAATAACCGCGCTTGGTGGTCTCAGTTGATGTCAGGGGTCCCAAGAATGTCGCTATAGCGACCAGCAGCGTCTCGACAAGAATAATAAGGCGATCAAAGGCCACGGCCGCACGCTGCGCATCCTTGTTTGCCACGCCGGTCGGCGGCAGCACAAAATGCGGGCTGTAGTGCCAAGCCACCAAGCCGCTCAAAGTAATCAGGAGGCCACCAGCCATGACTAGGCCCAAATGGTCGTTGCGCTCAACCGGGAGCAACGTAAAGGTGGAAGTCAGTAGACAGAACACAAACCACAGGATCAGAAGGCGCGGGTGACGGCGGCGGAACTTTGGCGACACGGCGAGTGGCCAAGTAACGGCCAGCAGCGCAAAGGCCACAGAGTAGACGCGGCGGTCAAAGAAGGCGTAGACCAGGGCCTCCAAAACAACAACGTATGCAGCGACAAAGGCCAGCGGGCGCCAGCGCACCGACATACGCATATAGTTGGTGTAAATGGCCTGGACCAGCGGAAGTTGGCGCAGGACGTCAGTCCAGAAATACACCGGGAATGCCACGTAGGCGTAGTACATGGCCGGCGAGTGCTGCCTGTAGAACATGGCCGAAAAGCTGATAAATACCAAGAGCCCCAGTGCGCTCAGCAGACCAGAGCTGGACGAGCGGTAGGCTGAGGCGCTGGGCGGGGGCGGCAGCACGTAGGACCTAAAGATAAACAGCAGGCTGTACGCGATCCAGCCGAGATAGCCCATGGACACAATAGACCGCAAAAGTAGCCAGTCGTAGCGCTGGAAGTACCGCAGACCCTCCAGGCACAGTGCAATCAGATGACTGCATTCCTTTTGAGCCTCAGCGTACTTACGGCTGTCGATGCTATGGCGGATACGCGCCAATATGACCTCGGGCGTGTTAGTCGGCTGGTGCATGGGCGCGTACGGCTGGAAGAACATCTCTGTTTTCTGCTTCTGATCGTGCTTAACACGGTACTGCTCTAGTACCTGCAGCGCATTAACCAGGGCGGCGCGCGCACGGAACTCGTCGGTGGCGTTGAGGTACGACAGCGGCAGCGTACCGACCGAATTCAGTGGCAGCGGGACACCGATTAGCGTGGCCATCAGCGGCGCAATGTCGGCTTGGTTGACGTCTTTGCGCTCGTACTGCGTGAGAGCCCAGGGCTCTGAAAACGCATCGTGGCCGGGCGCCCGCTGGCCTGCATCCGTGGGGACTGTGGGCGCTATGCCAGCGCCCCAGGCAATTAGCGGCGTGCGTGTATTGTCAGGGTGGCCGTCGCCGTGGGCGCCGCGGTCGTTCATGCCGTGGTCGGCGGTGAAGACAAAGGCTGTCTGCTTGTCGTTGCCGTAAAACTCATCAAAGCGCGCAACCAGGCCTTGGATGCCGCGGTCGACAAGGTTGATGTTGCCCAGGTACTCCTGCGAGTAGGGCTTGAAGCCGTGACCATTAGAGTCAATGCCCAGAAGATGAAAGAAAAATACGACCTGATCCTGGTGCATCATGGTGTTCAGCTCCGATCCCGGCACCTGGGCGTTTTTGAAGAAGCGCTCGGCCTCGTTGAATACCCACGTGTCTAGGCGGTCGCCGTTGCCCGAAAAATCCTCAAACTCGGGCGGGTACATAAACGTGTCAACCTTTTTACTATCCGAAGCGCCGTGCGCAAACATTGGCAGGATATCGGGCGACCCGAACGACCACGTGTGCCGGCTCTCGTTGAACACCGAATCAAAGTTGACAGGATTCATCTTCCAGCCCTTGGTCACTGCGCTAACATCCTCATAGAACCCAGCAATGGCCGCCACGTGGCCCGGCCGACTCTCCGTCGGCACGCGCGTGTGCGATACGCCCCACGATGCCTCGGTGCGCAGCTTACCCAGCAGAAACGGTGCCAGTTCCTCGGTGCGGCCGGCGGTTGTGTTGTGGTACGGCTCAAAGACCTTATCTGCACGCAGCCCGTCGGCCACAAATAGCACTACCCGCTTGGCTGGCGCTGCCAACGGCACGCGGTGCGGCGTCATGCCGTGCACCAGCGGCGACCGGAAATAGATGTCAAATATGCTGAGCAGGTACACCAGGTGAAACAGTACACCGATGAGCAGCAAGCTGTTTCGGGTGGCTGGAATCATGGCGGAATTTGAAAAAGAGAAATTCGCAAGTGTTTGTGCAAAAAAAGGGGTAACAGGGAAAATCGAATGATGAAGAAGTAGAGGTTGTGAGCTCTCCTCTTGCATTGCCCGATTCTGCCGCGTGGACCGTTTATATTCCCGCAAGGGAGAGCACACGAATAGCAGCAGCGCGCAATTGGCCAACCCGCTGTGAGCAAATGCGATCAGACGCGCGCTAATCAAATCAACCCAAATCAAATCGGCGAGCTTCCCAGAATATGCGAGCGCAGGGAAGAGTGCATTCCTCCGCACACTCTGCGCATTTTGGGCGCAAAAGCGGAGAAGGATCGAGTGGAGTCGAGGAGGAGAGTGGGGCGGGGTGGAGTGGAGTGAAGCGGTGAAGAGAACGAAAAGGCATGCTCGTTCTTCTGTTTCCTTCAGTAGCAATCCAACCTATTTTCCCCTTTCTCCCCAAATTCAACCCTTCAAACCATGGTCACAGACGACAGCGACAGGGACTCTGGCGGCTACAGCGCCGAATTCGACGTCGGGCGGCTGTACGTGTGGGGCGTCTCGCTGCTGATCGGCTTCATTGGGTACAGCAGCCAGATTTGCGTGTACTGGAGCTACCTGGGCGGCGCAACGCCCAAGAGCCTGCTAGTTCTGGGCGCATTCAACTTTATGCTGCTCCTGCTATACTATAACTACTACCTGGCGGTGACGGTGGCGCCGGGCCATGTGCCCCTGGGCTGGGAGCCGCCGCGCACGGGCGCCAACGTGTACGAGCTAAAGCGCGACACGCACAAGCCGCGGTACTGCCGGCAGTGCCGTGCGTTCAAGCCGCCGCGCGCGCACCACTGCACGGACTGCGAGCGGTGTGTGCTGAAGATGGACCATCACTGCCCGTGGACCAACAACTGCGTGGGCTATCACAACCAGGCGCACTTTCTGCGCTTTGTCTACACCGTTGATGTGACGTGCGTGTTTGCGCTGGCCCTACACGGATTGCGCCTGTGGGAGCTGGTGGTCGACTCTATCAACGGCACGTACTACGTCCGGCAGCCGACACAGGCCGAGGTGGCCTTTCTCATCATCAACATGACGCTGGCCGGGCTCGTGCTGCTCTTTGTCGGCATCCTCAGCGGGTACCACGCGTACTTGGTTGGCTCCAATACAACAACCATCGAGTCGCGCGAAAAATCACGCGTGGAGAAACTTGTGCGCCAGCGCAAGTGCCAGCCGACGCCCTATCCGTACAACCTCGGCGTCGTGCCCAATTTCCGCTCGGTATTTGGCCCGAATATTCTGACATGGTGGGTGCCGCGCAATATGTCTGGCGATGGGCTCAATTTCAGCATTGGCCCAGGGCTCACCGCACCTGTCTACTGGCCACCTCTGGGCTACACGCGCGAGAATGCTGTCGCCGAAGTCGCGCCGCGCACAGTCTTCCACGGCAAGGACGGCGCGCGCGTTGTGTCCGAGATGGATGCCGACGGGGAAATGGTTCTGCGCAATTACAATGCGTCCGCCGATCTGGCAACGCTCGAGAACGGGGGCACGGCGCCCCTGAAGATGGACAGCGGCGGCGACGATGACAAGAGCGAAGCTGGCGATATTGACTATGATTTGGACGAGAGCACAGACAGCGACGACGATATTTGCGATGCCCAGCCGTCCTATGCGCGCACCTCGGCCGTCGCCCGCACCACAAGCACCGTACAGCGCCGCACGGTGTTTTCGGCCACCACCAATGCGAGAGGCAGCGACTATGTGCGCCGCTATGCCGGCTATGCTTCTGAATCTGACTCGGACAACCAGCCTCTCATTCGCAAACAACAATAATGCATTTTTCTCCTTTGTTCACTGTTCAATTATATATTAGTACACACATCTTACTTGACGTATTTGGAGTTGTAGTACACGGTCCCTAGCTCGCGCACTGCCGCGTCCGCTGCCGAGTTGAGCCGCTCGACAGCCGCCCGAATCGCGCTCGTACGCTCCTCCACCTCCTTGCGGCGCGCATCGGCCATTGCAGCGAGCGCCGTCGAGTCGTTGACCAGACGGGCGCGTCTCACGTCCGCCACCATGGCCAGCAAATTCTCTACCGATCTCACCATTGTCGCAGCCCTCGTCTGCGCTCCATACGCCTCCTGCGCAACCGCATACTTATCCTTAATAGTCTCTGTGCCCGCCACAGTTTCGGTCACAGCCACGGGCTCATTCGTCTCGTCGTCGTCGTCGTCATCTTCGCTGTTATCATTGTCGTTTATCCTGTTTGCCTGCTTCTGAAGTGTCTGCTGCTGTGCTGTACGCCGCGTCTGCGTCCGTGTTGCTGCCTTGCCGCTAAGATCAATGCTGCGGCTGCTGTGGATGCGGCTTGACTGGATTATTTCACCAAACGATGTAAGAAGCTGTTCGATTTCGTTGTCCACACGGCCGTTCAGCTGCTCCTCGACTGCTTCTTCGTTGCTGCGGGCCACATGTTTTTGCTGCCTCTGGCCCCCTGCCGCTGCCGATGCCGCTGCAGTTGATGCTGATGCCGCTGCTGGGCTGTCGTTTCGAGCTCTCTGGAACATTGTTGTTATTTTTTAATAGATGTGAATATACAGACAGCGTTGACTATTTAGTATTAATGCCAAGCGTTTTTTAATTTACGCAAAAATATTTCATGATTGATTTGCCTGTTGATAGTAACATCGGAGATATGGGCTGTGCTTCGTTTCTGGTTGGATGCGCGTATGTGCGAATATTTTAGAAATGCCGTTGTTGCTATTCGATTATTTTTATAAACTTTGGTTTGTAGCCTTTCTTACTTGTTTTCTGGTTTATATATAGCAGTTTTATATTTTCTCACTTTGTCGGGCATCTCAAAAAATGCATAGTTGCGGACCGTAAAGAAACACTGCAGAATTACTAGCACTCAATGAAAAGGCTAAGCAAAAACTGTTGAACACACTACCCGGGGTCATTGTGTGCCGCATAATGTGCTAGGTATGTTTGGTAGTTTTGAATGTAATATTTGGCCATTTTGTGAATAAAATAATTTATATAATAGCGCAGCAGTGGGGAGATGACCTCCTAGACTTCGGACCGTCGGCGCTAGCCACCGTGGCTCTGGAGCTAAGGGTTATTACCGGTGGCTGCTTTCGATCTCGCCCACCTCTGATGGTTTAACTTTGTTGCTAGGGGCAGGGCGAGCGGACAGGAAAGGAGCAGCCGCAAGGAAACCTTGTACTCGCCATTCGCATCGCTGGGGCGAGGTATTTTTCAATAGACAATATAGATACATTGTGCAAAATATAGAAAAGTAAAAGACAAAACTAGAGTTGATGATTAAGTGTGATCGTCTACTGCGCCACCTTGTCCATCATGCAGCTCTATTGCAGACCTGACTACATGCCCCTATAACGAAGCAAGATGTTTTTAATAACTCGTTCAGGCTTATATATTCATAATTGGTCCCCACAAGGAGTGTTGTTTGGGTGCTCGTTCGTTGTTTTTCTATTTTTTTCCCACTTAATTCACTCTACAATAGTTTTCAATTTTCATTCACCCCTATTTTCATTTATTTACTTTTCATTTATTTAATTTTTTATTAATTTCATGTGCAAACACGATGCATCTGCTTTTGTTGAGTGCCTTTAGCACAGACATATCGACATTTGCAGCCGGATATGGCGGGTTCTGATATGGTTGCGGCTGAGGAGCGCGCCCACAGCCCGCCACTGGTTCTTCCGCGTACTTCCCAAGCCGCTTGGTAGCAAGAATCCGGCTGCTTGTTAAACTTGGCCAGTTTGGTCCGCGCTGCTGTATCAACACCCGTGATAATGCCGCCGACCAAGTCGCCAGCGTTGGTCAAAATGGCAAGCAAATCATCGTTTGCCTCTTTGGCGGTATATAGGCGATCCTCGAGGCTGGAGATTTGAGCCGAGTATTTGTCAAGCGGCTGGCCAGCCATGCCCAGTGCATTTTTTTGGGCTGGCCTTCTCACCACGAATACACTCCAGTTCGAATATTACCTGAAACAAGGATGCTTGAGTTTAGGCCAGCTGTGTTTTGATGTTGTGCATCGTATCTCCTTCTCCGGAGCTATTGACGGCAGTGACACCAATGGTAAGCTGGCCGCGGAGGTTCCGGCTCTCACTGTGGGCTGTCAAGCTGCTCACTGTGCGCTTTCCTCTCAGCGCGGGCATTGTTGGTGGCAGTGGTGACCGCGGCTCTGACGGTCTCAAGATTAGCCACAAGTCTCTCGTTCTGAGCCCAGAGTTTCCTGTTCTGGGTCTGGTACTTACCGGCGGCTGCGTTAGTAGTTGCGAGCTCATTATTGAGCTCCGTGTTTTCTCGGGCCATATTTTTCAGCTGAATATCAGATGTGGTGTTAGCGGCTGCGGCGGTCTGGGTCCTCTCTTTCTGGGCGCAAACCCTGTCGGCAGCTGTGTTGGTGATTGTGAGTTTGTCCTGAAACCCTGCGATCTCGCAGGAGATCCTCTCCAGCTTAGTCTTGGGTGCAGTCCTGTCGTCTGCGGCGGTATCGACTTTGATGTTGAGATCATCAGTGTGCGCCTTAAACTCGCCGAGAGCTGTTTCGTACAGCTCACACAACTCAAGTAAGTGTTCTTGTGGGCCATCCGCTACAGGTTAGTCCTATATACAGCGTTGTCATTGGCAGCGGTTTTGAGCTCAGCCTGTTGACCCTTGTTCTGGACCTCGATCCCACTGTTGGTCGTGTTAGCAGTCGCCAGCTTGGCCCGAAATTCTATGTTCTCAGCCTTAAGACCACCAATGTCTATATTAAACATGATGGTCTCTGCCTGGAGCAAGTTGATTGTGACCTGCGAGTCCTTTAAATCACTCGCATAGGCTGTGGTGCTCGCGGAAGCAAGCTCCTTGCAGCCAGCTTTTGGGCTGGCCTTAGGCTTTTCATTTTCGGCGCGCATGCCCCGGGCCTTCTACGCGTTACTCATTGGCCTTTTCCTGGGAAGCCATGAGCTTGCCGCGCAGGTTCTCAATATCAGCGTGTGCGTTGTCGAGCTGATTGTGGAGCGCCTCCTTGTCGGCACTGGCATTGCTGGTGGTAGTGGTGGTGACCTCGGAGAACTGGCTGCGCAGGTCCCAGATCCTAGTGTGTGCACTGTCAAGCTGCTTGCTGAGCGCAACGATCCTCGCGACTTGTGCAGTCATAGTTAAATAATAAAGGATACAAAAGTGAGTACAGATAAGTGTGTGTGTGCATACTAATGCTGTTGCGGGTGCGGGTCTAAGTACTAGAAAAATTAACTTTAAAAAATTGAAGAAATAAAAGAAAATGTAAACAAACCTTGGGAGCAGTGGCCCTTTATTTTTCTGCTTTTTAGTATTTTTTTTCTCTGGATGCCAACGCGACTAATTCACTTGAGCAAACAGGTTTACGCGCGAGTGCCGCTTTTCAGCTCAACACCCCTGATCGGTAGCCATTAAGGATTCCTCAATCATTTATACAGTTAATGCCACTCAAAATATGGCTTAGACTTTTATATTCAGTGATTTTCAAAACCTGCATGACCATTATTATGTAAGAGGGGGATGTGAGAAACACTAATTGTCTAGTGTTAGAAAAGTAGGGGTAGATTTATAAAGGGTTTCATTACTAATGTTTCCAAAATACTACTGGCGCCGGCCTCGTATTATATATGTGCCTCGTTGCCTTTGCTGTGCACATTGCCAATTGTGCACTCTGTTGGCGAGAACGGGTTCCTCTGTGGGCAGACCGGTATCTTGGGAAGTCAGTATTGTGGTTTTCGTATGTGTGCACTCACGCGTATGCATTATAAAATGGGGAGTATGTATAGGCATCATTATGATGCCTCCCTAATTTACGCCTGCATAATCCAATTGGTACCCTATCAATCGGCATGCAGATGGAAACTTGTTTCGCGATTCACAACCTCAACATCCACTTCCATATTTTCAGCCTGTGCAACACAATACCCGAATTTATAAAGGCAGAAAGCAGACTTGGTCTTTTTGAGCATAGTCAACTTTTATTTTAAATGATTTATACCTTTATTCATATCGATATTGGGAAATACTGTGCGTGACTGCTAAGCGACTGCTCCAGATGACATGCACTTGAATGGGTTTGCATATTGTCAGGTTTAACCGCAAATGTGGATATGGATATCGTGATATTGTTGTAGAAAAGCATATCTCTTCATAACATCACATTGTCTTTTAGGTGTCTGCTTCTGAGTACAGGCGTTTTAAAAAAACTGATCAGAAGTCATGACAATTGTGCTATCATGTTTAATTTTTGGCTCAAAAGTAACGCAAAGAGATATCACCAGCTTATATGAATGGACAAATTCTGCCCTTTTTGTCCATGACATATGTATTCTTGATAGCCAATGAATTAACTGACGCTTAAATGGCATAAATGCAAGCACTATTTCTGAAATTATGTTTTGTTAAAACAAGGAATTAGAGAAAATGCATATCGAGATAATCGGTTAACTTCTCAACATATATTATTGACAAAACCTCCGCCGAACTGTCCCACCGGCAAAATAAACTTTAAAACAGTAGAAACAGTAGAAATTTCCCCCGCAGGGATTGTTATTTTTTCTCCCACGGACGGGGACATAAAACAGGGATGCCGAAGTGTTGCACCAAAATGAAATATACTGGACCAATAAATAATGTTTCAGGGTAATATTACCCACAAAGTGATTGGCAGTGGCACCTACGCCAGACAAAGCACCCACAGTGGTAACGGCAACGGTACCACAACTACCTCTGGCCTCCAAACAGCTGCCAAAGACCTCGTCCATGACAGTCACCACCATCCTCCAGGTGATGAATGTGGCAGTGGATAGGAAAGGCGGTTAGCATCACAATAACGCCTGGTGCATCACTAATACAAGATACTTTATACGTCGCTCCTTTGCATTAAATATGCTCCTCTGCTTACTACCCGTAGCAAACAGGAAGTGGAAATGGTACCCCTGACGCATACACTGAACCAGAGATGCGCCCATGCTCCGTTGCCTGGCTGCCAGACCAATTGAGACACTGAGCCACATGTTTCATGTGTCTACGACGAGAGCATAAAACTCTGAACACAAGAGAGCTTCCACTGGAATATTTAAGACCCAGCTGCAGCTCTTGTGAATGAGACGATCAACAGCCTCCAGGTGTATCTGGAACCAATAGATGACATATTGAGGAAATTCAAGAAACGTGTGAACGCTCACTACCAGGATAGAGAAGCTGGAACCTGGATATGAGGCGTGACTGGCAGGAACTGACCGAGGACAGGCACACAGCGCTGGTCAAGAAACTCCAAGGGGAGGGTGCAAGAACAAGCAACAATGTTTGTAAACAAGATCATATACAAACAGCCTGACTGGTTCAAGGAATGGTTCGACCTACAGATCGAATTGGAAATGAAGGGACCCTTGACGCCTGGGAAACGCCGATTGTTGATGAGAACTCCAATCTCAACAAACACCTCAACTACCAAATCCACGACAAAACGAAGATGACGGCTTGTCAAAGTGGCCACAGACAAACAGCAATGGGGATGACAGACATGCACAGAAGCTATCTGGACGCGATTGACGTTCTAGCTTGCAGATTGAGTGCTCGGATTTAGCTTTATTAACACCTCGGCAGACACTTCCACAGCCAGGAACTCAGACCCAGGTCTGGGGGATTCCCGGCCCCACTGCCCCTAGAATAATTTTTGTTATAGGGGCATGTAACCAGGCTCTGAAATAGAGTTCATCTTGGGTAAGGCAGTGTGGTAGACGATCAGTCTTAATAATCAGCTTTGGTTTTTGTCATTTTGTTAAAATCTGGGAGTTCTATGAATGTTTGGTGAATGTGAGGAGATAAACGCTATGTATATATAATTGTGTATTGTAAAAGCGCTATGCACTGATGAAGTGGGACAGTACACCTATGTGATGTGTCACTGTGTGACTATTAATTGAGTATTTGTCGGGCTAAACAACCAAGACTGGCTAACCAGTTGATCGCGACTAGTTAATAAAATACAATTGCCAGTTTGCAGAACTACTCGGTTTAAAAATATTAAAGCAATAATGGTTGCTATAGTATACATTTCAATGGCGTTGCAAATAATTAATTTAAAACAGTCTAAATATGTATTTGAAATTTACTTGTTAAAATACTATTTTAATAGATGCATGGTGGTTTCTATTTTTAAAAGACATGAAATTTTGGGTTTGGCATTCCTAAGTACCTCTGCCAGTTTAGTCGTATCTTTTACAATGTTTTGGAAAAATTTACAATGGGTTTTCAACAAAAATTTAGTCGGACGGTCTTAGTTCACATTTTGCACATGCTTATTTTCAATATACACAGTCCTTGGCAAGCGTTTCAATATTTCAAATAATGTCTCTAGTGATGGATATGGCATCACAGTGGGCGTGTTGGCTCAATCAATGGCTTGATCCTGAGATAATAAAACAAGATATCCACAGCAGGCACCGGCTTCAGCACCTCCGTAAACTTGCAGTCAATGGCAGTACCGTGCGGTCCCGAGTGGTTTACAACCTGCCAAACATCGCCAAAACCGGCGACGCCCTTATCATTACCAGCCAAGACAAGCATCTCGGCGCCTGTCCGCTAGTCAGCAGCAAACCGATCAATCGCGAACTGCGTAAAAAACTTGCCAAACCGCGCAACAGCCGGCGGCATGGCCTCCGGGAACTTATTGAAATATCTGGCCGCAGGCACTCTGCAGTCAGGAAAGCACGCCCCAGTCCCTCCAGAAACCGCTGCTGTCTCACTCCCAGCTTATCCATAAGGTACTTCTATTGCTCCTCCACTTCACCCGTCAGGTCAGCAGCCGACATTGGCTCCCAGTGTAGGTACTTTGCGCACATGCACAGCAAGCCGAACGTGTTGCTATGGCACAGAGTGTACGCATTGATAATGGCCAAGACACGCATCACCACCCTACATAGAACTGGCAGCAGCTCGTGGCTGAGAATGCGCAGTAGATAGAGCAGGTGGCGGGTAATCTCTAGCGACTGCATCTCGAGCCCAGCCACCAGCAGTGAGTATACCAGCACGCCCAGCATCATCTGGATCATTGGCAGCAGACTGCGCAACCGCATATTGCGCAGCCCCAAGGGGAAACCCCACCGATGCCGGCTGCCCTTGAGTCATCTCCATACAGCGCTCCCAGTCTCAGACCTTTCCTCACTGCGCTGAACCACAGGTGCTCACTGCTGATGTCCTCCATGCGAATATTGTGCTCCTGTAACAGCTGCGCAAGTTTTCTGCATGCGCGACAGTGCGCGTCGTCCCCCTCACCAATAACCACGTAATACAACACAACCACAGCATCAACGCCCATATTCACAGCACTGCTCCAAATGCCTAGGCTCTTCATGAGATTCACGCCCAGTCCACACATGTACTGGAAATAAGCAACCAGCTGGCCAAGCAACCCCATCTAGAAGTGCCCAAGTACGTCAAACATAAGCACACTGTCATCCGTCCACATACCCTGCTGCGCAACCACAACCTGTATTACAGAGAACAACACCAAGGCGGTGGTATTAATCCACTGGCCCAACCTGGTGCCCATTGTGGCAACCTCACTCAACGCTTCGTCGCTGTCGCCGATGGAATAGAATGCCAGCTCCAAACTATTCGAATACATGCTCTCCATCTGCCGCAGAAGTGGGATCAGCACATTGTACACAACATCATTGGCGTCCACCTACCCGGTGTACATCAGCGCAACCAGGCCTTTTGCCGCGTAACTCTGCGTTGGGCCGCTGCTGCTGCCGTTGCCCAAGGCTATTTCGACCAGCCGCGTTTTAATTGCGTCATCAGCCATGATGGCCGAGACATATGCACCGACTTGGTGTTAGCCGTAATCAGCCTGACACGCATGGTTGCGATCGTTGGACACTCAGTCATCATTGGCGCCACGTCGATCGAATGACACAGGCGCGAAATTATGCCGGCCATCTCAGGAATCAGCATTAGGTGGGAGGGAGTCTGGCATCAGCGTCTCGGCCACGGTCTGGGGCAGCGGACTGCGAATAACTAACTGGTGCGTCGATGCCAGCACCGACACGCAGCTCATCAGCAACACACTCTAGCAGTGCGCCTCAGCGCCGTTGTCAGAGACAAACATGGCCAACACGTGCCACAAGTTCTCTGGCTGTGCGACCTCCACCAGTGCAGCCGGCGCCGCAGCCGTCTCCCGCGTCGTACACAGGCACTAGAGTGAGTGCAGAATCAGCTGGTCAGTGTATGCATACTTGCCTGTCGCCAGCCTGCGACACAGCCAGCGCACCAACCCTGGACTTCCTGTCAGCTGTGTCTTGCCGACACTTCGCGACACGAAATCATGCAGAAACCCAATGCCCCATGGGGACATACCCTGGTCATTCTGGCGGACACACGCAGTGATGACATCGACGGCACCCAGCTCCAGCAGCTGCACCATCTGCGGATTCGCCACCTCCGTTGCGTTTTCTTCTGCTGCTGGCGGCCGATACGCTATGGAAAAAGTGTATAGCCGCATGAGGCTCTCCATCAGCATGCGCAAAAGCTTGAGCTTCAGCCATTGACTGGCGTGCGACACCGAGCAATGCAGGCAGAAATGCCAGGTCGATCATCCACTGGTGGTACTCAGTGCGCAGCGCAAACTGCTTTGCCATGGCTGCACATACCAACCAACACAAGCATGGTGTCTGACTGCTGCCTCTGCTTGCTGCTGCCTTGAGCCAAGATGTTGGCTGATTGCATAAGTGCCTCGCTGAGCACCTCAAGCAGCCTGCCGCCAGCAGCCTGCTGCATGTGCCGTCAGCCCAAACTACCCTGCTGTCCCACTGCGGAGTCATCACCAGCACCTGCAGCAACACAACTATCCTCAACCAGTCTCCCCTCTGCTGCTGAATTGCCCTGATCCTGCGCGACTATCAGCTGCAGCATCTTCCGCCGCATGGCCATACTGAGCACCAGCTCAGACGCAATATCCTGCAGCTTAAAGTTGTGCGAATTCAGCACCAATTTGTGCCAAGGAATTAACCATTTCGGACGTCTGAATGTCCAACACTACCTCCTCATTGTCTGCATTCACTTTTGGAAGTATTGGCCCCCATATATCAGGCATATCGCTGTTGCTGTCTTTGGCTATGTGCAGCAGAAATCTAACTCATACTGTGATTGGTCCAAAAGATGCGAAAGTACCCGGTATGTCCCGAGTGCTGCTCCGACGCCAATTGCGAGGTGGTACCAGCTATCATCTATGCTAGCAAAAGATTATTGAAATGGTGTAAAAAGAACAGTAATTTGTTAATTGTGAAATGTGAATTGGAAAGGAAAGGAAAGGAAAAATGATAAAGTAAATTAAGAAATAATAAATAATAACGCTAAATTGAAATCATTTGGCAAAATAGCAGAAATCGAAAATTATGGATGCAATCAACCTTCAGTAAAATTGGTCAATGTGCGAGTTTAAAAGTATTTGTTTACAGTTAAAGTGATCGGTGGATCGGTGAATCTGTAAATAAGAAGGACAGACAAGAGTTTAAAATTTTATTAAACGCGAAGGAAATTGAATTAAAAGAAAATGTTTCATCTGTTAATTTATTGGGTCGTAAAAAGATTTATTAAAAACAAAAAACCTAAAGTGCTAGCTTCTTGAATGACCCAGCATTGATCTCGTCCTCAGCTGGTCGCTTAAGCTGGCCACTATCCTCTTTGAGGAGCTCAATCGCCTTGGGATGCATAAACTCAGGAGCAGCATCCCAGTTAGCCTGTCGTTTAAATGTACTGTCCCACCAGAGCTGGTGGCTAATGTACTGATTTCCCGGTTCAAATAAGAACCGGCGCATTGAGTGGAATAGATCCCTGAATATCCTGCTTGGATTTCCTATCCCAAACAACTCCAGATACTTTTCCTCAACCATCATGATGCTGTACCGACTCAAAGCCAGGCTTTGGCTGTCCAGAAATTTGAACCCCTGAACGTCATCCCTCTTAGTACCAGCTGGGCGCACTGCGTCCATAATGACATAGAGAACACTCTCCAGGTCATCAAGGATTCCCCGGATGGGGCTGCTGCTGAGCATGGGAATTCCCATGAAAAGCGGCGTCCCTGTAAATGGGTCCTTGGCCACTTCCACTTGCCCCACTGTTGTTGCATTGAACCCCCACTGCTCGGCAACATCAATGTGTTTGAGTTGATTTGGGTCAGTGTTCTCAGCAGCATCCCCAACATCCTCAACAGCATCCTCATCAGTGTCCTCATTAATGTCCTCACCAGTGTCCTCACCAGTGTCCCTAGCAGCATCCTTAGTAGTTCCCCAGCCAATGACCTTGGCACAGCCCCAGTCAATGACATACACCTTGCTGTTTTTGACGCACACATTCCCTGCCGAGATGTCCCTGTGCAGGACACCAGTGTCATTTGCCTGGGCAAGACATAGGGTCAGCTGCTCGACAAAGCCAGGAACCAGCCTGGCTTTCTGATCGTCGGCCTTGTCTTTCAGATACTCGGCTATTGACTGGCCGCAGTACTCCATGAGCACAAACTCCAGCCGGTATCCATTAAGGTTGTCAATGAGCAGGCCACTCGAAAAGATCTTGGGAATACATTCAACTGGTCTCTTGTTGAGGATGGCATATACAGCGCCCTCGGGCAAACGATTGACTGGGGTCCAAGAAAGCTTCAGCACAGCATCATGCAGTCTATTGAATTTTCCCCTGAATAAATGGACATGGCGCCCAACCATGTATGAATAACGTGCTATTGTCTTTTCGAATCGAAATGAAGCAACACCCTCGCCATCCTTGACATCCTTGACATGCTTGGAAACCGAGTATAAGACTTCGATCTTTGAATCGCCCCTGCTCTCCACATTGGCCTCCTGCAAAAAAATGAAAGAGTTAGAATTCTTAGAGACATCACAGAAATGCCCAAAAATTTTCGACTCAAGAGTCAACAGGAACCAGAACTGCATGAGGCATTCCTGAATTAGCTCAGCTATTTCAGGTGTCCAACTATCCGTATTAAAGCATAGCTGGCCAAGCTCGACGATATACAGTTTGTCGCGATAATATGCGTGAAGGGTCAGTATGTGCCCATGGAGGTAAAAGACAGGCGCAAATGTGCGGGTTGCCTGCTTATCATTGAGCACATGGCCGTAATCTGCGAGCTGGCCGCGAGTATCCTCTGGTGCTTCGTCGGGACGGACATCTATCTTGGCCTCAAGTATAGCATGGACGGCATCGATGTCCTGTGTCTTGTATTTGTGGTAAAACGCAATGTCTGGCTTGTGCGGAGTGCCTCGTATGACCTCGCTCTGATGGTCTGCCGTAATAAGCCTCCAGTCTGGGATTGGAGTTCTGCCAGCCAGAATACGTCCATTTGCAACGCCAACCGCAGCCTTCATTCCAAAAATAAGCTCTTTTAGATAACCGACCAAAAGAGCTTCGGATTTCAAGCCCTTTAACATATCTTCGCTATCGCGGAAAATATCGACATGTTCGCCTTTGGCCTTCGTAATCCCGATGACCTTTTTGGACCTAACCACTGGTGACCCCCTGGCTATGTCGAGGAAGAGATCAGGCCAATCCAGGATGAACTGTTCATATCGCTGCTTCACACCCAGCGATTCGACAAAATCATCGAACGGATAGTTGTGCCATATGTTATCGCCGAGGCATTTCAGCAGCCGCTGACGGCGCTTATCGCGTACTTCAGGGGGCTCCAGTTCCCCAGGTGGAAGTTCCTCCCTTTTTTGAACTTTCTGGGGCGTTTGGATAGTGCCGCCTGTCTTGCTGTTCTAATAAAAAACAAAAAACAATTTAAATTAGTGACTGAATTAGTTTTATATCCACAACGAACAATTCATCAATATCATAATAATTCGTTTATATTCAAGAACTTACGCCTGTTGGATTCGGCGGTGTCTTATTCGGAGAAGTTAGCTCAGACATTATTGAGGGTGTGTGTGTGTGATAAGCACTGAGGTATGGTAAGAGTAATAAAAAGTAAAGAAAAGAACAAATCGAACGAGCTGGTGCGAATTGAGAAGAAAAAAAGCAAATGTTAAAAGTAGAAGTAAAGGTGGAAAGTTGCAAAAGTGAAAATTTGTTGTGATATTGTTTATAATAAAAAAATTTATTCAATTTTTTTGCCCAATCAAAGTTTTCGAGCTTATTTTAGTGCTCGCATTTGGTTGGCTGAAATATGGAAAACAAAAAATAATTATATTTACGGATTAATTTCCAATCGGCATTGCGTTCTTCCTCGTAAATTGATTCAGCTTTTATTGCTTCTTTTGGGAGTATAGTGGCCCTGCCATTCACTGTTTGTAAAAAAATATATGATTCTCCAACGCATACACTGAACCAGAGATGCGCCCATACTCCATCGCCTAGCTGCCAGACCAATTGAGACACTGAGCCACATGTTTCATGTGTCCACGACGAGAGCATAAAACTCTGAACACGAGAGAGCTTCCACTGGAATATTTAAGACCCAGCTGCAGCTCTTGTGAATGAGACGATCAACAGCCTCCAGGTGTATCTGGAACCAATAGATGACATATTGAGGAAATTCAAGAAATGTGTGAACGTTCACTACCAGGATAGAGAAGCTGGAACCTGGATATGAGGCGTGACTGGCAGGAACTGACCGAGGACAGGCACACAGCGCTGGTCAAGAAACTCCAAGGGGAGGGTGCAAGAACAAGCAACAATGTTTGTAAACAAGATCATATACAAACAGCCTGACTGGTTCAAGGAATGGTTCGACCTACAGATCGAATGGGAAATGAAGGGACCCTTGACGCCTGGGAAACGCCGATTGTTGATGAGAACTCCAATCTCAACAAACACCTCAACTACCAAATCCACGACAAAACGAAGATGACGGCTTGTCAAAGTGGCCACAGACAAACAGCAATGGGGATGACAGACATGCACAGAAGCTATCTGGACGCGATTGACGTTCTAGCTTGCAGATTGAGTGCTCGGATTTAGCTTTATTAACACCTCGGCAGACACTTCCACAGCCAGGAACTTAGACCCAGGTCTGGGGGATTCCCGGCCCCACTGCCCCTAGAATAATTTTTGTTATAGGGGCATGTAGCCAGGCTCTGAAATAGAGTTCATCTTGGGTAAGGCAGTGTGGTAGACGATCAGTCTTAATAATCAGCTCTAGTTTTTGTCTTTTTACTTTTTATATCTCGCTCAATGTATGTATTTCCTCTTCAAAGCCGCTTTACAGGCCTATATTCTGTAAGGATAGTATTTTCATCAGCCCTGATATTTCAGATAGTAAAGAGGATGTCCACGAGATCACCTATGGAAATATTCTGGAGACAATTAATCGCATGACGATCACTGGCATTCGCTCGCAGCTTCAGCCATCCCCACGCTATCTAGTTCTGCAATGTTCAAAACCCCAGCGTCACAGCTCATAATCCAGTCTGTTGGTCAACAGTTCACTGCTTCACCTTTCACCGGTGATATTGTGTTGGCCAGCTCTATGAATATATGTGATGCGAGCACAGAGCTGCTTTCAACTTCTAGCAATAATTATGATCTGAGCAAGAAGAGTGGGCGCAATTAATTTCTCTAAACTAGTTTATTTATCGCAACCATCGGCTTACTTTGATGAACATAAACTCTTGTGAATTTAAATGATGTTGAGCATTTAAATGGCTTCCTACCCGCTATAACCTTTCCACTCGTCATTGTGTGAAAATTATCCAAAAATTGTAAAAAAAAAATTGCATGCAGCATGCGCAAAAAATATTCGCTCAATTCTGCAGAGCATAATTGATTTGGGTCGCGTGGAAAAAAACATATCACTGTGGACATTCGCCGTGTGGGGCTTTCTCCACTTTTTTATCTCAAGAAAAGATAAACACACATGTAACTCGTATTACTTTTTATTTTACCTCAACTGCTTTACAATTTTTTTGTACTTTGTATTGTGCTTGGCATTATTTACAACAATAACACACGTATGAATCGGCATTGGTATCCGTATTTGCAGCTGGACTCGGCCCCACTCATTTCTTTGCTACTGCTGGCATCGATCACGGCGCTTTTCGCCACTCCAGCGGCGGCGCACAACCATCACGGCGCCAACATGAACTTTGATTCGGGCGAGCCCATCGGTGGTGTCCTGCGCGCGCACATCCTGCTTATGTCTGCGTCCTTCGGCGTGCTATTCCCCATTGGCATGGTTCTGGGGCTGAGAAAAAACAAATGGCACGTTCCTGTTCAGGCGACCGGCGGCGTCATGGCCATCGTTGGCTTCATTCTGGGTCATGCGCACAGCGGGCGCGCCTTCAAGGAAAACGCGCACAGCAAGTTTAGCTGGTTCATTCTTTGGCTCCTGGCAGCGCAGCTGGCGGCTGGTGTGTACCTCAAGATGCACACCGAGAAGCGCTTTAACGATCTTGCGCGGCCCTTTATTTGCGTAGCGCACAAGTACATGGCCATCACCATGGTTGTGGCCACGTATGTGCAGATTCTGCTAGGTGTGGTTGCTTGGCTTGGATATTGCTATGATGGGCTCCTAGGCCAATGTCTGGCGCACTTGATCATGGGCAGCTCGTTCTTGGCCTACGGCGTCTGGTTGCTGCTGCTTGTGCGGCTAGCCACGCCGTGGCTAAACCGCTTGGGGCGGTCGCCCGAGCTGTACGACAGCGTTATGATCATGGTGTGGGGTCTCTTTAATACATTCACAGAGCACGGGTTTCTGGAGAAGGCCAAAGGCTGGTCGCACAAGGACCTGCAACACACCAGCCTTGGGGTCATCTGGTTCTGCGGCGGCCTCCTGTCTACGTACATGCTGCGCAAGGCCGGCCCAGACCAGCGTAGCATGTTCCCGTCCATCATCCTCATATTTACAGGCTGCGCAATGGGCAGCCACGAGCAGAACACAGAGTTTTCGACAAAGGTGCACTTTGTCTTTGGGCTTTCACTCGTGCTTGCCGGCCTTACGCGCTGCATCGAAATCATGCTCATCACCACGGGTCTCATCCGCACCAACACCAAGGAGCCCAACCCGTTCCAGTACATACCCGTGTTTTTCCTCTGCCACTCGGGCATGACATTCATGTCGGCCAACCGCGAAAATGTTGCCGCCATGTCGGACATGGGCATCGACATTGGCACGTTTTCGCTTGGTTACCTGTCGATTACCTTCCTTCTTTTCTTCTATGCGTACTTCCTCATGCAGCTGTTCGCAGAGCTCGGGGGCCACAATGACAAGGATGTGGCACTGCCAACGGCCGATGACGGCATGATTTACCAGACAGTTGATCAACAGGAGTTTGAGATGAGAGACACCGGCAGGCAAGACAGGGACGACGCGCATATCTTGTTTGATGCAGTCGACGAGCAGTTTGACGACGAGTTTGAACACCATTACGGCCACGATGCTCCCGCTGGAAATAAAGAAAGTGCGCGGTCTTCTAATGATATTGAACACAGACGCATCCACCTAAACTGATGACTTTGTTTTTTCTTGTATCCCACAAGAAAAAACAAATACAAAAATGTATAAAGTCATCGTGCAGAGTTTCAGATTTGCAAAACAGGGTTAACAGTGCAAACTTTATTTTTTTGCTTAGTCGAATATTCCATCTATAAATCAGTTCTCCATCTTTTATTTTTTGTTTACTTTTGACCGATGTATAATTTTTTTTTACTCCACATCAAATTTTGCTCAACTCCCCCGCACATTGTGTTTTGAAGATAAAAGCGTGTTTGAAATGGGCGTTCTCCGTACGAAAAAAATATATCTTGATCGTAACCACACGCCTGGTACAATCATATTTTATTCAATTATTCGAATTGGTGTGCTCATCACCAACCCCCAATGTCATATTTGAGAGCAAAATATGTGAGAGAAAAGGAATATAATATTTTTTGCGAGGCTTATAGAGCTGAGCATGCGCTCATCCTAACTCAATTTGTTGCTTTCCAACAACCCAGCAATTGCATTCATTTTTCATACATATCTACACTCATATTTTCCTTACCGCATCTCTTCAACTTGACAAACTAGAATATGCCTCGCATGTTTGATGTCATTATTTTGGGTATCCTGGCATTAGGCATTTCCGTGCGCCAAGCCCATGCATCAGCCATACCGATAGGCGAGCCGAATAACTGGGTTGCTGTAAATCCGATACAGCAACAGCACCAACAGTTTCAACAAATCGTGCAGCAGTTCCAGCAACAACAAACATTGCAGCAAAAACAGCAGCAGCAACAACAACAATTGGAGCAATTTCTGAAGCAATTTCAGCAGCAGCAGCAGGTTAAGCCTGCTGCTAAGGACAAGGTGCAGCAGGCCTTGAATAACAATGATGTGTCGATGCGCGGCTTCAAGATTGTTATTCGTCACCAGCCCAGGCCCACCAACAATATTAAATTTTCCAAGGAAGGCTTTGGCCAGTCAGAAAGCATTCTACAGGAGACTGGAGAAGCAGGAGGAAGTGCTGGGCCGCAGGTGGCTCCAGACTCGGGGTTTTCGAATCCGGCAGTTGGTTTTGAGCTGCCCGCACAGCGCCCGGAGCCTGATCAGTACTCGCCTAAGACCCAGTTTGGCCCGACAAATGACATTGGTGACGACAGTAACCCGACTCCGCTTCCAGAGCTGGTCCTCCGTCCTCCTCCTCCTCTTTCTGTGCCCACAAACTACCCCTACTATAACAACTACAAGGAATTTTTGCCGCCGCCGCCATCACCGCCGACAATTCTCCCTCCTCCACTGCCTGCATTCCCAGATTATAATACGGCCTACAGCCAGCCGAGCTACCAGGGATACTACCTCGAAGACCCCCAGCCGCTACTTTTTGACAGAGAGCCGCTGTCGATCATCTACCCTGGAGAAGGCGGCCAGTAAGACTAAGCAGTATTTTTACAATTATTTATAAAAATCCACCATTTTCAAATTATCACTATTAAATACAAGCACATTTTGCTACTCAGCCTCACGTGAACCAAGCCCATGAAGCTCAGCTGATTAGCCGTCGGGATCTTGTCGGCACGTGTATATTCGCGCGCGCAATCAAAACACTTTATTAATTCGTTACGCTATATCCACCAACCATTACCTTCCACATATTATTGCACTAACAATGAGCGCCCTGCACGACGTTCCTGTGTCTGACTTTACCTTTGGCAACGGCTGGATCCCCGGGTCTGGCCGCCGCATCGTCGTCAAGGAGGATGATCACACGTGGAATATTGGTCGGAGCGAGCGCACCATTTCGATAACCTCAGCAATAGGCGTTGCCATCCTCATTACCATGTTGGGTACTCTGCTGCAGCTGTCGCAGTAATAGAAAAAACAGCTTTTTGCTTTCGTATTTAATTTTGTTGTATGAAAGGGGAAAACATGAGCATGCAGCAATGCGAGTTCTGCCAAACACTAAGGGTGAGAGAGAGGAATTGATATGGGCTTTTTTATTCTTTTTATTTTTTATTTATCCTTCCTTTTTTATTTCTTCATTCTCATTGCTTTAATACAAAATGCGCCGGCTACTACAAATTTGTGACGGGGCCGCAGCCCATCTGTTAATATTATTCCTGACACTTGCTTTTTCCAACCAGGTGCACGCCCAAAGCGACGCCAGGGACGACTGCATAGTCATTGACCGCTCGGGGACCACGGTCTACGATCTGCGCGCACTCAGGGCCTACCCCCACAGTGGCGGCTACGAGGTCAATGACTTTGAAACAGGGTACAAATTCAATCTCGGAATTTGCAGCGCATTGCCCAAGCACAATAGCAACGAATTGCTGAATTCGGCACGCTGGCAGCGCGGCGACCAGAGTGGCTCGCTAGGGAAAGTCGACAGCAGCAAGCTGCGGCTGCGAGAGAACAGCAGGCTTATTTATGAGTACAAGGGCGGTGACGTTTGTCCGGGACACCCGCAGCTCAATCAATCGGCGCTGATCTTGTTTGTTTGCGATGCGTTTATGGACACAGGCAATTACGGCGGACCGGAACTTGTGTCCGAGGGGAGCCACTGCGCCTTTGTATTTGAGTGGCGCACGTCGCTTGCCTGCCCGCAGCGCCAACCTTTTGCCGACCAAGCCCACGGCAACGAGGAGTCCTCATCCGAGCCCAGTCAACGCTCGGTGATATTTGTTATCGTGTTTGTTGTCGGCAGCGTGTACATTCTCGGCGGCGTGCTGTACAACCGTGTACTGAATTCGTCCAGTGGACTGCGTGGGCTTGAGCAGCTGCCAAACTACAAGTTCTGGCGTGGGATTTTCGTATTTGCCAAGAACTCGGCATACGCAGTCACTGACGGCGTCATGCACCTGGTCAATGCCATTCGTGGTCGTCAAAGAAGCGTTATACGCGTTGACTCTGCCGAACACAGCTTCAGGAACGAGCTCTTTGACTCTGACGACGAGGAAGATGCTCTTCTGATGTTCCGTCCGCGGTGATACAAAACAATGTATTCCACTTTTATCGAGTTTTAATGACGCGCAAAATGTAAATTTTTCTATAAAAACAATGGAGAAATTAAAGCATGTGCCTTGCAGCTGCCGAATAAGAAGCCGCGAGGTTTTGGTATTCAAACTGGGACGTGTTTGTTGTTCCGTCTTGCTGGCGCATATCCTCGCTGTATGCCACGCTGGGGCAGTAAATAGAGTCTGGCTGAATTACTTTTCCAGACTTGTTGTTGACGTTTGTCCGAGTTTCCGTGTTGTATGCCTGCTGAGCTACCAAGCTGTCCTTGTGAAGTGTGTTCATAAAATTGCGCATTGTTTGCTCACGCCAGAACAAGTGGCCAATAACTGGCGAGCCGAAAATCAGCCAGATGTAGCCATTGATCATGACCATGTTTGTCAAGGCGATGGTAATCCGACCCCAGGGAGAGTTTGAACCCTTAATGAGGTTGATGACCATGCTGACAATGAGAATGACTGTAAAAACAATTAGAGTCCAAATTGCCATGTGGAAGCTGTTGAACGCCTGGGCAACCTTGCGCGTACGGAAGTACAGCACCCAAGAAATTAGAATCATAACAATGAAATATACATAGATCCACATTAAATACCCATCGCTGAATGTGCACGCACGCAAGCCATGATCCTCGAGAAGCCATGCACCCCGTGGGCCCTTGATTGACGAAACAACAATGCTGGATACAAGCGATGGCAACCACATCGCAAAGAACGGCCAGAATTTGCGGGAAAAGTCATAAACCTGGCTATTTGTGTGTGCGATTATAGTGCCAGAGATAAACACACGGTATAATAACACCAAGCGCATAAAGATGGCAGAGATAAAGATGGCTAGGCCAAATGTAAACACCGCCCAGGCACCCCAAAGTGTGCAGTATCCGAGGGCACCGTTGTACATGGCCATGCCTTCCATCAGGTTGTACGAAATAATAAAAATGATTCCGCCAATGCCAATTGTAACCGTGATACCCACATGCTGTGCTTTTATAGGCGGGAAGCTTCGGAACCAAACTGCATAGCCAAGGGGGAATAGCGATGTTAAAGCCACGCCCAACGAAACGTAAAACACGACGGTCTCTGCTGATGTTGGAAGCTCAAATACATCCTGCGCCGTCAGTAGTTTGTCGCCCGCCATTGTTGATGCTATCATATTTGAGGACCAAGGTTGATAGGGGAGATATATGCGAGCTGAAATAAAATAATAGGCAAACGTTAAACAAGCAAAAATACTAGAGAAAAAAGTAGGAGAGAAGCTGTAATTATGCTCACAATAAATAATAAATAATGCAAGGTAATGAGCTAATCAGTTTTCTAGAACCGAATTAGCTCTGACCATGGCAGTCGCCTTTTCATTGTTTTTTTTGTGATCCGTAAGATAATAAGTGGCGTGGATCTGTTGGAATTCGTCAATTTCTTTTTAAATCTGACAACAAATAAAAATGGATGCATCTCAAACATGTATAATCTTTGTCATGCAGATGTGTGGTTTGAGGGCAACTAAAAAATGGATACTGGAGTTTGTTGCAATTTTCTTTGTGGGGGTAGCTTCATGTTGCCTACAAGCGAAACTCAAAAAATTGACGTTTTCCCTCGTAGTCAATCGGAAATCAACTTTCTAGGCGTTTCCACTCAAGGTGAAACTTTTCTATTTTGACTTCAACTTTTCATCAGTTTATAATTGCTTGGCCAATTTATAATTTTGTTTTCTAAGAGGAAATTCAGATTGTGTATGTTATTTAAATGGCATTTTGCACCGTCAATAGCAACAGTAAATATACTAGATGTCGTCAAATTTAAGTGTATTTAATAATATTATTAATACTAAAGCATTTGTCGCAAATCATTCGTGAACACGGGCGTTAGATTTTGGTAATTAAGCTGGGTAGCGATCATTGCTTCTTTTTGGCTAACACTGCCATTAAATGACTCGCTGTGACCAAATATGGAAATTTCGCGCATATCGTGTTCCAACTGTCCGCGAGCATGCGCACTCATCTCTATACTGCATTTTTGCTGAGCAATGAAACTGTCCTTGTGAAGCGTGTTCATAAAATTGCGCATTGTTCGCTCGCGCCAAAACATGTGTCCGATAACTGGAGGCCCTAAAATCATCCAAATGTAGCCGTTAAGCATGGCCATGTTTGTCAAGGCGATGGCAATCCGACCCCAGGGAGAGTTTGAGCCCTTAGTGAGATTCAGCACCATACTGACAACCAAAACAATTGTCGAAACAACTATAGTCCAGATGGCCATACGAAAGCCGTTGAACGCATTGGCAATCTTGCGCATGCGGAAATACAGCACCCATGATGCGATAATCATGATGAGGAAGTATACATAAATCCACATTAAATACCCATCGCTGAATGCGCACGCGCGCAGGCCATGATCCTCGAGAAGCCATATGCCCTGTGGGCCCTTGAGCGAAGTGATCACAATGCTTGTGATGAGAGCTGGTGACCACATTGCAAAGAAAGGCCAGAATTTGCGGAAAAATCCAACAGTTTTGTTTTCTGTACGTGCTTTTGTGCTGCCCGAGATAAACACGCGATAAAACAGGACTAGGCGCATGTAAATGGCAGACAAAAACACCGCCAGACCAAATGTAAATACAGCCCAGGCACCCCAAAACCTGCATGCTCCAAGTGCACCATTGTACATAGCCATTCCTTGTGCAATATTATAAGTAATGTTAGAAATGATCCCGCCGATACCGATTGTAACTGTGATACCCACATGCTGTGCTTTTATAGGCGGAAAGCTTCTGAGACAAATGGCATAGCCAAGGGGGAATAGCGATGTTAGAGTGATCCCCAGGGATGTATAAAACACAACTGTTTCTGCCGTCGTTGGAAGTTTAAACATGTCCTGCGCTGTCAAAGGCACGTGGCTCCCCATTTTGTAATGCAAGTATTAAAGAATATTGTCAGTAAAAATTTTAAGCTAAAAAGAAATTAAGGACCAAAAAAATGTACAAAAAAGTTCTAAAGGTTAATAAAAATATGTTGTGGAAAAGAAGAATAAAGTTCAAGAAGGGCAATGTTGACACAAGAAGCTGTCTTGCTTTTTTGTGATATGGTAATGTATACAATGGAATGGCAAATATATTTCAACTACATTTTATTTTTAGAACCAAATACAAAGGAAGCATACTACGCAAACACGCTGTTTTTGTTCAATGTGCAACGATAATATATATTGCAAAAGTAGGCTGGATTCACTTTAGATAATCGGAAATAAAGTTGTTAGTTTTCAAATAGCAGGGGGGTTTCATCTTTGTGTTTCGAAGACACAATGTCGAGGTCATTTGGGTAAAGTCAGAATCTTGCAAGTTTTAATCAATCAAAAAAGTATGCAATCAGTGCAAAGCAGTGTGAAATCTATTTGGCCCTTTATAAATGCACCTGTGAGTAGAAATCTATTCCGTCAGATTGTCAAAAAGACCATGAGTTGCAGGATGTATTTTCTTGTGCATGAAGCAATTGCTTTCCTTTTTACCTTTTTCGATCACCGTCTGATCGAGCCGATTTCCACCTTCGTTTGTTTGATTCTGTATTTCAATTGGCAGATGCATGTTACAAAAGTATAATTAAAAACATGTTATTTATTTTTTCCGAGAACAATTCCTAGCTGCCCGACAGCTATTCCTTATATGCTTTTCTTGGCACATAAATAAACTATAATAAAAATGTATCATCATTTTTTAATTGCCACACGCATAATCAATTAACCCCATTAAGACAACATGCAAAGCCATGTGCCTAAACTGTGATATGCATTGCTGAAAATCCTTAATCATGGGTCGAGTTATATAAATGCATTCATTGCATTTTCTTAGAGTTCAGGAATACTCGCCCATTTCAGACAGATACCCGAACTATTTTTGCAACGCTTTCACGCAATCATTAAACGCAAATACGGAGCAATGAATTATTGAACAAGAATACTACACCATTAAATATTTTATTAATATAATTAGAAATGTTTTCCATGGCGGTATTTTTATTTAAGTGTAGTTGTGAAATAAAAACAACAAAAGTGGTATACATTATGCAAACCAATTAAAGCATTCGCTGTGTGTCCGTTATAAATACGGGCAATGGATCTTGGAATTCAAACTGGGACCCCTCCATCTTCATTTCATGCTGATTTATATCATCAGCGAACAAGTTACCCTGGTCATATATTGAATTCGGTTGGTGGTTGTTTTCCAACTTGTCGTGGGCAAATGCCTCCATCTCCACGCTGCGAGTTTGCTGGGCAACCAAGCTATCCTTGTGAAGCGTGTTCATAAAACTGCGCATTGTTCGCTCGCGCCAAAACATGTGTCCGATAACTGGAGGCCCTAAAATCATCCAAATGTAGCCGTTAAGCATGGCCATGTTTGTCAAGGCGATGGCAATCCGACCCCAGGGAGAGTTTGAGCCCTTAGTGAGATTCAGCACCATACTGACAACCAAAACAATTGTCGAAACAACTATAGTCCAGATGGCCATACGAAAGCCGTTGAACGCATTGGCAATCTTGCGCATGCGGAAATACAGCACCCATGATGCGATAATCATGATGAGGAAGTATACATAAATCCACATTAAATACCCATCGCTGAATGCGCACGCGCGCAGGCCATGATCCTCGAGAAGCCATATGCCCTGTGGGCCCTTGAGCGAAGTGATCACAATGCTTGTGATGAGAGCTGGTGACCACATTGCAAAGAAAGGCCAGAATTTGCGGAAAAATCCAACAGTTTTGTTTTCTGTACGTGCTTTTGTGCTGCCCGAGATAAACACGCGATAAAACAGGACTAGGCGCATGTAAATGGCAGACAAAAACACCGCCAGACCAAATGTAAATAAAACCCAGGCACCCCAAAACCTGCATGCTCCAAGTGCACCATTGTACATAGCCATGCCCTGTGCTATGTTGTTCGAAATATTAAAAACAATTCCACCAATAGCAATTGTGATGGTGATACCCACGTGTTGCGCCTTCATAGGCGGGAAGTTTCGGAACCAAACAGCGTAGAAAAGAGGGGAAAACGATGCTAGAGTGACTCCCAGTGATGTGTAAAACACAACTGTTTCTGTTGTTGTCGGAAGATTAAATATATCCTGTGCTGTTAATGGCTTGTCGGCCGCCATGATTAAAAAAATAAAAAAATAAAATTAGAGCGCTTAAAGCCTAAGCTAATAAAAAGTTATGTTAAAAAAAGTAAAACTTGGAGAAAATTAAATACCCAATTCTAAAACAGAAAATGTATTTTTTTGGGACGGACGCTGCCTTCTTATTACACTCCAAATTTGTCAATAATGTTTTTTATCTAATTTGTTGTTAAATCAAGAAAGATAATTGAATGCCCAATCTGTTTCATGTGATACAACAGAACGAATATGTCCGGAATAGCAGCATAACAGGAAATAAAAAATAACATGAAAACATGAAATAAAATAAAATAAAATAAAAAGGACAAAATGATGATGAAATACTACCTCTTTACTTGCTGAAATATCAAGGATCAAATTGCATTTGACTGTAGTGCCTTTGTAAACTTTGAATCGCTCACAAACAAATTGGCAAATTGGCAAAAAGAAAAAAGGATTCATGCTAGAATTGGACAAAGATTTGCACTGTGCCCTGTGGACAAAAGCGGAAGTTTGCATCCACCACAACGGCCTAACAAAAAATTGGGCTGGGCTAATTAAAAATGTTTAAAGGGGAATTATATAGTTTCAGCCCGAAACGATTACCATTGCAGACTGATCATCTGATTTGATTGACTGGCATGCGCAGCGATGGGGACCTTCAGCCATTAATGCGTCTGTGCTACTCGCATGACGAGGCCACACCATCCTCAAGTAGCCGAGGAGGCGCGGAAATGAGTGTTTTAGATTTTATAAGACAGTGGGATGATCAATGTTTGATTTTCACTTTTAAAAACAATCACGCAGACAACAAGATTTCAAATCGAAAAGACCTTTTATCAATTGACAAATCATTCCATTCACAAGACGAAAAGACAACACACAATCTGAGGCTGTTTTCAATTCACATATCACATTTGGGAAGTTACCAGTTGTAAAAAACGCTGTCAATGACCATGCCGCGCAATGCCTTGAGAAACTTTGACATGACTAATTGTAATTGACGTGCTATAGCTGATCACTGAGTAAACTGATCGATTAGTAGATCAGTAACAAAAAATTTTGTGAATTGCAAAAAAAAAATTTTATCGCTGCAATTTTTCTTTATCTTTCGTCGTCTCTGTAGCATTTAAAAAGGTGCCGTTGCTGACCGCTCAGCCTTAAACTTTTTCTTTTCTTTCTCATTTGTATTTTTTATCTGGTAGTCAATTTTTTTAGTGTAGTAATGTTTTTTTTGATGATTTGTATATAATGTAATATTGCCCTGTACCCCCTCTTTATTAAGCGTGAATATAATAATGTTGTTGTGTGTGGCTATGATGACTTCTGTGGTATAAACATGTATGGCTTTCATAAGCGAACGTGACACTTTGCCGAGATGAGGAAACCTATGTCTGAGACCAACACCACAACAACACTATTGTGTTCTAGCTTTATTTTGAGAACATTCTTTTTGGCCTGATTGATAGTCTTTTTTGTTTAAATAATTTTGATTTAATAAAATAATTGCAAAATCAGCTTACAACTCAGTTACGAAGCCCGATCCGTGTCACCAAGAATCGAGATAAAATAAAGAAAAATTGAAAGTGTTTTAAGCCCTGATCCATACCTGCAACCTTGATTAAAAGATTGCACGTGACGTAATATCGGCTCGGAGCACGGGTGTTTTTTACGCTGCCACAGCCCCATTTAAAAATGAAGGCTTTTGCACGTGCTGTCACCTGCAACGCCATGATGTGTTCCTCTCCATGCTTGCTTTTTAATATGTTTGCTGCCCATTTCAGCTGCAAGGCATGCAGCAACTCTTTTCAACTTTTTACACTTTGAAATTTGAAAATAAAACATTAAAAATACGTAAAAATGTCTGGTTTCTCCGACCTCGTTGGAAATGGCGCCGATTGCGGGCCCGGAAACGGAATGAACGGCCTTGTGAAGCAATTTAATAAGGACCACAGTCTGGAGCAGGTAAGTAGAGGCAGAGCGAAATACGTATTCAAAGACATCCTTTTTTGCACACGAGACTAATACCCCCGAGCTGTTTATTGAATTACTGCGCACTTGAAAACTGTAGGATCGGTTCAGCCCGCAAACACAGCCCTCGTCGTCCAAGCAGGCGTTTAGACAGACATTCCGGCAGAATGCGCCGGTAGCGTCGCCGCAGACGATGGGAAATGAGTTTATGGCACAATCCAACAGAGCACAGGGTCCTGGGGCTTTCAACTTTGCCGACATGCACCGTGAAATCAACGGCGCGCACACCAAGTCCAGCGTGCCCCAGGCTGACTGGTCGGCGGATTTTGCTCGGCATCAAGCGGCAGGTGTCGGCAGCAGCAGCGGAAATGCTGAGCTCGAGCATGTATTTGCTCGCCCTGGCGCTGGGCCGGCACCAATGAATCCTGCGGGTCCAATGCATCACATGCGGCCGATGGCCGGACAGCAGGCGAATTGGGCAGAGCAGTTCCACCGCCCGGCAGTGCAGGCGCAGAGCGTAGTTCAGGCGCCGGCAAACGCGGCCGTCATGCGACCCGACCCGATGGCCATGGCTTTTAACGAGGCACGCATGTACTCGATGATGTCGGGACCCGGCATGATGCTGCAGGGGCCTCCGATGATGGCTTATCAGCAGCAACAACAGGTAGGTGGAACTGCCCAGCAGCAAATGCCCAAGATTTCTAATGTGTCTGAGCAACTAAGTGAAACAGCAAGCAATGACAATCTCGCCAAGACCGCAGCTCAAATATTGGACTCTATGAGCCAAAGTGCTAACCCCAAATTTAAACAATCCGACTTCTTTTCATTTATGCATCAACTGGCCGACGGACAGGCGACCATCAGTGGCAACCAGGTGGTGGCGAATGAAAAGGGCAAACAGGCCGCGTTGCAACAGGATGCTGTGAGCAACGGGCCGACGTGGGCCACCGAGTTTGAGCGCCGCGCGGAGGAGCTTGTCAACCGCGAAGCGGCGGCGCGAGCGAGCGAGCAAACGCCGCAGGATGGCAAGATTTTCTCGGAGGAATTTGCACGCGGACTGGAGCGCAACTGGGCCGAAGAATTTGAGCAGACGCTAGACGGGCCGCTGAACGAATCGTCAGTCAGCGGACACCCGCAGGACGTCGACGCTGGGCTTGACAAGTCGGGCAGCGACTTTCTGCGTGGCGGGGTGGACAGCGACTGGCTGGAGCAATTCAAGAACAACATCCAGCCGCTGCTCAACGACCAGGACCGCGAATGGCTCGACACACAGAAGGAGTGGGAGGCCATGAACGCGATGGAGGCGACGCATCGCGCGGTTGATCCCGAGCTCAATATCTACCGGTTCCAAAACGACAACTACTATGCGGATCTGTCACCAGAGGCGCTGCGCGAGACGATCCAGCATATGCAACAGAGTCCTGAGTCAGCCAGTCTGGGGGACAAGATCCTGGCGCTCGAGAACGCCGTCATGAAGAACCCGAAAGACGCCGGTATGTGGCTGCAGCTGGGCCTTAAACAGCAGGAGAACGAACAGGAGCAGGCAGCGATCGCGGCGCTGCGCAAGGCAATCTCGCTAGATCCTGACTCGCTGGGCGCGCACCTTGCGTTGGCCGTGTCATATACCAATGAGGGGTACCAGATGGACGCATACGATGAGCTGCACGAATGGGTGGCACGCCACCCACGCTACAAGTCGCTGGTGCCAGCTTCAGCATCCAATAGCATGACCAGCAGCGACGGGCGCAAGGACTATGTGCAGGACATTTACATCCAAGCGGCGCGCATGTCGCCCGGTCAGGACTGGGACCCTGATGTGCAGGTGGCTCTGGGCGTGCTGTTCAACATCTCGACCGAGTACGACAAGGCCGCCGACTGCTTCAAGGCCGCGCTATCAAAGCGCCCTGACGACTACATCCTGTGGAACCGCTTGGGCGCGACGCAGGCGCATGTCGGCAGCAACAAGGATGCCACGACCGCGTACTTCCGCGCGCTTGAGCTGAACCCGAGCTTTATCCGCGCGCGTTACAATCTTTCGCTGGCTTCGACCAACATGGGGCAGCACCGCGAGGCTGCTGAAAACTGCCTCATAGCACTGTCCCTGCAGCAGCGCGAGATGAGGTCCCTTGACGAGAAAGGCGGATCTATCTCACAGGCCGCAGGCATGAGCTCGACAATCTGGAACGCGCTGCAGCTGTCGATGTACATGCTTGGCGAGCCCAAGCTTGCCGAGGCCTGCGAGAGCCAGGATTTGAGCGCCTTCCGCGAAAAGTTTGACTTTTGAGCAAGCATTACAACCATTTCTATTTTTCATTTTTAATCGATTTATATCACGTGGATTGGCGCAAAAAAAGATGAAATTTGAAAAAGTACCCGTCCGCTGCCAGGCAAGCTGACCCGTCTTTGCCCCTGGCGGACGCTTGATCCGCTCAAAAAATCATTTACATTTTAAACACTATAGTTCAATTCACATATTTTATTTCAACATGGTTGGTGCGCAGCCCTACGACATAGAAGCGTTAAAGATAGAGCCAAAGCCCGTGCTCGACGCCTGCGGCGAGCGGCTGGCCTGCGACCTGTGCGGAAAGAAAACAAAGTTTTTTTGCTACTTCTGTTGCCGGCCAGTGCCACAGCTGGCGGGAAAGATACCGCAGATCCGGCTGCCGTTTAAAATGGACGTGATCAAGCACGCCAGGGAGCTCGACGGCAAGTCAACTGCAGTGCACGCCAAGATTATCGCGCCCGAAGACATTGAAATAATCACGTACTCGGACACTTGCCTGGACGACGTGGATCCCAGCCGCACGGCGCTCTTGTTCCCAGGCCCGGATGCCCAGGACATCTCCGAGCTGGATGCATCTACCTTTGACAGGGTCATTGTCATTGATGGGACTTGGTCGCAGGCCAAGGGCATGGTGCACAATAGCATCAAGCTGCGCCGCATGCAAAAGGTTACTGTGAAGCCTCGCAGGACACGGTTCTGGCGGTACCAGAACCTCGACGACAGCTTCATGGCCACCATCGAGGCCATCTACTTTTTGTACCGCGACAGCTTTAAGAATGGCGAGTACGACGGTGAGTACGATGCCCTGATGTACTTTTACAAGTACTTTTACGACTTTATTCAGAGTGAGTACGCAGCTCTGCCAGAAAGAAAGTTCCATTCGAAGCATCAACAGGGCTACATTGCTTATAAGTCGGTCACGCCCAGTGAGAACCCGCGCCCACTGAAGCGCGACAATCGGGCAAAGGCCAACTATGACTTTGACGACCTCGAGCTGGGCAGTGTGTTCCAGGAGCAAGAGCCAGAATAGAAGCACGCTGCGTGTGCCTCCAAAGAAGCTAGATTTTATAGGGTTCTAATTCAATATATATATAAAGTTGAAAGTAAGCGCTCACTGAGTCTGGCCGCTGCCCGCAAGGACCTGCTTGACTGCCCTTGGCAGAATCTGGTGCTCAGCAGCATGGATTCTGTTTTCCAAGTCTTCCAGCGTATCGCCCTCGACACACGGAATCACTTGCGTCATAATGGGCTTGCCCTTATCAACCTCGGGTATGACATAGTGGACCATGACGCCTGTGCTCAACCTCTTGCCCTCCTTAAACTCCTCATACGCCCTGTCAATTGCATGCGCACCGTCTAGCTCGCCGGGCAGCGCAGGGTGCAGGTTGATGATCCGGCCCCTGAACATGTCGATGAACGCTGGCGACAGAATGTGCATCCAACCGGCCAGTACAATCAGGTCAGGCGCCTCTGTCCTCTCAATGTGCTGAGCCAGGTCATGGTCAAAGTCTTCGCGCGTCTTCCCCGCGTCCTTGTACTGCTTCAGCGTCTGCACAAAGGTCGGGATCGATGCGTTGGACGCGCGCGTTAGTCCGTAGGCGTTCTTCTTGTTGCTCACTACCAGCGTGATCTTGCCGCAGCCGAGCTCGCCCTTTTGCTCGGCGTCAATGAGTGCTTGCAAATTGGACCCGCTGCCGGAAATGAGCACGACAATCTTCTTGGAGGCCATGGGGGTGAGTTTAAATGTTCCACAATTCGAAAAAAATGAAAATGCCGAAAAAGAAGCAAAAATAAACAACGTGCTCGACGAAAACCAAAAAAGGAGCCTTGCTTGTGATTGAGATGGCGTTTTGATCACGACTCAGCGAGCTGATAACAGGGGAGAGTCGCTCCCGGATTATCATCATCATTATTGAAGATCCACAGTATCATTTAAACTTTTTTGTTTCTCGTATTCTTCTTCGTTTGAATTGCTGTACATTTCTAAATTTATAAAACACATGTCGGCCGCAAAGTTGTTCGTCTCGAATTCGATGCTGAGGAGCAACAGCCTCGGCAGTTTCCTGCGCGGGTACGCGACCAAAGTGGACATCAAGGCGCTCAAGCGGCTGCGCGAGCTCAACCCTGTATCGATGACCAAGGCCAAAGAGGCGCTCTTGAGTACAGACAACAACATTGACCAGGCCCTGCAATGGCTTGAAGACGACGCCATGAAATCGGGCGCCAAAAAGGCCGAAAAGGTCAAGGATCGCGTGGCCACCGAGGGTGCAATCGCCATCCATGTAAACGACGCGCTGACCGCCGCTTCGATAATCGAGCTCGGGTGCGAGACAGACTTTGTCGCTCGCAACTCGACCTTTGTTGATCTTGCCTCGGCTATTGCGCAGTCCGGGGTGGATTTTGCCAACAGCGCCGTACTGGCAAATGTCGAGATCAGCGAACTGGGCAAGAAGATGCTGGCTGACCGGACCGTCGCCGATACAGTCACTGAGACCATTGGCCGGCTGGGCGAGAACATTGTGCTGCGCAGGGCTGCTGCCGTCGGATCTGAAGACAATGTTGTTGTCAGTGGGTACGTACACAGCGCGATTGCAGGCACCAACGGTGCATCAGCCGGAAAGATTGGCGGAATCGTGGTTATCAAGAGCGACAGCCTAAGCAAAGACAACCACCGGGCTACGCTGAGCCAGCTCGCTAGGCGCCTTGCCCAGCAGGTTGTTGGCTACGCCCCGCGATACACGACCGTCGCTGAGTGGGAGAGCGCCAAGGCTGCGGGCACCGAGAACTCGGAGGATTTGCCAGAAGTATCGGTGCTCGAAGCCCAGCAATTCCTCTTTGGCGGCGGAACCATTTCCGAAGTGCTTGAGAAGGTTTCCAAGGGCGTCGGCTCACCGGTTGAGATCACATCTTTTGTGCGCTTCGAGCGCGGTGAGGGAGTCGAGAAGGCTGTGAAGCCTGACTTTGCAGAGGAGGTGCGCCAGCAGCTCGCGTGAATATGCCGGCCCGAGGAGTAATAACTGGGTGGTATTTACTGTGCGCGCGCGTGAGAATAAGAGGCCTAGCCTAGGGATCAGGCGTACAGTTTTTTTGAATAACAGATTCTCGATTTGATTGGAAAAAAACGCTGCCTTTCGTTATGATTTCTCACCCCAGTACAACGGGAAAAGCTAAAAGTCTTTTTTTCGCCATGTAAAAATATTTTGATATCCTCTTCTCGTCTTCAATTTTCCTTGCGTAAACAAAAATTCAGGGAAAAAGTTGCTGTGCTTTGAAAGGGCCAAAATACAAACAGAGCGGGTTTCTTTTGCTGATTTTTTATTTGCATTCAGCTCTATTTTCTATTACATTTAAATTTCACCCCACCTGTTTGTTGGCTGGCGGGCCATGCACATATAAACCTTGCACAACCTCAATTAAGAATGGACCAGGGCCCCAACCAAGGCTTTATTGGAGAGTCGCTCAGACGCTTGGACGACCACACTAGCCACACAGTATCTGCTTTAGACAACCACCGCCGCAGCAGCAGCAGCAGCATTTCAGTTGACATTGCCGAGAGCAATTCCAGTAAAGACGCAATATTTGAAAATTACAGGGAGAGCTACTCCGACTATAGCGGCCATGAGGAAGAAGACGACAAAGATGACGACAGCAGTGATTTTGACGAGGGTGTCGGTTTTGTACCAGTATTTTCTCGGAGGCGCACGGCGTCGATGCAGGCACTGCATGGGCTCGACATCGTGTCTACGCTCGAATCGAGTGGGTCAGAGGATGCCGATAGTCGGGGCTCTGCCAGCGACGGCGACGAAGACGAAGACGACAGTGATAGCAACCGTGATAATGAAGGTGCTGGATATCTGAGCATAGTTCACAGTTCTAGCAGAGGGGTGCATGCGCGTGTTAGTGGAAGTGGCAGCAGCAACAGCAACACCAAATATGACCGGCATAACTGGGATTTTTACAGCACCCTGGGGACACCTAGCAAGCCACACTTTGGCACTGCGGGTTCAGGTCGCCCCAGTGTCGACAGCGGCAGCGGGAGTGGCGCCAGCGAGTACAGAGTCGCACCCAAGCATATGAGCTCAATGGGCACGCTGGCAACAGTGGCGCAGAGCAAAGTCTCTGCTGAGGGCGTATTGTCCGCATCCGACTCCATTACGCTAGCCCCATCGGAGCTGCATGTAGACCACAGATGTGGTTCTGTGAATGGGAGCTCGATGGGCACAAGGCGCAAGCATCGGGCTCGCTTCGGCAATATTATGCCGAGGATAGCCCAGCTTGTGCCCGCCTCGGCGTCGGTGCCCAAGGGAGCATCGGTATTTTGGTTTCGAAAGCATGGGTTCGAGGGGCCCTGGGACCCACTGTTCATTGTTCACTGGGTGGGTGTTGCGCTGTTTGTGCTGTGTTTTGGGGTTGTTCTCGGATTGTACCTGCGAGTGGCCGATGCGAACAACAAAGACGCGGTTGCCAGATGGCGTGTTGTTTTGGTGGGTGAGATGGCGCTAGCTGCAGTCACCATCATCTTGGATGTACTCATAGCACTTCGCGACGTCGAGGCGCCCGAGATCAAGTCGTCGGCGCAGGCAACCGCTGGTAACAGTGCTCTTGGACGAGGGCGCAACCCTGAGTACATCTACGAGCGGGGTGTCCCCGTCGTGAACTCAATGACCAGTATCTGCCAGGTTTGCAACTTGCTGGCCAACCCAGGCACGCGGCACTGCAAGCTGTGCAATAAGTGCGTCGGCGGCTACGACCACCACTGTCGCTGGATGAACACGTGCATTGGCGACGCCAACTACGGCCTGTTCATGGCATTTGTGGCCGCAGCTCTGCTGTACATCACTGTCATGCTGGCATGCATTATACGGTGCTTCTACAATGCCGGACAGGACCAGAGGGGGTTCCAGGAGGTGCTGTGGCGGGCGGTCGGCGCACTCTGGGCCATGTCACCGACATCACCGGTCGCGCAGGCTGCTTCCGTTGTGTTTCTGACGCTGCTTGCACTCTACATGGTTCTCGTTCTGGTGGCTTTCATGGGCCTGACGTTCTTGCTTGGGTTCCATATCCGCTTGCGGTGGTATTGCATGCGCACTGTCGACTACTTGGCGCACCCGCACAGCCTGCGCACGGGCACATCCTGGCTGCAGTCAGCCAGGCGGTATCGGACTATCGGTAGCTCGTCGCGGGTACCCGATGGGAGTGGTCACGCCTATCGGAATCGTCGCCTGTACTCTCCATCGACGCATTCGGCGCAGTCGACATTTGCAGCTGCATCGGTGATGCGGCGGATAGCCTGTCTGCCCGCAGAGGGCGCGTCTCTGATAGTCGGATCGGGCGAATCAGTGGTGTCGCCCGGTTTGCCCTGAGCTTCATATCTAGTTCTAACACTTGCTCCGAATGCACACTTTTTTTTACTAGAACCAAATGTGTATTATTATTTTTTTACTCTGGCAGTAGTGCAAGGTGCCAGCAAAAGCCATCATTTGCTCGGCTGTGACCTTTTTATTTTTGCGTGCTAGGCCTATAATTTGACTCTGCACGGCGTTTTAGCCTGGTTTTTGGGTAAAAAAAAAAAGTGAAATTGAAACGTAACCGTGCCTTGTTTCCTTTTTTTGTAGTCACTTTTTATTTTACTCATTCATACATAAATATTACGCATCTTCATTATTCAAAACATATGCTGCCATCAAAGAACCGGCTGCAGGCCAAGCAAAAGATCCTTAACCCACGCTCGGTCGCACTGTCATCTGAGCCAGTGTTGCATAAAAACAAGGAAGGGGACAAAACCAGCAACAAGCAGCAAGCGGCCAAAGAGCAAACAAGCACAGCGACAACGACAACATCGAAGCTGATAACAGCCGCTCCAGCTCCGTTCAGCTGGACAGCAGTGAGCAGCGAACCAGCAGCATCATCAGTTGCATCAGCGGCAGCAACATCCGCCAGCACTACCGCTACCACTGGAGAGCAGTACACATACGTTACTGATGAGAGCGGATACACGTGGCTTTACGACACGATCTACGGGCAGTACTACTACTACGATGCCGCGCAAGGAACGTATATTCCCTATGGACAACCAGTAACCACTGCCGCTGCTGCTACTGGCTCCGAGCAGTCCAATGCGAATGACAACGACAACGGCAATGGCGATGGCAAGGAGGGTAAAGACGGCAAGAGCAATAAGAAGCGGCGAATAGTGCGTATGGCCGGCGGACAAGTATGGGAGGACGCAACGTTGGACAAATGGCCAACCGACGACTACCGGCTATTTGCCGGTGATCTGGGCCCAGAGATGACTAGCGAAATGCTCCAGCAGGTATTTGGCAAGTTCGAAAGCCTTCAGCGCACTCATGTGGTGCGGGACAAAAAGACGGATAAGAGCCGCGGGTACGGGTTTTTGAGCTTTGGCAATGCTGATGATTTCCTCAAAGCGTGGAGGGAGTTTAACGGCAAGTATGTGGGCAGCAGACCGATTACGCTGCGGAAAAGCAACTGGAAGGACCGCAATGCTGATATTCGCAAGGTCAAGAGACAGGATAAGCGTGCGTTTTTGGAGTTTAAGCACAAGAAAAAATAAATACAAAAAATAAGAAGGTATATTTATATTTATATTTTTTATGTATAATGATGGTATTACACTCTAGGTAAATAATTAACAGCAGGATTCACTGACGTGGGTGGTCTTAGGGCCCTGTTCGTACGAGTCGGCCAGCGACCCCGACGTCTTTGGCGAATTAAAACCATCAGCGTTGTTCTGCGCACCAGCGGCAGCCCTCCGCCTGATAGAGCGCATCATCTTGACGTACCGAATTCCCTCGACAGCAATCTGGCCCAGAGTCAAGCCCAAGCATGTGACAAGGAACATGGGGATGTACCCGTTCATGATAACAATCATCAGCACGTAGCGGATAATGGTTATGACAAAGTAGATGCAGGCGCGGGGGAAAATTCGCCATGGTTGGCCGGGCTTGTCATGAATGCTGTCGATGCCCAGCGAGAATAGCCGCTCAGCGATTCCGAGCACAATGAGGAAGAAGTATGCCAGCGCAAATTGGCTTGTTGTGTGGAGAGTGTAGGCCTTGAAGACCAGGCCGAGGTAGACTGACGATTCCTGCTCGCCGGCGCGGCTGAGCAGGTGTCTGTGCGCCTCTTGGAATGAGCCTAGGAGTAAGGACGTCATTGCTGGTCTGGGTTGTGGGTGGTGGGGGGGGAGGTAGGGAGTAAAGCTGTTATGTGTGTGAAAGAATGAAAATAAAAATGAATAAATAGACAGGTAGATAGATAGAGACAGGGGCTGAGAGCCGTGTGAAGACTAGAAAAAAACAAATAAAGAAAAGAAAAAGAGAAGCAAGAGACGACAGTGGATGATAACAACCAGAAAGGAAATTTGGGGGGCAGCGAGTTAAAAAGGATTGGACAAAAAAAAGTTGGTGGTGGGTGGAATGCCCAAGGAATGACCGAGGAAGGAGAAAAGAACAAACTAGAGGACAATGGACTTTGCGGAGCAGGTGGAAAATCTAGAAAAGAAAAAACGAGACAAGCCCAAAAGCGAATATATGCACAAACACAAGATCGTACAGGGTGTATGCATTTATTTGCGTGTTTTGAAAGGCTGGAATATGTAGCGGGCAGGCAGGCAGTTGCAGCATTTGCAGCAGTTGCAGCACATACTCTGCCCCCCCCCCCCAAATTAGTAAAAGCGGATGATATTTTGGCTCGCACTTTTATTTGCATATTTAAAAATGGAATTGCTTTTAAAAGTGCTCCTTTTTGCGAGAAAGTAAAGTGCCAAAGAAAGTCATTTTCAAAGCGAGCCCAGCCAAGCGTATTTTTCCAATATTTCCCACCTTTTGGATTGCGTGTGACCACGGTGTGCTGCTGGTGTTAAGAGAAAAATACCAAATAAATTTTAAAAAAAAAGCCCAATTAAAATGTGATCCGTTCGACCCACACGATTTTCTTTCAGGAAAACATTCCCAAGCTCAAATAAAAGGTTTATAATTTTTTTGAAGCGGCAGGATGACATTTACTCATTCGGAAGGATTTTTATATGGATCGGGTGGTCTCGTGCATTTATCCCATGAATAATGCCGATGGCCACACGCTGTCATTACACTATTTCGCGCCGTTCTTTTTTTTTTGCGGGCGCGACCTGCACTTTTCCACGCTTAGAAAGACAGGCACAATCAACCAATCAATCAATACATTTATTATTAGTATATTTGTTTGTTCGATAGTTTATTCGTTCATTTATTAGTTTTCAATTGAGACACTTGCCGATTACGTATCATGAGCCTAGGGCCCTTGCAATAAACCTCAAAACCAAGTATTGGGACAATTACACACAGGTACACAGATACACATGGCACATCAGGGCAATGCGATTCTTGGAATATTTCTGGCGACATACTCGTCAAAGGGCGACTACCTGCCGCTGCGGTACCCGATGACACCGCAGGACATTGAGATTGCAGAAGGCCTATTGAAGGAGGCAGAGGCGCGGAAGCGGGTGGCAAGAGAGGATCGGGGCGCTGAGCCAGACGGCGTGGATGATGAGGCGCCAGTTGTTGAAATGCTGGCACCTGAGGCGGAGGTGGAGGTGGAGGTGGAGGCGGAGGCGGAGGCGGAGGTTGAGACGGAGGGTGAGGCTGAGGCTGAGGCGGTGCCGGCGGCAGAGGCGCTAACAACGGCGGCAGAAGCAGCGGCGGCAGCAGTGGCCGCAGCAACAGCAACAGCAGAAACGACAGCATCAGCACCAGCATTATCACCAGCAGCAGCAGCAACAGTAGCGCCATCGGCAGCGGCAGCGGCAACGACAGACGAGGCGGGCGCAGAGAAATCAGCGAGGGACAACCTGTCGCGCACAGCCAGCTGCGTATCGATTGGAAACGCGAATGTAGGCGTTAACCCGCAGAGCAAGACGGCCAGGCTCGGCGGCAGCGACAGCAGGCTGGACAAGGACAAGGACAAGGACAAGGACAAGGACAAGGACAAGGGCGGTGCTGCGGCGTGTATTTCGCAGGCGATCCACGGGTTTGACCCAAAGTTCCTGGCGCAGATGTTCTCGCCGCGGCCGTCGATGAGCGACCGGCGGTTCCAGGTGGCGATCGACGGGGTTCTGTTTGTCGGACACCCGCTGCGCGACGACACAAAGGAGAAGGCGCTGGACCCAGACTACTACGACGCCGAGCAGGACGACGCCGAGACGATGTCGCGGCTGGCGTCGCTGGGCGAGCTGGGCGAGATGGACGGGTGGAAGGTCAAGTCGGACATTCTGCTGCACCGCGGCACCCACCAGCAGGGCTCCAAGCTGATGGCCGACCTGGGGCTGATCAACCTCATGCTGAACCGCGAGCCGAGCGAGGCCGGCGACAGCGCGATCTCCGAGGGCGAGCGCGCGGTGCGCGACAGCCACGAGTGGAAGCGGCGCGGGTACCGCAAGCGCGTATACCCGAGCCTGTTCCACGTGGTGGTGATGCTGGACAACACAGCGGCGGGCGTCAACGCGCTGGCCGACCGCGTGTACGAGCACGTGCTGCGGCGGCTGACCAAGGCGCTGATGATCGAGCAGATCGAGGCCAACTACGTGCTGACGCAGTCGCGGCTGATCCGCAGCCTCAACGAGGTGGCGGCGGCCGAGGCGTACGGCGCGGCGCGCTACCTGCGCGAGCTGCTGCGGTGCTCGACGCTGGCGGCCGACCTTGTCGAGCTGTTCAACGGGCTGCGGCGCAGCGAGGTTGTGCGGCTGCACGTGCACCGCCGCATCGCGTTGTCGCTGCACATCCCGCGCGGGCCGGCGCTGGAGCGGGCCGCGCCGCCGGCGCCAGCGCCGCGCCCGGTGTTCTGGACCGGCGGCTACGTGGTGGCCGACGGCGGCGGCTATGCGCCGGCGGACGGCAGCGCGGCAGCATCGGCGGCGCACACGCCGCGGCCGCAGACGCCGGCCGACGGCGCGCCGGTGGCGCCGGCCACGACGCGGTCCGTTGCGGCCGACGTGCAGGAGTACGGCGAGGCGCTGCACTTTGGGCCGGCGCCGACGCTGGCGCAGGCGCAGCTCCACACGTACCAGGCGCAGGCGCACGCGCACCAGCTGCACACGCCGCAGCGCCTGCACCGCATCGGCGCGCTGCCGCCGCCCGGCATCGTCGCGGCCGACCGCGAGCTGGGCCCCGGCGACCACGCGCAGTACCCGCGCATCGAGGCGTACCACGCGCTGCTGCTGACGGGTGACGACGCGCCGGCGCTGCGGCGGCGGCTGCAGCTGACCGACGCGTCGCCGACGCTGCTGGCCGTGGTCGACAAGGCGTCGCCGACGCGCACGCTGGCCGTGCTGCACCGCATGGTCGACTGCTCGTTCGCGCAGCTGCTGCGTGTGGCCGCGCACCTGGTGTACTGGGGCGCGGCGCGGCTGGTGTGCCCGGTCAGCCTGGGCGCCACGTACGCCGTGCAGCGCGTGCCGCCGACGCTGCACGCGCGGTTCGCGGCGCGCGCGTTCACGCTGTGCTCGCTCGCGCAGCTGCTGGCGCGGCTGCACCCGCCGCGGCCGGCCGCGCAGGTGCTGGAGGCCGTGGCCGGCGCCGCGCGCGCCAAGGACCGCGGCGTGCGCGGCGAGTTCCGCGAGATGCTGGTGCTGCTGCTGCGCGAGGACGCCGTGGCGCAGCTGCACACGTGGCCCGTGGCGCTGGTGCCCAGCCACGTGCGCCACGGGCTGTCCGAGGACCGCTTCGTGTGCCTGGCCTTTGCGTGGTTCCGGTCGCTGCACGCGGCGCACCCGGACCTGCTGGGCGCGTTCCCGCGCGCGCTGCTGGACCGCGCCGAGCTGGGGAGCTGGCTGAACGACGAGCAGCGCGAGCGCGCCACCGTGCGGCTGGTGTACGACGCGACGCGCGACGCCGAGGCGCGCGTGATGCTGGGCCACGTCATGCGCAAGCTGGCGCTGCAGCGGTCGCGCGCCGCATGGGACGCCAAGCGCCGCGGCAAGCACGGCGCCGAGCTGCGGCGGCTGGAGCGCGCGATGGCCGCCGAGGAGGCGCGCGTGCACGCCTTCTGCGACCGGCTGCAGGCCGAGCGGCTGGACGCGTGGGTGCGCAGCAAGGCGCAGCACGAGGCGGCGCTGGCGCGGTCGCGCGCCGAGCGCCGGGCCGCCGGCGCCGATGTCGCCGAGGGCAGCGAGCTGCACTGCTGGTATGCGTTCATCCGCCAGGACCCGGACCTGGCTGAGCTGGCGCGCGAGGTTGTGACGCGCTTTGTGGCGATGGTGCCGGCGTCGCCGCTGGCGCTCCGGTCGCCGGCCGAGGCGCGGTTCCTGGCGCGCGCCGCCGAGCGCCGCCCGCAGCCGCTGCAGGAGTGGTTCGTGCGCAACGCCCACCTGCTGACCGGCGCCAACCACCTGGTCAAGCTGGCCGACGCCGTCGAGCCGCTCAACCACCGCGCCGACGCCAAGCAGCGTGAGCTGGGCGCCAAGCTGCGCGAGCTGACGCTGGTGCTGCGCGAGCTGGACGGGGTGGTGGAGCTGCCGCAGCACGTGTGAGCGGCGTGATTGGTGCGAGTGCTTTTCAATTCAATTGGCGCAGATTACAATACGAGGAGCCAGGCAGCCGCGCGATGTTCTTGCTTGGTTGGCTGGCTGTGCATCGTTCGCATCCCCTCTCCCTTTTCGCTTGCGCGCTATTCCTTGCTTTTCGTTCTGCTTTTTTTTATTTCGCCTTACCCAATTACCCCAGCTATCCAATTGCCCAGTTGCCCAGTTAGCTGCCCAATTACCCAGATCCCACCAACCCATGGAGCGCGCGCCCAGCCGAGCAAAGGCCTCCAATATTCTGCGCCCCGCCAGCCGCGCCCAGGGCGCAGCCGACAGCCAGCCGCTTTCCAACACATTCATGGGCGCAAACGCGCTCCAAAACCCAAATTACACCCCCAATTACACCCCCAATTACACCTCCAATTACACTCCCGGCTCAGCCACGCCGCAGCAGCAGCCGCGCGTGCTGCCGGGTGGCGCCCGCCTGCTGGGCCCCGGCCTGGCCGGGATGCCTGGCATGCAGCCCAGCGCCTACCAGCTGCCGCTCGCGCCGCCCGGGCTTCTACGCCGGCCGCCGTCATCGGCGCAGTTCGGCGCCCAGCAGATGGACACTGCAGGCTTTGGCGCGCTCGACCAGCAGCAGCAGCAGCAGCAGGCGCCGCCGCCGCCTCTGAGCGCCGGTGCCAATGGCCGCGCCCGGATGGGCTCGTACTACGACGCACCCGACAGCTCGGCGCTAGCCGTGCCGCGCTCAGCCAGCCGCGCCGACCTCGGCTGCATGCCTCTGCAGCAGCACCAGCAGCTGCCGCAGCGGTCGGTGTCGCGCTCCGGGTTCCCGGGCGGCGGCATGTGGGGCAGCCCGATGGGCATGGCGCCGTTCTTCGGCGGCGGCTTTGGGTCGCTCGGCGGCGACATGGTCAACCCGGCATCGCCGCAGGCCATGCAGCAGCAGCAGCAGCACATGCACATGCAAATGATGATGATGGGCGCGGGCGCAGGCAGCCGCCCTGGAAGCTCGCTGCAGGCTGCGCGGCCCGCCACGTCGACCGGCTTCCGCACGCAGCCCCCCGACCCTGAGGCCCCGCTGGTCGTCAACGTTGCGCGCGGCGGCGCCCGCGTCATCGGCCCCAAGCGTGCGCCCACTGACATGCCGCAGCCGGCCTACCTCAACGCCATCCCGCAGTCGCCATCGTCGGCGCTCGGCGCCCTGATTCCCGAGCCGTCGCTGTTCTCGCGCGACCACTTGCCGTCAGCGCTCTCCAGCAACTCCGACTTGGCTCACAGTCGCGCCAGCAGCGCAATGCAGCCGCCGCCGCCGCCCTCCGAGGAGAACATGGAGGCTGCTGAGGCGCGCGTCAGCCGCAAGCTCCAGGACCTGGAGATCTCCAACCGGTCGCTGTTGGCCGTCAACTCGCAGCTCGAGGCCCGCGTCAAGTCGCAGCGCGAAGAGATCAGCGACCTCAAGAAGCAGATCCAGCTGAAAGCGACCTTTGCGCCCGACGCGCTCCCAGACACTGAAATCTCAGACGAGGTAAGCATTACATGTGTTTTTTATTATGCCCACCCACTTATCTTACTCTTCTCGTGTGCTCTCTCTCGCCCTGTGCGCATCCATATCTGCTCCCTCATTTCCCTGCCCAGTCTCCTCCGAGCTGTGCCCCCCCCCCCTTTTTGAGAAGAGTGTGAGTGTTGTTGTTTTTCTGCCTTGTTTGCTCCTAGCATACGCCTATCAAAAGAAAAAAATGAACAAGAACAAAGTACAAACTCCTATATCCTCCCCCATCACCACCTCCTCCCCGCTTCTCATGCCCGCCAAAATAGGCTCTGAGATCGGCGCTTAAAGAGGACAAAGTTTTTGAACGCCTGATTTCTAATTTGGATCACCTCATACAGGATGCCAAGTCTGCTCTCGAGTACCGGTCTACCATCGCTGCGGGCAAGGTTATCAGCGCAGCCGAGCTGAACGAAGGTAAATATTTAATTGAACTAAACTGAACTGAACTGAACTGAACTGAACTGAGTGGGAATGCCCTGTGTGGATGTTCTATAAAACATACTAAATAATCTATATTGCGCTCAATCAACGCGTTTTTCATCTCCCTCCATCTAGACGGATCTCAGCTCACTGTCGGCAAAAACTCGGAACAACGTATCGACCCATCGAACGAAACCGAAACCGACGATGAGAACGACGACAACGACAATGAAGATGAAGACAAGGATGATGACGCCGCGGATAAACCGGGCCTGCCGACCGAATCTGCCGTCTCGGAATCTCAGGGCGCGAGTGTCGACACTGCAGCGGACTCGAATAATGACCCCGAGGTTGAGAGCGCAAAAATACAGGAGGCCCGGGAGCTGATCGCTCGCCTGATGGTGTTGGCCTTATCCTCGCCCGAACCACCCTCGCCAGCACAGTTCACTGACAAGCCTAACTCGCGCATTCCCAGACGCACCATTGGAGGACCCGCATCCCCTTCTGCTGCTGCTTCAACTTCTGCCTCTGCCTCTGCTGCATCAGCTGCTAGGCCGCCCAGCGCAATGAAGGGTGGTCTCCGCACTCCCATCAAAGCCCCCGGAACGCGTATTAGCAGTTTCGGTGTGGCTTCGGAGAACTCGCCTGTGCGTTCGCTGGTTGTGAGCCCGACGCCATCTGGAAGAGTCAGCACTGGGATTGCCGAGAAAGAGCAGATACTGGATATTTGTCGCAAGCTGCAACAAATTCTCTAACATTTTTTTTTCTATCTATCTATCTATCTTTCCTTTATTTGGTATATTGGGATATAACTGCAAACCAACAATATTAATGTTAATCAAATATCAATCATTTATTTATATATATATTAAATTATTTTACAAACAAAAGTCACCATCATCCGCTTGCTTCGCCCGCTGATTACTCGGACTGCTAGTCGGGAAATACCAACCCAAATTATTCAAGGTGCAGAGTGGCGCGATACATGGCGTCTGCTGACCCAGTTACAGCAGACATACAGGGTTATCTTTTCCGTATGTATTTTGCAGCTAGATACGCAACAGTTACGATAAAGTTCAAAATTTAGCAAAATTGGAAAAATAAATAAACACTTCTGTATTTAGTGATAAAGGGATAGCATGAAGAAAAAGAGAAAAAAAAAGTATAATTATAAAACTGTCAAGTGTTTGCTCAGTTAGTCTAGAATTGCGAGCTGCTTGTTTGCAGTAACTGCCACACCGTTGGATCGACCAGTCGGGCGCCCGCAGGTCCATCGGATTTGTTTGTACTGGTATCAAGGCTGCTCAAAGTGCTCAGCAGCTTGTCAACTGAAATACCACTACCATTATTAACGTCTCCGATGTTGTCTTCTGTTGTCGCTTTGTAACTGGAAACCATGCCGCCGATATGATTAAGTCTAGACGATATCAACGACATAGGTGACAGCCCCGTTCCACCCGAGAACATTGGCGCAAGCTCCTGCTGCTGCTGCTGCTGTTGTTGTTGTTTGTTGGTTTGAAGAAAAGCTGTGTTCTTTGCAAAAATGTCCGAAAACGCCGTCTGAACATTATTGTCGGAGTGCGATTCGCTGCGCTCACCGCCTGATACCCCCGGCCATGCGAGCGGCGCAAGTGCACTGTCGCTACTGGAATCACTAAAACTGCTGGACATCGACATGCTGCTACCGCTTCCTTGTTGTTGTTGTTGTTGTTGCTGCTGCTGCTGCTGGTGATTATGATGTACCAATGGCATGTCACCTAAAATGGCATTTAATTGCTCTGTCGTAAACGCCGAGTCCAGTGTATTTATGCTGCCAATATTTTCACCACAAAGAGGAAGCTGTTGGTGAGGATGATACGGTTCTTGTGGTTGTGCGTTATTTTGTCTGAATACCGATGGCAGAGTGTCAGTTGGTAGTGGTGCTGGGATGGGGAATTCGCAGGAGGGGGAAACTGGGCGTGCGCGCTGCTGGATGTCAGGGAAAAACGATGTGCTCATGTTTGTTGATGAATAACATATGTTGGACAAAGGCTCGTTGGAAATACTCAGCGGTTGCTGTTGCTGTTGCTGCTGTTGTTGCTGTTGCTGCTGCTGCTGCTGCTGATGTTGGCTTGAGTGAGGCGGCGGCAGTAGCGATGGGAGTCCAGACAACATTGACGCAGTGGTGCGGATACTTGGCGCGTAATTTTCCTTCCGGTTTATGCTGCCAAAAGCAACCAGCGCAGATGCAGGCGTGGACATAACCGTGGGAGGGTAATATGAGCTTGTGTTTAAAAATCTAAATATATCCCGGCTACCACCACCATCACTTGTGCCGCCCAGTCCCTGAAAGTAAGAAAACGCAGGATACGCCGGCATACCCAAAGTCTCTGTAATACCATAAACACTAGACCCACGCATGGGATTGCGCCTACTATCCCTAATGCCTCTACGCTCCTTCACCTTTTCTGCCATCGCTGCTGCCTCTGCCAAAGCTGCTGCCGATGCCACCGCCGAGTTTTTTCGTTTGCGTGTGTGCACGATATTGTGGCGGCGGAGATTGCTCAGTACGGAGAATCTCTTGGTACATCCGGGATGGTCGCAGGCAAAGGGCCTTTCACCCGTGTGGGTGTATCCGTGGGACATGAGTGAGCTTGGACGCGAAAATCTTTTCTTGCAGTATTCGCACTCATACTTGCGCTGCTGCTTTTCCTTCTCGGTGTATCGGATCATAAGGGTTTGCGGCTGCTGCTTCAACTGAATCTGAAACTTGACATCAGTATTCCTCTTGCTGCTGCTACTACTACTACTACTACTAATTCTGCTGTCAGTGGTGCTATTTGTACTGGTAGCGCTGAGCGGCGATGATGAGCCGACTGTCGGATTCGTAGTGCTTGCTTTTTTTGAAAGTACAACGGGCGCGCGTTTAAAAGCTGTGATGTTTTCCGACGAAGTCTGTGCTTTTAGCAAGCTGTCTTGGTGTGTTTCGGCAGCCATTGCAGCGGCAGCGGCCGCGGAGAGTGCAAAAACATTGTCGGCTGGCAATGCGGAAAGCTGCTCAATAGGAATATTGGCGGACGGGTGGTGGGTGCTGTTGATTCCTAGCATCATGTCCAAGAAATCTGCGCTTTGAGATTTTGTTGGATAATCTGCGGATAGGCTTGGATCGGAACAAGTTGGATTAAGATCCTGAATGAATGTCATTGTGTCTAAGGGAGTAACAACGATAGAAAATAAATCTTGGGTGGGGGGGGGGGGAGTTGGAGAGGGCCACCAAGTTGGAACAAGTGCGGAGAATGAACAAAAATACGGCACTGCTTTTTGTTGCGGTAAAATAAAATAAAGCGGGGGATAAAAGAGGAAGAAGAGTTTTTAAAATGAAGTGCGGGGGTACACTTAAGTCAATTGGTGTGTTAAGAGTGAGAAATACTCGAGAGATAAAAAAAGTGATCGAGATGCAGGCAAGAAAAAAATAATATAATGTGTGCCTAAAGACACGGACGATAAAGGAGAGAGTAGAACAAAAAGGAGTCTTAAATATAACTATATGGTCTTGGTCTATGCAGTATTAAAATTGTTTACAAATTGCACGAAATGTTTTCAAGTAGAGGGAGTGTAAAAAAAACTTTGCGATTTTTTTTGTTAAAGTCCTTCATACATGGCCACAACGGCCACTACATATGTAGTTTTTTTCCCTCTGGCATCGTCTGCTAGTGCAAAAGTGATCTGCGCGCAACCTTGAGCTCCAAACTTTTTTCTTACAAGCACATAACATGGAGTGGACTGCGCCTATTGTATGATGCTGTGTGTTTTAATTTCTGCAACATTTGGCCGAGAATTGCTTGATTTTGGGCCAGGCTCAATACAAAGCGCTTTGAAAGATAAAAGAAGCGTCACTAAAATATCATTAAAACGTTTTCAAATATTATCTTGATCAAGTATAAATCCGTTCATATGCGCAGGCACATAGCGCCTAGAAACTCATGAACAGACGATTTTGTGCGTTGATTGGCCTGCCGAGCATATACAAGCGATCGGCGAAGCAATGGCCAGAAGCAATCGGCCAAGTCGGGTTAATACACGGACCGTTGCAAATATTAATTAAACAGGGGCTACACTGGAAATGATAAATTACCAGCAAATACAAGTAATTTTTCTTGATCCTTGGTCAACTTACAAATTTAAGTATAATTCTATCAAGCCACTCCTGGCGACTAGTCATTCGCTGCTGGAGTGGAAAAATGTATATATGGGGGGAGTCCTTCATTTATTGATCCTGGCCTAGGCTGTTTGTCTCTTCCAAAAACGCATTGCGAAGCTCGGCCAGCTCGTCTGTCCAACCAAGCCGCTCGGCAAGCAGCACACAGGCCGCGTCGCAGTCGCCCAACACCAACGCGTCGCGGTGCGTGTGCCCAACGTGCTTTCCGTCAAAGTCAAATCCGGTACCAGGCGCACTAGCCTCGCCTACCCGCACGCGATTTATCAGAAGACGCGGCACGCTGTCAGCGACGTCGTTGATGAGCGATGCAAACGGCTGGACCAGCAAAGACGTGCCCATGACGACCAGCAAATCGCAGCTACCAAAGTCGTTTTCAAGCAGCTCAAAAAAGCGCGGAGGCAGGCCCTCGCCAAAAAACGTGATGTCGGGCTTGACCAGCGAGTTGCAAACGCTGCAACGCGGAATCTCGTCCTGGAATATCTTTTCCTTGACCCAGGCCTGCGAGTATTCCTTGAGGCACTTGCGGCCAATGCAATGGGCCGTATGGAAGGATCCGTGCGCCTCGACAATTAGCCCGGGATCTATTCCAGCAACACGCTCAAGGCAGTCGATGTTCTGAGTGTAGTGTCGCCGGAGCAGCCCCTTTTTTTCAAGCAGCTTGACAAAAAAGTGGCTCTTTGTGGGCACAAACTGACCCGGATAAAGCTCCTTTGCCAGCACATAGAACGGCTTTGGCTGTTTCCGGAAGTAGTCGATGGAAAAGATGGCTTCTGGGTACGGGAGCTTGTATGATTGTAGGTTGTCATACAGCCCGGTTTCTGGCGAACGAAAGTCAGGAATTCCAGCATCGGTGGATATCCCAGCACCCGCCATGACTATGATATTCCTTGCTGTCCCCGACTTTATCATGTCTGCAATCGCATCCAGCGATAAAACCTCGCTCGGAAATAGCGACTTCGTGCCCTCGGGTAAAAATGGCCTGTAGACAGTGAGCGGCGGCGGCGGCCCCCTGTACATTGTAATGTCGTCGTCCGAATCCTCCCCTGAGCTCGACGAAAAAGACTCTACATCACTGAATTCCTCTTGGGCACTCTCATGATCGCCACCACTGGCAGGAACGACAGCCACTGAATTGTCGGCCGCATTGCCAGTATCACTGTGGGGATGCGTGCAACCCCCGCCAACAGATTTGCTTTCCTGAAACTTGCCAAGAATGAGCGCATCTTCCAATTTCTTGGTTAGTTCATCGACAGCATTTGAGTTGAAACCCATTCTCCCGCAAACAAAATACTTCTGGCGGCTTTATAAACAATAAATAAAAAGCGAGACAAATCAAAATAACTGTCCTTGGCGCAAGAATATGTCGGACGGATTAAAAAAAGTAAAAAAGCAGCCAAACTTGAAACGACGATCGAAAGAATGAAAGGATTCAAAATGTACATTGTTGTCCTGTGCTCCGCAGACCTGTTTGCTTTGCACTTATTGTTTGTACCCGATCGGCACATGATCTCTATAGCGGGGATACAAAAAATAATAAACAGTCATGTGAGATTAACAGTTAAAATGTAGCAAAACAAAAATGAAAACATCAACACAATTCAATTTTGAAAGTCCGGATATTTGTCCTTTCAATTGATACCTATTATAAGTTTCAAAGAAAAAAATCATAAAAACAAACTTTTTTTGCAAATGACACGCAGATCAACGCCAAAAATGACATTAACAACATAGTGCTCTTGTAGCTTCAGCAACCAAACAAATCCAACTATTAATTAATTAGTCCCAACGTTGCTGATTTATTGCTGGCGTCATTTAATTGAGTCTAAAGCGATGCTTTCTGCAGCCCAGCTGGAAATTAAATCCAAATTGTTTGGCAAATGCCCAGATGGATGATAGAGGACTTTAAATTTTTCGTTTTAAAAATTTGCAGATTGTCAAGTTGTCATTTAGATCGTTCTATTTTTGGCAAATAAAATAATCGTGTTTAGTAGAAAGAATCCAAATGCCAGATTAACTGCAAGGTATTACTCCAGGACTGGTTGTTTTGCAAAATGAAAACAAACCAGCTTCGCATCTATTTTTGGTTACCCCCCACACTGGACACGCCAAACCAGAGCTAAGCGTGTATAATGGTTGCAAGTATAATATATCTTTTTAGTATTCAAAGCAAAAAATTAATTCTTGAAAATTTTAAATATAAAAATGAGTCATATTTATTTAATTTGTAAATTTTATTTAGCTTCATGGGGATACGGGCAAAAAAAATAGCTTCATGCAAATAGTTGCATACCAAGATTTCATTCTGAATGGTGAGACGCAGAAAAGGATTACCCATGCGCCTGGGCAATCCATTGACATGACCCTCAAATCCTCAAGTGATAATTACAAAACATTTTGCCTGTATGAAGCACATTTTCAAACAAGGATAATATATCCGAAATTAATTTTTCGTTACTTTAAGCGCTTTGAAATTGCAAGCGTCTGAAAATAGAGATCGCATTGGGTCGCAATGGCGTCTTTATTATTATTTTGTATTCGAAAATATACTTTTTAATAATCATAGTAGATCATACACCCCAAGACAAAAAACGAATCCAAAACAACTGACTGTTAAAAAAACCCCATTCTTCTATTTGGAATAGCAAGGCATAGCCCGTTTCACAATCCAGACTAGCTTAAAAGAAACATTCATGTTTTTTCTTCACTGTAATATTTATTTTCTAATTAGCGACATTCTATCCTTTTTTATTGTTTTTTACTTTTTTACTTTTTTTAATATTTTCTATTGCTTATTAATGACAGTGATTAGAGGCTGTGTAATAACTACAATAACTACATCAACTTTTTAAGCTAAATAATCTGTTTCATCATAGACATTTTTAATTTTTTACATATTTATTTTTAAAATGGTTAACGCAGGCCCAATTTCGCCAGATGACATATTTGATTTACCGTCAAAAGCCGAGGCGGCTATATTATATTTATCAATCGGTATCACCTTAGCCTCGATTTTCCCTTTGGCTTATGCCATTTGGTTCAGGAACTTCCCACCCATGAAGGCTCAACATGTTAGCACAACGGTCATAATTGGTATTGGCGGCATCATATTTAACATATCGAATAACCTGATGGAGGGTATGGCCGGATATGACGGCGCACTTGGGTTGTGTGGACTTTGGGGAGTCTGGGGGATGTTTACATTTGGTCTGTCCGTATTCCTGTCTGCCATCAACATGCGACTAGTGCTATTCTACCGTGTTTTCATTACAGGCAATACAACAGCGCGCTCGAACAGCGCTATAGTCAACTTTTCTCGTCGGTTCTGGCCATTCTTTGCACTGTGGTTGCCTTCACTTGTCACTGGCATTGTGATTTCAGCTCTCAGGGGTCAGCAGGGAGCGTGGCTTCTAGAGGATTACGGCTTGCGTGTCTGTACATTCAGTATGGGGTATTTGCTATGGACAAACATTTATTTCATTATCATGATTGTATTGTCTTGGGTGCTGTACTTTCGTATGCGCAAGGTTGCCAACGCATTCAATGGATTCCGCATGGCTATCTGGACATTGGTTGTTTCTACACTTATTATGGTTGTTGGTATGGTTGTCAATTATTTGGAAGGCTCAAGATATCCATGGGGCCGAATTACCATTGCCGTGACAAACATGGTTACAATCAACGGCTACATCTGGATGATTTTTGGACCGCCAGTCATTGGGCACTTATTCTGGCGCGAGCAGACTATGCGCAATTATATGAACACGCTTCACAAGGACAGTTTAATTGCTCGGCAGACTCGCGGTGGTGATATGTATAAGCATGCTTACGTCAAGTCTGAAATCGACCTGCATGAAAATGCACACTACGATCAAGCCGAGTCGTTTAGTTATGATATTCACAACCAAGAGGACAAATTGGCTCCATCGCAATTCGAGTTCCAGAGTCCAATGGCAGTTTTTTCGACAGATATGCGGCGAATGCTCTAGTTTCTTTTTTATTATAAGTTCTATGGGCAAGTGTAAAAAAATTTTAATATTAAAAACTATGCTGTCATTAAGGTAATTTGAAGCGCAAAAAGGGTGTAGTCTACCGCCCAAAGGATAATGTAAATTGCATAATGCACTAATATTCTGGCGCTTATCCAAATCAGATTTTTTATCCAAATATTTATGTTAGGCCTATTGGACAGAATATTCTGTCCTATCGTGTTTGGGGGAAAGAAGTGGGGCTCTCGTATCCAGCTTAATAACCCGCATACCACACGCCAAAATAAATTGTATTGTGTACGCAAGATTTATCGTACTTTTTTTGCAATATGGCAACTTGGTCTACATTTTCCACAACAACTTGGGTTCAATCCAAATTATATTTGTGATTGTTTGTGCAGCTGCGGGGAACAGGGAATGAAAAAGAACGTTTTAAAACGGAGAAGTGGTAAAGTTGCACTAATGCACCCGGGCAATCCATTGTATCTATTTTCAGGTTGGCTAAAATTTTCTCTTTTTTGAAGATTGGTTGTTTACACATACTGTTTTTTATTTGATAGAAAGGAATGGAGCAACAAGAAAGGTTGTGTATGCAAGAGCTGTTTGGCAGCAATCCAAATTTCACAAAGGGGTGGGTGCTCATGCATCCGATATGAATTTTCATCATTTTAAACCAAAAGCTGTATTTTTTGATAGCACATCAAGCGAAATGGCTGCTTTGATTTGAAATATTATTACTTTAAAAAGTTTGAAAACAAATGAAAGTGACATCTCATGGCCAATTTATGAAATGCAGTGTGTCTTACCTGTACTAACAACAATGTAGTGTTTGCTGGGGCTGCACCCATGCATAGTTTTTTTGGTATATAATAAAAAAGTACCGCCCATTTCAAAATACAGTCTCGCCTCAAAAACATTACCGCTCTTTTCTTTATCTGCAGACGTATTGCCTTACCAGTATATCAATTTAGATTTGTTGCATTATATTTTGTATTATCCTTTTGCCTTTTTAACTTTAATTATATTTATTATCTATTTTTTCTATTTTATAAAAAATCAGCAGCCTAATATACATAATACTTTTTTATATATTTCAAAAATGGTCAACCATGGCCCACTGTCGCCAAACGATAAATTCGAGCTTCCATCTAAAGCAGAAGTAGGTATATTTTACTTTTCTATTGGCATCACCTTAGCCTCGATTTTCCCTTTGGCTTATGCCATTTGGTTCAGGAACTTCCCACCCATGAAGGCTCAACATGTTAGCATAACGGTCATAATTGGTGTCGGCGGCATTATACTTAACATATCGAATAATCTAATGCAAGGCATGGTTGGATATGGCGGCGCACTTGGGTTGTGTGGACTTTGGGGAGTCTGGGGGATGTTTACACTTGGTCTGTCCGTATTCCTGTCTGCCATCAACATGCGACTAGTGCTATTCTACCGTGTTTTCATTACAGGCAATACGACAACGCGCTCGAATAGCGATATCGTCAACTTTTCTCGTCGGTTCTGGCCATTCTTTGCACTGTGGTTGCCTTCACTTGTCACTGGCATTGTGATTTCAGCTCTCAGGGGTCAGCAGGGAGCGTGGCTTCTAGATGATTACGGCTTGCGTGTCTGTACATTCAGTATGGGGTATTTGCTATGGACAAACATTTATTTCATTATCATGATCGTATTGTCTTGGGTGCTGTACTTTCGTATGCGCAAGGTTGCCAACGCATTCAATGGATTCCGCATGGCTATCTGGACATTAGTTGTTTCTACACTTATTCTGGTTGTTGGTATGGTTGTCAATTATTTGGAAGGCTCAAGATATCCATGGGGCCGAATTACCATTGCCGTGACAAACATGGTTACAATCAACGGCTACATCTGGATGATTTTTGGACCACCAGTCATTGGGCACTTATTCTGGCGTGAGCAGACTATGCGCAATTATATGAACACGCTTCACAAGGACAGTTTAATTGCTCGGCAGACTCGCGGCGCTGATTTCCATATGCAAGCCTATGGAAAGTCTGAAAACGATCTTCACACGGATGCACACTACGATCAAGCCGAGTCGTTTAGTTATGATATTCACAACCAAGAGGACAAATTGGCTCCATCGCAATTCGAGTTCCAGAGTCCAATGGCAGTTTTTTCGACAGATATGCGGCGAATGCTCTAGTTTCTTTTATGCATTATTAATTTGAGCAGATATATTCTTAGAAAACACCACAACTGTTACTTGTGCCAATATATGGTAGGATATGTACGTTGAATGCGTTCTTCATCAATTTATATGGCATTATGTGTTACATTTTTAAAATTCCTGTGATGGCTGTAAGGGTTTTGAGTTTTGCATATAAACCCCGATTCCACGTATTTATCCCGGTTTAAGCGGTAGCTACGGACATGTCGCTTGTAGGCATTATTTAGTTATATTCATGGAGAAACTTGATCTGAAATAAAGAAAATGAAAACAGCATGGAGTGTCAGCTGTGAGGATTTGCTTTGTGCCATCTTTATAATAGAGTGGGCACCACATTGGCAATAGGCTGTTTATGCCAGGCGTGCATGAAAAAGAGCGGCAGTGATCCTATTTACAAATGATTATTTTCACCATTTTTATTCATATCCGCAACAGACTTAGAATGCGTAGCTTGTCGTGCTAGCCTGAAATACGAAAAGCTGTTTTGAATGCCTTCTCACAACAGACTGTATGCAACTCAGTTTGGGTTCTAATTTTTTAGTGTGGTACACGACAAACTGTAATTAAAACAGGTATTTTCAATATAAAACGGCAGGACGCAGGAAGCAGAAAACAAACATTAATGCACTTGGGCAATCGATTGGACGTATTTTTAGTCTCATATGCTCGGACAATCCACATTGCCAAATATTTGAAGGCCAAATGAGGAAATATGCTGCCTGAAGAATATTAAAAACTATTTGCTATTTGCTCGATAGAAACATTGGAAACTAAAAATGTTTGGCACATTGACTTTATTCAGTATGATGCAATACAATATAAGTGACTATGCAAAAGTAAACTGAAAAGTGCACAAATTGAGCTACAACATAGTATTGTTTAAAAATAAAATTTTGTTGGAGCAATCCAAACCATTATGGAAGGCATGATTGCGCAAAATAATTTAAATATATTTTCAGCTTATTTAAACATAAAAATGATCGCCTCTACCACCCTGTCGTTTCATTGTTGTCAAATTTAGATATTGTAAATATTAGATAGTCCATCCCGCATGTCCATTTTAAGCAATGAGGCGCATCCTACCTTCCATGCTAAGGCTATTGGTTATACCATATAATTTTGCCAACTACACTGAATGTCATAATAGTGAGTCAATCTTTCTACTTATAGAAGGATTGCTGATAATTCTGCCCAATAATTCTGTGTTTGTATCCACAACAAAAGCAAAACAGGGACACCTTTAAATGATAAAATATTTCAGTGTCAAATTATTGAATTGAAATGGAGCGTACTGTTTGCCCCAAGATTCTGTCACGCTATAAAAGTTCCATCATGTTATTTTTATATAAAATGTCATCTTTTTAGAAATCGTTTATTTGAAAAATTATATTTGTGCGTTTGATTTATTGTCGGATACTCGCTCATTTCAATTTACATATATATTCTATTAAGCAATGGTCAACCATGGCCCACTGTCGCCAGACGATAAATTCGAGCTTCCATCTAAAGCAGAAGTAGGTATATTTTACTTTTCTATTGGCATCACCTTAGCCTCGATTTTCCCTTTGGCTTATGCCATTTGGTTCAGGAACTTCCCACCCATGAAGGCTCAACATGTTAGCATAACGTCATAATTGGTATCGGCGGCATCATATTTAACATATCGAATAATCTAATGCAAGGCATGGTTGGATATGGCGGCGCACTTGGGTTGTGTGGACTTTGGGGAGTCTGGGGGATGTTTACATTTGGTCTGTCCGTATTCCTGTCTGCCATCAACATGCGACTAGTGCTATTCTACCGTGTTTTCATTACAGGCAATACGGCAGCGCGCTCGAACAGCGCTATCGTCAACTTTTCTCGTCGGTTCTGGCCATTCTTTGCACTGTGGTTGCCTTCACTTGTCACTGGCATTGTGATTTCAGCTCTCAGGGGTCAGCAGGGAGCGTGGCTTCTAGAGGATTACGGCTTGCGTGTCTGTACATTCAGTATGGGGTATTTTATGGACAAACATTTATTTCATTATCATGATTGTATTGTCTTGGGTGCTGTACTTTCGTATGCGCAAGGTTGCCAACGCATTCAATGGATTCCGGATGGCTATCTGGACATTAGTTGTTTCTACACTTATTCTGGTTGTTGGTATGGTTGTCAATTATTTGGAAGGCTCAAGATATCCATGGGGCCGAATTACCATTGCCGTGACAAACATGGTTACAATCAACGGCTACATCTGGATGATTTTTGGACCGCCAGTCATTGGGCACTTATTCTGGCGCGAGCAGACTATGCGCAATTATATGAACACGCTCACAAGGACAGCTTGGTTGCTCAGCAGAAACGTGGGGTGATATACACAAACACGCCTACGTCAAGTCTGAAAACGACCTTCGCGCAGATTCAACCTACAGCCAAATAGAATCATTCAACGAAGAACACCAGCAGCAGATTCAGCAGCAAAAAACCGCAGTTACTCAATTCGAGTTCCAGAATACTGCTCCAGTGTTTTCAACGTACGCGCGGCAAATGCTCTAAATGCTTTATTATATATAATTAATAAGCGCTAATGCAACTTTAACATTAAAATTTCCCCCGAGCCACATCTATAGCAATGTTGCTCTTGCATTTAAACTCGCGCGCTTTGCGCTCATTGTATTATATTATAAAGCAATCAGATAAATTTGCGTTGACATGTGCACTCGGAAACAACTTATGATATACTAAAGTAATATTGTTTCAAACAGACACTAATAAAAAATTGGGGAATAGCACAATATAAGCAAATATTCTATCTAAAATTGTTTCCAGAGCGTTTCAAATTCCTGACTGTATGCCTTGGCGGTGTTTGGGTCATTGGTGCAGATGGCCGACTCGTTGTTGCTTCTGCGAGCGCTGACGGTCCAGTTGTAGGACCCAGTCCAGATAGCGCGTCTGTCGATGATGGCAAACTTAGAATGCATAAACTTGGACGGGTCGCTGTCTGTCTTGAACGGGATGCCATACTGCTCTCTCATGCGCTCAACATCGTTGCCCTGGCACTTGAGCTGCTCATCGTCGGTGATGATGCGGACATTTACACCACGCTTTTTGGCATCACCGATGGCGCGCGCGATGTCGTTGTCAGTAATGTTGAACACGCAAATGTCGAGCGTAGACTTGGCGGCCTCGATGAAATTGATGAGCGCATTGAAGCTGTCCTCTGAGGGGAAGAAATACGAGCGGATATAGACGTCATCATCTCCAGATTTCTTCTGCTGCTGCGGGCGTTGCTTGCTTTCCTGCGTCTGCCAGCCATTGTTGTCCGTGCCGGCAGCCGGGCGTAGTTGGTGGCCGGCATTTGCGGGGGCTGATAGCCGCCACCGTTTGTCTTCTCATTGACATTTCCTTGCGCCAAAATACCCAAAACCTGGCACGCCCACTGCGTCGTTGCCCTGTCGGTGTCATTTCCTGCCAGACGTGCCAGAACGTCCTGCACAATGCGAACAATCTTCGCGGCATCAGCTCCGCCCTGTATGTGCTTCTGGAATATATCGGCAAAGGCGCCGTTCTGCTCCAACGCACTCGGGGCGCTCTCAAGACTGCGCTGCAGGAATGCGTCCAGCGGCATATTCGATGCCTCGTCAGCAGAAAGATAAGAGGCCTGGCGGCTGGGGGCAGAGTTGCCACCAAAGCAGATACCAAGAATTTCAATAAGGCTCATAATGTGTATAAAACGTATATAGGATATAGGATATTAAGAGTGAGGAAAAGCAATGTCGGGCCAGCGATAGAGCTTATTATGTAAGATATAAAAATAAAGCAAAATGTGAATCGATGCGGCAGAGCAACGAGAAGGAATAAAAAATAAGATAAGAAGGACGGAGGACGGAGGAACAGTGGAAGATGAGCAGGAACAAAAATATTTATGTTAACTAGGAAAAGAAAGACAGAGCGGGAAGGGTCTTCAAAAACACCATCTTGCCATCATTTCATTTTGCGCAAAGTATTTCCAAAAAGTCAACAATCTTGTTTGAGCAAATTGCCCACACTGTTGTGCGGCATTTGTTGTGATTTGCTGGCCAAGGTTGCTTCTTTTGTTATTGGGGAGGGAATTTGAGCACCCCCCCACAACAATGGAGTAATTCCACTTTCTTCCCCCATCATGCACTTGATTGGGACCACCAAAATACTTTTAAAGACAAACCAGGCTTTGGTCCAGTATTGGAGCGAGGCAATAATTAAATCAAATCAAGATTAGTGCATCTTTTTTTTGCCAATGCAAAAAAATCACTTTTTTATGACCTTGCTAGGCTGCAATGAGTTGCTCTGCTAATCGCACCGTCTTTGTCTTCACAGTGTTGCTCGAGGTCTCATAATTCTTATTCATTTACTACATTCCAGTGCGCTTGGAATCTTTCTGTCCGTCGAATTCAAGGACGCCGCATTTCAGCACATACACATTCACAGACAGCGGCAATGGGCACCAACAAGACAAAGAAAGAGAAACGGTTTGAGAAGTTTGTGGTATGTAGCACTATGCAGCTATGTTTTTTTCTTGAAACGACAGATGGAATACCCTATTGATCCGGGACGATGACAGTGACCACAGCCCACCCTTTATTATTTTAGCACTGGTACTGATCATGTGCAACTCACTTATTTGATTCTGCGATGCCATTTTCACATGTATGTGTAGGAGAAGCAAGTGAAGAAGGATGAGCGGGCTACTTTGTTTGAGAAGCTCGGCAGCTCAACCTGGAAAAGCGATCTGATGCGGTCATCTAAGACGCTCGGTCGCAAGACAGAGACACAGCGGGAGAAGCTTTTGCGCGCAGTCACAGAGGAGAGGCTTGGCCTGGCCCAGTCAGACCAGAGCGTCCGCTTGTACGTTTCCGAGCGTGATTCCGACGATGTGCGCATTGAGGCCGATAAGCTAGTCAGGGGCAGTGCGCCGGAGGTTCCATTGCACCCACTGGGCAAGAAGAGGAGAAAGAAGAACAAAAGCAAACAAAAGGGCGCCGCCCAGGACGCCGATGCCCCGGAGGCTGATCCGACGGACATGACAAATGACGCGTTGGAGCCAGTCTCTGAGATTGTGCGCAACAACGAACCTGCTCCAGAATCGCTCAAACGCCCGATCGAGAGTGTGGTGGCTGGCAGCGCGCTGGCCTCGTCCAAAATTATCAAGCGCAAGCGGCAAAAGAAGGGCCGCATTTTGGAAAAGCTAGGACTGGTCGAGAGGCTCGAGGAAAGCAGCGAGGACGAGCAAATCGACGAGTCGTCGGAATTCGACAGCTCGGCGTCCGAGAACGAATCAGACAACGAAGCCAATGTCAATGGCGATAGTGCTATCGATAGCACCACTAGCGAAGGTGCAGACTTGATAGTGCAGTTTCCGGTGGCCGCCAAGGAGCTTGTTAAAGTACCGACGCCCGAGCCAAAAGTTTACTACACTGGGAGCATGCTCAAGCCTCTCCTGTGCAAGCGTGGCATCATTGATGACAGCGTCAGCTCCGAAGCCAAAGGCAAATCATACTACGTCCAAGTCAAGCGGACAGAGACCATCCAGCAACAGCGAACCAGCTGCCCGTATATGCCGAGGACAGCAGATCATGGAGGCGATTGCTGAGAACCCGGTCATCGTGCTCAGCGGTGAGACCGGTTCTGGTAAGACCACGCAGATTCCCCAGTTTCTATTTGAAGCCGGGTATGGTGACCCGACTCACCTAATCCGGGAATTATCGGCATAACTCAGCCCCGCCGTGTGGCCGCACTCAGCATGTCCCATCGCGTGTCCGAGGAGCTGGGCAACTTTGGCCATACAGTCTCTCACCAGGTGCGGTTCGACACAAATGTTTCCGATGATACCCGCATCAAGTTCATGACCGAGGGTGTCCTGCTCCGCGAGCTGGCCAGCGACCTGCTTTTGACCAAGTACTCGGTGATAATTACTGATGAGGCCCACGAGCGGTCTCTCAACACCGACATTCTGTTGGGCGTCTTGTCCCGTGTGGTGCGTCTGCGCCAAAAGTTATCTTCCGAGAACCCCGAAAAGACCCGTCCGCTCAAGCTGATCATTATGAGTGCCACTTTGCGCGTCGATGACTTTGTCAAGAACACGCGACTCTTCCAGGTGCCACCCCCAATTATTAACGTGCAGGCGCGCCAGCACTCGGTTCGTGTCCATTTTAATCGGCGCACTCCGGCACCGGGCCAGCATCTCGCTGAGGTCATCAAGAAGCAGGCAAGGTCCACCAGCGGCTTCCTGACGGTGGCATCTTGATTTTCCTTACCGGACAGGCGGAGATCACTTACGTGTGCAAGAAGCTTCGCGAGGAGTTTCCCACTGAAGCTGAGCGCGAGGCGCGCAAGCAGGAGGAGCTTGTCAGAAGAGAGCAGGCCCGCCAGACCAAGCGCAAGGGCGGAAAGCAGGGCGGGCTACCACGCAAAGGCAGCTGCAGTGGCACCTTCTGCAAATGCGCTGGAGGCAAGCGTAGAGGACGAAGACATTGACATCGGTGACTACGACATGTTCAACGCCGATGGCGAGCTGCAGGACGACTTTACGATGGACTCGGAGGAGGACTCGGAGGAGGAGGACATTATTGTCGGCGGCGACGATGAAGAGGAGCGCAGGCTTTTGCTCAGCGAGAACATCAAGGCATGCCGCGAAGGCAGATGCCAAGGGCAATGTCGACAAGAAAATGCAAACCCAGCCCCATTGTATGTGTTGCCCCTGTACTCGCTCCTGCCGGCCGACCAGCAGCTGAAGGTGTTTGCTCCCCCGCCGCCAGGCATGCGTCTGTGCGTTGTGGCCACCAATGTCGCCGAGACGTCGATTACCATCCCTGGTATCCGTTATGTGATTGACACAGGCCTGGCCAAGGAGAAGACCTACGACGCGCAGACGCAGGTTCAAAGCTTTGAAATCGGGTGGACCAGCCAGGCATCCTCAAACCAGCGCATGGGCCGTGCTGGCCGAACTGGCCCCGGCCATTGCTACCGCATCTTCTCCAGTGCGGTGTTTAATGACCAGTTCGTCAAGTTCTCAGAGCCCGAGATCATGCGCATGCCCATCGAGGGCGTTGTGCTGCAGATGAAGGCGATGAACCTCGACAACGTGACAAACTTCCCGTTCCCCACTCCCCCCAACCGGTCGGTGCTCACGCGGGCCGAGCGGCTGCTCACTTGGCTTGGCGCTCTGGACGGCAAGGGTCACATCAACGACCTTGGCCGGCTCATGTCTGTATTCCCGGTGGCGCCGCGCTTTGCCAAGATGCTGATTGTTGGCCAGCAACACGGCTGCCTGCCGTATGTGATCAGCATCGTCGCTGCTCTCTCGGTGGGAGACCCATTCATCAAAGAGTTCAACCTGGATCCCGACAACATCTCTGACGCCGAAATTGCCAGGCTCGGGTTTGAGGACCAGGTCGCAGCGTCCGAGGCCCGCAATATGACCAACGAGGAAATGGCAGCAAAGGAGCAGCAGCGCGTTAGCCGGCGAAAGTACTGGAACACGCAGGCAAAGCTTGCCGGCACTGAGCCGACGAGTGACGTGCTCAAGTGGCTCACGGTTGTTGGTGCATTCGAGTATGCCGGCGGGACCGAGGCCGCGGCCAAGGAATACTATGTGCGCGCAAAGGCCATGGGCGAAGTGCGCAAGCTGCGCGGCCAGCTGACAAACTTAGTCCAAATGTACTGCCCAGGTATCGACGTTGCGATGGACCCGCAGATGCCGCCGCCGTCCAAGCTTCAGCAGTCAGTCATTCGCCAGATCGTTCTCGCTGGGTTTATGGACCACGTTGCAGTGCGCGGCGACATTGCGGGCTACCAGGACCCTGATGAGGAGGCCAATATCAAGCGGCGCGGCATGCATGCAGTGCCATACATCACCATGTGGGGCTCAGAGCCGGTGTACATCCACCCTGAGAGCGTGGCATACATTGCTGCGCGTGGCTCTGGCAGCATGCCGCAGACAATTGTCTTTGCTGAGCTCCAGCGCACAACGCGACTGTGGGCCAAGGTCGTGACTATTGTCAACGCCAAGTGGCTCGCGACCATCGGCCAGCCACTGTGCACCTTTGGCAACCCGCTGCCGTACCCGTTGCCCAAGTACAACGACACCCGCGACCAAATGGTCTGTTATGTCGAGCCCCGGTTTGGCCCGAAGAGCTGGCCGCTGTCGATGGTTAAGGTTGAGGAATCAAGATCAGGAGCGCGCTGGCAGATTACCAAGGTGATTGGTTGATCACAACGCGCATTTTGCAACACGTTAGAATGGAAAGCGCGTTTCGCGTTGTCCAGTGTTTTTTCCTCACCTGTCTGTTTCGTGTTTACTTTTTTCATTTTCAATTGTTCTTTGTTTTTTAAAATTTCAATTCACCTTGAACGTTTGCTCTGCTGTTATTGGAATTCACTCTTTCATTTGTTTAGCGCTCATTTTTTGTTAATAATCATCCACAACCTACAGACCTTCAACCATCATGGTGGTAAACACAATCGATCTGCTCAAGGAGTTTGGTAGCACGAAGCTTGAGTCAGACGCCCTGGCTGAGGGCCAGTCCATCTGCCAGATGTTTGATTTGAGCGCCAACGACCTGTTTATTCGGTGGCAATCCTATCTGATCAACCAGTGCGGCGGCGATGTGCGCGTCCAGCCCACACGCGAACGCCTACTCGAGGTGCGCGCCGCGATTCAGCAGGAGTACGAGAGAAAAATGCATCAGCGGCGCAACGGCGCGGGCGCCGGAATTGGTGGCAGTGGGTTTGGCAGTCAAGTGACAAAGCTCTCGAGAAATAAGGAGCGGGCTCACTATGATAAAAATTCTGTAGAGGGATTGCTGCAAGGCATGGTCTCGGGCAGCCAGCGCGAGCCAATGAGGGCCTCACAGAGCACTAAAATAATGGGTTTGCTCCAGGCCAGCGTGTCTGCAGTGCATGGCCGTGCGATGTTTTCGCCCATGTCGCCCAGCGTGTTTGCCGAGCCCTCGCCCAGCGCATTGCGCTACTCCAAGCGCAGCAACACAGGGCGGACGGAGGACTCGTTGGGCTCCGAGATGCTGCCGCTGAAGTTGCTGGAGGGTGCCAACCCAGTTGTCGCTAGTGACCTTTACACGCAGATGGCTGAGGCCGAGGTGCTGAGCAGCGACGAGAGTGGAGACGAGGCTGGTGATGACAAGAGCAAGGCAGGGAGGGCCAGGCCTATGCGGTACATGTTTGAGAAGATGGGCACGCGCACAGAAATTATAAATAAGCGCATTGAACGCACGGCCATCGACACTAAGGCTGAGTACAAAATCGAGGCGCTGGCCAACCCCACATACGCGCACCAGGAGACGGTCACTGCGGTCGGCCGCATTTTAAACATTGGCGCCGGCGAGGGGGATTCTGGGCCGACGCCCATTTCGAGCGAGAGCCTGTTTTTGGAAACATCTCGCCGCCTGGGCAACGGGAGGCGTGTATCCCTCGACGTGCGGTCAACGCCGTCATACTCGTTGTTCCCAGGCCAGGTTGTGGCGGTTGAGGGAAAGAACCTCAAGGGATCAGAGTTTTCTGTGTCGCAGTTTTGCCAGCTGCCACGGCTACCGCACCCGAGCATTGGCGAGCGTGAAGGCGGCATAGAGCCATTCAGCGCGGTGGTTGCTGCTGGACCTTACACATTGTCCGATAACCTCGACTATGAGCCCTTGGCTGACCTGGTCAATCACGCCATTGCCGCCGCCCCAGGTATTGTTTTCCTTCTGGGCCCGTTTGTGAGCGAGAACCACCCCATGATAAGAGATGGACAGATTGATATGCTTTCTGAGGAGCTATTTTCTACCAAAGTCAGCCCACAGTTGCAGCGCTTGCGAGAGGCACTTCCGGCATCTTCGTCAATCTACCTGGTCCCATCGACCGACGAGATGTGCTACCCGTATGTGTCGTATCCGCAGCCCGCATTCTCGCGCGACCTGATGAACCAGCTTGGCGTTCCTGCCGGTGTCGGGGCGCTTAGCAACCCCGCGCAGGTGTCGGTCAATGGTGTGGTGTTTGCTGTGGCCAACATCGACATTCTGTTCCATCTTGTCAAGGAGGAGGTGTCGCGGTTACCTGCGCTGAGCGACCGCTTGCCGCGCCTCGCGTGGCACCTGGTGGAGCAACGCCATCTCTACCCCCTGTCACCGCCCCCTCTTGAGTGCGCTGGTATTTTGGCGTCACACGACAGCAAGCTGAGGATGCAGGCCATGCCCGACATTCTAATTACGCCGTCGCAGCTCAAGCACTTTGTGCGTGCCCACGAGAACGTGGTCTTGCTTAACCCGGGCCACTCGTCAATGCGCATGTCTGGCGGCACGTTTGCCAAGATTTCTGTTCATCCACAGAGTGCTGTCGAGGCCTGCAAATCGCTGATCGGCGACTCAGCAAAGGCATTCCCGGCGGACCTCACGAGTGCCGAGATTGTGAGAATCTAGCCCGAAAATATCTAGTTTGAATGCAATTGCCGATTGAAATACACATCGTTAATTATACATTGTGTTGTTATGATGCGGAAATTAGGGACTGCCTTTGCGCCCGGCTGCTGCTGCTGCTGCTGAGTCTCTGCTAAATGATCGCACTTAATTTCCCACATTTGGAAAAAGGTGCTAACACATTGTTTTTACGCACTTTACATTTCGTTAAAAGGTAGTGCGTTAACAATCTCCAAAGTTTTCTCAATCGTTGGGGATTTGTTAATGATTTGACTGTGGGAAACTTTAAATTTGGCAAATGCGATGGCACTTCTCGGAAGCCATCCTCAGACAGCGAGCCTGCGCGCCAGATGAGGGTGGTGAGAAGGACAATGCATTGCGCGCTGCCAATAAATCCTAATTTACGCAATTTGTGAGGATGGGGGATGGGGGATGGGGATGATGTTAGAAAGACATGGGGCCTTGCCAACATGAAATCCCCGGGGTTTGTGATTTGATATTTGAAAATTAAAAATTGAACAATCGCCAGGACATCTAAAAATAGAAAATATTTTTTTTTTACTCAACGACCAATAAAGCCACTAAAGCGCGATTTAATTTTTTACGAGTCCAGTAATACAAATATATTTATTCAAAAATATGTAGAGAGACAGATAATGAGGATAATAATAATAATGAGGGAGAAAATGAGCTGTTTATTGTGCGTGTTGCTAATAGAAAATAATGTTATAGAGGTTTGCATTTTTACACTTTTTGAGCCAATGGCTGTCTCGAGTAGACAAAATATGTGAATGTAATGTCTTTAGCTTTGTCTGCAAGCAATAAAACAAGCAAGCAAACGTACAGAGGCTTGCCACTAAATTAAATGAGTTTGTGCGCCGCCTCGGACCGATCAATGTGTGGGAGTAATTTTTTTGATTCCGAGATGCACAACCTCTTGACATTCAGATGCTGGGCTGCTTAAAAAGGTGTAATGCAAACGATCGAAGTACAACAATGTCCGGTTGTACATATCTCTTTTTGGAAGTTTTTATAGTCAGGCCGATTGTCCGGCGGCCGATATTGTATTTTTTTCTCGATTGCGTGCAGATAGGAACTTTTGCTCAAAGTATTATGTTTGCCTTAATTGGCGCGCCGATTCACACGCTGTCTTGATTGTTGGGATTTTTCGGAGTAGAGTGGGTGCGTGGATGCGCAGTTATTTGCTCACGCATAATCCGGCCAAGCCGCATCTGTCACCGAATATGCATAGTGACATTCCTCGTACAAGGGCCAAGATCAAGTGCAGCAGTGGGCAGCGGCAGCGGCAACAATGGTAGCGACAATTACATCAGTGCATATGCACGGACTAGGTGGGATGAAAAATAAAAGGCAATTAATTTAGAAATTTTGTTAAGGACGGAGTTCGGGGATGAGAGTCGAGTCAATCTCCGAATTTTTTAATGTGCGCATTCCCTTGAGCTATAAATCTAAAAATAGACGGATACATGTGGGGGAATGCACGCATGTCGTAAGGAATAGGGAATAGGGAGATTGGATCTCCTTGATTGGTCCGTTGGTTATTTTTGTATTTTTTATGTGGTGAAAAATGTATTTCCGCGAGTACCTATCTCAATAGTTGGGGAGGCATTCTATCATTTGGCCAAATTGGATAGCGTCCATTATTATTGGTTCGTGTGAAGATCTTGAACAATACAGGAAAGAAACCTGGCTTGCATTGCAGACATGAAGGACAATCAATCCTTTTTTCGTTGCTTGAGCGCTGACATTCACTCATGCGCACAATCGTTTATTTTTATTTGAGAATTGACAGCTGCCCAATTCTGTAAACCGGCCCTCTTGGGAAAGTGAGGATTTACGATCATATTGCCGATGCGTTTGTCATCTGGGGGGGGGGCTTCCCGTCTTCTTGGCTATTACTAATAATAGCCAAATAGAGCAAGGTTGTTAAACAATATGCCATTGGTATACTAAGCCAATACGACTGGACAGCTGGGTAGGATGCAAGATTGTATAAAAGTCAATGAATGGATCGAAATATGTGAAGAGAAATACCATCCACTCACAGTATTCCAAACCAGCCACCACCAACACATCTTTATAAGCTTCATTACAGCTTGTATATTCCGGCGACAAACACACATATATATATATAAAGCTAAAACAAAGCTTACCGCCGTTATATCCAACGTCTCGTTCGCATTGATCGCCATCTTCAACATCACCGTCACCGTCATCTCATTATCATTCAATTCTGGAAACATCGTCTACCATCCACTGGCACATTGGTTCTAAATTAAATTTGTATTATTACAATTTTCTTCATCTTTGCTCAGCAAAAAAAACCCTATCAGCTTAAATATTCTTTCATGCCGTTCAAGATTACGCAGAGCACTCGGAGATGTTACAAGAAAATTGGGCTGGCGCAAGTGTCACATTATTCGGGACAGTGGCGATGCAGTGTATGCGACGTGCAATTCGGCAGTGAGGGCGATGTGAGGGCGCATTTTGCTTCTGAACACCTGTTTGCGCCACTCGACGACTTTAATTGAATTGTCGCGGATCAAGCAAAACACACACGCACACAAAATTCTGCATCCACTGCATCGACTCATCATTGGCATCTATTGCATTTTCATTTTCATTTATCTTTAGCATTTATTTTATATTTATTCAAATATGAACAATTATCTCTTACACATTTATACATTTATACACTTTTAAAAACAGTAAATATTGTTATTAAAAGATATTAGGTTAAACACAAACATAATTTTAAAGGACGAAAGATTCAACTAAACCTCCAGCGGTTGGTGCACACAACACATGTCACAAAGGTCGTCATGGGCTCATCGGCGCTTCGGGTTTGCATCTGGTAATATGTGCATCTGCGGTTCCCGCAGCGGCCGCAACGGAACATATCGGTTTCTGAAACCTCAGCAATTGGGGCGCGGGCATCGGCCAAGTTTTCCTGGTTCATTTTGTCGATGGCCATCTGGAGCTCCTTGGGGGCCATTTCCTCGCTGGTCATATTGCACAAGTGCTTGGGGGTAATGATTCCCAGGACGACGCTATTGCGCAGATCGGGGTTCTTTTTGTCGCGGAGGTTGAGGCAAAGCGAGCGGATTTTGGATTTGTATGTGGTGGTGATTGAGGACTCGGCCTTTTCAAACTCGACTAGCTCAATTCCAGAGGAGCGCTGCAGCAGAATCTCAGAGTCGGCATCGGAGTCGGCGGCAATCGAGTTGTAAAGGAGCTCTATGCACTTGTTGCGCGTGGAATCGCCAGACAAGCAACTGAGACTTTGTCCGAGGCGGCGGTACGCGGGCCAATCCTCACAGCACCAGGCGCAACACATGGTGTGGCTGGTTTTGGGGTTGATGCGACCTTGGAGGCAACATCGGGGGCATCAGCAGAAGTGGTAGCGGCAGCTGCTAGTGATGGGGCGGGCGACTGTGATTTATTCGAGACATCAGAGGATGCAACAGCCGAAGCTGAAGTGGAAGCGACGGCAGCGGCAGCAGCTTTCTGCTGTTTTTTGACGGCGACGGCGGTAGTCAGGATTGGTTTTTGGTTAGTGGCAGCAGCAGCAGCAGCAGAAGTAGTGGCGGTGACCTTTGGTGTTGAGCTGTTTGAGCGGGAATTGGAGGCCATAACGTCCTTCTTCCACTTTTGAACCACAGCTTTGGCGAGGGCTGCAATAGCGGGGTCCTCGTAATTCCTCAGCCTTCCGACAACCTGGCCAGCGCCGGTGGCACGGAGCAGCTTTTCCTCGACAGGGATGGCGATGAGCTTGTTGAGCATAGCGTTGAGGTCCTACAGTTGGGGGAAGAGGGTGTTCCGAAAGCAATGGATGAAGAGGGAGAGTGATTAGATGATGTTTTCTGCGTGTCGGTATTCATATGTGTTGATTTATTTGCGGTTCTGAAATACGCACATCCTTGTTTTGGGCTTCCTGGGCTTCGGAAAGCGCCTTGCACAGGCTCTTCAGTTCGTCGTGCTTGGACGTGATTTCTGACATTAGTGGGGAGGGGGGAGGGGTATTTGAACGAGAGCGAATTGACGCGCGTTGGAGTTGTGGAATTTGAATTTTGCGCCAGAGAAAAAAAAGAACAAGGCTGATCAAAAAAAGGGGCGGAGAGATAAATAATTTTTTTGAAAGTGATGGCACGCGTTGGTGTAAAAAAGAAAAAAAGTTTGGAACGCAGTAATCCGGTCGGTCTAGACGAGGGAGCAGATCAAAGATAATTTTCTTGGATCAAAAGGGCTCGCAGCATTCCCGATCATCACCCATCCATTTATTCACTCCCTCGCTCACTCACTCACTCACGATCGGTTCTGGAAGTCGGCGTAGAACTGCAGCATCTCGGGGGTAATCCGCTTCTTGAACGAAAGCAGGCAGGCGTCAAAGTGGCGCATGGCGACGCAGGCAGCGTCGGCGTCCTCGGCCATGGCGCCGATGGCGGCATCCTGGCAGAGCGCAACCACCTCGGCGCCGGAGAAGCCGTCGGTGCGCGCGGCAAGCGCCTCAGAGTCAACGTCGGGCGCGCAGGCGGTCTTGCGCAGCGCGATGTCCAGGATCTCGCGGCGCGCGGGCTGGTCGGGCGGGCCGACGTAGACCAGGCGGTCGATGCGGTCGGGGCGCAGGATGGCCGGGTCAATCACGTCGGGGCGGTTGGTGGCGGCCACGACAGTGACATTGACCAGCGGCTCGATGCCGTCCAGCTCGGCCAGCAGCTGGGCCAGCACGCGGTCAGCGACCGACGCCGAGCCCGACGCGCCGCGCTTGACGGTCAGCGCGTCGATCTCGTCGAAGAAGACGATGGCCGGGGCGGCGGCCCGCGCCTTGCGGAAGACGGCGCGCACGGCCTTCTCGGACTCGCCGACCCACTTGCTGAACAGCTCGGGGCCGCGCACGGCGATGAAGTTGAGCCCAGCCTCGGTGGCCAGCGCCTTGGCCGTCAGCGTCTTGCTGCAGCCGGGCGGGCCGTACAGCAGCACGCCCTTGGGCGGCCGCACGCCCATGCGGCGGAAGGCGTCCGGGTGGCGCAGCGGCCACTCGACGCTCTCGCGCAGCAGCTGGCGTGTGGCGTGCTGGCCGCCGATGTCGGCCCACCGCACGCTGGGGATCTCCAGCGCGGCCTCGCGCATGCAGCTGGGCGCCACCAGCCGCAGCGCGGCCTGCACGTGCGCGTGCGTGATGCGCAGGCTGGCGACGGGCAGGGCGGCGGGCGCCTGCTTGATGGCCACCACGGCGGCCTCGCGCACCAGCGCCGCCAGGTCGGCGCCCACGAAGCCATGCGTGGCGGCGGCCACGGCGGCCAGCTGCGCGCCGTCCAGCGCGTGCGGCGTCCGCGCCAGCCGCGCGTGCAGGATCTGCAGGCGCGCGGCCGGCGACGGCACCGGCACGTCGATCTCGCGGTCGAAGCGGCCCGGCCGGCGCAGCGCCGCGTCCAGCGCGTCGGGCCGGTTGGTGGCGGCCAGCACGACCACGCGGCCGCGGTCGCCGACGCCATCCAGCAGCGCCAGCAGCGTCGCCACCACGCGCGCGGCCGCCCCGCCGCCAGAGCCGCTGCGGCGCGGGCACAGCGCGTCGACCTCGTCGATGAACACAATGCTGGGCGCCGCCGCCGCCGCCGCCGCAAACACCGCGCGCAGCCGCGCCTCGGCCTCGCCCACCCACTTGCCGGCCGCCTCGGCGCCGCTCACCACGTGCACCGACGCGCCGCTGGCCGTCGCCACGGCGCGCGCAACCAGCGTCTTCCCGGTGCCCGGCGGCCCGCACAGCAGCACGCCGCGCGGCGCCTGCAGCCCGGCCGCTGCAAACGCCTGTGAGTTGTGCAGCGCGCCGTCGACGATGCGCTGGATTTCGTGCACCTCGGCGTCGAGCCCGCCGATGTCCCCGATGCTGCTGGTGGATCCGGCGCCTCTGTGCAGGCCAGCCGCTGGCGCCACCGCCACGCGCGTCCGGCCGCGCGCCACAGCCGCGCCGTCCTTGCTGCCCAGCTCGCGCCCCCCAACCACCACGCGCTGCACGCGCAGCCGCCGCGCCATGCCGCCGACGCCGACGTCGACGATCTGCCCAGGCCGCACGCACCCGGCGCCGACTAGCGCCTCGGCGGCAACGGCCTCGCTAACGGCGGGCTCGCCGCTGCTGCCGGCGCCGGCCAGCGCAACGTCCACGCGCTCGGCCACGGGCAGTGCGCCGGCGCGCTCAACACGCAGCGCGTCGCCAACACGCGCGCCACAATTGAGCAGCGCGGCCGGCGCCACCTGCACTTCGCCGTCGGCGCCGGAAAACGACGGCCACGCCGTGGCGTATGTGGACAACGCGCCGCGGCTGAGCCGCACAACGTCGCCGGCCGCGACGCCCAGCGTGCGCATCTGCTCCACGCCCATTGCCGCGCGCCTGGCCTGCCGCGCGCGCTGCGGCTCCCTTGTGGGCACTGAGGCAACGAGATCCATGTTGAGTTGAGTTGAGTTGAGTCGAGTTGCGCTGTGCTGTGCTGTGCTGTGCTGTGCTGTGCTGTGCTGTGCTGTGCTGTGCTGTGCTGTGCTGTGCTGTGCTGTGCTGTGCTGTGCTGTGCTGTGCTGTGCTGTGTGCTGTGTGCTGTGTGCTGTGTGCTGCGTTGTGTTCAATGTAAAGCGCGCGTGTGTAGCTCCAGCTGTCGTACGATAAATTACTAGTAAGGCGTGTTGATCTTCTTGATCCCTCCGATCCGATCCGATCCGCTCGGCCACCCGCCGCAGGCCGGCTGGCTGGCTGCCCCTGCGCACGCACAGCCCCAAGTTGTGGGTCGCGCTCTGCGCACGTGCGCTTAGAGTGGCTAAACTAATTATTTATTTATCTATTCTCTGAGCCACAAAATGGGCCCGATCAATTTCCCTGCAGCTCGTGCAGCCGCGCCAGCTGCTCCGCCGACACCAGGTGGTCACGGCTCAGGTCGCCCTGCGGCGTGCCCGGGACAGCACTGTAGCGGTCAAAGTCGTGCACGCCGGCCTCGCGCAGGACGACCTCGTCGAGGCAGAAGTTGCCGCTAAACTCGGCGGCCGGCTGCGTGACGATGCAGTAGGCGGCGTCGGCCATGATCTCGGGCGTGCGCGGCCGCGCCTGCAGCTCTGCGTTGCCGCACTCGGCCAGTCCGTCGGTCGCAATGGTCGTGTAGGGCCACAGCGCGTTGGATGCGATGCCGTTGGCGCGCTGCTCAGCGGCCAGCCCAAAGGCCATCAGCCCCATGGCGAACTTGGACGCCGTGTACGCCATGTTGTGCTCGAACCACCGCGCCTCAAGCTGCGGCTGCGGACACAGTGTCAGAATGTGCGCGTTGGCGCTGCGGCGCAGATGCGGCAGCGCGTACTTGGCGGCTGCGAATGCGCCGCGCGCGTTGGTGGTGCTCATTAGGTCGTACTCAGCCATCGTCAGCTCGGACGTGCGCTTCAGCACCAGCACCGTCGCGTTGTTGACCAGCACGTCGATGCCGCCAAACTCGGCCGCCACCCGCGCCACGCTCGCTGCCACCTGCGCGTCGTTGCCCATGTCGCACGTGAGCGCCAGCCCGCGCCCGCCGGCCACGCTGATCTCGTCGGCCACCGCGCTGGAGTCTGCGCTACGCCCCAGCACTGCCACGCTTGCCCCGTCGCGCGCGCACCGCAGCGCAATTGCACGCCCAATGCCACGTGTGCCGCCAGTGACAAGCACCGATTTCCCGGCCAAAGTGTGTGTCGTTGAGCTCATGCTTGAAAAAAGAAAAAGGTAATTTATTTGTTAGAGAAGAGAAGATAAGAAAGCGAAGAAAGCGAAGAGGAGAGAAAAGAAAAACAGCCAGCCAATGCAGCTTCTCCCCTCATCCACTCGGTCGCATCGGTACCGCTCACAGTTTCGCCTTTGCCTGCGCCTGCGCCTGCGCCGCCTGCGCCTCGCGCAGGGCGTCCAGCTCCTCCAGCTGGCCGTCGTCAAGGAAAAAGTCGGGGCTCAGCTCCTCCAGCGCTGCGCCCGGTGTGTTGTTGTACTTTTCAAAGTCGGTGACGCCGTCCTTGCGCAGCAGCAGCTCGTCAAGGCAGAAGTTGCCCGAGAACTCGCCGGCTGGCCGCGTCAAGATGCTGTGCGCCGCATCGGCCATGATCTCGGGCGTGCGCGACTTGCGTTCGCCAGCATTGGCCCTGTCGGCGATCTTGAGCGCTGCCGTCTCGATCATTGTCAGCGGCCACAGCGCATTGACGGCAATGCCCTGGCTGCGCAGCTCGCCGGCCATGCCCAGCACACACAGGCTCATGTTGTACTTGGCAATGGTGTAGGCCGGGAACGGTGAGAACCACTTGGCGTCCATGGACAGCGGCGGGCTAATATTGAGGATATGTGGGTTGCCCGATTTCTTGAGGTGCTCTAGCGCAAACTTGGACACCATCCAGGTGCCGCGCCCGTTGATGCTGTGCATCAGATCGTAGCGCTTGACGTCCGTGGCCTCGGTGCTGGCCAGGTGAATTGCCGACGCGTTGTTGATGACAATGTCGATCTTGCCAAAGTGGTCGACCGTCTGCTTCAGTGCGCTCCGCACCTGCGCCTCCTCGCGGATGTCGCACTGGATCGGCAGCGCCCTGCCGCCGGCCTGCTCGATTTCCTTGGCCGCCGAGAAGATCGTGCCCGGCAGCTTTGGGTTCGGGTCTGCTGTTTTGGCTGCAATCGCAACCCATGCGCCGTCGCGCGCAGCCCGCAGCGCAATGGCCTTGCCGATTCCTCTTGATGCGCCGGTGATGAACAGAACCTTCCCGTAAAGTGACATTATAGCAAAGACTGTGTGTGCAAAGGTGGGTGGGTAGTTTTGTAGCGGTAACCTGTATTAGCAAAAAAAAATAACTTGAATATTGGAGCGGTTTGAGAGCAAAGACAAAGATACAAATATACCAAAAAAAGCAAGTAGCATCTGTCCGCTTTGCACTACTGCCCAAATACGCTTCTTTTTATATTGCAGCCGCCGCAACTGCAGCTGCTGCAGCAACTGCAGTTGCTGCCTCCACACCACCATGAATGGGCAGTAATGGCTGCTGCCATCCAAAATCTCTTTTCTCTGTGCGCATGTGACATTTGCCTTTTAGTTTTGCACATGAAAGTGGCGACCAAGGCCAGCATGAAAGGCGCTTGCTGCTGGCTGGCTGGCTGGTGCCTTGCCAGCAGAGCCTAAGCAGCATTTGAGTTGCGCAAACCTGTTGTGCCTCGTGCTCCGTGCCATGATCCTGTCCGACTCAATCACCCTGTTGTCCACTTGATCCTAGAAGCACCCTTTGTTTTCTTTGGTGCTTCTCAGAATAAGAAGAAAAAAAGAGCACACGATCGCTTCACCCAATGCCACGCGCCACGTGCCTCGCATTCAGCGTCAATGGCTGATGAATGAGGAGGATGCCTGGGCCTGACTGTGCAAGCTTTGCATACTCCTCCAAAACACACGCGCGCGCACAGCCTTTCTTTCTTTTAAACATTTACCCACTTCATTTTATTTTTATTATTATTTAGGCTACCTTAATTTACTCGCTCGCTCGCACTCGTACCCTAATTCGTACTCTAATTCCCACACAATTCGCTCTTTCAAAACCGTCCAAAATGACCGCCGCCGCAAGCTCTTTCAAGCCCGAGGCGACAAACTCGCTGGTCATCCTATTCGACCACTTTACCGACAGCGCCTGCGACTCGGCTCGCGAAGCCCTGCAAGCACACGGCCCCCTGTGGCACTTTGCGAAGCTAAAGTCCTTTGAGCGCTGCCTCGCCGTCTTCACCCACACTGTAGACGCCCAGTCCGCAATGCGCAGCCTCAACCTGACCACCCTGCCGCCAGACAACAACACCATTCGCCTGTACTATTCCATGCACACGTCGCTTTCACAGACTCAGGGCCACTTTCTCGATGTCCCTGCGCAGGAGAGGCTCTGGCTTATTTCGCCGCCGGGCTCCCCATCCATTAACTGGAGGCAGACGCGAGAGGACCCGCCCAACTCTGTCCACCTCGACTCCCGCATCCACGCCGCCCTGAGGGAGCTCAGCATGGGGCAGTTTATCCTGAACCCCGCCGACATCCCCGACTACGACAGTGCTGAAGAGAGCGATGATCTGGAGCATGCGTCCGCTACATCGGCCCCGTTTAGCTTGGGCGCACCGGCGTTATCCGACAGCACCACTTGGCGCAGTGGGTTTGGCGCTAGCGGAATTGACAGCGACAGCAACAGCAACACTAGGGAAAATGACGATGACAACAATGATGATGCCAATGCTGGGGAAAACACTCAAAACATTGGCTCTGAAAACCCAGACAGCAATATGGGCAGTCTGACTCCTACTATTCTCATTCAGAACTACGACTACGTCGATAATACGCCACGCAGCCACTCCCTCAAAGCAACCACTGCTGCTACTGCCAAGATGCATCCCTCTATTGCACAGCGCCCGCCCACACCTGGCGACATGCCACGGCTGTACAGCCCGACCGCCCGCCCACCCTTATAAGCAAACATAATTGTTACCACTATCATCCTTCTTTAACGCATAGAAGTGTAAATATAATCATTTCAATTTAACAGTTTGCACGACAACATACTAACCCCCTTTAACATACTACTCGTTGTCCTGCTCCTCGTCAATGTCATTCGGCTCCTTGGGTTCCTGGTCCTCGCCCCACTGGATGGCATTGTCCGCATGCGAGAGAATGTACGCCACTGAGTCCTCGTCCCGGATGTTGAGGGGCAGAAAGCTGACCATGCTAAACTCATCAATGAGGTTTGCGATCGCCTGGTTCAGTTCCCTGAATTTGTTGCTGGTCGATTTGTTGGCGTCATTCGCAAGCAGCAACGGGTCGGGATCAAAGTACTGGTCCATGTTCTCCTTGACCTCCTCCGACAGCAGATCCATCTTTGTCATCACATTGATGTGCGGGATCTCAAGCATGCTCATCGCTGACGTGGCGCTCATCACTCCTGCAAAGTACTTGGACGTGTCCTCGATAAACTGGCTCTCCAGGCAGTATACACCTACCACCTGAAAGTTCCACCGCTGCAGCAGCTGCGTCATCTGCCGCATGATCGGGATGTGCGTGTACAGCTCAATCTGGCCGGGGCAGTCTAGAATCAGGTAGTCATCCTCATAGTCACCCAGCTGTTCCTCAAGCCAGTCGAGGTTCTCCATCAAAAACTCAAAGCAGTAGATCAGCCCGCCGTTCGGCCCGTAGCCCAACTCCTCCATGACGTCTTCTAATGTGATGAGATCGCGAATATCGACCGACGGTGGGTACTCGAACCGCTCTGCCGCCGGATCAAGGTTAACTAGGTGGACCCTCCGCTTGGCCGCCTCGCAGTGTTGCATTATCGTCTGGCAATACGTAGACTATTATAAAAGAAAAATTAAAATGGGGGCATTAGTCAATGGAGCTGTTGCCACTGCATTCAGCGTTTCTAGCCGCGAAGCAAACAAAGTAACTAACTTACCTTACCGCTCCCCGCGGGGCCCATGACAAGTTGGCAATAGCGTCCCCTACAATGTGCGCATGAGTAAAACAAAATAATATTTTTTGAATTGAATTGCATTGTATTTAAAGCAGTGCAATACAATATAGTTGGTTTTGCATTTCTGTTAAAATTTATCCAGTTGTGTGCGCGTATTCCATCGTCTGCCTCGCTAAATTTTGAGCAAAGCGCTTACATTTTATAAATAAAATTTGTTGTGAATTAATAGTTTTTTTGTTAGTGGAAGTATAAAAAAAGAGAGCAGACACACAATGGTGTTTTCTCCAACATCACTCACCTGCAATTTTCAAAAAATAACAAAAAAGTCGAATCAAACTGAAAAAAGAAAAATTAATCAACACCAGATCAAGTTTGGCCCAGAAATAAATAATGTCGTCATCGCTTACTTTCGCTGCAATTTAATTAAAACAAACATTTGATGAAATAGTTGTTTTTACAGGTATAAAAGCTGGACGAAAGGTGCGCCCATTTTTAATTCCTATTTTTAATTCCCGACAACATTTAAAGTTTCTTGTTTTTTGCTTGTCCTCTCTTTATTAATTCCGACATGAATCGTCGTGCCAAGGGCTGCAAAACCAACACAGGACCCCCCCCCCAACTTCCATTACTGCACCTACTGCTGGCGTCAGGGGCTATTAGCATCATACTGACAAGGATGGTACTGTCTACATCAGCTCTATTTAGCAAAAGGAGTAGAGTGTGTTGGGTCTGAATATGCTATTTATCTATCCATCTCGCAGTAACCTGACAACTACAGTCTGTATGACCAGCGCCATGGATGACATCGGTAAAAGGCAGTTAGCTTTAAATGTTTCCAAGTTTTAATTGGACATTAACAGTCGCAAAAATCGCCAGCTCAAAGAAACCAACCTTGAGAAACGTTTGAAGGATTGTCATGCGTGGGTCGCCGAGGAGGGCAACGGAAGACTTGTCGAGTTTTCCAGCATCGAGGAGCTGAATAACTACCAGAGCAAAAGTGACATTCCGCCGGCAATAGTCAGACATCAGGAGGCGAAGCTTGCGACGGTCAATGCGCAGGCCCTTAATTTTGAAGATTTCGGAAAGTATCTCAGAATTCGAGCCGAGGTAGCTTCAGCACTAACTGTTTTATAGAGATTTGCACACAAACTGCCCTGATGCCAATAGTCATATGTATCCTTTATTCTTCAAGTTCAGGTATGACGCCAGTGTCAACCAGGAGATTATGACGACAGCATGACGAGAGGTCATCGCACGCATCTTTCAGCAAGGATGCTGTGGTTGTAATCAGTGACTAGACGATTCCCATGGCAAAAAACCCCTTAGAAAAGCCAAGAAGGCTGAGCTGCGCCAAATTTTCAAGAAGCATGGGTTCCAAGTGCTGCTTACCGACAAGTTCTTTGCATCGACTCAGTGCCCGGGATGTCATTCAAAACTCGAGCTATCTCATATGGAGCATACTGCCCGCAACAACGCCGGCGGTAAAGAAATAATAATTGCGCACCATAGGCCTCTGCAGTGTGCCAACGATCAGTGCCAGCACAATATACACCCCATGCGCTTTGAAGTTAACGCGGACAGTACAACAGAGGCGACCCACCAGGCGGACGATGGCTTTGCCACTTGTCTTTACATGCACATGCTCTACTTGGGGCTTTGTCTTGGCTTCCATGTGCAGTCCAGATTCAAGTGCACAGCCAACAAAGGCGAGTGAAAGGCATGCTGGGCTGAAAAGTTCAATTGTAATGCCGCTAACGCTATCGCGAAGTTTTATTTACATTTTTTAGCCTTGAAAATTTTTTTAGTTGTCCCCCAAAATTTTTTTAAAAAAAGTGACCCTAATTTTTGGCAACCTTTTCATTTTCTCATTTGTTTACTTTACTTTTTTTGCTCTGAATTATATATTCTTTTGTTTTGTTAATCGAATCCTGTTCACCTTATTTTTAATTAAATGGAACACCGTGTTTTCGAAGCTCTGCAGGGCAGTCTGTCGCCAGAAGCCAACACACGAATGGGCAGTGAGCTCAATCTCAAACAACTGGAGCTCGATTCCACCTTCTCCTCGGCATTGTCGAATGTTGCGCTAACTGAAGAGGCGGGACTGCCAGTCAGACAGGCAGCAATTGTCCAGCTGCGTGGGTATATTGGACGCCATTGGAGCATTGCATCTGCCAAGTACGAGCCAGGCCCAATCCCTGACCAGGAGACAAAGAGCCAGGTGCGCGAAAGGGTATTTTCACTGCTGAGCAGCGGCGACGGCAAGCTGCGCGCGGCGGCGGCGGCGGTTGTTGCCGGAATGGCGCGGTACGACTGGCCCGATGAGTGGCCCCAGCTGTTTTCGCAGTTGGTCGACATGCTGCGCAGCGGCTCGCGCGACCAGACTCACTCAGCCATGTACGTCTTCAGCGAATGGGTCAACACTGAAATGTCCGAGCAGCACATGGATCAGATTGGCACGCTTTTGCCTGAGCTGAGGCGGATCTTTGTCAGCAGTGGCAGCTACAGCACGGCGACCCGCGCGATGGCCGTCCGCGTGTTCAGCGACTGTATTGAGATAATCTCCAACATGTCAGCCGGTCACAAAGACTTTGTCAACACACACGCGCCACCAATTCTGAAGGAATGGCTGGAGCCGATTCTCGAGATGTTTAAGCAGACATTCATCAATAAGGGCACTGAGTCCAACATACCGCTCAAGGCTGAGTGTGTCAAGGCGCTTGTCAGGGCTGCGCACGGGCTTCCAAAGCACATGGCCCCGTACAATGCAGTCGTTCTTGAGACTCTGTGGATGCAGCTGCGCAGCCTGCAGGAGCCATTTTTGCATGCGTTTGTCTACGAGGACAGCGACCAGAACGAATCTGCGACCAATATGCTTGTTTTCTGCGAAGAGGACGGGGGTGCATACTCAATCGACAGCTATCTGCTGGGCATTTTTGAGTGGATGGCTAAGGCCGCCGAGATGCGCGCCATGCGCAAGTTCTTTGTCACAAAGTCTACCGATTCGGGCACAGCCGTGCCAACTGCATTCTTCAACCAGCTTGTCAGCAGCCTGATGAGCTACGCCCAAATCACTTCTGAGATGCTCGCAGACTGGGCGGACGATATGGATTTGTTCGTCGCTGACGAGGACGAGGAGGGATACCGCTTCAATGTGCGCGTGTCGATCCAGGAGCTCTTTAAAACGCTGGACATGTCGTTCCCGGCACCTCTGACAGCGGCGCTTGGCTGGGCAGCGCAGGAGCGCAGCAAGACTGCTAGGCAGTGGCGGCTCGAGCAGAACAGCAACTGGTGGCTAGTCAGCGAAGCCGTTTTGTGGGCAATTGGCACCAATGCTGACAGCATCGTCGAGCAGCAGAAGGAGAACAGGGGTACAGGCATCGAACTTGGCTCACTTTTTGAGACTGACGTTTGGCCGCTGGCCCAGAGCACGCAGTTTCCCTACGGCCAGGGCCGTGCATTTATCTTTGCCTCAAATTTTGCAAAGATGCTCCCACCCAGCATCGCTGAAGCGTTTGTGGACGCGAGCGCCAAGGCTGTGGCTGACACGCAACTGCACCCAGCAGTGCGCCTGAGTGCAGTGCGTGCCATTGGAAACTTCAGCCGCCATCTTCCCGCAGACACTGTCAAGCCACAGCAGGCCCCCTTCATACTTGGGCTGGCAAGCATCATCCCGCAGCTGACGGAGGACTCAGCACACATTGCATTGGACGCCCTACACGCCACCCTGCGCGTGGACCACGACATTACAGCGTCGCTGGAACCTGTGATTAGTGAGATTGCAATGGGCGTCTGGCAGAAATATCCAGGCGACGTCTTGTTGACGAGCATCGTCATTGACATTGTCGAGGACATGGCGGGCAACGCACAGGCGTGCGAAGCATTTGCACAGCGCGCTCTGCCCATCATCGGCAGCGCCATGGCACAGAGCACAGACAGCACTGTGGTTGCGTCAGGAATTGATTTGCTCACAGGTCTTATCAAGGGCGGGCCGTCGCCCTTGCCGCAGGGCTATACGGAAAGCGTGTTCCCCGCCCTGATGCAGGTCCTGTCGGTCTCTGCTGACAGCGAGGTTCTGCAGAGCGGCCAGTCCTGTCTAAAGTACTTTGTGCAGAAGGACGCTCAGCGGATTGCCCAATGGCACGATGCCAGCGACGTCAGCGGGCTAGAGCTTGTCATCCGCTTTATTGCTGTGCTGCTGGATCCCGCTGCATCAGAGTCTGCGGCGCTATTCGTCGGTGATCTAGCCACAAAGGTCGTACTCAAATGCAGTGCCTTCCTTGCTGGCGATGTTTTGGCGGAATTGGTTCGTGTGGCTACAGGGCGCCTGGCCACAGCGCGCACGTCGTCATTTTCGTCATCGCTGCTGCCGCTCTATGCCCACCTAGTGTCGCGCCATCCCGCCGAGGTCACTGATCTGCTCGGCAGCATGTCTTTTGACAGCCGCTCTGGACTGCTGGTGGTGCTGGACGCGTGGTTCCGTAACTTCTTTGACATTCAGGGCTACTACAATCGCAAGGTTTCGGCCGTCGCGCTGACCCGCTTGTTTGCGCTGGCCGATCCGCGGATTGGTGCTCTGGTTGTTCAGGGCGATTTGATTCCCAACGCCGCCAACACAGGCAGGATCGTGACTCGTTCTGTTTCGCGGAAAACCCCTGACAAGTATACACAGATCCCTGCGCCGGCAAAGATCATCAAGCTGTTGCTGGGCGAAATAGAAATGGATGTTGAGAGCATGTTTGCGCGCAACGACGGCGCCGGTCTTAGTTCGATGATCGACGAGGCCGATATCGATCGCGAAGATGCAGAGGGAGACGGCTGGGAGGACGATTCCGACTATGACTCGCACGGTGAGGATGGATACGGTGACAAGTACGACTACTTGTCCGACTTTATTGATGGCGGCATTGATCTCGACGAAGGTGATGGCGACGACGATGATAACGATGCGGATGTCTTGGCGGACCCCATTTACAACCAGGATCTCAATGAGGCCCTAGGCGCATTCCTGAAACAAGTGGTCCAGCTCGACCAGGCCAACTTTATGGCAACAATAGAACCCGCTCTGACCCCCAAAGAGAGGGCTCTTCTCAGCAAGCTCGCGCCTCCCGCCAACTAATCGTGGATGTTCATCTCATGTTATTACAGTGCACCAGGTTTTATATAACTAAATATTTTTTACACAATAAAATTAGATACCATTTGGTTTTCACTTGAGATCTAACCGCTTGGGCGGCGGTACCGACAGCGCAGCCTGGACGTTGGCAGTCAGACGCCTGCGTTCCACAAACAACTCGCTTGTCTGCATGGCTGTGCCCTCCACCCATGCCTCGAGCTCGGGCACTGATGCAAGCCCTACATGGCTGTCAGCCTCTGAGCGCGGCAGGATATCTGCTGGCTCGGTAAAAACAGGGTCCGCTCTTGCAATAGGCACGTTCAGCATTGCCGTGCTCTGGGCATTATCGCGCATTTGCTGACATATCTGCGACATGGCCACAAGCTGCGCAGCGAGTAGCGATGGTGGTCCTTGTCCAACCATTTCCAGCGATTTAAAAAACGTGTTGCCTGTTTGTTCCAGGCGCTCGAGGTTTTGCAGCAGATAGTTGATACTTTGTTGCTGTGTCTCGACCACCATCACAGAGCTGTTGTTGTGCAGTTGCTGTTGCTGGTGTTGATTCTGCTGCTGAAGCTGTTGTTGTAGCAGCTGCTGGTGGTGGTGCTGAAGCTGTTGTTGCTGCTGTTGCTGAAGCTGTTGTTGCTGCTGTTGCTGAAGCTGTTGTTGTTGTTGTTGCTGTTGCTGTTGTTGCTGCTGTAAGAATTGCTGCTGCTGCCGTTGCTGTTGTAAGAATTGCTGTTGCTGCTGGAATTGCTGGTGATTCTGAGGCGGTAGTCCGTTCATTTTTAAAATTAAACCTGAAAAAGGGTGGTTCTATACAAAAAGTAGACAGACAAAGAATGTTTATGTTGAAAGAGTAGTGCGACGATCGATGAAAACGCGTGAGGCACCCACAACAAAAAATACGTTTTGATAATGTACGTGTAAACCAATCTCCGAGATTAGTGGGGGTTTGTTACAGTGTATTTAAACTAAAAGAAAAGAATGAAGCTACAAGTATCCTGCAAACCGACATCCTTCCCACAGATAAAGTATTTAGAAAACTAGTGGCAGTAGGCCATCATGTTTGAGGATACTAATCAGTTCGCTGCTTCTTTTGAAGAGAAGAAGTAGGGGAAGATGGATTCTTGCGCACACGCTTAGGCTTGGGCTTGGGCTTGAGCATTACTTTAGAGTCAGGTTCAACCGACTCTGACAATGCCTTTTTGCGTGAAAAATGGATTTTGAAAATCCCCCGCTTAAAAATCTGGACTTTCGCTATAAATGTCTGGAAATTCCAAAAATACATTTTCAATAGTGTAACCCATGGGCCGCACAGAAGCGAAAAGTGATAAAAATGTAAAATATTCTATTTTCATAGCAATAAATAAAGGCAGTGGGTCGAGTACCCACGCTTTCAGTCATCCCAGTCGGACGCTGAATCGTCAGCAGAGTTAGAGCCAGTAGCCCGGCTGCCGGATTCCTCGTCAGAATATTCCACACGGCTCAGCATTGCACTGATTGCATCCTTGCTGTTGTCAACCGGCTGCTCTGCCTCAACAGCAAACGTCGACCTGCGAATGGCTTCGGGCGGCGCTTGAGAGAGGGGCTGCATGCCTGGCGGGCACAATCCAATTAAAACCGGAGTTGCCTTTGTCCCCTTCACCCACGCGACTGGGTTGACAGATGACCTCTCGCTGTCCCACGTGTCAGGGAAAAGGTCGTCCTGAAAGTACTCTGGCCGCTTCCTAGGAACACGGTACCCGACCGACTCAATTGTCTGCGAGCTCAGACGATACACGCGGCCAATCTCGCACTGCGATATATTGGCGTATCTTTTAGGAACCATCGCCAGACCCAGACTCGGCTGCGCAGACTCAAGCTTCGGCAGCTCGACTAACTTGTCGGCCACCAGCTCAAATGCGTGCGTGAGCCGGCTGCCGCGGTCGTCCAGATATATAATGCCGCAGTCTGCGTCCACAACTGGCACCAGGAGACCAGGTCCGACATCGATGGTTGTCTTTATTATCGGCTTTGCCAAGTATTCCGTTTCATAGATGGCAATTTGCCGCTGGCTGCCGGATCCAAACCCAGTCAGGCAAATACGACTGTTCCCAACCCAGGCAATGCGGCAGGGGCGTATGCTGTCCATCGACGGGCCGCTGCTAAGCAAATCCTGGGTGCGCGGGTTGTATATGCGCAGCTGGCGGCTCTTTCGTGTTGTCAAAGCAATGAGCTCGCCGTCCGGAGACCACGCAAACGAGTGGATGCCGTCGGCAGTCTTTCCAATAATGAAGTGGAGCATCAGCCCATGGTACACATAAATGGCCTGCTCGTTGGCCTCAGACACAAGAACTGCAACAACACCCTTGGCCCATGGGTGGAAGCGAATCTGGTGAATCCTGTCAGCCGTAACGCATATGTACTCCTCGAGCTCAAACGATGTATCCTCGTCCATCATCGACTCTGGAATGCGCCACATCTGCAGCTTGCAGTCTGACCCTGCCGTCGCGACAATGTTAGGATCAAATGGATCAAACTCGATGCTGACGACATTGGAGCCGTGTACAATCGTGGGCAGCTTTGCAGACACTCTTCCCGGCGCGTCGCGGCGGATGATCCCGATCTGGCCACCTGCACCCTCGCAGGCGACGGCAATAAACTTGGAGCTAACCTTGAGCGGTTCGTTTTCCTGAGAAAAGCGCAGATTGACGTTCTGGATGCTGGAAAAGTGCTCGCTGGGGCGGTAAAAATATCCCTCAAGATACTTGAAGCGTGCATGGTTGTGCTGGACAGGCACCCACTGTTTCTTTGGCACAGACGGCCTCACCGCTTGCTCTGCCGCTGTTGGTGCTGCTACACTGACAGGGGCTGGTGGGCCTACCGACTTGGGCGCTGTCACCGGTGTTGGTGTGGGTGTAGCAACTGGCAATGTTGCGGGTGTTAAACTCGGCGTTGCTGTCGCCAGTTGCTGTTTGTCTTTAATCACTGGCCCAACCACCGATGGTGCGGGCACGGGCGAAGGCACGGGCGAAGGCACAGGTGTCAAACTCGGCGTTGTTGTCGCCAGTTGCTGTTTGTCTTTAATCACTGGCCCAACCACCGATGGTGCGGGCACGGGCGAAGGCATAGGCGAAGGCACAGGTGTCGCGGGTGTCACTGGCGCTACTGGCTTCGCATCTATTACATATGGCTGCAAACTAGGAGCTGTGGGGTTGGCAGGAATCACTTCGCTGAGGGCTTCGCTCTGATGCTGATTGGCAGCACCGTACGACCTGCGAAGGCTAGCAAGGCAGTCAGCCGTTTTGGCTGGATCCAACGTCATTTTTGGCATGCGCATCGGTTCGTTGGCCATCCACTGGTCAAACGTCTGGGCCGGCAGAGGAGCCCTGGTGTCAGGGTAAATATCGCAGTGGAAGTCTAGGTAAGACCTACGAGGTGCCAGATGGGATATTGGAACTACTGCTGAGCCAGTCCCGGCGCCAATGTTTTTGACCACCAAGTGTACTCTAGAAATCTCGCCGCTCATCACGCGTAGCGCACGCTTTGGCAGCAGAGCACATCCACTAATCTGAGACTGCAGCATTGTGGATCCCAGCTCGACCAGGGGCTTTGCTGAAGAGGGATCAGCGTCCACCCAGCGGACCGAATTGTCGCCCTTTTCAACAAGGTAGGCGAGCTGGGTGTCCTCATCGTAAAGCGGAATGAGAGGCTTGGTAGAGGGCTGCAGCTGCAATGAAGCCAGAGGCTTTGCTAGATTACGCTGATCCCAAAGCGACACCGATCTCTCGCGTATTTTTGTAAGGCCGGTGGTCATCAAATAGGGCTTTTCGCCAAGCCATATCACGCGAGTGGGGCGCCCGGCGGCATATACGGCCGGGATCTTGGCAATGGCCAACGCATTTTGGTGCCTGGGGTCGTAGATCAGAAACTCGCCGTCATGCGTGCTTGCTGAAATGAGCTGGCCGTCTCCTCTAACTGCAATCGAGTCGACAATGCCGACGACAGGGGTCTCCCAAAACGCCGCCTTGAAGCTTGAGTTGACATTCCACAGCTTGACCTCGCTGCTTTTGCTGCCTCTGTTGCTGCTAGTGGTCGCCAAAACACTGGCCACAGTTGGGTGAAACTGAATGCTGTCGCAGGCTGACGCGTGGGCCTTCAGCGTGAGCTCTGTACTACAACTCCTCCAAACAGTGACCGTGCCTTGGTCGTCGCTAGCAGCCAGCAAGCTTGTATCGTACAGCGCCGTGCTCCAGTCGAGTATGCGTCCTGCAGAATTCCCCAGAGACCCTGCTTGTGACCCGACTTTTCCCGGTTGATCGAGCGCTAGTGCCTGCAAAGAGTGCCCATTTGCTGTTTTGACGTAAATGTGTGTATCGTCAGCTGCCAGTCCATTGCTGGCAATTGACGTGACGGTGTCAATGGCCAACTCGCTGTACCATGCCTCGCGACCAGCCACAACCGCAACCGCATTGCGGTACTTGTTGAATCCGCCGAAACGCATGCGAGGGTAATTGCTTCAAATTGCGGTGTCAAAAGATAATGAACTGTCTGTGTGAAACAACCTTTGTCGAGTGCTGGCGAATTGGTGGTGACGCCGTTAGCAGAATTCAACCAAAATTAACAGAGATGCGCGAGCGCGTAGATGTGAAAGAAGAAAAGTGGAAAGTGAGCTCATAAAGCAGTGGTGCGGGTGCAGAAATCAAAAATAACTTGCAACGCCGGCCAATCAAGTTGATCATGCTTTTGCCAATTGCGAAATGCAGCTCACGATCACAACAGTCGCAGTTTTGTTTTTGTGGGATTGAATGAGACAGAAAATGGCCCAATATCTCCCGCTCTTCGATCAATACAACGCATTGTTGGCTGTCATCTAAAGACCGCGGAAGGTGCTATATGGCACATATGCCTAACTTTTCCAGTGCGCCCTTAATGACACAGAAGCATCGATTAAAAAGATATGCCAGCCCCCGGTTGTGGTTGCGGTTGCACAATGCCCGCGAGGTTTATGCGAGTAAGCCGCAGAAAAGAAAAATCAACATTTTGTCGATCGGTTTCAAATCAAGTCAACAAATTCTGCTCTCAACTCAAAAAAGAAAACAAATATTTTGCAAACCGCAAATCAAACGCCCTGTGTTTTTATATCCATCACGCTCTGTGGCTCTGGTCGATTGCTGCAATAGCACAATAAATTAAAAAATGTTATGACGCAAAAAAGCTGGCTGTGATATATCGACGCAAAAGACAGGCAAAGCGCCGCATTTCATTTGCATCCCTGTGGGCTGCTCCAAGCATCAAAATGGATATTCAACAACAATGCTGCCTTGGGAACAAGTGAAAAATGATATTCCCTTTGCCACATCCGAAACCAATTGCGCAACAGATTTTGCCCTACTGCGCTTGCATGTTGCTCTGCGCAATTTGCAATACAAAGTGTGCGCCCACTTGTTGAGTTTTGCTTGCTTTTCTGTCCACTTAAAATGCCTCCGATAGGATGGCGACCCCTTTTGTTTTGTCTGTTGCTGCCAAAAGTCTCTTTCTTTTTGCTGTTGTCAATACTATTCTATTTTTGCAATTGCATCTCATTCCCAACATATTATTTTCTATTTTCCCACCTATATACTGGCTTTAGCCCTCCGCGATACTGTAGCCACCGTCGCCACAACCGCTACTGCCACTGTTTTTATTTATAAAAATATACCACAAACCCACAGACACACCTAGTTTATATTTTGCCTTGGCAAGAATAACAATAAAGAGATACGCCCTTGCATACTGCACATCCCAGCCCGATAAAGCTCCATTTTAGTGCCCGGCCAGCTTATCCACCTCAGCAGCGCGGCTAAACCAAACCATCTGCTGCCATCAAACGCGCAGTGCAAATAAGAGCAAACGGTCCACCGCCGGCATTTTAGAAAGCATGGCCAAATCAAAGGTCCTCGTGAGGACCGCATCAAAATCAAACGATAATCGCGACGACAGCGGTCTCGAGCCAACCGTCCGCCCACACACTGCTGGCAGGGAGCGGGGGATTTTCCGTCGACTGCGCCTCGGCCGCATGCTCTTTGGTCTGGGATCGGGCCATGGCGCAGTTCCAGAAATAGCCGCAGGCGCCAGCATAGGACCTGGGCCAGAATACTCCACAATCTCTCATAGCGGGGTGGGTTCTGGTGCTGGAACACACGTCAGAGATTCCGAGCCCATGCACAACCTGTTCCGCACGAGCTCCGCCCAGCCTCAGTCAAACAAGGTCGACTTGTTACTCAGCGTGCTTGCAGTGCAGCCGCCTGACGATACATCTTTGCACAGTCTGCGAGGCGAGCTCGGCGCCACCGACGAGTTGCAAGCTGTGTCTGGCATGCAGCCCCAGCATATTGTCACTGATGTTGCCCACCAATTCGACGCACGGAAAAGTCACCATAGCTTTCTGCCTCGGAGATCGTCAGCGCCTGATGTCGCAGAAATTGTGCGCCGCTTGAGTCTGTGCACGGTCACCAGTGAGTGCAAAACAGACGATGACGGCGCTAGTCAGTCCTCCGATACCAGCACACCTCCCAGCTACTTGTACGCAAGCTACACATCAGGACAGCCAGGGCCCAGCGATGACGGTAGTGCTTCTACAAAGGCCAGTACCACGCAGCGATGCGAAGTCGCTGCAGACATGAAGGCGCAGCGCGCCCACAGCAATTATAGCCACCATGGCAACAGCAGCAGTGACAGAAACGCTGCAGCTGGCACTGCAACGCATCATTCTTTAGACATTGGTCACAGCCCAACCTTTGGTTCTGGCTCGCGCGATGAGGGCGACAACACTACTTTCCCGCCCTTACCATTGGCATTGCCCTTGCCCTGCACTCGTTCTTCTAGCAGCGAGCCAAGTCCGCGCGATGGCATCGCAAACGATACGCACTCCTGCGATACCTCGCAGAGCAAACATTCGACTCATAGAGCCAAGCTTGCAGTAACGACGACAATGCCGACCGCAGCGGCAGGGGCAAAGGCAGAAATGGAGGAAGCGGCGCTGGTGGGAAGTGCTGCGGAGTCTGGATCGGGCGAGGCACTATCGCGTGGGATACTTCGGGCCTGCCGAGTACCACCGCCAATCTTCCGCACAAGGCCACACCCGAGATAATTCAGCTATGGAGGCAGCAGCGCCAGTCAATGCCCGACTCGCCTATATCGCCGTCTGGTAACAGCCCAAATAGGAGAGGTGCTTCATTTAATGCCCGCGGGGCGCCGACATTCCAGCTGCCATCAACCCTAAACTCATGCTGATGGGCTCGGTGAAGCAGCGCGGAGACAAGAAAAGCATCCTTCTTGCCACCGAAGCCAATTCTGGGAAGTCGCTGCTAGCGCCGTCGTCGTCATCAGTGCTGTTACATGCATCTTCGCAGGCCTCTCTCGTTCATTCAGCTTCAGTAGTGACCTCGCCCGGAGCTTTATTGGGGCTATCGCCCCCAATGGTACTTTTGCCAATTGAAGAGCCGGAAGAAGTCGTTGCACAAAACCAGATTCAGGAAGACGCAACCTCTCAAATGCTCGTTCCCGCGTGTGGGAAATGTCTCGAGCCCGATGACCAGGTGGCGGATGGACAAAGTGGCTGGACTCGCAAGCCATCCGTGCATCGCCGCCCCAAATCGCTCTATGAGCGGCCTTATCTTAAGATGCTTTTGGTGAGCGAGGACCATGACGATGAGTTTCTTTCTTCGCGCGCATCGGCCTCAATTTCGTCTGCCAAGGCATTCCTGAAAACTATTGCTTCCGGTTCGGGCCCTGGCTCGGCCTCTGCGTTACCGCGCGCTCATACGAACCCAACAATCTTTCGATTTCCACGTCAGGCTCTCGCGATAGCCTGCGGCAGCGCTCCTTTGGCGGTGTTGTATTGTCGCGTCTACCATCATCGGCGCCAGAGGGCGGTGGGAGCACTGGATTTATCTTTGGGCAGCAGTTTAGCAGGGATGGAGAAAGAAGCGTGCCGTCGGACCAAGAGAGTGAGGCAGCTTACAGCTACCAAAGGAGTACCGACTTTCTGGATAAGAGTGACATGTTGGCCGCGTCCCATGGAAACCGGCTGTTGCGAGCGCGCTCCAAACTGGCTGGAGTTGGCATCCGGCGCGCATCGACATATGTGTGGAGTAGGTCGAGCGTATTTATGCGGACCCTGTCTGTTTCTGATGATATTCCTAGCAGCCTGTCACAAACTCAGCCGCAGCACAGACACAGCTGCAGGAACAGGCACAACCACAGCCCCAGCAGCAACTGCCCGACCGTGCTGGCGAGGCTGATGCTGTCTTTGGCTCGAAAAAGATAGCAGAAAACACAGAGCCCCAGGGCGGCGGACTAGCGACCAGCGACACCACAACTCGGATGGATGCGCCGCCCACCGACACCCGCCGCGTTTCGGCAGTGCCGCCGTCGTATAAGAAGTCGCCCGCCGCGATGCGTTGCATGCGGCGCGCGAGCTGGTCATGACGGAGAAAAACTTTGTGGATAACCTGTTTGTCATCAAAAAGGTACCTACTCCATCTAGATAGCTTGTCAATTTGTGAACTTGTCCGCATGCTGCCAACTTTACACTAACTCTTCTCATTGCTATATATGGTGATACTCTGTTGATTTTTTGCTTAATTCTGTGTTCTTTGTGGACGAAAACATATTGTAGGTCTGGATGGAGCCAGTGTTCTCGTCTGCGAACTCTCCAAAGCCCATCATCCCTTATCAGACGGCGCGCGTCATCTTCTTTGGAATTGCGGCGCTGCACTCGCACGCAAGCCAGTTTTACCGCGAGATGGACTTTGTACTTGGCAGCTTCGAGCGCAACCAGAGCTTCGGCGAGGGCAGTGCCGACGACGGCATGCGAATTGGCACGCTATTCCGAACCAACGACCGCCACTGGAATGAATTTATTTCCTACGTTCGGAACTACGGAACGGCAGTCAACTGTCTCAAACAGCTCCAGGATTACAAGCCGTACCAGAAGTATCATGAGGAGTGTATGATTCAAAAGCGCACTAACAGGCAGTCACTAAAGGACCTACTGATGCTGCCCATTCAGCGTATCACCAGGTACACGCTCCTGCTAAAAAACATTCTCAAGCACACCCCGGCCGTACACAGCGACCACATCGAGCTCTGCCGCGCAGTTAAAAACGTCACGCATCTTGCATCTATTGTCAACGAGTGTCGCCGCAAACAGGAGGAGATGCACCGTTTGATCGAGATCTTTCGAACTATTGAGCGGTGTCCGCCGCTGCCACACTCTGACTCGCGAACCTACATTTCAGAGTTTGTCGTACGCGAGCTGATTTCGCGCCAGCCCACGCGCCTGCTGCTGTTTACCGACATGGTCATTGTTACGCAGGCACCTCTGCAGACAAAGGTGGACTCTGAAGGCCAAGTCGACGCCATTGTCGAGTGGTCGTATCATGGCATTGCCCAGCTTGACCAAGTCGAAGTGCAGAATGCTGATGAGAGCATAAACACGCTGGTCACCATTTTGTCTTTGAACCGCAATGCGACGTCCATCAATACCGCTGGCGCTGCAGCCAGTTCTGGGTCCTCTCGCCGGTCGTTACCGCCTGGGCCCGAGCCACCACTGGCCCCAAGCAGCGCGTCTGGATCGCGTGTCTTTGTAACAACCAGTTCCCAAAACAGCATTTCGGACCTAGGTGAGACCGCCGAACTGCGTAACCGAGCCAGCGCTGGCAGCCAGGGGCACGGCTATGGAAACAGCCTCAGCACGCATAGCAACTCGGCTCTTTCTGACATGGCGCCCGCAGACGCAGCCAACACCAACGCTGGCAACCGAAAGAAGCGATCGCGCGGCCGCAAGGGGCTTTTACGGGCGAATTCGCGTGATAGCATTCCCGAACACATTGTTGCGCTCTCGCACTCGACATTTCCAAGTCCAGTGTCGTCTCCCATGCAACTCAACTTATCGGCATCGCGGCTAAACCATCCGGCAAATAGCGGCATGAACGATATGGCCGCCGATAAGGACAGCGTCACTGCGCACCTTCCACAACAGCACCAGCAACGGCCCAAGACGTCATCTGGGTATTCAGGGACTCCTTCCTCGATGAGTTTGCATCATACCGGCCTGCCTCACAGCAGCAACAATACAATGACCAACTACAGCATTTCGCATTTTGCCGACGTGGTCCCGTCGCTGCAGACCCACCATTCGTCCGACACTCTGCCCTTTGGTGGGACTGGCTCGGTGCCGCCCATTGTTTTTGGCCGCACTGACATTCCCCTTCCCGATTCAGTCCACCTCACGCTTGTCATGCAGCACCCATCATCTGCCGCGCGCAAGCAGTTTGTCCGAGCGCTTAAAGATGCGACAGCAAAGTATGCCCGTGACATTGCCGATAGTAACGAGGGGACAGCTGCCTCCAATGACGCGCCGCCGCCCGACGCCAACAATAATGCGATTAACCTGCACCCGCTCTGACAGTCCTCAAAAGTAGCAACTGTTTTTTCACGTTGAATACATTTATCCTGTTATTCTTTGGATTATCTCTACATGGCATTTTAGATGTAGTGGCTGCGCTCCAATACCTTCAACTGCAATTGAGCCCAGACCGCGTTTTGATTTGTACTTGATTGGTTGATCGCTGTTTTACGCGTGTTGCGGGCTTCGCGCTTTTTTTTGCGCCTTTGGGATGCGTTGACAGTTCTCGCCGGCTTTTGACATTTCTTTCTCTTTCTCTTTTTTGATTGTTTTTATTATTGCTTTCACCTCTGTTTTCTACTGCTAAAGAACCAGTAACCGCCAACTTATACTTCACGATTACGCGCACGTTCTCACTGCACACTTTCTATACTCTTCGCATTTTCTACACATTTTCTCTCTCTCTCTCGCTCTCTCTCTCTCTCTATCTTGTATCTTGGTTTGCCTTGACACTTTTGGCTGTGGTCGATACGCTGATACTATTGCCATACTTTTGTTGAGTTATGGACGCTCAGGAAGCATCAAATTCTGCGGATCTTCCGCCCTCCGAGCCCGCGATTGCGAACGCGCCCAGCCGGGACCCGCCTAGCGAAGCATCCGAGTCTATGCCGCCCAGTGGGTACAGCACACCAGTCTCGAATGAACCGGTTAAACCTCTCGATCCAATGCAGGCCAAGCGTTTTGCCTATCTTCTTGGCCAGACCGACGTGTTTGCGCATTTTATACAGGACTTTATCAAGGACAGCAACCTCAAGGCAGAAATTAAAAGGCAGCTCGACAGCAAGGCCGTCAAAGAGAATGAGAACGGAGCGTCGCGGCGCCATCGCAAGACTGAAAAGGAGGAAGATGCCGAGCTGATGCGCGAAGAGTCGGCAGAGCTTCCCAACATGCAGATTTCGTTTACCGAGTCACCAAGCTATGTAACTGGCGGGAGCATGCGCGACTACCAGCTGCGCGGCCTCAACTGGATGATATCTTTGTTTGACAATGGAATCAATGGCATTCTCGCCGACGAGATGGGCCTGGGCAAGACACTTCAGGTGATCTCGTTTATTGGTTATCTCAAGCACTACCGCAACATTCGTGGCCCCCACCTGGTTGTCGTGCCAAAGTCGACCCTGCACAACTGGAAGGCAGAATTTAACCGCTGGGTGCCTGATCTCAACGTTTTTTTGCTGCATGGCGACAAACACGAGCGGGCGAAGATATTCGAGGCGAACATGCGCTCCGACGGGTTCGACTGCTGCATCACGACCTACGAGATGTGTCTTATTTGCAAGAGCGAGCTGCGCAAAACGGACTGGGAATACATAATTATCGACGAGGCGCACCGCCTGAAGAACGAGAACTCGATGCTGTCCAAACTGGTGCGCATGTTTTCGTCTAAGCGTCGCCTGCTCATCACGGGCACGCCGCTGCAGAACAACCTGCACGAGCTGTGGGCTCTGCTCAATTTCCTGCTGCCCGACGTGTTTGGCTCATCGGACGTTTTTGACGAGTGGTTCCAAAAGGGCGAGGGCGACCAGGAGCAGGTTGTGCAGCAGCTGCACAAGGTTCTTCAGCCGTTCCTGCTGCGTCGCGTCAAGAGCGATGTTGAGCGCTCGCTGCTACCGAAGAAGGAAATCAACCTTTATGTTGGATTGACGCCGATGCAGCGCACTTGGTACCGCCGCATTCTCGAGCGGGACATTGCCGCTATCAACGGCGCAGTCGGTAAGAAAGAGGGCAAGACACGCCTGCTAAACATTGTTATGCAGTTGCGCAAGTGCTGCAACCACCCCTATCTTTTTGACGGCGCCGAGCCCGGGCCTCCCTACACCACGGACGAGCACCTGGTTTACAACGCTGGCAAGATGGTGGTCCTGGATAAGCTGCTCAAGAGGCTTAAGGGACAGGGCTCGCGCGTGCTGATTTTTAGCCAGATGAGCCGCGTGCTGGACATCCTCGAAGACTATTGCCAGTTCCGCGACTACAAGTACTGCAGGCTTGACGGCTCCACCTCCCACGACGACCGGGTGGAATCCATTGCTGACTTTAGCCGCCCTGACAGCGACAAGTTCATTTTTTTGCTGACCACGCGCGCGGGAGGCCTCGGCATCACGCTGACAGCTGCGGACAATGTATGCATTTTTGATAGCGACTGGAACCCTCAGGCCGACCTGCAGGCCATGGACCGTGCGCACCGTATCGGCCAGACCAAGCAGGTCTACGTCTACCGCTTTATCACCGAGGACACGGTCGAAGAGAAGGTCCTGGAGCGCGCGATGCAGAAGCTGCGCCTCGACCAGCTTGTGATTCAGCAGGGCCGTCTGGCGCAGGCGACAAAGGCTACCACCCGCGAGCAGCTGCTGGACATGGTACAGTTTGGTGCTGAAGGCATCCTCAACTCTGCCGGCGATAGGACAAGCGCCACAAATTCTCGCACAGCCAGTGGCGCCGTGACGCCCGTTCCCTCAGACACCAACGCTGAGGCTGAGGGAATCAATATTGATGACATTTTGCGCCGTGGCGAGAGCCGTACGCATGAGCTGCAGAGCAAGTACGCTGACATGGGTCTAGATGACCTCAACAGATTTGCCAACGAGAGCACGTCGACCACCCAGTGGGAGGGTGAAGACTACGCTCGCAAGCGCCGTACGGCTGACATTGCCCAGCTGTGGATTCAGCCGGCCAAGCGCGAGCGCAAGGTCAACTACGCAGTCGACGACTATTACCGTGAGGCATTGCGCCAGAACTCGAAGAACAACGCCGCCCAGCGTGCCCCGCGGCCGCCGAAGCAGCTGCACATCAGCGACTTCCAGTTTTACCCGCCGCGGCTGCAGGTGCTCTTGGACAAGGAGCTTCTGTCTTATCGCCGCCAGATCGGGTACAAGGTTCCCAAAGCCGGGGCTGGGGTTAGCGGCGGTGGCGGTGATGAAGATGGTAATGACTCGTCCACTAGCGAGGTGCGCAGTGAGGAGGCACGGCTGGCCGAGCAGGCGCTGATCGACAGCGCTGAGCCGCTCACTGAGGAGGAGATTAAGGAGAAGGAGGAGCTAGTCTCACAGGGCTTTAGCAACTGGAACCGCCGTGACTTTTACAGTCTCATGCGCGCGCTCGAGAACCATGGTCGCAGCAACATGAGCCTTGTCAAGACTGAGGTCGAGGGGAAATCGCCTGAGGAGGTTGAGGCGTACGCAAAGGTATTCTTTAAGCGCTACAAGGAACTGCCCGAGGCTGATCGGCTGACCGCCCAGATTTCAAAGGGCGAGCAGAAGCGCGCGCGGCGTAACGAGATCCAGCAGCTGCTTGAGTCCAAGCTGGGCGAATGCAAGCAGGACCCGTTGCGCCACTTCAGCATTCCTTACAGCTCGGGAGGCTCCACCGCTAAGGGCAGAGTATACACCGAGGACGAGGACAGGTTTATGCTAGTGAGCTTGGCGCGAAATGGCATTGGCAGCGACGACGTGTACGACAAGATCCGCCAGGAGCTTCGCCTCAGCCCAATGTTCCGCTTCGACTGGTTCATCAAGAGCCGCAACTCCCAGGAAATACAGCGGCGCTGCCAGACCTTGATTGGGCTGCTTCAGAAGGAGGTCCAGGGTGGCAGGGCGGTTCGCAACGGCGGCGCAGACGATGGCGACTGAGCACGAGCACATTATCCGATCGCCGCGCTGCCCCCGTTATCAGCTGCGCTGTTTGTGCTATGCCATGCTGTCAGCAAGTGCTTAGCACATTTTTTCTCCCTTGCTTTTTTGCGGAGCGCAATTCGCATTTTTCATTCCTGTTGTGTTGCTTTCAATTACATTATTTTTTCACGCACAGTTCAGCCACTTCGTAGAGGAGAGAGCGGTTTTTTTACAGCTAGCACTCTTGTTCGGTCAGCGCTCTTATCTTCGTACACGTCTCCGTTGGGCCAGTGCAGCTCGAGCCCAACTAATTTAGATTCTGGAACTATGAATGCGCCGAAATCAGCGCTCGCACTGGTGCGCCCCATGTTGGCGGCTATGCGGCAACGCCCTGTCGCAAGAACATTTGTCGCCTGTGGAAAGACGCAGAGCGCATCCCGGCCTGAAGCGCCCGATGCTCAACTATACGATGTAGTTATAGTTGGCGGTGGCGCTGCGGGTTGTGCACTTGCCAGTGTTCTGGGGTCAACCAGGGCGCTGAACAGGCTGCGCATTGCGCTTGTTGATCCAGGCAAACTGGACGACACTAGGGAGTGGAAGCCACCAACCGACACGTATCTGCCGCGAACACTTCAGATCACGTCGAGAAACAAGCGCTACCTCGAGCGCCACGGCGTGTGGGGGCAGTGCTATACGGATCGTGTGCAGCCATGCAACCGGGCGGTGGTCACCGATGCTGTCGGGTGCGGCATGATTGATCTCGATGCATCGTCGTCGCTTCTGTCTGTCAACTCTGGCAGTGTGGCATACATGATCGAGACGAAGAACCTTGTTTCGGGACTTCTGCGCTCGATCCATTGCAGCAGCACTCCGGTGGATCTGTTTGAACGAGCCAAAGTAGTGCAGATCGAGCCCGGACACAGTGGAATCAAGTGGCCGCTGCTGACCCTGTCAAACAAGCAGAGCCTCCGAGCGCGGCTTCTGGTTGGAGCAGACGGCGGGAGCAGCCAGGTGCGCAAGTTTGCGGGCATCAACACATATGGCAACGACTACGGGCAGCATGGGCTGGTCGCAACACTATGCTTGGAGCAGCTGAACAGCGCCGCGTTCCAGCGCTTTCTGCCCACGGGCCCGATTGCAATGCTGCCCTTTCCTGGCGGCTTTGCCAACCTCGTGTGGTCGATGGACCAGGGCCGAGTGCAGCAGCTGAAGGCTCTTTCTGATGACACGTTCGTTAGCCTGGTCAATGCGGCGTTCCGCCTGTCACTGGCCGAGATGCAGCACCTCTTTGGTATGGTCCACAACGGGTCCCCCGATAGTGCCATCAAGGCTGAGGCCGACTGGCGTCTGGGCGTGCATGGCAACATTGACAGCGATCGGCAGCCGTTGCTGGCGCCAGCCGTGGCTGCGGTGTCGCCGAAATCGCGAATGTCGTTCCCACTGCGCATGCGTGTTGTCGACAGCTTGGTTTCTGAGCGTGTGGCACTGGTTGGTGACTCGGGCCACGTCATGCACCCGCTTGCCGGGCAGGGTCTGAACATGGGCCTTGAGGACGTGCAGTGTCTAGCGGCGGTACTAGAGCAGGCAGTGCTCGCGGGACAGGATATCGGCACGCAGCCTGTCCTCCAGCGCTATAACAGCCAGCGCTATGTGCGCAACCTGGCCATGCAGGGAGTCGTTGACAAGATCTGGCATGTATTTGGCTCCGACGCCGCGCCGATCGCCAGCGTGCGCTCTCTGGCCATGCGCGGTTTGGACTGCCTGCCTGCCGTTAAGAGGCTGCTTGTCAGGCAGATGATGGCATAACCCGATTTTGGTTTTTTTTGGAAATCAAAGGCGGCCCCTCTCTACCATCTTCTTTTCTGTCAACATCCCTCTATTTTGTTTATATATTTTAACAACTTTGCTACAGTCTCTTTATTTGCACCTATTTCTATTTGAATTCCAAGTACACAATGAGCGATGAAGGAGCCAGCCCAGGTAGGCACGAGTGTAGCTGCTGCGATGCTGCGGGTCAATCCCGCAAGCACATTGCATTTTGCAATGAGACTGCATTTGGTAGCGAGAGCAGCATACTCTGCGTTCGCCTCAATGCGACCGCGTAGTTATCTTTTAGGTATAACCACTAAGCATGCTGTTCTTGCGTCAAATTATACATGGTATTCTATTTTTGTACTTGCATATTGTAGAAGAGCAGCTTCTGTCTGCCTGCATGATGGATCAGCCGCACCTGGTCAAGGAGCTGCTGCGCGGCCAGCAGCCGGTCAATGTCAACTTTAAGAATGGGCTCGGCTTTACCGCACTGCACTATGCGTAAGTGTTTTGTCTATAATCGCGCCCGCTGCAATGTGCGCTCAAGCTATAAAGCGATTCCTGTATTTTGATTTGGTGGATTGATGGACTATGAGAACGACTGTAAAATTGCTTGTATAACTCACTTTTGACATTTTGCTTTTGTTCTGTGGCATCTGCATTGCTATCACTAGAGCCCAGCAGGGATCAGTCGAGTGCGTAAAGGCACTGGTTGGCGCACGTGGCTTGCAGCCTAACATCCAAGATAATCTCGAGGGCGACACGCCTCTACACAAGGCGCTGACACACTGCGACAGCTCTGAAACTGCGCTGGAGATCGCCAAGCTTCTTGTGAGCGCTGGCGCCGACCCGCGCATTGTCAATCGGGAGAAACAGCGCCCTGTAAATCTGACGGAGCCTGAAGAGGAGGACATTCGCCGTCTGCTTTTGCAAGCGACACTTGCCCTTCAGATTCGGCACGATAAGGTCGAGGGGGCAGAGGACGGAGACTACTCTAGCGACTAAGCTTTCTGCTGGCATGGCATGGCAAACAAGAATGGCAGCAATTTCTATATATCATTGAATAAACACTAAAGTATTAAAGTGGAAATTTATTTTTTATATTCTCTGAGCCACATAGCGAGAGAAAGTAACACCAAAAAACCTAATGTATGGAAATATAAAGAAGCAAAAAATGAAAAGTCACTGGACACCAGTATGCCAAAGGCCAACATTTGCAATTACCAGATCACACTGCGCGATGATGAGCTGGAAGAGGTGCAATGTGTATGACCTATTGCCAGACGGAGATGCCGTCAGGGAGCAGCTTTCTTGGCAGCTTTAGCAAGAGGAAGTCGCACACACGGTCTCTCCGGGCGTGTTGACAATCGACGAGGCCTCAGTGTAAATGTGGGTGGTGTACACTGGGGTGCAGCACTCAGTGGACTTCTTTCCCTTCTTGTGCTTCCTGTGGTGCTTCTTGGAGCTGGTCTCGCACTCGTTTTCGCAGGTGGGAGTAGTGTGGCACACCTCGGACGTCTCACTGGGGCACTCCTCCGAACACTCGGACTTCTTGGCCTTCTTGTGCTTCTTGTGCCTCTTGGAGCCATCATCGCAAGGGTTGACGGTCAGGGTGACGGTTGGCTCAGTGTCGTTGCCAGAGTCGCAGCTGACAGTGGCCGGAGGGCCCTGAGCAAGCGAGGTGACAGTGCTGCATGGGTTGACGATGGTGACTGTCTTGACGTCACCAGCGTGGATGCATGAGACAGTCACGGGGGACAGCTTGCATGACTTGGTCACGTAGGTCGGTGGGTCAGTGACAAAGTTGGTGAGTGTGTTGCCGGCGCAGTGGATGGTCTGGGTGGTATCAGGGTCGTGGATAGTACCGGTGATAACGTTTCCAGGGTCAGTGACGGTGACAGTGCAGTCAGGACCGCGAACGACGGTGGTGACAGTCGAACCGGGGATGTTCATGGTGATGGTGTATGCTGGTGCCGAGGTAGCAGAGGCATACTCCTGGGTGGGTGCAACGTTTCCATATGGGTATGCAGCCTGCGAGGTATAGGTAGCAGACTCATAGCCACCAGCGCTGCTGGAGCTGGCACCATAGGCCGCGGGTGCACCAGGACCATATGAACCAGCGTCATAGGCACCAGGGGCGGGTGCGCCGTAGGAAGCATGGGCGGGTGCACCATAGGAAGCATGGGCGGGTGCGCCATAGGAAGCAGGGGCGGGTGCGCCGTAGGAAGCAGGGGCGGGTGCGCCGTAGGAAGCAGGGGCGGGTGCGCCGTAGGAAGCAGGGGCGGGTGCGCCGTAGGAAGCAGGGCGGGTGCGCCATAGGAAGCAGGGGCGGGTGCGCCGTAGGAAGCAGGGGCGGGTGCGCCGTAGGAAGCATGGGCGGGTGCGCCATAAGAAGCAGGAGCCGGACCCGAGTAGTTGTCAGGAGCGGGTGCGCCGTAGGATGCAGGGGCGGGTGCGCCATAGGAAGCAGGAGCCGGACCCGAGTAGTTGTCAGGAGCGGGGGCGCCGTATGCAGCAGGGGCGGGAACAGGCACGCTATCATTGTAGCTGGATCCAGCATCATAGCCAGCAGGGGCAGGTGCAGGCGCGGGAGCCGGGGCAGCCGAGAGACCGAGAGCAGCACCATAGAAGCCCGAGTCATAGACAGTGGGGATAAGGGCCGGCTGGGCATCAGCAGGAGCGGCCGAAGCGGCAGCGACAAAAGCGACGAGAATACCGAAAGTGACCTTCATTCTTTAGTGAGCCTGGATTGAGTGGTAATGTCTTTTAGTGGGTGATGAAAGTTGGCGTTTTTTAAAGCTAAAAAATGTAAATATTACTTTTAAAATTTTTTGAGTTGAGCGCGCAGATGAAGAATAACTTTGAAGTATTTTTGAGTATTAACTATAAAGCTAATGAAGATGATGGGGATGATGATAATATTTGTATTTGGTAATTTTGGCCACGGCCGCCGGACTATTTAAACAAAATTATGCACGTTGAATTGACTTGTTTTCTAGTCACTGATATTATAATTGGAAAGTCAATAACGCGCAGAAAACTCCCTTCATAAGATTAGACCCGCGAGATATTTGGCGGCTACTGCTCGCAAGAGATCGAATTGAGCACACGAATTCAATATTCCAACACACAGGCTATGCATAGGAACGTTTTCCCCTCGTTTTCATGCAGATTTCTCTCACAATGTGTCACTCGGTTTTGAATGTGGATGTCTAATATTAAGAATGCTGGCTCTATCACTTTATTTTGCAGCGATTATTGCTAGTACGCGCGTGCGGGGATTGTGTAAGTGGTGTTCAAGGAATGGGAATGGCCGCAGTGCGCAATTTTGCGACAAACACTATATTTGAGACACCCAAATAATAGAATTGTTTGCTATTTGAGGAGTGAAACATGGGTAGTAACCAGCCAGACGCATTCAAGCTTTTTGTAGACATTATTTTTAATGTTCCTGAGTATTACCCCGCCTGGGAGATGCAAATAAGGTACCTATTTTATTCCTCTCCGCACTCCAGAAAACAAATGGCAGCAAATTTGAAACCAATCTACTGCCAACTATTTTATGTTTTTGCAAGATTTCACACCTAGAAAAGATGAACTTTACCACATAACTGACACGCTGTGATCTACTCAGATTCCCCTTGGTATTATTTGTCAAAAATTATAGCTACTAGGCACACTCTCCCGTACACAATTGCAGAGCTACGTGTGCTCCATGGTCGCTTACTCGTGTGAAGCGCAAAATTTTAGAGCTCGGGCAGAAACCTACAATTTTTGCGATTAACCTGTCGCTAAATTATTCATATTTATTTCCGTGCCAAAATATCCATATTTCTCTTGTATTGGTATGGTGAATTTTGCCGACCAATCTATTAATCGATTGATGTAATGAAAGAATGTGATTGCACCCTGAGCATTGGCAATAACCAATAACCCAGAAAATATGCGGGGTGACATTTTTGGTTACGAATGACAGGGTGGGCTAACCAATTTGAATTTTTGAATTTTTGAATTAGGTTTACAAATGAAACCTAGTATGTGGCTGTCTACTGTTGGCCTGTGCTCTTGATGTACTCTTTGATCCTATTCACTGTGCAGTCGTCCTCTACGAGTCGTGTGGCAGAGGGACCACCGGCAGTCCAGCGCAGCAGCATCGGAATCCTTTCAACTTTGGTATCGGCTCGATCGCGGAAAACATTGAACGGACTCTGAATGTCGGACTTGCGATCAATAGGAACCTCTAGCAAAATCGAATTTTCGACACTGCTGACAGCCCTGCGCACTTCGGGATCCGCAATGACGCAATCGGGGCACCATGAAAGATTGGTGTCTGGGCTCTCGCGACCAAAAAACAGTACAAACACAGCGCTGGATTCATCAACAGCAGCATTGACTATATTATCAAAGTCGGCGGGGTCGACAACACGAACACACTTCATCGATAATTTTGCTGTTAGTTGCGCGGGTAGACTGTCACGAGATATTATAAGGATGTGGATTACAAGAAAAAGGCAATATTAATGTCCAAACGGACACAGCTTTTAAAAATATTATTTAGAAATGAAGAAAAATAAGAGGAACGATAAAGGAAAGCTGCACCCAATGTGCTCAAATCGCAGCCAGATTGGGAGAGAAAATAGACCTGTCAAATCGCAGCCAGATTCAGATTGTCGCGCACTCATGCCAAAAGTGTACGTACGTCATATTTAATTTCAACCTTTTAATCCAATCTCAATATTCCACATACAAGAATGCGAGTGATGAGCCTCAGGCGCAACTTTGTGGGCTTTGTCTGGCTCTACTTTTGTTTGCACAAGGTACATTTATAGTTCAATATTTTTTACGCTTTACAATTGACACTAATTACCATACAATGAGTAGACACCCCCACAATTACGAACGCATATATTCCGGCGGCGAGATAGACCCCCACGCCCGCCAGCAGTCAGTGCCCCCGCCCAATTACGGCGGCGCCCAGCGCGCGAATTACCTGCGCGCTGGAGATGTTCGGCGCATGCAAGCTGTGAAGTGCCCAGACAGCACCCTGACGTACACAAACTACCTGGCTGTCAGCAGCAGCGACTTTGAAAAGAGCGTCCGCTTTGTCCGGGTCAACGAGCAGTACATCTTCAACATTCTGCCAATTCCGGGTTTGCCCTCGGGCAAAATCGGGCCCACCAAAATCCAGAGAGAGTGGGGCCAGTTTTCGATCAACCAGGAGGTTGTTGTCGAGGCCATGGGCGATTCAGTTGTGGACTCGAATTCAAACGTCTTTCTCAGCCGCATGGACGTAGAGGTCTCATTTCTGACCCCCAGCCAGGAGTCGGCGCTGATAGTCGATGCCGACGAGGTCGCCGAGCTGCTTAAAAACAACTTTGAGAAGCAGCTCTTTACCCGCGGCCAGCCGTTTGTCTTTGACTTTCGCGGAAACAATCTGAAGGGCGTGGTGACTGGGATGGCCGCCGTGCCTCTGGATGTGTTGCGCGACATTAAGCCGGGCGGCAGCGCCGGTGATCCCCTTATTGCGGACTCTGCGCTTTATGGCGTTCTATCGGCCATTACGACGATTTCTGTGACCAAGGGCCAGGGCTCGCTCATCAACCTCAAAGGTTCTGCGGTCAGCCGCAAGGCCAACAAGATCATCCAGCCCGACTTCAACTTTGAGGACCTGGGAATCGGCGGCCTTGACAAAGAATTCAGCACCATCTTTAGGCGCGCGTTTGCATCCCGCATCTTTCCCCCTGACCTGGTGGACAAGCTCGGAATTCAGCACGCCAAGGGAATTCTTTTGTACGGGCCGCCGGGCACGGGAAAGACACTGATGGCCAGGCAGATCGGCAAGATGCTCAACTCAGTCGACCCTATCATCGTGTCGGGCCCTGAGATTCTCAACAAATTTGTTGGCCAGTCCGAGGAGAATGTGCGCAAGCTCTTTGAGCCCGCTGAGAAGGAATACCGTGAGAAGGGTGACGAGAGTCAGCTGCACATTGTCATTTTTGACGAGCTCGACGCCATTTGCAAGCAGCGCGGATCCAAGAACGACGGTACAGGCACGGGTGACACTGTGGTCAACCAGCTACTGGCCAAGATGGACGGTGTTGATCAGCTCAACAATATCCTTATCATCGGCATGACGAACAGAAAAGAACTTATTGATGATGCGCTGCTGCGCCCAGGCCGCCTGGAGATCCACATCGAGGTCGGTCTGCCCGATGAGTCAGGCCGCCTGCAAATTATAAAGATACACACTGCCAAGATCCGCGAGAACAACATTCTCGCCGACGACGTGGACCTTGCTGAACTGGCGGCGCTGACCAAAAACTTTAGCGGTGCCGAGCTTGCCGGCGTGGTTAAGTCGGCCTCGTCGTTTGCGTTCAGCCGCCACATTAAAGTGGGGAGCATGGCAGAGCTCACGCAGGACATTTCCGACATGAAGATCCGGCGCGAGGACTTTTTCAACGCGCTGGATGAGTTCAAGCCGGCATTTGGCGTGGCCTCTGAGGAGTTTGAGCAGTGCGCTGCCAGTGGCATCATTGAATTCGCACCTAGCGTCGGGGAGCTGCTGCAGAAGGCGCATCTGTTTGTCGAACAAGTCCACCAAAGCAGCCGCTCGCCGCTTGTCAGTATTTTGTTGCACGGGCCATCAGGAAGCGGCAAAACAGCGCTGGCCGCGACCATTGCCCAGCGCAGCGGGTATCCGTTCGTAAGGCTTGTGTCTCCCGAGAACATGATCGGCGCATCGGAAAGCCAGCGCATCTCTCAGATCACAAAGATATTCAACGACTCGTACAAGTCACCTCTGAGTTTGATTGTCATCGACGATATTGAACGCCTCCTGGAGTGGGTCCCGATTGGCCCGCGGTTCTCGAACGGCGTGCTGCAGACCCTGCTGGTTTTGATCAAGAAGCAGCCGCCTAAGGGCCGCCGCCTGCTGATTATCGGGACAAGCAGCGAGCGCGATGTGTTGACCCAGATGGACATGGCGTCGACTTTCTCCAGCGAAACTTTTGTCAGCAATATTTGCACGCTGGATGCGATGCAGAGTGTCGTCCGACACGTCTGTCTGTTTGACGACCAGAAAGAGCACGACCGTCTGTTTGCAAGCCTGGAGAGCCACTTTGACGGCCGGCCATTCAGCATTGGCATCAAGAAGCTGCTGCTGCTGATCGAGACTGCGCGCCAGGATCCCGACAAGTATGGAAGATTCATGGAGGAATTTATGAGCTGTGCTAGAACAAATTCCCTTTTTTCTTTAAGCTTGTAATACCACCACCATTATTTTTTAGTTTCCTATTGCCGCTTGACACAGATGGTATCTATATTCATGAGCGACATGCGCTTTGTTTTGTTTTGCTTTGCTTTGCTCTACCTGTTTATTTGCAAGGTGGAGGTGGGGTGAGTGATGTTTTGTATATCAAAGGAGGAAAAACTAGAAATATATAGGATCGGGTCGAAACACAAAGCCCTCGTTGTATCTGCCTGCCCCGCTGCCCGTGCCCAACGCGACACTAATGGTCAAGAAGGCGCAAATCTCCAGAGACAACCTTGTCGTTGAGAATTGCGCCGCGAGGGATATCGATGTGGGCGCCGTAATTGGCAACGATAATAACCGTGCCCTCCAGGGTGACGTCGGAGCTGAAGCATACGTCGCCGGTGACCGTGAGGTGGTCGAGCTCAAGGATCTGTGGGGGGTCTTAAAGCGAGCGAGGTAGTCGTTGACCTTTTTGAAGTGGTCACCCAGCTTGACCACAGGCACTGTCTTGAAAGTACGCTTGGGGTTCATGCACAGCTGGCCGTTCTCGAGTAGATACAGGTCTGAAGTGACCAGGAACAGGTCCGAGGTCGACTTGACGGGCAGGAAGCGTGAGCGAGGCACATTGACACCGTGGGCCCCCGAAAAGTGCTTGATGGCGGCGCCGACGGCGGTCTCCAGCTGGATGATGGCAGTCCCGTCGTCAGTGGTCTTGTGGTTGAGAATCAGATCGAGATCAAACCGCTGCGTGCCGACCAGGCGCTTGATGGCCTTGAGGCTGATCCACAGGTTGTTGGTGTTGAAGATCTTAAACTTCTTGACGCGCTTAAAGTCGTCGACATGGGCCTTGGGCACCTGGGCAATCTCCAAAAGACGGATTTGGCCATCATAGTCGATGATGGTTCCACCCTTGATATCGGCCTTGGTCTTGTCAGTGACCTCCATGACAAACTCAGCGCCCGTGTCGGACATGTGCTGGAGGATGGCGGGGTCGACAGTGGCACCCAGGTTGTCGACGTTTGACACAAACACCCATTCCTTGCCTTCGGCAAGGAGCTGGTCCAGAAGGCCCGAGTTGGCAAACGACTCATACAGATCGCCGTGACCGGGGGATACCAGAAGCCAGGCTTGTTGTCGGGCGTGCGCGCCAGCGGCAGTTGAGTCGGTTTTGAAGCGCGGATAGCGGCTCTGGTTGAAGGTGCAGATGCTCACGTTATGGTTATTGTACTTTTGCACGATCTTGCTGGTGTCCTCGTCGGTGTTGAAAGAGTTCATCAGAATCAGCGGCACATCAGCGCCCGAAACCTGGTTCAGGTATTCGATCTGCTGGACGTGAGGTCAAGGAAGGTCTGGCCGTCGCGCACCTCGATGGCACTCTTGGGGCCAACACACCCCATGGTGGTGCCGAGCCCACCGTTGAGCTTAAGGACAGCCAACTTGCTGAGAAGTGGGGCGACGCCCTTGAGATCCTTCTGCTCGAGATCCTTGTATGCGATGACGTCTTCGGGCTTGGGACCACGGACCTTCTCCCAGTCGCTACACAAGTTGGGGGTAATATGAAAGGGTAACATTGTTAGTGGCACGAAAGAAAGCGTCAACAAGCGATGGATGCGAAAATACCCTTTGGTTAGGGATCGACAGCGACATGCTTGCAAGGCCTAAAAAATTACAAAGTGAGCCGAAAATAAGAGCCAGCGCTTGACAAACAAGCCAATCCGCACGCAAGCAATCTGGTATTCTGGAAATCTAGCGCGGGCCAGTGGTACTTACAGTGGCTTACTATGCTTCTTCTCGTGAAGATAGCGCGTGAACAGGCGGTAAAAGTCGTCCATCTCCTTGCAGAACTTGTCCTTCTCGGGGCCGACAGGCATCTGGCTGATCATATCGTCGAGTTCGACGCGCACAGCATGCTCCACACCTCCGGGAGTGCTGGATGAGCGCATGTCCTGCGAGTTGTGGCGGGTGAACGATGGGCGGCGGTCTTGCAACATGGGTGGTTTGGGCTGCCTTTTGAGAAGATGAGTGTTCAGTCGAGATGAGATGAGAAGTGAGAGAGAAATGCGGCCTGAAGTGTGTAAGCGACAGCGGCAGAGTCAAGTCAAATAGAATGAGAATAGAGGAAAGAGAGAAAGAGAAGAGAAAGCAAAAAGAAAGCGTGTTAGCAGGGAGCAGCAATAAATAGGGCAAGGTGTACTGGCAGCAGTTGAGATCAAAAAGAAAACAAAAACAAAAACAAAGTACTGTTGACATTGGTGGGGATTAAGGGCAAAAAAGGGCTTTTATAGGCAGCGCCGCATTCTCTGAGCGTGGGCAGTAAAACGAGGGGCGGCGATTCTCCTCAAGTGAAATGGAAATCCTGTCTGCTACATCTTACCCGGTTCCTGCGCTTGAAGCCTTTATTTGCATCGTCATAGCTTTGTTGCGCTGCTGTTGCTGCTGTTGCTGCTGGCAAAATTCCTTGGGGTTAGGGCCTACAGTGCTCGGTGCATTTTGGGCCAAGCAATGCCAATGGTGTCATCAAGCAGACCACGCATGCTGAATGAGCCCTGCGGAGCAACGCCAGCTGCATAAAGAGCTTTCTACGCTTTGGAGACAATGCATGCACAGGCACAGGCACCACAGGCACAGGCATAGCACAGCACGAACACAGCATCATGAATTTTTTTGGATTATAATCATTAGTGTATCTTTTGTCTACTTTTTCATTTGCCAACAGAAAAGAACTATTTCCTGGCTACAAAGGGAGCACATCTTGACTTGCTTTCCTAGTCTACGGAGTCGGCGCCTTTTAAACAGCAACATCGCTGACGGGGGCCCAAACCGGGAGATTGCGCGTAATTACACACTCAGAACTTTGGCTTGCGCTTGCGGCCAGTGTACCTGGAATCCGACGGGACACCCTCCCTGCCACGCTTGCGCGCGAGTTCCTTCTTTTTCAGAATCCAGTTGGTATCCTTGACGGGTTTCCTGCTCTTCCGCCCGCGGGCCTGGTTTTGGATCCTACATGCCATGCAAACAGTCCAAAATCAGTACATAGTGTGCAATTTGCAAACGATAGAGTGCGCTCATACAAACAATATGTAGCATCAAAATACATGCATCATACAACATGCATAGCTCAACTGCAATAATAATAGCACTGCATATGCGCCTTACCTCGTATCTGTGTATTCCACGCCTGTAGGCTTCTCATCGCCCTCAAGGCCCTTGGGCAAAATCTGCTTGTCGCCTGGTGCCGCCTGCCCGGCAAACAGGCACAGGTAAAGCTTACGCGCCTTTTTCGAATTCGGATAATCTACTACAAGACCGCCAGTGAAACCGCACTTCATCGCCGTGCTCATAATCATTTCGACCTGTGTGTCATTCTCGGGGTAGAACTGGAACACTGCGCGCGCACCGCGCTGCAGTGACATAAACAGCGTTGAAAAAAATCGCTGCAACCGGTACCGCGGCCGGTTCTCTGTTCTGTCTGCGTTGCACAGCCACTGGAGCACTGACACACTGATCGCCCCGTCAAACGTACCGGGACGGAACCCCATGCCCTGTCCAATATCTTGCAAAAACAAATCGCCCTCTACATCCTTATCGACAGCAATCTCGAGCATCGACGGTGCAATGTCCATACCAACCCACAGATGACCGTCCTCGTCCAAGATCTCGCCACTGAGTCCTGACCCGCACCCAATGTCAAGCAGGTAGTATGGCCCTTCATCCTCGAGATTGAGCAGCTCAACTGCCCGCAGCGTCATCTCGGCCTGGATAGATGCAATTCGCGAATTGCTTGTATATTTTTTGGCCTCAATGTCTCCATAAAATAGCTCTGGTGGGGCGATATGCTCGGGCCGCGACATGGTGAAGTTTTTCTGCGATCGGCTAGTGAGTTAAATATAAATAAAGTGAAGAACTGAAAACCGCGATTGAAACGCCAACAAAATGCAAAGTTTGAAAGTAAAAGGTTGAAAGTGCACTTTCCTGAAACTGAACTCAACCTAAATCGATTCAGTACAAGCAGTGTGGTAGTTGCAGATTTCAAAAGCTTGTTTTTTTTCAGCGAGTCGATCCAATGGCCAACAATTTTTTCCTAATTTGATTGGGTTTAATGATCAGATTTAGGGTTATGCGTTGCAAAAAAAACATTAGCTTAAGGTTACGTCCATTGTGATTTTTATGTTCTAACCCAATGTAAAGGTGCAAATATAAATTGTATTCAAAAGTCAGATTAAAGAAAAAAGACAGCAGGATACAAATATGAAATTGCAATGAACGCACGTCTTCATATTGCTATTTTGTGCGCACACAAAGGTGTTGATCATCGTTGGCCCAAGTGGTCAACAGCTCGTATACTTTGTTGTAATAGTCCAAAATTAACAAGTCCAATAAATTATTATTTAAAACTAAGAAAAGGAATGTTCCTTATTGAGCATTTCCAATTGCATTTTTATAGGCAATCCAAACTGACCAAATGATAACTTGGATTTGATGTCGTTAAGCTCCCATCTAAATTAGTTGACCAAACTTGACACAATTATAATCCGGCTTGCCCATGGTGACTACTCAATGGATCAATTACCAGTTGATTTCCTACTCGTATATGTAGACATTAGTACTGAGAATATAAATAGTAGAGTAATACAAGCGATTGATGCCGTTACTCCTCAGCTTTCTTTTGTTTCAATAAATATATTTTTAACATATTATTTAGTAACACCACCACACACATTTATTTTTGCATACTTTTGTTACACAGCCCAAGGATATGGAAGTAGATGTTGAGAGGGAAAATCACGAGACAGGTTCTTGTCAGCTAACAGATGGATCTGATATGGGCCAAATCACAGGGGATCAAATCAGCCCCCACAATTGCCATCCGGACATATTGCTTGTCCTGAAATGGATGTGATGGGCATGTGCTGGGCGTAAGAATACAGACATGCCAATTATGCCATATCAGAGACCCGGGTTACTTTCATAAGGACCAGTTCTCGCAAACGGAGCATACAATTGCTAGTGAGTGCCACAAAGACAAGGAGATATATATATATAAGGCGAGGCCTGTGATAATAGGACTTTATAAACACTAGTAATAAAATCCTTTATAATTTAACCCCTACTTTTCTAACACTATTACAATAGTGCTCCCACACCCCCCTCTTATATAACGCTTTTACTTATTATTTTTACTTGCTATATTTTCTCTTGGCTAGTATCCACCACCTACTTTGGCATATTTATTTTATTATTCGTTATTTTACACTCCGACTCCAACACCCCTGCACCTAGTGTTTGTGGTGCCCAACACACACTTCAAGCCATTATCTTCCCTTTTCAAGAATCAAGGTCGCCCTCATGGCCACTATACACATTTCTGTTATTGCTGGCTAACATTAAGAAACACCATGCTGTTTACAGCGCTGCCCACACAGTGCTGCGCCCTTTTTTCAGTTCCTTAACTAATTTTTAAGATTTGAGTATATTAATTTAGACCCACATTGTAATAAGAATAGTCTGTCTAAAATATATTTATTATTCAAAATCCACTATAAGGGAGCTTAAAGAGCTCCGCTTATCTATTCAAACTATCGACAGTGAAAATTAGAAATTGTGATGATAAACAATCACAATTGCGATTGTCCCATGTGAGAAAAACGAGCAAGGTTGAGCAAAGAGAAGCTTTGTAAGTTATATTTAAAAGGAAGAAAAAGATAAAGTTCTAAGCTGAAGAAAGAAAGTGAAGAGACTGAGGAAAGCTGTCTCTTATATAGGAGACAGCGAGTGAAGATAAGAAAGGTAAATAAAAGAGAAGGATACTTTAGAAACTTCTGGTCTTGCAATCATCTTACAGTATGCAAGACGGAATTCCAATACCATGACATCAATTATTGCAATGTCACACACATTTTTATAGAGCATGACATATTTTTTTTGTAAGGTGTAAAATCACCAATTTTTTATTTTTTATTTTTAAAACTTACAAGTTTATATTTTGGCAGATGTGCCACTCATCATCTATAGAAAAAAACAAGAAAAAACAACAACAGCAATTATGGCACTTAGACGCTGCTCTCCATGATTCCCCTACAACCTGGGCCTGGAAGACAACTTTACTGCATTTACCATCTTTGAGGACTTGATGCTTCAAGGGAAATATGACGCATACAACGGTGAAGGTATTTACTACATAATGGACAACTTCCTTCAGGTATGGTGGAGATTGTCGTGCTCTATAAAAATGTGGGTCTAAATCGATATATTCAAGTCTTAAAAATTACTTACTTAACTGAAAAAGGGGGCAGCGCTGTGTGGGCAGCGCTGTAAACATCATGGTATTCCTTGATGTCAGCCAGCAATAACAGAAATGTGTATAGTGGCCATGATGGCGATCTTGATTCTTGAAAAGGGAAGATAGTGGCTTGAAATGTGTGTTGGGCACCACATCACTCCCTACGAGACTGGTCGCTAATCTTGTCCCAGTACTCCTGAATCAGATCCAGTGAGTCAAAGTTGCTTGTCGGCTCCCAGGTGCTGTCGCCATCAAGCCAGTCAACTAAGTAGCGGATACCACCACGTGTGTTCTTGTGCCTGGTGATGGCTAACACCTCGGCGTGAGTCTCATCAAAGTCGGGTGCTGATGCAAGAGGAATAAGCTGTGACGTCGTATAATTGCGCGGCAGTGGTTCACGTGTCATATCCTCCAATTTGTAGGTGCCAGGTGCTATTATAGCGACAATGCAGTAAGGACCAGTATGCTTGGCCTCAAGTTTGTGCATGCGCTCGCCGCGGATAAGGACTGCTGCTCCAACCTCAAACTCCATTATCTTGTGCCTGTTCTTGAATCGTGCAGTTTGCTTGTCATTGGTAACAGCTGTGCGCTGTGCCACTGTTGTAAAGAGAGTGCCTCGCATGCTGAGTGCACGTTCACGTAGCTGCTCGATCTGTTCAGTGGTTGCCTCCATATCCAGCAGCTCTTCATCAGTGTGGTCGGCAAGCATGTTTGGCTCACGCCCAAACATGGCAAAGAAAGGCGTAAAACCATGACGTGCAGAAATCTTGGTGTTCATTGCATATTGTGCGAAAGGAACACAGCGGTCCCATGTCGCCTTGCGTCCTGCCACTAGCTTGCTGATAACCTGGCTGGCCGTCTGCACTGTACGCTCAGCAGCACCATTGGCACGTGGATGGTATGCTGTAATCAGACAATGGTCGATGCCAGATGCTTGTGTAAGGTGCTTGGCAATTCGGTTAACAAACTCGCCACCATTGTCTGACTGAATGATCTTGGGGAAGCCAAAATTGCCGAAAATGCGCGTCCAGAGTGCTGCAATGGTCTTAGCTTGCTTGTCTGGGATAGCCTCTAAATACACAAATCGTGTGTGAATGTCAATCAACACATGTAGGTAATTGTTGCCATTGCTGGATGTTGGGAATGGTCCTGCCAGGTCGACAGCAACATGTTGGAATGGTGTATCCGACGAAATGGTCTGCAGTTGATGGTGCACAACTGGTGTGTTGTTGTGCCGCTGACAGACAACACAAGTGGCAATGTAGTTGGCAATATCCCTGCGCATACCTGGCCAAGTATGACCAGCAGCATGTAATGCGCCTGCGACAGCTTTAATGCCAAAGTGCCCCTGCAGGTGTTGCTTCTTGACCAGGTTGATGCGCTGGGTGGGGTCATCGATTAATACTTGCAAGGCATGCGCGGCTGCAACCGGCATGTCTTCACCCCCCACAAGTGCATTGTACACACGAGAGAGATGGTCAGGGAGGATGTTGTCAACTCCTGGGCGATGCACAACTGCAAAATCGTAGGATGAAAGCTCCTCAAACCAGCCGATCAACATGGCATTCAGATGATCCTGGGAGTGCATGTAGGTCAGCGCCTTGTGGTCTGTAAAAAGCGTGAAGTGCCGACCGTAAAGGTATTGATGGAAGCTGCGTAGTGCATAGACAATTCCCAGCAGCTCGTGCTTGGTAGCCGAATAATTACGCTCAGCGCGGTTGAGCGAACGTGAGACACATGAGAGATAATGATGAACACCATTTGCATCCACCTGGTAGAGCACTGCACCAATGCCAGTGTTGGACGCATCTGTTGCCACTTGGAAAGGCAGATCATCATTAGGGAATGACAGTGAAAGCGCATGTGCAATGGCCTGTTGCAGATCACCTAGTGCTTCTGTGTGCCTATCCGTCCAGGCTGCAGTGAGGTTGTCTGCATTGCGAAGTGCATCGAGTGGTGCTGTGACCATGGACATAATTGGTATATGCTCGCGCAGATAGTTTGCAACACCCAGGATATGCTGAAGCTCCTTAATCGTGTGTGGGATGGTCCATGATTCCACCTGCACTAGGCGCTCTGGATCCATTTGTTTGCCGCTTGGTGTGATCATGAAACCCAACAGCCGAATACGTGCTGACATAAAATGACACTTGCCAGGATTCACAACAAGGCAGTTTGCCGTGAGAATTTGCAGCACCTGCACAACATGCTTTCTGTGCTCCTCAACTGACCGTGAGTAGATGACAATGTCGTCGATGTAGCAGAGCGTGAATGGCATGCGCCCAAAGAGTTGCTGCATCACACGTTGGAAAACTGATGGCAGTGTCTTCAGACCAAATGGTGCCCGGTGGAACACATACTGTGTGTTATTCCATGTAAACGCCGTTTTGTACTGGTCCTCTGGCGCTATGGGAAACCAGTGGAATGCTGACTTGAGGTCGATTGTCGAAAAGACGGTTGCACCTGCAAGCGTGGCAAAGATGTCGCTGATCAGCGGGATGGGATAAAGATCTGGCTCCAATATAGCATTCAGCTGCCTAAAATCATGGCAAATTCGATGGAGTGTTTTATTACCGCTGGCATCTTTCTTCGGAATTGGGAACATCGGTGTGTTGAACACCGACAGCATTGGCGCAGTCTCAATAGTGCCCGTCTCGAGCCACTCAGTGATCTGTGCGTCAACAACAGGGCGCGCTGCATTGGCCAAAGGGTACTGTCGTTTGAATACAGTCTTCCCCGGCTGTGTGGGCAGGCGCACAAGTGCCTCTGGAACTGGACAGGCTGCGTCTGCCAGAGTAGCTTGATTTGCAGCAAGCAGCGGCTCAATTACAGTCATTAATTTTGCACGTGGACCGTCAAAAGTGGTGTCGCACTCATCGTGTATGAGTGATGGTATTGGCGTCTCCATAATCACTGTTGGTGCAAAGGCGTCAACAAGCTTGAAAGGCACATTGGCCAACTGTATACCAATCCGTGCAAACAGCGGGCGTCCAATGGTGATCTGGTATTTCGCGCTTGAAGGGGCAACAAAGCATGAAACCATCTCATCCATTTGGCCACACTGCAGGCGCAGTGGCACCGTCATCCTGTCGACCAGGGATGGCTTCTCACCAAAACCGGTGACCTGTAGCATGGCTGGTAGGGTTGCAATCCCATGGTGTGCTACAAACTCTTGGCAGAGGAGCACTGTGTCAGCCCCACTGTCAATCAACGCCATCGCGACCTGCCCGTCAATGTACAATGGTGCTAGAGGTGGATCGGCGTCCACCAGTGGCTGATTAGCCCCGGTTACATGCATCAACCTGACATTGGCTGACTGCACTTTCGTCGGGCATCTGGATGCAAAATGTCCGACCTGGTGACACTTGAAGCAGGTCACACTTGTTGAGCCGTTAGTCATGGCTCCACCCGTTGTGGGCTTGGTTGTCGACACTGTCGCTACTTGCTGCTTCTGAGCATTGCAATCAGTGGAATTGTGTGTATGTGAGCGATGGAATTCACACCATTTGTTGGTTGCCTCCTTGCTCTTGCTGGCATTATTGCCATTACTGGCCCGGCCTACTGCACCACTAGCTCGGTTAGCAGTCTTGGTGTAGGGCATGTGTGCCACTCGTGCAGACTCAAGGAAAGACAGAAGGTCTCTTGGTGTGTACTCCACCTCTGGCAGGTGAAGTTCGACATAGTCCTGAACCTCGGCGGGCAGTTTCCCCAGCATCGTCCAAAACATAAATTCAACCTCGGAACCCTTTGCCATGAAGCGGCGGTGTAGTACCAGCTGGCGCTTCATGCACTGGAGGGGCGTTTCACCCTCATCAATCGTCAGTTCGCTGAGCTGGCATGCCTGCCTGGCGCGATACTGAATACCCAGGTAGTGTGCTTCTATCTTACCACGGGCTATGTCCCAGTCATCGATCTTGCTACAGTGGTCGGTAAAGAATTCAAGCAGTTCACTGCCGACATTAACCATAAAGTGCCCACCCCATTCTCCAGGGCCCATCTTAATGGCATTGAGCGCATTTTCGAAATGCACAAGGAAATCGGCAAGCTCCATCATCGACTTGTCATTCACACCAAATGTGGGGAACACAATCTTAGGTTGGCTTCGAGGGAGTGCTGACTCAGTGGAGAGGCTGCTATGGCTTGGTTCACTAGGGAGGAACAATGGGTGTACTTTCTTGTAGTTAAGGTAAATTTCCACTTGCTCCTCAACCTTCTCGCGCGACCTAATCGTCGTCGTAAAACAGTCCATTAGGTCTGCAATCTCGTCTGGGTTGGTTTGCATCAGGCTCTCGACCAGCCTGGTTCGCTGAACACGTCTCCACCATACCTGAAGGAAGTTGTCCATTACGCGGTAAATATCTTCGTCGTTGTACACATCATAATTCCCTTGAAGTATCGGATCCTCAAAGACGGTAAATGCAGTAAAGTTGTCTTCCAGGCCCAGGTTGTAGGGGAGTCCTGGAGAGCGGCGTCTAAGTGCCATAGTTTCTGTTGTTGTTTTCTTTATAGATGATGAGTGGCACGTCTGCCGAAATATAAACTTGCAAGTTTTGAAATAAAATAAAATAAAATTGGTTTTTACACCTCACAAAAAAAAATATGTCGTGCTCTATAAAAATGTGGGTCTAAATCGATATATTCAAGTCTTAAAAATTACTTACTTAACTGAAAAAGGGGGCAGCGCTGTGTGGGCAGCGCTGTAAACATCATGGTATTCCTTGATGTCAGCCAGCAATAACAGAAATGTGTATAGTGGCCATGATGGCGATCTTGATTCTTGAAAAAGGAAGATAGTGGCTTGAAATGTGTGTTGGGCACCACAGAGATGTATTCAGCAAACCAGGTTGGTCAAGAGCCTGATGCAAATCAACCCAGATGAGATCGCAGACCTAATAGACTGTTTTACAATGAATATTAAGTCGTGCGAGAAGGTTGAGGAGCAAGTGGAAATTTACCTTAACTACAAGTACACCTATCGTTCCTCCCTAGTAAACTAAGCCATACCCCCCCCACTGAGTCAGCACTCCCTTGAAGCCAACCTAAGATTGTGTTCCCCACATTTGGTGTGAATGACAAGTCGATGATGGAGCTTGCCGATTTCCTTGTGCATTTCGAAAATGCGCTCAATGCCATTAAGATGGGCCCTGGAGAATGGGGTGGGCACTTTATGGTTAATGTCGGTGGTGAAATGCTTGAATTATTTACTGATCACTGTAGCAAGATTGATGACTAGGACATAGCCCATGGTAAGATAGAAGCACACTACCTGGGTATTCAGTATCATGCCAGGCAGGCACACCAGCTCAGCAAAATGACAATTGATGAGGGTAAAACATCCCTTCAGTGTATGAAGTGCCAGCTGGTACTACACTGCCACTTCATGGCAAAGAGTTCTAAGGTTGAATTTATGGTTTGGACGATGCTGGGGAACTGCCCACTGAAGTTCAGAACTATGTCGAACTTCACCTGCCAGAGGTGGAGTACACACCAAGAGACCTTCTGTCTTTCCTTGAGTCTGCACGAGTGGCACACATGCCCTACACCAAGGCCACTACCTGAACTAGTGGTGCAGTAGGCCAGGCCAGTAATGGCAGTAATGCCAGAAAGAGCAATGAGGCAACTAACAAATGGTGTGAATTCCATTGCTCACATACACACAATTCCACTGATTGCAATGCTCAGAAGCAGCAAGTAGCGACAGTGTCGACAACCAAGCCCACAACGGGTGGAGCCATGACTAACGGCTCAACAAGTGTGACCTGCTTCAAGTGTCACCAGGTCGGACATTTTGCATCCAGATGCCCGACGAAAGTGCAGTCAGCCAATGTCAGGTTGACGCATGTAACTGGGGCTAATCAGCCACCGGTGGACGCCAATCCACCTCTAGCACCATTGTACATTGACGGATAGGTTGCAATGGCGTTGATTGACAGTGGGGCTAACACAGTGCTCTTCTGCCAAGAGTTTGTAGCACACCATGGGATTGCAACCCTACCAGCCATGCTACAGGTCACCAGTTTTGGTGAGAAGCCATCCCTGGTCGACAGGATGACAGTGCCACTGCACCTGCAGTATGGCCAAATGGATGAGATGGTTTTATGCTTTGTTGCCTCTTCAAGCGCGAAATACCAGATCACCATTGGACGCCCACTGTTTGCACGGATTGGTATACAGTTGCCCAATGTGCCTTTCAAGCTCGTTGACGCCTTTGCACCAACAGTGATTATAGAGACGCCAATACCATCACTCATACACGATGAGTGCGACACCACTTTTGATGGTCCATGTGCAAAATTAATGACTGTAATTGAGCCACTGCTTGCTGCGAATCAAGCTACTCCGGCAGACGCAGCCTGTCCAGTTCCAGAGGCACTTGTGCACCTGCCCATACAGCCGGGGAATACTGTATTCAAACGACAGTATCCTTTGGCCAATGCAGCATGCCCTGTTGTTGACGCACAGATCATTGAGTGGTTCAAGACAGGTACTATTTGTGAAAAACGAGCAAAGCTGAGCAAAAAGAAGGTTTGCAAGTTATATTTAAAAGGAAGAAAAAGATAAAGTTCTAAGCTAAAGAAAAAAGTGAAGAGACTGAGGAAAGCTTTCTCTTATATAGGAGACAGCGAGTGAAGATAAGAAAGTTATAAATAAACCAGAAGGATACTTTAGAAACCTCTGGTCTTGCAAACATCTTACAGTATGCAAGACGGAATTCCGTCATGACGGAGTTCCACTAAGAACAGAATTCCAACAAGTGCACCCTCTGTACCATTCTACTTCCATGAGTCAGACATAACTGACATGCCCACACAGCGTGGCCCCATACACATAGCAGATCAGTTTGATGAGAATGACGACCTGTATCTGGCACAGCTGCAAGAGGAGGACAAGTGGAGGCATGTTCAGGAGAGGCACCAGAGAAACAGCAGAATATTTTAGTCTATCCTACATGGCAGCAACAACAGCAACAGTGAGTCTGAGTTTACTGATGCCTCATTTGTCACTGCCCATAAGGAGCACAGTCCTAGCTCGACACCCCAGCACACTCCAGTTTACCATTCTTCAGCCACAGCCACAAGTACCAGCAACAGCAGAAACAGTACATCAACCACTGAGCCACTAGGCAGAGAGCCCTTTTCTGGGCATCCATTATCTCTGTTAAGCCACAATGCTCAAGATACTACCAGCACCAGTGTCAACATCCACAGACACCAGCCAACCAACCCATCTCCCTTGAGGCTATCGTTTACTGCTGCCAGAGCTACTGATTCAGTAACACCCATGCTCAGCCGTCGCTCAGCAGCCTCAGCAGCCCCAGCACAAATCACTGACATTGCTGCTCATGAGCAAGGCACTCTCACCACTAGAACCAGCCAGCCTACAACAAACTGGTGGCGAGTGGATGACAGAGTGCAGGCCGACAGCACCAGCATGCTCAACCATGATGTCGACTATGACTATAACAGCAACAGCTATGATGACGACCAAGATGCTCTGGTACAGAACAATGGTGCCCTGTTTTATGGTGTGGCTGTATCAGGCCCCACATCCTACATCCAGGCCATGCGCTCAGAGGAGGCACCCTTGTGGAAGGCTGCAATCAAAAGTGAGTTGGCATCTATTGCTGAGAATGAGGTGTTTGAGCTTGTCCCACGCTCATCCTCAATCCACCCTCTGAGCACACGCTGGGTATTTGTTGTTAAACAAGGCTCAAATGACAAGCCACCATTGTACAAGGGCCGCCTGGTAGTCAGAGGCTTTGAGCAGCGCCCTGGGATTGATTACTATGATGTATTTGCACCTTTGGTGACCTACAAGTCTATTTGTATAGTCATAGCACTTGCAGCCTATCATGGCTGGCTGCTACACTCCATGGACGTCAAGACTGCCTTCCTGCATGGTGACCTGGAAGAAGACATATATGTCGAGATTCCTGATGGCATGACTGGTGACTGGACCAAGAGTGTTCTCAAGCTATGCCACTCCCTATATGCTTTGAAGCAGGCACCATGCGCTTGGAATTGTCGCCTGAATACTTTCCTTTGTGGCAGCCTTGGATTCCAGTGCAGCAATGCTGACCCAGGTGTTTACTGGCTTAAAAGTGGCTCTGCAACATGCATTTTGACAACCTATGTTGATGACTTGCTGCTGGCTGCATCTGATGACAACATCCTGGCCAAGGTCAAAACTGCCCTGTCTGCTGAGTTCTCAATGAAGGATTTGAGTCTGTGCAGCACAATCCTGAGCATCAATGTGCATCATATCTCTGATGACATCAAGATCAACCAGGTTACTGCCATCCAGAATCTGGTCAGCAAGTAAGGCCTTGAGGAAGCCAATGATGTTGATCTGCCCATTGCTGCTTCTGCCAAGCTTGGAGAGACTGCCCCACACCTTGCCAAGTGCAATGCCACTGAATACCACTCAATTGTTGGCTCCCTGCAGTACCTGGCCATGGTCACTCGGCCTGACATTGCTCTGGTCACCTCTGTGCTTGCATCATTCAACCAAGAGCCACTGATGAAACACATGGGTGCTGCCAAGCGAGTACTCAAGTATCTGAAGACCATCTGCAATATGGCCATTCACTATCGTCGGTCTGAACACCTCAACCTAGTTGGGTACAGTGATGCTTCATTTGGACTGCGTACTGTGGAAGCCATGGTAATTGGCTATGTATTCACTCTGGCAGGGGGAGCAGTTGCTTGGAAGTCAAAGAAATGTACTCTTGGCTTGCCACCTCAATCTACAGTTGAAGCTGAGACCATTGCCCTGACCTCTGCTGTCCATGAGCTCATGTGGCTACAAGACCTGCTGTGTGACATCCATGTACATGTTGACCCTGCCACCATTTTCTGTGACAATAAGGGTACTATCAACAATACACGCACTGGTGCTGTGACTGATGCCAACAAGCACTACAAGTCTACTCTGCAACTTCCTCATGCCACTCTATCTCAGCAAGTATATGATCTCAAGTATGTTTTGACTGTTGACCAAGCTGCTGACTATCTGACCAAGCAATTGCCCATAGATGCCTTTGTCAGACATCGCTCATCCTCTGGTATAATATGAGCACCTTGTCAGGGGGAGTGTTGGAATTTTGTTCTTAGTGGAACTCCGTCATGACGGAATTCCGTCTTGCATACTGTAAGATGTTTGCAAGACCAGAGCTTTCTAAAGTATCCTTCTGGTTTATTTATAACTTTCTTATCTTCACTTGCTGTCTCCTATATAAGAGACAGCTTTCCTCAGTCTCTTCACTTTCTTTCTTTAGCTTAGAACTTTATATTATTCTTTATTTAAATATAACTTGCAAAGCTAAGCAAGGAGAAGCTTTGCTCATATTTCACATTCACATTCTCTTTCTATAAATTTAAATTACCAAGCTTTTCTTCACTCTGCTTTGCTCGTTTTTCACATATGGCCTGCCCAAGTCCATTATATCTGTTAATGAGTGTGTATTATAAGTACACTAAGTTTATATTTCTAAAATCCCAGAAATGAGAATAGAGAAAACTAGCAAATGTTGTTCTACTCTTTTTATGGATGTGAATTTTTGTACTTACAAAGAAAAGGGCAACTGGTGGGCATTGCCTATAAAGGAAATCAGTGCCTATCAACATATGTGTCAAGATTCCTGATTCCATGGCTGGCAACTCTATTAAGAGTGTTCATATGCTGCAACACTCCTTGTATGAATTGAAGCAGCCCCCATATGTTTGAAACCACCATTTGAGAACCTTCCTATATGACATCCTTGTGTGGTGCCCAACACACATTTCAAGCCACTATCTTCCCTTTTCAAGAATCAAGATCACCATCATGGCCACTATACACATTTCTGTTATTGCTGGCTGACATCAAGGAACACCATGATGTTTACAGCACTGCCCACACAGCGCTGCCCCCTTTTTCAGTTAAGTAAGTAATTTTTAAGACTTGAATATATCGATTTAGACCCACATTTTTATAGAGCATGACACCTTGGCTTCCAGTACAGCAATGCTGACCCAGGTGTCTACCAGCCCAAGAGTGGCTCTGCAACATGGATTCTGACAACCTATGTTGCTGACCTTCTACTAACCACATTCGACACCACAATCCCGGCCACATTGGAAGCCGATTTATCTGCTGAGTTCTATATGAAGGATCTGGATTGGTGAATTGCAATACTCAGCACCAATGTATATTGCTTTTCTAATGGTATCAAGACTAACCAAGTCATTGCTATCCATAACCTGGTTAGCAAGTCTGGTCTTGAGGAGGCTAACAATGTTGACCTTCCCATTGCTGTTTCTTTCAAGCTTGGAGAGACTGTGCCACACCTTACCAAGTGCAATTCCATTGAGTATTGATCTATGGTCAGATCCCTGCAGTACCTGACTATGGTCACTCAGCCTGACATTGCCCTAGTCACCTCTGTGCTTGCATCGTTTAATCAGGAGCCACTGATAAAACACACGGGTGCTGCCAAGGAAGTGCTCAAGTATATGAAGACTAGCTGCACTATGGCCATTCACTATTATCAGTCTGAGCATCTAAATCTGATTGATCACTGCAATACTTCATTTGGTCTGTACACTGTGGAAGCCATGGTCCTCAGCTATATATTCACTTTAACTGGGGGAGGTCACTTGGAAATCAAAGAAACATGGCCTGGGACTGCCACTTCAATCCACAGTTGAAGCTGATACCATTGCCCCCACCCCTGCTGTCTGCGAGCTCAGTGTGATTCAAGACCTTCTGTGTGACATCTGTGTGCATATTGACCCTGCAACCATCTTCTGCAACAGCAAAGGTACAACCAACAACATGCACACTGATGATGTGACCAATGCCAACATACATTACAAGTCCATTCTCCTACTTCCCCATGCTGTACACACTCAGCAATTGTATTATTTCAAGTTCATCTCTACAGTTAACCAAGCCGCCAACTGCTTGACCAATCAACTGCCTCTAGATGCCTTTACAAGGCATTGTACTTCTGGTATGAAGTGAGCACCTTTTCGTGGGAACTATTTATGTTTGGAATTATATACAATATGTAAAAATAATTATGCCTTCATATTGTTTTCATAAACCCTTTCAAACATTATCCAATCAACATTGTTATTTTTCATATACTCTTGCGTTATGCAATGCCAAACTTTTTATATCTTAGTCCCTTTTATCTGTCTTCAAATTTTTATTTTCTGTGGTGAATAAATGCAATACATCAATACAAAAGTTAATGTCTGAAGGCGTGGACATTGTACATTTCTTTATTATTGCATTCTTCTAGAAGCAGTATTGACACTGCTTAGAAATGGCAGAATGTTCTTTACAAACTGAGAGACAAACACATGCAAATTTAACTTTACTGCGTTTTTCATTGTGCGAAGGCATTTCATATAAAAATGATGTAGAATATTCCGTTCAAACGGGGCGTTGTGTGGCTATTAATCCACCTTTCTGCAGATCAATGCACACTTTCGTAAAATGTTATCTAGAAGGAGTTAGTATTCGCAAAAATCTAGCTTTTTATTTAAAATGAAGCAAGCAGCAAAAATATAATTGCCTCTTCCTTTATAATGTGTGGCTGACAACAGTTATTGAAATTATAGTTATAATGCGGACAATACGAACGTAATTAAATTAGCCAGATATGTCAAACATCAATATCAAAATATTCATTGTTATTTTCAATTGGTTGCACTTGTATTTGTATTTGTATTCGTATTTGTAATGACCATTATTAAAACAGCTTTTAAAAGTGTACCATATACATTAATTGTAAACAAAACAGGAACAAAAACAATCACGCATATTTCCAATAAAAGCAAGCGCGTGATATTTACATGCAAATAAATAGTGAATCACAAAAACGGCACAATGGCAACGCCAAATAATTATGTTTGACACTCTAGTCACATCGATCCTACAATATTTTAAATAGGAAATGCCCTGATGGCAGCAATGCACTTTATTCTGTGGTGGGTTTATATTTTTTATATTAGTGAGGAAAGGTGAACATGCTGGCTGCTCATGCGTGTCGGTTGCGTGGTTTTTGCATTTTTTGCTGGGTACATATACGCAGGCGTTGCTATCTGCATCAGTCATGATGGTCAGCTGCAGTCAACAAATAAGAAGATCAATCCGCTTATCTTGGCTGTGGTGCATTACTCGGGAATATAAGACATGAAACGGCATATGCAGCGGCAGCGGCACGCTCGGCATTATCAGCAGCCATTACCCCTGAACTGCGCCCGAAAAAAGTTGCAATTGTATATGTGCAGACGTGAAACAAATGATTCGCCAGAACAATACGCGCTACTAAACTTTTTGGTTGTTGATATGCAAAAATACAGCATCGTGACTATGCAGATCTCTTGTTGCGTGATATATGGTGCATGGAATACACCGAGCCGGCTTGGATGAGCGATTGCCCAAAATATTTACATAAACATGCTTTTTCATGTGCAATAAAAATACAATTGGTCAAGCCGATTTGGCTTGTTGAGCTTGTATTTTATGTGCTTCGAGCACACACAGTCTGGAATCCGTCATCTACCCACCACACTCTTTTTGACGCAAGTGCATTTATTGCGGTCGGTTTGCTGGCTGGGTCTGGTTTTTACGAGCACGAGCGTGGAAGGCGCCAAGTCATCTCGGAGCTGCTTGCAAATAATGAATTATGTGCGCATTCAGTTTAATGGCCTTTTGCGCAACCGAAATGATTCAACTGTTCTTCCCTAAACTTATACTACTATCATTACTATCGCCTGAATCGCGAGTGCAAGGTCCCAAACAAGCTAAGAATATAGAACAACTGGGCGCCATACTGTGCCCTTGGCGCGCTCCACACAGATCAAGAATTTGTGCCGCATTCATGCGTAACGCCGCTTTGTCTGTTCCCACTCCATTCAATCCAATGCTTATCGATAGGGTCGATTCTCATCAAATTAATTGGACAATAAACAATAAACAATAAACATTGAGCAATTGTTCTTTATGCTGATGTGCGCTGGCTTCTTATCAACTGAATATCATCGAGCAATTGTGATACTTTTCAACCGCTTATGTGGGTTGCCAGTCAGAGTATATTGGCGCGCCGTTCCTTGGCAGTATTTTTTTTTTAAAAAAAGCAACAATGCCTGGCCTAACTTATTCGAATTGAATAGCAACACAAAACGCATAATTGCGCTTTCGCTGGGCCAAGCCGGCCAATAAAAGTGCTGTCCTCAAAATATAGTCAACAGTGCCAAACCTTTTGCACGCCTGCAAATGTAAAAAAAATAGCTTGGACAATCTTTTTCCGCAGCTTTTAAAGTCCGATTGTGCTTCGGAGTATAGGCCAATGAAAACGATTTGCCCACGGCTTGAGCGCGATCACACAAATACGTCATGCCACATTTCCTTCCAAATGCATTTTGCAAAACGATACAGCAGCGGAGGGGGGGTGTATACTGCCGCCACCATTAACCCACCCTCTTGTTGCTTCCTTTGCACATTCTCTAATTACAATCTGGCATTCATCAATTGGCAGCAAAGGAAAAAGGAACAACCGCGAGCACAAGCGTGGCCACGCTGCAATAAATATCGCAGGCGCCGCCGGCTCCATTTGCTGACAGACAACAAAAATAAGGACATTTATAACAATTCTTTTTCTCATCATCGTCCTTTTGTAACAACTATACTTTTTTGCTCATCAACCACAGTAGCTGCTGGTTATATTTCTCTTTGTTCTGTCGCTTGTTCTGCCACACCTTTGATTCTGCCTCTGCAAGCTCGGGAATTGCCGGCTTGCTGTAAAGTCAAATACTGTGTTGTCTCTGTTCCACGTTATCCCCGTGTCCCTTCTTCAAATCACACTTTTCTATTTTTCCTTCCTTTCATCTTTTTTGTTTTTCCCCCTCCTACCTCCCACGTTGGCAAGCGCCCTGTTTTTATTCTGAACTTTGCTCTTTACACACCACATTGTTTCTCTTTGGCGAGGGGCAGTTTAATATAGCGCATTACTAGCCAAATAAGAGGAGGTTTGACGTTTGGCGTTTGACACTTGTCATTTGTCGTTTGGCACCCGCTAGGTCTTTAGATTCCTAGCCGCACATTTTGTATTTTCATTTCTTAAATATCTTAACTTTTGCACCTGCACCAATCTGCACCAATTTGTACCAATCTGCCTACCAGCCAGCCAGCCAGCCTGTCAATCCATTTACCGATACAATAATTTAGGCGGTTTGGTGGTATACAAATAGAGGATCGCCAGTGCCACTGCCACTGCCTCTGTCTCTGCCTCTGCTGCGACACACATACACACACATACACACACTTGCACAAACCAACTTTCTAGCGATACGCAATGAGCTCCTTTGAAAAAAAGGCCGCCAACGAAAAGAACGCCGAGTTTGAGGACCACCATCATGTGGAGGTTAGCGACGAGCTGTCTCCCGAGCTCGAGGCACTGCTGAAGACGGAGCCATTAAATGGCCTGTCCGATGTGGAGGTTGCCGAGCGCATAGCGCAGTTCGGCAAAAACGAGATTACCGAAAAAAAGACCAACCCGTTTTTAAAGTTTCTGTCCTACTTCACGGGTGCCATTGCCTACCTCATCGAGCTGGCATTCATTCTGTCAGGCGTTGTTGAGGACTGGGTTGACTTTGGCATTATCGGCGCATTGCTCGTCATCAACGCTTTGATTGGCTTTATCGAGGAGTCCAAGGCTGACGCGGCCTTGGACGCGCTCAAGAACACCCTGGCGCTCAAGTCGCGCGTGTACCGCGATGGCAAGCTGGTCGAGGTTGAGTCAAGCACGCTTGTTCCGGGCGACATCATTGCAGTGCGGCTGGGCGATATTGTCCCGGCCGACGCGCGGCTGCTGGGCATCAGCGTTGATGGGTCTGACTCGGAAGTCAACCTGCAGATTGACCAGTCGGCGCTGACCGGCGAGTCGTTGCCAGTCGAAAAGAGGAAGGGTGACACAATCTATTCGTCGTCAATTTGCAAGCAAGGCCAAATGCTGGCGGTCGTCACAAAGACCGGCGCCAACACGTTCATTGGGCGCGCAGCCAACCTCATCTCGATTACAAACGAACAGGGCCACTTCCAGAAAATTGTCAACCAGATCGGAAACTTTTTGGTTGCTATCACGCTGACAATGGTCGTCATCATTTTCATCTATCTTCTTGTGCGGCGCAAGAGCGAGGTCGACAGGCTGAGAAAAAAGGACGTGTTTGATGTCCTGCGCGATGTGCTGGTGCTGACGGTTGCTGCTATTCCTGTCGGTCTCCCCACAGTCATGTCGGTCACCATGGCTGTTGGCGCCAAGCAGCTCGCAGCCAAGCAGGTAATTGTCAAGCGACTGACTGCCGTCGAGGAGATGGCTTCAGTGTCAGTGCTGTGCAGCGACAAAACTGGCACACTCACACTCAACAAGCTTACATTTGACGAGCCATACCTCAAGCCAGGATTCACCAAGGAGGACCTCCTGCTGTATTCATACCTGGCCTCGGAGCCCGGTGCCAACGACCCCATTGAGATGGCTGTGCGCACGGCCGCCAAGCGCGATGTGCCACTTCTTTCCGAGTGCACGGGTCACATAATTCCTGGATTCAAGGTAACGTCGTTCCTGCCGTTCAACCCGTCAACTAAGCTGACACAGGCAACTGTCATCGACCATCATGCCAACGAGACATTCAAGGTGGCCAAGGGCGCGCCTCAGGTCATAGTCAAGCTTGTCGGCGGCGACAACGAAGCCACGCATGCTGTAAACCTGCTCGCACGCCGCGGTCTGCGCGCTCTTGGAGTTGCACGCACAGTGCCAGGCACACTTGACTCGTGGCAGCTCATTGGCATGATTTCGCTGCTTGACCCACCGCGCCCCGACTCAGCCGAGACAATCCGCCGCTGCGAGGAGATGGGTGTTGTCGTCAAGATGGTGACAGGCGATCAGCTCATTATTGCCAAGGAAGTGGCCGCGCGCCTGGGAATGAACCGCGCCATTCTCGACGCAAGCAGCTTGACCGACCCGGATGCTACCGATGAGCAGCTGGCCGACCGCTGTTTGCACGCAGATGGGTTTGCGCAGGTCATTCCCGAACACAAGTACCGTGTCGTCGAGCTACTCCAGTCAAAGGGGTTGCTTGTTGGCATGACTGGCGACGGCGTTAACGACGCGCCTGCGCTCAAGAAGGCCAACGTCGGCATTGCTGTTCATGACTGTACCGACGCCGCTCGCTCGGCAGCCGATATAGTGCTTTTGGCGCCAGGCCTTTCGACAATTGTTGACGGCATTCTCACCTCGCGCGCCATCTTTCAGCGCATGCGCTCGTACGCGCTGTACCGAATCACGTCCACAGTGCACTTCCTGATTTTCTTTTTTATCATCACACTGGCATTCCGCTGGCAAATGAAGGCCGTTCTGCTCATCTTCATTGCTGTGCTCAACGACGCTGCGACTCTTGTAATCTCGGTCGACAACGCCCAGATTTCACGCCGTCCCGACAAGTGGCGCATTGGCCAGCTCATCACAATGTCTGTGATCCTGGGCTGCTTCCTGACTGCGCTCTCATTTGCAGTGTTTTTTGTTGCCCGCGACGTCTTCAACATTCCGTCCGACGCCGACAAGCAGTCCGACGACGAAACCAAGGACGGCCGCATGGAGACCATCATCTACCTCAATGTGTCCTCTGCCCCGCATTTTACAATCTTTTCAACTCGTTTGGCCGGTTTCTTCTGGGAGAACCTGCCCTCGCTGACGTTCACTGCCGCCATTCTGGCCACGCAGGTCTTTGCCATGCTCATATCGATCTTTGGCATCAACAAGCTGACGACCTCCATCGGCGCTGGCTGGGGTATTTCACTGATCGCCGTCTCGCTGGCCTACTTTGTCGTTCTTGATGCCATCAAGGTCTTTATTTTCCGTATCTGGAGCTTTGAGCTCACTGTCAAGCTGTGGCCCACACGCGCCCGCAAGGATCAGTTGCGCCACAGGAAGGAGCGCCGGGTTACAGAAGAGCGTGTCCAAGGCAATGTTGCCAAGCTGCGCAGAATCTCCAAGGCCATTTATGCGGTCAGCGCGTTCAAGAAGGCTGGTCAAAATACCGCTCGTTGAGACTGTCGTCAGGTTTAGCGTTGGCACCAAAAACAGGACCGAGACCGGGGCCGCTGTGACTGTTACTATCACAGTGCATAGCCAAATTTAATACTCTTTTCATACTTTACTCATTTCTTTGGAGTTTTGAAACAAAACGCCCTTTCATTTTACGCAACAATAGTCTTTTTTTTACTTAAAGCTGCGCAAATGAGCTGACTCGCTGATCAGCATTTTCTGAAGTCATGCGTGTCTAGATTAGAAATCTAATCTTTTTTACGCATGTCCCCATTACAAAGTAATAAAAAATACGAGCACAAAAAAAGATGCCTTATAAGCAAGGAACTATAATTAGGTGCACTGGACAATAACGTCCACACTTTGCTCAGAGAAAATAGATCCATAGATACACTTGCTCCTTTGACAAAACCCTGTCCTGTGTTAAGCAACTGGCAGCAATAACCGCCATAATATGTGGATAAATCAATCTGTGCACTGCCTGTGGGGATAATTGGACATAGCAGAGAGCGCCTCCTTGGCTTTGCGCCCAGCTGGTTCTGCTGCTGCTAAGTCTCTGCCAAATGATCGCATTTAATTTCCTACCTTTGACAAAAGATAATGCGCTGTTAACGCACTTTACCTTTTAACAAAATATAAAGGTAGGCGCGTAAACATAATCATCTCCAACGTTACCATGCAGGTTGGGGATTTGTTACAGTGTTATTTTTTATTTTCAAGTTTCGTTGTTTGTTTCCTTCGTCCCAATTTTAAATTCAAATTACCATTTGTTCTTTTTTAATTCACCCCTTTCACGTTGCTAATTTTGTCGAGCAAAGGCAAAATATCTAATACTACAGCACTGTCTTGGTCACCCATTTGACCAATTCACCCGCTCGCTTGCTCATTCGCTTACTCGCCCCCTCGCTTAATTCTCTTTACTTTTCTCATTGCTATATTCCAACCCAACGTGTCCTCATAGCAGTGTCACCTGCAAATTTGCCACCACAGCTGTGAATTCCAGCAACACTTGTTTATTTTTCTATAGTCAACAGCGCGCGCCATTCCACCCGCTTTTCTCCCCCGCACACGAACATTCTCCATTTGGCAATCTGAATTGCTATTTATCCGTATTTCGACTTGGAATTGCTGATTCCAGGCAATGAGCGCTGGTGGGTATCGGTTCATCGACGCGTCTTCACCAGCAAATGCTAGCGATCCAAAAGGTGAGTTTGAATTCGACCGCTTTCATTTTCCACTGGGACTCGCTTTGACACAGCCAAGGCGCTCAGGCGGGAATGGGCAAGCCCAAATTCCATGGCAAGGCTCTGTCTTAACTGCAGCTTTACTTCATATTATGCACATGTATGTATTAATGTCGCTGTTATTTTTTGCTCGGCTCGGTGGTAGGAATTGATGGCAGCATAAACACCAGCAGGAACAACCCATCATTGAAAATCCTTGTTGCGAACACCTGGCAGAATTTAAGTTCCGGCTCCGGCTCTGGCCATAAGCCGTTCCAAAGCAACGCGAGCTACATGTCAACGCCTCAGAGCCTGACATCACCGATTACTCGACACGATTCGAGCTGCGTATCTGCCATTACGGGCGCCGGCTGCAAGTCAAATATTTTGGTAAAGAACGGCCGCGATCCGCGAAGCAGCACGCATGGCCGTTCGTGGCGTGAGAAGCAGCAGGACGCCCTTGGCTTGTGGTTTTTGCGCACGCCTTTATTCGAGCATGACTCTTGCTCAACTCGCAGCCCTTCCAAATGTGTGATTGTCGTTTCGGATATGACTCCACTTGTGACATCGGAAAGGCTGCGCACGCACTTTATGACCTACGGAGCGGTGGGTACCATTCGCCTGGGCTATGACCCATCCACAGGAATGAGTATGGGTATTGCACGGGTGGAGTTTGTGTTATCTCCAAGTGCGCCGCATCCACGCTTAGCCGCAGCCGACGCAATCAGACAGGGCCAGATGGTCCAAGCCGGAGACCTGCCGGCAACAGTGGCCCTGGACCTTGGCGGCCACTTTGACGAGCTGCAACAGGCGTTCTTACGCAGAGCCAGGGAACTATCCCGGCACAATTCGGGCGACGGCGACGGCGACAGCGCCAGTGCAGGCGCAGGTGTAGATTCAATTGCAGCATGGTCTGCGCCTCAGCGGCCAGCGTCACCGTCGCCCGGAGTCGACAATGGCGACATGTCATTTTCTCGCCGCTCGCACCCTGGTATAAGTGCAATTAGGGTGCCCCGCTCGAGTATATCCTTTTCTCAGAACACAGAGAGCGACGTGATGCGCCATTTTGAGCGCTTCCGACCGACCGGTATTGTGCGCGATGGCGGATACTGGTACGTGTTGTTCAACTCGGACAGGGATGCACACAGATGCCAGCGACTCAGCGATAAACAGCGTTTTGCCGGGCATCCAATTGATGTCGATATTTACGAGCCAGCAGACAGGACCCGGTTGGCCGAGTTGGATGCCCTGTCCACCAGGCAGTTATCGCAGCAGCAGCAGTTGCCACCATTGTCATTGTCATTGCCGCGACCACAGGCGCCTGTGGTGCCTGGCCAGCGCGCAGCTACTGGGCTTGATTTGGAAATCAGCAGCAGCAGCACACCGTCGCTGGGTCCTAGCCGGAGCCAAGGACTGGAGGCACGCATGTTTGAAGAATCTGACCCCGAGCTGCATGAGCTCACTCACGAGCTGTTGCTGCGCGAATTGTCCGGCGCCTTTTTGCAAGACTTGCAACGGCAGCGGCTGCATGCGTTGATATCCGATTTTCTGCGGACGCCTAAGACCCACACAGCCATTGGCGGCTCTGGTCGCCCAACAGAGGTTAGGGGCGCGATCTGCAAGCAGCAGCCTGTAGACACCGCATCAATGCTCAAGCGGATGGCGAGAAAGAGTGCACTGAGCAGCGAGATGACAAAGCCCATAACCGCCGTCTTGGCAGAGCTCCCAAGCTTCCGCCGAGGTGCTAACGGAAAGACATCGTCTCTGTCTCACAAGGCTGAAAGCGCCAAGGAAGCTGGGCGAGAGCGCACGCCGAAAAGAGCTTTGCCGCGGGGTCGTTCAATGGACTCCAACGAATCTGCATCCGCGTCTAATTCTGCCTTTAGCGACGGCGATGACTCTGATGCGCCGTTTGAAGGCAGCAGAAATACCATGCGTCGACGCCTGGTGAGCAAGGGCACAACCAAACCTCCAAACATTGTACGTGGGCTTGGCAGCTCGGACGCTGAGCCGCACAAGATCAGCAGTGCGACTGCGCGCCAGCCCACAAGACGGCATGCGCTGGACAGCGACGGCTCGGCATTTGGCGATTATTCAAGCGACGAGGATGAGGCCCGAGCTCAGGATGACGACGGCGACGACAATGCTAATGACAATTACAATGAGGACATGGGTGACTTGGCTATTGTCCCGCAGCGGAGGGGCAAGAAAAGGGCACTCGAATCCAAGCAACCCAAGAAGGTGGTCCCGCAAAAGCGCGCTAGGCGAGTCAGCCAGATGCCAGTTGTTGAGTCGTCCCAACCCGGGACGCCACTTGCAGGGCTGCTGGGCATGCAAACACAAACGCGGATTGACGAGGACATGGCGCCTGATGTGCCGGTGCACTCAACAGGATCGGCGCGCACCGAGGGATATTATCCGATCAATTCTAAAATGAAGGGCGTCTACTTGCCGCAGCTGCATTCACAGCTGCATTGGGCCGCTAGCTTTTTTGGCGGCACTGATGCAGCTGTCGCGTCGCGGCTGCGCGGGTTTGCCGAGAAATCCAAGGGGGCGAGTAGCAATGGTCGCGGTGTCGGTGCCAGCGGCGCATCGGCCGACGGCACAGCCCGTAGCACTCGTGGCGGGGGCTCTAGCATGAGTGAGGCCAGCCTGTACTACTCGCTTTCCCATGCCAGCATGGGCTCATCGTCGCGCACACATCGTGCGACAAATAGGAAGCTGCGGGCCGAGTTCAGCATGGGCATCCGCAGCATGGGCGAGGGCAGCAGCGGTGCGGCAGGCGGTAATGTACCGGGCGGCAGCAGCGGTCTGGCTGGGGATGGCAGCACCGGCAGCAGCGGCAGCATTGTCGGCAGCGGCGGCGACGGCGGGTCAGATCTCTTGAGGTTTAACCAGCTTGAGTCACGGACAAAGCGGCTTCGTTTTTCCAAAAGCGCCATCCACGACTGGGGGCTGTTTGCCTCGGAGCCGATATTCCAGGGTGAGTTTGTGATAGAGTATATAGGCGAGCGCATTCGAGCGCAACTGGCAGATCTGCGCGAGGAGCACTACGAGCGCGAGGGCATCGGCAGTAGCTACCTGTTCAGAGTTGACGACGAGACAGTAGTCGACGCTACAAAGTGTGGTAACGTCGCACGTTTTGTCAACCATAGCTGTGAGCCCAACTGCATTGCCAAGACAATTGTGGCCGACGGCACGAAACGCATTGTGATTTACGCCAGCCACGACATTCAGGTGGGCGAGGAGGTCACCTATGATTACAAGTTCCCACCCGAAGAGGACAAGATCCCTTGCTTGTGCGGTGCTGCTAACTGCCGTGGCTATCTAAACTAAAGTGAGTTAAGCTGAAATATAGACACTGGGAAATGATATGGTACAGTAGTTGTCCTTTTTTGGTTTCCAGTTTACTGGTGCTTTTCTGCATTTGAGGCGCCAGAGCTTGGCGCAATTAGTCTGAATTTAATGACCGGCCTTTCTGAACTGTTTTTTTTCGTCAATTATGAAATAAATTATTCGGCAATAGCATTGGCCTCGTTAGCGCAGTGTGCACGATCATGGATATATTTTCCTCAGCCTAGTGCCCACGCGTGTATGGTTGGGGACACGCAACTTTGCGTGGTGTTTTCGCGTTTTAATGTTATTTAATTTGTTTTTATTGGGGTTTATTGGTGTTTTTATTAATGTGGCGAGTGTTGGCCAGACAATCGCCCTGTGGCAACCAATGCAGGCGCAGGCCAAGCAATCTAGGACAATTGTTTTGTTTGTTTACGTGCGCCATCTGCGCAGCGCTCTGATCACCAAAATCACGACATGTGCGCGCAACCACTGAGACCAACAGTTGTGAATCATATTTAAATTCTTTTTTCCTTGCTGTTGGTGCATGCTCAACTTTTCAACTTTTCAACTGTCCTTTGCTCAGTTCTTTCTTATTGTTATTGTTATTGTTATTTTTTTTAAAAATCCCTTCATCCAACGTGGTATTGCGCCTTCGCGTTTTCAGCAGTGCCTTTTTTGACTGCTTTTAGCCTTCAGTTCTGCAGCCGCTCTCTGGCATACACTCAACCAACAGCACAGGCCAAGCCCGCGCCCAAGCCTAATAGTAACGGCATAAGCAAATACGCATACACCCACACAGACAAACAAATATAGACATGAGGTAAAGTAACCGCTGCTCTTGCTTTGACTATGTATGCGCTGCATCCAAATTACACAATACTGACCATTCGGCTGTCTGCGCACCAGCGTTTGCGGTCATTCTTTCGTTTACGTTTACTCGCTTTGGACATGTAGTGAACGTCTGCGCCGTATACCGTATGATGACCTCAACACAACCGAAGGCGCGAGTCCGATGGGGCAGTTTTTCGACACACCCCGGTTTGCAAACACAGTGCCGTTCTTTCGCTTTCAGCGCTTTGGTAAGCACATCACCCACTCACTTTCACAAGAAATCACTTTCTTTTCAATCTACCCAAAAAGCTGCACTTTGGGGAGGTAGTCTTTCCGTTTTTTTCCTTCTCCAACGACTGGCGCGGCGAGCGGGCCTGTCTACTGGCAAAATATAGCACAGGGGCAACACCTTTTGCCTCCACCGCCACTGCCACCACTGCTGCTGGTGCTGCTGCTGTCGCTGGTATCACACAGACACATACTGCCGGTGCGCACGCCACAACAGTACCAGGCTATGTTGCAATTTTCAAAAGCAGCAGTGGTTTTCTGGTGAGGATGGCTGTAAGAGAAGATAAAATCACTTAGCTTGATGACTCAGCCGCGTCTCCCGTATGTGGGTTGAAGACAAATACACATATATTATTAGTTCATGGCATGGCATGGCATGGAATGGCATCGCATCGCATCGCATCGCATAACATGGCAGCTGTTGCTTGATCGCAGAAAGTTGTCGCTTGATTGACGCCATCGATAGCGATGGCGGCGGCGATGGTGGCGATAGTTGGGGAGATAGTTGGGGAGATGTCTGGCGCACGTCCCCCCTTTGGATTGTCAGATTGTCTTTCTTATTATTTTATTCCTCCACCCGTCTGCCAGAATCGCTGGCATTGGTGCAATGGCGAGACGAACGCTTGCATGATGCCGCTCCATGTTCATTGCTTCTCGCGCCGCCGCCGCCACCACGCGCGCGCTCAATTGGCTGATCGCGCGCGTAGCAAGCATCACCTCAACATCGTTCAACTCATTTGTCTCTTTCCCCAAACGCCGCCAGGCAGCAAAGGCCAACGAGCACAAATCGCCTCCCGCGCCATATAATTTTTGCTCTTGCGCGCCTTTTTGAATAGGCCTTTATTTGCCGCGTTCCTTCTTTTTACTGCCCGCCCCACAGTGTTTCTCTTTTTCTTCTCTCTCTCTCTCTACATCTCTCCTCCAAGCCCATTCCATTCCACGCATTTTGTTGCCTTCTCCCCTCATAGAGCGCAAACGCGTGTTCTATCTATTGCTCCCCACTGCACACAGCCTAACCATCCATTGTCTCTGCAGCTGCAATCACTCTAATCACCGCTCTCTGCCTTCACACATACACGCACACACACACCCATCACATATGCTTACACTAGGGCACAGCGATGCGCGCACCGACAGCGACCACAAGCTGGTTGTCGTCATGGTCGGCCTTCCTGCGCGCGGAAAGAGCTATATTGTCAAAAAGCTTAAGCGCTATTTGTCCTGGCTCGGCTTCCAGACCAAAATATTCAACGTCGGCGACCGTCGCCGCCTGGCCGGATCCACAGATGAGTATGAATGCCCGAGCAGCGGCCACACCAGCCGCGCCAACCACCCAGAGACAATAAGGCAAGGCGCCAGCAAAAAGAAGAAAAATCAGCAGCAGCACCAGCCGAATCAGCCGAATCAGCCGAATCAGCAGTGCGCCGACTGCAGCCGCTCCGGATCCTCACGGGCATTCTCTACAGCCGGCGTATGCGCTTCCTCGTGCGCGCATTGCGACACGCGGCACTCATCGGCGTTCTTTGACCCCAGCAACAAAAAGGCAAAGCAACTGCGCGAGCAGGTTGCCATGGACGTGTTTGAGGACCTGCTGCGGTGGCTGCAGGCCGGCGGCCAGATCGCCATCCATGACGCGACCAACTCGACGATCGAGCGGCGAAGCGCGCTGATAAATCGGCTCAAGAGCGAGGCCGATGTCAACCTGCTGTTTGTCGAGAGCATCTGCACAGACAAGGACATCATCAACCGCAACATCAGAATGAAGACGCAGAGCCCGACTACATTGGCATGGACCCTGACGTCGCCGAGGCCGACTTCCGTGCCCGTCTGCGCAACTATGAGAGCGCATATAAAAGCATCGGCGCGGCCGAAGAAAAGTACGACGTACAGTACTGCAAGATCATCGACGTCGGCAAGAAGGTCATCGCGTACAACATCCAGGGCTTCCTGGAGAGCCAGGTCGTCTTCTATCTGATGAACATGAACCTGGATCCCCGCGTGATCTACATCACCCGCCACGGTGAGAGCGAGGATAACGCGGCAGGCCGCATTGGCGGCGACGCTACGCTCGCGCCTGGCGGCGAAAAGTATGCCAAGGCACTGGCCCGCTTTATCGACCGCCGCCGCCTGGAGTTTGCCAGCGAGGTCGACGAGCAGAACCACCGGCTGGCGCAGTTCATGGCCAGCGGCAACAGCAGCGAGCCGGAGAGTGAGGCCTCGCAGTCGAGCTCTGCCAGCACTGAGTACTCATCGTTGCGCCTACGCATCAAGCCCGACTTTGAGATCTGGACATCGATGCTCCGCCGCACCATGGAGACTGTTGAGCACTTTGACTCGCAGAAATACCGCATCAAGAACATCCGCTCGCTCAACGAAATCTACGCCGGCAAATGCGAGGGCATGACCTACGAAGAGATTGCTGCACGGTACCCCGACGAGTTTGAGGCTCGCCAACTGGACAAGTTCTACTACAGGTACCCGGGCATTGGCGGCGAGTCGTACGCCGACGTCGTGCTGCGCCTGCAGCAGGTCATTGTTGAGCTGGAGCGCATTCGCCACTCAGTGCTGCTTGTCACGCACCGCGCGATGGCACGCACGCTGCTCTCGTATTTCATGGACGTCCCAACTACACACATGCCCGACATGGAGCTGCCTCTGGGCCACGTCTACAGCTGCGAGCCGAGGCCCTTCGGCAACTATCTGCGCGTATGGCGATACGACGCCGACCTCGACGCCTTCGAGGAGGTCGATGCCTCGTCCGCCCTGAAAATCCAGTACCCGAAGATCCTGGCTGGGTCGCGGCAGAGCACGTCTTCTGAGAACAACGACCAACACAACCTGCTGCCGTCGCCGGCCGAGACGTCATACTCAACCAGCCACTGAGCTGAGCCAAGGCTGGAAAATGGGCAGCGGAGCCAAAAAGGAAAGCGAGAAGCTGGAAGCGGGAGCGGAGCAGACCCAATGCAAATGCGAATGTGGATGCTAGCGCTAGTGTTAATGCCAACTCTGCTATTTGATTTTGAATATGCGCTTGCAATAGCCACAGCGACAGGCGCTTTATGTACATATTTTTTTTGGTCTCGCCTTTCTCTTTCTTTCACCTTTGCCATTGCCCATCCGCTCGCTCCTCATTTACCCTCCACCTATAGTAATTGGGGGAGGGTTAATACAATTTTTTCTTCAGTATAGCTGTTAACCAATTTCCTTTTCTTTATTTTTCCTCTTCTTTATTTTTCCTCTTCTATTGTTCAAGATAAAATTATTTTTTCAGCCACTACACCCTTCTACTTCTAATAGTGTCGCTGATGCAGGCGATGCGCTCAACGCCATTTATCCTGCTAGCCGGCCTTGTCGGGATCGACATGGCCTTGCAGCTACATGCAGCCGGCCCTACTCTGCACCCCATTTCGGGATTATCCGAAGTGCTTGCTGTAAGCGCTGGCACAGCAAAGCCAGCTCGCCAGGCCACACCAGCAACAGCAACATCGACAGAAATAGAAACACAAACCGCACACTTAATAGCACTCGCCCAAATTGGAGATAAAATACCCAAATCCAGCAATCAGCGGTGCCGACATGCAATACGCCGCTCACAAAGCTGTGCGTACATCCGTGAGCACTGCGCAGAATACGGAAGCGGCATTGCCAGCTACATCGAGCTGTACTACTGCACATTTGCCTCGCAGCATACTGCCGTGCTCACAGCAATGGTCATCTGGCTCGGCATGCTGTTTATCTGGCTGGGTGTCTCAGCATCAGAGTATTTTTCTCCCAATATCGGCACGCTCGCGGTGCTACTGCATCTCCCCGAAAGCCTGGCTGGCGTGACGCTGCTTGCGCTTGGAAATGGTGCACCGGATCTGTTTTCGACGTTCAGCGCTGTGCGTGCTGGAAGCGGCGCCCTTGCCATCGGGCAACTCGTTGGCAGTGCGTCGTTTATAGTCAGCGTGGTTGCAGGTGCCACGACCCTGATCGTGCCGCGGTACAAGGTGAATCGAATATCGTATTTGAGGGAGTTGGCGTTTTTCGTAGCGACCATATCCATAGTTGTGGTTATTGTTGTCACCGAAAGACTATCGCGTGGCCTGGCGCTCTGCATGGTCGGGCTGTACATTGCGTATGTGATCACGGTTGTGGCAACAACATACTATGAGGAGCTTGCGGCAGAAGAGCACCAGCAGATCTGCATCACACTCGACGCACCTGGCGAACCAATACCTGTGGAGTCCGGCGTGTCATTGCTCACGCAGTGCTACCCCCAATCATACGAGTCTCTTTTGATTGGCGGGGATGCTAGGCGGGCCAGGTCCTTTGGAAGCCGCAGCTTGGCACCTTTGTCCGAGAGCAGCGGGAGGCGACAGGCAATTGATGCCACCCGCGACGAACATTCCAATGAAGATGTGTGGGCGCCCTTCCTGCTCGAAGACAGATCCTTGTCTTCCAGGGCGCTGTACGAGTTTTTGCACCAACAACGAAAGTCGCTGCTGGCAGCGGCCGAGTGTAGTGACATTATTGGCGAGCTACGCGAGTCCCAGAGCTTCATTGATACCAGGGTTTGTTCCGGTTCTAATCTTGGCGCCAGTTTGGCTAATTCGGCGTGTGGGTCGGCTCAGAATGTGCTGGCTATGCACAATAAAGTTCGACCAATGTCGCCACCTTGGGATGAGAACTTGGCTTCTTGTTCAGAAGACTGCCCCGCTGGTGGCGCGCATTCAGGCTCGTCCGCGCTTTCGGAACATGCTGCCTTGAATTATCTTCAGATTGTGCATACTAGAGCTTTGCTACCCTCAGAACCCAGTCTCGCTCTAGATCCACCGCCAACTATAGGGCGGAGCACGCACAATTCCACATACCTGTCACCGACATCCTGTCAGCACACGTGTCCGTCGCCGACGTCTCAGCTTCAGCGACATGATTGTGGTCACTTGATAGCCCCATACTCAACTCTCGAAGCCTCGCCGACAGCCCAGAGTCAGAGCATGATTCCAACATTGGCCCTGGCCCATGCGTGTATACCAACACTTCGCTACTGGAAGGATGATGCTTCAATGCTCTAAAAGTATTTATTGTGTTTAGTGCTCTGCCAGTGTTCCTTCTGACGCTCACAGTACCAGTTATGCACGAGGCTCCCCCAACGCACCACGACAGCGCTTGCAACCATGTTCAGAGCACTTTATTCGCCAGAAGCAGCAACGAAGGCGAAGTTTTGCTCAGGCAAGAGCAGCAAAGTAATTACCAAACCATTTGTCCCGACCAACAGAATATACGACTATCACCAGCAATGAGCGCCGTACACCACAGCTGTTGCGTGGGGTTGGGTCAGACTTTGCTTGCAGAGGCCACCCAGCGGGCCGAAAGGGCGGTATCATTTGTGCGGTCGGTAGTAGCCGTGCTGTTTTTGTACGTTGCTTTGTATCTAGGCGGTTATCCCATCCACGAAGTCGGGCTACCCACTCAGTCATGCGTGGTGGCCGGCCTCAGTATGGCTTCGCTTCTTGGGAACTACCTCTGCCAGCGTCGTTTTCGCCCGCCATATTGGCTGCAGGTTACGCCCTGTTTTGTGGGGTTCTTTTGCGGTCTTGCATGGGTGTACATTGTCGCCGATGAGATGGTCTCAATTACGCAAGCTCTGGGAGTCATACTAGATCTGAGCGAAGAGATACTAGGACTGACCCTTGTTGGATTTGGCAACAGTCTCGGCGACCTTGTCACCAATCTGACTCTAGCGCGCATGGGATTCCCGATGATGGCAATAAGTGCCTGCTTTGGCGGCCCGATGCTGTGCATTCTTTTAGGCGTAGGCATGGCAGCATGCGGCACCATTTCAATGGGGGAGGTGGCGGCAGCGCATACTGGATACCCTTGACATCGCCGACTGTACTTGTCAGCGCTGCCTGCCTACTGTTTAACTCGGTGCTTTTTTTGGTGGTCGTACCGCGACAAAAATACCATATGACTCGTTCAGTTGGACTCGTAGCTCTGGCAGTCTACTTTGTCAGTATGGCCGTAAACATATATATTGAAAAGTAAAATACATAAACATTTTTTATGTCGCCAAAATTTTCAGTTTAAAGATTAACGAATATTCTAATTATTGGTAGTGGCAGTATATGGTGTAAGATTACTTTACAATATGACCAAATTTACCTGGGCAATACCGCTACTGTGTGCGAAAATTGCTTAAAACCCCGTCTTTGTTGCTACGGTAGCAGCACAGTTGGCCCTGTGAAACCACTATTGTCCAAAAGAGCAATACTAATGTTCCATTTGTAATGCTCAAACGCAAACATACGCGTATAAAAGCGGCATGGCTCGCTGCACAATACCACAGATACAAGCATCCAAAACATCTAACCATCTGGTCTTTAGTTTTCTTTTCATCTACCACTTCCAAACACACCCAATCATCTATTATTTCCACACTACCTGACAACAATGAAGTTCATTGCTACCATTGCCGCTACCATCCTCGCCGCGACGTCTGCCGTCTCTGCCCAGGCCAACTCTCCCCCCATGGGCGGTGCGTCTCCTCAGGGCGGCAACATGGGCCCTATGATGGGCGCTGAGGGCTCCGCTCACGCTGAGGCATTCAACGGCGCAGAATCCGCTGGTGGCCCCGCCGGTGCTCGCGGCAAGAGCATGTGGGCCTACCCCAACTACAGCGCATACACCGGCTATTCTCCCTACAGCGGCTATGGTGGCTACGGCAGCTACGGTGGATACGGCGGCTACGGCGGCTACGGCAACTACGGCAACTATGGCAGTTACGGTGGCTACGGCGGCTACGGCAACTACGGCGCCTACCCGCGCAACAGATACGTTGGCAGCTACTGGTAATTTCGAGTACTCTCGACTCGCCGTTTATCTGTAACCAGCGAGCACAGTAGCTAGCTGCTAGATGCGCCTGGATCGCTACAGTAGCTTGGGGTTTGCCAAACACATGCTTTTTATTCTTTTTATTCTTTTCACACGTGCTTGTTATTTCGGGCACATTATTATTAAGCGCGGTGGCTTCTTTTTTCAGGGCAATTTTGTTTTCATCCTGGCAAAAGATCCAATCAGCGTTTGTTTGAATTTAACACCAATATATACATATGCATATACATATACACACATACACAAATACATGAACATTATTTTTTGTAAATTGTAAATCTTATTAGCACAAATTTTTAAAAGTGAATAAGATGTATTGGGAAAAACTAGTTTTTTCCGCAAAGCGCAAAAGTAGAAGAAATAAGAGGTTTAGTTATTTTCAGCTTGGCGCTGCTCGAGCCCCTTAGAAATGCACTGGTTGATAAAGTTGCGACGTGCCTTCTCTTCTTCAGCAGAGATGCCAAAGTGGCCCATGATCTGTTGGCGCACCTGCTTTTTGGTGATGGTCATCAAGTCAGTCGTAGCAATGATTTCCCCAACGTGTCTGGCCAGCTGATCATCGGTAACGCCCGAGGGCCACTGCTGAACCTGCATTGCCTTCAAATCCCCAGGGGGGCTTGGTACAGTGGAATAATCCAAAATCGACTTGACGCCCGTGTCCATCGCTCCCATTTGGATAGCCGTCTGGTCAGTGCCAGATGCAAAGGTCGATGGACGATTGTACGCTGACATGGCAAACCCTTGCTGAGAGTGCATCGATGGGCTCCCGGGCACCGTCTGCATACCAGAATACGCCGTCGAAATACGTGGATCAGGCATGGGCATGCCTTGCTGGAAGTAAGAGCCGTCGCCAGCCTGACCCATGCGCGGATCCATAGGCGTGCTGGCAGCAGACATGCGCGCACTGTTAATAGTGGCCATATCATACGCGTTAAACTGCCCGTTGCCGCCGGACACGGGCTGGATGGGGGAGGAGCGGCCAGATGCCAGGTAGTCAAAGGTCGTGCCAGGGATGCCAGGCGCATTCACCGGAAGGTTGGTGTTAAGTGCCATGTTGTACCCGTACCCGTTGTCATAGTAGACTGAATTAGTACCCGCATACTCAGCCATTGATTGGGGCACGTTTCCAGTAGCAGAGCCAGGGCGGTTGATGAGAGCAGCAGCACCGCCAAATCGTGATCCGGTTTCCGAAATGTCGTACTGCGACTTGGAATTGTCCAGCATATCCTGTTCGTAGTCGGACCATTTGCGCATGGGAATAGATGACTTGTCAAACTTTTCGTTGTCAACAGTGTAGATATGCTTGCGGCCCGACTCGCCGACGACCATGCGCGTGTTGCCCCACGAGAAGTCGTCAAAGTGCCAGAACGAGTAGAGCGGGATGAAGAATGAGAATAGTGGAATGGCCAGAATGTATACAATCATCCAGCCGATGTGCTGCCACTGGCGCTTGAGAATGAAAATCAGCGCCTGCATGCCGTAAATGGCCGCCAGCAGGTACAGCGAGATGTAAGACGTGGTCGAGTCCGGGTTGGCAAGCTGGTAAATCAGTAGGCCAGGTAAATGATTGTAGCCGGCATGATGATGGTGGTGATAAGGTCGATGAACACGACGAAGCGCATCGAGAAGCAGCAGAAGCCGCACAGCTGCGGCAGGAACACCAGCTCGAATAGATTGTGCACGGTTGAATTAATCCAGCGGCGGCGCTGGGATAGCAGAACGTTGAGCTCCTCGGGCGCATTGGTAATGCACTTGGCTGCTGGGACAAACTTGTTCTTGTAATACGGGAAGTGCTTGAGCACAAGCGTGGTCAGGTACCGATCCTCGCCGAGATGCAGCAGGTTCTTCTCGTGAAGCGTTTCAACGCGGTTAGTCGAATAGTCGTCAATGATCTGGTTGGATATAAGCAGCGGTACGGGTGTACCCACGCTATCAGGAGTGCGCATACGGTACATACTAAAGCAACCTGGAAGACAAGTGACAGACCCAAACAGCGACTCGAAGGCCTTAGTCAGGTGGTGCGAGATAAAGTACTCGTACACCTGCATCATCGTGATCCATGAGCTCTTGGCGTTGGCCAGCATAGTCTCGCCGCAGATACCGATGATTTTAGTGTCGTTGTTCAGAGCGCCAATCAGGCGCGACAGCGAGTCTGAGAAAACCACAGTATCGGCGTCGATCATCAGCACAAATTCGTACAGCGCGGGGTTGACTCCAATGACATTCTTGACCTGGTGGAACATCTCCAGCTCAAGCGGCGTCATCGGCAGGTCAAAGAAGACCTTGTTGAAGAAATGCATCAACATGATCTGGGAGTCACGCTTGCCGCGATTGCCTGGGCGGTTGCGCTCGTGAGGCGTGCCAACCTTGGCCACGACTAGGTACGGGACGACGTGGCCCTTGAACTCGTACAGACCAGAGTATACCTTGGCCATGTTGTGCTCCTTGGATCCCTCACCGAGCGCAATGTAGCTCAGTGCCTCGGGCTCTTGGTCACTGCCAACACCAAGAATGTCAAGCACGATGCGCGGCGTCGGGCGGTCGTTGCCCGAGCCCATGATCATGCCGTCACACACAATGAACAACAGCTTGCGCTTGTCGTCGTACTTGAGCTCGGCAAGCGAATCAATGGTCTGTTTGAGAGACTCCTCACCCTCAGTGTAGCATGGCACATTACAGACGACAAAGTTGGTACCAGGCTCGGGGTCACGGCGAGAGCCGAACTGCAGAGCGGCGAGGAACTTGAAAAAGATGATGGACACTAGGGCAATTGTCGCAGCGAGCAGCAGGTAGTTGGCCGCATAGCATCTGGTCGACTTGCGCAGGTCAACCTTGCCCACGTAGAACGCGCCCCTCAGCACTGCGTGTGTATGGCCTTGGACTCAGGCTTATCTGCAAAGAACCGGTCCCACATATCTGTAATGTCCTTGCCGGGGTTCTGGTCAAACATGTCAAACACGTTGTCATCGAGGAACTTGCGAGTGCCCACGCTGTTGGTTGAGTTCTGGGTATCAGACACAAGGTACGGAACACCCATGTGGTTGATATACTCACTCAGGTCAAAAATTTGGTCATGAATGATGCACCGGCGGATGATCTGGCCCATTGCGTTTTTGGAGTTTCCGCTGCCCTCCAGCAGCAGCTCCTTGGGGTCGACGGCAATGTGGCCCTTGGCGTAGTTCTGGCGCATAATGCGCATCATGCGGAACTGGAAGTAGTTGTAACCCTTCTCTGTCGGGTGGCGCCACCAACGGTGGTCGTGGTAGTACGTTGGCGAGTAGAGTTCAGGCTTGGTCTGGAAGCTGAGACGCGGGTCCATGCCCTCGAATGGGCAAACAAATGACAGCTGGTAGGGGAACATACTAGACTGGTCACGGCCAACGTAGTTGTGGTCCATCAGGTACTTGAACTGGACGCCCATGTGGCTGTAGTCCTTGACGTCAAACACCTCGCCGCGGATGGCAACAAGAGCGTCATCAGCGGTGTTGTGCGAAGTGAGATCGGTGATCGAGTACACGTGTTGACGCGGGCAGAGGAGCATGCCTAAACCCACGATCCAGAAGATCACAACGCCACAGCTCCAAACGACGATCATGCACAAGGCTACCTTCTCGCGCCAAGCCATTCGCTGGTCGCGGCGCTTGATCCGCCCGCACCACCGCAAGAACACCGACGGGATCATCCACGTACAAAGCCATGTGAAAGCAACCCATGCCTTGCGAGCCGATGTTTCGGGGATCTCGGGCTCGTCCTCTGGCTCGTCCTGCGCCGCTATCGCCATCATGCTCTTCTTGGTGGTCTCCGGGTCGCCGGCCGAGAGTGGCAGGGTTTCCTCGTAGCCGGCATTAAAGTCGCGCTCGCTGGCGACTTCTGAAATGCCGTCGCGGTTGCCCATCCCCTGGTATCCGTCATCGTCGGAGTAATATGAGCGTGCGTCGGCTCCAGCGCCAAACATGCGGCCCTTGAGCGCGCGCATCTGCTGCGCGGCACCACTCATGCCCGTGTCCGAGCTTGAGTTGTGGCCCAGCGGCTGTGCGTTGAGCATAAGGTTAGCCTCTGACTGGTCGCCGAAGCTGGTGGCACACGTATCGGTAATGTCGCCGTAGCCCAGCTCGCCAAACTGTTGTGCATCCTTGTTCTGCTTGTGGCCCGTGCGCTGGTCACTCATCTCCATGCGCTCCATGCCGCGGATCGGGTCGTCGATGCGCCGCCAGGTCTTGAAATTGACAAACACCTTGGCCCGACCGAGCGCCATCTCCGCGTCGGAAAGCTGCAGCGCCTTCTTGAGCGCGGCGCACTTTGCAAAATCGTCGACCAGCGCCGGCCCGTCGGCCACGTACTCATTAATGACAAGCTTGTAGCGCTGACAAAAGTCCGACATACTGAGAACTGCCGAGAACTCCGCTGCTTTGCGCTTGATGATGTTGTCCAAGTCGAATTGGCCGATTTGCGCTTGGATGCGACGAATATCGGTAGCCCGTGCGCGGCCCTGCTCGTTTGGCTTAATACACAGCACAAACCAGGTCAGGGTGTCATCCAGAGTCATGACCATCTCGTTGAGCGCGCGCTGAAACTGGGTGGCCACGCAGTCGACCTTGGCAAACCGCGACGTAGCGCCTCTGGTTTTAGGCCTCATCATCGACGGCGAGCGCGTGGGTACAGAGGGAGCTTGTGCCTGGACCACAGCTTTTTCATCCTTGGGGTGTACCTCGGTAGCCAGGGTCTTGTTCGAGAACAGGCCAGCGACAAATCCGTTGTCCGTGCCGGGGTTCTCCGCCGTACCGTCGCCGCGGAACACAGCGACAAAGTCAGAGCTGAGCTGATCGAGGTTCTTCTCGACAAAGTCGTCAATGCTGTAGCTGACATCGCCCCAGAAATGCGACACAGTAAAGCTGTTCATCTCGTTCTTGCTGTCGCTCGACGAGTAGAACTGGTTGGCCTCGCCAGACCTGTGGTCATGCTGGCGGTTGAACGCCTTGAGCAGCTGGTTGCCGGCCTCGCGCTCGGACAGGTTAGGGTTGAACTCGCGCTGCGCCGACGCGTCCTTCTTCTTGCCTCCCTTGTCAATCTGCAGGTACTCAGCCGCCTGGCGGTCCATGGTGGAAAACAGACCCGACTTGGGCTTCATGAACAGGTCTAGACACTGCGAGCGGTTGGCAAACTCGACGACTGGTACGATGTCGGTGATGCCCTCGGCGATGTACTCGTTGCTGCCGGCCTCGAACATCTGGTGGAACAAAAAGTGGTGCAGGCGCTCGTTGGCGTAGTTTCTGCACAGCTGCTCATAGCCGCTCTGGCGTGCCGTGTACCATCCCGGGAAGTCGACCATGCTGATAAAGCTGCTATTGTCTGCGTCGTCCCTGCACAGCTTGGAGTTGAGGAACTCGACCAGCCAGTTGAACAGAAGAGAGTACAGGGAGCGCGCGAGGTCGTCGCGGCGCGCCGCTGCGCCCTTGCCATCGAGGTAGACCGTGAACTTGTCGCTGCCCACTTGTTTGGTCTGGATGGTCAGAAGTGACAGAAGGGTGTCTACAGGAATGCCGAGCATTTCACTGACGTGGATCGCTACGTCCTGGTTGCGCACAGTGGCAGCACTCTCCTCGCTCTGCTTCTGGTGCTGGAACTGCAGGTTCCCCAATGCAAGGATTGACGCCAGCACAGTAAATATGTGGCGGCGGTACTTTTGGCCCAGGCCGATGCTGCCCATGGCGGTGACCAGCTCCTGGAACCGCTCCGAGTCGCTGAATCCGGTGATGCGCTGGACCGTGCCCGGGCGGTGCAGATAGTCAAATGATGCCTGTGTGATCCCATACTCGGAGCGCTCCTCGGTGGCAGCGCCGTTGGTCAGATAGTAAAACACGTGAAAGCTGCGCTCGCCCTGGGGCACATGTGTTACGCGGGCCTTTTCCAACAGGTACGTGAGTGTTTTGGTGCCAACAGTGCGTCCGCGTTGGTCGAACTGGAGTTCGATATACGAGCCCATGCGCGAGCCGTTGTTGTGGACGGCCGTCTTTGCGTGCGAAAACGCCTCAAGCACAATATCGGCATTCTGGATACGCGAGTACAGGCGCGTGTCCTTCTTGGAGTGAGCACGGATCACTGAAAAAAAGCGCGTCACCAGGCGACGCTGCTCTGTTTTTCCGCTCCCCGAAGCGCCGCTATATGTTGGGGAAAAAGAAGGAAAAAACCAAAGCGAGAGTGGAGAGCATTGAGCAGGGGAATGCATGATAGGCGGAAAAGCAAAATGTTAGCACTTGTGCATGCTTGCCGTTTATTTTTTGTTGTCGAAATGTCAAAGGCGCAATGTATTGTCCTTTTGCGACAATATGCAAAAAACAGACAGACACACAGACATACGGACATTCAACCATACAGACAGGCAGTGTGCGGGGAAACAAAAATGGAAGAACACTTACATGAAACTGATGCTCTGGCTGAGGCCAGTGCGGCGCATATGAAGATACGCTTGCTCAGCCACCTTGAAGATGTGCGGCGGCAAGGGCTGGCGGCTGGCAGAGGTGTCGCGGTAGTCGTCTGCATATTGCAACGCGACCTGGTCGGAGGAGCTCTCCTGGCTCTCGTTGGGGTTGAAGGCTACCAAGAGGCGGTCGCCAATGTTGGTGTATGGCTGAGAGTGCGGGCGCTGCTCATAGCGGTCGACAAGGGTGCCGACGACCTCATCGTTGGTGAGTACAGACGCATTTTGGAGCAGGCTCAGATCATCGTTGTCCTGGACCTGCATGGTTGAGACACAAGTAGGCGCAGTTGCGGGGAGGAAAACGGAGTCCAAACAATAGGAAATAAATAGGGTTGATATTTGGGTTGATTGTGTGCCCTTGTTTCCGACAAAAGCAGGTACTGCGCTGGGTTTGGTGAGATGTGTGTGGCGCTGTGGGTGTATTCCAGCTGCCTGGGCCCAAACGACAAAAAAAGTATATAGAGTTGAGTGGCTTTTTAAAAAAAGATGAATGAAAGGATATCAGCAAAGTGGCAATAACACTAGACAAAACAAAATAAAATGGCCAAAATAAAGACAAAAAAGCAATGGCGCCCAGAAGAAAAGCGTCGCTGAGAAAGAGAAATTCTTGCTTTCTCTCTCTCAGTTGCGCGCAACAATAAACCGCGCATCATCTAATTTTCTCTTATTTTTACTCCTCTTTGCTGCGTTTTCAATGACAGTCAGGGCAAATTTTTTGTTTGTCATCTCCAAAATAAGAGGAGTGGTGATCGACCGAGTGTTTGGGCATACAATTGGCTGATATTTTTGGATTTTCTTGTTTTTTTCTTAAACTGTATGCCAAAAGCGCATTTTTTGTTTTGTGTGCAAAATAAAATTTAACGAAAAAATATTTAAATAAAATTGAAATAAAAATAAAAATAGAGATGTTGATGTAGACACTGCTGTTGACGCTGCTGTTGGCGCTGCTGTTGGCGCTGATGTTGATGCGGATAAATTTAAAGACGTTCGTTGAGCACCTCGTCAATGCACAGGTTGATGAACGACTTGCGCGCATTGAGCTCGTCCTGGTCCATGCTGCAGTCCTGGCCGACTTGCTGGCGCACCTGCTTTTTCGTGACGAGCATGAGATCCACGGTGCCGATGATGCGCCGCACCGACTGCATGAGCACCTCATTAGGCATTCCAGACGGATACTGAACAAGAGCGCTCTCTGCACCAAGCACCATGGGCGCCGCTGCGTATGCATTGACATTATCATTGCCATTGCCATTGGGTATTCCCAGAAGCTGCTGCTGTTGGGGCATCATATGCATTGGCATTTGCATGGGCATGTGGTGCTCGGACATGTACTGGGCATTAGCAAGGCCCATCCCTGGCAATGAAGTGTCGCCGACCATTTCGCCGCCAACCATGCTCATGGCGATGTTTACGTGCGGATTGTTGGTGATCTGCATGTTTGTGCCGCCGTGGTGGTGGTAGTACCCGTAGTTGTTGGCACCGAAAACAGAGCCTGCCACCGAGCCCGGTCGGGGCTGCCCATAGTACATGCTCGCGCGGCTGCTCATCTCGCTGCGCGCATCGTCCAACCGCGCCTTGTCCGGGCCGCTGTACATGATCTCCTCCTCATAATCCTCCCACTTGCGCAGTGGAATAGACTTGGGATCAAACACCTCCAGCTCAGCAACAAAGCGGGTCTTCTTGCCATCGCCGACGACCATGCGCGTGGTTCCCCACGAAAAGTCGTCAAAGTGCCAGAACGCGTAGAGCGGGATGAAGAATGAGAATACGGGCATTGCCAAGAGATACACAATCATCCAGCCGATGTGCTGCCACTGGCGCTTGAACACAAAAAGCAGCGCCTGCAGACCATAGACGGCTGCCAGCAAGTATACTGAGACAAGAGGCGTGTCAGAAGTACTGACAACTAGCTGGTAGATCAGGTAGCCCAGGTAAACCACCGTAGCAGGCATGACGATGGTCGAGACAAGGTCGATGAACACGACAAAGCGCATCGAGAAGCAGCAAAATCCACAGAGGCGCGGCAGAAACACCAATTCCAAAAGATTGTGCACGGTCGAGTTGATCCAGCGGCGGCGCTGGGACAGCAGAACTTGCCAGGTGTCTGGGGCGTTGGTCCGGCACTGCGCATCAGAGGTGAACTTCATTTTGTAGTACGGGTGGTGCTTGAGCATTAGCGTGGTCAGATACCGATCCTCGCCAAGATGCAGCAGGTTCTTCTTGTGCAATGTGTCGACGTTGTTTTCAGCGTAATCCTTTACTGTGTTGTTTGACACAAGCAGTGGATAGTTGGACTCGGGCGCTCGGATGCGATACATGCAGAAGCAACCTGGAAGGCAAGTGACAGACCCAAACAGAGACTCAAAAGCCTTGCTGAGATGATGTGAGATATAGTACTCGTACACTTGAATCATTGTGATCCACGTGTCCTTCTCATTTGCCAGCTGCGTCTCGCCGCATATTCCCATCAGCTTCGAGTCATGCAGCATGCATGACACCATGCGGTTGAGCGAGTCAGGGAAGACGTAGGTGTCAGCGTCGACCATCATAATGAACTCATAGAACGCGGGGTTGACTCCAATGACGTTCTTCATCTGGTGGTAGATTTCGAGCTCAAGCGGCGTCATCGGCAAATTGAAATGAACCTTGTTGAAAAAGCTCATCAGGATGATCTGCGAGTCACGCTTGCCGCGATTGCCCTGGCGAGTGCGCTCCCGGGGGGTGCCGACCTTGACAACAACAATGTACGGGACGACGTGGCCGGCAGCCTCAAAGAGGCCAGAGTAAACCTTGCCCATGTTGTGCTGCCTCATTCCCTCGCCGAGAGACAGGAAGCTCAGGGGTTCAGGGTCGATATCCGGGTCAGCGCCAAGAATGTCGAGTACGATGCGTGGCGTCGGGCGGTCATTGCCCGAGCCCATGATCATACCGTCGCAAATGACAAACAGCAGCTTGCGCTTGTCGTCGTAGTGCAGCGTGGCCAGAGACTCGAGTGTTGAGCGCAGCCCCTCGTCGCCCTCGGTGTAGCACGGCACATTGCAGATAATAAACTTGTCGTGCTCCTCAGGCTCGCGGCGACTACCTAGCTGGAGAGCCGCAAGGAACTTGAAGAAAATAATGCTCGTCAGTGCGATGGAGCTGGCTAGAAGCACATAGTTGGCAAAGTAGCACTGGAATGACTTGCGCTTGTCTACAACGCCGGCGTAGAACGCGCCTCTGAGGCACTGGTAGTGCAAGCGACGAGCCGTCGGGCGCTTTGCAAAGTAGCGATTCCACTTGTCGGTGATGTCCTGGCCCGGATGCATTTGGAACAGGTTGTGCACGCCGTCATCTAAGAACATGCGTGATCCAGTTTCATTGCTGCGACCGTCAGGTGCAATGACAAATGGCGCACCACGACGCTGGATGTACTCGCTCAAGTCAAACAGCTCGTTGTTAATAATTGACCAGTACCGGCGCATGCCGTTGGGTAGGCCGATGCCCTTGCCCTCCATCTCAATACGCTGCGGCTCAGTAGCAATCTTGCCACGTGAGTAGTTCTCGCGCATAATGCGCATCATGCGGTACTGGTAGTAGTTGTAGCCACCCTCAACCATCTCCGGGTGGCGCCAAAACCGGTGGTCATGCAGCCACGTGTCCGTGTATGGTTCAGGCTTGGGTGACAGCGCCAAGCGCGGATCCAGGCCAGGGAAGGGGCAGACAAACGACAGCTGCAAAGGGAACTTGTCGCTCATGTCGCTACCAGGGTAGTTGTTGTCGACAAGGTATTTGTTGTTGATGCCCATGTGATTGAATCCCTGGATGTCAAACACCTCGCCACGAATGTTGATCAGGGCGTCATCGGCAGTGTTGTGACCGCGCATCTCCTCGATAGTATGCACGTGCTGCTTGGGGCAAATGAGCATGCCAAGAACAGCAATCCAGAAGATAATCACGCAGCAGCAGAAGAAGATCAGCGCGCAAAGCGCGACCTTTTCACGCCACGCGATGCGCTGGTCCTGGCGCTTGAGCTTGCCACACCATGAGAGGAGTGGCGACGGAACCCACCATGTCAGCAGCCACACAATAATCATCCAGTACCGCCTCGAGCGCGTCAGCTTTTTAGACGAGTCATCCTCCTCCTCGATCAGATGGCCCTCATCCGGGCCTTCCTTAGGATCACCGCCCTTGCTGCCCCCGGCCTTGCTGGTACGGCCGTCAGACTGCGCATCATCGATTGTCTTCTCTTCGTCACCGATCGAGGGGATTCCACCATTCGACCGGGTGTCGATATTGCTGAGGTGCATGTGCAACTGGTGCCCCTGCAAAGCAGCGCTGTACTCAAAAAGACTGGCAATATCGGCTTCCTCCATGGCCTCGCTGTCGGGGAAAATCTCGACTTCGTCGTCCTCGTAGACCGACTGCAGGTCCTCAGCGGCCACTAAACCGGCGTTCTCCTCTTTGATGCCGCACACAAGCAGGCGCTCGCGCTCTCTCAGCGGGTCTTCGAGCTGGCGCCAGGCAAAAAAGCTCAAGAATACCTTCTTCTTTCCGATGGCCATGTCGATGTCGTCCCAGCCCATGGCGCGGCGCAAGGCCTGGCAGCGCTCAATTGAGCTGGACTTTTCCTTTGTGCGTACGTACTTCTTGATGGCCACATTATAGCGGGTCGTGAGGTCGCCATGCAGCAGCGAGGCAATAAACTCGGCATTCTTGCCGCGCGCAATGTCGACGATGCCATAGGCAGCCAGCTGGCGCTGAACGTGCTCCTTGTCCCAGGTGCGCGGCTCCTGATGGTCGTTGGGGTTGATGCAGTGAACAAACCAAGGGAGGGTCTCGTCGAGCGCTGAAATCAGCTGGGTCAGCGCGCGTTGGTACTGGGACACGACGCAAGTGATCTTGCGTTTTTTCTGCGGGCGCGGGTGGCTGGTGAACGGCGAGCGTGCCGGCATCATCGACTGCTGGGCGTCAATGATGGCGCTCTCCAAGCGCGGGTGGCCCTCAACGATTATTCCGCGGTCGTCAAACATGCGCGCGACAAACGGGTTAATCGTTGCCGGCGAGTCACTAGCAGACATTCCGCGGAACAGGGTGTAAAAATCAACACCCAGGTAGTCTGTATTGCGGTCGGCAAACTGGTCAATTGAATAGTTGACCTGGCGGGCAAAGTGGCGGATGCCAAACTCGCCTTGGCGCTTCAAATTGGCGTACCAGGGCTCAACGTCAGACTTGCCCTTGCTGGACGCTTGCTGGGCCTCGTTGAAGAGCTTTATCAGCTTGGAGTCACCCTCTTGGCCAATCTTTGCGCTGCTGTCCTTATCCTTCTTTGTGACCTTGGTAAACTTGTCCATGACAAACAGCAGGCCCGTGCCCGACTTCATGAACAGATCAAGGCATCCCGTGTTGTCCTTGTGTGCAACCGAGTTCAGAATGTGGTCGATGCTCTCGGAGACATACTCCTCGCTGCCAACATCGAATACGTGGTGGTTCATAAAGTGATGAATGCGCTCGTTAGCGTAGTTGTGGATGAACTGCTCAAAGTGGTTGCGCTTCTGGCTTTGGAACCCCGGAAGATCGAGAAGGCCGATGTGGCTGTTGTACACGCCCTGGTCGCAGCCCAGCGTGCTGTTGATCTTTTCAACCAGCCAGCCAAAGAGAAGGGAATAAAGGTGGCGCGCTAGCGCATCGCAGCGCGCGCGGGATCCCTGCGCGTCCAGGTACACAGTGCACAGCTCCCGCCCAATCATGCGTGTGTGGTAGGTCACCGCCTGCTGCAGGCTGCCCGGATCCACGCCCAAAAGCAGAGCGATATGCTCCAGGAGCTCGACATTCTTGACGTAGGCAGCTTCGACAATAGTAGTATCCTTCTGGTCTTCCAGCTGCAGATTTCCAAGCTCAAGAATAGCCGCCAGGACCTGGAAAATGCACTCCTGGTACTTTTCGCGGAGCCCCAGCGAGTGCATTGCCATACGCAGGTCCTGGAACTGGGACGAATCATCAACGCCTGGCAGGCGCTGGATGGTGCCTGGCCGGTTGAGGTACTCATAGTTGCCCTGGGTCAGCCCAAATACTGAACGCTCGTCCGACTGCGCGCCGTGGACGAGATAGTGGAAAATATGGTAGTTGCGCTCGTTGTCGGGTACGTGGGTGACGCGGTTGCGGTCAAGCATGTAATCGCAGTACTTGGCTCCCGCAATGCGGCCGAGCTCGTCAAACTGGAGCTCCGTGTACATGCCGACACGCGATGCATTGGCGTGGCTGGTTGTCTTGGCGTTGCCAAAGGCCTCCAGGATGATCTCGGCCTCGACGATTTTGTCGAAAATCTGCGTGTCGCGTCTGGCATGCGGACGGAGGAACGACAGCATGCGCACAGCAAGTCGCTTGGCCTCTGACTTTCCTGTACCAGTCTCGCCCCTATATTAAAAAGTACACATTTTCACAATATTAAATATTAAATATTAAATATTAGTACGCATTTATACAGCTCAAGTGCAGATATTTATATATGTGCATGTGTAAACAGTTGTTGTTATTTTACTTACGAAAAAACCAGCGATTGGTTTAGTCCAGTCTGCCGCATGTGCAAGTAGGCGTTGGCTGCCATGGCAAAGACGTGGGGCGACACTCCCTTGCGCTTTCCGGAAGTGTTGCGATAGTCCTCGGCATAGACAGCCGCGACAGAGTCGCTCTGGGACTCGAGCGCCTCGTAGGGGTTGATGGAGATAAGGAAGCGACTTCCCAAATGGGTAAAAGTCTGCGGCTCAGAGCCCGCAGTAAATCTGGCCTCAAGCTTGTTCGCAAGCTCGCTTGACGACAACGACACGCCATCGTTGCAGCGTGCTATGTCGTCACTCATAGTTGCATCCATTTTCAAGCTACGCAGGATTGGGCGTATAAAAATGCGTAACTATCTGTTTGGCACTAATAAAGTTGTTTAATTTGAAATGTGTTTGTGAAGGGCGTGCAATGATGGTAGCAATAAAAGTTTATATAGGCGAATCCAATGAAAGTGTGGTTTTTTTTAATAAAACGGGATATATGCAATTATTTTGGATAATGAACGCAACGTGTAAACAGAAAGGAAAAGAGAAAGCCAGAGAAAACCAAAAACCAAAAAGCAAAGTCAATTTGGTTGGCACACTCGTTCAATATACACAAGCCAGCCGTGGTGTTTTGAATATCGGTTTGAACATTCATCAATATGTAAAGGCGGGGTATTCATAAACAACTATACTAAATTGTAAAATTTTGGCTGGTAGTGTGGCCGCATTTTTTCAAGGTTTCAAACAAAATCCCGCAAATATTCGGGGGTTTAAGTATTACAATTGGTTATTTTCTCAATAGCTGTACTTCCATACACGTTCCGCATGTGTGCATGCAATATGTCTTAAATGCTCTTTATGTTATAAAATAAATCGGCAAGATCAATTTTGTTGACACTGCCGCTATTCCCCAGATGAATGGCATGGATGACAAATAAACATGCTTCAAATGAATCCAGCCAAGCAGGGCGCAGGTTGGTTTGGCACAAATTCGCACCTCCACCTTCTTACTCCACACATGCACGAAGTAAAGTTTATTTAATATAATGACTATGCTTTTAAAGTGTGGGGGCGAGTATAAATATAAAAAATCAGTAGCTTGAGATGATTGTACTGCTTCTCCACCGGATGTGTGCGTGTATGGTGCCAATACTGGCTGGGATGTTTGGAGTGGCGCTAATCGCGGGATGGCGCGATGTGGGGGAAGTGTTTTAAAAGAATGTGGGCAATAAAATGCGCAAAACCTAATAGGCATGCTGAGCAAAAGTGTGGCTGTTGGAAGAAATCACAATTCATTTTGCTCATGGAATGTTGAGCTACAAAAATGCAACATGGTGGACATCTGGAAGCCCCATGTCAAAACAAACGTGTGGCCATGTTATCTGCATGACACACTGGCAGAAATAAAAGGAAACAGGAATATTATTAAAATGTTCTAAGAAAATGTTGATACAAGCAGCCTGAACTGGCAGCGGTGATGTTAAATATCCCGATTAGGACCCAACTATTGTTATTTGAGGAGTGACAGTATGCGCGGTCATGTTTATATCACCAGCTTGAACCAAATCAGCGTCGGCCTTCAAATCACCCTCCGGAATGGTCACAGCAGGAGGTGGCATGTACTCGGTCGCCTTGGCAAAATCTTCGGAAGATCCAGTGCGCGTCGGGCCATTTAATGGGCTGGAGATTTTGACTTTAGAAAGGTTGGTGTCAGACTCCTCTGCTTCTGTCTCTGTCTCCGCCTCTGCTTCTGCTTCTGCTTCTGCTTCTGCTTCTGCTTCTGCTTCTGCTTCTACCTCCACATCGGTGGTTCCGGAGCTACTGTGCGAGTGTTGTATATTTATAGAAGCGGCTGCAGGATCTGCCGATGTCCGCATCGATAATAATGATGTCGTAACCTCGGCGAGCTCCATTTCGGCGGCATACTCCGCTGCAGCAGCCATCTTTGCAACCGAAATGGTCCTTGTTGGCTGTTTCGCCTCAATGTTCGGTGATAAAGCTTGAATTGAGCTGCTCTTGCTCGCCCTCGACAGCCTTCTGAGCGCGTACAGGCTGCTGCTGTTGCTCTCTTTGCTGGAAATTGTCGCCGATGTGCTTTTCCGCGACAGTCGCCTGGAAATGTTGATTCTGGGGCTATTGCTTGCGCTTTGTAGCGACATATCCCTTTTCTTCTGTGACAGGTTAATCTGGGCTGTTCCGCGGGCAATGTCGCGGTTTCCCTCGAGGATAAGCGTCGGGCTTGCGAGCACTTGGCCAAAAGTGTACTAAAGATTGACGGGTGGATAGAGGCGTGGAAAGTGCCCGTGAAAAGCGACATTGGTGTTAGTCAAATGGTTGGGTGGCAATCAAACGAGCCAATGGTGGCCTGAAGATAAACAATAACATGGCCTGTTTTTATGCTTCATGTTTCTTATTCGGACCAAGTTTGCGGGAGCGGAAATTGACGACCAAAATAGAATCCCCAAAACTTTGTGGCAATGGCTGAAGGAAAACCCACGCACAGGCTATCCGACGTCCAAAAACAAAAATATAGTGTTTTCAATTACTGCAGTGACACCTGCAAGGTTTGGACAGGCAGTAAAGTAACAGCAGCATTTAGCGCAAGAACGGCGAAAGAAATGTTACCTTTAGTTTTCCGCTCAACATTCGGGCCCAGCCGCGCACTTTGCTCGGCCGAACAACGACTAGTGCCTTCTTTTTGCGCGAATACTCGGTGTAGTCGACGTCAGATGTAATGATTGACAGGCGGCATGACATGCTAGAGAGTGTGTTGAGGCTGTGCGGCCGCTGGCGAGGGATGTAGCTGTCAAGAGTGTGCGGATACGGCAGGCACTTGGTGCTGCTGGTCGATTTGTCAACCAAGTTCATGAGCGTGGGCTCGCTGTAGTCTCTGCGCAGCAAGGGCGATGAATGTTTGGTTGGCAAGGGGGGAAGTGGCGGTGTGCCTGGCGGGTATACCGGGCGCCACGTAGAGTAGTTGTTAGTGTTGTCGGCGTCGGCATCATCTTTCAAATCGCTGTCAGTGGCGTCTACAACCCGGCGCAGCGTGGAGGGGACTCGTGGCGCGCTTTTCATAATGAGCGACTTACGGTTGGCTGTGTGCGGGCCAAGGCTGGATCGCGGCGACCGTTGCTGGTGACTTTGGTCAGCGTCGATCGTTGCGTTGCTGGCAGTTACTAGTTCTTGATGAGTGATTTGCGCGGTTGGTGCGGATGGCGCAGTGTCTGCTGATATTGGCTCCGTTTCGATGGGCGTTGGCTGCGCGGGTGTGCTTGAGATAATGGGCTGGTCAACCGTGTTGGCGGTCTCATTGTTGACAGGTATGTGGACATGTGCTTCGTCCTGAGTTACAACAGCTGGTTCGAGCAGCGACATGGCTGGGAGGGCGCACCAATCGGCGTGTGGTCCTTTAAAAACTTTGATAGTGCTGTAATAGAACAATTCCAACTATCTTAGTAAATCGGCAAGTGGCAATATAGTATTGCTGGGTAAATTATGCTCAATGATTGCTAAGGAGACAATAGCTCGGGCTATTGAGGAGTACTATTTAAGCACAGCAAACGTAGCTTGAGATGCTGAATAAAATATATTAAAAATGCTAGATAGTCACTACCGTGAACTGGAAATGCTGTGGAATATTATGAACAAGATCAAGAGGCAAAGCAAAAGAAGGCAAACGAAGAAGAAAAATAATAACCAAGCGTTGGGCAAAAGCAAAAGCAAAAGTGAGGAGAGAACCAGAGCCCGTACACACGCAAACGACGGGATAATGTTGGCACACAAAATGACGAAATGGAAAGAATATAAGGCATTGCGAGAATGCGCCTTGGGTAAATAAAAAGGATGGTAGCAGCAGCATCGACAGCGCTAACCGGGTTGCGACTATGGCAGTGGTTCAGCTATGGAGAAGGCGGCAGTAGCACTTGCTTGTTTTGGCGGATGGTGCAACGAGTGCGGCATAGCGCACGCTGATGAAATAGAGGGCGGATTTTCGCTTCCCCCGCATTTACCCAGCCTCACAGCGGTTTTTCGTGCTCATGGCGCACATTCTCGCTACGCATCCCGTGTTTTCGGCAGCATCCGCAGGGTGGATAAATTGCCCTTCCTTGGCCATTTTCGTCGTCATTAGGCCAGAAATAGCCTGGCATTTTTTGCCTCATGCCTTGTGCTTTGTAATAACACAGAGGACGTGCTATTTTAAGGCTCATTTCGGATGGGGCTTCGATGCGCCCTCATAATTCTGTTGAGCATTCAAAACAGCGCTAATTTGTTTTGCATTATTTTGGCGTCGGCAAAATTTCTTGCTTTAGTGGTGCTGCGGTCCAAAACTCTCCAAAGCTCTCTAAAACTCTCCTGAAACCTTGATTTCTGGAAGAAAGCTAAAAATGCTGCTGGAAAGCAAAACACAGAACCAGATTAAAACGGAATAGCCGAAAAATATAAAATGCATGCTCGTGCTGTGCGGGCCATCCCCATTTATTTTGCTGTTCTGAGAAGCGGTGAGCAGTCAGATCCGATCGATAGCGGTGTTTGTGAGTGGGCGAACGGGCTGGACTGGCTAATCAATCACACATACCCAAATAAAAACGAACACGATTGCGCCTCATGCGTGTGCTGCACCCTAGCCACTGGGCGTGTCGCGTGCCATGATGAAAGCAAAAAAGGGATCGTCGGACGCTGCCAACAGCAGTTGCACCGTGTCAGCACCAGTGCATAGTCTGACATGGAATTTTGAGTAACTGGCCACTGCTCGCAAGTCAGTATCTGGGATGTACGGCACAATCAATCCCCTGTCGTCTATTTTTTCTCGACAAGTGTCAAAATGTGAGCACAGTAGCTACCAGAGCAAATAGGTATATCAACACTGGCATGCCTTTCCCATCTTTCCTCTTCCCACATTGCACATTGCACATTGCACATTGCACACAATGCGCCGCTTCGATGCTGTATTGCCAATAGCCGCCATTGTTCGGGGTGGCAATAGTTGCGATATAAATCTATCCTCTGCAGCGTTGCGACGAACAATTGAAATGTGTGCTACGGCTTTTCGAAATAAAAGCCACCCATCCAGCCACCAATTTTGCCCAAGGTCGCCTTATTCCAACCCAGCATTTCTGCGACCGCACATTTGACGGCGGCGCCTGGCACCATCTCGGCGTGTTCCAGCAGGCTTTCTTGTTGGCCACCTTTTCTACATTTATTCATATTGTTTTAACATTCGATATATTTACCGTGCGGTATAGGCTGCACTCGACATTGCGGCCCACCTACACTCTCAACTGCACAGCACACACCACGCTTCGCTTGCCATGAGGGATATATGGAGCCCCACAGCCGCAAAGGCAGAAAGTACCGATGCGGACGCATTCGACATAATGGCTCCAGCAGCACAGCCTAGAGCACAGCTAGACAAAGAAAAGGCAGCTACCATTGATGTATACGGAAGCAAATATACAGAGTTCAAGCCAGCACAAATCGCCGACGGCGACGGCGCGGACGGCGGGTTAGATATCATCCGGTTCGTGGTCGAGGCCGACATGCGCGCGCAGGAGGCAACGGACAAGCCGGCCGACGGCGCGTACGCGTGGATGGTGATTTTCGCGTGCCTGATCTCGCTGATGCTATCAATCGGAATCAACGACGCATATGGCGTCTACCAGCAGCACTACCAGCTCAACGAGTTCCCGGACGAGACGGCGACGCTGATATCGTGGATCGGTACGGTGCAGTTCCTGGTCATGTGCTTTTGCGGCATTTTCTCTGGGTTCCTGTGCGAGCACTTCGACACGCGCGTACTCAATAGCATCGGCGCACTGATTATGGGCGCGGCGCTCATCGGCGGGTCGTACTGTACGAGCATCGGCGGGCTGATGGCCACGCAGGGGCTGCTCTACGGGCTGGGCGCGTCGTTCCCGTTCGTGGCCGGCACGTCGATCCCGTCGCAGTGGTTTACGCGGCGGCGTGGGCTGGCGACCGGCATTGCGCTGGCCGGCAGCGGCATCGGCGGCATGTGGATGGTCTCAGCGACGCAGGCAATGATCGACACGCACGGGCGGCCGTGGGCAATGCGCGTCACAGGCGGCGTGGCGATGGCGGCTGTGCTGGCCGTCAGCCCGTGGATGCGCGTACGGCTGGTGCCGGCCAGGACCGAGCACATTATCGACTGGGCGCTGCTGCGCGACGCGCGCTTCAATGTGTTTCTAGCGGCTGTAGTTTTTGTCGTGGCTGCGTATTTCGGGCCGTTCTACCAGATGCCATCGTACAGCGTCGTGGTTCTGCACAAGTCGCAGACCTGGGGCTCCAACATGGACACTCTGATGAACGGTATCAGCGTCGTCGGGCGGCTGGCCGCAGGCTTCCTGGCCGACAGCGTCGGGCCACTTAACCTGTTGATTGCCAACACCGTGTTGGCCGTGGTCAGCCTGATGGCGCTGTGGGTGCCGTTCGACTCGGTCGGCACGCTGTTTGCGGTCGACATCCTGTTCGGCTTTGCCATCGGCGGTATGGTGTCGGTGATCCCGGTCGTGGCCGCGCAGGTGTTTGGGCTGGCGCGGCTGCCGTCGATCATCGGGCTGCTGTTTGTCGGCTACGTTGCCGGCGGGCTGCTGGGCGTGCCGCCGATGAGCGCGCTTCTGGACAACGTCGGGCACCGCACCGACTACACAAGCTCGATCTGGTACATGTCTGTGCTGCCCCTGTGCGCGCTGGTGCTGCTGGTGGTGATGCGGCTGCTGATAACGCGGCAGTGGATGGTCAAGATTTAGGATTTGAATTCTAGGCTTAAATTTATATATATGCATATATGCATGCATGCATCGTGGGTACGGCTGGCGCGCGCGCAGTGGGGAGTGGCGGGCGGCTACCAGTGCTTGAGGAAGTCCTTGGCCATCTCATACGACCAGAAGCTGACGCCGATGGCCGGCGCCACCTTGAGGTAGTTGGGCACCAGGCCGCGGTACATGCCCAGCACGCCCTCTGCCTTGATCATCTTGCGCACGGCGTCGAAGGTGCTCGAATACTTGTAGTCGATGCCCGACATCGACGTCACCTGCATGCGGCGCCGCAGCACGTCGAACGGGTACGTGATGGTCTGCGCGCAGCACCCAGCCAGCGCGCCGCACACCAGCTTGCGCGTGCCCGATGGCGACGACTCGCCCGGCGGCGTGAAGAACTTGCGCAGCACCTCGTAGCACTGGAAGTTCAGCGCAATGTACGGCGCCACGCCAGCCAGAGTCGCGCCAAAGCCGCGGTACGTCGCACGCAGGCCGCCCTCGGTGCGGTAGATCTTCCCGAATGTCTCGACGATGCCCGGCATCTTCGGGATGATCGGCCGCCCGCGAGCGTCCTTGGGCAGCAGCTCGATGTTCTCCAGTGCGTGCGCTGTCTGCACGCTGATGCGCGTGCGCACGATGTCCAGCGGGTACGTGGCCGCAACCGACGCAATGCCGGCGCCCGCTCCGGCCAGCAGCCGCCGCGGCGTGTCGAGCTCCGTCTTGCCGTCCTCAATCAGCATCTGCTTCAGCTGCTCGTACGTCGCGAACTGCACCGCCGAGTACGGCACAATGCGCACGACGTTGGTGCCGTTGCCACGCATGTACCCGGCCATGCCCTCCTCGCGCCAGATCTTGGCCAGTGTCCCGAACACGCCGTTGTACGATGCGCTGGCGCCCCTAGTCTGGACCTAAAAGCTGGGGGAAGTTGAAAAGTGTAAAGTTAGCAATCGGCCAGTGCAGCGTTGGTTATGCTTAGCCTATTGGCCATCTGCCATCTGCTCTTGCCGATGGTTTCATACCCAGCCAAATGCGACGCTCAATGCCATCAGTTCTGCCTGATAATACTTCACAATCAGCCAGCCCTGGCCGGCTGGCCGACTTTCACCCACGTACCTGGAACAGAATCTTCATGCGCTCAAGCGGGCTGACAACCGTCCGCGACACCGCGCCCGACACACCGCCCGCTACCAGGTGCTTGAGCCATGTCACATCGCTGTTGCCGAACCAGTATCGCGAGCTCCACACGGGTACTGTTGTGCCCTCCGAAGTTACCAGTGCTGTGGACTCGCCGCTGCCTGTCATTTGTAACACTTGGAAAGTTTGCCTTTTAAAAGTTTGAGAAAAATAGGATGAAAAAATAAAGGAATGCAGCGGGAGTGAAGGAGAAATGTAGTCGGAAATTTTTTTGCGCTGGCTGGCTGCTGCTGCTGCTTCCAACAACAAAAATGAAGAAAATATATCCGACGCCAGTCTCTGTTGACACAATCTGTCGAGATAAGGGAATTTTAGAACCTGTGCCCAACCACCGGTTTCTGGTCTTTGCGCGGCAATATTTTTCTTTCTTTCTCTGCCCCAGCGCTGCGTGATCCTCGCTAAAAAGAAGGGAAAAAACACCCTAAAAATACAAAAATAATGCGCCATCGCTTTGGCACCGCCGCCGTGCCTTTATTTTTGCTTGTCTGCCTGACCTTGTGTGTCAATCTTCGCTTCCCTTTTACTTCACACACTTGGGCGCAAAAGGGCAAAGATTGCTTTTCTGGCTAACACACATAAACCTGCTGTTAACGCCAGTTTTCTTCTTTCCTTTGGGCCATTCTCCCACACGATGCGGCTCCTCAAGCCTATTTGCACAATCGCGATATCCTGTGCATATCCCCGGGCAGTTCTGCATTTTGTTTTCGTGCGAATTCTAGAAAGGCAAAAATTCAAAACCATTTTCTCACTGCCGTCGGCTTGATCAGATCAAATCAGTGATGATTTTTGATCTGCGCATGTTTTTTTTCTTTTGGCCAATTTTTTTCATTTTCATTTTCATTTTCATCTTTTTTTCGCCTTCGTTTTCGGTTTACACACAAGCAATGACTTGTCAGTGCGCGCCATGGGTTTTCCATGTTTGCCACAATTTTTTGTTCATATCTTAGCTTTTTTCTTCTGATTTTTGCAATCAGCTTTGCTCAATTTTAAACGACATCATTTCAAATGGAAGGCGGTCAGCGGAAACGTGTCAACAACGACAAACAGGCAAAGCCCGATAAGCGCGCCAGGAGCGACGCCAAGCCCACCAAGAGCGATGCCAAGCCCACCGCTGCAGCCAAATCACCCAAATCACCTAAATCAGTCAAGGCTAAGCCCGCCAAACCCGCCTCCACGGGCGCCGCAATCCCCGCTCTGCCTACGACCCAGCCTGCAAAGGACAGCTTCTTGATCTCGGCCGGCACATACGAGCGCCTCCTCTACGGAATTGAGGGCCGCTTTGTCGGCAGCCAGCTGACCCTCAATCCGCAGTTTATTATCCCCGCCCACACCGGCTGCATCAAGGCCGTGTCTGTTGGCGGTCGCTATCTGGCCTCGGGCAGCACTGACGAAAGCATTAGGCTGTATGATTTGAAGAAGCGCGTGGAGCTGGGCTCGCTGCACGAGCACACAGGCACGATCACCTCCCTGCACTTCCACGGCCATACGCACTTGCTATCGGCGAGCACTGATGGTGCTATCTGCATCTATCGCACAAAGGACTGGGAGCCCCTCAAGGTGCTCAGGGGACACAAGGGCGCTATCCATAGCATTGCTATCCACCCGACTGGAAAGCTGGCGCTCTCGGTTGCCGAGGACCGCACCATTATTATCTGGAATCTGCTTACGGGCAAGCGTGCCAGCCGCACCAAGACCCCGCAGCTGGGAGAAATTGTTGCCTGGAGCCCGTCTGGGACCACCTACGTTATTGGATATGCCACTGAAATTCAGCTGCACAAGGTTGGCCAGTCAGAGGCCATTGCCACCATCTTCTCATCTCAGCGCATTCTTTCCATACTCGTTGTCGCTTGCAAGGGCAAGGAGTACGTGCTCGCTGGATGCCAGGACAAGCGTGTGTACATATACTCGGCCGAGGGCACCGAGCTCGGATCTGTGCTGTGCCACGAGAACCGCATCAAGGGCCTTAGCAGCGTGGACATGACCTTCCCAGACGGCTCAATCCACACAATAATTGTGTCCGTCTCCTCGGACGGCCGGATCAAGGCGTGGAAGCTGGATGACATGATCGAATCAGTCTCGGTCTCGGCCGCAGACAAGGACAAGAACGAGGATGCCGCCGACAGAGAGGAAGTTGAGCCTCTGGCGAATTACAACGCTGATGTCCGGCTCACATGCGTAGCCGCCTCCAATAACATTTACCAATAATTTTTTCTTTGTTCACTCGCCCGCATTTTCTTGAGAATAAGATGAGCTGCAGCTTTTATAAAATGTTAAAAAAATGTATGTAGTTGTAGTTTTTATTTACTTATATGGTGACTTGCACTGTGCAAACATGTATTACTCCGCATCTTTTTTTGGCGCGGCGTCTATTGGAAGGCCTCTGGTGGCAGCGTGCCCCTGACCTGGGGGAACTCTGTCAGCGCCACTTGGTAGTTCCAACCATAGCTCTCGAGGCACTTTAATGTCCACTCCGCATTCAGGCCCGTTTGCTCCTGCAGAGCCCTAGCCATATCCTGCTGCTCCGGAGTGAGGCTCAGGCCCAGGCCACCAGCCTCGGCGGTGGCGCCGACAGCAGTGCCATTGGTGCCGCTGCTGGCATCAAGACCGGAAGACGCGGGTGTCCAACTCTCGAATCCATTGTAGCGACGGATAGTGAGCTGGTCGTTGGTAATGATACATGGGCTACCGGCTGCGGCTGCGGGAGACCCGGGGGGTGCCGGCGCCAGCACAAACGTGCGATCAAACGAGGCTCTATTATGGGTCTGCTGCTCGACAAACTCGCCATGGACAACCACGATGGCCACTGCCTGCGCCTGCCCTCCGGCATTAGGAACATCAGTCTGCCACGCATCAAAGCTGAATCTGTGCGGCTCTTGGATCGGGTGCTGTGTCGCCGGAAGCTGCGCAATGGTCTGTATAACAGCGGCCCTACCAACCACAAGGGCATTGATCCGCTTGTGCTGCGACTTTACGCGCGTCAGGTTGCGACTGATACGAATATACGCGCTAAAGTCAACATGCTTCTGGCTGTCCGGGTTTGTCTGCGCAAATTTGCTGGTCGGGTGCGATGTGTCGACCATTAAGGAGAACTGCGCAGTTTGGTCATAGATGTTTGCCAGAGCGCCGCGGTTGGCGTCATACAGGTTGAAGAAGCCATCCAAAAACACGTTGGCCAGGTCGCCAATGTCTTGGTTTTCGACAAAAGACTGCTCTGTTGCAAACGGCAGGTGCTTGGGTGCAGCGTCCTCGCCTGACGCTACCACCGTCGGCAAAGAAGCGCCGGGCTGGGCGCGCGGCGTTATTGGGTTCATGTCAAGCATGCTGATTGTCGGGAAACGCTGGTGTACCTTGTCCACATAATTGTGACCGCCGTTGGGCTGCGCGAGCTCGGCCTCGACCATCGGGTTCCCAGCAAGAATCAGCTCGCTCAGCTGCGTCAGTGGCACAGTCGACCCGATCGACGACAAACAGTCGAGACTGCTAAAGTCCGACAATATATTGCTCATCAATGACAAGGTCCGTATGTTGGGGAAGTGCAGGCCCAGATCGGCAATGCCCCGAAGCGAACGCAGGCTGTTGTTGGCAAAGCTGATCGCGATCAGACCAGGGTACATTTGAGACGCGATTACCAGGATGGCCTTGTACATTTTATCCTCCTGCTGTGAGTCAGTGCCCAGAGACATAATTATGTTGTCATGCGCAAGTCCGGACAGGTCTAGCGAGCTACCCTGCATGTCCACCCGTGTTTGCAGCAGCGCTATTAGGCGGTCCTTGAGCTTTAAGCTGTCGCTGCCGCTGGCAGCCCCATCACGGCCGGCGCCTCCTGTGCCAAACTTGACCGGGTGCGTTTTCAACTGGAAGGACAGCTTGTCGCCAGCAAATCGAATCCCGCTCAACTTCAGCAGCTCCTGCGCAATCGCCCTGTTCGGGACTGTCATGTACATTATCTCGCCGCAATAATGAATGTCTGCGATGTTGACAGGTCGACCGACCTTGGTGTCTAGAAACTTTATCAGCGATGGCTCGGTTCCGCCTCGCCACCCCTTCAGTGAAACCTGAGCCGACCCAGGACTACCTCCAAGCATTTTAGACTCACCAAAACCGACACTATTAATTTGAACCGCAGCAAAATTGTAGACAAAATGCAGAAAATTAGCTATTTGGCGTTCGGTCGGCTAGCCGTTTGAGCAAAGACACTAAATACACAAATAACTACTGAAGGTCAATTTTTAAATTTTTTACCTCCTGTTTTGATTAAAGTTTCCAAAGTTGCTTTTGTTGTCGTCGACAAAGCCCTGATCTGCTTGCTCTGCGTACTGGTCGCCGTTGGTCCCGAGACGCGAAAATACAGGGTTATTGTTGCTTCGGCCACCCCCTCCAAACCCGCCATCGCCCTGGCCACGACCCTGGCCGCGACCGCGCCCGCGTCCACGGTTGCTCTGTCCTCGAAAGTGGCTCATAATTTGTAACTCGGGTGAATAAAAGTCGATTCGTTGTCCTTGTTAAAAAAATGTGAGCTTGTAAATTCGATAAGTGGGTTGCTGAATACAATACTTCTCGCTGCGTTGGTATTGATACTCTGCTTTGGACTGAATGTATGTATGTGCGTTCGTGTGGGGTTGTGCAAAATCAATAATTTTTAATATAATGTGAGAAAAGAAAAGAAAAGTAAATGTTAATAAAATTGTAAATCCAAGACCGACTTAAAAAAAGCAAAAGAACCAAAAGGGCAAAAAGGCGGAGAAGGGCGACGACGCTTCTTGGCACATCATCAAATTGTGATCTTTTTATATCCGTTTTGCAAAAGTTGATTAGATTCTAATTAATAAATCAAGATGGCTCAGCTGGCAGTCGCACTATGTCAACCACGGTTGATAAAAATGGCAGTGCCTTGGCTTCGCTTCACATGGCGGCCTTCTTGTATAGCAGGCTCGCCGGCTTGGCTGTGTCATACGAGGACATCTCGTTGTTGATAATAATATCGGGGTGGGTCGCCGGATCCTCCAAGAAACGCAGCATCGATTTGTACTTTTTGACCGTCACGAAAATGCTCGCTATGTTTATGACAATTACCAAGAGGCTGACCAGAATAACCCAGTCACTCATCCAGCGAGTTCTTGAGCCAATGGACGTGGTGTGCGACGCAACTGCGTATGCAACCCACAAAATTATCAGCACTGACATCAACGCCTGCAGTCCAATGATTATCCGAAACTTTCTGCGCGTGAGCCGGAGCCGCATCGCGCGCATAACCTCAACATCATCCATTGTAAATGGGTGACTGGGAACTTGTTTTTCGGCAACAGTGTGGTCCATTGTTTTTTGTGCGTGTTAATTGTCAGAGTTTCGTAAAAAAATAGTAATTTAAAGATAAAAGTTGTAGGGGCCTTAATTACTGGGTACAAATGTATTGAAAATCCCAGTTGTGAAAAAAGTAGTGTAAAATTAAAAGATATTTAGAAATAACAACGCAAGACGAGGCAAGGCAAGGCAAGGAAAGGGGCAATGCAGGTTACCGAAATGGGTTGGGATGGAATGAAGACCAAAATTCAGAATTTGGAATACCAAGTACCTGTTTAATACAATATTTGGCGTGGAAGGACAAGATGTTTCAACCAACACTAATACTAAATTACACTTACACGCTTTTTAATATACTTTGGTTTGCGGGTGAAAGAAAGCGATTTCATGGATGTTTCAGGCATTTCCGTAGGTTCAAGACAAAGTTACTGTGTTTTTGTCACCGGCAAGCAATAGACATTTACTACTTGTTTCTCACCTTTAAATTGAAGGTACAGTTGTCAATACAAAATATGTGTTCTTACTCCACACATTTTTTGTAACCATCCACGTATGCCATAAAATCTGCTTCAAGTAAATACAAATACTGAAAATGGAGGTTGGGGAACTCGGGCCAAACAATTGATTATTTAATTTCCTCCCCGATTTCAATTCAGCTCACTCGGCGCTGTCGACATGATAGTGCTACCGGTCACTTTACCAATTTATACTTTGTTAATTATTTTTCTATCAATTGATATTAAAAATTCATAATACATAATGCAAAAGTTCCCATCAAATGCTACATAAACTGGCTCTGCTTTTCATTCTAGTGCCAAAATAGGATGAGGGCAAATGCCGCCAGGATCGCACTACTGCTTCTGCCGTATGAAGCCATTAGTTTTTAATTGTTGATTTGCGTCAATAAAGAGTGGGATACACATGACTATTTCAAACAAAAAGGCAGCAGCACAAATGCCCGCGATGTCGTCTCCAGAAAATAGCAATACAAACCCCTTGTGCATTGTTGGTGGGTTGCAAGACAAGGAAAGAAAAAAGAAAAAATAGGGTTCAAAAAAATTGGGCGCCTCATATGCCCGTCATACAGGATTTGCAAACAATTTTCATTGTAATTTCCATTTCAAGCATATCAAAAAAAGGGCAAAGAAAAGCACACCACTACTAAGCTGTGTATGTGATATTTGTCTGGCAATTGGCATTTTTAATTTTCTGTTATTTGTTTTCTCTTCTCGTCTATAATTGATACGCACATTCCTTTTTTATATTTGAAACAAACAACCTTTGATAATTTTTCTTAGCATTTTAGCCTTCTGCCTTATTTTGTTATATTCTTTTACTTTTCTTTTTTACAGTACGCTTCAAAGGAAGGCCTGCCTTTGGTGACAAACACAGAAAGATCACATCTGCTGCTTTCCACGCGGGCAGCCCACTTCAACTCGCAGCGAGGCTTTTTTTTATAAACACACGCACTCTTTTTTTGCTCTTGCCAGTAAAGTTAATATTCAATATTCTTTGTTTTTATTTAACACCCCCCTTTTCAGACAAAATATTCAAATTCCACAAATGGACGACGGGCCAGCCATAAATTCGGGCAATTCAGACACCTCCAACCGTCCCACACGTTCAAATGGCAGTCCTGCTGCCGTTGAAAAGGTTGAAAGCATATCGGAATTGGCCTTGACTAGTCATGTTTGTGGCAATACTGCGCCGGACACAGCGCCACAATGCGAACAGGAAAACAATGCATCACACGCGACAAAAGAGAATGTTGGGCCTGTAACTGCAACTGCAGATATCGGTGTTACTGCCAGCCCTGACTCTGCTTCCCTTTTTGCCTCTTCTATGCTAGCTACTAATGGCTTGGAACCCCCAAATGACACAGTCGCTATCGATATAGATCCTGGTTTGCAGCAGCCATCTGCGTCGGTTGGCTCCGGGAACGCAGAGGCAGCCCAGCAGCCCAATAGATACCATGTGCAGAGAAGCTGGTCGGCAAACGTGCGCAATGGCTTCTTTAGAATGTCGCTCTTTAATAAGATAAAGCTGTCGACGTATGTGCTGGCAGCATGGTCACAGGTAAGATATTTGGCGCATATTTAGTTTGTTCTATGCATTTTTTGGCAGAATCTGCACTTTGCGCAAGGATTATTTCAAAGAACAATTCTGCTGACATTGCAACATTTATTAGCAATGCAGCTATTAATTTTTACACTTGTACATGGTCAACTAATGCTATGTTTGACTACTTGCTTTTTTACATACACATATATACTCCACAATGGTCACTTATTTTAGATCGTCGCAGGCATTGTGGTTCTAGTTCTCAGTGCGAATGCGCATGAAGAAGGCAAACAGCTCCTGTGCATATTCGTTATACTACACATTGTCAGGCTATCCCTGTACTATCCGCTATATATAAGCAACAAGGTCCATTGTTACGGCGCGACATGGCCCAGCATTCGGGCATCCTCTCTCATAAAAACGTAAGTAGAACCAGCTAAATAACAGTGTATTTATTGTCTTGCTTATATACCATGCTATGTTTGACATGATTTAATGTAAACACGCCGCTTAAACAAGCACCAATGAGTTTTTACCAATAATGATAATAACTGCTTTCTTAATATTTCCTTTCCTAACATTTACTATTGTATTTTAATTGGGTTTCATTGTAGAGTGCAAAAAATTCTCGAACTGTTTGCCTTAGCCTTGTTTTTTTACGGCAACTATGCAGTCTTTGCCGACGATACCAGCAAGCTGACCGCACCGCTTCTTTGGAAACTATCCCTTGCATATATAATCCTCGGGTACATCTACCTGTGCTTGCCAGCCGCAGCCATTGCAACACTTTTGTTTGTCACAATCTTCTTGTTTGTATTTGACTCCTCGTTCAGGGAAAAGCTCACCCAGAAAAAGGGAGCAGACTCTTCTCAAATTTCGCAGATTCCACTGGTGAAATACGTCGACCCCCAGCTCCATCTGCCCGTGGCGTCCGAGTCTACACATCCCTCAGCTGACGGGGCGGCACCGGCGTCTGCAGCGGGGAACGACAAGGGCACGTCTGCGCCTCCGGCTTGCCTTGTGGCTGCCCAGACCTCTACATCCCTGCGCTCAAACGCGAGCCGTCGCCACGGCATCTCCCGCATCCACGTACTCAATCCGTTTGCGCGCCTTGCGCACTGGCTAACCCGCAGCAAGGGGCAACGTGCCTCCGAGGCAGAGCAGTACAATGTGCAGCTCACCCAGTCGATCAGCAAATTTACTCCCCTCGACCCCGAAGACAGCATGTGCGCGATCTGCCTGTGCAACTACGAGGATGGAGAAATACTCCGCCTACTGCCGTGCAACCACCACATGCACCAGGCCTGCGTGGATGAGTGGCTGCACATCAACAAGACGTGCCCGCTGTGCAAACAGGAGGCAATTAAGGTCATTGACTCCCAAAGGCCTGCTACCGAGACTACTCTGGCCCCGGCTTCGGCTCCAGCTCCCGCTTCAAGCGACACCCAGACCACAGCTGTTCCTGTGGCGTAATGTCAGCAAATGCAGCCCATTTTATCACGTGTATTTTTAAAACAAAAATGTTTGATTATTGATTTAATCATGAAATTGTGATCACTGCTTTTGCTGTTGCAAACCAAAAAAAAAATTATCTGAAAATTTGCTGATGGCTCCATTTTTGCCCTGTCTGCCCCAGCCGACTTCATACTTTCGACCTCTGTTGTTGTTAGCCAAGCGCACTTCTTTACTTTTGTATTCTCGCACTTTATTTACAACCAAAACCCCAAATTAAGCTTTTAATAAAATCATGGTAAAGTCGTACTTGCGCTACGAAGCACGCAGCGTGTTCGGCATCATTTCCAGCCCCACGGGAAACGCAGTGTTCGACCATAGCGGTAAGCTGTCGATAACACCAGCTCTGGAGAACGTCATAGTCTGGGACATCAAAAAGGGCACTCAGGTTGCGCGGTGGAGCGACAGCGAAAACAAGGCCGAGGTTACATGCATCGCGCGGAACCCCAACGGCAAGGACTATGCTGTGGGCTATGCTGACGGATCGATCCGCCTATTTGATCTTACAAACAACGCCGTAAACGTTATTCTGAATGGACATCGCGGCAGCATTTCGGCGCTTGAGTTTGATCCTACGGGTACTGTGTTGGCTTCGGGCGCGCGCGACACAGACCTCATTTTGTGGGATGTTGTCGGAGAAGTCGGTCTGTACAAGCTGCGCGGACACAAGGACGAGATCACGGGCATTGCTTTTTTGCCCTCGTCGAAGGATGCAGACTCGGCGCTCAACGCCAGCTCGGAGGGATACATTGTCACTAGCAGCAAGGACACGCTGGTCAAGCTGTGGGATCTCCGGGCGCGGCACTGTGTGCAGACACTGGTCACCCATCGCAGCGAAGTGTGGTCGTTGGCAGTTAGCCCCGACCGGCGTCTTCTGGTCACCGGCACGTCGGACATGGACATGCGCGTATGGAGTATCGATATCGAAAAGCTGGAGGACACTTCCGTTGACAGGAGCAACTTGTCTGCCGAGGATGCAGCCAAGAGCTGGGAGGCTATCACCGAATACGGCACAATCCAGCGGGCAAGCAAGGACCGCGTCGTCGACCTCCAGTTCCATCCGACCGGGTTGTACCTTGCATGCCTGAGCTCTGACAAGCAGGTGGAGGTGTTCCGCACGCGCACCCACGCAGAGATCAAGAAGAAGATGGCGCGCCGGCAAAAGCGTACTCGTGAGAAGCGCAATAAGGACAAGGACTCGGTGGATGCTGATGGCGACGAGAGCAACAGCGGCGGCAGCGGCGACGAGGCGGATGAAAACACCTCAGGGATTACGGCTGCCGACGAGCTCACCTCATTCAAGGTGATCCGCACCAGCGCTAAGCCCGTGTCGCTGGACTTCAACCCGACAGAGTCGGACATTGCTGCACTGCACAGGCAGAGCAGCCTGCAGATCCTCGTGTCTCAGAATAACAACTCGCTACACACGTGGAACCTGCCGATTCCGCCGCCAGGCAAGACCACCAAGCAGGCTAACCTTCCGGAGCCGTCGCTTATGAGCTCGATCGAGATGCTCGGCCACCGCTCGGAACCACGCACTTTGGCTCTGAGCTCCGACAATGAGCTGATTGCGTCGGCCGCCAACAAATCGCTGCGCATATGGAACGCGCAGACGGGCTCGTGCGTTCGCACGCTTGAGTGTGGAACCGCCCTCTGCGCCGTGTTCCTCCCGGGCGACCAGCTCATTGTTATCGGTACGAAGGAGGGCACCTTGGAGCTTTACGACATTCCGTCGGCGTCCCTAGTCGAGACCTTTGACGCGCACGAGGGGGCGGCATGCTGGTCGATCGACGTGCGCCCCGACAAGAAGGGCCTCGTCACTGGCGGTGCCGACAAGTGCGTCAAGTTCTGGGACTTTGAGCTTGTCCGCGAGCCGCAGGGAGACTCCTCAGTTGTCAGCCGCCGCCGCATGACGCTGGAGCACGTCAAGACGCTCAAGATGTCGGACGATGTCCTGGTGGTCAAGTGCTCGCCCGACTCGCGCCTCCTTGCTGTTTCGCTGCTTGACACCACTGTCAAAGTGTTCTACGCTGACACACTCAAGTTCTTCTTGTCGCTGTACGGACACAAACTGCCCGTCGTGTCCATGGACATCTCATCGGACTCGACGCTGTTGGTTACCGGCTCGGCCGATAAGAGCGTCAAGCTGTGGGGCCTGGATTTTGGTGACTGCCATCGGTCGATCTTGGCTCACCAGGAGCCCGTCACGGCAGTCAAGTTTGTCTGGGGCACGCACTACTTCTTCTCGGCCGGCAAGGACAAGCTAGTGCAGCAATGGGACGGCGACAACTTCCAGCGCATCCAGAAGCTTGAGGGCAGCCACGGCGACGTGTGGGCGCTGTTGGTCGCCAAGCACGGCAACTTCATCGTAGCTTCCAGCCAGGACCGGTCCATTCGCGTCTGGGACAAGACCGAGGAGCCACTGTTCCTCGAGGAAGAGCGCGAGCGTGAGCTTGAGGAGATCTACGACCGGGGCCTTGAGGAGAGCCTGGACCGCAAAGAAAGCACAATCGGTCGCGGCGACGATGAGGACGAGGAGATGGAGGGCGAAGAGAGCCAGCGCGCAGGCAAGGCGACGATGGAGACGCTCAAGGCCGGAGAGCGCATTATGGAGGCCCTGGAGCTGGCCGACGAGGAGCGCAAGAAGTGGCACGAGTTTGAGGAGCGGAAACGCAAAATGCCCCAGCTCAACCCGGCGCCGCCAGACACCAACCCGGTCTTGATGTTCGAGAAGCTGAGCCCCGAGGCGTACGTTCTGCGTACGGTCGAGCGGATCCGCGCTGCTGAGCTCGAGGACGCGCTGCTTGCGCTGCCCTTCAGCCGCGTACTCTCGCTGATGGCCTACATTGACATCTGGGCACGGCGCGAGTGGAACACGCCCATCACATGCCGTGTGCTCTTCTTTGTCCTCAAGACCCACCAGAACCAGATTGTGGCCACGCGCACCATGCGCGCCCAGCTGGACTCCATCCGTCAGCACTTACGTGCCGGTGTCAACCAGCAGAGAGACCAGATCGGCTACAACTTGGCCGCCCTGTCATCGCTGCGCACGGAGTGGGAGGAGAACGCCACGGCCCAGTTCTTTGATGAGAAGGACATCCAGAGCATCCTTGATGGCCAGCTCAAGAAGCGCAAATTTACAGGGATCAAGGCCTGAGTTGCCCGAAAATTTTAACTGGATTTCTACTTTATTTGTATATCAAAGACCAACACATGGAAATATACTTGTTTAAAACTTCAAAAATGAAAAAAATTTAAGTGGGCCTTTAAGTTTGCGCTCGCACGCTACCTTTCGCGGCAGAACTGAATCGCGTTGTGGTCGACATCGTAGGCGGCGCGCTCGAGCTTGGCACGCTCGAGCTTTCTTTGACCGGCCTCCTTCTGGCCCAGCTTAGACTGGATAGAGCCAACGAAATTGAAATAGGTTGAGCGATACTGGCTGGCGCTCTTCTTGTTGTACTTGAGCAAGAAAGTGTCGCGTGTGTGCTGTTGAACTTCGGCGGGGTCCTCATACACTATCGTTGAGGCGACGTAATTCTGGGGGTTCAGTTCACCATCAGTAGGAATGTGGATGTGGGCTGGCAGTGGCTCTCCTGTCCTCGGGTCGCGGTGCGCAACGCCGTGCCCAATGTACCTGGTATCATTAAAGTCGGAGATGAGCGGATAGCCGCCCGCTTCGGCCAATCCAGCTTCCATCGCAACATCAGTGGCTGCCTTGATTCCGGTACCGGCACCAGTTCCGACAATATTGGTGTATGCTAGGGTGCTCATCGCTTGTGCTGAATTGTGAATAGTATCTTAAATGCGTGGAACCAAAGTTGGTGTGCGGTATAGATGAAACGGCGAGCACACATAAGGTAAATTTATGCCGAGATGCATTTATGTGCGACTTATCACAAGATCCTCATTTTAATTGTTTTTATTTGCAAGATCGTCATCATCTTTATCTTGGTCGTCATGTGTACAGTAGCCATGCTCCGATTTGCTGCAAATAGGTTCAAAAATAGCATTGAAGCACACGCCATTGCTCTGAAGTGCCCCTCCAATTCAAGGCAAAAAAAGATGATTGATGGCTCTAAGCGGGAATGCTTATATGTATTATTTGCTACACATCGATTAGGACGGGGGCGAAAATGGTGCGAGCATATGACCTTCCATTAATTGGCTTTACATTTGCTTATTAAATTTTCCGATGTGAAATAACATATTGATTATCCGAACAGTGCACAATTCAAGTTTGTATGTCGAGTTGCATATTCCAAAAATCAAATTCAACATTAAAAATTAAAGATTAAAAAGATTATATTCAATATTATCTAGACGAATAAAAAGCTAATGAGTAGAGTAGCCACAATCAAAACCTTTGTCGTCGATACTGTGCTGGCATCTGCGTTAACACCTACACAGTCGTAGTCCCTGTAGGTCTGGCACACCAGGGTGGCATTGAATGTGTACACGTGTTTGTCCATCCGCGTGCACACCACCTCGCTGGCAGCCTTGTTGTACTTCATAAACAACGTGTTATATTCCTTTTTACAGTAGCACTGCATAAGCAGGCGCTGTTGCCTGTCTGATATCTGGTCGCATGTCTGGATCCCCGAATCGGATGTCACCTCTCTCATAACTGTGTCAGGGCTAAAGCTCATTTTTGCCTATGGCACAAAGTGTAAATTAAATTTAAGTGTAAAAAAAGCAAATATAAACACAACGAGCGGTACAAAATAGAGAAAGGGGCTTTGCTGGGCGGGTAGCGGACACGCAGTTTAAAGTATTATCCCGAGCACTTATTACTGCAAGTTTGAATGCGTTGAGGCTTTTTGCTCGAATATTGGTATCCACATGGTCACTTTGAACATAGGAATCAAATAAATTTACGATAGAACGGGTCTGTGCTGTGGGGATATATACATTCTATCATCTGAAGCGCCGAAATCAAGGCCTGTAAGTAATCCCCGCAATATATTTCGGCTTGGCCGAGAGGGAGTTGCGGCTCAGCCCCCATGAATTTTCCAAAAGAAAATTGCTTGCTTGAGCGTGAGCCCTGGCTGGCCAAATGCCCCCAATATATCGATAAAGATTGGGATCCCAATCTAAATTCCTACGTAATACTATTCCAAAATTAAGCAAAAATAAATCTATAACATCGACTCTGATATTAATTTTCGAGCCAAACTAGAACCCAATTGGAACCAAACTGGTATTGTACCTGCAGGCCTAAGTTTATTAAAATATGAGCTGCTTTGACTTGCAAAAAAATCCCTCATCTATTAATAGTCTTGTATTGTGTGGCACATCACTAAGGATCTTTAGCAGGTTTGTATGCTGTAGTCGGTATATACAATATTGACCACCGTCTGGCCTGTTTGTGTGTGCAGCATATTGCACAAATGCTTTAATGTTGTAGGGCGACAGCACTCAGAACAACCGAGCTTTGCATATGCGTGTCAGCTACAAAGAAGGTGAAACGCACGTAGCCCAGCCAACTTCGCATATGCGATAGCTTTTATATCTGATTGCCGCTTTTGGTCATTCATTCTTCGCTTTTAGCAGAGTGAATTTACGCTGAATTTCCTTCCAAACAAAGATACAACACGCTTGTTTATAGAAAAGCAATCATCTTTATCTCCATTCTCGTCCACTGTGACATCATCTGCACATCCATCGCCGCCGCGTGCAGGTGCTAGAAAAGCAAAAACAAATCACTCAAAGGAAACACGGAGTTTGCATGTACATTTTAAAACTACAAACAATATATTTTCTAAAAAAATATGCAAGAGTGCAAAAAAGAACAATGGCGTTGAATGAAAAGGGGACCGTAGGGCTTTTGGTGGTTTGTATTTTTGTATTTTACTGCTTTTAGAAAACGCCTGCTGCCTTTATTGGGCCAAGTGCCTTTATATCGTCTTTGTGTGTATAAACATCTCATTATATCCTTGGCAGCCGCTACTTCAACTATTCCGCGCAACCTATAGGCCACCGTTCAGTTCTCTTCTCTCCAAATTATTTTTATTTCTATTTCTCCTCCAACCACACTATCACTACTATCATTACTATTATTGCTTACGCCAGCATCACAGTTGCACTCCAAGTTTTCGTACCGAACCTACGCATCTCCAAAAGGCACACACACACCTTCAACAATCCTCTAAACTACCTCATTTCAAAACAATGCTGAAAAATATCGTGTCTATTTTCATCGCCGCTACCGTCGTTGTTGCCAGCACCAGCAGCATGACAACAGCCACTCGCGCATCCGGCTCCGGGGACATTTCCATGGCCGACGCCAAGGTAGAGGGCACTGGTATTGACGCTACCTTTGAGTTCATCCCTGCCGAAGATAAGACAGGCCTCCAGATGGTTATTTCTGCCAGCGGACTGAAAAATGGCATACTTTATCCGTACCATATCCACACCAACGTGGTTCCCTCCGATGGAAACTGCACTGGTACTGGTGGTCATCTGGATCCGTTTGAGATTAAATCCAAAGCCGGAACCAGCTACAAGTGCGACAAGACCAAGGCCCAGTCAACCTGCGAGCTGGGTGACCTGGCTGGCATGTTTGGCAACATGACTGCCGGTGCGAACGGCAAATTTTCTTTGCGTGTCCCTGACTCCATCCTCACGTTCTCCGGAAGCAACGCCATCCTCGGTCACTCTATTGTCATTCACGGCCCCGACAATGCCCGCCTGGCCTGCGCCAACATCACTGGCTATGCTGTAACCTCCAACGCCTCTGCCAACGAGAAGTCGGACAAGAGCAGCACCTCGGGCGCCTCTTCTGTCGCTGTTGCTGGCGCTTTGGCCGTCATGGCCGCTGCTCTTGCCATTTAGAGCGGCAAAAGATCCCTCAAAGCCCTTCTTTTTTTCCAAGGCAAAAGTACTAGATATTTGTTCTCTTTGCATCCCCTGATAAACACGCTATTTATGATGTCATAATATTTGCAAATCATTTATCCTTGTTTTTTTCTTTTGATACAAGTAAATCAAAAAGGTATATATATGCATGTGAGTATTTTGATAGCATTATTTTTATTTTTTATTTTTGTTATTATTATGCGCGCACACCAAGATACAAGAGTCAGAATGACAGTGTTGTCAAGTGCAAAACAAAAGAAAAAAGCAGAATTCTTCACTTCTGCATGTGTATGCAAATACACACGCGTTATGCCGAGCAGCATGGCTTGAGACCGCCAACAGACCGCCTCTATGCGTAGCCCAAGTCCATCTCTTGGGAATCTACTGCGTCATAGTCGACAATCTCGGGCTCCTCCCACTCTCCTAAAGCGACCAACCAAACGAAACATAACAAAATATGACAAAACTCCAACACGCACAGTTAGTTGCAAGGGTTAAGCGACAAAACGTAAAAAAATGTATTAAATAGTATTGTACTTAAAATATTTTTAGCATCAAACGTGTCTGCACAAATTTTCGGACACACACGTAATCAAGCAACTGAAAAATGAGAACTATTGTTTTTTTTAGTTTTGAACGTACCATTATTTCCCTGCAACACAAAATATACGGCCTGATCATCAGTAAGCCCGGCGGCGCCGACCAGGGCGCAGTCTTCAAGCGAGCGGAACTGCATGGTGCTATCCCCCTCTTGCTGGGGCTCCTGCACAACCAGGCGGACGCGATCCACAGTCAATCCGTCAAAGTCGCTGTCACCGCCACCGTGCTCCGCCAGCATTTCTAGCAGCCGGGCTCTTACGCTGAGCAGTGTCTCTTTTGACTCAGTTTCAATGAACAGCGTCATAAAGCCTCGCTTGAATCTAAAATAGGGCCTAGCCTCGCGGATATCTGTGTTTTTTGGTGGCGCCATGAATATATAAAATAATTAATAGTTTTATGTAATACAAGTAGGTTTAGTATAAAGACGAGGTGCAGTGAATGCAGGGAGGGCTAAAATTTATTTCCAGCGCGATACCAGTGTTTTTTGGTGTATTTTGTGCAGGCCGAAGCGGCGGGTATGGGCAGGCTCCAATACCGCCCATCCGCAGCCCCAATCCACGAATAGCATGATTTTGAGTTGACGCGCAGCAAAATATAGATTCGGGTTCGGTGTTCCCGTGGCACACAGCCGTCGCAGTCATATCATAAATAAAAATAAAAATAAGAACAAATATATAATTTGTAAACGCGAAACACAAAAAATAAAAAATATGATAAATGTTATGTAGCAAATACAGGGAAGGCAGCGGAGGAGGATGGGGAGGGGACGTGACAAACTCATGCTAGTGTTGCTGGTGGTGGGTGCTGCCTTCCAGTGCGGCGCTGCCGGCATACTGACTGAGGCGCGCAATCGAGTCGCCGTTGGTGCTGTTCTCGTCGTCGTCATCCTCGCTCTCAGTGATTTTGGACGGAACGGCGATCGCTGTCTCTTGGAATATCATTTCCCGGGGCGCGCCGACATTGTACTGCATGCTGTTGCGGTTGCTCCTGCCTACTTGCTTCAACCCGGCGACCTGTTTCTGGTCAAACTGCATGTGGGTCTGCTGCTGGCGATAGGCGCGGCCCGCAGAGTGAGAAGGGGGCATCATGCCCGGGTATCTCGGAGCATCCCGCTGCGTGTCAGCCCTGCTGCTGAAATCCGAGTCTGGCTGGCTATCCCACGTCGAGTTGGACGCTGCGGCCATGTCACGCACGCTGTTTTGAACACGGAGGTCGCTGCCGCTTGTCTCGGGGCGCGAGACCAGCGACCGCAGCGAGGACGCAGGGGTTTTATCTTCAAAAACACGCACTGGGTGCGGGGGGAAGTCGGACGAGAAGGATGCAGTGTCGGTGCCCGCAAGGCTGTTGGCAGAGTGGATATTGTCATCGCTAGACATGCGGTTAATGCCAGTAGGAACGGATATCGACAAATGTTTGTCCAGCTGGTGCGGCTTCTGCTCGCGGTCCGTGTCGTAGATGGCATTCTGCGCGCTCACGTCTGACGCCCGGCCGGTGCTAGCTGCGGTTAGCAGCGAGCGGGGCTCGGGCGCACCGCTGTCGTTGACCCAGAAGATATACTCAAACTCCACCATCAGCAGGCTGAACACGTTGCCTGTGATGCCAAGCGAGGGGGAGAATACGATGCAGATGTTGCGCAGCGTCATCTTGTTGATATCTACCTTTTGCACAATGCGAATGAGGTGAGCCATGAGCGCGCGGAGCAATGTATAGTTGGCTAGCGGAAGCTCCGAGACGAGGTGACCGAGCTCGTGTATGCGGTCGCTGCGGTCCGCCAAGTCCACCACCCGCACGAACCGTTGGTGCAAGCGCGTCGTCAGCACACTCTCGGGCAGCTCGCGGAGATAGGCCTTGAGCAGACTGGCCACTGCATGGATGTCTGGTGGCTTGGACAGCTTGAGCATGTTGTAGTCGCGGTTGCTGTTAAACTCCTTGCGCAGCAGCGTCAGTGCCAAGGAGCTCCCGGACTGGCGGTAGATGCCCTCCTCCAAGCATGCATTCTTGGCGTCCAGGTACTCGATGCAGCGGTACACAACTGCGGGCAGGTGGTAGTGCTCCCTGATTTTGGTCTGTTCAACCACACGCTCGAGCGGAAGCCCAAAAACGGGACCCTTGAACGGCTGGTTGCGCGAAAGCATATTCCGAGTTTCGTTGGCGGTGGATCCACGCCGCAGTCTCCTAGGGCCTGGCACGGGCGGAGTGTCTGGAGTCGCAACAATGCTGCTAGCACCGTAGGGGTTGATACTGGGAGAAGCGAGCTCGGGCATTGGGTAGTCGGCTTCTGCGGGCTTGCGCTTGCCCCACATGAACGTGATGCGGCCGCGCTTCTTCTCCTCGCGAGTGCGCCCATTGCGATTGCTGCCTTGGCCAACACTGTCCTTCCCATCGCCAATGGATGTGTCTTGACGCCCGATGCCCAGAATGTCGTCGGTGACGCGCGGAGTGTCGGTCGGAAGTTCCGGAATGGCCTCCTCCTCGTGCACAATGCGCCCGATGGAGTTCTTGGTAAACTGCGGTTTGTGGCTCCCAAGGCCCGGCTGCAGCATGCGCGAAACCTGCTCGCCGTAAGGAGTGCCGGCCGCTGGGCTGTCCTTAAACTGCGCGACAGGGGCTGCATTGGCCGGCGGCTGCACGCCTGCATGGACGTTAGTGAGGGGGAGTTCGGCTGCACCAGCATGGCTGTCTGACACTGGCTTGGAGCCTTGGCCGACAATCTTCTCGTTTGAGTGCGGTGAGTCAGTGATACTAGCGTAGGAGTTCCTATCGTCGATCGATTGGGAGGATATGTTGTTTAAACGCCCCATGCCCTCGTTCCCGTTGTATGACGAGTAGATGCTAGACTCGATTGTAGATATATCCGACGGCACATAGTTGTGTGAAATGCGGTCGGCTTGGTTGGACATGGACTCACTCTGGGCTCCCGAAAAGCTGGCCGAAAAGGGAGCAGTAAATGCTGACGGCGACCTGGCAAGCGACGAGGAAGATGTCTTGGGTCTAGCAACAGCCAAGGTCGGCGGCAGCGGCAGGTCGCTGTCGGCCTCTTGTATCGACGGGAAAGAGAGGGTTCTGTTCCGGGCCTCATCATCGCGCCTTGGCTGGTACGGGTGCCCGGCGGTCGCTGCAAGCGAGTTGACTGCGGGGACGTCCTGACTGCGCTTGGCATCGGTCAACATGCTGAAGCTGTTGGCGCGATCCACGCTATTCAGCGATGTGGACGCTGGCCATCTCTGTTTGACGAGCGGCGAGTTCACCTTGTTCATGCTGGCTGCACTCGAGTTCTGGTACCCAGCCCCAGACGAATACCCGTTGGTATCCTCGCCAGCTGCTACTGCGCCACGCTGGTCCTCTTTCCACCGGCTCTGCTCGATAGACGCGCGCGCGCCGTGGTCGTGCGTAAGCGAGGTCTGAATTTGCTGGAGCATCAGCACGTTTGAGTCCTTGCGCTTCGTGTAGCTGACGTACCGGTTGACCTCCTTCATGGCGCGCTCGGGGCCCTCGGCCTCGCGGACGATCACGTAGCGCAGAGCCATCACCCACTCGTCACGCTCACGGTCCGACTCTGCCCACAGCGGATGCGAAATCGGCTCCTTGCCCTCGCGCTTCGGGCGCTCCAAAATCAGGAATGCGTGGCGGAACATGTCAGTCTCTTTGTTGTTGCCCTTACCCCGCAGCGAAACTGCATCATCGCTGCGCGACTTACCCATCTTGACAATGGCACCAGATAGGTTGATTGTGCCGTTGATGCTGCCACCGGGGGAGTCGGAGTACTCGAGGACGGGTTTGTTGGACTTGCACACATAGTAGCGCCGCTTCCACCCGCCAAAGTTCTTGCCCCTTTTCACTAAGAAGCCCTCCTTGTGCCCGAGAAGAATGGGCATTTTCTTCTCTGGCTCCATGGTGCGATCCGTCGAGAGGAACTGCAGAAGCGGACTCTGGTCCTTGATCGATAGCAGCAGCGCCTTCTTCAGGTACTTTTCGAACCACAGCTTGCGCTTGTCGCTCTTGGTCGGCGCGTTGGCGCGGAAAATATCCTTGTCGGGCAGGCGCTCCAGCTTGTCGTCCAGTTTCTCCTGACCGATGACCTGGCGCAGGCTGGTATGGAGATTCAAAAAGTCCGAGTACCGCTTCTCGACCGTCCACACAACTATGAGGGGCTGTTGCGAATCGACGATCATCTCTTGCAGGGACAGGCCACTGATCTCTTTCCGGAAAACAACATCGATCATATAAACATTGATCTCCTTGCCGCGCTCATCAACCTTTATGCGTGAGTCTTTGATCTGAATATCGATGTTCTCCAGAGAGCTCAGTGCTGGCTGTCTGAATATTGCATCACTCATGTTCTGCGCCGACTTGGCCAAGAGTATCGCGGGGGAGCTGTTGTTCTCGTAGCGCGAGTTGCTATCTTGCACAGCAAACGGGAATGGTGACTGAATGCCGCTATTCTGGCTTGTTGACAGCCTGCTTGCGTCTTGGAAGTCGTATGAGTTCTGCTTCTCCGCCGGTGGGGCTTGTTGGTTGTTGTACGGCTGGCGGTTTGTGCCGTGTGTAACTGGTGTCCCAATCGATTGCGCAGCCGTCAGCGGGGTGGCTATTGGGGTGTCGTAATCCCATGAATTGCCCTTGCTTGAATTGGGCCCAAATGACGGGCTGGCGGGGCGATCCACGAGTGGCTGCTGGTTCTGCTGGTCAAGTTGCCGCGACTGCAACTGTGATTGCGGTTGCGATTGCGGCTGTTGCGGGGATTGGTTCTGTAGCCAAGCGAACTCCTCGGGCAGCGATTGCTGCTGATGCTCTTGGTATTGCTGCGAGGTAAGGATAATCGGCGCTTTCTCGACAAACGCATCTTCAGACTGCCGCAACTGCTGTTGCTGTGACGAGTTGCCCACGTGCTCATCATTGCTATTGTTCACGCCTTCATAATCCGTGGGCAACCAAGCATTGTCGTCGTCCTCGGGTTCACCGACAGAGGTCGTGGAAGCGGCTGCTAATATGCCATTAACAGCAGCACCGTTCGAGTGTACGGCAACGGACGCAGGGCGCAAAAACATCTCGTCGTCGGCGGACTCGTACGACTGGCCTGTTGGGTTGGTCTCTGGGGCGACGGGCAATGGCACAACCGGCGCTTTCGTACTGTAGCTGCTGATGACGCGCCCCACACTCCTGCGAAGGTGCTCGGTATCATCCTCATTAATAGTGACATCAGCGGGCTGCGACGCGGGCTCGGGATCCGCAGTTTCAACACGCCGGGTGGCATAGTAGTCGGCATTCCGGTTGCCCACAGCCGTTCCAAATACAGAGTCGTGCTTAGGCTGTGTCCTAATAAACGTCTCCTGGCGGTGATCGCCATCGACAGACACGGTCATAGAGGGCCCGCGCGAAGTGTCGTCTACAAGGCCGCTTATCTGCCGACCAGCGCCCCGCTCGCCGCCATACGAATTCTCGCCCTGCTCTTGCTGATTGCCCCACTCAGAGGGCCACTCTGTCCGGCGGATACTGTTCTTCAGGCTCTCCGTAAACGAGCTTCCACTGGCTGACCGTGCGCGTTGCTGGTGCTGCTGGCCCTCCTCACCACTTTGCGTCCATGGGACTGTAGACGGCTTGAACATTGGGCTCACAGAGTTATGGCGGGCAGAGTAGTCGGCGTAGATCTCGCTCAGCCGTGTGCTTTTGGTCCAGGGATGAATATTGGGGACAACCGAGGTCAGTTCTATGGGGGCAAGGCCATTAGGCAGCTGCGGCAGATTGGCAGCATTAGAGCCTTGGGATACCTTGCGCACAGCATTTCCGTTTTTGGGAGGCGTGCTCACACTTAATGAAGACAATCCCAGCGCGACAGAGGCCATGTTCGCCGGGCGGTCCACCGCATCAGCAACGGGTGTATTCTCAACAACGGGCTTGGGGAAGTCAAGCTCTGGCTGCTCAAGAGGGTCCATGGAGAACTCTGAGCCGGGGGCGGAGGGTGTATTATTGGCCGAGGCGCTCTGCTTGCGGGCAAGCTGATCCTGCAGGCTTTTGATGATGAACCGCTGGCGCTCGATGATTTTGCGAAGCTTTTCTGTCTCTTGCTTGTACGCGTCGCGCTCCTGCATTATGTGAATTATGTCCATGTCATCACTGACTGGAAAGTCGCCACTACCGTCGCTATCGACTGCCGGAATTCCTTCGGGAAACAACATGGTGTTTTCTTTGCTACTGAGTCAAAAAGGTGCAATGGCGTGCCACGGGTTGTTGCCGTTGTTGTCGTTGTCGTTGTGTGTGTGAAACATGTGCAAGGTGTGTGTTAATTTAGTCGGTATGTTAAAGTAAACGATATGCAGCAAGGCGTGTGAGGGGCGGCAACCCATTGGTTCCAAGATATTAAAGCATGCTTTTTAAAAGATACTACCTGGGCATTTGCATTGTGCCATACATACAGGCATACTACCACTACGGCAAGCAAACACACAAAGATTCCGGTAGACAAACAAACAAGCAAAGAAGAGCAGAGACAGAAGCAACTGCTACGTATAACGTCAAATAGAGTTTGACAAGACCGGCCTGGATTCTACAGTGCTTCGTTTGTCGCCGTTATGCTTTTGTGCTTTTGTGCTTGTTTCATTCAATTTGCATTGCACGCAGAGAAAAAAATAGAGGCATTACATAGAGCGCGCGACAATATAAATTCTGTTGGTGGGCGGCGCTTGTACTTACATGTGCGTTGTGGTGTACTGTTGCTAACAGGTCTATCTGACTCTACTCGCTCAGACTTGTGGACCGTGTCGTTGTTGCTGGTGTTGTTGCTGTTGCTATTGTTGTTTTTCCTTTTTTATTTGCTGATGAGACCGAATGCGTTAAATAAAACCAAAGCAGTGGAACGTACAAAAAGGGGTGTTGTATGTGTGGAAAAAAAGAACAACACGAAAAGGAAAGCAAATAGGCAAGAAAGAGCAAACAGAGAATATTAACAGCAGGTGTTGAAGTAAGGCGCACGCTCTGCACACAAATAAAGCTGGACGGACTGTGCGCGTCGAGAAGTGCAAGAGACTATTGAAAAAGAAGGGAAGGGGAAGTTGTGAACGGAAAAAGTTGAGAGAGAAAGAAAGAAAAATATAAATGGAAATGGTTCAAGATATGCTCAACTTGAAAATAAAGTCAATAATACTCGCTTGTAGAGCGAGTCGGTAAAAAAAGAGATAATAGGAAGTGTGGTGAGTAAAAAAAAACAACAAAAGAGTAAAAATAATAATAGTAGGAAGGGTTTTCTTGTCAATATTAGACCCAAAAAGAGAAAGGGGAGCGAAAAGGAAAATGAAGGAAAACGGGGACAGACAAGGCAAGACAAACACACATACAAAGACGGAGCAATTAACAGGTACAAGAATTTACAGTCTTACAAAGAAGATCTGAAGTTAAAAGTACTAAAAATGTTTATGATGATTGTCACAGTAAATTCGCGTTTTATTCGTACACCTTTTGTGGCACGATAGACCGACCGCGTTTCGCAGCCTGACTTTGTTCTCTCCTCCACGGATCGCCGCCAAATAGAGCCGAAAAGATGAGGATGCATGACCCAATCTGCAGACGAACTGGTTGGCACGTGAGCGCATTCACTTCACAGATAATTCGGATTGAAACTTGCCTCACCATACCCGGTATTCAGGCGGTGTCGAGTGCACGAGCAAAGACAAGACTGCCTGCAAAACTTTTGGGCCGACGGAGCGCATATTAAGGATGGTGAAAAAGTGCCAACTGGCAGACGGAAGTAAAACTGTGACATGGCTGCGGTGCTAACCTTCCGGATCATCCTTAATGCCCTGCTTACAGGTAATCGGCCTCCCCGTTTTTCATGCAAAAAGGCATCGTCAGAGTTGGCTGAACCCGAGTCTACAGCGACACCCGAGGCTTTGTTCAAACCCAAGCCAAAGCCAAAGCCCAAGGCCAAGCCAAGCGTGTGCGCAAGAATCCATCTGCCCCTACTTCTTCTCTTCAAAAGAAGCAGCGAACTGGATAATGCCTTCAACCATAGTGGTCTATTGCCACTAGTTTCCACACACCTTTCAGGTTGCTAGTCAATCTGGGGGAAGGATGTATTTACAGGATACTTATAGCCTCATTCTTTTCTTCAGCATTGAGTGGCTCTGTTGCTGGAACGCGCGCCGTATTTCTTACAAGACATCCATGAGCTTTGTTTTGGATGTATCTGATTGTGGTATATAAAATAAAGGACAAGGAAAGAGCTAGCTCGGCTGGTTTGCTTACAGGTTGTTGATGACGGCCTTGGTGAACTCAGTGGTCGAGTGCGAGCCGCCGAGATCGGGGGTGCTGATACCGTCAATGCTCAGGGTCTTGCTGACGGCCTTCTCGATCTGGTTGGCGTGGTTGTTGAGCTGCAGGTGGCGCAGCATCATGACAGACGACAGGATCAAAGCTGAGGGGTTAGCGGTGTTGCGGCCCTGGATGTCCTTGGCAACGTGGCGAGATCCAGGCTCGAAGATGGCGTACTCACGACCGTAGTTGGCGCCAGCCACAATGCCGGGACCGCCGACGAGCCCGGCGCCGATGTTGCTGACGATGCTGCCGTACAGGTTGGGCATAACCATGACGTCAAACTGCTGGGGCCTGCTGACCAGCTGCATGGCAGTGTTGTCGACAATCATGTCGTTATACTCAATGGTCGGGTACTCCTTGGCGACGGCACGGCAGGTGTTGAGGAACAGACCGTCAGCCAGCTTCATGATGTTGGCCTTGTGGACGATGGTCACCTTCTTGCGGTTGTGGCGCAGCGCATAGTCGAACGCGTACCGGGCAATGCGCTCGGTCTTGGGCCGGGTGATAATCTTAAGCGATTCGACAACGCCGGGGAACGACTGGTGCTCAAGACCAGAGTACTCACCCTCGGTGTTCTCGCGGATGATCACAAAGTCGACGTTGTTGTGGCGGGCCTTAATGCCTTCAACGTTCTTGCAGTGCGCGACCGACGCGTAGATGTCGAGCTCCTTGCGCATAGCCACGTTGAACGAGCTGTGGCCCTTGCGGATGGGCGTGTACAGAATGCCCTTCAGGCCAACCTTGTTGCGGTGCAGACTGGCCAACGCCTCCTGCATAAGTTTGTCGTTCTCGGGCGTGAAGCCAGACAGATCAAACTGCTCAAACTCAACCGGCACCTTGGCCGCGTTGAACACGGACTTCACTGCGGAGGCCGTCTCCTGTCCGATACCGTCACCAGGAATGAGGGTGACCGTGTAAGTTCCACCGTAGCACTTGGGGCCGACGGCATCCTATAAGAGTCAAAGGCGCAATAGTGTTTGTAGTGTGCAAAAATAAGTGACTGTGTAACTTAAATAATGGCGTTGTGAACGAGGAAGTTCAGTATTTACTGATTTGCCCATTTTTACAATAGTGCTCGCTGATACATAATGTCGACGAGTGCGGGGTGCCAACCAAAAGCCAATTGGTTGCTGTGCCTCGCGCTAAGAAAGAGCTAGCATGCTGCCAAAGCATATGCACTCCATTGCTGTCAAGCGCCGCAGCCATTGCAGCCCAGGCGCAAGTTGGGCTATCCTCGCGTGCTCGGACCAATTCGGCTTTGACTCCAGCGGAAAAACTCATCCTCACCCATAGAGCAAACAAGGCTAAGGACAATACAACTATTTATGTATAAAAACTTACCGCAACAACGGTGCCAATCGAGCGGACAGACAGGCGCGATGCGACCTACACAGTAGCAAATAAGTTTGTGGAATGGAAATGGAATGAACAAGATTAGTGAAAAATATATAAATGTTAAAAGCACTTGCGCATTTAGTCGAGCTCAACCTCTTGGGCTCATTCAAGATATTCAGACAAACAGCTCAGCGCAGAGCTTCGTTGCAGAGTGGGCGCTGTATAACTCCGCTTTCGTGTCCAAGAGCGATAATTACCTGCTTGAGGGTGGACTGGCGAGCAAAGGACTTGAACATGGCTGTAATAGGCTGTACAAGGCTAACTAAAATGTATGTGACAAGAGCTGTTTGAATATATATAATAAAATGAAAAAACCAACGAAGAGAAAGAAAGAAAGCAATCAAAAAGCAAAAAGGGTTCAATTTGTGGTGTGTGAGAGAAATTGTGCTTCTGCTGTTCAGATAACAGATGCACAAACCCCAAGGTTAAAGAGAAATCGATTTTTCCTAAATCCTTATCAGCGGGAACACCCGCACACCCGCAGCGGGCGGAAAGACGCACGGCGGCCATCATTGGCCTGGAAAGCCTTTTTTGTTGGGCTTCGTCGACTCTTGCCTCCGTCGACGTTCTGCGGCCTTGGTGGAAAAAAACTAAAAAAAATAGTTGCGGTGCTCTGAAGTCCACGCTAAAACACTATTTTGCTTGCGGCAATTCCGACCCTCGTTTTTTTAACCGGCTAAAGGCATTGGTGTAAAAGTCACCGAAAAATAATTTCTTCGGTGTTTTCAAGTTGACTCGCAATTCTCTGCAAAAGATTAAAAATGGACCTTCATTGCCAATAAATTAATAAAACGTGATTTTCTTTAGGCGGATCTCGTTGTGCTCGGATTGGATAGTCTGCTCGCTTGTATCCATGTTAACGGCCGGATCGTCGCGGTCCAGCGAAATTACCACGACACCGTCCTCGTGGCCAATGGCGACCGTGTTTTTGCTAGTGCCGTAGCCGATGGCCCACACGCAGTATATGTCATAATTGAGCGTCGATTCCAGGTGGTACGTGCTCGAGTTCCATACGCGGTAGGTTCCGTCCTCGCTGGTGGTCAGGATAACGGGTTGAGACGGGTGGTATGCCACTGCAGACACATTCATCGTATGGCCCTCGAGCGTCTGAACGCACGAGTTGTTTTGGTAGTCCCAGACTTTGACCAAGAAGTCGTCGGCACCACTGACCAGGTATGGCTTGTCCGAGCCGTGGTAGTAGTCGACTGAGTTGACGCCCTTGGTGTGGCCCTCGAGCGTAAAGTTGGCCACGGAGGACCCCAGGTTCCACACCTTGATAGTCTTGTCCAGGCTGGCAGACGCGAATGTGTTGGTGTCCTTGGGGTTGATCGACAGGCCCATGACAAAGTACGTGTGCCCCTCGAACACCTGCACGCACTTCCAGTTCTTCTCCCAGTCCCACAGCTTGATCGAGTTGTCGTCCGAGCCAGTCAGCACGTACGGCAGCGTCGGGTGCACGGCGATGCAGCGGATGTAGTCCTGGTGCGCGTCAAACGACACCACGCGCTCGTGCGTGTTGTAGTTGTACACATTCAACTGCATGTCGTCCGAGCCCGTGATGATCTAGTTTTTGCGCGCGATGAATTTGGCCGTGCGCACAGGCAGGCCACTCACCTCAAAGCTCTTGACCTGTGTCTACGTCTCGTAGTTCCAGATATGCACCTTTCCGTCGTACAGTGACGCCAGCACCCACGGCTCGGTCGGGTGCATGTCGACGGACTTTACACGCTTCGTCCGCGCCAAGAGTTTCTTTTTGATGTCAATACGCATACCCTACATTTATGGTGGCCAGATTTAGTACAAGCAAAGAAGAAATAAAAACTGGTGCTTTGGTTTTAGTGTGTTTAGCAGGTCTGTCGGGTATTGCGTGTGCTTTTTTTATATGTTGGTGGCTCCCACCGTGGTTGGATGTATTTTGAGTTCGACTAGTAATTTACCATTATTGTATAATTGCTGCTGATGCTGTCGTTGTTGCAATAGTTTTATGGATAAAAATGATGGAAGGAATGAGCGAAGAGTGTGGCCTGAACCGCAAATTATATACTGTTAAAGTGGAGCAAAAGCAACTAAATATTTGGAAAAACACGCCTTAATTATACTATGTATTTAATATGATTTGTTTTTCTGTTTCTTTTTATTATCCTTTCTCACTACTCCCAGAAAATATTTGCTTTAAAATTATATGCGGCTTTGACATACTGGGATAGAAAGTAGACAACATCAGGTGCTGCTGATCAAATTTAGCGGCACCTATTAAAAAATTTTGCCAAAATAAAAATCCTCGAAAATAAAATGGACGTATCAATTGCGGCTGACTGGGGCGCAGGGAGTAGCTGCCAGTCTCTGGGGCCTGACCTGGTGAGATATCAAAGAACCAGAGTCGAAGGCAAAAGTGCAGCTCAGAAAAGTTGAGAGGCGCATTCACAATAAAATGGCAATGGAGTTCTCTGTTATAGGTAATGGGAAAGAAGATTACATACTAGAGCATATTGTTGTAAGTTTCATATTTGTATTAAAACCAAATAGTTTGTATTTTGAGTTGTGGCAAACTGTCAGAGACTGTTGAAGATCCAAGATGCGCTGTAATTATTGCTGGACTAGTTCCCGGTGATCGCTCGACTGATCCACCCATCATTCATTTACTGCAGATGTAAGTAACCTGGTAACCAGGATATAAACACCGCAAAAACGCAGGTTATTAATAGCTTACTCTTTATTTTTATTTCAGCTTAGTTATTCATTTATCAATACAATACACAACCTAGGCGTGTGTATTTATTCCAGGGCCTGCAAGTTGGAAAGCATCCAAATTGGTCAGAACCTGTTCAGCGGCAATGTGGTGGGATGTATGCTGGATATCATTGGGGGATTTTGGTGTGTTCTTGGATGCAAATAATCTATTCAAAATATAAACGGTGACATTGTAAATAGAGTGCATATTTTCACATTAACATGCAGATAACCATTTCCTTTTCAATAATAATGAGAAATGATAATTGAAGTGTTTATTATTAACGTGGTATATTCTTTAAGAGGATCTGCTGCTGCTGCTGCTGCTACTGCTGATATTGTAATTCGTTTGTTTCAGGATATTTAGCGTCACCAGCACGCACTATTTTCCCAAATCAGGCGGCAGCGGCGGTCTCCTCTTGCTCGGCTGACGGAGTGGCCCCGTGAAGCTCGTCATCGTCGCCGTTGCTGCTGCTTCCAGCCTCAGCCTCAGCCTCAGCATCTGCCACCGACTCGGCAGTCTCTGTGGCCGCACCAACATCCTGGCTGAAAAGGTCCTTGGTCAAGTCCAACTTGTGGTGGGGGTATTCACTCGCTGGGGTCGCCTGGTTCTGTCCGGCGACGGCCGCCGCAACATCTATGCTGCGTTCATAGTTCGGGAATAAGTTGGGGTAGTCACTGGGGCTGGCAATGGCCTCAGCGGCCTTGTTCTTGCCGACCTCCTTCAGAAGCTCCTTCCACCTGGGCACGGCCTCGTCAACCTTGGCCGGCAGATACGTGCGCGCCAACAGCGCAGCCTCGGGCACCCGGTCAATGCGCATCAGCAGCTCAAAGCACTTGTTGGTCTGCTTGAGGGACTGGTAGCAAGCAAAGGCGATATTGTTGGCGCCCGCCGTCTCGGCCATCTCGGCCAGCTTGGCCATACCCGCGGCATTTCCGGACGACGTGTACAGGAGCAGCAGACCGCTCAGGTCCTTTGCCTGCAGCATGCAGCGCTCGGCCAGGTCAAAGTTCCAGGTGCGCAGCGCGCAGTCGCCGACAATTCGCCATTTGGCCTCGGCTGTACTCTCCTCAGCCAGCTTGTATGCCGTCTCCAGCTGGTTAAGCTGCACGGCCAGGTCAAAGCGCTGCTCAGGGTCGGTGGTCACCTCAAGGGCCAGCTCCTTCATGTCTTCGGCCTCGAGGAACTTTGCGATCTTGGGGCGCTGGTCATCGGGAATCGATGGCAGAAGCTCTTGGGCCGCCTCCAGGTCGCCGCGCAAAATTGCCGTCTGATACTCGATGACGGGCAGCGGCAGCACGTAGCTGACAATGTTCACGTCCTTGTCCGCGAGGTACACGCGGTTGTCGCGCGCGACGTACCCGAGCATAGCCATGGACGTGTCAAAGTGCGAGATGGTGAACACCTGGCCGCCCACCAGGTAGTTGAGGCGGTTGGCCGAGTTGGTATAGATGAAGCAGTCGCCGATCCAGCAACCAGACTTGACGGACTCTTGGATCTCGGCGATAGACTCAATCGCCTCCTCGACGCCCTCCTCGCTCGTGCGGTTGCCGTTCTGCTGCGCATGCTCAAGGAACGCATCGCGGCTGTAGCGCAGCACATAGTACGATTCCTCGGTGACCACGGTAAAGAGCTCACCACTCTCAGACCAGAAAATGCTCTTGGGCTCGACGTCGATGCGGCGCACAACGAGCTCGGTCTCCCAGTCGAACAGGGTCAGGGTGCTGTGTTCTCCGCGCACGCCGAGCAGGCTGCCGCCAAAAATCTCCTCGGCCGACAGACCCGAGGCCGCGAGCGCCGACGTGGCCGGCCGCGACTTCTCCTTGAAGTTCTTGTACAGCTTAATAGACGTTGCTGACTCGCGCACAGCGTAGTCGTTCGAGTTCTGCGCCCACACGAACTCGAGACCCGAGCCAAACGACTTGTTACGCCAAGCAAGCGCCGTGTAGATGATGTACTCGCCATCGCCGCACACCACGACGAAGCGACCGTTGGGGCTGTGCTTCAGCGAGTAAGGATACACTTCACAGCTGCCCAGGTCTTTGACGGACATAGGGATGCGCTCACCGTCAGCAAGTCCTGAGTCCATGCTGGCCTTGACGTTGGTGCTGCGGATCTCGTTGTGCTTGGACCAAATGATCCGCCCGTTCGTATCCATGCTGACGGCCGGATCGTCGCGGCCCAACGAAATTACCACGACACCGTCCTCATGGCCAATGGCGACCGTGTTGTTGTTAGTGCCGTAGCCGATGGCCCACACACGTTCCAAGCCATAGTTGTGCGTCGATTCCAGGCGGTACGTGCTCGAATTCCACACACGGCAGGTTCCATCCTCGCTGGCGGTCAGGATAACGGGTTGAGACGGGTGGTATGCCACTGCAGACACATTCATCGTATGGCCCTCGAGCGTCTGAACGCACGAGTTGTTTTGGTAGTCCCAGACTTTGACCAAGAAGTCGTCGGCACCACTGACCAGGTATGGCTTGTCCGAGCCGTGGTAGTAGTCGACTGAGTTGACGCCCTTGGTGTGGCCCTCGAGCGTAAAGTTGGCCACGGAGGACCCCAGGTTCCACACCTTGATAGTCTTGTCCAGGCTGGCAGACGCGAATGTGTTGGTGTCCTTGGGGTTGATCGACAGGCCCATGACAAAGTACGTGTGCCCCTCGAACACCTGCACGCACTTCCAGTTCTTCTCCCAGTCCCACAGCTTGATCGAGTTGTCGTCCGAGCCAGTCAGCACGTACGGCAGCGTCGGGTGCACGGCAATGCAGCGGATGTAGTCCTGGTGCGCGTCAAACGACACCACGCGCTCGTGCGTGTTGTAGTTGTACACATTCAACTGCATGTCGTCCGAGCCCGTGATGATCCAGTTTTTGCGCGCGATGAATTTGGCCGTGCGCACAGGCAAGCCACTCACCTCGAAGCTCTTGACCTGTGTCTGCGTCTCGTAGTTCCAGATATGCACCTTTCCGTCGTACAGTGACGCCAGCACCCACGGCTCGGTCGGGTGCATGTCGACGGACTTTACACGCTTCGTCCGCGCCAAGAGTTTCTTTTTGATGTCAATACGCATACCCTACATTTATGGTGGCCAGATTTAGTACAAGCAAAGAAGAAATAAAAACTGGTGCTTTGGTTTTAGTGTGTTTAGCAGGTCTGTCGGGTATTGCGTGTGCTCCTTTATATGGGGGTGGCTCCCACCGTGGTTGTTTGCATTTTGAGCCCGGCGGACACGTTACCATCTTTGCAAAATTGTTGTTTCTGCTGCTGCTGCTGTCGTTGTAATTGTCCGTTGGTGCTGGTGCTGAAAATAATAAGAGAAAAAATAATGCAACTGTGGCGGCCGGCTGCAAGTATAAAAGATAGATAGATTGAAGAGAACGAATTGAATTACAATAATATAAAAGGTTGGCTAATTGGAGTAAACGAAAAAAACCAAATGACCGGAGAAAAAAAACGCTGTCAATTGAGCTCTTTTCAGATGAGAGGCATTCAAACTTGCCGTCTTTTTTTTTTTTTTAACGTGTCATGTCGTTGATGCTGTCCAAGAGACGCAGCGGTGTGTGCATGTTTTTTAGCGCTCTTTTTGTTCTCACCTTGCTGGCATGCAGGGAATGGGCAGTCAGCCAAGCCCATTTTTGTTCTTGATGCGGGTGATGATGCCAACAAAAAAACCCCATTTACCATACAATATTAGATTGGCGTAATCTGATCACACTACAAGTAAGTTTCTGTCATCATCATCGTCGTCGTCGCCTACATCAATATCAAGCCGACCGGTCAGCGAGGTTTGGTCCTTCAGCACACGCGCCATGCATCGGCCTACCTCGTCGTCCCAGCGGGTGCGCATGCAGATAGCCAGCTGCAGACACACAGCCAGCGCGACACCGACGCATATGCCGTACCACAGTCCCAGAACACCAACACGCGGCGCCCCGTACGTCAAATAAATCCCAAGCGGAAAGCCAACCAAGTAATAGGCCGGAAAATTGATTAGCGCGCCCGAGTCCTGACGGCCCAAACTGCGGAGCACGCCCGACCCTACGCTGTTGACGGCATCGATCATCTGGAACAGTGCGCACGCAGGCATGATTTGGGCTACAACGCCGACAATCGCGCGGTCATCCGAGTACACGCGGCCCCACCACGAGCCAATGGCCAGGCATACCACCAGGGTGGCCAGGCCCACAGCAAAGCTAGCAACAATGCCCAGCCACGCCGACAGCTTGGCGCGGCGCGAGCGCGCCTGACCAATCAGGTTGCCGACGCGGGTGCACACGGCGATGCTCAGCCCATCGGGCACCTGATAGGTCAGCGAGCACGTGTTGACAATGATGCTCTGCGCTGCCAGCGTAGTACTACCCAGGTAGCTGGCGGCCAGCACCAGCAGATCCAGGATCCACCACTCCGAGCACACCATGATCATCGACGGCACCGCGAGCTTGAAGTACTGCGGCATGGTGTACAGCGCGCGCACGGTCCACCCGCCCCACACGCCACGCACATCGCTGCGCTGGACATATGCGACAATCCCGCAGAGCATCAGAAGGTTAGTCAGCGCGTTGGCGTACGCTGCGCCGAGAAATCCTTGTCCAACCATCGGCGACCATACCAGCATGAGGCTGGCGGCGAGATGCACCGGCAGGCATGCCAGCAAGATACATGTGCTAACATGCATAATGCCCTGCGCCTGGAGGAAGCGCTTGATGCACTCGAAGCACATCCACGCGGGCGCACCAAGCAGCATCGCGCGCACGTACTGGCCGCACAGCGCTGACACAACGGCGTCCTGCTTGAGCCAGACAAGCACGCGTTCTAAGTGCCACAGCGCCGGCGCAACAGTCAGAAACTGGACGCACATAGCAATGAGCCCGCGCTGCAGATGGAACCCCACCAGTTTTTTGTTGCGCGCCGCCGTGAATGCTGTCGAGCAGTATGTGTCTAGCGCTGACGCCAGCCCGATGGCCGGCGAGTACATGACCACCACCAGCGTCATGTTGCCCAGAGCCGCCGCCGCCAGCTCGTCGGCGCCGATGTGGCCCAAGACAAGCAAATTGAAAAATCCAAAGCTGTACTGCAGCAGGTACGTCAGGATCACTGGCGTGCTGGCGCCGGCCATGTGCTTTGCCTCCTGCCACAGTATCGTGCTGGCGCTGGCTGCGTCGGCAACGATGAACTCGCCAGTCGGCGTTCGCGCTTGCGAATCCAGGGTAGTGGTGCTCGCCGCCAGCAGCCATGTTGACTCTGCAGTGATGTTCTGCCCGGGCGCTCCTCCTTGGTCTCTGTGCGCGTCCATTCGGCGGAGTTGTGGCTGGCTAGGGGCGGTATCCAGTAGTATAAAAGGGTTTTGATGTGGAGGCGAGTGCGCTGCAACAAGCAATAAATGAGCTGAATGTGTGTGCGCCTGTGTCTGTGCTTGTGCTTATGCGCCCAAGAAAAGGTATTCGAGTAGAGTTTTGTAGGAAATGGAAAGAAAAGCATGCTTGTCTGTTTGCAATGCCCCCCCCCCACTTGCCGCTGTTGTCTGGTATTGTCCGGTATTGAATTTTGCCGAGAGTATGTGAGAAATAACAAACTTTTTTAATTTGCTGGCTTTTCATTGGCTGATCAAACACGATTTTAATGTTCACAGTCGCTTCTCTTGAAAAGTTTCGCTGTTGTTTTCTCTGTTGGATGTGTCGGTGTGAGCAAAGAAATGCCAATGTTTACTTTTAATGTCATAAAATTTGCCACAGATAAAAAACATATGAAGGATCAATTGTCGATATTGACCAAAGCAGCCTCCTTCTCAATACGCAGAAAGGTCCATTGCCAGCGGCGGTAAATCTCCAACACGTTGAGCCAGAAGCCGCCGTACGCCATCAAGTCGATCTGCACATAGGATGTCAGCTTCATAGTCCAGGTGATTCGCAGCAAAAAGTCCACGGCCATGGCCACATAGTACACCTCGGGCGATCCAAAGCACAGGCGCGGGCGCAGGAACCGTGGGAAGCCGCTGCGCCACGCCACGCTGCCATTGTCGGCGCTGCCCGCGTGCCAGGATCCAGGCATCCTGTCGCTGGAGTCCAGGGCATCCACGCTGACGTTGTGTTCCTCGTTTGACACGGCCCTCGGCCTCCGCAAGCGCTGCTGTTGCTGCACTTGGGGCACCTGTGACAACCGCGGTGACGACGGTGGTGCAACAAGGTCGGACAGCTTGCTGCCGTTGTCCATATGGCCCAGGCTCCAGTCAAGCGCCACATCCCAGTAGTACGAGTACAGCGAGTTAAATGCCACAGACACAATCCACATACTGAAAACCACGCGCAGCGCCCAGTCTGAGTACTTTGTCTCCAGGGTTCCGTCCACCGCTACGCGCCTCTGTGTCGCCGACAGGCAGATCACGGGAATGGACGACGCGTACTTGACTGCATTGGCAAAGTGCCTCTGGCCATCGCTGCCCCCGGGCACCGCGCGCACATACTCGTTGACGCACTGGCGCAGGCGGAACATGTACGGCAGGGCCACCAAAATGGCGCCAACAATGCCGGCATCGGCGCACGCGTTGGCCGCCCTCTGGTTACGCACAAGCTCCTCCAGACCCGCGATGTCGGCTGAGCTGTGCTTGGCCGGCTGCGTGCGGCCAAAAAGCGTGCTGAATTGGCAGGCGACGAGGAACAGGTCGGCGAAGGTGCGCGCGCAGCTGGTCAGGATGTCGGCCATGATGACGTCGGACAGAAATACGGGCTCGGACAGACTCGGCGTGGCTATGCGCACAAGCAGCCCGACAAACTGCATGCGCACCGTATGGCACAGCACCCGCTGCGGCATCGCCACCAGGGCGCCAATGACAACGTAAGTGACCAGCGCAATGTACGTTTGCATTCTCGGCGACGTTGCCACAAGCACGCACAGCAGCCAGCCCGCGAGCGATATGCAGCTGAGCACTGTGGCCAGCCGGAACACCTTCTGGTGCAGCCCGTCGTTTGGCGTGCCCCTGTCGGCCGTTCTCTGCGCTACTGGCAGCTCGCTGAGCTGCAGAATTCGCCGCACCTCGATGCCCGCCATCGAGAGGTACCGCAGGTTGGCCGCCCAGCCAAAGGCCGCCAGGAGCGTCAGGAAGAGCACCTGGAATGCGGCCGGAAAATACATTTCAATTAGAGTTAATGCGCGTCGGAGAAGTTATGAACACGCTCAATTCGCAGCATTACGCCTGAGAGCCCGCAAGCAAGAATAAAATTGTTTATAATTTGTGGAAATTAATAGCAAAACATTGAACGAAAAGAAAGAGAAAAGGATAGTAATTGTCAGCTCAGCGAGGATCATCGTCTGCATGTGTGCATGCGCGCGCGCGCTTTTCGCTTAGCGTCGCGAAAATAGAGCGGCAAAAACGCACTGTTCGTGGATTCTTCATCGGCCTCACCACCCACCTCGCCTCGCCTCGCCTCGCCTCGCACCTTCTGCACACGTAGTTGATGGGATTTGTTCTTTGAAGCGCCCTACTCAAGGCGCTTCAAATACGCGTTCCAGCCGGCCTCGCGGTAGCGCTGAGCCTCGGCGACGGCATCCTTGCCCGGGCCGTAGATGCCACGACCGACAATAATAACATCCGAGCCGTTCTCGGTGATTATCAGCTCGGGGGTGCGGTACTGCTGGCCAAGGGCGTCCCCAGAGGCGTGCAAGCCGACACCCGGCGTCATAGTGACCAGGTCGCGCTCCTCGGTGAATCGACGTGATCCAATAAACCCAAAGACAAAGTCGTTTCTGACAGCCATCTCGATGTTCTTGTCGGTGTACGCGCCGGTCGCCAGCATGCCCTTGCTGGACATTTCGGCCAGCAGCAGCAGCCCACGGCCCTTGGGTACTCCGACCTCGGCCAACCCCTGGATAATGCCCTCGCCCGGAATAACATGGCAGTTTGTGATATGCGCCCAGTCAGCAATGCGGTACACGCCCCCGCCGTACTGCAGCTTGACTGTGTTGCCGATATCCGCAAACTTGCGATCTTCGAAGATTAAAAAGTCATGCTTTATCGACAATGCCTGCAGCTGCTCGACCAGGTCGGTGTCAAAGTCAGAAATCACATCGATGTGCGTCTTGAGCACGCATATGTACGGGCCCACTTTATCGGCCAGAGCAAGGAGCTCGGCCTTTGTGCTCACGTCTGCTGCTAGAGAGAGGTTGCTCTGCTTGCGCTCCATCGTCGCAAACAGCTGCTTGGCCACCGGGTGCTGGTGCCGCTCGCCGCGCGAGGCGTAGGTCTGTTGCGAGAAAGAAGCCATTTTTTGCTTGCTGATAGGGCCGCGGGTGTTGCGAATAAGAGGTAGTTTGAGAAAAGTAAAGTTAAAAGAGGAGAGGAGTGCGCGCGCCCTGAAAGAACAGATCCCGTCCTCCATTTGGCGGCGAACATGTCTGATCAAGCGCAACCAGCGTGCCAGCTGATCGCTTGAGATAGCACGATTAACAAATCAGGCAACATACAAAAGGCGGCAGCGTCATTCCTTTTGTTGTGAATACCCCCTTTCTTGACCTTTTTACATCAATTTCGCAACTGCAATTCAATTTAAAAACATACAAGAGCTTAATGAGCGAAGAGCGAATGTCCCGCGCACGCAGCACGCAGGCGTTTGGTGGAGCGCAGCACCTCATGGGACTCCAGCTGTTCGTGCGCCTGGCCACCTTCAGCACCACTGCAATAGTAGTGCACCTGGCCGGGTACTCGGCATTCGGCGTAGCTTCCGTGCAGTTTGAGCTTTTGCTCTCGACTATTCTTTTTTTATCGCGCGAGGGCGTGCGCAACGCAGTGCTGCGCATTGACCAGACAGACCGCGGCTCCAGCCAGCCGTCGGATCAGGAGCAGCGGCTGATCAACGCCGCCCTGCTGCCTATCCCCGTCGGGGCACTGCTGGCCTGTGCGCTGTACGCCGTGTACTGCGGCGGGGAGGAGGCAGGCGTGCCGTACTATGGCGCGGCAATGGCTGTGTATGTGGTGGCCGCCTGGGTCGAGCTATGTGTCGAGCCGCTGTTTGTGCTGGCACGCGCGCGCGTCCTGTTCGCGGTGCAGGCGCGATGCGAGGCCGTGGCCGTGTTTGTGCGGTGCATGGCTGTGGCGCTGACGTTGTTTCTCGGAAGGCAAGGTGGCGACAACCGCTTCCGGCTGCTGGCGTTCGCTGTAGGGCAGCTGGCATACGCGCTGGTCATTCTCTGCGCGTACTCCTGGATGATGGCGCCGCGCCTGGGGTACGCCCTGCACAGATGCTACCTGCCACGTCGCGTGCCCATTGACGGCCAGCCGCCGCAGCTGGTCGGGCGGCGCACCGGAGAAATAATTGGCGTATTCGTGGGCCAATCACTGCTGAAACACGTGCTGACACAGGGCGACAGCATGGCCATGGCGCGGTTTGCGACAAATGAAGACATGGGTTTTTTTGCGCTGGTGTCCAGCTACGCGTCAATACCTGCTCGCGTCCTGTTTTTGCCGCTTGAGGAGGCCGCGCGCGCTGTGTTTGTGCGCTGTGAGCCAAGCGTGGCGCTGCATGTTCTGGCGACGCTGGCGCGCGGGCAGCTGCTGCTGGGATGTCTGCTGCTTGTTTTTGGCACGCTGTATGCGCCTGTCTTGCTTCCGCTGGTGGGCCAGGATGCTGCTGTGGCTCGCGTGCTGGCTGCGTATTGCGCATACTTGCCCCTACTGGGACTCAATGGGTTTCTCGAGGCCTTTGTGCACTCTGTTGCGTCGCGCGGCCAGCTGGTGTGGGTCAACATATGGATGGCCGTGTGTTCTGTCATCTACGTGGCCGTCGCCGTGCTGATGCTGACGCGGTGGCGGATGGGCGCCCTTGGCATGGTTCTGGCCAACATGCTGAACATGGCCCTGCGCATCGTGTACTGCTGCCACTTTGCCTGCACATGGTTGGTTCAGAAGCAGATGCAGCTGCCGCGCGTTTGGGATTTGGTGCCTAATCCGGCCGTTCTGCTGGCCTGTTTGACTGCTGGTTCTCTGTCAGCTGCGACCATTGGGTACATTGAACCGGTATCTGCACTCACCCGCCTGGTCACCTTGGCTGCCGGCGGAGTGCTGGGGTTGGGAGTGCTGGCTGTCATCTGGAGATGTGAACGCACATTTATCAGTGCTGCGCTCGCGTTGAGATCACCGGCCAAAGTTAAAACAAATTGAATAAGGCTGTAATATATCACGGCGTTTTTTCCTTTTCTCCGTTTTGCTTAGATAATAGCAAATTGCGAAATTGTAATTTTTGATTGAACAATTATATTCAGGCATATGCATATGATATGATATACCATCTAATCTGTATGATGCATGCTGCTTTTCTGCAGTGATTAATTGTCTGTTTGTTAAGAAGTTATTTTTGTGGTTGTAATAAATGTGTTTATTTATTAACTAGATAACTAAAAAATATCAATACCCTTTCCTCCACGTTGAATGAGTGGTTGTTAGCATCACACCAACTGTTTAGGGTTCAACACCTGCTTGTACGCCCAAAGGTCGGCGACAGTCTCGCCGAACTTCGGGCGAATGCTCTTGCAGAACTTTCCATAGTTCGTTGGCATCATCTAGATGGCTGTCTTGCCTAGACTCTCGCGGGTCGAGCTGTCAGAACTGTTCTTCATGAAGGTGACAACCAGGCTGATATTTAGCTCGTCGCTCGTGTACACCGACTTGAGTACAAAGAAGCACACGTCAAGTTGGTGGAGGAAAGACCTTGTCTTTTTGTAATTTCCGCTAAACTCAACCTGTACTTCTTTGCACTTAAGTCGGTGTACACGAGCGGCGAGTTAAAAATCAGTTCAGCCGTCACCTTGCTCAAGAATGACGCAGACCATTGGACCCATGAGCGTCTGGGCAAGGCAACAATCTATTTAATGACAAACCAACTATGATAAGTTTTGTGAGAGCATTCGCTCAGAGTTCGGGAAAATGGATGCCGACCTCTGGGCATATGATCAGCAGGCAGCCCTGAAGCAGTCAGGCTCCACGCGCTCGTATGCCGCGAAATTCTGCGAGATCACAAACCATGCTGCGTTTGAGATGAGATATCTCAAGATGTCATTTTTGTCAAACCTCAAACCAGAGGTCAAGGAAGTGCGCCTCAAGGGTGTATTATCCCTCCCTGGACGCCCTCATTGCCAGTACCATCAAGATCGACGAGGTTATTGTTCACGAACCAGCCACACCAACAACAGCCCACCCACTGTCCCCATGTGCCACCAGCAGCCCACCCACATGCTATGGAGGTCGATGCAATCTGCCAATGCCAGGACACAGCAAGAAATAATCTGCCTACAAATTCAATCTGCTACTGCTCCTTCGCCTGCTACTGTCCCTGCAATCAGAGCCCCACTACCCTGTTGCACAGACCGAAGGTATAGAAGTGGATGTTGAGGCTGAGAATCGCAAAATAGGTTTCCACCTGCATGGCGATTGATAGGGCACTGATTGGATCATGCTGGCATAAATTAGGGAGGTATTACATTGATGCCCAAACACACTCCCCATTTTGCAATGCACACGCATGAGTGTACACACACGAAAACCACAACATTGACTTGCCAAGATACCGATCTGCTCGCAGAAGATCCAGTTCTCCCTAACGGAGCGCACAATTGGCAATGTGCACAACAAAGACGACGAGGCACATATATAAGATGAGGCCGGCCCTAGTAGTATTTTAGAAATATCAATAATAACCCCTTTTATAAATTCAACCTCATTTTCTAACACTAGACAACTAGTGCTCCCCACACCCCCTCTTATTACAACAACCCGACAAGTTTAATGAAAACTGCAATAATGATATACTAAAAAATAATTATTCGATTAAAATAAAGCTAAAGAGTAACTGCATTAATCATTCGTATCGCTCTGCTATTTATATTGTCAGTATTGATACCCACACACCCAAATATAAAATAAACTGTTGATTGATCTATTGATCGATCACAAAGGACAAGCTGGATTATAATTGTGCCGCAACTGTCACTGCATAACTAACATTGGAAAACTATTCGAGCGAGCAAAAACATTTTGGGATAATGTTCCAGCTATTACTATACAAAATTCAGTACATTTAATTGCCCAAGCGTGTAAGAGCAGTGATACGCTCACGGAGGTTACTGGTTTAAAATATACAAAAAATCCATTAGCTTCAAAACATTTATTAAAGTTTTAACAATTTTTCTTTCTCAATAAGCAACCTGTAATCATCATGTATAAATATTATAAAAAAGCAACAGTTTCTGTTTCCAATGATTACTTTTAGTGACAAGTTGATTTATGTATATTGAAAAGGACAATCGGGAAATAATATGTGACAGTTTTGGCGCAAGCTAAAGCTGAATAGGTACAAATACTTTTATAAATAAAACAAAGCGCTGCTTTTTCTAAAACATGGCTTGAATTGATTAAAGAAGCACCGCAAAGCCGTTGCTTTTATACCTTGGCAACGACAAAGCTCTCCGCAGTGCAAGGGTCAGCCTTGAATTTGTCCGAGCGATGGGACACATACGCCTTGAGCTCGCAGCCGGCCATATCGGGGACAACAAACGTACGGACCTTCTCTAGATCAACCACATAGTTTCCGTGCTTGGTGTGACTACCCATTGAGCCTGTGCGATTTCCCTTGTAAAAGTTATGGCCCTTCTTTGATGTCATGACGCCACGCTTGGCTCCTCTGAATAGACCGCGAATGACCTCTTGCATTGTTGTTTGTGAATTAAAAGTCGAGAGCTGTGGATTGGGAATGCAATAAATAGAAGAGACAAAGTATGCAGAAATGCGAAATTCGGGTTTTGTTGCGCTCAATATTATTTTTATCTTCCCTCATAAAGCTGATATTAATTGGGTTGATTTGCGATTTGGTGATCTGTCAGTAATTTTTTGATATGCCAGGCCAAATGGCAGAGCAAAGAAAAAAAAGTGAGAAAAAATATGTACCTTTTTTTTGCTATTCTGTTGTATTTAGTGTCTCTCGCTAATATATATATTTTCTTTTCTTTACGTTTGCTCGAAAGTCGCAAATTGCATACTCCTTTTCTATTCTTTATTTACCCCCTCCTTTTCCTTTTCATATTAACACCTCAAATAGTCTGTTGTTCGAAATATGGGTGTTCAAAAGAAGGAGGCCTCCCGGCCCAAGTCGGATATCCCGACCAACCTGAAGCTCAAGGGCGAGAACTTTTACCGTGACCGCAAGAAGATTAAGTACATCAACATGCTGCGTGGTGGCAAGGCAAAGTACGACAGCGCTGGAAATCTCGTCAAGGCCGCCGACTTCCAGTCGAGGGATGCTGCGCCGGCGCGCGTTGAGCCCAACCGCAAGTGGTTCGGTAATACCCGCGTTATTGGACAAAAGGCTCTGGAGGAGTTCCGCGACCAGATGGCCACCAAGATCAACGACCCGTACCAGGTTCTTCTGCGCCGTAGCAAGCTGCCGACCAGTCTGCTACACGACAACACAAAGATCGGTCGCTTCAACATGCTGCAGACCGAGGCATTCAGCGATACCTTTGGCCCCAAGGCACAGCGCAAGCGCCCCAAGCTGAACGCTGACGGCTACGAGCAGCTGGTGCAAAAGATCACAGACTCCTCGGATAACTACGACCACAAGAAGGACATGGATCTGCAGGAGAACAAGCAGACCGAGTACTCGGATGCTGCCCGCGACTGGTACTTTAGCGCCGGTACGTCAAAGCGTATTTGGAACGAGCTGTACAAGGTCGTCGACTCTTCCGACGTTATTCTCCATGTCTTGGATGCGCGCGATCCCGAGGGTACGCGTTGCCGTCACGTCGAAAAGTACATCAAGACCGACGCGCCTCACAAGCACTTGATCTATATCCTGAACAAGGTTGATCTGGTTCCCACATGGGTGACTGCCCGCTGGGTCAAGGTGCTTTCGCGCGATCACCCGACGCTCGCGTTCCATGCCAGCATCAACAATTCCTTTGGTAAGGGCTCATTGATTCAGCTGCTGCGTCAGTTCACCAAGCTGCACTCGGATAAGAAGCAGATCAGTGTTGGTCTGATTGGCTACCCCAACACGGGCAAAAGCTCCATCATCAACACGCTGCGCCAGAAGAAGGTATGCACCGTCGCCCCGCTACCCGGAGAGACCAAGGTTTGGCAGTACATCACGATGACCCGCCGCATTTACCTCATTGATTGCCCCGGAATCGTCCAGTTCTCGTCCGGCGACACTGAGGAGGACATTGTGCTCAAGGGATCTATCCGCACAGAGAGCCTGCTGGCGCCTGAGGACTTTATTCCCGACATTCTCAAGCGCGTGCGCAAGGAGTACGTCCAGCGCCAATACAACATCGACAAGTGGGATGATGCCACTGACTTTTTGAGTGAGCTGGCCAGGATCACCGGTAAGCTTAACAAGGGTGGTGAGCCTGACCTGCACGTTGTGTCCAAGATGGTTATCAACGACTGGCTGCGCGGACGCCTGCCCCACTACCGCGCGCCGCCCGAGTTCAGCAAGCCCCTGGTTGGCTATGTCAAGAGGAAGTATGGTCCCGACGACGTGGAAATGCCCGAACTCAACCCCAATATGGTTCCCATCGGTACCCGGCCTGCAAAGGAGGAGGTCGTTGCCGAGGAGGAGGTCGTTGCCGAGGAGGAGGATGACGTCGAGGAGGAGGATGCCGAGGATAGCGACGATGGTAACAAGAAGAACCGCATCAACCTCGCCTCGCTCAACATTATCCAGCAGTTCAGCAAGATCCCTGTCATGACCGACTACTTGCCCATGGATCTCACTGGTGACAAGGAGCTCAGAGAGGAGGAGCGCGTGCAGGCTGCCGAGCTCGAGAAGCGCAACAAGGAGGAGGCCGAGAGGCGCGCCAAGAGCGGAAAGGCCGAGCCCAAGCGGAAGAGAAAGGCTGCTGAGATCGACCAGGACGACGACGAGGTCGAGGCCGACTGGGACGAGGTCTTCCAGAGCGCAGTCAATGACGAAGCCCCCGAGGTCGACTCGGAGCTGGAGTCTGGATTCTCTTCTGCCGAGGACAGCGACGAGGCTTCTGAGGACCAGGTTTCGGAGAACGACAATGCCAGCGAGAATGAGGCCGAGGCCAAGTCTGCTGCCATGGACGATGTTGACAGCGAGGACGAGAAGCCCACCAAGAAGTCGGCTCGCATGAAGACCAACAAGATGAAGGTCGGAAAGCACTACTATCCTGATGCCAACATCAAGAACAAGAACCGCAACAAGGTGCGCCCGGTGGCACCGGAGGAGATGGTCAAGCGCATGCGTAAGCCTGGATCGTGGAAGGTCAACAAGAAGAAGTAGACTTGACCCGCTATTACCAATAAAAAACTTTAATTGGTTTCTCTTTATATTCATTTCATTTCGTTTTTATATCTCGAATACAAAATTTACAATACAAAATTAAATAATGTTTGGCATATTAATTGAAAAATAAATATATATATATATAGAACTCGAAAGAAATATAAAAAAATAGTGGTGTAAAATGTACTTGCTTGCTCGTTAGCTTATTCTGTGGATGACTTGCTGTTTGCCTGTGCGTGCGCACTTTCGATATCCGCGACAAACGACGAGACAAAGCTACTGGCGCAGTTAATCAGGACCTGACGGTGCAGCAGGTTCCACCGATCAAGCTTCTCTTCGTCGCTCATGAGCAGCGCGTCCTTGATCGCCTGCGCGATGGCCCTTGTATCCATCGGATTAACACCCAGGGCGCCGCCATTGAAAGCACCGTACGTGCCGACAAACTCGCTGAGGATCAGCGGGGAGTGCTTCTCGCGCTGACAGAGCACGTACTCATGGGACGTCAGGTTCATGCCGTCACGGAGCGACGTGATCATCATGGCGTCGGCGGTCGACAGCAATGCGAGGTAGTGGCTATAGGGGATGTCCTTGTGGAAGAAAACCACGGGCTGGTGCTCGATAGTGCCAAAGCTGGAGTTTATCCGATTGACAACGTCCATGACCTGCACTTGCAGCTCGTTGTGCTCGGCCGTGGTCAGGGCAATCTGGATGAGCACGGTCTTTGAGGCAAACTCGGGGTTGTCGTTCAAAAAACACTCGTAGCCAAGAAGCTTTTGCCGCACGCCCTTGACATGGTCGAGCTTGTCGCGGCCTACCAGCAGATGGTTTCCGGCGTACTTGTCCTTGAGGAATTCAATAAGCTCGCCAACGGATGCGTTGCTCCACTTCTCCTCCACGCCGGCGGGATCGAGCCCCATCGCGTACTGGCCGACCACGACGTGGCGGCCGCCTTCTAAAATAAGCCCATTGGCCGAGCTCTCGACCCCAAGCACGCGCCTGGCCGTCTGCACAAAGTGGCGCTTGTACGCAAACGTCTAAAGAGGAACAAATTAAAATAAAACAAAGCGCTGGATTAATAATTCAATAATTGATCCCCTGACTTGTGCGTGGGAATAAAATGAATTGACGATATGACAACATATTCGCCGTGCATACGATACATGGTGCCTGATCACGCAGCAGCCACAAACAAATTGACTTTACATGCACAAAGATAATAGGGAAAGGGGGCATCAGAGATAGAGATAGACACAATGATAGGGACAGGTACAACAAGCATATGGACATGTGTGAGCAACGTACCTGAAGTCCAACAACATCGGCACCCAGCATGCCTTCCAGCAGCTCTCGGCGAACATGCAGACAGCGGAATATCTCAGAGCTGGGGAATGGGATGTGGAGGAAGAATCCGATGCGCGCGTTGGGCAGGCGTTTGCGAAGGAGCTTTGGCAGCAGCATCAAGTGGTAGTCGTTGATCCAGATGATGTCGCCGTCGCGATAAAACTCGGCTATGCGATCGGCAAACTTTTTGCATGTCGCCAACGATGCCTCGTACGCAGACTTTTCCCATCCGTGCCATTGCGGCATCTCGGGCATTATGTAGTGAAACGCAGGCCAGATGAGCTGCTTGCTGAAGCGCCCGTAGTGGCCCTCAAACTCCTTGTCTGAGACAAACACAGGAAGTGTCTCGAAGCCGTCCAAGAGCTTGTTTGACACAGCTTCCTTTCGCTGCTCGGACCACCCGTCGGTGGAGATGCCGAGCTCACCAATCCACACGCGCTCGGCAAACAAGTCCAGGCTCGCGTTGACAGCGTTGAACAAGCCAATGTTTCCGACGTTTAGATGCTCAACAACAAACTGGTCACTGGTGCCGGGAACAGTGGCCACTGCGCCCGGCGTCGTAGTGCCCGACAGCGATTCCTGGCCAGCCTCCGGCTGATACGTGTTGATCTGCAGCCCGGTGAGGGAGTAAGAAAGAATGTCCTGCTGCTTCTGTTTTTGCTGCTCTTGTTGTTTGGCAGAATCGGCCGGCAGCGCGCTGTCAACATTAGCGTTGCTGGCAGCACTACCTGGTGAGGCAATCACATCAGCCGATGACGGCGCTGCGGTGACTGGCAACAGCCGGTGGTCACGCAGAAGCCGGCCATTCTTGCTGACCCCCGTTTTGCGCTCACGCTTTTCGCGAAGCAGATCCATGTTCTGCTTGCGCGTAAAGTCAAGCGTGTTGGGAGGCGGCGTGTGCGCTCCGGCCGCTTCATCGATGTTGTACGCCAGCTGGTACGCACCAGCTTTTCCATTGCAAAGTGTGTTGCTGGCAGTGGCGGTAGCGGCGGAAGTAACCGCTGGCGCTTTCTTGTTGCCTTTGGTGTCTTCGGCACAAGTGCCAAGACTGGGCGAGGGGCCAGAGACATCGCTTGAAGCCACACATTCGTTGCCGTTTTCTCGCGAGAGTGGCGCCAGATTGATCGAGAAGGTCGAACGGCGGCGGCTGTGTGGCTGCCCGCTGTGGCCCAGTGGGGTTGTATGTGTGCGATGGACGCTGCTCCGGCGCCCGCTCCATATATGGTTGCGCCCGGTCGATCCGCTGCGGCTCATTTGCCGCTCGTGCACCTTGTTGATGCCATCGTGCGTTCCTGGAGGCGTGGTCGCATTGCTCGAGCTCTTTGAGACAGGCGGGTCAAAATTGACCGAGTACGGCGCAAAGAGCGAGACTACAAGAACTCTGGGCTCCATCGTGTTTATATTGTAAAATATGCGTGTTGTGATACTGCTGTTTGTGTTGCTGCTGCAAATAAAAATAAAAAATAGTTGAATTCAACTCTTGACTTTCAAAGAGGAATGCAAATACGTGTGAAAAAGTAAAGTATTGAAAAATCGAGAAGGAAAGCTTGCCACAATACTGGTGAACGAGAAGAATGAAAGGGTTTTGTCTCGGATTAAAAATATTTTTGATGATGACGATGATGCGCGCTTGGCCAGAACGATGTACAAAAAATATGCCTGGGAGCAGGGGGTGGCTTTTAAAGCGCATTTGCTATATGGGAGCGTCTACCACCCCAGCCTATCATTGCATCTGCTTGACAAACTTGGAAGCAAAACCTCGTATTCTCATGACGGCGGAAACAGAGAAAAATCGAAGTGTTTTTTTTAGCCTTTGCTTCTGCTTTTTCTGGTCATTCATTCACACGAAGCAAAAACGCCGGTTGCCATTGCACCATGACATCACGCTTACATTAAATCATCACCCGCCTGTTAGCCACAAAATACCCCTGTGGCCCTGAAACACACACAGCCAGCTGCGTGTCTGCAAGCCCTTGGCTGATCTGAAGAAAGATTGCCAATGACCATTTGTTCTCATTCGACATCACCTCTCTCACCTGCCAAAGAAGCTTCTTCAGCAATGTGGCTGCAAAATCTTAATTATTTCTCACCTGCTTAAAATTAATATACAACGGCAGGCTGCTGTTGAGCCGTGTTGTGCTTTTTTTTCTTGAGGCGCATTCAATACTTTGTTTTTTTGTCAATGCGACGCTGCGGATTGTGTTGATGTGAGCCATACTTTTGCCGGCTGGCCCATCGCCGGTGTGTCTGGATCGGCAAATTCTTCGGGGACAAAATGTGTGTTTCGGGAAATAAAATTGACCCTGCTTTTTTATATTTACCTTCAGATCATCCAAATATGAACACGACAATCATAGCAGCGGCGACACGCATAGCCAGCAGAATGCATTTGCCAAACCGGTTTCCGCTTGCGCCGATCAAAACGCCAAGGTCTCCAGGCCACCACCAACAGGAACGCCTTTCCCACACGCACTCGCGCAAGGATCTCGCTAGCGCCGGCAAAGCAGACCACCGACAAGAGCCCCCAGCTGTTCGGGGCCCAGCGTTTCCCTATTTCAGCCAGCGCGATGCAAAGTTTCTGTTTACTGCGACCAAGCCTGAGCAGTACAAACGCCTGAGCAATCCCGAGTTTACGTTTGCTGGCCGGTCAAATGTGGGCAAATCATCTCTGATCAGCGCCGTGCTGCGATCCCAGAGTCTGGTCAAGACATCGAAGAAGCCAGGGCACACGTCCACTTTGAACTTTTTTGGCCTGACCTCGAGCACGTACCCTGAGAGTGCCATTACTGTTGTTGACATGCCCGGCTACGGATTCCGCAGCCGTGACGACTGGGGGCAGTTCATCATGGAGTATCTGTCGACGCGCAAAGAGTAAGTGTCGCCGGAACCAAACACAAACTGCACGCCAAAAATTGCAAAAAAAAAGAGGGACAGTTTAACAGTTGTGTTTGTAATTGTGTGTGATTTCTGCTGTAGGCTCAAGCGTGTGTTCCTCCTCGTCGAGGCCAAGGTTGGAGAGCTTAAGACCACTGATTTGAGTTTTCTCGAGCTTGTCGAGCAGTATAACGTGCCGACGCAGTTGCTGCTAACAAAAACTGACAAACTGAAACGCACTGATTTGAATATAGTCAGCGGCAAGGTTCTCAGGGCCGCCATGGATGTCGCCCCGACAGCGGTTGTTCCGGAAGTCATTTGCTGCAGCTACAAGACCAAGGTTGGTGTTGATGCCATCCAGGAGGCGATATTGAGAGCAAGTGGCGTAGCCATCTAATTTGAAACCTTATATAGAGCGCATTCTTTTTTTTCCCGATACTCTAAAAAAAATTATAAAACAAAAATAGTAAATATATTTGTCTAACAACGTTTGCGCCATTCGTCTACAATGTACTTTACGCATATTCTAAGTGTCTCCTCCGCTGGCATATCGGACGAGCAAACCGCAATCTTGCCGCCCCACGAGTCACCGCTGGTTGTGGCGGCTGTGCTGCAGGCACCGATACCGTCGGGATTGCCCAAACCGATGTCCAGGTGCGCAGCGATAACTCCTGCGTTGTATTTAAGGAAATTAGGCCAAACGAGCTTGCCAAAGTATCCTGGTGGGTCGACCCACAGGCCATCCTTGGTGGCATAGCCGGAACGAGCCTCACGCCTTGCCTTTAGCGTTAAATAACGAGCATAAACAAACAAGCCAGTGTCGCACATCTTTCCAGGATGTGCTTTCATGTCGCCGTTTTCGGTCACCGACGGGTCATGGAACAGAAGAATCCCGTCGACCAGGATGATCGAAAAGGGAATATCTTCAGTCTTGCCAACACCGAGGCTGTTCAGCACAGACTTGCGGATGGATTCGAGGGTGAGAGATGTCAGCAGATTGTCGACATTGCTTGGCGGATTAGCCCACTGCGAAGCAAAGTGGTCGCGGATATTACCAGCCTCAGCAGCGATTTCCTGGGTTTCCAGCTGCTTGCGTACACTACAAATGCTTTCGGCCAGCTTTTCCATTTCGAATGCTGCGGGGCAGTCCCAGTCTTTAAATCCAGTCTGGCTGTCTACAGGGATTTGGTTATCGGACTAAAAGAAAGCACAAAATATGATGGATTTAACAGATACAAATAAATGGCTCAACCCAGCTTGTTTTCAATGACAATATGTATGTGTATACCTTGTAAAAGTCGTCCTGGTGGATAATAACCGTGTGTGGGAATAGCTTTAACAGATTCAATGCGATTGTCGTTTTCCCAGAACACGACGGCCCCGATAGGCCAAGCACAATGACCTTTGACATGACTATGAAAAACAATAAATATAGCTAAATGGGCTGCTAGGATGAACAACCAGATTAGCTGCAGTATTAAAAATATATGACCCTACAGCATAAGTGCATTCAAGTATGGCACATCAAGAAAAAACATTTATAGCTGGCGTTGGTGATATTATATTAACACCTCAGCATACTTCCATCGCCAGGCAATTAGACCCAAGTCTGGGGAACTCCTGACCCCGCCTCCCTTAGAATAATTTTAGTTATAGTGTCGTGTAACCAGGTATGCAATAGAGCTCATGACGGGCAAGGCGGCGCGGTTGACAATCAGCTTCATTCATCAACTTTAATTTTAGCCTGTTTTACATCTCGCTCAATGAATCTATTTTCTCTCTCCCTATAGCTGGTGTAGATATGAGTTGGTCTCTAATAGAGCACATCAAGGTCAAGATAGCAGGTTTATAATTTTTGACTGGCTTTGGCTCAGGGAGCAGTAATTTTTTTGCCTTGTTGTAATAGATCTATTTTATCTCTATAGCTGAAGTAGAGCCAAATGTATCTGCTTTCATTTTGCTGCTATGGAGGTGTAGGATCATCACGCTGTTATCAATCGACCAGGTGTCTCGCCCACTGCAGTTTGCCGTTCGAGATACGGCAGTATTCATTGGAGAGGCTCGGCGCATGTTTTGCTGAGAGGTGGAAAATTGCTGACGTATGTGGACCGGCTGGGAAATGCACCAACATTATTAAAACATACCAAAAATGGCAAAAGGCTGATTGCTGCAATCCCCAGACGCTCACTATGCCACATAATGTGCTAGATATGCTCGATGGATTTTGCATGCAGTATTTGGCTGTTTATAAATAAAACAAACTTTTATTTAAAAAAAGTGGTACATTGCGAGGTACCACGGTTTGAATATTGCAAATCTACCAAAAAAATGGATATGGATCGAAAATAATTGCATATCAAAATCAAACCAAAAGTAATTTCTAAATCATTTGCCTGTGTCCTTAAATCGCAACTATACTTGCACACATACATTGACAATGTGTGAGCACACTGTGTGCTTGCAACTTTGCTTTATCATTTGTTTGCATATTATTTTTATTAGCAGTTGTTTTTTATAGCTATACATTTTTTGGATTTTATTTTCATAAATATCAAACCACACCTCTTTACCCTTTCCTTTCCGGTCTTGCCGGCTGGCGTTGGCGTTGGCGTAGGCACTGGTGCTGGCTCTGACGTTGGCTCTGGTGCTGGCGTGCCAACTTCTAACACTCGGAGGGCCCAAGCGGGTGTTGGTAACATTAATTCCCGTCCATAGCCCGTTGCATAACCTGCCCAGATTGTTGCACATTGCTGCGTTTGCCTTTGCCATCTTTTTTGCCGCACATTCACGCCTAGGCGCCATCAGTTCGGCCAGATTGCTTATGTTTTCCTTGAACTCCCCCAGGCCCAAGTCAAACCTATCGTCCATCCACAACTTGTAGGCCTTGAGTAGGTCCTTGCCTAGTTGCTCTAGTATCTCGGTGTGGCCGCGAGCCCATCCGCTGTGCGCATCCACAATTTGATCAGCATGACGATCAGCAATGTTCAAGATGCAGTGCACTGACTCGAATGCCAGTGCGTTTGCCTTATCCCACTTATTGAAGGAGGAGATGGTGCGTTGCTGCTGGTCAATATTTTTGTCAGATTTTGCAAGATTATGGCAAAGGTAGGCGGAATTGGGCTTAACAGCATGAGTATGAGCGGCCTTTTAAAGTAGCTTCCAGAGATGGTCAGAACAAGCTGCGGTTGCTTTCAATTACCCCATGAACCAATTTTTCTACCCAGGAGGTGGCAAGCTTTCTTTGCAGCTCGTCCCTTTCATTAAAAGCAGCGCTGGTGGTAGATGTAGCCCCGTGGAGCTGTGTACACAGTTCCCTCATCTTAGCACTGGCACCATTGGAAACGGAGGTGGTAGCTGTGGCAAGCAGCTCGCAGAGCCCCTCCTTTTTGCATTGGCGCCATTGGTAATGGCGGAAGTAGCTGCGGCAAGCAGCTCATGGAGTATCTTTTCCTTGGCGCTGACAAAATTGGCAGTGATGGCAGCTGTGGCAAGCTGCTCGCAGAGGGAATGGTTCCAGTAGTGTACTTTGTTGAGCTCCTTGCAGAGTGCCTCTTTTTCGGCATTGGAATTGTTGGCGGTGGCCTCAGCCTGCTCTGCGTGCTTACGTAGCTTATCCATCTCGCAGCGTGCTGCAACAAGATCATTGTAAACCTTCTGGCACTCAGAAACCCTCATCTTCGCATCGTCGGTCAAGGCCATGTGCTCTCCACTTATCTGCTCGAGCTCATGGATCCTATCTTGTGCGATGCTGAAATCAGTCTTCACTGACTCGAGGCTTGTGGATACCGCATTGGCGTAGTCGTTGTAACGCACATCCAAAGCCACCTTCCTCTTCTGGGCTTCCACAGTAATGCGGCGGATTTCGAGGTCCTTCTCCATCACCTCAATAATCTTTCTGCCAAGCATTGGGTCTACTGCCTTGTATTTCATTTCCAAGTGCGAGCAGGAAAGGCAGGGTGGGTTGGAGAGAGCATCCTCCAGCTTTGCAGGCATGTTGGCAGCACGTGAGTGAGGTGTAACAACCCTCGTAACTTGAGAGGACATAGTTGAATCATAAATGATACGAAAGCATACGAATGTGCGTGTGCGAGTGTGCGTATGTGTGCTTATTCTTCAAGTACTATATAAAATTTCAAAAAAAAAGTCAAGAAAAAAAGAAAATGTAAACAAACCTTGGCAGCAGCAGGCCTTTATTTTTCCGCTTTTTATTCTTTTTTCTCTGGATTCCAGCGCAACTAATTCACTTGAGCAAACAGGTTTACAAGCGAGTGTCATTTTTCAGCTTGGCGCGCTTGGTCGGTAGTCACTAAAGATCGGCTAATTGTTTTTCGAGTTAATGTCACTCAAAATGTGGCTTAGACTTTTATATTCAGTGGTTTTCAAGGCCTGCATGGCCATACCCGAATCCATAAAGGCAGAAAGCAGACTTGGTCTTTTCGAGCATAGTCAACTTTTATTTTAAATGATAGATATCCTTTTATTTATATCGATATTGGGAAATGCTGTATGTGACTGCCAAGTGACTGCTCCAGATGGCATGCGCTTGAATGTGTCTGCATATTGTCAGGTTTAACTGCAAATCTGGATGTGGATATCGCGATATTGTTGTAGAAAAGCATATCTCCTCATAACATCACATTGTCTTTTTACTTGTCTGCTTCTGAGTACAAGCAATTTTTTTAAAAAAAAACTGATCAAAAGTCATGACAATTGTGCCATCCTGTTTAAATTTTGGCTCAAAAGTAACGCAAAGATATCCCCAGGTTATATGAATCCACAAATTCTGCCCTTTTTATCTATGACATATGTATTCTCGATAGCCAATGTATTAACTAACGCTCAAATGACATAAATGCAAGCACTATTTCTGAAAATTAGTTCTGTTAAAACAAGCAATTGGAAAAATGCATATCGAGATAATCGATTAGCCTCTCAACCAAACATATTGTTAAAAGCTCAGCTGAACTGTCAGACCGGCAAAACAAACGCTAAAAACAGTAGAAATGGTAGAAACAGTAGAAATCCCCCCGCAGGGACATTGTCTGCTGCTGATCGGGTGCTGGAGACGGTTATCCTTTTCTCCCTCACAAACGGAGACCAAAAACCGTAACAACGTACTGTTGGATCAAAAACTGCGTCGAATTAGCTATTCACAGCATGGCGCTGTACTTGCTCGATTTGCGACCATCGTGCTTTAATAGAATGTGCCTGCCACAGTGACCAAAGGCAAATTCTGCTTAAAAGCTCAATCAATTAATCGTCTTTTGGCATGCTTTCGTCGGCTTTATAAACAAATCATTGGCAATGCCGCAAGTACCAAACAATTACAAATTGATAGGTTGTGCTTGTTTTTAACGACTTCGATAATATTAGTGTCTGCATACATATTTGGGCAACTGCTCAGCTCTACATATAAACCAAAATCGGATTGGAGCATGACATTGCAATTGTAAGTTAAATTAATAACCAGTGGACAATCGGTTTTACATTACACGGCTTCAATAGTTACAGCAATAGTGATGAAAAGAAAAGTGTTTTGAAAATACTATAATATAAAAAAATCAGCTATTAGAACCAGCTGTTCTTGGAATCGCTGTCCATAGACGGAGGCATGTGCGACATTGCGTTGCTGTTGGATGAGAATCCACCATTGCGTGAGGTACCGGTAGGGTTGCCACCGCCAGGACGGGAGCCGAAGCTGGAGCTGGGGCCACTGGACTGGCGGAAGTCGCGGTCGCCGCGGCTGAACTGCGAGCGCTGGTCGCGGAAGTTGCCTCCACCCCTGGAAGAGCCGCCACGGCCTCTGCCACGGCCGCCAAAGCCGCTGTTCTCACTAGCAACGGAATTGAGCCAGGATGGCACCTCCTGCTTAGACTCGTAGAGCAGATCAATAAGTTTGTGTGCGATGACGCGGTTGCCACGGTTGAAGAAACTGGTGGCAATACCGGTGTTTCCGGCACGACCCGTGCGGCCAACGCGGTGAACGTACTCATCGATATCAGTAGGCAGATCGTAGTTGATGACGTGACCAACGTTGGAAATGTCAAGGCCGCGCGCAGCAACAGCGGTAGCAACAAGAACAGGGGTGCGGCCAGTGCGGAAGCTCTCAAGAGCACGCTCGCGCTCGCGCTGGGTGCGGTCACCGTGGATGGATGTCGCAAGGATGTTGTTGTAGTGCAGCTCCTCGCTGAGGCGGTCAGCCATGCGCTTGGTCTCGACAAAAACCAGTGTCAGACCCTCGGTATTAGTGGAAGTCAGCAGGTCAAGCAGCAGCGACATCTTGTCGCCGTCCTCGACGTACTCAATGCGCTGGGTGATGTTGTCGCTGGTGGAGCCGACGCGGCCAACGGTCAGGAAGATGTAGTCACGCAGGAAGTCCTGAGCCAGCATCTGGATGTCCTTGGGGAAGGTGGCCGAGAACATGAGCGTCTGACGCTGGTCAACGCCCGGCATGTCCTCCTTCTCGACGATGCGGCGGATCTGGGGTTCGAAGCCCATGTCCAGCATGCGGTCAGCCTCGTCGAGAACCAGGTAGCGGATGTTGCTGAGGCTGATCCGCGAGCGCTCGATCAGATCGACTAGGCGGCCGGGCGTTGCGACAAGCAGGTCGCAGCCGCGCTCAATTTGGCGCAGCTGCTGGCCAATGTCAGCACCGCCGTAAACAACGCAGGGGCGTACCCACGAGCGGTAGCAGAACTTGCGCGCCTCCTCGTAAATCTGGGAGGTCAGCTCGCGTGTAGGCGACAGGATCAGCGCAATCGGGTACGCCTTGCGCGACCGGTACCCACCGCGGCTGTCGGCCGGAGCCTCGGCTGGTCCAGTGCGGAAGGACTCGTTGAGGATGGGGAACAAAAAGCCTCCGGTCTTTCCCGAACCGGTCTGCGCGCACGCCATCATGTCGCGACCGGCACGGCCCAGGCTGATGGACCACTTCTGAACAGGCGTCGGCACGGTGTAGTTCGACAGCTTGATGTTCTCGCGCAGCAGGGGCTCCAGATCAGCCTCCTCAAAGTTGATGATAGGCTCGGGCACGTTCTTTCCCGACGACTCGACGGGAATGTCATCGTACTTCTCAAAGTTGATACCCGTCTGCATGCGCTCGGGATCATTGACAACGCCGTACAGCTCGAGCTCAATGCGCGGGTTTGACTGGCCGTGCACGTGCTTGCCGTTGGCCCACAGGCCCTGGGGCCCGGCGCGGGTGGCGCCGGCGTTGCCGCCGCGGACATTGTCGTCGCGGCGACCGGCCCAGGTCGTGGTGCGCGCCATGGGCTCGGCGCGGCTCGACCATCCCTGTCCGCTGCGTGCATCGGCGGAGTCAATGCGAGCTCCAGCCGGGGCCTGATCGACTGATCCGGCGGCGGGGCGCTCCACTGAGGGGCTTCTGCCAATGGAATTCGGGTTTCCGCTCCACGACGCTGTGCGCTCGAGCGTCGCGTTGGGCAGAGGTTTGCCACGCAGATGCGGAGGAACGTAGGCCTTGTGGGGGGCGCCAGCAGGACGTGCGCTGCTACCGTTGTTGGTGGTGGTGTTGGTGGGAGTGGGGGTTTGCTTGTCATTTGAGCCATTAACACCCAGACCAGCTAAAGAGGAGCAGGTAGATTGCAAAAAAATTGTGGTTTAGTGGTAAAATAGAAATTCAAAATATTTAATACAATAACAAGTTCAATAACAGGCATAAATTACAATTATTCTTACCAAATTGCCGATCTAGGTTTCCAGGAACATTTTGGTTGTTGCTTCCAGTCATAATAAGGTGCTAGGTGGGAAAGGGTCAGATGAGTTATTTGTAAACGCTCGGCGAATCTAATTTTGGTTTACTTTGCAATTGATAATGCCAAGTAGATTTCTATTTTGGTGCTATTTTTTCTGAATTAGGACACTCCGAAAAAAGTGGGTAAATATGAGAAAAAAGATAAAAAAAAGAAAAAACTATATAATAATAAACGTGTAAAACCGTGTATAAGAAAAGGAAAAGAGGTTGCAGTATTTTTTTATCTCTTTAGGCGCTTGTATCAAGCAGCAAAAAAAAAACTGAAGTGCGCACACTGAGCACCTTTTTATTCTACATAATGCTTCTGTTGTGCAATCATTCTTTTTTCTTTTTTCTTTGCCTTTGCTTTGATCCAGGCGCGCCATATCTTGGCATTCAAAATACTCCAATCGGGCAAGAAAAAAATGTTGGGGACGATGGCGAAAAATTTTCAATTGTGGCCATTGGCCACTATTTTCGTAGGTTTTGTGTGATTGATTACGCAGCTAATCAGGAAATGCACGAGCACACGCTGTTCGCGTCCAAGCGCAAAAAACATGGCATCGCGCGGGTTTGGCGTTAGACTTTGCCTGCCTAAGCTGATCAATGTGGGCCTGCACAAGGCGTGAAAAATAGCAGTCAAATGACGCAGTCACTGCTAGTAGCCCCTGAGCGATGATGTCAGAGCCAGCAAGCAGCTGCTCGTGTAATTATCCCAAATCACTCCTATGTATTTTGCGATTACCAAAGGTAATTAGACGCAATTCATCCTGTATTGCAACCATTTCTTATCTATGTCTTGGCGCATTTTTTATTTATCTTTAAGTGCGTGTGTAAAAACAATGCAGCGCTCATTTTTACCATCTCCTTTTCGGGCTTGCTTGACCACATGGCGCTTTTCAAGCACTTGATTGTCGAGAGAGAAAAATTATATTAATTTGTAGAGCACGCGGAGACTTTCCTTTATGCCTGCCGAATATAATGCGCCAAAAATCGAGGTCAGCTGGTCCCGTTGATAAGCCTGGCAGCAAATCACAAGGCAAATAAAATGACTGACTAGGCAAATGACATATTCTGGATTGTCATTAAAAGCGTTGTCTAAGCTTAAAGATAGGAAATTGAAAATTGCATTGAGCGCTTGCAGGCATAACTTCGGTTTAATGTAATTGTTTAGGCTCGTATCTTATCTATGCTTTTAGCGCACAATGTCAAGTGCAAATGGGCCGAAAGTGATCTAACTGCATAAAAGGGTGGCTGTAGTTTCCATGTCTTTGTGCAAACCACCCTTTTCACCTTAACAGAGGTTTTTTTACACCACATATACTTATCTACCAAATTATCACTTGAACACCAACGCCCTCATTTATTCGTTTTCCATTTATTATTCACGCTCATTGCACAAACAACATTTGCTTAGTAATTGCCTTGGACAATATAGCTGCATATTCTGTTGATCCCGCAGCCCACGATATATAGTATTTAGCTGCAGACACTGTAAATCCTTAATCTTAGGACGCAAGTCGCAAGACGACAAGACAAATATGTCCCAATTTAGCATTGATAACCCCTCGGCAACTCTGCCCAAGCTCCCTGTCCCTGAGCTCCAGGATACTATTTTACATTTCAAAAACGTTGTACAGCCTTTGTTCGGAACAGCCGAGTTCAAGGCATGCCTGGCCAAACTGGACCACTTCGCGACCACCGATGCACCTGCTCTCCAAGCACGCCTCTGCGAGCGCGCAGCACATCGCAATAACTGGCTAGAGGAGTGGTGGAATGATTACGCGTACTTTCTCAACCGCGCGTCGCTGTGCTTCAATGTGAACTATTTCTTTGGCTTTCGCCACACACAGCAGCCGCAGGCACAGGCGCGCTTAGCTGCAATCCTCATTGACAGCGCGCTGCGTTTCAGGGATGATTTGGAGTCTGGAAGCCTCGAGAACGACAGTATTCGAGGAAAGCCCATGTGCATGCACCAGTACCAGTATATGTTTGCCACCTGCCGCCATCCTGGCGAGTCTCGCGACTGGACAGAGGTATATTCTGCCGAAGAAAGCCGCCATGTCGCCATTGCGCATAAGGGCCGCTTTTTTGCTCTGCATCTGCCGACCAACATGGCTACAAACAAAAGCGACAGCGACCGCTACACAGCTATTCGGAGTATCGAGAGGTAAGAGTATAATTAAAAGCACTTAAGCGTACATTGACCACCATCAATTACCGCTTCTAAGTACACGTAGCATTGCTTCTAAAGATTTTGGCACTCGTTTCGACCTCCTTGTAGCCAGCTGCAAGCAATTATTGACACCGCTGAGCAGCTCGATCGCTCAAAGTCCATTGGCCTTCTGACCGCCGCGTTGCGCGATGACTGGTATGCTGCACGCGAGTGCCTATCACAAATCTCTCCCGAAAACGCCGCTAGCCTGCGCATTCTCGAGTCATCGGCATTTTTGGTCAGTCTCGAGACATCTGCACCAGCAACTCACCAGGAATTTTCGCTGGCCTGCCACTGCAGCGACGGCGCGTCCCGCTATTTTGACAAAAACTTTCAGATCCTGGTGTTTGCCAATGGCCGCTACGGATTCAACGGCGAGCACTCATTGACCGATGCCACGACCGATATGCGTCTCTGCAACACGTTGGTCGAGGACACTGAGACTATATGCAACAATATCTCCAACGTCTTGTTTCTTGCACCGACCGACCCGGCTGGTGCCGACAAGTGCACTGTCGACGAGCTTAACTTCGAGTACAGCGGCGAGCTGCTGAGCCATATCCAGCGGGCTGCGGACTACTTTGAAGCCACAGTAAATGGCCACGAGCTGGCCACGCTTGTGTTTGGTGGCTTCGGGAAGAACCAGATCAAAAGCATGAAGGTCAGCCCCGACGCATTTGTGCAGATGGCCATGCAACTAGCCTACTACCGCAAGCTGCGCCATGTGCCGGCCACGTACGAGTCGGCTTCAACAAAGGCCTTTATACGCGGTCGTACCGAGACCTCGCGCTCTGTATCCGAGCACAGCGTGCAGTGGTGTCGCATGATGGTTGACCACCCCGAGATGAGCAGCTTGCACGCAAAGTCCGACATGCTCAAGCAGGCCATTCTCAACCAATCAAGCTTTACTGCGCTGTGCGCCAAGGGCTTGGGTATTGATCGCCATCTGCTCGGCCTCGAGTGCGCGCTGCTGCCCGGTGAGCCCAAGCCCGAAATATTCTCCGACCCAGTGTTTGTGGCATCGCGCCATTGGAAGCTATCAACCTCGCAGATCAGTAATCCAATCCTGGATGCATATGGCTGGGGCGAAGTTGTTGACGATGGGTTTGGCATTGCCTATCGCATCAACAACGACGAGTTGAACTTCAATGTGGTCAGCCAGTGCATGGGCTCAAAGCGCCTGTGCCAGTACCTCTCGGACGCTCTGATGGACATGCGATTCTTGCTGACCAATGCGCACAAGCTGCCGCACGAGATTATGGCTGAAGTGAACGCCGTCGCCAACGTGTTGACCTCGACCAAGCTTCTTTCATCGTCAGTATCGGCCAAGCCTTCGCCGTCACCGTCGCTGTCGCCGTCTTCCAAAAACAACATAGCTGCAGAGTCAAATGAGGCAAATGACAGCCGATTTCGCGACACCTGCAACCTGCATGCTGAGGCGACTAACACGATGGTGGACGGACTGGGGCAGCTGCCGTCGAACGAGGTAATATGTGCACTGGGAATCCGCCTGTCACGTTTTGTTAGGGAGTCGCTGTCCTGGGCGCTGCCCTCGACCAGCAGCTAAGCTGACGGCTGGGCCTGCCCTTGCACACACCATGCCATTTCACATTTTATTAGTTGTGCTTTACGCTCTTTGCCTTTTCACTGCTTTTAAAAATGTTAATATACAAAGCGCAAAGCGAGCCAAATCTAATGTTTTTCATGCGTACCCAAAATTGTTCGCTCTGAACTTTGCCGGCGTTGATTTTGTGTGTTTGATCTGCGCCGTATAAAAAAGAGGCGGGACTGAGAGCAGGCTCAGAATATATATTTTTAAACCTTTATCTCCTCGCGCTGTCTTTGCCGCTTTTATTCTGTGTCATTAGACATTTGTTTTGTTGTTTGATCTCGCCAGAAACAGCGCGTTTATCAGTTATCCGTCTACTTCTTTTCACAAATCATCACGGCGCAAAATACAAATGGTCGAGTTGACTTCGTTTCTTGCCGACAACCCGTTCTTCTCGGCGGGATTCGGCCTTATAGGCGTGGGCGCCGGTCTAGCAGTTCTCCGCCAGGGCGCCAGGAGGGGCGCCGACTTGATGCGGCGCCAACTGCTAGTGTCGATGGAGATCCCTAGCCACGATAAGAGCTACCAGTGGGTCCTGGGTTGGCTGAGCCGTCGCGGGGCCGAGACCATCCGGGCTGCCGATGCGGGCGGTAAGGACATGACATGGGTTCACCGACGAATTTCCAAAGCCGTGCTGCCGCGCCACGTGGCCGTACAGACCAGCTACAAGCAGCACGATAACGGCAGCGTATCGACAAACTTTACAATGGTGCCTGGCCAAGGTAAGCACGTGTTTTTCTACCGCGGAATATTTATCCAAGTGGACCGCCAGCGCAACGCCAAGATGATTGACATCCAGTCAGCCGCACCGTTCGAAACCGTAACGCTGACCACCCTGAGCAAGGATCGCACAGTTTTCTCCAGGATCCTCGCCGAGGCCCGCGAATACGCCCTGTCCCAGAACGAAGGCCGGACAGTGCTGTACACGAGCTTTGGTCCCGAGTGGCGGCCCTTTGGACTGCCACGCAAGCGGCGTTTGCTCGAGAGCGTCATCCTGGACCAAGGCGTGAGCTCGGGCATAGTCGATGACGTCCAGGACTTTATATCCAACGGAAAATGGTACGATGACCGCGGCATCCCTTATCGCCGCGGATATTTGCTGTACGGACCGCCAGGCAGCGGCAAGACCAGCTTCATCCAGGCGCTGGCCGGCGACTTGGGCTACAATATATGCATTCTCAATTTGAGCGAGCGCGGCCTGACTGACGACCGTCTGAACCATCTGCTGTCTGTGGCCCCCGAGCGGAGCCTCATTTTGCTCGAGGACATTGACGCAGCATTTAACCGCACACGCCAGCAATCAGAACAGGCGGCCTACCAGCAGTCCATGGTGACATTCAGTGGCCTGCTGAATGCCCTGGATGGAGTTGCGTCCAGCGACGAGCGCATCATATTCATGACAACAAACCACATCGAGCTCCTGGATCCTGCCCTGGTGCGCCCCGGGCGGGTCGACGTGAAGGTGTATTTAGGCAATGCGTCGAGGCATCAGATTTGCCACATGTTTACTCGCTTTTACGGCGAGGATTGTGAAAAGCTGGGGGGTGCATTTGCGGACAAGTTAGAGGGGCGGAGCGTCAGTACGGCGCAGCTACAGGGGCATTTTGTCGTATACAAAAAGGGTGCTCAGGATGCCATAGACAACGTTGGCGCACTGATAGAGATGACGAGTAACGCTTAGCGCCATGTTCAAATGATTTACTTTGTTGATCCGTGCAACAACCGCGTAACTGCTGTCGTTAGAATGTAAATCGAAACGTTGCAAAATATAAACTATTTTACTTTAATTTATTTAAAAAAATAGCCAGTCTTTTTTATGTATCAGCAACTGAAAACGAAAGAAGAAAAAACGAAAATTTATTAAAACATGTTAGACACGCGCCGACACAGGCGATGCGATTAGGAAGTGGGTTGGATTTAAAGGTGATAAGGGTGAGGGTGGGTTGTTAGGGTGGTGCGGGCCACACAGGAGAAAAAAGGCAATGCTTATTTTTTTGTTTAAACAACCTCAGCGGCAGAGACCTCGGCATGCGCATTCTTCCTGCCCAGTCTTTGTCCAACGCCGGTCATCTTGCCCAGAGGGTGATAACCCGTCTTGTAGATGACGGCAAACGTGTTGTAGATGGCGACGAGCGAGGCAAAGAAGGAGAACCATCCGCCAGCCTTAATGGCGGTTCTGCGCTCGGTCCAGGTTCCGCCGGCAAGCAGAATGAAGGACATGAAAAGCATGATCATAAATCCAGTGGTTCCGGGGGAGTGGCGCACGGTGCCGAGCGTAATGACCAGAGTGATGAGCATCCATGCGAGCCAGAATGTGCCGGCAGCATGGCTGACAGTCTTGTCTTGGTCCAGGGTGTTGTAGATGTTGAAACCCAAGATAGAGAGATACCCGACAGCGCCAAACATGGATCCATACAGCGTAAAAATTGTTGCGTGGACGGTGTCGTTGTTGGCAAACGCCCACATTCCGCTGATGAAAACGACGAGGCCGCCGATGATCAGCGAGGTTGTGGCCAGGGTGGCCACATTGGGGTCGTCAAAGGGCAGGCCAATTGCGCCGACGTAGAAGCTAAACGTGAACAGGGAGACACCCAGAGCGGCCCAGCCGGGGCCGCAGGGATCAGCGAAGGGGCGGAAGCGCGGCTCATCAATGCCCTTGTTGTAGCCGCCACCGTTGTGGTGATGATGGTGATTGTCCGCGGCGGAACTCGAAATGGGAACAGTGACTTGCTCGGCCATTGTAACGAAAAATAAAAAATTAGGATATGTAGCTCGCAGATATATGTGGTGAGAAAAATTGGGTTGCTAAGAGCGTAAACAAGACAGAAAAATGATGAAAATCAGGGCAGACTCGCTCGATTATAAAGTATCTCGTAAAAAAGATATGTATATATGGAAAAAAGAGTGCGATAATTATCAATGCTTGATAAGAGATGTGTGCGTGTCGAGACGGGGAGGAGAAAGGGGTTCCTTATAAATGCCGGAGAAGTTTGAGAGGGAGGGCCACGGTTGCGGAGCACGTTGCAGGAATTAGCAGTGCACAGAAAATAAAAATGCAACAGTGGAACAAGGGCAGATGAATCGTAATGAAGCAGGTCATTATTTTGTGTTTTGGTCGAATTTAGTTACTAGAAATTGGGAGCAAGTGTAGGCAATGGTGATGACCAATTGATGGCATTATGCGCGTGCGCAAAAAAATACAAGTATACCACTTTAAGCCTATATAAAATGACATCATGGGGTTGCGACCAACGCTTCTACCCAACTCTCCCTCTTTCCCTCTCATTATGAGGTGCTTTCGATATGTCCCTTTTTTGCAACTTTTAAATATAAAAAACACAGCTCTGGTGGGGGCGTGCGCGAGAGAGATGGGGATGCAAGTAAAATTGGTGTGGCAGCAAGGGATAAAGGCAGGGCACGCTTCGCAAAATCCTTGATATTGTTGTTGGAAGTGAACAGGGGCAAAGTCTTCTGTTGGACAAGCAATTTTTTATTCGAGGGAGGAGGGGGTGTTTTCGCTCCACCGCGCATTTCGCTAACATGTATAATTAATTGTTTACTGCTACCCACAGTGTATAGTGTGTGCACTTTTTGTGCGCGTCTACGTCCACCGCCACAGGTTTTGTTTTTCCATGGGGGTGGGTGCCAGCAATGGCTGGGAAACATTCATTCCATTTTAAAACAATCGAGCCTTGTTTTTTCCTTCATCACATGTGTTTACAGGCTTTTGGTTCTCAGCGCCCGATTAACACGCACGTGCTTCATTTGAACACGGCAGAACAAGAAGCAGGGCAGGGAGAAGCAAAGCAGATCCGCATCAAACTACACACGCAGACACGCGAAAAACATTTTCTAAGGCAACGTTGGTTGTGCAGCAAAAACGAGTTTTTACCCTTTTTCCCAAAAATGAATTAAAGTAAACAAAACAGCAGTAATTTGCCGCATTTTTTAGTTAGAAATAAAAACGTTTCATGTTAATTTTTTTACTGTTCGCCCGACTTGTGAACAATGACATCGTCAATCTTCAGGATCATCTTTACCAGCTGGGTGGCAAGCAAGAACTGCTGGCGCTTGGAGATCAGGGGGTCAAAGACAAACTGCTCCTTCATGTCGTTAATGCCTGTGTCCATACAGTCAACACCAAGGCTCGAGATACCCTGCTTGATCTGCTGGCTCTTGACAAACGACAGTGTCTCGATGGACGGAAGACCACTGTTCTCGGCCAGGGTCATCGGGATGGCATCGAGAGCACGGGCGAACGAGCGCATGGCATACTGCTCAATGGTCGACACCTGGTCGGCCTCCTTCTCGACGGCAATCGAGCAGCTGATCTCAGCTGCAGCTCCGCCATACACTACGCGGTTATCGACAATGAGGTTGCGCACCACGCACATGGCATCGTGGAGCGAGCGCTTGGCCTCATCGACAATCATCTTGTTGCCACCGCGAACAAAAACGGTGACAGCCTTAGAGTTGGCACAGTGCTCGACGATAATCATGTTTTCGTTTGTCGTGCCAAAGCTCACCTCGCGGATGGTGCCGGCAGAGCCCAGCTTCTCGCTGGTAAGGTCCTCGAAGCGAGGCACAATGCGGCCGTTCGTGGCAATGGCCAGGAGCTCGATCTCAGGGCCGCCAACCCATCTGATGGCAGGCAGCTTGTGCTGCAAGAGCAGCGAGTTGGCCTCGTCGTCAAAGCCCCACTGGCAGGCAACAATGTTGGCGCCGCAGTCCTTGACCTGCTGAACCATCTTATCAAAGGTCTCGCGCTCGTACTTTTGCAGCTCCTCAAACTCCTTGACGTTGCTGATCTCCAGCTTGTGCTTGGTTTTGGGCTTTGGCGGCTCGAACGGGCATGTCAGGATGGCAATCTTGGCGTCCTTGATCTCCTTGGGCATCTGCGGGTGCGAAAAGTCCTTGTCGATAATGACGCCGTGGACCAGGGCGGTATCGGCCAACTCGCCGCCAACCTTGCCCTCCATCTTGATCAGCTCAAAGTCAACGTCCTTGCGCTCGAGGTCGGCGACAGCCAGGACAGCGTCGACGGCAATCTGGGCGAACTGGTCGTGGCATTTGTTTACAATCTTGCTGCCCAGACTGGTCTTTGCGCACTTGAACAGGTCGCTGGTGTCGTCTTTGCTCCAGGGGATAATGTCCGAGACCTTGTCCAGGTGGGCGACAGCGATCTTGCACGCGCGCTCGAAGCCGTCAGAGATGCGAATGGGGTGGATGCCGCGGTCAAGCAGCTCCTCTGCCTGCTCGAGGAGAGCGCCAGCGAGAACGACAATGCCAGTGGTACCGTCGCCAATCTCCTCATCCTGCGACTTGGAAAGCTCGACGAGGAGCTTACCGATCTGGTTCTCAATGGCCATCTGCGACATGATGGTCGCTCCATCGTTGGAGATGGTGATGTCGCCGTCGGGGGAAATGAGGATCTTGTCGAGTCCGCGCGGCCCGAGGGATGTGCGCACGATGTTGGCAACAGTCTTTGCAGCCATGATATGGGCCTATTTTCATTCATGTCGAGCGGAAGAGTTTGGTAGCAACAGGTGCAATTATTAGCAAATGTCAAAAAACATAAGGCTGACATGAAAATAATGTGGGGACATAGAATATGTCTATTGATACCGCGGCCTGACCTGGTCTCTTTGTGCCGGCCGGCCGCTGAATCAACTGTCATCTTTGTTTACCTTTGTGGCTTCAATACCGGTCTTGCGGCTCTTCTTGTCCTGCTCACGGACAATAATGAACGGCCTGCCGTACTCGTCGGTAGTGTAAATTGCGCTCATTCTAGGAAGAGTGTAATTAATGGGGTGGCTGGCAAAAGGGTGGTTTGTAATGCTGACCGAGAGACGAAATGACGCGCTGGCAAGGGACAAGCAATAATAAAGAAAAATGTGAGATTAATAAATAAGTGCCAAAAATTAAAGACCAAATTGAGAAAAGCGAGATGACAAAAGCAAGGAACTGAAAACGAGAGCTCAAACAAATGCAAGCAAATGCAGCACTCTCGGTCGCAGCTTGACCCAATTCACAGCACGCAACAAACATTTGGAAGGTTTGGAAGCCATACGAAGCACATGGTTGTGATGGAAACCTCTCAGAAACCCCACGCATAAGTAAAGGGGAGCGATAATTTTAGTGGAAAGTAAAACTTTTTAATCGGCCGCCTGAAAATTAGGATCAGCGGAGAGCTTGAGCTTGAATGGATAATTTTGTTCAGGCTGTATTACAGAAACAAATAGCTGTCACTGGGGTCTTGACTATGAGCTTGGTTCTTTTGACTCTGCGCGTATCCTTTTTTGTTGTTGAATAGGATCTTGGCTGGACTTGGATAATGCTGACGAGTACTATGCCACAGCAACGCCTTCCAATTCGTCGACGCACTGCTTGGCCGTGAAGCTGCTCGGCTTTTCCTTGTTATTGTTGCGGTCAATTGACATACCATCGGCATACCAGGTATGCAGGCATACCTTGGTGCACCGCAGCAGGCTGTGGCAAAAGGATCTTTCTTAATGATTTTGCTGGCAAGCTCAATTGGCCCACATCCGAGACTGAAAGTTGCTGCTACCACTGCTGTCTGCCCGACGCGTTGTTTTTATCTTGCTGCCGGATCCTATGCTGTATCCTTGTCCTTTGGCCATCGATACTTGGCTCTGTAAGTCTCGATGATGTTGGCTGACAGGGAACCAACAGGCTGCGGTGCATCAGTTTCAGTGCCGCCGTCCGTGCGCTTGGGATTGGGCCTGCAGTTGGACTTGCCGATTTTGTGCGGATCAGGCATCCAATAATGTTTCTCTAACTCGAAATGGCATGCCATGCAGAACTTGTGTGTCCAGAACTCGTCGATTAGGAGCACTTTGAAGCCGTGTCGCAGCATCTCGCGCCTGCCAGGGTCGATGAAAACAGCACAATCGATCCAGCTGAGGATGCCGTCACACATCAGATCGTCGATGTAAGGGAACCGACTGTCCCACTTCTTCCGCTTTTGTTTTTTGTCTTTTTTCGACATCAACAGCCGTCCCAGCATCAGCACCCTTCCAGATCTGCTTGCATTTTTCGGCGGCGCTTGCTTTGACAGCAGGCTGAGCGGCGGGCTAGGCGGCGGCCCAGCATTTTTTAATAGAATTTTTAGTACTTTCTTTATTTTTTGCAAATAAATTGAAATCGTAAAAAATTCCAACAAATTATGAGAAAATACTGACGTTCATCACAACCATGCATCCACAAAATCTTCGAATTTCAATGTTCTGATCCGTCCAAGGAAAATTACAGAAGCGATCAAATTATTTTGGCGATTGATCCTCGAGCCATAGAACATAGCCCAGCTAAAAAAAAGAAAAAGAAAATCATATGCTGCCTTTGTTTTATTATTTTTGTTTTGGTCGACAGCACTTTATTTTACCAGCTTTGCTAAATTTCACAATAAACACCCACATTCAAATCACTTATTTTTATTTTTATATCTAACACAATGTCTACAAGTAAGGGTGGGGCAAATGCCAAGCAGACGCAGCACGCAGGCGGTGACCAGCGGCGGACACACTTTGGGTCACTCATTTTCTGCCCGACCTGCGGAAACCTCCTGGACAGTCCCGGTGACCAAGACCACATTGTGTGCCACGCATGCGGCGACGTGCAGGAGGGCGCTCAGTTTGAAGAAAACGAGACGACCTCTCGGTCTCACGACAACGCGTTCCCATCGCGGCTGAAGAACAACAGGTCATTGGTGCACGGCATCGGCGAGTCTTCGGAGCGCGTCAATGCACGTGTGGAGGAGCAATGCCCGCAGTGCGATAGCAACGAGATGACATTCTACACTATGCAGATGCGGTCGGCTGATGAGGGCCAGACGGTGTTTTACTCTTGCGTCAAGTGCGGACATGGTTTCTCAATCAAGAATTAGAGCAAGGGTGGGTGGTTTCTTTGTCTGGTGAGGAGTTTTCGTGATTTTTGTAGCTGGTACTAAGATTAAATCAAAAATAAATTAGCGTAATGCTGTGTGATGCGATTGGGGGTGGAAATTTGGGTGGGCGGCATTGAAAAGGAAAAAAATTGCACGCAGGCCACTGAGATCATTTTTTTTATCTTTTTCCTGACGCTTTCTTTATTTTTCAGCCTTTTTTTGCTGCTGCCCTTCTTTTTTATACAATTTCACAACTCAATCTTAATTCATTGACCCAAAACACACCAAAATAGAAACAAGAGTCGGCGATGGTCAAATTTTACCAGCAAAAGTATTCATACGAGTAAGTAGCCACGCGCCCTCCGTTGAACGAAGCGACACAAAAAACGAAACCCGATTTTTCTTTCCCAGCACCCTTTACTCAAAAATTGCCATTATCCAACGTGCGCATTGTGTAGATATTCCTGGAATACCGTGTCGTTTGCGTTTCTCAACCGGTATCCGAACCCCTTTGCCACGCACGTCCTCACAGTGGACACGCTCGACCACCGGCTGGATGCACAAACAGGTGAGCTGCACATTACCCGGCTCCTCCGCAAAACCAACTCAGTGCCGCGCTGGGCGCGCAGCATAATGCGCGGAAACGACGCTTACATTCTAGAAGAGGTGACCATCGACGCGCAGAGCGGCAAGCTTGTATCCAAGACGCGCAACATCACGCACACACGGCTGATGAAGGTCGAGGAGACACAGACTTTGCTTGCTGACAACTCGGGACACACGATGTGCAAGAACGAAACCAGCATTGTGTCGAATATCGGATATGGGCTGAACTCGAGGATCGAGAATTTTAGCCTGTCTCGGTTCACAGATAATCTAGTCAAGAGCCGCAAGGGCATGCATTACGTTCTCGATTTGGCGCAGCGGAAGGGGCTGTTTGGACAGCGGATGCGGCTAGATCAGACCGGCGCGCCTTTGTCGGCATCGTCATCCGGAACCACCCTTGTGGATTGATGCTGGCAGAATGAGAAAGAGCGAGTACAACTGTCGCCGAAAAGTAAAAAAGAAACATTTCCTTTTATCCCCTGTATTCTAAAAAAGACCGCTGCTTTCCAACGATCGCAAGCAGCGAAATTGATAATTTTTTTTCCATAAAACACGCCAATTATTAACACTTGTTGCACTTGAACATGTATAATGGATGAAATGGGCCACATCAAGCTCAGCAATGCACGTGCGTGTGTGGCTCGGACGCGCTTTAAATTGTTTTTTTGGGTGTCGATCCGCACAAAACAATCGGAAGCAGAGCCAAAAGAATCATTTTTCTGCTGCTCAAAATCACAATGCGTGAGGAAAATGACGCGTTCCGGTGGCCGACCCTTTTGTTTTTTCCTCTCTTGTTCCAAAGCTCGGCGCGTTTGCAACAGCGGCAACTTTTCCACATTAGTGTACAATTTTATTCAATTTCTGCCACTTTTATTTCTATTTAAAACAAAAAACATTTCTGTCGCAGCGGAGAGTACAAACAAACAAACAAAAAACGCGAGAGCGCGAAAACGGAACGGTACTTTTTTATTTTATTTTTTTCATTCCAAAAAAATCCCCCCCCACGCGGAGCTGGCAGGCCCAAAAAAATAAAAAAAAATTGATGAACCAACCGAACACATCGCACGAAAACCCAGAGAGCCAAGACGCATACAAACGACCAGGCCATCAGAACCCCACTTCAGCCGATAAAAATAAAAACACCACATTTGCTTCTAATAAACCCTTCAGCACCAAATACCACCTATTTTCGAATCGAACCTCCGTTAACATTGCCACAGCGTTTGCGCGAGCCAACCTCACGTCGGATACGATAAATAGTCGACCAGCACATTTGCGGGAAACGCCCCTTTCACCTTCGCAAATTCCCATAATGACATCGCAAAGAATCAGAGAGGACGGATTTATCCTCAATGACCCGAGGAAGAACAGACTGGCGGGACAGGGGCATGTTACCGGGTCGTATGGCAGTGGCGTGAACCAGGACGGGGATTATATGAACCGGGCGGGGGAGTTGTTTGACGAAGACCCGTGGTCGAAAAAAGATGAGCGGCAGGAGCAAAAATACCGCCCTACTTGGATGCAAAGGATACAGGATGACCCCTCGAATTTATTCTTGCCCGGTGACGCAAAGGACCCGCCCTCCATAGCCCTGGGCCGAGCGAGCCAGGCGGGCCACGGCGCACCATCACAGTACGAGCGCCAGGAAGACAGACATGTCGATCCAATGTTGCGGTTTGACCGCGAGACAGATAACAGAGCGCACGATCTCGTGCAAGCGCGGATGGCACGAGACAACAATGGCCGCGGAGCCGCCTCGTCTACGTATGTTTACGACGGCATTACAGGCAGTACAGCAGCAAACAGGCGTGTCGGCAGTGTTGCTGGCTCCGTCCACGATGGGCCAGAGGACCAGCACAGACGGACGGGGTTGCACAACAACATGGACAGGGCTTTTGGTAACACAGGCGGCGGCTCGATCTACGGCGACATGGTCAATGGCAGCGGGCGGACTCAAGTGCCGAAAACTTCAAACTACGGCAACATTAGTAGCAGGCTTGCAGAGCATTCGGACGCGCGCGGACCGCCGTTTGCCAAGAGCTACAGTATGGGTCAGCCACAAGCCAATACCTCGGGCGACATGTACAACGACATCACACACACACTCCATAGCAAGCGTCCTGTCACAGCCATTGGGCCCGGCAATAACATGAACACGGGGTTCGAAGATAGTTACAACAACCAACACGACAGCAACCACTACAGCAACCAACTCGGAACAAGGCTGCACTTTGCCCCGCCGCCGCGCCCTGTGTCGCTAATGGGGCGGAACGCAACGCCGGGGAACCGCGACTATGGGGGCGGCCTGGTTAGGAATGTTGTGCAGACACCGTACACCGTGCGCATCAAAGGGCCGGGCGCTTTCCCAGCAACAGCGCAGCGGTTCTCGCAGCGCAAGGCTTCGGACAGCCGCAACGCCGACGACAACGTGCTATCACCCACGGTTGCACGGCCAGGCGTGCAGGCAGGCGATATGCTGGCGTCGCACAGGTACCTCAATCACGGCGCTACGCACAGCGGGTGGGGTATGTATGGCGCTTCAGTGCGCGGAGACAACGATGGGGGGGCTACAGAGAGGTCATTCAACGGCAGCATGATTAGCAACTCGACAGACGCGGCGACAGTGATTGGCGACAACCCAACGCTGCTTCGGCGGCTGTTACGCAACATTGCGGCCAGCTGGACGGGCACGCTAGCCGAGCGGCTGTCGTTTGTTTTATTAATGCTGTATTTCCTTGTCAAGGAGTCAGTCGCCATCTCCTTGCGCTTTGTGCTGCACTTGATTGTCTCGTCAGTGCGCGGCTCGGCGCGCTCGTTGGCTGCGCTTATTGTTGTTTCGCTAGCCGCAGCGCTTGCCACGCAGTACACGCGGCCGTTCACTACAGGCCTGGGCTCTGTCTTAGGCCCAGCGTTTGGCTTGATTTTTGGCAGCAGCAGCAGCTCTAGGACGTCTGCCACAAAACCGATCGCGCCCATGTCGTCCGAGGATATTGCGCGGCTGGGCGGTGCCGGGTCTGCCGTGGTCGACCGGTTGCAGCAGGTCGAGAAGACACTGCAGCAGCTGTACATCCTCGTTGACGAGCTCAAAGCGCACCAGGCTGAGGACACTGCCGACGCGCGCGACGCGCTTGAGCGCCTGCAAGCCGAGCGCCGCACGCTTCTCGAGAGCATCCGCGGCGACAAGCAGCGCGTCGACGCTCTGGAGCGCGACCACGCGTCCATCAAGCGCGACGTGGCACGGGCCAGCGCGGTTGCAGCCAGTACGCACGACGTGCAGGCGCTCCGCCGCCAGGTCGACAAGCTGGCCAGCGCAGCCAAGGCAGCAAAGTCAGAGAGCGGTGGTCTTTTTGGATCGCGCGGGTTGTCTGCCTCCGCTGTGCGCAAGGTTGTCGACGAGGCTATTCGCGCGCACGAGGCTGAAATGCGCGCAATGATGGCGCCTTCATGGCTGGAATCCGACGGCGACGCGGCCTACGCCAACGTCGCGCGCATGATTGACTCTGCGCTGTCGCGCTTCGCCAGCGATCGGCTGGCGAAGACTGACTTTGCGCTGATGTCTGCCGGCGCGCGCATCATACCTGGCCTGACGTCGCCAACTTTTGAGCCGCGCGTGCGTGGGCTTGTCCGGAACCTGTTCCGGGTATTCGGATCCACCTCGTCCCTGCCGCCAGCAACCGTGTTGGACCCATCTACGCACATCGGCGAGTGCTGGCCGATGCGCGGCAGCTCCGGCCAGGTTGCTGTGCACTTGGCTGCGCCTATCGACATCACCGAATTTGCGCTCGAGCATGTGCCCAAGGCCATGGCCATTGATTGGCGCTCGGCCCCGCGCAGCGTTGAGGTGTGGGGATACGTTTTGCAGACAAACGCTAGTGGGTCGTCCTCTGCGTCTGCGTCTGCGTCTGCGTTTGAATCTGCGTCTACCCCGGCTTTTGCCGACTCTGCGTCTTTTGACCAGCGCTTAGACAATAGAGAGCCGGCTCCAGTGACATCTGCAGAGCCTGCCTCACATGCCATTGTGAACCCGCCTTTTGCCGCTTCTGGCTTGGCCTCGGGCGCTGCTCTCGGGAAGCTGACGCTGCTGGCCACATACGAGTACACGCCCTCCGACGCCGAGCCCGTGCAGATTATCCCCACGTTGCCACAAGCCGAGGGCCGCCATTCAGACGGCACAATACGCGCCCGCACAGTTATTCTCAAGATCAATTCGAACTGGGGTCATCCTGATCACACCTGCATCTACCGGTTCCGCGTTCACGGCTTCCAGCCCTTTTTGTAGTTGAGTATGGCGTTGTGCTTGCTTTTTCATTCATTTCAATTTATTATCCTTGAAAACATCATTATGCATAAAAAGGCATGGTACATAATATATCTGCTGGCACTTACCGTGTTGTGTTGACATACTGCATTTTAATTTGTACATCATTATATGTCTTGTCCAGCCAAAAATAATTTTTCTACTTCGGGTGCACACGGCAGCCATACTTTACCCATGCACATATGCGATCCCTGAAACACGCAGTATAGCGTTAGAAACGCAACAATGGTCTCCCTCTTTTACCGATACATTAATTGTGTTATCTGTAAATCCGAACAATACAATTTGTGGCGAATCATTCGACGCAGATACATGGTGTTAAAGGTTTTTCTATAAAAAAAATAGGTGCAAATATCACAATCTGTACTCTTCAACCGACTATTCTCTTTCTTGCATGCCCATTGTGCATATATGTGCTTCTTCGACGACTGACAAAAAGTTGAAATCCTGGAAAAGGGGGCGTCAAAAAATGGCGCGCTAAAGCATTAGAGTAGAATACAAACAGGAATCAGTATAAATCAAAATTAAATTGACTGGGTGAAGAATAGAAGTGCAACTTTATATTTCAAATAATTGCTTTTTCTCTTAGCTCCTCCAAACTGTTTTGACTTTGTGTAGACATCAGAATAAACGTAATTACTTTTATTATATACGAATTTAATAAATTATAGGCTTACATCTCCTACCCTATGTTAGTCACGCTGCTGCTTTAATTTATATTCTTCAGCGTTTCCTTTACTTTGTTCTTTTTGTCTTTTCCACCTCTGCAAAGTCATTGCATTATAATTTGCCCACTTTTTCTGGTCTGCCGTTGCCCCCTTTCAAGCGCATACATCATCGCACAGAAAGATTCGTTTAATTTAAATACGCATCTTTATTCTCTTTCTTTTTTATTTTAGTTTTCCCCTCACATTGATCACTAATTTTTTTTTCAACTTTAAGTCCAACCTTACTCAACCACGCTTTGGTTTTTTATTAATATTAGCCATGTCCGACAATTACTTTTTGGAGCAACAGACGGAATACGAGGGTGGCGCTGGATGCAAGTCGTACCCGGTGCATGTATACAAGCACAAGGCAACAGAGTTCCGGGTTGTTGTGTGCCAGGTGCCGGGCCTGCTGTGCGGCTTATCCGTGTGCATACCCACTCTTTGTTCGGACCACCGGGGTTCCCCGCACACTCTCGAGCACTGTAAGTTTTGCGACAATAAAAGTACAACTATAATGTGTGTATAAGAAATATTTCCAATTAAATAAATGTTTTAACTACATGTATGGTTTTGTATCATCACATGTTGTAGTGGTGTTTTGTGGCTCCGAGAAATACCCGTATCGCGGATACATTGATTTAATGGCCTCTCACAACCTTGGTCAGCCCATGAATGCGGCGACATATAGAGACATGACAACGTACAAGTTTGTTGGCCTTTGTCAAGAAGGCGCCGCCAATGTTCTTCCTGTCGCACTTGACCACATTATGCACCCGATTATTCATGACAACCACTTTGCCACTGAGGTAAGAGGGCTACCCTGTTTGTTTTCTGAGCTTCCATCCTGCCCACATCACCATGCTTGCTGTATTGTTCTGTTGTTGCCACACATTTTTAACATTTATCTTATACATTGCATTATCGCTGCTAATTTGTGGCAGCAGGTACGCATTGGCAATATTGTTCACTGTTTGCATATAAACATCAATCAGTGATAATGTTTCTTATGAAAAACTCATTTGCCACTATGCACATTCACGCAGCTATTTCTCTTTTATACAAAACCAGCCATTCTATAGAATTGCGCAGCATGACGCGATGGCGCCTATTTTTATTTTGTGCAAAGCACCTTGGTTCATCATGTGTGGATGGATGCGCACTCGCATTATGCGTTGGCAGACGTGCAATGTCGAGTCTGTTCAAATTAAAGTTGCTTATTGGTTTTCCTTGGCCTATGGCGGCTTTATCGCGCTCACATAATTTCCAATATCTGTACAGCTTATGTTTTTTATTAGACAAGAACAGCTGGTCGTCGAGCGTGACGTGTCAGCGGGATATCTTTTTGCAATTAAATTTAGTGGAAAAATATGTAAACAGCAAAACCCTAATTTTTTTGCTTGTTTAGCAAAGCACGGGCATTTCTTATTAATTTATTTGACGACCCGTGCAAATGACTGGACAATTCACACCTTGTCCTCTTGTACATATTGCCTCCGACTTCTCCATTGTTGTCTGCTATTTGAAGCGCGAGCCATATATTGTATGTCTGCACTGCCTGTATGGCATGACTTATGTTTGTTACTTGTTCTTTGCAATATCAAATAAAATGAGTGCCGTTAATTTTTTTAAGCAATTTCATATTAAAGCAAATAATGCTTACTAATTCACTAGGTATTCCACGTCGACCAAAACGGCCGCCAACAGGGCGTGGTGCTTAGCGAAATGAGTGACTACGAGTACGATGAGGCTTCCATACGCTCACTCTCGCTGATGCAGCTGCTCTACCCGCCAGAGTCCACCTACTTTTGGAAGCACGGTGGCATGCCGCAGGTTATCGAGACTCTGACTCTGGCGGACATCAGCAAGTACCACAGCGAGTTTTACAACTACAACAATGCTACGCTCTTCCTCATAGGCGCTTACGACAAGTGTCCCGCTGCAATTTTCGAGGCGCTGGGCAAGCTGGACAACGACATTATGGCATCGCCACCATTATTAAGGCGGCCCATGCCTCCAATGCGTACTAAAATAGTTAGGTCCCGCCAAGACCTCGTGTTTGCCTCGGAGAAGACACAGACCGGAAGCATGGGCTTTGCTTGGGAGGGTCCGCCGGCTGAGGACTTGGAGACCGTTATGGCGTTGGAGATGCTTTTTGACTATTTTGAAGCTGATCCCGCATCGCCGCTGCGCAAGCGTTTCACCAACCGGGCAGTCCCCATTGCCGGCGACTTTAGGCTAGTCTTGGAGCCGTATTTTCCAACAATGATCAATCTGAGCTTTAGCAATGTTCCGTTTGCATCATATACATACCACGCAGCGGCGGCGGCGGCGGCAGCACCAAGCAAGCGCGGCAATTCTTACGCGCCAACCGAGTACCCGTCGCTCGCCGATGCATTTGGTCCGATGGACCTTTCCAAGCTGCACGACGATATCAAAGGCCTGTACGCCTCCAACTACTACCGCAAGCAGCTAATAAGCACACTGAAGTATGTAGTCACCCACTGGTTGTCCGACAACTGGGCAGATTTTCATGCATTTATGGCCAAGCGTGCAGCTATGTTGGAGGCCTCATTTGCAAAAAACAACATGGGCGACAAGCACCCGCAGGGAATTTTGCAAATGCTCTCCCGCGACGCCATCGCTTTCCGTTTTTCTCCAGGTTCCGCAGATTTGGCCCAACCAACGTTCGCGTCGCGTGGCAAGCAGTTTTCCATGCGCAAAAGCCTGCTTAACCAGAAGGATCATGTATTTTGGCAGTCTCTCGTGCAGAGATGGCTTTTGGATGGCCCGATGGTGCACAATGCAATGATCCCCGACCCAAAGTACTACATCCACGTCGAGGCTGAGCGCAACCTTTCCCAGCGCAACTACATTGAAAGCAAGACCCCCGAGGAGCTGGCTGCTATGCATAAGCGCGTAGACAAGGCAATTGCTTCGACCAAGGTATGCATCCCGCCGGAGGTCCTGGCCGCATTCCCGCCGACACCAGACATTGCCAAAGTACCCATTCCAAAGTTTTTTGGCTACAACTACCAGCTTGGCAACGACAGAGAGTTTGCGCCTTCACCATTTGGTATAGGTCGGGTGGTGATAACACCGGCCAACGAGGAGTCTAGCTTCCGGATTTCTCTCCCGCTGGCCGGACTTGCCAGCGATCTGTGGCCATATCTTCCCCTGTTTACCCAACTTCTCACAAGCAGCGTTGACCTAGTTGTCCCGCGCCTGGCAATCGAAAAAGCTAGCCAGAGTTCTTATCTGCCAGCGCTCAAGCCGTCGGAAATGTCGCAGGTGTATCTGAACAGCGAGCAGGTGGACAGATTGATGAGCCATACGTTGACCAAGTACAACGTGTTTCTTGGAGACCGCAAGCACCACAAAGCCGCCGACTATTGGCCATTCGAGGTTCTGACGCTATATGGGTCGATGCCAAGCGCCAACTTACCTGGCGCATTTAATTTGCTGGTGCTCAAGCTTTTGTTTGGTGACTTTGGCGTGAATGCCATTTTTAAAGCTGCAGACAAGGAGCACAAGTGTTTGACAAGGAAAAAAGGAACATCGGAATCGCTTCTCATCGATACATTTCAATGGATCAGGATTCCCGGATTGCTGGATGCTCGCACTATCGCATCTGCCTCTGCCAACAACACTTCCAATGTACCAAATGCCGACATCTCGCGTCCACCAACCGAGCCCCTGGGCCGCGCGCTAAACCTATATCACCAGGTGGCATTCCTATTTTCTGTGACCAATGCATTGACTGCAGCCATGAGCGGCAACAGACTGGCCACTATCCGGGCCGACCACATTTGTGATGCAATCTTGCGTATCCGCAAACATTTTGCTCACTGTGTTGCAGGGACCGGCATAATTCATATCGCCAGGCCGCAGTCAATCGAAGACACAGAAGCGCGAAAACTAACTGGCTGCCTGATCAACGACTGGGAATTTGTCTGCAAGTCGTGGCGCGAAGCCCACCAGCCTGTTGCTGTCGCCCCCAACACCCCTCCCTTTGAAATATTAACGCACTGCAGAATTACCGGCCCAATAGAATTGCCTCCGCGCAAAAGGCCACGCACAAATATACTCAGCGCTGCGCTTGTCAAAAGCACTTCTCTCGCGTATTCTATTGGTAACCGCCAGGGGTCTTGCAACTTTGTGTCTCTACCATCGTCATTGGGCATACACGTTGGCTTACCCAATCTACAAACATCATTTGTAGGCGTCCAGGTACCGCTCACAATCCAGGAGTATCCTGCAGACACATCCGTTGTGTCTGTCAAAAAGCAGCTTGAAAGTCTTCCAGCAACAGACTACTACTCGTTGTGCTTGCTTATTATAATACTCAACCGCAGCGAGGGCCTGATTAAAAATGCCATCCGAAGCCGTGGTCATGCCTACGGCGTTGGGATCCACCCAAAGTGCGAAAACGGCTTTCTAGCTGTGTATATTAGCCATGCAGTCGACCCACAAAAGTCGATAGAGGCGCTATGGGAAACCATTGAGATGCTGACAACCGAGGAAGGCTGGAATGAATCTATAACTGAGTTTCAGCTCAACTCTGCTCGATCAACTTTTATGTTCCGCTGCTATAATGGATTCCCGCAGTGTGTGGCATCGGAGGATGCGTTTGCGCTATTTTGCGGCTTTACTGGAATCGAACAGTATTTGGTTTGGGTGCGCAAGCACATCGAGAACATTTCCATTGCTGATTTGCGCCAGTCTTTCCTTAAGTGCTTCAAGCCAATAATTGTTAGAGACAAGTCTGTTTCTGCGCTGTATATTGTGGCTACACCCGCATCGTTTACTAGTCCGGCCGGGAAACTTATAAAAGGAATGAACAAAAACCCGTATAACATTTTATTCAAGACCATACAGTTTGCATCACTTGACCCAGTGGTCCATATATAAACATCGTCTTGGTTAATATTTCATATTCTAAAATAAGTATAAGTTGTATTTTTTGCATCTAAATAAACCATGCGCATGAAGAACTTATGAATTGTAGCGAGTATGACTTTACAAAACAAAAATAGCTTAATGTCCCCAATTTTCTGGTCACTTGAGATAAAGGTGGTAATGCAAAACAAACGGCGGTCGCCAAGAGGGCTTGGAGCTAATCAGATTTTGGTTTATATGTGGAGCTGAGCAGTTGCCCAAATATGTATGTAAATATTAATATTATCGAAGTCGCTAAAAACAAGCACAACCTATCAATTTGTAATTGTTTGGTACTTGCGGCATTGCCAATGATTTGTTTATAAAGCCGACGAAAGCATGCCAAAAGACGATTAATTGATTGAGCTTTTAAGCAGAATTTGCCTTTGCTCACTGTGGCAGGCACATTCTATTAAAGCACGATGGTCGCAAATCGAGCAAGTACAGCGCCATGCTGTGAATAGCTAATTCGACGCAGTTTTTGATCCAACAGTACGTTGTTACGGTTTTTGGTCTCCGTTTGTGAGGGAGAAAAGGATAACCGTCTCCAGCACCCGATCAGCAGCAGACAATGTCCCTGTGGGGGGATTTCTACTGTTTCTACCATTTCTACTGTTTTTAGCGTTTGTTTTGCCGGTCTGACAGTTCAGCTGAGCTTTTAACAATATGTTTGGTTGAGAGGCTAATCGATTATCTCGATATGCATTTTCCAATTGCTTGTTTTAACAGAACTAATTTTCAGAAATAGTGCTTGCATTTATGTCATTTGAGCGTTAGTTAATACATTGGCTATCGAGAATACATATGTCATAGATAAAAAGGGCAGAATTTGTGGATTCATATAACCTGGTGATATCTTTGCGTTACTTTTGAGCCAAAATTTAAACAGGATGGCACAATTGCCATGACTTTTGATCAGTTTTTTTAAAAAAAATTGCTTGTACTCAGAAGCAGACAAGTAAAAAGACAATGTGATGTTATGAGGAGATATGCTTTTCTACAACAATATCGCGATATCCACATCCAGATTTGCAGTTAAACCTGACAATATGCAGACACATTCAAGCGCATGCCATCTGGAGCAGTCACTTGGCAGTCACACACAGCATTTCCCAATATCGATATAAATAAAAGGATATCTATCATTTAAAATAAAAGTTGACTATGCTCGAAAAGACCAAGTCTGCTTTCTGCCTTTATGGATTCGGGTATGGCCATGCAGGCCTTGAAAACCACTGAATATAAAAGTCTAAGCCACATTTTGAGTGACATTAACTCGAAAAACAATTAGCCGATCTTTAGTGACTACCGACCAAGCGCGTCAAGCTGAAAAATGGCACTCGCTTGTAAACCTGTTTGCTCAAGTGAATTAGTTGCGCTGGAATCCAGAGAAAAAAGAATAAAAAGCGGAAAAATAAAGGCCTGCTGCTGCCAAGGTTTGTTTACATTTTCTTTTTTTCTTGACTTTTTTTTGAAATTTTATATAGTACTTGAAGAATAAGCACACATACGCACGCTCGCACACGCACATTCGTATGCTTTCGTATCATCTATGATTCAACTATGTCCTCTCAAGTTACGAGGGTTGTTACACCTCACTCACGTGCTGCCAACATGCCTGCAAAACTGGAGGATGCTCTCTCCAACCCACCCTGCCTTTCCTGCTCGCACTTGGAAATGAAATACAAGGCAGTAGACCCAATGCTTGGCAGAAAGATTATTGAGGTGATGGAGAAGGACCTCGAAATCCGCCGCATTACTGCGGAAGCCCAGAAGAGGAAGGTGGCTTTGGATGTGCGTTACAACGACTACGCCAATGCGGCATCCACAAGCCTCGAGTCAGTGAAGACTGATTTCAGCATCGCACAAGATAGGATCCATGAGCTCGAGCAGATAAGTGGAGAGCACATGGCCTTGACCGACGATGCGAAGACGAGGGTTTCTGAGTGCCAGAAGGTTTACAATGATCTTGTTGCAGCACGCTGCGAGATGGATAAGCTACGTAAGCACGCAGAGCAGGGTGAGGCCACCGCCAACAATTCCAATGCCGAAAAAGAGGCACTCTGCAAGGAGCTCAACAAAGTACACTACTGGAACCATTCCCTCTGCGAGCAGCTTGCCACAGCTGCCATCACTGCCAATTTTGTCAGCGCCAAGGAAAAGATACTCCATGAGCTGCTTGCCGCAGCTACTTCCGCCATTACCAATGGCGCCAATGCAAAAAGGAGGGGCTCTGCGAGCTGCTTGCCACAGCTACCACCTCCGTTTCCAATGGTGCCAGTGCTAAGATGAGGGAACTGTGTACACAGCTCCACGGGGCTACATCTACCACCAGCGCTGCTTTTAATGAAAGGGACGAGCTGCAAAGAAAGCTTGCCACCTCCTGGGTAGAAAAATTGGTTCATGGGGTAATTGAAAGCAACCGCAGCTTGTTCTGAGCATCTCTGGAAGCTACTTTAAAAGGCCGCTCATACTCATGCTGTTAAGCCCAATTCCGCCTACCTTTGCCATAATCTTGCAAAATCTGACAAAAATATTGACCAGCAGCAACGCACCATCTCCTCCTTCAATAAGTGGGATAAGGCAAACGCACTGGCATTCGAGTCAGTGCACTGCATCTTGAACATTGCTGATCGTCATGCTGATCAAATTGTGGATGCGCACAGCGGATGGGCTCGCGGCCACACCGAGATACTAGAGCAACTAGGCAAGGACCTACTCAAGGCCTACAAGTTGTGGATGGACGATAGGTTTGACTTGGGCCTGGGGGAGTTCAAGGAAAACATAAGCAATCTGGCCGAACTGATGGCGCCTAGGCGTGAATGTGCGGCAAAAAAGATGGCAAAGGCAAACGCAGCAATGTGCAACAATCTGGGCAGGTTATGCAACGGGCTATGGACGGGAATTAATGTTACCAACACCCGCTTGGGCCCTCCGAGTGTTAGAAGTTGGCACGCCAGCACCAGAGCCAACGTCAGAGCCAGCACCAGTGCCTACGCCAACGCCAACGCCAGCCGGCAAGACCGGAAAGGAAAGGGTAAAGAGGTGTGGTTTGATATTTATGAAAATAAAATCCAAAAAATGTATAGCTATAAAAAACAACTGCTAATAAAAATAATATGCAAACAAATGATAAAGCAAAGTTGCAAGCACACAGTGTGCTCACACATTGTCAATGTATGTGTGCAAGTATAGTTGCGATTTAAGGACACGGGCAAATGATTTAGAAACTACCTTTGGTTTGATTTTGATATGCAATTATTTTCGATCCATATCCATTTTTTTGGTAGATTTGCAATATTCAAACCGTGGTACCTCGCAATGTACCACTTTTTTAAATAAAAGTTTGTTTTATTTATAAACAGCCAAATACTGCATGCAAAATCCATCGAGCATATCTAGCACATTATGTGGCATAGTGAGCGTCTGGGGATTGCAGCAATCAGCCTTTTGCCATTTTTGGTATGTTTTAATAATGTTGGTGCATTTCCCAGCCGGTCCACATACGTCAGCAATTTTCCACCTCTCAGCAAAACATGCGCCGAGCCTCTCCAATGAATACTGCCGTATCTCGACCGGCAAACTGCAGTGGGCGAGACACCTGGTCGATTGATAACAGCGTGATGATCCTACACCTCCACATCAGCAATTAAGTATTTTAAGAGTTAATTTTATTAAGCCAACATGCCTCCCACTAAGCATGTGCAAATAAACGGTATTAAGTTTAAGCGATAAACGTATTATTGTAGTAAAATAATGCAAAACAAGATATATTCATTTGTCTAGTGAATCAGAATATTCAAGTTACTTGCAACAATTTTTCAGCCAACCCATATTTTTACTTTCACTCTAGTTTGAAAAGGTTATGCATCGGTCTCACTCTGCCAATACATCATATTGTTTCCTATCGTAAAATTGACAAGTATTTCTACAAATTCATCCTTAGCTTTTTTGCATATACAATACAAAATGACATTTAGGCGTCTATTTTCTACAGCTGGTCGATTTGCGTATACGATATCCAAAGGAGCCGTGATGTATGCCATTCCAATTGCATGCACCTGCCACACCGCCTTCCATTATATCGGCGAGATTTCTCCAGTAAGTAAAGAAACATTTACGCACCGCTATCCTCTTAAATTCAACCTAATAGGTAATCAGAAAATTCAAACTAATTATTCAATAATATAATTCAATAATATAGTCATATGGGCCATCAATGTTGCCAACCTTAAACGTGAACGGCGACAACCTGATAGTATCGCGGTTGGGAAACTGGCGGAACAAACTGAGAACAGGCGACGTCATTGTATACATATCGCCGACTGATCCGCACCGACGTGCAGTCAAACGCATTTTGGGGATGTCTGGAGATACAGTATGCGTTGATCCGACAAAAGACGAGCTCGAATACGTACAGGTGCCCAAAGGCTACGTGTGGGTGCAGGGAGATAATCACTCGTGCTCTACGGATTCGCGCACGTACGGGCCGATTCCACTGGCATTGTTGTGTGGCCGGGTGATGGGTTGCGCGTGGCCGGAACCGCGTTTGATCAGAAACACAATGGAGGTTGTTCCGGGGCAGTTTAACAAGCAGGTTTAGGGCAGAAGTTATTATCTGGGTGTTTTTTATAAATATGTTTGTGTGAATGCTTGCAGTTTATCAAATATGAAATGTGCAAAGAAAGAAAAAGAGATATTGATTGCATTTGATACCAGTTGCTGCTGTCGTTTACACTTTGATCTGAAATTCATTATAATAAAAAACATATGCTTAAACCTTTAGTAAAAATATTTTGAGAAAACTCTTGTAGTGGCGAGTGGGATATAAATAACGCCAAGGGTCGTCGAGTGAACAAAATATTTTGAACATTTGTACTTCTCTACTTTGCTTTTTTATCCTTCTATTTAATATTTATAATATTTTCACACTTCAATTGCGCGCTAGTACTGAAAGAACCCCTCCCCCCATCATGCTGTTCAATATGCCACAGACAATCTTTGCACTCCTGGCTCTAGCCATTATTACAGCGCCAGTGGCTCTCGTTAGTGCCCAGCTCACTATCACCACGACTCTCCCCTCAGCCCTTGTGCCTATAATAACGCCCATCAAGTTCAGCCCGGTTATTGCTACGCCCACCCCGACAACCCAGACTACGACTGAAACCCTGGAGAACACTGTCATGAAGACGACCACGAGCCACAACACGCTGACGTCGCTGCCCAACACGAGCTCGAGCACTAAGACAAAGTCCAATGATCATAATACTTTGACGTCACTCACCAGCACTAGCTCCTCGGCTACTGGTCCCGCAATTAAATTGCAGTATGTGGCTATTCTCGTCGCTCTTGTGAGCTGCGCTTCTGCGGTGGCTATTTTTTAGGAAGAAGATTTGAGCAGAGCATCTGCGCAGAAAAAAACTGCACTTTTTAATTCAATTTTATTTTACTTTAAATAAGACGGGTATTGATTTAAATGTGATTAATACCCGGGTATAAATTTTTCTTTTAAAAATAAAAATTCGGTTACGAGGATGTCACCGCAAGTGCTGGTTTCAAAGTTGCACCGGTCTTGATCTGGCGGCGCGCCTCATCAATAGTGATAGCGGGCTCGCCGTATTTCGACTCAGCGCAATTTTGATGATACTTTTTCCCACGAGTCAACACGCACTGGTTCTTAATAATACCGCCACACTCAGTGCAAAGCAGGCCATTCTGAATATACCAATGCCACTCGCACAGGGGCTGGCTATCATGCTCATAACACACGTCGCCAATAAATGGAGACTGGCAAATAGAGCACACGAAGCAGTCCGAATGATACGTGCGGCCCAAAGCCACCGCCATCTCGCCAGAAGTGATCTGCACGCTACAAGCGTGACAAGAAGGTGAGAATCTCTGCAAGTAGTCGCGTTGGCAGTAGAACTTGTCACTGCCCAGCGGGTCTTGCAGGTACCCGCCGAGGGCATACAGCGGAATACTACAGTCCTCGCAGGCAAAATGCGTCACGTGGAACCGCTTCCCTAATACATTAACGTACTCGTCGCCGAGCGCCGTATGGCAGGTATCGCATTGGTGCACAGCAGGCTCAAAGTACCCCTGCGCCTCCTCGTCATTAGCCACGGCTTTGAGTGACAGCGTATCGTCCTGTAGCGTCCCCGGGGCGCTACGCGTAGCGCCGATCCCCACCGTGGGCGTTCCCATGGCGACATTTAGACTGCTGTTTGTGTCGCCGTCGGCAGCCTGGCTCAAGATATTCTCGCAGCTCGTGCAGCAGTATCCAATCTCGCTATTGAGCGTCGCCTTGGTGGCCATATCCAAGCCCTCATCCAGAGACATACCGCAATACGCACAGACCAAACTCGACATTGACGTCTCTGTGCCCAAGAGACCCGGGCCCATGGTTGCGCGCTTCCTCCTGTCCTTCAACTTCAAATCATCCGAGCTATCGCGGGCCAAAGATGAGGTGGGAAATACCCCAGGTACGGATGATAGCCGCCGGCGGTGCTGGAACTGTTCGTCGGTGAGCCGCGATAGGTGGCCTGTGGACGCAATGCGCGGTCTTTCTGTCATTTGAGATTGCTTTTTGAGTGATTCCAGTTGGCCTGTTAGCTTGCACACTATGGCTTCGATGGCTTCGCGGTCTCCTGTGCGCAGGGCGTCGGCCAGTGGCTGGCCATCCTCGAGACACTCTGCAAACTGCTGCTGGGCGTGTGTCAGTGCTTGGTCCGTCGACATTTTATAATTACAATTACAAGGTGTTTTGTATACGAGTGCGAAAGTAGGTGGGTGTTTTCCTGTGCGGTGAGGTTGGAATAAAGAAATGGCGGGTTTAAAGGTATATAAGGAAGTAGGAAATATTAAGGTGAATTTGCATCGATGGCGAAAAAAAGAAAGCTGTAAAAACGAGTAAAGAGTGTTGAGGATACGACAAACAAAGCGTTGTTCGAGAACGAAAAAAAAGAAAAGAAAAGAAAAAAGAAGAGAAAAAAGGGCTTTAAAGAGGGTGGTCTTCTACGTTTGCGCAAAGATCGAGAGTCTGGCTCCTGATTGCTCGCTAATTCGTGGAGAGAAAAGAGTGGGAAAAAAATGTAAACACAAACAATGGTGATTCCATTGAACTGCTGATGCCGCATATGAACAGCACATGTGCACAATTGCATGTCTAAAGTTGCCGAAACGAACATGTGTATACATGCGCGCATGTATGTCTTACTTATATGCCGCGCTCAATTGGCTGGGGGAGATTTATAGGCATTGTTTTGGCTAAGACAAAGTGAAAAATATATGCCAAAAATTCTAAAGCTATCGCTGGGTCGCACAGCGCTCAGTCAAAGTCTAGATCCTGGTTGCAGTTCTTAGTCTCAGCAGTCTAAGAAAGCAAGGCAGAACTAAAGCCGGGCTTTTACTGGTAGTTGTGCAGGCCAATGACCTCGCCGTCACCGCCGTCCTTCTTCTTGGCGTCGTCCGAGCGGCGGTTCTCCAGCTTCTGCAGGTACTCTTCCGACACGTTGCCCGCGACATACTTGCCGTCAAAGACCGAGGTGTCAAAGCTGGTGATCTTGGGGTTGAACTTCCTGCACGAGTCAATGAGGTCGGACAGGTCCTGGAAGAACACGTAGTCGGCGCCAATGGCGGCAGCAACATCGCTGTCGCTGTGGCCAGCAGCCACGAGCTCCTTCATCGAGGGCATGTCGATGCCGTAGACGTTGGGGAAGCGGATGGCGGGGGCGGCCGATGCAAAGTAGACCTTCTTGGCGCCGACGTCGCGCGCCATCTGGATAATCTCCTGCGACGTGGTGCCGCGCACAATCGAGTCGTCGACCAGCAGCACATTGAGGTCCTTGAACTCCGTAGGCATGGCGTTAAGCTTGCGGCGCACGTTCTTGCGGCGCATCTCCTGGCCCGGCATGATGAACGTGCGGCCAATATACCTGTTCTTGTTGAAGCCCTCGCGGTACGGCAGCCCCAGCTCGTGCGACAGCTGCAGCGCGGCCGCACGGCTCGTGTCGGGTACTGGGATGACAACGTCAATGTCCATGGCATCGCCCATCACCTGCCGCACCTTGCGCGCCAGCTTGACGCCCATGTCCAACCGCGCGTTGTACACCGGAATGCCATCAATGGTCGAGTCGGGCCGCGCAAAGTACACGTACTCGAAAATGCACGGTGTGATCTTCTCCTCGACCACCAGCCGCCGCCGCGTCACGGCGTACTTGGACACAATGACGACCTCTCCGGGCTGCACGTCATCGATGTCCGTAAAGTCCAGCGCGTCCAAGACCACGCTCTCCGACGCAAACATGTAGTCGTAGCCGTCGGCCGTCAGCGACTTGCGCCGCCCAAATACCAGTGGCCGGATCCCGTGCGGGTCGCGGAACCCAATGATGCCGAATCCCGCCAGCATCGCTGTCGCCGCGTACGCGCCCTGGCACTCGCTGAACAGGCTCTGGATTGCCGTGAAAATATCCTGCTCGTTGATGCGGAATTTGCCTGTCTTCTGCAGATTGTTTGCAAAAATGTTCAGCAGCAGCTCGCTGTCCGAGTCCGTGTTGATGTGCCGGTGCGCATCGTAGTCGAGGAAATGCCGCAGCTCGCTGTCGTTTGTCAGGTTGCCGTTGTGCCCCATGACGATGCCGTAGGGGCTGTTGACGTAGAACGGCTGCGCCTCCGAGTCGGCCGGCGTTCCGGCGGTCGGGTAGCGCACTAGAAGCTCACACAGAGGGAAAGAGGGTGAAAACAAGGAAGGGGCGGATGAGCTGCAGAGTGAGCGTGTTAGCAAGTTTGAGTGGAGTGATGTTTGTCTAATCCAACAGATCAAGCAATCAGTATATGCGCGCATCAAAAGTAAAATAAAGAAGTAATCGTGTGCGTGGAGTTATTGGCCCAGCCGATCTCTTCTCTCTCTCCATCTCCTTTCTCTTTCTGTCCTGGCCCAGCAACGACCTTTCCCCAACAAAGTTCAAATTTGGATCTGCAGATAGCATCGGTCGGGAACGGGGTGGCACTTGCCAAAAAAGACAGAAATAAAAAAGACAGATAGCCCGCAATGGAGAAAAAAGTCTCAATCACAGCACGCAACAGTCATTCTGGAGTCAGGAATATGCCGTGTTATCATGGAGCGGATATGGCAAAAAGGTACCACACGCGATCCCCCATTTTCAAGCAAGAAATACACAGTTCGAAATCACATTAGTTAGCCAGCTTACCGTGTGCCACGCCCATGTTTCCGGTGAGTGCCATCAAGCGCTGGGGAGTGAAGACGTCGCGCACCATCCCGTTGCCCTTGCACTGGAACAGCCGACCCTTGCTACCACAGGTGACAATGCCCGCAGCATCCTACATAAACAAAATGAGATGAAAAGTGAACGGATCGATACACTTGTGCGCGTTCATATTAGCAAATCTGGTTTCCGCGTTTTTTTCCGCCGTGCCACTCAGTATCATGAGGAGAAAGAAAGATCGGGGGGGGGGGGGGGGGGAGATATGTCTGCCTGCCCGCCACGCATCAAAGACAACAATGGTTTTGTGTGGCTGCGAGAAGACAAACGCCCAGCAAAACGCCCCCATACGATAGATCAGAAACATCCGGTACTTGCCTGACCGCGGTGCTGCAAAAGACCCAGGCTCTCGAGCAACTCACTCACTGCCGCCTGCGACTGGTCTGCCAAAATCAACGCTGAAATGCCACACATTATATAGATGTTGTTTTTTTAGAACGCTGTTATTGCTGTGTTAGTGAATATTAAAATTGTGAGTATTGGGGAGGAAAACAAGAGATGGGAAAGAAGCAAACGGACCAAAACAATACTGCTGACCCGAAAAAGGCAAACGGGAAAAGAAAAGGGCAAAAAAAGCTGTGCACTTTGGAAGACGAAATGCGCCTTCCTAAAACCAAATATCCCTTTTGTGCTTATAGAATCGAAGCATTTGTGTGTTCTCGTGCATTTGAAAAGGTGCATGCGGCGTGTGGTTGGCTGGCTGACTGGCTGGCTGGCTAGGTCTTTTTGTGCCTTTATCGCTGGGATACTAATCCTGTCTGCAGGATAAAATCAACGAGCAAAAAAATAGGATAAGGGCACACATGGGTCGATTCGCGGGTTCGAGGTGAGAAGTTGAGGAGGAGGGGATTTTGGGGAGGCATTATGAAATCGAGGGCAGCCCGGCAAGCGAAAGCCAGCGGCCATATTGGCTCGAACCAACCTTGGTCAAAGCACCCATCCATCGCGCAAGCTCTTCTCTTTTCACCGCGCTCTCTAAAAACAATATTTTGCTTTCTATCATTTTTTTCACACACCCACACACACCTTAACAAATCCTCTTCTCTTCAAGCACATTATCAACAATGGTCTCTCGCACTTTCTGGGTCGGTGGTAACTGGAAGATGAACGGCTCCGTCGCCGCCATCAAGGACCTCGCCACCACTTTCAACGCCGGCAGCTCGCCCTCAGACGTCGAGGTTGTCATCGGCGCCCCCTTTGTCTACGTGCACCTCCTCTCCGAATCCCTGCGCAAGGACTGGGCTGTCGCCGGCGAGAACTGCTATGTGGAGTCCAGCGGCGCCTACACTGGCGAGATCAGCCCCGAGATGCTCAAGGATGTCGGAGCCCAGTGGGTCATCCTCGGCCACTCCGAGCGCCGCAGCATCCTCGGCGAGTCCGACGATTTTACCGCGCAAAAGTGCGTCAAGGCCCTGGCTGCCGGCCTCAAGGTCGCCTTGTGTGTTGGCGAGCTTCTCGAGGAGCGTGAGGCTGGAATCACCCAGCAGGTTGTCGAGCGCCAGCTGGATGCCGTCATCAAGGTGCTCAAGGAGGAGGACTGGGCTAACGTTGTCATTGCCTACGAGCCCGTCTGGGCCATTGGTACCGGCAAGGTCGCTACGCCCGACCAGGCCCAGGAGACCCATGCTGCCATCCGCGAGTACCTGAAGAAGGCTATTTCGCCCAAGGTCGCCGAGGAGACCCGTATTGCATACGGTGGCTCGGTCAACGGCAAGAACTGCAAGGAGGCCGCCCAGAAGCCCGACGTCGATGGTTTCCTCGTCGGCGGTGCCTCGCTCAAGCCCGAGTTCCTTGATATCGTCAATGCCACCCAGTAATTTTAAATAATTTTCCCATTACCTTTTTCTATACTTGCAGTCTTTTGACTGGGAAGAAAAATAAATATTATCTTTAAAATAAAAAGCAATGTACAAGTTGGCCCCTCACATGGGTTTGTGCTGTTTGCGCGCAGTGGTCCTGTTTGCCGCGGTCCGGCGCTTCTTAAACAGTGCACCCATTGCGGCCGGGTCCTCCTCAGCACCATCATTGTTGATGTTGCCGATCTTGATGGCACCAGATGCTACTGTCTTCTCCTTAATTTCAAACTGGCTCAGCCGTTGCGGATTATTCCCATCCGCATCGTCGAGCACCCCTGCGCCGCTCCGCTTCACTCCCTGCGTACCCTCATATCGCGACAAATGGATCCTCCGACCGACACTCGACCCAGAGCGCGCAGCCTTACGCTCCGGCCGCACTTCTGCCGCCGGCTCTGGCTCTTCGACAACCTCCCACGCGCCAACAATGCCAGCATCGTCTGCCCTTTGGTTGGACTTGTCCTGCACGTCCGGCTCGCTAGACTCTGCGTGGCCCTTCTTTTCATCCTTTGCGCTTACGCTGGGTTTCTCGTCAGCTGCGGATGCCTTGGGAGCTTCGCCCTTGTTGCCAATGTCCCTGTTGTAGCTGAGCATTGCCGCGCGCTCGATCTTGTCCAGATCCGAGCGCAGCTTCTCTTCTGCTTCCCGCTTTTCCTTTGAATCGGTTTCGATCTTGCGAAGATACTTTTGCACGCATTCTTTATGCTTCGCCCCACGCTCATGCATATCCCGACTCTACAAAGAATGGGCAAAAAACGCGCATTTGACATTTGAGAGGTGCAAATAAACAAACGCACATCAGTTAACATATGATTTATTTTCGTTGTTTCGGACAATAATATTCTTCAATTTTTATCAAGACTTACTGATTTGTTGTCGTGCACAAAGATCTGGCAGTACTGGCACCAGTACTTGGTGCTGCGGTCCCATGGCGCCTTGCGTTGCGCCGACGAGGACATTATTGTCTTTTTTGAATGTTTTAAAGGCGGTGTGTGAGAAAATATAAAGGTGAATATGCGAGTCCGGGATATACTGCGAAGAAGTGAAGCTGCCCTTATTTGCAAGCGTGCAAATATTAGCTGGAGATAAATTCATCAACAGAAAAAGGCCAAAGTTGGTCGATAATATAGGGGTTAGGTTCACGTGAATAGAGTCAATTTTCAGCCCTGCCCCTTTTCAATCGAAGAAATTTAAACCAATTATATTTGCAATTTTTTGTTGTGTGTGTGGGGGGATAAAAAATGAAATGTGTTCAGGCACACAGATTCGATTTTCCCCTCCTTTTTTATCTGCCTTGATTGTTTTGTTTTGTTCCCCTTGCACTTTAATTTTCCATACCCTTATTATATTTCCATTTATAATTTGCAATATGGTCGACAGCCGAGAGACAATAGTCGTTATTGGCGCCGGGATAGTTGGTGTATCTACAGCGTATTTTACAATGAAGAAGCTGGTCTCAGAGCACCCGTCCTCCGCAACCCGCCCACGAGTCATACTCCTTGAGCAGTGCGAGCCCGGCTGCAGCGCATCGGGAAAGTCCGGCGGCTTCCTCGCCCGCCACTGGTCAGACGGCACCGACACAGAACAGCTTGCACAATTCAGCTACGACCTGCACGCCAAGCTAGCAGCCGAACACGACGGAGCCACCAAGTGGGGCTACCGACCGCTGGACACCTTTTCTGCCGAAATCGACCGCATCCCCGTGGCACCCTCCAAGCAACGCAAGAAGGGGCACCAAAGGACAGAGTCCGAATCCATCGTGACCTCCATCGAGGTCATTGCGCCGCAGCCGCATTTGTTGTCGCCCTTTGCCACAAATTACTCGTGTTCGGGGACGCCCAGCGCCCTTGAGGATATCCAGACCAGCACGCATGCGTCGATCTCGGTTCCAGACTTACAGGCTGTCAAGAGTGTGCCGCCGGAGACTGTGCCGTGGCTTAAAACCAACGTTTTGACGAATCTGCGCCAGGTCGGTGGCACTGGAAATACCGCGCAGGTTGATCCGCTGAAACTCACGCGGGCGATGCTCGCTGAGGCTAAAGCACTGGGACTCGAGGTTGTCCGGGCCAAAGTTATTGATGTGGCCGAAACTGGATACCGTCCGCCAGTCATTGAGCTCTCCATAGACAACCACCATACTATCTCGCAGGACATGCTGAGCATAATCAAGCCAAAGACCGCCGCCCAGGTGATGATGGAGCTGGACGACGCGCGCAACGTCAACAATGGCGTGTCTAGGACCACCAAGCCCTACGTTGTGGTACTCGATCAGGTGGGGCTGGATATTCCCGCTGACAAGATTGCCGTTGCCTGTGGCGCCTGGGTGACCTCGTGTCTGCGCTGGGAGGCCTTCCGCGAGGTTTCCGCCAGCCAGATCCCCATCCAAGGCCTGCGCGTCCACTACCTCCTGGCCAAACCAAAGGTTGAAATCCCAGCCCAAGCGGTATTCGCCGAAATCAACGGCACCGTGTATAGCGGCGAAGACGCTATTGAGATATACCCGCGGCCCGACGGCTCCGTATTTGTCTGTGGCGAGGCCCTTGACGATCCCGAAATGCCACCGCATAATCCTTTTGAGCCCGTGTACAGCAAGCATGCGACCAGCCGGCTCAAGCAGATTGTCAACGATGTCAGCCATGCACTGTCCTTTGATGTGATCCAGTATGGTTTGGCCTGCCACTTGCCTGTTCATGCGAAGGGCATTCCGGTGATCTCAAAGGTACCAACAACTAAGGGGTTGTATATTGCCGCCGGACATGGGTGCTGGGGCATCCTGAACGGGCCAGCCACTGGGCTTGCTGTTTCTGAGTTGCTGCTCGACGGAAAGTCCACCACGCTTGACTTGACAAACTTTAGGCTAGACAGGTGGTACTGAACAAACGAAACAAATAATAAACCTTATTTATATTTATATTTCCATATGCATGTGTATTTATTAATTTATAATATTTGTGAATTGCAAATAAAAAATGGAATTACGCTCAGTCGCGATGCTGGCAGATGGCTCTATTGCTGTAGTTGTAGTTGCGTCCTCAAGTGCCAATAACAAAATGTAATAAAAGTTGGTCCATGTAAATTATTAGATAAAGCGCGTCATGATTAATTTTATTTTTTGCAACTTCAAGAACGAGGACTCATTGTTGCGCTGTATCTGACCTGTATCTCGCTCCGGATGTTGTACGCCTGGCTAACTATCCGGCTGATATTCATTTTCGGCAGTCGCAGCAGCATCGATCTGATCTCTGACTGCTCCAGGTCCTCCAGCAAGTCCTTTAGGTGTCTGAGTATGGCCAGGCAGACAAACGGGTGGAACTCGATGTAGTCCGGCATGGCAAAGTAGACGTCCCACAGACTCAGCACACTGGGCGTCGGCAGTTCTTTGGACAAGAGGTAGCGCAGCCAAGAAGACGCCCACTCGCTGACGTCCAGCTCCTCCTCCTCAAAGTAGTTGTATAGCTCGGGCATCAGCATTCGGAAGTACGATAGGAACTGGGCCACGCGCTTGTTGATGTTGTTGTCTTGCGACGACTCGGCTAAACAAATGAAAAAGAATAAGTGAGCAGTGTGTGATTTTTATTTTGGCTGCAAACAAAAAATGAGCTCATTGTTTGGAGAAGCAGTGGAAGAATTTGCCAAACTGACAGCGAAACTTGCATTCAATGACAAAGGCATACCGAGATGATGATTACTTACATAGCACATTGGCCAGACGCTCGAAGCAGCTGTAGACGTCGCACTCATTCCGCATTGTAATGACAAACGGCGTGCAAACTGAAATGAGTGCTGGCGAGTACTCAACATGGTTGTGGCAGTTGATGTACGCACAAATGACGGCCTCAAAGATATCCGGCGCGGTGTGCGGGTCCAGCAGGACCTCCTTTTTTGTGCGCATCAGGTACCGATTGACCTCGCCGCGCACCCGTTTGCTCACTTCGACATTCTCCTTGTCAATATCCTGGTACGACTCGTAGCGGGCGCGGCGTTGTGTGAACTCGTTTGCTACGTTGTATAGCACAGTGGCAATTTGCGTGTTTTTTTGGGAGAGGGAAGGGAGCGAGAGATCGAAGTTTCAGATGAGATTTTATGGGCGGTATAAGCAAATTCACGATTTTGACAATGATGAGCTCATGAATAGAACATGTGCAATTGGGCGCATTGTCCATAGTGGCAACTTACATCTGTCTGATTTCTCGACCCCAAGCAGGTACTTCCAAACCTCCTAATTGGCCAGCAATGATGTATTAAAATAGCAGCGATGGTTAGAATCAACATGTCGGAACGCTTTTCCGGGCACCAATTAAAGTATCACACACATATGTAACAATTGAAAAAACAAGATCATGATGCAAATGAAAATCGTGATAATAATACTTCAGTCACACGTACAAAAAAGCATGTATCCGAATATGTTTCTTTTTGGCGATGACGATTGCTTGCCGCTCGCCGCAATTGGAATGACGATGATTAAATGCCCACAATTGGAGCGGAGAAAAATAAAAACAGGCGCGGAAAGTGACATGTGCACACCAAGTGCGCCCAGCAGCATGTAAGGTGAAAAAACAATTTGTTATAGCGTATCGGCTATTTTTTTCTGCTCGAGTGATTTTTTATAAAAAAAGGACCTTGGAACAAGAAACAGCTCAATAAGGTGTGTGCATTAAGCATAATCAAAAACAAGTTGTGAAAATAAACCAATCCCTATTTTTCACATTTAGAAACCCCTTTCTACACGCTAATGCGTGGGAAGGAGGTCAAAGCAGAAGGGGGAGAGAAGAGTGAGAGATGTGGATGCGGATGAGCTCCGTAGCGTTCCGAAAGTAAGAATATCTGGAAATTAAAGTTGTATCTTCCAGGCAGATGGGAACATAATAAAAAATATCCCAACATTTTGTTGTACTTACTCCGCGAATTTCGTCTGGAATTCCATGGCGGGCAAACTTGCGCAGCTTATTAACGTCGACAAACACCTCTGACTCGAGGACCTCGTCAAAGTCCTCTCGCAGCAGAGTCGAGTGCAGTGGCGGCGAGGCGCGGCGGCGACTGGGGCTGCTTCCTGATACTGATACTGCCGATGAGCTTGATTCTGACGATGCTGGTGGGCTCCGAGACATGGCTGTGGTTTGGCTGCGGTTCGGCTGCGGTTTTGTGTGTGTCTGTTGTGCCTTGTCGAATGAGCGAATTCAAAATTATATAGAGAAAAAATATAGCTAAGTTTGTAGCAAATAGTACAGGCAGTAAAAGGTATAAAATTAAAAACAAATGAAAATGAAAAATAGGAGCAGGCAGAGAAAGAGGGTGTGGAGGGGAAGGAGATAGGCACGGGCCTGCCGACTGGTAGATAAAAAGAATGAAAAGATGATGAAGAGCGAAACAGCAAAAGAGAGTTTTGGGGAAATAAGGTCTGGGTTTGTAGAAAGATAAAAAAAGCATAAGGGGATTATAATCATTTTTTCTAATATCAAAAAGCGGGTTATTTCAGCGAAGGAAAACTGTTGGATTTCCCTTGGATTTTTCCTCAATATTTTAAAAATACAACAATCAAAATACAAGGCCTTTTTTGTGACTTTGTATTTTATCTCGAGCTTTGGCCCCTCGCCTGTGGCCTGACTTTTCTTCTCGCCCTTGTAATGTTTTGAAGACAATGAATGATAATGGATCTGCACCGAAATGCGCACTTGCGCATCTGCGCTCTGTGTTCCTCCCAGGCGCGTTGATGCAATGCAATGCAAAATAGCTTATGAAGTTGTCGCAAAGAAAAGTACTACAAGAAAATATTGTCTCGACCGGGAATATCGCCTTTTCCCGCTTTCCTCCGGCTATCCGCATCCACAGGCACCATAACTGCCCGCAGCGCACCTAGCTGCCGCAGCCCCAGCCGCAGAGCAGTCAGCATTTCACTTCCGTGACGACATACCACTGCTTTTATTTTCTATTGTGCCCGGAAAGCCTGGCCCTCGCTTCCGATATTTCTTTACACACGTACGACTACCATTCGCGCTGACATCTTGCAGGCACAATCAGAGCCACAGGGCCAGAGTCAAATCAGCCACTTTTCCAGTCGAAAACGACATTATTAACAAAAAACTGGTTTTTGAGCATGGCATCAGCGCGCGTAAGTGGCGCCAGTATTCTAACGAGGCACTGGCGCAAGGCGTTCTACGGCATCGGCGCCTTTTCGGTCTTCACATTCACCACCGACAACATAGTGACGCTGCAGATGATCAGCGGGCGGTCGATGCAGCCGGCGCTCAACCCAGACTCGAGCCGGCTGTGGCGCGACATCGTGCTCATGGACCAGCGCGTGCGCGGTGGCATGTATGTGGAGCTGCTGAAGCGCGGCGACGTTGTCACATTTGTGTCACCTTCAAACCCAGATCTCCTCCTGGTCAAGCGCATTATTGCGCTGCCGCATGACTGTGTGGTTCCTCTGAGCAGCACTGACTCGTTTGTGAGGATACCTGCGGGTCAGTGCTGGGTCGAAGGCGACGAGTCCTTTCATAGCGGCGATAGCAACTCGTTCGGCCCCGTGCCCATGGCGCTGTTGAGGGGCCGCGTGCTGACGCCTGTGTGGCCACCGTCGAGGCTGGGCGCGCGCGTGGCTGGCATGCCCGAGTGGAAGAAGTCCCGGGTCTACGTGGATGGACGCACTCGGCTGTCCTCAGCCTCTTGAATTAATATGTTGGTTGATCAAAATCAATGCATATGAATGAATAAGCCCCAGGATCTAGATCCTACAGCTGAATTTGATTTAGAAAAAAAACCCCGCGTGATTATATTATGCTCCTTGACTTTTCGTCTTTGCTCTCTTTTTTATTTTTCTCCACTTAATTCTCTTTTATAAACTTTTGAAATCAAGTCTGCACTTTATAAATTCGAGACCCATGAGCAGCCCCACAAACGACAGCAGGTACGTTGGACATCTATTTTCTTTGCTTCACACGGGCGGGTGGCTAGCACACTTCTCAGGTTTTGATTGACTAACTACACCTTTGTTTCTTATGTTAAAATAGCGCGTCCAGGAAAAGACGCTGGGACGCGAACGACGAGTCCGACAAGGCGCCACCAACAAACCAATACGTTCCTCCGCCAATGGACGCGCCTCCAAAGAGAAGAGCCGGCGCATCAACTCTTTTTACGGCCAACATTGATATCAATAGCTCGACAAACCGCCAGTATCTGGCCAGCAACTCGGCACACCGCGCCATCATTGAATCAGCCGGTGTTGAAGTCTCGACCAAGGGCAGGTACTGCCCGAACACAGAAAAAGCCACCGATGCCGACCCTGCATTGCATCTACATATCGAGGCGCCGTCGCAAGAGTGCCTTGACAGGGCAATTGCAATGGTCGAGCGTCTGAAGACAGAGGCGCCCAGCGAAGAATCTGCTGGATCGTCGCAGGCCATGGCAGCAATGGCGCTGAATGACAGCAGCGAATACGGCGGCGTGAACCGCCATTACCGGCCCGGGTCTGCCTCGGGCTCTGCCTCGGGAAGCCACAGTGGCCGGCTGCAGGAAAAGGTGTTTGTAGACATGGAGTCTGAGCGTGGATTCAACGTGCGCGCAAAGCTCATTGGCACAGGGGGCGAAAACATGAAGTATATTCAGAACACGACAGGCGCCCGCGTGCAGGTGCGGGGCCGCGGATCCGGCTTTGGCGACGGCCCAATGGCAGCAGACTCGAACGAGCCCATGCATCTCTATGTCACGGCACGTACCGAGGAGGCCCTCACCCAGGCGAGGGATTATTGCCAAAGCTTAATTGACACTATCCGTTCACAGTACTTTGAGTTTAAGGACGGCGGCAGCCGGAGGCAAGACTACCATTCGCAGGGCAGCGGCAGTAGAGACTCCCGTGATCGCCAAGCGGGCCACTACCAATCACAGCGCTATGAATCGTATCCGAACGGGCGCTCCCAGCGGTCATACTCTAGGTCGTACTCTGGAAACCAGAACCAGCCCTCATCTGGATACTACGACCAAGCGGCAGCCTCCAATTACGACCAGCAGCAGCCGTACTCTGCAACCCCAGATGCAGCAGCCGATCCGCAATCGGCAGCTTTGGCTGGCGGCGATGCAGCTGCGTATGAAGAGTATATGAAATATTGCACGCAGTACTACCAGTACTACGGGACATACCCGGACCATTCCAGCTACTACAGCCAAACTGATGCGAGTGCGCCGGTACAGCCTGCCTCTGTGTCCGGTACCACTGCCGATGCGACAGGCGGCCACACATACGCGCAGCCCTCTGAGGCAACGCCATCCTCCCGCACGGCACCGACGCCAGAGGTGGTCGCGGAAATCAATGGCGATTACGAGGAAGGGTATCACAATGTCCCCCCGCCGGCAACCTACGCTGGCAACAACCAACAGGTATGAAACTCTACAGTGAACCTGTCTTGATATGTTGCGGATGCATCCTTGGTTTGTGACCATATAAAGTTTTTGCTCTGCTAAAAAACCCGCCAACTGACTCACCACATTTTGAAAACCTTGTCTGCAAAATTTGTCGTACCACTTTAAAACATACTTCGCCATCGTCACAAGGCTCAAATTTAAAAGAACAAGGTACCGCACTCTATGAACGGCACATTGCAAAATTCCCAATTGCGATTCCCTCGTCGCTGTATTACATTGCTCGCTCAGCACACTGTTCTAACATTACATTTTGGAAAAGTTTATTTTTTTTGTAGGAGCAGGCCAAAAGCAGATCCAAGAGCCGGCAACGCTACGAGTCCAAAGACCCGCTGTCATTGGTATTGAACAAGCACTCTAGAAACTAAATAACATAATAAATTTATTGTTAACAAAAAAAACTTTGTTCTGTGTGTATATCATATTTTTTTGTATATTTGCTCAAGCAGCGACAATGTCGTCCTGATTACCCGCAGCGGCAAACTGCTGGTTCTTGTTGACCTGCGCCAAGCATCTCCTGACTTCCTCCTTGTAATCGGCCGACACACAAATGTACAGCTGGCCAATAGCAGCCAGAATGACGCTAATGCTAAAGCCGAGCCACAGGCCAGAAACGCCCAAGGCGGGCGAGCCATACGTGAGGAACAGACACAACGGGAGTCCAATAGCGTAGAATGCGGGGAAATTGATCCATGCCCCGGCAGACTGGCGGCCAAGGCTGCGCAGAACGCCACCACTGACGCAGTTCATCGCGTCGGCCAATTGAAACAAGGCGCAGAGTGGCATGATCAATGCCACCTTTTCAATGACTTCGGGGTCGTTCGAGTACAAACGGCCCCACGAGCCAGCAACGACCACACAGAACAGGGACGTCATAGTGCCAGTGCATGCGCCCAGTACAATACCAACATTGGCAGAGACGCGGGATCTTTTAGCACGCTCCTGGCCCAGCAGATTGCCAACACGGTTGCTGATGGCGATGCTAAGGCCTGCAGTCAGCTGGTAGGTCATCGAACAAGTGTTGATGACAATACTCTGCGCAGCCAGGGTGGTCGTGCCGAGGTAGCTGGCAGCAATGGCCATGAGCTCCCAGGCGGCCCAGTCTGAGCACACCAGAATCATCGAGGGAATGGCCAGGCGGTAGTAAGGCACCATTGTAGTCACCGCGCGCCATGTCCACCCGCCCCAAGCCTCGCGAGCATCGCTGCGCACGCAGTACATCAGGATTCCAATCAGCATTGCCCAGAAAGTGATCACATTGGCCAGTGCCGCGCCCAGGAAGCCAATTCCCACGTATGGCGACCACACCAAAAGGTAATTGTTTGCCAGGTGCAAGGGCAGTACGGCTAGCAGCACGTATGTGCTGGATTTCATGTGACCCTGTGCCTGCAAAAACCGCTTAATGCACTCAAATGCCATCCAGGGGAGTGATCCCCAAAGCTGCATAGTCACAAATTTGCCGCATAATTGTGCTACCTCCGCATCCTGCTTGAGGGCCAGGAGTATCGGGGTTATGTACAGGAGCATGGGCAGGACGAGGAAAAAGTGTATGACAATGGAAATGAGACCGCGCTGCAGGTGGAAGCCCATCAATGTTTTATCCTTTGACGCCGTGAACGACGTTGAACAGAATGTGTCCAGTGCCGAGGCCAGCCCCACAGACGGAGCATTGACAAACATGAAGAGAGTCATGTTTGCAAGAGCTGCGGCAGCTAGCTCATTGGCACCCAGATGGCCTAGCGAGAGAATGTTGACAAAGTTGAAGCTGAACTGCAAAAAGTAGGACATCGTCACCGGAATGCTCCTGTAAAGCAGGATACCAGCCTCTTGCCTTAACATGTCCCGAGCGCTGATGTTATCTTGATCAATAAACTCATTGTAGAGCGTGGTATTTGATCTGGATGCAACAATGTTACCACCTGCCTCGGGAGCACCGACTGTGCTAATGCTGCTGCTGCTGTCGTTAGAGGTAGGATGTAAAAGAGGCGATGTTTCTGACTGACGCTCCATCGTGAGAATATCTATCAATAAAAATAAAATTCGAGTGCAAAAGGATGATCCAAAAACTGGGGTTTTTTTGGTTGCCTTGACTCCTCGATTTATACTTTTTTCTTGTCAGAGAAATTTTCTTCATCATGCAATGAACATACTTTAAAACAGTTGGAAAACGGGTTTAACACTATCCTAGAATCCCCGTGTCAATGCCAAAAAAAAGTGTACAATACATGAACTTTTTTATGATCGTGGTCTTTCCCATTTGGTATTTTTTAGATTGAATATTCCGTCCCCAAAAAAATGCAAGCGAATAAGAGTTGGTGAACATTTTGGCGCGTGTCCGAGCGTTCGTTCAAATAAAAATAAACAAAATGGCTTTAATGCACAGACAATGTTGACATTTTTAAATAAGTGGCTAATCTGCAACCCCCAAAATGCGTCTATGGGAACTTGTGCATTCGCATTTCTGCGAACAAGAAACAAATCAAATGACATTGATGGTGTGCACCAAGAAAGTATATTCTAATTTGGTTAAAATGGAATCTACTTACTGTCAATAATATGCCCTGGTGCGTGAAGTATGACATTACGTGTTTTAAATTGCCGGAAAAAATAATATGCGCAATTTCAATTTTAATATATTTCACACAATGTATCTATTTTTCTCTCATAATATGCGCAAATTCACCAGTCAACAGAACAGGGTTTGCTATTCATTGATATTTGCGTTATTCTTTGAACTAATCAAAAGCGCACCTTTGCTTGTTAGTTATGTTACGCAGCCCAAGGAGATGGAAGTAGACGCTGAGGTTGAAAGTCGTGAAACAAGTTTCCATCTGCATGCCAATTGACAGGGTACTAATTGGATTATGCAGGAGTAAAGTAGGGAGGCATTATAATGATGCCTAGACATGCTCCCCATTTTGCAATGCACACGCGCGAGCGCACACATACGAAAACCAAAACATTGACTTGCCAAGATACCGGTCTGCTCGCAAAAGAATCAGTTATCGCCAACGGAGTGCACAACTGGCGAAGTGCACAACAAAGGTGACGAGGTACATATATAAGACGAGGCTGGCCCTAGTTCTACTCTTGCTTCCCTTGATAATAAATCCCTTTATAAATCCATCACCTTTCTAACACTACCACTATAGTGCTCCTTACACCACCCTCTCTTATAACAGTTAGATGCTAGTTTTATTAAGTAGGCTCAACCGCTCACTAATCACATTGCAATCGGAGTCTAGATCCTCATCAAGATTCCCTGTGCCTTAGAACACTGCCAGGAGGCTGTATAATCCCTCATAGTACTTTACAAAAATAAAGTTATTTGTCATCCCCTTATTCACAATGTGTCCATGCGGGCAATATAATAGACGCATTTTTGTTTTAAAGCGAGCACATTGTGTTTTTTTATCTGTGTGCTGAAAATTGTTTTTTTTTTACTTCTTTTGCTTCACTTTATAATTTTGTAAACCCACCAGACACAGACAGTAACATTTACACACTCAATCACTGCAATGGTCGGCATTTACTATCCCCTGGCTTCGTCTCTCTTTGCGAACGGTATTTTTGCCGGCTTGGGATGCTCAATGAACTTTGTGAGTGTCCCTTGCATTAGGGCGTCGTCAGACCCTCTGTCCGTATTTGCAACCAACCTCAAGAAGGCGGCTAAAATTGGCATTATTACTAGCGTCGTTGGCGGTGCATCTCACTTATACGTATGGTACCGCACTGGCAACCCTATTTCTCTCTTCAATGGCATTCTGTCGTTTGCGATAGTTCCGTTCACCATTCTGTTTATCAAACCGCTCAACGACACAATGCTTCGTATGCACAGCGAGAAATCAAAGGACAGCCGCAAGATAGCGATGCTTGTAGACAAGTGGAACTCACGCCAGTGGGTGCGCACCATTGCTGGGACTATTGTTTTTGTCATCAATATCAACCAATGCCTGGGCCTTGGGTGCTATACACTGTGGAACTAGGCCGCGGCTGGTAACCAAGTTTAAATTTTTACAACTGTTGACGGCCATTAGAATACTTTTCAACCAATGACAGAGCAATTCAATCAATAAAATTACATTACATCTCGTCACATTGTGTCCGATATATCAGATGTCACTAAACAATTGGCACGCGAGAAAGCCCAAAGTTGCATCTGCGTGGAAAATGTTCCGTACCTCCAAACAAAACACGCTTAAAATTGCATTTTATCGCTGCTAATTGCTAGTTTGTATAACTTGCAGGTATAAAACTAGAACAAAAGGACATTCGCGAGGTTTCTCAAAAAATAATAGTGGCGAATATTTTATTCACGATCAATTAAATAACATACTTTTGCATTTTACTCAGAATTTATTAGCTGCAATTAACATGGAACCAAGCAACTCCGGCATTAACACTCGTATTATTTTGCGCGAGTACGCCTCCAAGGGTGTCAACTCTACGTCATGTTTTAGCATTGACAGGAGCCAGCCCGTACACAGTGTTGATTCCCTGTCTGAAGGCCAGGTGCTTGTAAAAACATTCGCCCTCTCGGTTGACCCACACCTGCGCATTTACATCTCGGCGCCCGAGGGTTCCTCCGGTTTTAACTCTCCGTCTGAGCAGCATCCGCTAGGCGAGCCCATGGCCTCCATCGGCGTAGGGACTGTAATTGCTTCAAGAAGCGTGCTGTTCAAGACTGGTGATCATGTTCGCAGTATGACTATGCCGTGGCAGTCGTTTTCTGTGGTTGCAGATTACAGCCTTATTAAGCTTCCTCAAAAAGAGGATGTGCCCCTTTTGAGCTACCTTGGCATGCTTGGAATGCCTGCGTTTACGGCATATTTGGGCATAATTACCATCGGCAAGGCCAAGGCCAGAGAGACGGTTCTGGTATCGGCTGCGTCGGGCGCAGTCGGCCAAATAGTCGTGCAGCTAGCCAAGATCCACGGCCTGCACGTCATTGGTCTTGCTGGATCTGACGAAAAGACTGCCTTTGTCAAGAGCATTGGCGCTGACGCAGTCATTAACTACAAAGCTTGTGACAATCTGGACGCCGCCATCAGGCAGGTAATTCCCCAGGGCATCGACATTTACTTTGATTCTGTTGGTGGAAGCATCCTTGACGCAGCCATTCTCAACCTCAATGCGTATGCGCGAGTGATCCTGTGCGGCTCGATGTCTTCATTTGGGGCTGACAAGTCGCTGACTGAAGGCGTCAAGAACCTTGACGCGCTGATCACCAAGGAGGTCACCATGAAAGGTGTGCTTTACTCGCTGCATTCTGGGACCCAGGATGAAATTGAATTTTTCCAGGAAATGTCCCAATTGGTCGAACAGGAAAAAATAACGTTCAAGGTTGACGAGAGATCTGGCCTTGAAAGTGCGCCTCAAGCGCTAGTGGACCTGTACGCAGGGAAAAACTTTGGCAAGGTCGTTGTCAAGGTGGAGTAGCAATTGCTTTCTTTTGTTTTTCTTTAATATATTCCGGAAACAATTTTGGCCGCGTGGCATACCAAATCCGTTCATTGGTTCTTGTCTGAATATCCTATCCAGAAAAGAAGGAAAATCTGGTGCTCCCAGCATTGACAAAACGCTGCTCATTTTGCAGAAGTAGGCAGCTTGGCAGCCTCCTTTGTTTAATCAAAAGAAGCGAGTACCAGCATGCTGTATGTGCTTTGCTCATGTGCCCCGCATCTTTCTCCCCGAATTTCCGTATCCTTAAAAATCGGCCGTCCTGAAAGAAAACGAAGATGCCAGATACACAGTGAAATATATATAAATCGAATTCAAACTTGATGAATAAGTGAAATTGGTGACAATAGCCTGCAGGTCACAAGGCGCATACGCCCTGTTGCGCTTGGCTACTCGCATCTATTTTTCTAGTTTAATTCTTTATTGTTTATTTGAGAAGTTTTTCTTGCAACAATTCAATTGCTTTGCACGTGGAGGGAGTATTTGTTGAATGGCAAAACTGGCCCCTATTCTTGCACGAACAGACATGATGCATCTATTGGCTTGTAATTTGTTGCTCTCGCGGGTACGTAATTAAAGAGGCTTTCGGACATTATTATAATACATTGGAGCGCTACTTTTTTCTCTTTCTTTTTTAATTTACTCTCTCACTTTCGCTTTTTGTTATTCCCTTGTTTCTTGTGCGGTTCATCAAAATCTAATATTCATTTGTACATTTATTGTTGATATACGCTTTTCATTTACTCGTTCGCTCGCTTTCTCTCACGCACAAACACATTTTTTATTGTCATTATATCGAGCTTCCTGAAAAGCACGCAGCCGCACTGCTTATCACACGCCTGGAATACATGTCACCCACGGCCAAGGCAAAGGCAAAGGCGAAAGAAGGGCCGGCCGATCAACGCAATGGAATGCAAGCACAGCGGGAAGGTGAAGCTGTCTCTGAGCATGCATCTGAGCGAGGTGATCGTCGTGCATCGTCGGTTTCATATATTTTCCAGACTAAGCTCGGACTTTTAAGCAGGTACCTGGAGGACCACACGACAATGTCTCAGGACAAAATTTCTGTGACGCCAGGACCTTCCGAATCTCTTTCCAAGAATGGCGCTGGCCCGTCGAGAGTTGCTGTGCCAGAGCTCGCACGAGAATCTAATGTGCAGGGGCAAAGAGGGAAGCAAACACTGCGCAAGAGCCTTCGCAACCCAAGCACGGCAAATTATGGCGAACACCCGGTCACATATAACGTACGTCCGAAGGACAGCGGGGGAGCAAACTTGACTACTATCCATGCCCATCCGCAGATATTGGGCGCGAAAAAGCAAAAGCGTCTGGGAATATTCAACAAAGGCAAGGCGGTAGTTTCCAACGGCACAACAGGTAATATGACGCACTCAGGCTGCCATCTTTTGCACTCATGTCATGTAGTAGATACAGCGATGACCGTGGGTATTGGCTCGTATATTTCAGACACAAATGTGCCGCCACCAACTGACAAGCGCGACGATATTTGCAATTGCCGGAATAAATTGGCGGAATGTTTTGCCATCATGTGACCACATGTTTGACTTGGCACATTGCCGTCGAATTCTAATTTGTGTTTAAAATGGTTGCTTAACAATAATGATATATATAGGGATTGCGTTTTCCGAGAGGGAGTTTCTGGCATCTGCAAACATCAACCGCATCCGACTCGATGGCGCAGAGCACGCCGCAAGAAACAATAGTTCACCAGATGCGCACCCTCAGTTGCACCAGGCACTCGCGGATGACGAAGAGGACGCAGATGTGGGCAGCGGCATCAGACGTGAAAGCGAGGTAACTGGCAGAAGAATGAGCGTGAGCAGGGATAATGTCGAAAGCAATTTCTCACAGCACGACCACCAATTGCCGATACGCATAGGCCCCACAAGTGAGGGCCCTCCTTGCCACAATGCGTTCAGACAGCGATGCAGATCCTATGGCCATGTATCAAACATACAGGACACTGCGTCTTCCGCTGGGCAAAACCACGCGCATTTTTCCGATTCACCATTTGGATCGCATACCTGGCTGTCACGGCAAGCTCGGAGCGTGCACCCCACACCGCCCGCATCTGCTGACCGCGAATATGTGATGTTTGGGGAGCATGTCAGTGATTGCGGGACATCACCGGTGGCCAACGACACGACAAACATCCGCTTCTTACATCAAACAGACTTTTGCAGTTCTTTGCTTCTCGGATCAATATCTGATTGTTTGAACGAAAATTCTGAGCTGCAGCCTACCCCGCTGTCCAGCAGCAACAGCATGGATCTGGACGTCAGTCTTCTATTTGAAAGGCAGGACGCGTATGCCACAAATCCCTCGAATTCAGAATGTAACATCAGAGACTATTCGCTGGATGCACTGTCTGGGTTTAACAGCAGTTTTTTTGCTTCTCAGGACCTGCCCTACAACAGGTGCGTAGGCGACATCACGGTCGACGACCTTAGAGGCAGCCGGAATGAAGTAAACACGCGCTCCTCGCTTCTTTACCCGCCGCTACTGTCTTACCACCACCAGCACCAGCAGAACTACGGATTACCTAATGAGGTGAGCGCACAAAGCTTTGACACACTGCCCGAGTATGCACCACAGTTAGAGATGCCGCCTCCGTATCTATCTATGCACAGCATGTCCTCTCTGGCCGCTGGAAACGACAGCATAAACGAAATTCGCCGGTTCAACCAGTCGCGCGCTTACATTCCAATATCAGCGTACCCAAACAACCTTTTGCAAAGAAACCTTCTGCCATACGGAGATTTTGCCATGACTAGCACCCCGCCATACAGCGACATACCTGTGGCAAACAGCTGCTCAAGCCCAATTGATTTTAGGTACTATCCGCGCAGAATGAACTAATCAATCAACATGACAGCCCAAATTGTAGTATTGTTTTGCAATTTTTGTAATAATATTACAACTATTATAATGATTACAACTATGACTTGACTCGTGTCAAGGACAAAATAAACAGACCCCAAGCAGTGACCAACAAAATGCCTATAAATACCAGATACAAATATCTCCGGCGAGGAATTTTGACAGCCACCTGCGCTGGGTGGCCAACACGTTTTTGGGTGTCCGAATCGCTGTCTGTGTCGACAGCGCTATCGGCGGTGTTGTTGGGGCATTTACTGACAGCAAGCTTTTTTCTGTCGGAATTGCGCCCTGTGTCTTTAAACCCCGAACTCCTCGATTCTTCAGCGCTGGTGGTCACATATGGATCCTTTGAATTCAGGCGACCGCCGTTAAACTTGTAGTCAATCGCGAGCACGGAAATGGCAACAGCGAGCAGGATGCCAGCAAACGCAGCCAAGCTAAGAAGCACTGTGTCGTATCGGTTATGGTCAGAGTCTTGCAGGATTCCATTGAGCATCTCCATAATCGTGACGCTGGCAAACTCTGCGGAACGGATCAGGCCAAGGGCGGCTCCAGCAACCTCGTGGTTGTCGATGACCAAATTCATCAGTGAAAAAATTGACGCCGGAACCATTGAGCCGCTGAAATTCATCATGATGAGGGAGACCATGATGGGCACCTTGCGCACAAACGTGATAAACATTGATGCCAGGAATACCATGAGAGAACCGGCTAGGAACATATTAAGCCGACGGCCAATGCGGTTGATGAATATACCGATAGAAAAATGAAGCACGATTGGGATGATGTGCAAGTACACAAACAGCCTGCTCGACTCGACACGCGTGTACCCCCACTCGGTCTCCATCATCTCTGGAACGACTTCATGAAGCGGGATAAACAGCGTGCCCTGGACGCTGATGCACAAAAGTACTTGCCAGTATGGTCCGGGGAGTGCAGCCAGACCGTCGATCAGGCGCCGGGTTTTCATCCAACCGCGCTTGAATGGCCCGCCAACTGCATCAACTGACAGTCCCGGCAAGGACACAAAAGGTGTTGTGGCAGATGGATGCTTCTCAGGGAACACAATTGCCGAGTCCTTGTCAGAAACAATGTCCTCCTTGCTCTTGCCCGCAATTTCTGCCGAGCTGTGACCTATACAATTGCTGGGCTCCTCCTCTGAATTCACCATGTCGACGTCGCGCGAGTAATGCGAGTAGTGGATGAGAGCATATGCGCCGAAGCACAAAAGACCAAATGCCGAGAGACCCGTCGCAAGCCAAAATGGAATTGTAATGTTGCCATTCTTGCTCAGTATGGCAGTGACAGCGGCTGGGCCTGAAAACGACATCAGGCCACTAATCGTCGCTGCAAAACCAAACGCCAATGGCAGCTGCCGGCCCTTAAACCATTTGAACATGATAACCTCGCCGACCAGAAGCACAGCTCCGCCGCCCGTGCTGTATATTGCGCGGCCAATGAGGAATATGCTGAGCTTTTTGGAGCCCACTCCAATTGCACACACGCCGTTCCCGAGCAAAATCAGCGTTATGGCCAAGGCACCAGCCAGGGGCTCGCCCATTGTGTCTATGAGAAGCCCGGCTACAAATGGAGATACTGTACCAACCACCCAGACCATCGAGATAACAGACGCCCATTGCGTGTTATCTATCTCAAGCTCGTGTTTAAGTGTGCTCTTCAACGGCGACAAAAGAGACGACCCCATGCGCTTCCCCCCTAGAAATGCAAATGTATAGGTAAAAATATCATTAAAACCAATACTCGAATGAGTCAAATGTCAGTCCCAACATGTATATTTGCAGCTGAATCGGCCTGTATACATGCTTAGAACTTACAGCTCATCAGAACGACAATTAGTAGAACCGCTGCTTGCACCATGCGCAGCCGCGACATTCGTATCCGCCGGACATCAAACCTGCGTCCACTCGAAGACATTCTATTTAAAAGTCAAGTGTGTTTTAAAAAAGTGAGATTGGATATCTGCAAATATTTTCTGATAATGAGAGCGCGGCAGTGTGCATCATATAAGCGGTGTATCTTTTTCTTTTAGAAATGGTAGCCTATTCGTATGCATTCTCGCGATACTAGTACTAATTGTTAACTGTACAGGAGGCGCAATAAAACAAATACAGGATATAACAATAACGAGAGTTACTGCTTTCAAAAAACAGTCTAATGGTGTAAGGTTTGGGCTAAATATAAGCTCAGCTTACCATACAAGCTGTTCTGGGTAGAATTGCGGGGATGTTCTTTTTTCTCCATGCATGTTCGCAAAAAAAAAAATCTCCAAACATTCGTTGGTAACTCTATATGCAGGATGGGGTACGTTTACTATAAATTCAATTGTTGCAATATTGTACTCGCACTTGCGCGCACAGGGCAACTTTCTAATTGGATATGACTGCTGGATGACGAAAGAAAGGGTATGCGCTCGACATGCCGCCTGCATACATTTTATATTGTATATTGCAATTGTAGTTAATTTTATAACGGCGTTTACTGCAAACAAAATATCCAATGATGATGAAATAAAGTCCTCCACATAAAAGACAGACAGTAATACCGATCATTCCACCAGACTAAAAATGCATTTTTACAGTTTGAAACATGGATTTTGCAGTTGCCGAACAGAAGCTGCGTCCGCTAAACGATGAATGATTAGTTGATTCATTTTTGGATTTGCTTGATTTTATATGATGATAGATGTTAGTTCCAACACTAAGGACGACAACACGATAAAGTAAAAGAAGCCGTCCTACTCTGAGGAGCTTCGGCAGGCTCCCCAGCGCAAGACCTCCAAAACGAAGGGAAACAAGCGCAGGGAGCTGGTTGCCGCATTTCTTTCCCACGATTGTAACACGTAAGAAGCCATTGCGAGGGAATAAAATTCCTTCTGGCCCTACACTGACATAATCGTGAGATCGTTATGTTTTAAAAAACTTTTAGTGGAGCGCGAAGCGCCACCACACCAAACTGACGTCTATCGGGCCGCTGCTGATCGCCACAATCGAGCAGCTTTGGGATTAACGCACGTGATATGCGGGATGCACCTGCATATTTTACCTTCCCCTTTTTTTTAAGCATTTTGATTGTTTCTCCGCACACCCAATGTGGAATTGTGCGACAACAGCCACTGCGTTTCTGCGTGGCCAACGCGTGTTTGAATCGGCGCAAAAAGGGGGAGAGGGGATGTCTGTGATACGAAAAGATGGATGAAGCGCATCAAACCAAAGTTAAAACAATCTTTTCTCTTTGCTTTTTTATTTCAAAGATTTTCAGCTTTATTTTTATATTCCTCACCTATTTTATTGATACATTTATTCAGCATGGCAGGCGTTGCTACAGTTCAAAGGGTACGCAGTCGATTGAAACCGGGACAGCGCGGTGTGCCGTGTTTATACGAGCAGCACAAGAAAGCTAACATATTCTCGATACTACAATCCACGATTTTATTTGTCGCACTTAGGTTACCGGATGGTGGATCCCCTTCCTCCACACAGTGTTCGCATCGAGTAAGTACTTTTTTTTGCAAAATGAGCGCTGTTTATGCGAAGCACAACTTTCATGTTTGCTAAACGGTGACATCAGCATCGATCAATTTGCTCATCTTCATTGTAGCCGCCTTTCTCGGAGCACTGGTGATCGGGTGGAATCTTTACTACTTCAAAATCGTCAAGAACGAGCACTACGGCTACCCGCAAGAATGGTTCCCTTCGGTCTCGGCGACCATAGGCGATCGCTACCAAGGCCGGAGCTTCTTCCAAATTTTCATCGCACTTACCAGCCCCTCACGCCTGCTCCTCCATGTCTTCTGGTACGTCCTCCTAGCGCGCGCAGTGCCCAGAAAGGCCAAGGCGCTCTTCTGGGTCGGCTTCCTGCGCACATGGACATGCGGTGGCTGGGTCTACGTGACGTCTGGCGATGACCACGATGTGCACGACATCATGATGATCTTGTACATGCTCCTGACTGTGCCGTACATGATCCTATTGGTCAAATCGTGCGACAAGTCAATGTTCACTCATAGCGCTCGGGCTTTGGCTTTGAATAAGACTAGGCGCAGGTGGGTGAGCGCGCTATTCTTTGGGTCCATTCCGCCGATGATCTACTTTTTCATCAACCACAAGGTTCACAAGGTTCCTGGCGCATATACTACGTATGCGTTCTTTGAGTGGGCGCTTATCGTGTTCGATGTCATGTTCGACTCACTGGCTATGGTCGAGTTCAAGGCCCTGGATCTGGCCATCATCCCGAACAAGGCGGACGGGCTGCGCAGCTGAGCATACAAGTATATACATATGTGAACATGCGAGAGCGGGCACGGGCTGGCAGACAGACAAGTTGCACTTGTCTATTGTGCAATCATTGTTCCATTTTTGACTTATCGAAAATAAATAAACAAGCAAACAATTATTAAATTGTAACAGGAAAACATGTGAGATATGGATGGTTTCTTTTTTCATTGAAATTTTAAAGTAATATTGACTATAAGTGAAAACGCAAGAAAAATAGCAAGTTTAATCCTTCTTCTTCTTGTCCTTCTTCTCCTTCTTGTCGGTCTTCTCCTTCTTGTCGGTCTTCTCCTTCTTGTCGGTCTTCTCCTTCTTCTTCTCCTTCTTCTCCTTCTTCTCCTCCTTGACCTCCTCAACCTCCTCAACCTTGGCCTCCTTCTTAGACTTCTTCTCCTTCTTGTCGCTCTTCTCCTTCTTCTCCTTCTTGGACTTCTTCTCAGGCTCAGCATCAGACTCATCATCAGAGTCGGCCTTCTCCTTGCGCTTCTTCTCGCTCGACTTGGCGACAACTGGTGTGGAGGTCATGACAACGTCAGCCGAGGCGTTGTAAGAAGAGACGTCCTTCTTCTCGAACTTCTTCTGAGTGGCGTTGGGAGCGCTGGCGCGGTCAGAGCGGGCGGCCTTGGCGGCAAACCGGCCCTCGAGCTGGCGCAGGCGGTTCTCAACCTTGACGCGGCCATCAATACCGACCTCGGCGGAGTCAGAGTCACCCAGGGCGTCGACACGGACGGCAATGGAGGTCTTGGTGGCAGTCAGACGAGCGATCTTACCCTTGGACTTGGGGCCAGCCTGGCCGACAAGTGAGGCGTGGTAGATGAGACCGTACTTGGGTGTGTCGTGCTTGGTCTTGAGGGCGCGGAAAAGGGCCTTCTCAGCACCCAGGATCTGGATGGTCGAGGCGGGGTACTTGGCCAGGGTCATCAGGGAACCGGCGTGGGAAATAAGGCGGGCACCAACGAGCTCGCCAACAAGGGCAGTGAGGTTGGGGGCAATGGCGAACATGCGGTTCTTCAGGTACTCGTACAGCTGGGTGCGATACTCAGTGATCGAAATGACCTGGTCGCAGAGCGCAGTGACGTTGAGCAGATCCTCGTCGCTAATCTCAGTACCCATGGAGATCTCGGCAGCCTCCTTGACCTCAGCCTCGAGCTCCTCGGGCAGAATCTCTCCAAGATCGGTCTCGCTGATGTTCGAGCGGAAACCGGCCTTCTTGATGACGCGCGAGTAGGCCAGGTTATCGTTGATAATCTTGGCCATCTCGGGGAAGTGCCATCCGTACCACTCCTTGACGCGCATCGCGTATGTGTTGAGCTCCTTATCAAGATCGTCCAAGAGCGAAATAGCCTGGACAATCATGGTGTCAACCTTATCGGGCGAGAACTTGAGCTTATAGCGCGACAGCGAGTGCGACAGACCAAGCTCCATAGCGGCCATATCGGCGGCGGACACGCTGGTCAAAAGGGTATCGATCTGGCTACGGATACCACGATAAAGCTCGTTGACCGAGGAGTCGGCAACAACGTTAATGTTGAGCTTCTTGGAGATGGCACTGGCAAGCTTCGAGTCGGCAACAGCCAGCTTCTCCTTCTTCCACTCCTTCTCGCTGACATCGGTGGTCAGGAAGTGCTTCAGGTTCTTGGCAATCTTTCCCTCAACAAGAGCGGTAACCGCGGACAGAGCATCAACGGTGTTCTCAAACTTGTGGAAAGCCTGCAGCTTAACCGACTTGTGCGCGGCAGCGGGGGTCTCGAACTCCTTGTACAGGGAGTCGCCCTTGGACAGCTTGCTATCATCAAGCAGCTTGAACAGCGCGTAACCAGCGGCGGTTTCGTAAAGAACGAGCATTGTTTTTTTCCTTTTATGAATTAAAATTTTTTATATAAAAAAGGGGTGTGTGGAATAAAACAAGGAGAAAAGAAGCAGAAACTAGAAAATAAGAGACTAAATGTTTTCTTTTCATTATTTTTGACTCGAAACAAAATGAATAAAAAAATGTCCCACTGTTTTCTTGTTTGAAGCGCAAAAAATTTTCAGTCTTTTTTTCAGTTTTTTTGGGAAGCAAAAGATCAAAAAAAAAAAGCGTTGACTGGTAAAAAAAATTTCACTAATTTAATCAAAAAATTTAACATTTGCGTGGAAAAAAAGAAAATCAAAATTTAATGATCAAATTTCGGCAGGCCGAGTCTGGGTTTTGTATAGACCATCGCCCTCGTTGTTTTTCTTGTCGGCGCCGCAGTCAGACTCAGCCTCTTCAGTGGCAGCCTCGGTATGGGTACCATCAGTAGTGTCAGAGCCAGGAGCCAGAGCAGGAGCGGCGGCTGGCTTCTCAAACAACGACACCGTTTGACGATACGTGATGGAGCTAGTTGCATAGATTCCAGCCTTAATGAGCAGCGGCTGGCCCGGACGACCCATCAGATAAACCTTGTTCCTGTATTTTGACACCTTCTTCTGCAGCAAATTGCGGTAGGAGGCAAATATATACCCGGTCATGAATGCGTCGTATGCCGCTGTATGGTACATGGTTGACTGCAAGTCGCTGCTGGCCTTTGTACTCGGCGACTTGACTGACACAGAGGAGTCAACAAGTGTTGTCGCTGCTGCTTCCACCTTGGTGACCTTGCTCGGATGCTTGTCGGGCTCGCCAGGGTCGCTGGTCGCTTTGCGCTTGACACCGCTGGATTTCTCCGTAACTGTAACTGAATCTGCAGAATTGTCGGAGCTTTGCTTGGGCTCTGCCTTGGACTTGCTTTGGCAGTCAAGGATAAAGTTAATATCGTGCGAATTAAGGCAGTGCTCCTTATAACGACAGTGGCCGTGAGCAGCAAACTGCTCGCAATAAGGCTTTCTTCCCTCAACAATAGGCAGTACACCAATATCCGCAGCATGCTCGGGCTCGCAAAGTGGGAACCTGTCCTTGAGATGTGCGCAAACGGCATCCTCGCCGCGCACCTTCTGCATATCTTGAACGCGCTCGCTCTTGTGAAAGGCATAGGCCAGAAAGGAGGCTGCACCGGGGCTTTCCATCTCCACAATATGCTTTGTGTCATAGATGCCGCCGGGGAACATCTCGCACAGGTCGTAGACAAAGGATTCGTAGCTCTCGGGCAGCGGGCCAAAAAACGCCTGGTAAACGTACATGAGATCAAACAGACCGTTATGAATGACTAAGGGTTTCCGGGCCCTAATGATATCCAAGAATATCTCGCGAATCAACCCACCTTCCTTGTTAATAGCCAGTGTCTTGACCTCCACAGGCTTGGGATTGGGCGCAGCAAAGTACCTGATACCCTCCCTGGCCTGCTTATTCAAGTCAAATCCGGTTTCGGCCAAAAAGCCAATGGAATTGGCATTGATGAGGTGCGAATTCTGCTGCTGCAAGGTAAAGTTAAAATTATGCACGTTGTAGCTGCTCGGTGCCTTCTCGTAGGAATACGTGGATATGCCCATGGATACCAGAGCGTGGGTTTTGGCGACGTTGGCCATGGCACGGTATTTCTCGTTCATGTCTGTCGCCCGCGTGACCCACTCAGAAGTGTTGAAGCGGAATACCGATGAGGCATTGCTTATAGAGAGACCGGTGAACTCGGTGTCGATGGCGATGAAGCGGGCGGAGGAAATTTGCTGGCGAATAGGCCCAGAGAGCTCCTCGATGTTGCCTCGGGTAACATCGTTGTATGTGGCGGATGTGGCACCAACGTTTGCGACCGGAACCATGGTTTATGAAGAAATAATAAAAAAGGAATATGTTTCAATACAAATATGAAAAGCTAGACGAAATAAACGAAATAAACGAAATGCAAAAACGAAAAAAATATATATATTGAAAAGAAAAATACCAAGAGAAAAAAAAGGTTATAAGCATAATCGACTATTTTTTTTTCTTCCTTGCGACTTGGTGATCTTGAAGGTTGATCGGGGCTTAAGCTTTTTTTCTCTTTCCGCAAGTCCTTTTCATTTCCACCATATTCACACCACAGCAAAAAAGGATAGCAGGAAAATGAGCTTGCGCCTGCATTTCAGACCCAACACCAGCAAAGCAGCGGCAGTCATTCGCCAAACGCTACGCCGACGCAACCACACCAAAAGCACATCGAGCACAGCAGAGGCAGACGCATCAACAGCAGCAGCATCGGGAAACGAGCAAGTGATTTTCACGGCACTTCCAGGAAATGCCGTCCGGCTACTGAAATTCATGTCAGTAGCCGGCTCCGCACTTGCCTGCACAGCGACAGCCATGACTGCCGTCACGCAATCACAAGGGAAACTATCCGACAACGACCTCGGAGTGTTCTCTCTGGGGCTCGCCAGCACCGTCAGCCTGGCATCCACCCTGGCAGTGAGCAAGCTCTTCGGGCCCTTTGTCACCCGCATTACCCTGCACAGGGCAAAGGCATTGGCAAATGTGCAGAGGGCGAAGAGCGGGCTGCCGAGGTTTGACAGTTTGCTCAAGAACGCAAAGGCTGGGGTGACGGGAGATACAGAGGTTGTACTGCAGACACCGGGGCTGCTGGGGTTCAATTCGAGACACACCAGGGTTAAGGTGAATGATCTGGTTGCGTCGTCCTTGCGGTTCCGCACATGGGAGATGGAGCCCAGCGCTGTGGCGGCGCGCCGTGAGCGCGGAGAGCGGACGCCAGTGACGACATTTACTATCCTGTGGAAGTCACTGCACAACTCTCCCAACAAGAACATCATGCAGGAGATCAATGTGCTGATCGGCGGCAAAACCTAATTTTTATTCAAAAAGACAAGCTAAAGTAGAAAAATGAAATAAAACTCAGTCAAACTCGACGGACACGTTGCCATTGACGACGGCGGCCCTGAGGTTGGAATCGCCGGCCTGCGTGCTGTCGGCAGGCCCGTAGGTGCCGGTCTTCAGGCCGCTAAGGTTCTTGTCAAAATGCAGGCGGCTTTCTCCATCGCTGACATCCTCGACCTCAACCGAGCCACTCACAGCGCGCGCGCTAAATGTGCCGTCAAACCCGCCAATAACCCTCAGGCCTACAGACCCAGAGACCGACTCGGCAACAATGCTTGAAGCCTCGGCTCTCCGCACATTCACCGCCGCATCAATATCCCCACTGATCGAGTGCAGGGCCACGCTGGTCGCGACGAAATACCCGTGGATTCCGCCAGATACGGTGTTCACCGACACTGTCTGCGCGCGCACCGGCGGAATAGCAATGCTGCTGATGGCCGCGTTGATGCCGAAGGTGCCGAACTGCATGCTGCGCGCGAGGCCGCGGTCCAGCTTGAGGTTGCCGTAGACAAAAGAGTTGCTCAGCTCGTCCAGAGATGTAACCTCGTGCGGGATGCGCACGGTGATGGAGGCGTAGGCGCACTCGCCCCTCTTTAGCCACTTGGGGCCCTGCACCTGGATGACAATGCGGCCGTCCTTGGTGGTCTGCGTCACCTTGATGTCCTCGGCAATCTTTGGGTCCGAGACGACAACCTGGGCCTCGTACGAGGCCTCTCTGTCGTCAGTGCTGGTGATGTGGATGTCAGCGCCAATGACTCCCACGACGGCGTGCGAGATGCGCCCGACCTCGGTCGCATTGAACGTGATGGTCTCAAGGGCAGGGATTGGGATGGTCGGGATGCAGATGTCGCTGGCGGATTTGTGGAAAAACCCACTAATGCCGGTTGCCGCCAGGTCGCCGTTGGCCAGCTGGCTGACCGCCACCGGGTTGATGCGGCTGAACGCGCCTCTCCATTTGGCTGCACCAATATTTTGGGGCTTGTCACCGTGAGGACGCTTATCACCATGGGGACGTTTGTCATCGTGAGGACGCTTATCACCGTGGGGACGTTTGTCGCCGTGAGGAGGGGGAGGGGGGTGCGGCCACTCATGCCCGTGAGGAGGATGGTGCCAGTTGCCATGAAGGCCCGGACCCGGCCTACTACCTTCCTTGTTCAGCGCACATCCACTGCGCACATGCACCGCATGGAACACCGCCTGAACCACCATGAAGACACCGGCGACTATCAGCACCCGCTTCAAAACACGCCGCCATCCACCCTTCTGGGGCTGCGCGTACGAATACCCGGTTTCAATGTCACCCTGGGGCTCATCTGCCACTTGCTGCTGCTGGCCGTCCGAGAGCACAGTGTACTTTATGCGCTTTTCGTCGCTCATGCTTAATGCTTAAAGACTGGTCAGATAATAAAAGCAGAGAAAAAGTCGATATGAAAAATAATGGTTTGTTGTTGAGTGTCGTTGCTAAAAGATATTGTCGGTCGTTGAGTAGGATTGCGTGAAGAATATAAAGGGCCAGGGGAGGAAGTGAATAAAGAGAGAAAGAAAGAAAGAAAGAAAGGCAGAGGAAGGCAACTTGGATGCTGAAAGGCCCTGGGTGTTTACGAACGTTTGCAAAAACAAAATTGGCAAAAATGCTTGGCGTTTTTTCCGCACATTTAAATGCCGCAAAATAAAACAGTACACGTGAGCTTGCAATTTTGCAAAAACAAAAAGCCCGCGCTATAAATACTTTGATTGATCAATTTATTGAACTTTTGACTCAGTCGAGCTTGAGCCCAATCGACTTGAGGAACGCCTTGTTGTTGGGCTTGCGGCCCAAGAACTGCTCCAGACTCACCGACGCGTCGCGGCTGCCGCCGGGAAGCAGGATCTCGTGGCGGTAGTCCAGCCCAGTCTGCGGGTTGTCAACGCCCTCCTTGAGGAACCGGGATGCAAACATGTCGGCGCTGAACACCTGCGACCACAGGTACCCGTAGTACCCGGCGTCGTACCCGCCCATCATATGTCCAAAGGTAGCCATGCCCCAAGTCTCGACGTCGCCGTTCTTGAACTGCGTAACTTCCTCGCGCAGCTTGTTGTAGATGGCCTTGGAATCAACCTCGCCATTGGTGGTGTCGTGGATGGCCATGTCAAACAGACCAAAGAACACTTGGCGCAGATTGAACAGGCCAGCGCCCTCGTTCTTCGCAGCCACAAGCCGCTTGACCAGGTCCTCGGGAATGGGCTCTCCAGTCTTGTGGTGCACGGCAAACTGGCGCAGCACCGAGGGCTCCCACCCCCAGTTTTCGAGCATCTGCGACGGCGCCTCTACAAAATCACCCTCTGTGCGTGTGCCGTGGAATCTCGACCACTTGGTCACCGAGCAGATCCCGTGGAAGACATGGCCAAGCTCGTGCAAAAGCGTCACCGCGTCGTCGTGCTTCAGCAGCGCCGGCGTCGAGCCCGTGGGCTTGGGGAAATTAGCAACCATGGCCGCCACCGGGTACTCGTGTGACCCGTCTTCGCGGGCATACCCGGCGCGAATCGGCCAGACAGCAGCATGGTTGTACTTGTTATCGCGCGGGTATAGGTCAAGGTAGAAGTGGCCGACAAACGTGTCGCCCGTGGCCTCCCACACCTCATACATGTCCACGTCGTCGTGCCACACGGGCGGGTTCTCCACCTTGATAAACCGCAGGCTGAGCATCTTCTGGTAAATGTCCAGGATGCCGCGCGTCACCTCCTTCATCGGGAAGTACTGCTTGACCTCGTCCTCGCTGACGTTGTGCTTGCGCTCCTTTAGCAGTGTCGAGTAGAACCGGTGGTCCCACAGATACAGGCCTTCGTAGGGCACGCCCGCTGCCTTGTTGTCTGCCCGCTTCAGCCCCTCAATTTCCTTGAGCTCGCCTTGGGCCAGTACGTTCAGTCTTTTTTGCATGTCGTGCTCAAAGTCCATCACCTCCTTTGGGGTCTTGGCCATCTTCTCCTTCAGCTTGAACTCTGCATGGGTCTTGAAGCCCAGCAGCTGAGCTGCTTCGACGCGCAGTGCAATCGCCTCCTGCATCAGCTCAATGTTCTCGGGGCACCGCTGCTCGTTGACGGTCGAAAGCAGCTTGCGTGTCTTCTCCTTCTTGCCCGCCTGCATGACAGGAACCAGGTCGGGGTATTTTGTCGTGACAACGTACTTTTCGACGCCGTCGACCACCTCGGTCGCGCGGCCCTCAAAGTAGTCGTCGGCCAGGCCCTCAAGCTCCTCACGGGTGAATAGAATGCGGCCGTCGTTCTCGTTGGTGTTGCGGCTGAACTTGATGCCCAGCTCTGACAGGCGCTTATTAATTTGGCCGAGCTTTTCGCGCTTTTCGGCGCTGAGTGCAAGGCCGTTGCGGCGGTAGTCCTCCTCAAGCTTCTCGACCAGCCTGCGGTCCTCGGGTCCCAGCGCAGCCATCTCTGCCTGGTTGTCAAACACGGCACGCACGACCTTGTACACGTCCTCACGCATCATGAGCTCGATTTCAAACGCCTAAAACATCGGAGATGAGGTGGACAGCGTGCGAGTTTATTAGTGAAAGTTATAAAGCGGACCGCGCAGTCGAGCAACAGAACCGCTGGGCTGGTTGCATAAGTGCAAAGGGTTAATTCCCACGCTGCGAGCACACCTAAACAAAAACCGATGCAAGGCGAAACAAGCAAAAAAACTCACCTCGAGCTTCTCCTCGGCCTCGGAGCTGGCGTCGCGCACCTCCTTCTTGGTGCTGACGTTCTGCAAAAACGTAATGACAGAGTACTCTGCCCCCTGCGCGTTCTCGCGCGAGGCCAGCGGCACAATAACGCTGCTGAACGTCGGGTTGGTCTCGGCAGCGGCCTTGTCAAGAATCAGCTTGCTCTCGGCAATCATCTTGTCGACCGAGCGAGCAATATCCTCGGGACTCAGTTCAAAGTTGAGCACGGTGCCCTTGGCGGTGGATTTGGTCATGGTTGTCATGTTTCGCGAAAGTAGCTTGCTTGAAATTGTGGAAGTAAATGGTTGGGCAGAAATGCAATAATAGAAAAAGATGGAAAGAAGGGCGAAGAGTGCGGCGTGGAAAAAAAAAGGTTTGGAAGCGATATGACGAAACATTATTATTCAGAAAGTTAAAGATTAACAGCCCTCCTTTTTGTCATTTTCTCGGAGATGGTCAGAATGGATGGCGAAAACAGAGGAGTGAAAACTGGAATAAAAAGGTCAAATAGCACTTTTGTCTCTGTTTCTTTTACAAGCGTGTCGGCCGTCAACGCCCAGGAAAGAAACATAGGAGCTGTCAAAACTCACGCATGCATGCATGCATGCATTTCATCCATTCTTTCATGTAACACGCAATATGAGTATAGATGCAGGCTTGGTTAGGGCAGATTAATATGGTGAATACGCACGCGCATTTACGCATCTATTTGCGCTCGCTTGGGCGGCCGAGGTATGCAGGCCCCATCAGCTGTAACGTGGCTGTGGCAATAACCAAAGAAAATCAAATCAATATTTTTGTGACCATCTTGAATCTGATCGCGCACCACAACAAAAGTGCAACGTCATCGTCGTCAGATGCTGTGATAAGGCCGATTGATTGCACAGCTGCAAATGCCCACTGAAAAACTGGGGGCGAAAGAATGCTGGGGCGGCGGAAAATGCACTCTACCTGCCCAGTTTAGGCCGCATTTTCTTACTGCGGTTCTAATTGGCTTCTGGGCATGCATAGCTGCCCAATCAGCCCACCATCATGCTTGTTTTACGGCTCGGCTCGTGCAGCGATCGATTCAGTGAGTGAAAATTTTTTCACGACAACCCCCCCATCCAATTTTTTTCTCAAAGCGTGCGCTGATTTGGAAAGAGCAAAAAAAAGGGCGCTGCTTTCGCCCCCCCTCCAAGCGGGGTACAGCCCAAGAAAAAAAATTACACGCATGGGCTTTTGCCACCAACAACAGGAAAGTATAGTGAGCAGAATCCCCCTGGCAGCGTCGCCCGCCCGAGCTTTTGCCTTTTCTTCTTCCTCGCCTTCATTTTTGTTCTATTTCCCTCACTTTTTATTTTGGTTAATTTTTTGCTAGTACTTTGCTCGTACTACATATTTTTCTTTTTTTCGCTAGAACTATACCAAAGGAAATACATTAACCATGGTTAACTTCACCGTCGACCAGGTAAGGCTTTGCGACAATACAAAAATATTATGAATTTGAGATTCGTGGCTGCACTCGGCTTTTTGTTTGTTTTCTTGCTTGTCTGCGCTAAGAAGATGGACGCTGTACTACTTACTGACTTTGGTTTTTATTCAAGTCGGCAGTTGCAGTTTTTTTGTCTTTTTTGCGCCGCGCGGACAAGCTGGCAAAACATACCAGCACTAGCAGCCGCGATAAGATTGTGCTACGCGGGTCAGGATACCAAAAAACCTTGTCACTAATTTTACGCCTATTTTGCATTAATTTTGTTTTCCATGCATATCATGTTATCTAGATCCGTGGCCTCATGGACAAGGTTACCAACATCCGTAACATGTCCGTTATTGCTCACGTTGACCACGGAAAGTCCACCCTTACCGACTCCCTGGTTGCCAAGGCCGGTATTATTTCGTCCGCCAGAGCCGGTGAGACCCGTTTCACTGATACCCGCCAGGATGAGCAGGATCGTTGCATTACCATCAAGTCGACGGCTATTTCGATGTACTTCGAGCTCGATGACGAGCAGATGGAGGACATCACCTCCAAGACCGTCGGTAACGGTTTCCTGATCAACTTGATTGATTCGCCCGGACACGTTGATTTCTCGTCCGAGGTTACCGCTGCTCTGCGTGTTACTGACGGTGCCCTTGTTGTCGTTGACACCATCTCGGGCGTGTCCGTCCAGACCGAGACTGTCCTGCGTCAGGCCCTTACCGAGCTGATTAAGCCCGTTGTCATGATCAACAAGGTTGATCGCGCTCTGCTCGAGCTCCAGCTGCCCCAGGAGGACCTGTACCAGACTTTCTGCCGTGTTGTTGAGAACGTCAACGTCTCTATTGCCACCTACCAGGACGTCAACGCCATGGGTGACCTTATGGTCTCCCCCGAGCTCGGTACCGTTGCCTTTGGTTCCGGTCTGCACGCCTGGGGCTTCACCCTGCGCCAGTTTGCTGCCCGCTACTCCAAGAAGTTTGGTATTGACCGCAACAAGCTCATGAAGAAGTTGTGGGGCGAGAACTTCTTCAACACCAAGACCAAGAAGTGGTCGAGCAAGTCGACTTGCGCTAAGGCCATGTCCTCCGACCGTGCTTTCAACATGTTCTGCCTTGATCCCATCTACAAGATCTTTGACACCACGATGAACGGCCGCAAGGAAGAGGCCATCGCCATGGTTGACAAGCTGAGCATTCCTCTTACCCATGAGGAGCGTGAGTTGGCCGACAAGCCCCTGCTTAAGGTTATTATGCGCAAGTTCCTGCCCGCCGCCGAGGCTCTCATGGAGATGATCTGCATTCACTTGCCTTCCCCCGTCAAGGCCCAGGCCTACCGTTGCGGTGGTCTGTACGAGGGTCCCATGGATGACGAGTCCGCCATTGGTATCAAAAACTGCGACCCCAAGGGTCCTCTTATGCTGTACGTCTCCAAGATGGTGCCTACCTCCGACAAGGGTCGCTTCTACGCCTTCGGCCGTGTCTTCTCGGGCACTGTCGCTTCGGGCATGAAGGTCCGCATCCAGGGCCCCCGCTATGTCCCTGGCAAGAAGGAGGATCTCGCCATCAAGAGCATCCAGCGCACTATCCTTATGATGGGTCGCTACATCGAGCCCATTGAGGATTGCCCCGCCGGTAACATTCTTGGCCTTGTCGGTGTTGACCAGTACCTGCTCAAGTCGGGTACCCTCACCACCTCGGAGACCGCCCACAACATGAAGGTCATGAAGTTCTCCGTGTCCCCCGTTGTCCAGGTTGCCGTCGATGTCAAGAACGCCCAGGATCTGCCCAAGCTCATCGAGGGTCTTAAGCGTCTGTCCAAGTCCGACCCTTGCGTCCTGTGCTTCACCTCCGAGTCTGGTGAGCACATCGTTGCTGGTGCCGGTGAGCTCCATCTCGAGATTTGCCTTAAGGATCTTGAGGAGGACCACGCCCAGGTTCCCCTGAGAACCGGTGACCCCGTAGTCGAGTACCGCGAGACCGTCCAGGCCACCTCCGCCTTTGTTGCCCTGTCCAAGTCGGCCAACAAGCACAACCGTATCCATATGACTGCTGAGCCCGTTGACGAGCAGCTCACCAAGCTCGTTGAGGAGGGCAAGGTTGCCCCCACCGACGACATCAAGGAGCGCGGTCGCCTCCTTGCCGAGGAGTTCGGCTGGGACATCAATGATGCCCGTAAGATCTGGTGCTTTGGTCCCGAGAACAAGGGCCCCAACTTCCTTGTCGATGCGTCCAAGGGTGTCCAGTACCTTAACGAGATCAAGGATCACTGCGTCTCCGGCTTCCAGTGGGCCACCAAGGAGGGTCCCTGCTCCGAGGAGGCCATGCGTGGCTGCCGCTTCAACATTGTTGATGTCACCCTTCACGCTGATACCATCCATCGCGGTGCTTCCCAGATCCAGAGCACTTGCCGTCGTGTCGTCTACGCCTCGGCTATGATTGCCAAGCCCGGACTCCAGGAGCCCATCTACCTCGTCGAAATCCAGTGCCCTGAGAACGCCATGGGCGGTATCTACTCGGTTCTTAACCGTCGTCGTGGTCACGTCTTCGAGGAGGCTCAGCGCCCCGGTACCCCTCTGTACAACATCAAGGCGTACCTGCCCGTTTCCGAGTCGTTCGGCTTCACCGCCGATCTGCGTTCGGCTACCGGTGGCCAGGCCTTCCCCCAGTCGGTCTTCGATCACTGGCAGATTATGTCGGGTGTCATCACCGAGCCCGGAAAGGTTAACGACGTCGTGAAGGCTCTGCGTAAGCGCAAGGGTCTTGTTGAGGAGCTGCCCCCTCTTGACCGCTACCTGGACAAGCTCTAATCGAGCCGGTTCTGCGATCGTGTTGTTTTTTCATCGAATAATAATATTGTTTTTTATGGATATCCAACTTGGAATTGAGTAAGATTTAGCGTTGTACAGAGTGTGGTTATTTATTTCGAGTGGTGTGGATAATTAATATTGTGGATTTATATTTTGTATTTAGTGGTTGAATAAAATAAAATTGGATGGACCTTTTTTTCTTCTTTTTTTTCCTTTTTCAAATAAAGCCCACGAGAATTACGCGAGAATCTTGATAACGTCTTTGACAGCCTGGAGTTCGGTATCGTTGACGAGCTTGTACTTTGTGACGAACAGTGTAAAGTGGGTGAAGCTCGTATTAAGCATAGTGGCCAAGCCAACCTGGCATATCTGCGGGTAATGGTGCCAATACAGATGGGCGTAAACCCTCAACATGCGTTTTAAAATCTGAGTCGCCACATCAGTCCTAAAATTAAGCGGAAAGCCCACCGCCAAATCCACCGGAAACAGCCTAGTATCATCCAACTGACCATCAATCCACTTCATCAACAGCTTCACATACAAGTTAGCCGAAACCGCGGTCGGCTCCTTATACTCCGCACCATCCCTCCACCTATAAGTATACGCCTCGCCAGCGCACATCTGCGGACAAGTCTCATCCGTACAATGATGGGAAATCGACATAAATAGCATATTAATGTGGTTATAGAAATCAACAATATGACAGGCTACCCATTCGTCGAGGGATTCGCCTTCGGGTTTTAGTACAGCCTCGTGGAGACTGGCTTTGCCCAGGGTGGTTTCGGCGTATTGCCGGAGTTGGTATTGTACTGAGCAGGTGCCCCCGGCATTGCGGTTAGTTGGGCTGCTGCCGTCCGTGGCTGAATTGTTAATGGCTATGGAATCGAGCCCGCGACGATTCGGTCGGGAGGTCATTCCACGAGCCCAGAGACCGAGAAAGTTCATTTTGTAATGTATATTAAAGTGTGGAGTTTGAAAGAGCGAGAGAGAGAGGGAGGGAAAATAGGTAGTGGGAAAATAACCGTGTGCGTTTTTAATTTAAAGAGGTAGAAAAAATGAATTGAATTTTAAATTGGAAAGGAGAGAACAAGGTTTCTCTATTTTTTCGAGTCTTTTGTTTTATTTTTTTTCGTTTTGTTTTGTTTTGTTTTGTTATTTTATTTTTTATCTGGTATTTCTGAGATGTATATTTTTTTCTTGCTTGTGCAGTTTGAAAACACAAAGGAGAGGGGGAGAGATATTTTTATTATTCATATCCTCGTGATACACCAATTTTTATTTTATTTATTTTATTTGATGCGACATGCGAGGCGCACACAAAGAAAAAAACTTAAAAAGGCTCTGGAGAGAGGAGCCGGCTTTGCTTTTTCTTTTATTTTCATTTCGTCATCCCTATCCCTATCCTCTTTTTTTTCTTTCTCAGTTCTTCAAATTATTATTATTTCTTCGTATACTTTGAATATACACTTTTTAAATTACTATAAAACACGAATTCGTTTTAAATGAGCGGTTTTTGGTATGTAGTTTAAAAAACACTTTTTTTTATTTTCTTAGCGCATTCTACTTTTTTTTACCCTGTAGCTGTTTTACTAAAATTTCCCTTTTAAACCTAATTATTATTTATAGGGACAAGACAGTATCTCGCATTGGAGGCAGCAACAGTTTCGCCGCCGGGGGAATCGACCCGGAGTACAATGAGCAAGAGCAAAGATTCCGCAACCTCGAAAAGCGCGGCATGCGGCTTCTCCAAGAAACCAAAGACTACCGGGGAACAATCCGCAACATGACCAGCGCCCAACAAGCGCTCTCTCAGAATCTCTCCGCATTTCTCCTCGATATTCAACGGCCACAGGACTACCAGGCAGCATACCGCCAGGCAACGCAAACCATTGACCAGGTGTCGCAGCCACAATTCGACGAAGTATTCTTACACACTGTCTTGCAACCAATGGCGCAGTACTGCGGGTACTTGCCTGAATTCAATAAGGCAATAAAGAAGCGCACGGTGTTGGCGGGCGAACTGGATAAGGCGAGGAGGGCGTTGGCGAAGGAACAGACTAAGGCAGATTCGGGCGGCATTGAGAGAGCTGAAATGGACGTGCAGTATGCTGAGGAGGCCTTTGCTGTTATGAACCGTACGCTGGTTGGCGAAATACCAAAGCTGATTAATGCTCGTGTTTATGTCGTTGATCCGTCGTTTGAGGCGTTTGTGAAGGCTCAGTTGCAATTCTTTAATGACTCGCTGAGACAGATGGATGGCGTCACAAGGTATTTGCCCCCGTCCGGTGGACCCCAGGATGACCGCGTCTTGGATGAGCGCATTGAGAACGTCATGAGCCAGGTGCGCTCACTGACTATCTGCAGCCTCAACCTGTGAAACAATAGGTAGAAATTGCTCGTACATTTACATTTACATTTTATTCTATTCTATTCTATTTTAAAATAAAACCCCCTCTAAGCTGCAACTAGCCTGTATGCGCGCAACACCACGCATAGGATAAAGGCCAGAGCGCCGAGAACCAGCGACCGCACGCGGGCAGCAATCGGCGTTCCCAGCACAGCGCCCAGCGCCGCATAAAGGGCAGCCAATAGGCCCAGGACCAGCGGCAGCAAATGCTGCCACGCAGCCCACACCACAAGCCGGGCGGCCCACCGGCGCACATCCACCAGCGAGCTCTTCCCCAATGCATCCGCCAGGCGATGCACCGGCGGGCATTGGAAGGCAAAAGTGCGAGCCGAGTCGCACTCGAAAAACGCCTCCACAGCCTCGCCCCGAACCAAGCCCGGCGCCAACCCAACGGCGTACTCTGCGCGACCAAGGGCTCCCCGCCTGGTCGGCGGCGGCGGCAGCTCAATGCCCAGAAGATCAACGCCCATCCCTTGGACAACCTCCACAGCCATCCGCACGCACCCCTCGAGCAGCGGCACGCCCGGCGCCGTATACGCGCCGACAAACCACACGCCGCACTCCCCCTGGGCACAGTGCAGGTCGTTAATCCCGCGCTGCGACTCCAGCGTCAACAGCGACCGGTGGAACTCCGCGTTGCTCTCCACATGCTCCAGCGGCCGCGACGGGTCGACGGTCTGGAACAGATCGCCGCCAGGCATATGCACGCCTTTGCCGGTCATCTCGGCGTAATTGATCCAAATCGTCGCTGTCGCGCGCCCATGGCCGGAGTCCGTCCGCAGATTCACCCCGCGCCACTGCGCTCGCTCCGCAGGCATCACCGACTTATCACCGTGCGTCACCACGTGCGCGTCCTCATACGGCACCGCACGCAGGGCGCGCACCAGCGGTTTGGGCGGATACCGCAGGCCCCCTCCAACCTTGCACTGGGCAACCAGCTTCGCCGCAGTATCCGCCGGAGTCGCCACCACCAGGGCATCAAAGCGATGGCTCGTGCCTTGGCACACCAGCGTAATGCGTCCTGGCTCCGGGATCTCAATTCTGTCCACGGTGGTGTTCAGGTGGATGTGCCGCAGGTTGCGCGTCAGCTCCTGGCATACCCGCTGGACGCCGTCGCGCGCCTTGCGCAGCCGCGCACCGAACGCCGCCTTTGCCACAAAGTGCAGCACGGTGTCCGCCGGGTATTGCAGGGCAGAGGCGAGCGAGCAGGTGAACATACTGGCCAAAAAGGGCAGAAACACCAGCTGCACAAAGTCTTCCCCGTAGCCCTCTGCCACAAGGTACTCTCCGATCGTTTTGCCGCGCAGCGATGCCCACACCTCATCCTCCTCCCTCGTGGTGCTGCCGCTGCTGAGGGTTTGCATTCGGCGCATGAAGCGAATGCACGCATACCCGATGCGCATCCAGTCTCTGGTAACGCCCACGTCCCGCATCCCAAGCCCATCTGGCACAGGCATCTGGAAATCCCCCAGTGTCAGATTCGTATACGACCACACCGAGGAGCTGTCGCTGCTGAATCCCATAGAGTAATCGGCCGACGCAAAGGCAATCCCTAGGTGCTTGTATATGGCCGTTAGGTAAGGGTAGTACGATGGGATTATGACCCGGAAGGGCACGTCGATGCGCGTGCTGTCTACTGTGATCGATGCCGCATCCATTCCGACGGAGCTGCCCTTTTCGAATAGCTCTACGTGGTAGCCGCCTCGCTGTAGAAAGTACGCTGCTGTTAGCCCTGCTAGCCCTGAGCCCACCACGGCGACGCGCCGCTTGGGCTTTGGTGATGCTGATGCTGATGCTGATGATAATGCTGCTAGAGGAATGGGCATTTTGCCTTGCTTTGTGCTGTATGAATAAGTGAATATAATAGGGTTCTTGGGAAATAAAATTGTTTACGCTCTTTACAAAAGATAATAATAGTATGGTGCTATACAAAAGAGAAAGAGGTAGGGGGGAGGCAAAATAAAACAGGAAAGACTTGTCTTCCTTGCTCAATGCTTTAAAGTCTCCCCTCACACCACCCCCTCTTGTGTGCGACAACCGTCAACGCCAACGCCAATGGCAAACAGCAAATAGCTGGTGCCAAATGGCTGGTTCCATTGCCACTTAATCCAAGCATTTATCCTACTGCTTCCGCCCCAATAGAAAAGCTTAAAAATAAAAGGGTTGTAATCACATGATTGTTCAGATCCGATATTTGCGATCAGAGCGCTTGTTTGTTTAGTTAGCATGGTTGCATTGATTTATTTATGTTCCAAAGCCCCCCCTCCACCAATGCTCAAAAAGCGCCTTTCTTTTCTTCACCACTTGCTGGTATTGCGCACCACAACCTGCTCCTCGCCCTGCTCGCCACCAAACGCAGTGAGCCCCCCAATAACGTACGCCTGCTCGCCACTGCCGTTCAGCGCATCGACGACCGTGCGCACATGCTCGGGCGCCACAACCAGCACCATGCCGATTCCGCAGTTGAATGTGCGCGCCATCTCCTCAGCGGCAACGCCGCCCGCGCGCTTAACCCACTTGAACACCTCCGGCAGCTCCCACGCTTCCGCATCGATATCAGCGCCGACGCTCTTGGGCAGCACGCGCGGAATGTTGTCCGTAAATCCGCCGCCCGTAATGTGCGCCATGCCCTTGATCACCCGCTGATGGATCAGCGGCAGCAGCGACTTGACGTAAATGCGCGTCGGCGTCAGAAGCGCCTCGCCAACCGACCGCCCCTGCTGCTCCCAGGGGCACCTGCTGTGGAAGTCCAGCCCCGCATGCGCAACCACCTTGCGCACCAGCGAGAACCCGTTGCTGTGCACGCCCGAGGACGCCAGCCCAACCAAAACGTCGCCGGCGCCGATCTCCGACATCCGCGGCAGGATCTGCGACCGCTCGACCGCGCCCACCGCAAACCCAGCCACGTCGTAGTCGCCCTCGGCATACAGCCCGGGCATCTCCGCCGTCTCGCCGCCAATCAGCGCGCACCCGGACTGAATGCAGCCGTCGGCCACGCCCTTGACAAAATCGCGCGTGGCCTCGACGTCCAGGTGCCCGCAGGCGTAGTAGTCCAGGAAGAACAGCGGCTCGGCGCCCTGCACAATAATATCATTGACCTGCATTGCCACGAGATCGACGCCGACTGTGTCGTGGATCTTCATCTCGTGCGCGATCTTCAGCTTGGTTCCAACACCGTCCGTCGCAGACACAAGCACCGGGTCCTTGTACCCGGTGGCCTTGAGGTCGAACACGCCGCCGAACCCGCCAATGTCCGAGTCTGTGCCCGCGCGCCGCGTGGCCTTGACAATCGGCTTGATCAGATCCACCAGCCGGTTACCCGCATCAATGTCCACGCCGGCATCGGCATACGACAGACCGCCGCTGGGCTTATTAGTACCTGTCTTCTGCAGATACTCGACTGCCCGGAACCCAATGTCCGACCGGTAGAACCCGCCCTCGAACTTCACTGCCTTGACGCTGGCGTACGCGCGGTCGAGCGCACCCTGCAGCGTGTCGCTGACGCCTGTGACCGTCAGGACGCGCCCGCCCGACGTCACCACAGAGTCGCCCTTGCGCTGAGTGCCGGCATGGAACACCTGCGTGCCCTCAGCCAGAGCGCCAATCGAGATCTCGCGGCCCTTGGGGTACGCGCCCGGGTAGCCCTCCGAGGCCAGAACCACTGTGGCCGCAAACCCGTCCTTGAACTCCAGCGGCACAGCGTCCAGCCGGCCCTCGGCCGCCGCCAGGAACACCTCGGCCAGGTCGCAGCTGTCGGCCAGCAGCGGCAGCACAACCTCGGTCTCGGGATCGCCAAACCGGCAGTTATACTCGAGCACCTTGGGCCCGTCGGCCGTCAGCATGAACCCCGTGAACAGACACCCGACAAACGGGAACCCGTCCCGCCGCATACCGTCAATCGACGGCTGTAGCACGGTCTTGTGGATAGCCTTGAGCAGCTGCGCTGTGGCCACAGGCGCCGGTGCATACGCGCCCATGCCGCCGGTGTTGGGCCCGGCATCGCCATCGTACGCGCGCTTGTGGTCCTGCGCCGCCGGGAAACTCACCACCGTGTATCCATCCGACACCGCCAGCACACTGATCTCCTGCCCCACCAGAAGCTCCTCAATGACCACCTCGTCGCCGGCTGATCCGAACTCGCGATCAACCATGACGGACTTGAGCGCCTGCAATGCCTCCTCCTTTGTTGTCGGCATCAGAACGCCCTTGCCTGCCGCCAGGCCCGATGCCTTGATCACGACATCGAATGATGCCGCCTGAATGAACGCCCGTGCCTGCTCGTAGTCCGTGAAGTTGCCGTATGCCGCTGTAGGGATATTGTGCTTCTTCATAAAGTCCTTGCTGAATGCCTTGGATCCCTCGATGTGCGCCGCCTTGGCTGACGGTCCAAACGTCGGGATGCCAACGCTCTTGAATGCGTCCGTCACGCCGTCCACCAGCGGCTGCTCGGGTCCAGGAATGACAAGACCAACCTATTCAATTTTTTTGTTGTTGTTTTTGACAATAATAAAAAACCTCTGCCGCTGCTTGTTAATTAATGGACAAAGGGTTCGTTCATTGATCCACAAAAAAGAGTGTGGATAACATACATAAAAAATAACAAGTGAAGTAAACTTACGTTCTGTGCCTGGGCAAACTTGACCAGGGCAGGGAAATCGCTCTTGCTGTGTCCAATATCCACGTTCTCGATCTTGTCGCTGGCTGTGGCCGTGCCGCCGTTACCTGGTGCGACAAACACCTTGCTGACCTTGCCCGACTTTGCCAGTGCCCATGCCAGCGCATGTTCGCGACCGCCACTGCCGATAATCAGGACCTTGAGCTCTACAAAAAAAATAAAACAAACAAAAAAGGAGATGGTAAGCAAGAAAATCGTTGGTCTGGAAATAGTGTTGCAAAAAAAATAAAGCAATACAGAATGGATAACCAATACTGGCAAGAAAACATTCACAAAAACAAGCAGCGTCTACTGGGCTTTATATATCAACTTACGAGTATCAGACATGATAATAATATTGGTTATTATTATTATTATTTTTGAGTCAACTTTTGAAGGGGTCTCTACCGTGTATTAAAGCGTAGTAAGACTAAAAAAAAGTAGTATGGTGAATACTAAAAAAAATGAGTGTATAAAAATGATGAGATTGTTGTAATGTAGAAACGAAAAAAGAGAGGAAAGATAAAACAAAACCAACGGCTGTTCACACTTTATGCTTTTTTCAGATCTCTCTCCTCCACACACGCACACAACGCACACGAATACAAGCGTGATTTTATCTCTTTTTGATCATGATAACAGAATGCTACTGAAAGCATTTTTGTGAATTTGTCCTCTTAAAAAAAAATTCACCAACTCACAGCTCACCCTTATCCTCCTTTCCACCTTCTACCTAAATAGGATATAAAAAATCATTTGTGAGTGAGCAACGTGGGATTAACAGCTGCAGAATATGCAGCCAATTAAATACCCACCTCCCCCAAAAACTTTTTGTAAAAAAAAAAAAAAAAAAAAAGAGCCAAACGGAACTCTGAGCATATAAAAAATATTTGGTGTGTATGGAAATACTGGTTCCCATTTCGAACATTTACGCTTGCTAACGTCCAAAAGCAAGCTTGGTGATCATGGTATATAAATAACACATCATTGCGTAGAGTAACGCGGAGCAAGCATAGCAGAGTTGACTAATTGCCAGAGGAGAGGAGAGGAGAGGTGAGGCATGTGTGAGAGGCCAGCATGGCTGTTTCCTTGAATGCCGACACTGGAGAAAGAGACTAGCTAGGCACTGGAGAAGCGCGACTATATGTGATGTGGAAAATAAAAAAAGACACCCATCCATTTATCCAGAGACTACGCAACTATATAAATGTACCTGTTACCTGTACCTGTAGCTGCTGCACTTGTCAGGTCTCTCTATTAACCTTGATCTCTCAAAACAACAATAAGAAAAAGTTCGAGTGTGCATCGAATATATTTCGTGTCATTGTCCAAAAAATAAATCAGCTTAAATCTCAAGAAGCATGCCACTGCACATACCCAATACGCGTTTACAAGCGCCAGCTGCATAAACAGCCACACTTCTATACCACACAAGCTTAGTAGAAGGTCGAGGGACGCTGGGCAATGATAAGGGCGCGGTCGGCCTTGTTTCCGGGGCGCTGGACGCGGTGGGGCAGGGGGAACTTGAGGTTGGGCTGGATGAGCTGCTGGATGTAGGGGCGGCGGACCTCCGAGGCCTTGACGGTGGCAACGCGGATGATCTGGACCGAGCTGAAACGAGCACGGTGGCGGGCAGCCATATCCTGGTAGCACGACTCGACGGCGGCCGAGCGGCTGGTCTCGCGGTACTCCTTGTACATGTTGTGGGTGCCGGAGCGCGAGTCATAACGGAGCCAGATACCGTAGTTCTTCACAACAAGGGGCTTGGACTCGAAGATCTCGTTGACCGAGACGATCTCACCGTTAGCCCGCTTGGCCTTGTGAAGCTTGGACAGGAAGTACCAGTAGCGAGACTTGGCAACAACCACGTTGGGGGCGAAGATGCGCATGCGGAAGAGCTTAGGAGTGGGCTCCTGCTCCGAAGGAAGTCTGCGGCCGATAACCTGGTACTCGTGAAGCTACAAATAATGGTGTCAGCACAAGCACATTAAAAAGGGAGAGGGACTGTTGGTTTAGTTCAAATTGGTTCGCGAGTCATAATTGAAATGAACGTTCTTGTTCTCATTTCTCGCTCGTGTATACCGACACCTCTCAGTATACAGCTGCACAATCAAAAAGAAATTGCTGGCAATTCGCATCTGCTCGAGCATATTTGAGACCGTTACTTTGCCCCCGATATTCTTCGAAAGCGCAGCTCTACTGCAAAAATAATAATTGCGGGTGCAAAACACAAATTAAAAGCACTGCTGTTTGTGGCTGCTGCGTGTGTATGTTATGTATGTATGCGCGCGAACAAACGGGATTGCTTGGGATTGAGGATGCTGGAGCGATATTACGCCAATTCAAACTGCAAAAAAATGATGGTTGAGTGCGGCGTAACGTAACAACGCAACTCAGCGCATTGTCAAGCCCTTGAGCTGCTGCATACCAGCTTGCAAAAGTACAAGCCGGTAAAAAAAGGGGTTTTGGCATTCCCAAACTGTAAGCTCCAGAAATGCACATGCGGGACCTAGAAACGCAACATGCGGTATTTCGTGAAATTCAACTTTCCAATCAAATTGGAAATTCAAATTCGGAATTTGCGCTCTAGCTTCCAAAAAAACACATAATCCAACCCCTCTTCCCGCGTCTCTGCAGACGTACAGTCTAGCGAATCCATCCTCTGTGCCGCCTGTATCCATTCTCAATCGCCCATAGCTCCTGCTGCATCCATCAGATCCGTCCGTTGCGCGCGCACGCAGAATAACAAACATGTCGCATCCATTCTCTGTTGATACGCACTCTTGCCATTTTTGTTATTCTTAACAAAATAATCAGAGATATTTTAAGAAGAGTGATTCGGCTGAAAAGGAGAAATCCAAAGCCGTACGCTGCCTGTGCCGTCTGCAAAATGCCCTCCCTGCCTCACAACCTCACTCACACTTTCTCTGGCAGCGCTTCTCATGCTGCGCTGCGAGTTTCAACCATGATCAATTTGATATTTGCTTTTATGCACTCTTTAACTAAAATAACTGCACACCAATCAATTTGTTATTTTTGGTTGGCTGGCGACCGTTGATCTGTTGATTTTGATATTATTGGGCCAAAATAAACTGTTTTTCAAATTCGAATTGCAACTTTTTTAGCTTCTTTCATTGCATTTTCAGTTTTTTGTTTCAAAAAATTGGCCTGCCCAATTCGCTCTCACTATGGACGAAACTTTTATCGCCGACGCCAAGGACATCCTCGCAAAGGATACCAGCGTTATACCCGATTTCTGGCAGAATAAATACAAGAATGAGGCTAGCAAAAACTGGGATAAATTCTACAACCGCAACACAACAAATTTTTACAAGGACCGCCACTGGACAGACCGCGAGTTCGAGGAGCTGCGCCCATCGCATATATTTACCGAACACAAGCCCGTTTTACTCGAAATCGGCTGCGGCGTAGGCAACTTTGTCTGGCCGATCCTCGAGCGTAACCCCGACATATTCGTGTACGCATGCGATTTCTCGCTGCGCGCAGTCGGCTTTGTCCAGTCCAACGAGAACTACACGGAGAGCCGGTGCCAGGCATTTGTTTGTGACATCACCAAGGACAGGCTGGCCGACACCATCCCGCCCCATTCGGTTGATATCGTTTCGGCAATTTTTGTCTTTTCGGCTCTGCCTCCGGAAAAGCAGGCAGACGCAGTGGCTAATGTAATTGAGATTCTCAAGCCTGGAGGCCGGATTCTGTTCCGCGACTACGCACTGTATGATCTGGCACAGCTGAGATTTAAGTCCGGCCACAAGCTGGAAGACAACCTTTACGTGCGCCAGGACGGCACGTTATCCTACTACTTTTCGAAGGAACGGCTGCGCGAGCTGTTTGTCCAACACGGTGGTCTTGTTGAGATTGAGAACGATTATGTGGTGAAAAAGCTCATCAATGCAAAACTCAACATCGATTCGGATCGCATATTTGCGCAGGCAAAGTTCCAGGCGCCGATTACCACTACCGATTACATTGATGCTTCTGCGGGCAAAACACAATCAATCGACGATAGCGAGGTTTCGGTTGAATAGACATTGTTATATATTTGTTCGAAGACATGATATTTTGAAATGAAGTGCTACTTATTACTGCTTGTCGCTGATATCGGAGACCTTGACAACGCGCTTGCCAAAGTTCTTGCCTTCAAAGAGATCCAGCAGTGCTTGCGGTGCGTTCTCCAGACCAACGACCTCGTCGAGCTTGTAAGTGATTTCCCCCTCCTTGAATTTGGTCGAAACTTCCTGAATAAAGTTTTTGTAGTCGGGCTTGGTGTAGTAGTCGGACACTACGAAACCAGATATTGTAATTCTCTTGATGACAATTTCCATGATGTTCTTGATATAATAGGCGGTTTCGGGTGTTGCGTTGTACTGCGATATCATGCCACATCCAGCGATGCGACCGAATGTGTTCATGTTCTTGAGCGCAATGTCGAAAAGCTCGCCACCGACATTTTCAAAGTAAATGTCAATGCCGTTGGGCGCTGCCTGTTTGATAGCAGCATCCAGATCGATGGTAGTCTTGTAGTTGATGACTGCGTCGGCGCCGATGCTTTTGACAAAGTCGACCTTGTCATCTGATCCAGCGAGACCAACAACATGCAGACCGCGGGCCTTAGCCAGCTGCACGACCATCTGGCCAACTGCGCCCGACGCAGCCGATACCAAAACTGTCTCGCCAGCCTTGGGGTTGGAAATGCTTATCAACCCAACATAAGCTGTAAATGAGGGCATTCCCAGAACTCCCAAATAGCTGCCCGCCGAAATGCCGCTGCCAGATGAGACTTTAACAAATCCCAAGCTGTTGGTAACAAAGCGCGTCTCCCACAGGAATCTGTTTCCAGTGACAATATCACCCTCGCTAAAGTCTGGGTTTGCCGAAGCCTCGACAATGCCGACACCAAAACCTTCAATGGGATTTCCAGGCTCGAAGCTAGCTACGTAGCTATTGCGCGAACCAGTCATGCGCCCGCGCAGGAAGGGGTCGCACGAGAGGTACAGGTTACGGACGAGTATCTGGTTGTCCTTCAGCGACTCTTTGGTTGGTGCATCGACGGTTTCGACCTGGAAGTCATCAATGGTGGGTGTACCTGAAGGGACGTTTCTGACGAGCTTGATACTAATGTTGCTGTTTGCAGTCATTGTTGATGGTGTCTACTATATTGTCGTGGCGTGAAGTTAAATCGGCAATGTTTTATCTGTGATGTTTTGTCAGCTCAAAGGTCACCATGGCCATTGCCTTTTTATACTGAAATATTACCTGCTAGCTGCCACCTTTCTCGGGAAAAAGTCTCGCCAAAATGGTTTTTATTACTAATTACAACCCCCAAATACAGGAACAAATGCCGAGCTGTATCTGCCTGCTTAATCCCTAAACTGTATTATTTTGTACAAACACAATACAAAAAAATCAAATGCAGTTATCATATATTCACATGTTTCCAGTAAAAAGATGGTAATTGCGATTTGCATTTGTAAGCAGCGCCACTCTATATTTAATACAAAATGTTATTTTGCCGCACACCTGTGTTCCGAAATTGTGATTGCATTTTGCAACTGGATAATATTGGGGCAAATTAAATTAGTTATAAATGTTTGAAATTAATAATTAGTCCAAAAAAGTGCATATCTAACACTCTTCGCAATCCATTGTGGATGAAGCCAGGTAATCACTGTTAATCAAAGATGGGGTTGTCGAGCCACACACTACCTCGCTGCGCCAGCCACCCTCAGAAGAGGAATCGCGGGTCAGAGTCGACGTCGGCCAGTAGTGGTAGCACATCTTGATGCTCAGCACCAGAGGCGCCGAATCAAACGACATCACTCTGATGCGCACGTACGTGTTATCGGGGCACACCCGCACGGCACGTTCAAACGACCCCAGATCAGGGGTCTTCTCTCCATTAACGTGAGTGACCCAGAAAGTCGCACTCATGGTGTACATCTCGGCCGGCGAGCCCTTCCTGATGGACGTGCAGTAGATGCCCGACGGCGCCGTACGTGACTGCTGGAGCACTGCCTTGTGCGGTGCCTGGAATGTGGCGCCCGCCCAAAATACAACCTTTTCAGTGTCCCGGTTGCACTCCGAGGTCTCAACCTGCAGTGTCAGCTCCTTCTTCCGGCGCAGAACAACAATTTCGAGCTTTTCGTGTGAGTACTGGACGTCCAGATCGTCAATGCTCTTCATTGGCTTCCCGTTGATGCTGATGATGATGTCAAGCTCCTTAAGCACCTTGAACGCCTTGCTCAGGGTCTCGACGCGAGCAACTTGGAACATCATATTGCGGCTTGAGCTGGTCTTCTGGTACTCTGACAGGCGCTCCTTATTGAGGCCCGAGCTGACAGCCTTTGCAATGCTGAGCATGGTGACCTCGATGTTCAGGCTGCGCAGCCGGGGCTCCTCGCCGCGCTGCAGGGGCTCGAGCGCCGGTAGAATCGCTTGAATAGGCATACCGGCGTACTTGTGCCGCTTGCCGTCTCCATGCATGTACGCCAGCCAAAGAGCCTGCGCTTTGCCCTCGTCATCGGCCAACACACCAAAGGCATGGTGCTGCGCCTGCGGGCTCTCAAGCAGGATCGACTCGGCGTTGATGCTGCGCCACTTTGGTGACTCCGAAAGGGGCACGTCGAGCGGTACAGTCTCGGTGACCACCGTGTTGATGCACAGCGGGTTGCTGTATCTGCTGTGCGTAATCATACGCGTGGCGTCACCAGGCCGCAGGGGCTTCTTTGAGATCGAAGCCGCGCGGATATCAGTGTCGCCGATATGCCTGGGGTCATACTGGACGATGGCAAAATTGAGCGTCGGGTGCAGGAAGCGCAACTTTGCTGGGATGATGCATGACCCAGCGATAGTGATTGTCAGCTCACATATGCTGGTCATGACTGTCCGCTGGCTGACCACCACCAGGCCGTGCTCCGCATCAACCACAACGCCATAGCTGGTCCATGAATATGTGTCGACCCCGTCTATGTTTACTGGGAACATGCTGCGCACCATGACAATCGAGTTGGAGACCTGCGCTGCCTTGCCGGCGTTCTCATTATCCATGGTGGGGAACCTGATGTCTATTGGGCTGATCTCGCGCGCCTTGGGGAAATCCTTAATGCGCTCGCAGTCCCACAGCCCAGTGTTATCATTGCGCGAGTAGGTGCTCATCTTGTGCCACTGGTGCACTACGTACATGGACGTCGCCTGCCTGGTGTGGACATCCTCGATGCTGTAGTGCTCGAGCGAGATACTGGCGCGATCGGGTATTGTCTTCATGACGCTGACAAAGTCCTCGATATTGCGGATGGGCTTACTGTCGATGCTGTCAATGATGACGCCCTCAGCGCAGGGGTTGTTCTGTAGCAAATCCACCGCAGACGCCACAAAGACGCCACGCACAGGCAAGTTGTATGTGTATGCCAGCTGGTAGGAGAAGTCGTGCACAACGCCACCACCAAACGTCACAAACTGCGATGGCGTGAGGGCATGCATGTCGTCGACTTTGACGCTAATATTGATAATTTTCTTGTCGCGTGCGACCTGCAGTACAAGCGTGCCGCCGATATTGTCGTCCATATACTCTTCGAGCGGCACAAAGTGCGTGACAACTTCGCCGTTGATGCTGATAAGCACATCGCCCTCTTCAATTCCCGCAACCTCGCCGGGTCCTTCAGGGAGCAAGGTTCTGACCACCAGCATGCCGATGCCCTCGGGTCGAATCTTGCGTACCATAACCTCGGTCTCTTCTGGGAGGCCCATGCGCCTGACCTCGTCAAATGGCACGTACGTAAATAGCGTCTGCATCGACCCGCGGAGCACCGGCTTACCGGCCTGGATCATCTCCAGCGCACGCTTCACGCGGTCGAGGGGAAGGAAATAGTTAGTTGCCTCCTCAGACCGGCCGCCCGCCTGCAGTGCAATGGCATCACCGTTGATATCAATAACGGGACTGCCTGAACTGCCTCCGCTCAAGCTAGATGCAGCCTGCAGGTAGAATGTGTTCAAATCATTGTAGGTCATGGTGCCGTACTCGGGTACATTGCGGTCAACGCGTGATATAGAGCCCGCCAAAATAGATAACTTCTCACCGGCATCGTTACCGATCACTCGCACATCGATTCCTACGCGCGCGTTCTCAGGGGCAAGCCGGATCTCGACAAGCTTCATATACTTGACCTTGGACGGATCAAATTGCAAGAAGCCAAAGTCGTGGATGGGATCGCGGTATATGGCTTTGACGCTGACCTCTTCGTGATCGTGCATAATGGCCTCGCCAACAAAGGGCCCGGAGCCGACGACGTGTCTGTTTGTCAGAATGATTCCGCGCTTGGCATCCACAATAAAGCCGGTTGCCTCGGAGCACATTGGAGGATTGGTGTCAAAGTTGACAGGCTGGTTGAACCGGATAGACACAATGCCGCCGAATGCACCTTCTGACACAGTTTGCCACATTGGCACGCTATTTTGCAAAATGGCCTTACCGAGACCGTCGCAAACTGAAGTCACCGAGCCTGTGCGCTGACGCTTGGCCCTGTTTACATCCTGGAGAGAGTGCGGGGTACTGTCAACATCCATTTTAAGGTAACTGTAACTGATGCTCTCTACGAATGCGGCAAGGTGCGCTATTATAAGATGCTTGTGTCGAAGAGAAAGTCTATAAACAAAAGTGGCTATAAGTGATATAAAAGGTTTTGCTGGTAGAAATCAGCAGTTAGAGTCCAATTGAAAATGTATTAAAAAGCAAAAGGGAATAAGAGGTTCAAAAGTATAAAAATTGGAAGCAGAAGAATACTTTTATTGTTTCAAAACTCGCACAGAATTTTAATATTGAAACTGATCGGGAGAAAAAAAAGTCGAAATTTTGGTTGCGTAACACTGATCACCGATCACAGAAAAATCAAATATTTGATCACATTCAAAGCTGCGTGATCAACAGTCACAACGTGGTTTTATTTAAAAACCCGTCCACGACAGTTATGACGGGGAAAACTCACCAAGTGAAGCAGAGCGTGACACTATAGCATCTGCATGATGTGCACGATGGGCACGATTGCACGTGATGGACACTGGGAGTAACAGATTATGCATTTTGCTTTATTCCACGTTTTCATTTTTATAAAATTTATATAATAGCAAGCAACCGACACCGGACCGCAATCCAAATTTAGTCACACAGAAAGCAAATCTTCTTTTGCGTGCTACGGCAAGTTTTTTTTTTTGCTAAGCCAGCTGCCCGTGAAAGCATATGGCTGGGCCCTATCCTATTTTATTTTTTGAGAAAGCAGGTGAACCATGATGAGCGCTCGCTTGTACAAAGCCTTGGGCGCTCATGTGGTGCTCCCTTTTCTCGCACCATTTAAACAGCAGAAAGCGTGCGCTCATTATATGAAGTTACAAAGAAAGACAAATGATAGAGCCAAAATATACAGACATTTTGGCTGCCTTTTGTCAATTTTCAATTATTTATTTTTTATAAATATAAAATTGCAAAAATAGATAAATAAAATTGCAAAGAATAAAAATTAAAATAATCGGCAAAGTTTTGAAAATGCTTTGTACAAATAAATCAAATGAGCAAAAATTAAATAAATAAGACAAAACGGCGCAGCGTTTGGTCAGCGCAAAAAAAAGGTTCTTGGCAAAAATAGGCACGTTGGCCAAGACAAAGAAATAATTAAAAAGAAACCCTGCGTAAGTTCTCTTGAGCACTTAATTGAAAGCTTAAAAGTGCTTTTGGAAGAAAAATCGGAATGCCAATATATGCATCAAATAAGATATATTTAAATATATTGCAAAACATACAAAGGAGTCATTTTAATTAATATATTAATATTCTTTTCTTTGCTGTTCTTTTTATTTTTATTTGTCTTGGCTGTTGTCAGCTGTCAGCTGTCAGCAAACTTGTTTTTATAGAGTAAGCTATTTATAAAAAGAGACTGCAGCACCAAGCCTTAAGTATCGTTACAATATACAAAGTTGAGTTGCACAATTCGACAATGGCTTTTAAATAATAATTTAAATGGCAGCCACTAAAAATAAATTGTGCAAAACAAAATATTCGACTAGAGAGAAAAATAAATACATTAAACGAAATGTTTGACTACTCCCACCCACAGAAGTGCGGAATAATTTACACCAGTGCTGCGAAAAAAGCAGACTTGGGAAACAAAATAAATACACTACAGCTAAACTCAAAACGTGTCATCTTTCTCTCTCTCTGCTGCTCACAGTCATGCGCATAAAGCGAAACATTTGTGCAATTGCAGTGCGGGCAGAGTGGGAGTGTACTGTTCAGTTATGTGTGTGAGAAGGGGTGGTTGCCTGGTAAAGCCCACGTTGCAGATTGTCAGCCAATTGACTGGGCGCTTCCTTATATTGTCAGGCGGAGTTACATCATGACCGGCGGAAGTGTTGTGCAGAAGTAAAAAAACCTGATTTGCTAAAGATAGAGCTAAAACCACGCTCATCACAATTCTCCCAATTTGGACGTGTAGGTTAAAACAGAGCAAACCAAAATCAGTGTCAATCTGTCTAAAAGAAGATTGGCCCGGAACTATTCTGAAATTGAGTAATCCGCTTCTGCTTCAATTTCAGCAAACAACAAGTTGAGAGTGGAGTGTGAGAAATAATTGTTGTTGTTTTCGGGAGGTAATTAACTAAAACAGGCCATACTGGCGTACAAATCGGTCGCTCTGCATGCAAACTATTAAAAGCAATTTCCACATCATCATCATATCACAAGCAAGCAAGCTTGTTTACGGATCATCGCCACGCTGCGCTCCGTGTTTTAAAGAGTGGGATAGAAGTTTCGACTACTCGGCTCTTTATGCTGGATATTATTGCTAAAGCCATATCAACATGTGTCATGGTGGACATGTTTTATATCCGATGTGCATGGCCAGAAAGAGAAAGCCCACAGTGAGATCTGCACACCAGAATTGCAAAACCATGACGATGCAATTTCCACTGCAATTCTGGGAACTTTCAATTTATATCTCGCCCTGCTGGTATTGAATGGGTGGCGCGGAGAAAACGGGAATAGTTGCACAACTTCTACCAAATAAACAAAAATAAAGGGCACGATGGTGATGCTGCCGATATTTTATTTCTTGTGGACGCATTCGTTGTTGAGAATGGAATGCAAACAGAAAACAGAAAGAAGGAAAAGGTGAGCTGGAAGGAAAAACACTGCAGCCAAGAATAGGATTTTCCTTCATTGGTATATTTGTGTATGTGTTTGTGTTTTCGTCCCAGCTGCCAAATAAACACATAATTTTGGCCGCGTGTCGTGCATATCTGCGGGTTAATTATTTCAAAATATTCAAAATAATAATAATAATAATAATAATAAACTGGTTAAAATAATTTGTACATTAAATTTGGTGTCGTAATTAATAAAAATCTACACAAGGGTAAAAGAGGAGGTAAGGTGGGTTGGTATATACTGTACAATTTGGACGAATGCTTTTGTTTTGACGCGGTGGAGACATTAGTGTGAATAATACATCGTGCACGCACAATTGCTTGTGCGTAGACATTCGTTTTTTTGAGGGGAAGGTTGCTTTAAGCTTGCCGTCTCTTTTAGGCGCCGTACGTGTAGATTGGGAATGCGCTGGTGGCCCCAGATACAAAGCCAAGGGTGGAGGCGCTAAAGTACAATGATGGGTACTGTGCAGCGAGCGCTGCCGCCGCATCTGTTGAGGTGCGGGGGACAACTGACTGCTGTTGCTGCTGCTGAAAATGGGTAAATAGGTTGGTGTTGCTCATGCTGTTGACAGACGGAACAGAAAGGGAGGCCTTGGAAGAGTTGTCAAAAAAGCCGACACCAAGGTTGTTTCCGCTGTAGATTCCGGCAGAGGATGCCGCACGCACACCAAATTGCTGCTGTTGCTGCTGCCGCTGGATGGCGGGGTAGCTGGACTGCTGAGCGGGGATACTCACTGGCGGAAGGACCGTGGTCGAAGCGGAGTAGCCAAGGTCAGCAGCGCTGAAAAGGGGGTGCTGAGCCTGCTGCTGCTGCTGGAAAAACATGCTTGGCTGGGCGACAGCGGAAAAGGAGGATGGGGCGTTGAACGTAAACTCGCTGTGAGCAAAGCCAACATTGGCTGCGGGCGGGGTGTACAGCGGGGTCAATGCTGCAACCGAGTGTGAGGGCATGCCGAATGGCTCAACAACAGAGCGCACGCGGTTGTTGGCGCCAGACACATAATAGACCGGGTACGACACCGACGCCGCTGCCTGGCGCACACGCTTGGCAGGTGGCGGTGTCAACATCTCCATTGCAGGAAGCTCATGAAGCTGGGTGGCCACTGGCGAGGGCACAACCTGCAAATCAACAGACGAGCACTGCTCAGACATCTGTGGCGAGCCAAGCGTAATGTTATAACATCCCTTGTTGTTATCCAGCACAATGGTCTGCAACCGGGCAATCCACGCATTGTACTCAGACTCTGGAACATGCAGGCGGTGATCAAGGGCAGTCAAAAACTCCCGCTGCATAATTGTCAGCTCCTTTGCGGGCAAGTGCGAGACCTCGGACCATGTCTGTGTGGTGAAAGTGTTGTCCTCAAGGTACTTGCTGGCCAACATTAGGGCAACGACAAACATCCTGTACTCGCTGCCATTGCCTCCGTGGAGACCGGGAAATCTTTGCTTAAATTTGCTGACATAGAGCAGCGTGAGCATGACAATGGGCATGGCAACCTGTGTCGAGCGGAGCAGCTCGTAGCAAAACTTTTGAAATGACTGCAGCGACTCGCGCTGTCCCCGGGGCATCCACAGCTTGGCGAATGTCCGCGCTGCGACAAAGGCCATCTGCTCGTTGTTTAGTGTGGTGGAATCCATGCTGAGAATAATGTGTGGGTAATAATAATAATGTGTGAAAGAGGAAAAATGAATGATGGAGGAGAGGGGGAGCGTACACAGAGAGGCCTGTACAAAAGTAATAAAAAGTGTCTAATGACGTTTAGCCTCGAGTGTGTCGGTCGAATAATTATAATGATGAAAAGTACAAGTTGAAAATGAAAAGATGAGTGCTGCTCAGGAAAGTGAATCAAAAATACCCAGGCTCGGCTAAGGTGTATTTAAATCTTTTGAACGTCCCAGACAAAAAATAAAATTATATAAAAAAGAGGGGGTGGGTAAAAGGGGGTGGTAATCGACGGACTGTGCCAGACGATCCCTAAAATAGCATGTGTTGTGCGCTTATTGTCAATTTCTGGCAATAAAGAGGGGGTGGTAAATAGAGGGGGGGAGAGGGTAGCAAATCAGATGTAGAATGTGAAAATTCTGCTTTGTCAAAAAACGATGGGTGACAAGACTGCAACTGTTTTATGTCTCAGCCGAAAAATAAAAAATGAAAAAGCGAAAAAGCGAAAAACGATGATGGGATTGTGTATGTTCAAACCTGCAGTCTGGCGTAGCACCAAACAGAGAAAGTACTTGCAAGTTGCAAAAAAATGTTTTGGGTATCCTTGGATGGGATGCGTTGAGTAGAGCGGGAAATAAGAGGCGGAAATAATTAAAAATAAACTAGGAGTAGGAGAGTAGGACGCAACTAAAATAAAGAAAAACTGGTGTAAAAATGTTTTTGATGAGTGTAAAAGGCAAAGTTATTGTAAGCTAAATGAGGCGGCAGTGACGAAAATTCAATGGGCAGTTGGTTGGTTGATGGGATTGTGCAGACAGGCAGAGACAAAAAAGTGCACATAAAGCCAAAATGCCCTTATATAAGTGGAATACAAATCCAAGATACTCCAATTTAGATATATTGCGCTGTTATTGGGCGAGGCTTTGGCTGTGATATTCACTAAAGCTAAAGCTAAAGCCCCAAAGCCAAAGCAAAGGCCAAAAGTGAGTAAATAATGCCAGCTCGGCATCTCCACGCTTTTTTGGCTTTGCTGCTTGGATACAGACACCCGGCCAATTTGGTGGTGTTTGTGCCAATTTGCTTGTTGCTTTGTGCTGGGCGAATCTACATCCAGCGCATAGTAGAAAATGATTGGCCGTGGAGAATGATGCAAGAGTGGGCTTTGTGCGGCTTTCCTGAAGTTTTTGTTCTTTCTGAATTGAGAACAGATTCCATCAAGCCTAGCGTCATTCGCAATGGAATGGGTTGTACAGGTGGGCAGCCAACCCCCTCCCACTCTCTGGCTGGGGCTTTCTGGGTGGCCACAGTGCGCAATTAAATATGTCTGTTGTCCTGGCTGCATGAGCGGGCGCGAGCCAATTCCCTGCCTTGCTTGCTGCTTGGTGCTTGCGAATGATTGCCCCTCCCCCAATAAGTGCCCGATAGCCGCCCCCAATGATATAGCCGCTCCGGTTTCTTAAAAGGCAAGTCGGTTGCAATAAGCCCACCCACTTTATTTCTGGCAAATTGGCTGGCTGGCTGATTTGTTATTTGGGTGGGTGGAAAAGTAAACAAGTGCCAGCCTTTGATTCGAATGCAGAAGCCAAACATCCCACGCTTGCTTCGTTCGCCCGCAATCCCGCCTTGCACGAGAAAAGCGCAGCGCCGGATCTGTAAAAAAACGCTTGCATTTTTATTTGGACTTTGGAGTGGCGCAAATGGGGCGGAACGGATGGCCACTGGGCTTGGATCATGCAAACATGAAAATTTTAGCCAAAAGTGTAATTTTGATCGAATGATTCACCCAGATGGAAATCAAGGCGAAATCAGATCATTGCCGCGCTCGCGTAAAGCCAACAGACGCGTAACCGCGCGTTCAGCTCCTTGTTTTTTGTGCGCAGCGGTAGGTGGATCATCCACGCTGGAATATTACAGGGACTCGGCCCGCTCCTCTCTTGTGTCTTCGCACTCACATTATTGTTTTTGCTTCTCAATTCCACCCTCTCTATAAAATTCGAATTCTGTCTTTCGTCAAAACCACCGAATAGTAACAGTAAAAATGGACAAGCCGACACCTCGCATCAACGCCTCTATGCTTCAGCAGTGCGTCAACATCACTGTCCGCCTCGCTGGGCGTATTGTAGAGGTAATGTATACAGCGCCTTATCCGCCACCCTACCCACACAGCAGTATAATTTATATTTTCCATGCCAGTGTGGTGTAGCCACTATGCTGATGCGGCCTTCTATATTTATTGCCTTTTCCACCCATTTCACCACCTCAGCTGTCGCGAAGCTCCCACACGTCAAAGCCCGTGTCCTCAGAATGCAACATAAATACACTTTTTTAGATCATGCAGCCAACTTAGCTTATTTTCGTAATGATACACGCGCCTGACAGCTGCGTGGAGCAATTGGCACTTCGTTTCGGGCATTGTTTGTTCCGCATTTGCGCAATCTCTTTGCCGTTGCCGTTGCCATTGTGAGCGCTGAAGACGTGTAAAGACACAGCGGCGATGTGGTCAAACACCCAACGGCACAACTGAAGCGAATGCTTGCATCCAGCGCTGATAAATCAGTTCGTACACATGTAGAAAACGGGGGCGCGTGGTTAAAGCGGCTGGGTGCCTTGTTGCGCGCGCTGCCCCCACTCATCTGCACTTTCTTTTCAATTGAAACGCAATATCAGTGAATTATCGGCCCTTTAAAATGTTTATGTTGTTATATTTCTGGCAATTCCCATGTGGGCCACAATCAATCTCTCCTCAAGCCCCCTCTCATTGTCATTGGCAAGTGCGCTTGCGAATGTTTTTGGTATATTTTTTGAATATTGTTCTGGTATTTTTATTGCGTCATACTTTTGTGATATTTTTTCTGCAACATTTATTTTTATATATTTTGTTGCCACATTTAAACACGGGGAGAGAATGGAAGGGGCATAGGGAGCAGACAGTTTTGTGGTGCCGGCACATTGTTTGACAGATGTTTAATTGCAATTATGTATTTCGAATATTTGACGATTCAGAGTTTCCAGTAGAAAACAAGAATCGTCTCGTGGTTACTCTTGTCATTGATTTCTCGCATTGTCTGCTGTCACAAGGGACTTGTGGCAGCAGACAATAATATGTAATGAGTGTCGGTTTGTTATTCACAGGTCACGCAGCTTGCAGAATATCATTGCCGCGTTGAATAATTTGAAATAATTGTCTTGTTTTTTGCAGAATGTGACGATTTCAGCCTGTGCTGTTAATTTACTACTAAACTTAAGCATATTGTTTGTGTGTCGCTGTGCAATTTATTGTTTGCACGTGTTGGTTTACATATTGCTGTTGTATTGCGTATAGGCTCAGGGTAACTCGTTTCTTCTTGAGACATCGGACGGAAAGACTGTTACCGTGAATCCAGCAGTTGTAAGTGCATCATTATCAAACCGTAGCTCTATTGCTTTTTATTTTATTTTTTGGACGCAAATGTTTATTGTTTTGCGAATGCAATTCCTGTGTGACATACTGTCAATATTAGCTGAACATCAATATGCTATTATTGTACTGCGTTGTACTTTTTTATTTTTATTTTTATTTTATTGTCCTTGAATTGTTTGTTGTTTATGCTATTGTTGCCTCTATTTCGTGCATCCCTTTTCTGATATTTTATGCGCCAGGTGTGTTGGTGAAACTACTGTTATTTTCATTTTACTTTTGCTACTACATCCCAGCATTCCAGCCTCTTGGAATTTTTTTTTTACAAAAATAACATTGTTTAACCTTGTTACACGCTGCGCCCCCCGCCGCCCCTCAATCATGCCTGTCTTATAAATCAACGTTGGTCAAATTGGAAGAGGGCCTGGTTATTATCATCGCTATTATTGCTGCTACTGCTGGTTTTAGACACCCTCTGTCGCTGTTGTTATTGTTATTCCACACAAAGTGCAAATATTACTCGCACATTTACATGCACCAATACATTGTCGGGGTTGTTGTGTCTAGACCCAACGTTTTCCCTCATGTATTGCCACTCACATATCGCCACAAATCCTCCCCCCTGCTTATGCTCGGCAACTGTGTTGATCGCATAGGCGCAGCTACTGCGATTGATGTGTGCACGAGTCACTCTGCACTTTGCACGCCTACTGCTCCCTGGTACCAAAACAAGGCTTGGCACTATCTTTAATGCGCAGTCAAATGATTTTTTAAATTTCTTTGCAAGTAAAACCAATTGACATTCTTTGTCCGTGTGAGTATATGTGTGTCTCTGTGTACAGGCTGGCTGCAGAACGACAACAGCAACAATAATCTGCCACCAATTGTTTGAATTTTTATTTTGGGGGAGTGGATAAAATAAATTAATTCCCTTGTTGGGCATCTCAAGCCCTATCTACTACGCGGCTTTTTGTGCACTTTTTTTTTCAAGTCCATTGACATTCAACAATCAATTTCCACGTGCAACTGCATTTTATTGGTGCCAAGGCCTTACCGGTATCTGCATTCTCTCTTTACGATTTTTTTGCATACCCAGATTTTTCAATGATTTTTCCCAGGCATTGTGCGTTATCCAGGTTATTTTTCACCTATATTACTGAATATCCGGATAACTGCGCTGAATGTCATTTTGGTTCTGTGCACAACAGGCACATATTTTTAAACTGCATCATAATCAAGTATGTTATGAGCTTCTCATGTCCAGCCTTTCGCGTCGGCATATGGCCAAATGTGATTAATGAGAAACAGAGGCACCTTGCACACAATCCATAAGCAATTGAATTCTCTTGCTGCGGCTTATCCTCGAGACAATATCATGCATATTGGCCATACAGCTGACTATTGCCTACCTCCGCCCTGTTTATATATTGCACCCCAATTTGATTTACTATGCCTCCGTCATTAATATCAGCAGCAGCAGCGGCATGAACATTTCTGTGTCCTTCTTTTTTGTTCACATTGTCTTGAAATGCGATTGACAACAGGACACAAAGCATGACTTTGCTTTTGTCCTTTTCCAAATTGGTTTTCATTATATGCCGGACTTTGTTTTAATACAAAGAGAACACTCGAATTCCTGCTGTTATTGCATTCAATACATGGCATTGCATTATTCGTACACCCCCCGTATTATCTTTTTATTTTACTTACACATCGCTTTCCCTATTTGTTCAAAGTTGGACACCATCTGCTTTTTTCTCACAAGTGTTGTGTTTATCTTTGTTTGAAGTGCCTCCCCAAATTGAGCTATGCGACGCAGGTGGCGTCCTGCATCTTGTCTGTGACCAGCATTGAGCCTACATGTCCCAGCAATTGTTGTTTTATTTCAACATTTATTGATTGCCGTTTTGAGAATGTCTGTCCGCTGCTTTATTCACTCTCATTGTGCTTGTTATTCTACAGCAAATGCTTTAATAAACCATTTTGCAATTGTATATTCAAATGTCTACATTTTCCTTTTTTAAATCCAAGTCGGTATTATCCTGCGGGTGTCTTTTGTCGGCAGGAATGTCATGATGGGAGGCTGCAAATAAAATGACAACAATCATATCAGATATCGGTGTCTTTTTTCACACACTTGTACATTCACAAGCAACAAACAACAAACAAAAGCGCACTTGTTTGTATGTGATGTCTATATTTACATGTTTTTGTGCTCGCACCATACGGGGAACATCTGCGCACTCGATGTCATATATGAGCGTCATGATTAGCAATTTGTAATTTCCCACGTATTTTCCGCAAATATGTCTGATCCCAGTTTATTAATTAGACCCGGGTAGAGTGCAAACCGCGATTATATCAACTTTTCTTGCTTGCCTTGTGTTTTTACGCCTCATTTTTATACAATGATATATACTATACACCCGGCTTCTATTTTTTATTTAAAAAATACTTGTATTTGCCCAAATGTCTAAATTACATGCATTCCTGGTACAACGCGCCTGCGCCTGCATACCTTGATGGTATCCCTCATTATCCGACTATCAGAATCTAACATAGACAACAAAATGGCATTCAGTAATTGCGACGTGATTTTCTTTATTTTCCCTGCTGTTGCATTTGTTTACTTTACTTTGTAGGAGTGCACTTACAACAGCCAGTTTATTGAAGTCCTGGGAAAAGTGCAGAGTGACGGCAGCGTGAGCGGATTTACTGCAGTTGACCTTTCTGATAACTTTGGTAAGTTTTTTTTGTGATTCCAGAAAAAAATGGAAAATGAAGCCATATTCATAACCGGATATCGCCGTTAACAATTTAAATTATATTGTCTTTGTATCCTGTATTTTGTGTCTAGTTGGTCATGTCAACCTGCTGGGTGTATCCCATTCTAACACGCCGTGCATGTCCCTTTCGGTATATACGTGCATGATGCTTTTATTTTATTTTTTATTTGGCTTTTCTGCTGACCAGAGATCCCCGCTTTATTAAACAGCCGTGATGGGCATGCTGATATTCTTGACACTCCTCGGGTGGTTAAAAAAGCCTGCTGCTGATTGCAAATGTATACTGCCGTGGCTGCATATTTGCAAGTACAGGATGGCAGCCAATATAGCACTAGTGATGGGGGTGTCAACAAACAATAGCTGATGCCAAGTAATTGTATGTGCGAATGTACATATCTTTGCTTTGCAGAATTCCCAATTCCCAATTGCTGTGATATCAATGGGCAGCCGCAGGCCATGTGAGTGACAAAACACCAAATCTCGAAATTGTCTCCTCCATTTCTGCTCCCGTACCTGTACTTGTCTGTGCGCGTGTCTCCGGGCCCAGCAATTGTGGTAGTGTTGGTGATTTGCAACGTTGACCCGCCAGCATATGCAGATGCCTACGTATCTTTGCTAATATATGCGAGGAAATGTTGTAGCAGCGCCAATTCCTGCGGCTGCGCATCCATGAGCAGGTTCCAAAAACAGAATACATGTGAGGAAAGTGGGGATGGGGACCTGGCATGCGCATATATTCGTTTTTCCATCGCACATCTATGAAAAACAATGCAAATGTACAATTGCTAGTGTTGATTTCAAGGTGTTTCTTTTTTCATTTATTTTTTCGCGCCCTTTTTCACTTTTTCTATTGTATTGTATTGTATTCCATATTTTTATTTATTTATTTGCATGCAGCCGTGCATAAATTTTTTTGCAACCGAGCTGATATCCGCATTCTTTATTTTTTATTTTTACACTCTATTTCCTCTGTAGATCTCAAAGCGTACGGTCTCTTTGAAAAGGCTGCCCTTAGCTGCCCCGATCTCTTTGCTTAGCTTGGGCTTTCTCCCGGGCAGTAGGTAAATGCTGGCATCAGTGGTGGGGGAATCTCGCGAAATGGATGTGCGAGCAACATTTAGGCACGGCGACCCATTTTATATTTTTAGCCCACCAGAGGGAACCAGTCGGCAACATCACATATATCTAATTGTTTTTTTACAAAACAGGCAACAATTTCGCGCACTATTTCTGGAGTTTTCTATTTTGATGATTCCAAAATAAAGTCCACACAAATCTTTCTGTGAATCTTTCACTTTAGCCTTGTTTTTGGAAGATGGATGATTACCCTTTGGCGAAAGCAGCGGGAGGCGCAGATGCAATTGAGAAAGAGTTTTAAAAAAGTGCAATACAAAATATTTGGTGGGGAGTGGGAAATAGGGAGTGGCAGTGAAGCGGATTTCAACTTTTGTTAAAAAGAATTTACCAAATAAAACGAGCAAAACGTCCTTTCTGCTCCCTACAAAAAGGGATAAACCTTAAACTGGTTTGGATTTTCTGTTTAACCAGCTATGGTGGTCATGTCAATTTTATTTTTTAAAAAAGCCAATAATACAATTACATTGTTTGTCATATCACTGCTTGCGATCGCCGAATGCAAGTTGTTTTCTTTTCCTGTCTGTACAGGTGGCTAATACATCTCCACCTCTCATGATCTTAGGCGAAAAGCTAAATAAAATAAACACCTGGTCTCATCCAATGGCGTTGAAACACCGCGCCATTCACTTATCTATTCCGATATCCGCTATTCTCTTCGCACTTCTCCCCCCAAAACTTTATTTGCATGTTATGCGCTGCACATGTAGCAGATCATCAGGCAAATGCAATCACCCTTTTCACTTGTCAAACATTTATTTATATAATATTTTTTTACATGTGACATTTAATGATTATTGGAAAATAATTTAAATTTAAATTTGATTGGTACGTATGCTAAATAAATAAATACATGGCGAAAAATGATTAAATTATGCTACGCCATGTTTCTTTTATAAATGTATAAATATTTTATACACTGCAGCAATTCGGGAAAAAAGGGGGGCAAGAAACAGCGAGTTTACATTTTTACATTTTTATTACTGAATTTATGCCACCATACATCCATGCATATTACTTTATTTTGCAATATGTACGTCATTTGCTATCACTAGTTTAATGTTCCCTTTTTATTCATTATTTTGCTGTGCTATGCTGTTTACCAAGTGCTTACTAAAAATTACAAATAATGCAGTCGTCACAACCAGTTTATTTTAGCCTCCACAGCAATAAATAAAAAATAAATCTGGGATAAACTGGAAAAGTGCATATGTGCATATGTCCCTAATTGGTGAATAGGGCATTGAGTTATTTGTTAAACAAATTGGTGAATGCGCTAGGCTAGCCATACAAAAAAGTAAACCGACTAGTTTGGTATATTGACCCAATCATTTCAATTTTGAAAACAAAATAACAAAAAAGCGAGTAGCGGATTGCTTATGTATTCAATGCGCGCCTCGTTTAGTTTTATAATTGCACATTGCCGTTTTCCTATACCTTCTATATCGAAACAGCCTTTTTAAGGAAACTCAAGCAAGGAGCAACGGATTCAATAAAAAAAATTGTTTTCAAATTTCCACATGACTAGTTAAATTTCAGGTACGTGTTTTCTTAATAACCCACTGGTAAATAGTTTGTTTTTTTAGACCAAAGCTCAGACTTCCGATATTGCTCACAAAAAATTAAAACTGGCGGGGAGAAACAAATGTTGCGCAGCCACAAATAAAACCACAAATGTTAAATTTATCATTCTGCCACCAAAAAAGCCGGTATTGGGCTTTGATAGCAGTTAACGGTGGCATGTATTGCTTACTCAAATTTTGGCGTTTACAATTGCGCTCAGGCCATTTATTCAAAACGCACTCGGTGCAAGGAGAATAGTTAAATGCATGTTTTCGGCAGCTGCATTAGTTTTTAACTAGTATATAATATCCGGTATACTTTGCAATTTTTGCTAGCCACGCATCAACCGTTTTTATTTTTGCTATAATTCCCATTCATAGTATGTTTATTCGTTTATTTGTTTATTTTCTAGGCTGCTTGTGATCCAAATATTCCAGGTTTATACATAAAACTATTGTATTCCTCGCCTTTCAATACAAAACTATATCACTGATTCCATTAAATTTTGTATTTTGTTTGTACTATTAAAATTCACCAATTCTTTTTCTTAAATATTGTCCTCGACATATAATATTATTACAAACCAAACGCATAATTAGTGTACTAGCAAAAAACAATTTACACCTAGCTATATATACTTTTTTGTTGCACAAGAGGCCTTGAAATATAATGTAAGCTTGGCATTGCTTCCAATGCGAATTGATATGTGCAATTGCTCGCTCTGCATCAAATTCAGCACCCTAATATTGAATTTACGAATAATTTCCTGTAGCATCTCCCAAGTGCATGGCGGGTCCCAAGGGTTATTTAGATGCCGGGGATGAGTCGCATATCGACACATTGGGTTCACAACCTAGCGCTCCCGAGGTGCACCATAGCACGGGAAGAAAAAATGTAGACAAGATAGAAATAGCCGCCAAAAAAAATAAAGCAGCGGCAACACCATATACACTAGAAAACACAGCTGCTTATGCGGAGAAAAAGGCTGATGCCGGGAATTACTCTAGCAGTACGTACACGGGCTCTGAAAGTGAGGGAGCAGAGCTTCTCGGCTACAACTCAGGTGAAAACGGCACTGTAGATAATGAAAAGCACAACATGGACAGCGCCAAGGGTGCTGACCTCGATGATAGCCCATTTGAAGTTGTACGCACAGCAGTCAGCAACACGGACATGCCGTCAATGCCGTCAATGACGTTTCGCTCGGCTGTACTGGGTGTGTTTTTTGTGTTTCTCATTTCGTTCGTCAACCAATTTTACTGGGAGCGCGACAACCCAATTGCGCTTAACTTGCTTATTGTGCAGCTGCTGTGCTATCCGGTAGGCGTTGCAATGGCTTGGGGGCTTCCTGTGCGGACATGGAACTGCTTTGGGTACAAGTGGTCAATGAACCCAGGTCCATTTACCATCAAGGAGCATGTGTTGGTTTCGCTCATGGCAAATGCCAGCTCCAACATGGCACTGACCGTTGATATCTTTGCAGTACTGCGCTTGTATTACGACCCATCATTTTCACTGTGGACGGCATTGATTCTGCTCCTTAGTGGCCAGCTATTTGCCTACTCACTCGCCGGTCTTTCCCGCACACTCCTGGTACTCCCAGCGCCAATGATCTGGCCCTCGACACTCATAAATGCGTCTCTCTTTCGCACTTTTCACGAAAGCGACACTTACGCCGAAAACAAGGCCGCCGCCGCCGCTGCTGTGATGTCTGCCGAAAGTGCAGCGCAAAATGGTAGTGCACGCAGATCATTGTGGAAACGCTGGAGGCCAAAGTCAATGTCCAGCATGAACAGAACGCAGTTCTTTTGGATATGCTTTGCGGGCAGCTTTGTGTGGTACTTTGTGCCTGGATATCTCTTGCAAGTCCTGTCAACCATATCGGTGCTCTGTCTAATTGCACCGAACAACCACTTGGCCAACCTGATAGGCGATGGCAAGCGGGGTCTCGGTGTACTGTCCTTTTCACTGGATTGGAGTGTCTTCTCGAATGCATTCCTTTTAAGTCCCATCGCCACGCCCTTCTGGGCTGCGTGCAACTTATTCCTGGGATTTGTGCTTGTTTTCTGGATTGCCCTGCCTATTGGCTACTTTAAGAACATGTGGGGCGCAGCCACACTGCCGCTCTATGGCGCTAATGTGTACACAACAAACAGCACGCTCTACAACATTTCTAGTGTTATGCGTGATGGCGTGTTTGACCCGCAGGCTTATGCTGAATACAGCCCCTTGCGCATGTCACTTGAGTTTTCATGGGTCTATGGGATTGGTTTTGCCGCGCTGATGTCTATATTGGTTCACATCGGGCTCTACAATGGAAAAGAGATAATTTCCAGAGTGCGCGAGTCAAAGTCCAAGCATGACGATGTACATGGGCGGCTTATTATGCAGTATCCGCCAGTCAAGACCTGGTGGTACTTGGTTATGCTTGTGGCTAGCTGCGCAATAGGAATTGCCATTGGTGCGGGAATGAAAATTGGTGTTCCGTGGTGGGGCTACATCTTGTCGTTTGCCATCGCCATTGTGTTAATTATTCCTGTAGGCATAATCCAGGCAGTCTCCAACAGGCAGCCGGGACTCAGTCTGGTTGCCGAGCTGCTCTCAGGTCTGGTTCTGCAAGGTATACCCACAGGTTACTCAATTCTCAAGCTCTACGGTCATGGCAGCCTTGCCCAGGCGCTCTCATATGCACAAGACATGAAGCTGGCACATTATATGAAAATACCACCACGCCAGGTGCTCATCTACCAGGTCGCTGGCATAATCATCAGCGTCGTCATCCAGACATGTCTCTTCTTCTGGCTCATTGACCATATCCCAGGAATGTGCCAGCCTGAGGGCTACCCGTGGGTCTGTCGCTCGACCAACCTGGTATACAGTGCATCCATAATCTGGAATCTCATTGGCCCTCTGAAGGTTTTCGGCGAGGGCTCACCGTACAGCCCGCTGCTCTGGGGCTTCCTTTTTGGCATATTCCTCCCCATTCCCGTGTACTTCCTCCAGCGTCGCTTCCCCTCTGTAGAATGGCTTAAGTACGTTTATATTCCAGTGATACTCTCCGGAATTGTCGGGCTGCCACCAATGCCCCCGGTTGACTTCCCCATGTGGTTTTTGTTTGGGTTCATCTTCAACTTTTTGATACATCGGTACTGGAACATGTGGTGGCAAAGGTACAACTTTACACTTTCTGCCGGTCTCGACTCTGGGCTGGCGCTCTCGGGGATTTTCCAGTTCCTGGCCCTGTCGCAGAACGGCATTAATCTCGATTGGTGGGGGAACCAGATAGACCGTCAGTGCCCGCTGAGTTCACAGCCATGGATAAAATCGTAGTTGTGTATTACCTACGGTGAACCATTCATATTTTTCTTTTTTTTTTCTACAACCATTTTTTTCATTTATTTTTCAAGTTCTTGCCTTTGTTTGCCTGCTTATCATATCAGAAGTCCAATATTAAAAGTAACCGAAAATTTTGACACTAAAACTCAATTGATACAGTCAGCCCAATTGGTGATGCTACGCACGCCAAAATTACACCGAGGAAAACAATGAGGCTACACATGTCTAAAATAAGTCAAATATCCTGCAAATCAACATCTTTCTTATCCTGATTGCATAGCAACCCGGAGCGCGCTTAGAAACCAGGGGGGTAAATACAATCTCCAAAGTAACCTAACAGGTCGGAAATTTGTTACAGTGGAGTGTTGATCGTATTAAGCGTCGGTCGTCTTTAAGTCGCAGTACTCTTGCCATATTATCGACAGAACAACCAATACTAGAAAAAGTTTTAGCAAACAAAATAAATAGAAAACATAAATAAAAGCAGCACAACATAACGCTTGTATTTAATTGTTTACTCCAGGGACAGCTTGGCGCGGACACCAACCTTCTGAGCGAGTGACGTGATGTCGCTGAGGTTGACAACCAGCTCAGCGGCCTTGTCCAGGTCGTCGCAGGGGAAGATGGCAATGCCTGACTCGTTGATAAGCTTCTTGCCCTCATCGACGTTGGTGCCCTGCAGACGCACGACAAGGGGGATCTTGAGGTCGAGCTCCTTGACAGCGTCGATAATGCCCTGGGCAACGACGTCGCAGCGCATGATACCGCCGAAAATGTTGACAAGAGCGGCCGAGACACCAGCGTCGGAGCTGATAATCTTGAATGCTTCAGTAATCTGCTTGGCAGTGGCCGAGCCACCGACATCAAGGAAGTTGGCGGGCGAGCCACCGTGCAGCTTGATGATATCCATGGTTGACATGGCAAGTCCGGCTCCGTTGACCAGGCAGCCGATGCGGCCGTCGAGACCAATGTAGTTCAGATCCCACTTCTCGGCCTGCACCTCACGGGGGTCCTCCTGGGTGGGGTCGCGCAGGGCGAAAATGTCCTTCTGGCGGAAGCTGGCGTTGTCGTCAAAGCCAAACTTGGCATCCATGCACATGACCTGGTTATCTGAAGTCTCGACCAGGGGGTTGATCTCGATCTGGGTGGCATCCTTGGCCAGGAACAGCTTGTACAGCTTGAGGAAAGTGTCGGCAGCCTCCTCGCGGGCGTTTCCAACAAAGCCAAGCTGATCAGCAAGGCCCTGGGCGGACTCAAGGCTCAGACCCTTGTTGATGTCGATGGGCAGCTTAAAAATAGCCTCGGGGCTCTCCTCGGCAACAGTCTCAATATCAACACCACCCTGGGAGCTGGCAACAATGACCGGGCCCTTGGTCGCACGATCCATGAGGATGGCAAAGTAGTACTCGCGGCGCACATACTTGCGCTCGACAATGAACACCTTGTTGCACTCCTTGCCGCCGGCACCGGTCTGCTTGGTAAAAAGCTTGTGGCCAATCATCTTGCTGGACAGATCGCGGGCCTCCTCGGGGCTAAGGCGACCGACGGATTTCAAAATGAACCGGGAAAGCCGAGTAAAGGGGCATTTGGCAAGAAAGAAAGATATAAAGTCAATATTAGTTTTCTGTTTTAGCGGGCACATTCACATTAAAGGATTTGCGCTGCGAAAAAGGGGAAATACAGGGCCAGCCTTGCCCAAACTGGAAAAACACAGCTAGCCAAAGTGCAGATCCAATTGAACGAATGAACTAAAGTGCGGGCTGGTATTTTCCATGTTTCTGCTTTCGGGCTGGCGAGAACAGCGCGGATAAAATAAATGTGCAGTGACGGTTTGCTTACCTGTAAATGGCCTTCACGCCACCCTTAAGGCCGCTGTCAAAGTGACCCTTGCCGCGGCCGCCGGCCAGAACCTGGGCCTTGATGACCAGGTCGGTAGTGCCTAAGTCAATAGAAGACACAAACAGGCTGCTTAATTGCAAGGTTAGTGACTTGCAAGGATATACGTGACTCGTGGTAGATCTACCGCGGAGGTGATCCTAGACGCAAAAGGTCAACAGATAATGCTGTTGGCCCATATAAAATGTAAAATACAGTGCAGTGCAGTGGAGCAAACTTACCAAGCTTCTTGGCGGCCTGGTAGGCCTCCTCGGGCGAAGAGGCAACAAATCCCTGGGGGACCTTAATGCCAGCTCCCGACAGAAGGTCGGCGGACATGTACTCGTGGATGCTCAAGTTGCGCACTTGCTGGTTCTACTCGGCAGGTTAAAAATCATGGTGGTAGAAATCTGTGCTTGGTTTAGTATTGGGAATGTTAACTGAGCTGTCCGAGGTACTGTGTGAAATAAAAAAGTAGCTAGGGCTGGGGTAGCTTCGGAGTCACAAATGCTGAATTCGCAGAAAAATGTCCAAATTCCGCTCCTAATTACCTTTGTGGCGGTGCGCAGAGCGCTCTTGGACGAGTTGGCGAACAGACGGAACATGACGGTTTGTGCTGTTTAAAATGATTCTTCGTTAAAGAGGGTATAAAAAAACTAAATTGCAAAAGCTAAAGAAAAAAGGCTTTCGATTTTTGGGGGTTCTTCAAAAATAGCGGTGGAAAAAAAGGGATCCCAAACCCTTGTTTTGCTGCTGAGCTGTGTTGGGCAGCCCTCTTAATTTTCCGAGCAGCGAGGCAAGAACGCAACGCCTCACAAAAAAGTAGTGTAGACGATCCACACATTATTTCAAAATTTTCTTCCTTCTTCGGATCCTGGTGCTGAAAATGCGAAAAGCTAAGCGAGATCGCCGTTGTGGTGAGCTCAACAAAAAAAATGAAATTGTGCCTTCACGCTCGAGGAACTTGAAGTATTTAAATAATCAACAGATCAAGCACTGCGCACGTTAAAAGGGGAGGGCGCGCTTGCAAAGATGTAAAGACACAAAAACGTAAAGGCACAAAGGCTCTGGGGCTTTGTGCTCAAATTGCGCGGTGGATGGATGCTGACGTGCGGGTGTTGGCTTTAAAAAGGGAGGGTAAAAGGAAAGATTGGCTTAGCGGGAGCAGCTTTTGATTGTGCGCAGCAAGCTCAATGCAAATGCCCTCGCCCTCATCCAAATTGTCATCGATCCTGGCCCTCTTTTCACTTTGCCTTTATTATTTTCAAAATAAAATTCCAATTTCTCATTTATCTTCAAAGTACACCACAAGTACCATCACCATTATTATCACTACGAACCACAGCAGCAGCGACAGCAACAGAAGCAACACTACTATTTCTATTATTCTCTAAACTTTTCAAACCATTGAAAACAACAATAGACATGACCACTCACAACTGCCAACAATATCTCGAAAAGGTAAGTCGGCCCGTTTAGACCGGCATAAATGTGTTTGCCAGAGAAAAAGTGGCAGTTCAATTTGGGGAGCTCACATTTCATCGAGCTTCGGAATGTGCATTGTGCCATGTTTTACCTGCTCGCCATCCAAGCTGAAAATGCCGTTGCTAACCGTCTTTATTTTTAATCAAATCGTCTGTCATTTAGGTGAAAAACGTCGACCAGGATCTCCGTGGCATGGCAGTCAGCGACCTGCTGAGCTACTTGAAGAGCCCGGAGGCCAAGCTGAGCAATGTAGATGGCGGCTTGTACTCAGAATCACTTGTTAACTCGCTGTCGGATCCTCAAAGCTACGTACAGAACCTTGCTATTGAGTGCCTTGGCCAGCTTGTTGGCCTCATCGGTACCGATACAGTGCTAGCCATCGTCATCGCCATTTGCAACAGCATCAAGAGCAAAGGCAAATACTCAGGCAACAGTGCACTGAGTATGGCACTGCGGGTTGTGGTCAGTCGTGCTGCCGAGGACGTCAGCAACAGGAGCGCGTTAGCGAACCAGGCAACCCCCATCGTACAGGCTCTGGACAAATCAAACAGCCTGCCCGCTGATGTCACAGTGGACATCTTTGTTGCCCTGTCCGAGATTCTGACACATGCCGGCGACCATCTTGCTGCCGATGCCGACACTGTAGCCAATGTTCAGACCCAGCTTCTGGGCTACATCAGCCACGAAAGCATTCCTGTGCGTAGGCGCGCCATTGAGGCGTTGGGCAAGTTTGTTGTCAGCGTGCCTGGTGAGCGCTCCGACCAAGCCCTCGACATTATCTTCAGGCGGTATTCTACCAGCTCGAGTGATAGCGACAGCGTCATTCTGCTCCGCGTGCTCGTAAACATCACTCGCCAGAGCCCGTCACGCCTCGCAAACCTCATTCCTACAATTATTGACGCTGAGCTCAAGACCGTCGACGAGAGCGAGAGCGAACGTCGTGTCGCTTCGTTGATCGCCCTTGAGACTATTGTGCGTCACTGCCCTGAGCTCGCACAGGGTCGGCGCGACGAGATCTACGACAGTGCCATCACGGCGCTGAAGTTTGATCCCAACTACAACTACGGCGACGAGGACGAGGATGAGGACGGCGCCGATGACGGGATGATCACTGGAAGCGACGAAGATTTTGGCGACGATTTTGACGATGATATTTATGAGGACGACCAGGACGACTCGTGGGAGATTCGCCTCAATGGCGTCAAACTGCTGTCTGCACTTATCAAGAGCAATCTTTACACACCTGACAACATGGTGAGCCACATCGGTGCAGCGCTAATTGGCTGCTTTAAGGAGCGCGAGGACATTGTGCGCGCAGAGATTTTGTTGGCCTATGCAACCATACTCGACCTGCTAAAGGCACCGGTTGACGTGCCGTCAACTGTTGCCATGGATGTCGAGAACAATGTGCCTGAACTTCTCTCGCAGCAGACTCCCCGTACCGTGTCAGCGCTCATTTCGGCAATAGGGAGCTACCCCAAGGCGACCGAAACCAAGCAGCTAGCGTTTACCATTTTTAGCAGGCTCGTCGTCATCCACAACTCTATACTGGACGCACACCTGTCGACCATCACACCCGTTCTGGTGTCAACGCTGGACGCCGAGGACACTGCTGGCGCCCTGCAGTCTGTGTCGACCAGCCTGGTTAAGACCAATCTGAAGCTCGACGTGCTCGAGTTCCTGCGCGTTTTCCTTACTCGCAAAAACATGTCCGATGCCGCCGCCGAGTTTGTGTTTGTTGCCAAGGACGGGATCACAAAGAGCGTCTCGAGCAAGACATTCCAAGTTCCAGCGACCTCTTTCGACGTTGCCGCCAGCCTCGTCAATCTGCTCCGCCAGTCTGCGGACAACGATGCAAGGGACATTTCCCGGTTTAATGGTTGGATCCAAGAGATGGCGGCTCTTTCTCTGTCGACCGCCAACGCGACCGACAAAACCCTGCGCACCAGAGCCTGCGTCTTTATCGGCACGCTGCTCCGCCAGTTTGGCGATGTGGTCGATGCCTCAGCCGTCGACCAGGCTTTGAAAAGGCTCACCACGTGGAAACACGGTTTCACACATAACTTGGTGCTCATCAACGCCCTTGTCACTGCAGCGAGCCAGCCCACCCGCCTGCCTCGTGCCAAGGTGCTCGAGATCGCGCCCTCTGCTTTAGAGCAAGCTGTCGGTTTGCTTGGGCAGAACGACCCGGCGATCAATGCCGGCGCGCTTGAGATTATCAAGCTTTTGTCTGGCTACAGCAGCGACATGCTCCCCGGAATCAGCGACCGCATCTTGCAGGGCGTGATTGACCTTATGAGCCGGGCTTCCGTCTCACCACCCTCTCTTGCTCTGCAAGTGCTCGCTCAGGTGTGCCCCTGCGTGTCCAAGAGCAACATCCAGGAGGTTATGCCCACCCTCATCAAGCTGACATCCGCTGTGGTTGTATATGAGCACCAAAGCTCCAGCGCGCTGGGCGAACTTTTCGAGAACCTCGGCCGCAAGTTCCCGGACACCGTTTCCTATTGGAACGCCGAGTTGATCAACAACTGGCGCGCTGCCTACGCGCAGTTTATCAAGCAGCGCAACTCCAGCGGCAGCGAGGCGATCCAGGCGCAGTTCCCCAGCCAGAATCTGGCCAACGCGGCAAAGAGCATTTTGGCGTTGTACACGGGCTACTACCAGGCCAAGGGCCTGGCATGGTCTAACGACTTCTTGTCTAAGAACATCAATTTAGTGCCACAGTCAGCTGGAGGTGCCTCCCTCGCCTGCCTTGCCCTGCGCACGCTGGGGTATGCAGCTCTGCGCGGGATGCTTGCTCAGGACGAGCCTCTGATCAAGCAGCTGAATAATCTTGCAGAGTGCAAGAATGAAGATGTTCGCAGCGAAGCGGAAATTGCTCTCGGGAGCCACGCTGGCAGCAACCCCGACACGCTGCCCGCACTGTTTGCCAATGCCACCAGCGCAGACTCAACCGGTGCGCTGAGCATGTTCCAGGCGGTCAAAGTCGCCATCGAACATGTGGTCGGCACCAAGCGCGACAGCTCTGTTGCCAGCGACATGTGGGCACAGGTGACACAGTACGTCAAATCGGCTGAAAAGCCACTCCCAGATGCCGTTGCCCAGATCCTGGCCGTGTTCGCTGTGTCTTTCCCGACAACGTATATTCCGCAGCTCGCGGCCTGCATCGGCGCCAGTGGCAGCAGCGTCGATGCCAGGCTGACCTTCATCACTGCGTTCCGCACGCTGCTTGCCGACAAGCAGCTGACCCCGGCATGCGAGGAGCAGATCGGGCTGGTGCTACCTACCGTTCTCGCCAACATCAGCAACATCGACGTCAACGTGCGTAAGCTGAGCCTCCTCGCGATGTACACCATCATCCAGTCCAAGCCTGCGCTGATCGAGGGCATTGTCAGCTCGATCCAGCCGGTGCTCTTTGCGCAGACCAAAATCGATACGTCGCTTATCAGGACCGTCACAATGGGACCGTTCACTAAGAAGATCGACGACGGCCTGGAGGCGCGCAAGTGCGCTTACCAGTGCGTCCACGTGCTTGTCCGCAAAATGCCTGCTGCCATCAACACCAGCGACTTTATCGACTGCGTGCTGCGTGGCATGGACGAGGAGCAGGAGGTCCGCGCGGTCGTGCAGCAGATTGTCAGCGAGTCTGCTTCCTCGCTAACATCAGTTTATGCAGCAAACCTTGACGCGCTGCTATCGGTAATTGCAGCAACCCTGGAGAAGAAGCCCCACCCTAAGGCCGTCAAGCACGAGCTCGAGCGGTTCGAGGACATGATTCGGTCCACTGTGGGCATTTTGGTCAGCCTTGAGCCTGCCTCGAAGATGCCGGGCATCAGAGCATCCAAGTACAAGGATCTGGTTGCCAAGGTGGCGTCTTCTACTGAAGGTAGCATGTCCGTCTACTACAAGGAGATCATTAGCACGCAGGGCAGCGCGTCTAAATAGGCTTTTTTCTTCTGTCAACTGACAGCTTTTTGTTTGCATTGATTTTTGACAGAGTTTAACCAGAGATTAGCCTTTAATTATTTTATATTCTCAGCCATATCGATATCGATATCGATGGGCATGTTCCTTTGCGCACGTGGATCTGCCCAAAAACTGTACGAGCATTTGCAGCCGTATGCCACGCTAATCCGAACCCCAATTTTTGTTGTTGCTTTGGCTCAAAAAAATAATTTTTACTTTTGAAATATTCTTTTTTAAAAAAAAGAGGTTTAGTTGATTTTTCAAATGCCCACGCCACCTGCCTCGAACAGTAAACTCAACAAGGACGCATTCATCGAGGGTGTCGACCATATTCTGGCTAAGTGGACCGCGCTAGCCCTCGCAGTAGAGAACGAATGGGGAGGAGGTGATACCGAGGACAAGCGCGAAAACATGGTCGATGAAATTGTTGAGTTCTTCAACAACGCGGCGGCAAAGAGACAGAGGCCTGAGCCCACAGATCTTGAGGCCATCTTGTTAGACATTATGACCGAGGACTTTAATATTTCGCTCGAGGACGGTAGTGAGAAGGAGGTTGCTGCCAGGCTCACGGCCATATTTATCGAGTGCATAAATGGCAACCATTCAACTGTCAATAAGCTTGCCGAGGAGAGAGAGGCTCGCGAGGCGCGGGATGCTAATGCCAGCGCTGCGAAGAGATCGCAGGCTGCTGCCCGGCCCGATGCGGACGGTTCGGAATCCAGCTCCGAAGACGACGATAGCGATAGCGACGATGCAATGGACGAGGATTAGACATTCCATGTACATTCTTTTTTTTGTAAACTAGAAAGAAGCGAGCGTGTGTGGTGAACATATGTTGTAGCGTGTAGAAAAAATAAAAGGCATTTAAAGAGTAGAAAAATGTTAAAGCACGTGGGCATTACTCTCTGCGCAAGCTGTCTAACCGCGCTTGCAGCGCAGCGTCATCGTCGATAGCCTCAGCCGCGCCAAAAGCGGCGTCAGGCTGCTCTCTGACCTGCTGCGGGGCATCTCCCAAGGACTGGTTAAGTTGCAGGCCGATCTCATCAAGGACCTGCTGTACGATCTGGTTCGACTCCTCCTCTTCATCCTCCTCATCGTCCTCCATGGCATCATCAATGACATCGTTCATCAGCTCCTCCTTCATATCCATCATGTCAGACTCGCGCTCGAAATCCGTCAACACTTTCTGAATGCCTGGAAGATTCATCGTCCCATTCATCGACTTCATAGCCGACGTGGCGCCGCGCATAGCCGTGGCCATCTGCTGGTTCGAGCTCATGGTCTGTATCCGCAAAGCAACGCCCTGAAGAGACGTCTTCATCTTGTAGAACTTTTGGATATATCTCCGAGTACGCACCAGGTCCTTTGCCATTATTTTGCAAGCATCCTATAGAAGAAAAAAACATGAATGATAGTTTAGCATGGGGCAAACCCGATTTGCAGTGCGAGTAATTTTTTCTTTTTCAAAACGCAAAACGGCCGTGTTGTGAGGTATCGCCGCTGCTTCGCTGTCAAGCCAAACTGTCAAGCTAAGCTGTCAAGGCAAGCCTTACCATTTGGCCGGCCTTGGCCGATTTTTTGATATCGGCTATCAGCTTCTTCTCTTGCATCTCCATCTTGGTGCGCTCGCGGTCTAGCTCGCGCTGTGCGCGGGTGAGTGCACGCTGGTTCTGCCGCAGGAGCTCCTGGGGAGTCTTGCGCTTGCCGAATAAAAAGTCGAGCATTGCGAGATTGTGTATGTGTGAGTTTCTGTATGATTATGAGGCGAATTCAAAGTGTCAATTACAAAAGAAAGAAACAAAATAAAAGGACGAGGGAGAAAATAATAGCGCACTGCCAAAAATGGCCAAGGAAGAAAAGAAGCACAGCTGTCAAAGAGGTTGTTTCTTTCTCGAGTTTCTCAGCGTGTGGAGAGGAATAAAGAAAAAGGGGGGATGTGCCAAGGCTCCCGGCGATTAATGCCACTCAATGCCTGTCCTGAGTTGGATTGGCAGCAACGTCACCAGCGCAGTCAGGAAAGGTGTGTGCTCGAAGGATATGCTCGCTCAAATGTTTATTTTTTATTTGGGACTGCGCTCATTGTATATGCCTGGCCAAGTTATCGGCCAATGCTGCTTCTCGACTGGACCAACCAGTAAACGTCGTCCCACTGCCATTTGTGTCTCAAAAAAGCGCGGCGAACTTTGCGCTTGTTCTTGGACCTACGCGAAAAAAGAAAAAAAACTACCGAGCAAATGAAGCACTACAAATAATGCTGTTTTGCACTCTGTCCGCAATGTTTCCTGAGCAAGATGGCCGGGTATTTTTTCCTTCTGATATTTTGTCCCTTTTTTCATGCTCAAATTATTTTAGTCCGGGATAAAACACTGCATAAAACATGCTGCATTCACTGCCGCCGCCGCTGCTGCCACAAGAGAAAATAGATCCACTGAGGCTACCGCTGCTGCTGCTGCCGCCACCGGAACGGCGACTCCGATTTTTGGTTTTTAGAATTGTCTTGCCTCACCCAGCACGATGTTCGAGGTTCACACTTTCTTTTTCTTTCTTTGTTTCCATTAATTTTTACTAATTTTGTATTTTTTGCTTATATTTGTTTATTTGTTAATACCAGCCCGATAGAACAATGGCAGTTATCTCCAAACCCATCAGCCAAAACGTCGCCGTCACTCTGCTGACCGCCTACTTGTCGGCCCTAGTTCGACAGCCGCTGGTGACCAAGTCATGCACTACTGCCACCCTCAACTTTTTGCAAGAGGAGATTGCGCAGCGGTTCAGTGGCGTGCGCGCAAACAAAGCAGCTGCCGAGAGACGGGCTATATTCGAGGGTGAACCGGTGAAGAAGAGCCCCATCGAATACATTGTCAACAAGCGCGTGCTGCAGTTCTCGCTCTACGGTCTGTTCATCAGTGGGCCGCTGAATCACTTCTTGTACGAAATCCTGAACAAGGTGTTTGCCAACCGGCCCAAGACCAAGCTCAACACATTTCTCACGATTCTGACGCAGAATCTCATCATCTCTCCTATCCTCAACTCTGTATTCTTGGCCGCCAACGCTGTGATTGCCGGGGAGCGCAGCATTGAAAGTATAGTGGCTGTTGTGCGCTCCCGCTTGTTGAGCATGATGAAGGTTTCGTGGGTGGTTTTCCCTTGCATCCAGCTTTTTGCCGCTAGGGCGTTGCCTCCGCTGGTCTGGGTGCCCTTCTTCAACCTTGTCGCATTTATATTCGGCACATACTTTAACACGCAGGGCAAGATGCGCGCGCTCCAGGCTAAACGTGCCAAGGAGGACAAGGATGGGAAGCGCGACTAGAGCTGCAAGCCTGAGTGTTTGCAATACTTGAATTTTTTTGTCTGACTTTAATGTAGAAAAGGTAAAAAAAAAAGTTCATGTCATATTGCATGTTTAAATAAGGTGTGTGTGCAGTTAGATCCAATACAAATGTATTATTGATGCAGTGCGCGAGCGGCATTGCTTTTGAGACGAGCAATTGGAGTTGGCAAATTGGCAACTGCCATGTTTGCAACGGGACGAACAGGCATCGGCGTGAGGACTGTCTGACCAAGAGCCCTCTGGCTTGCTCGAGTGGCCTGCAGATTCTCTGGGCCTCCCCTTTCTCCCGCTGCTGCTGCCGCTGCCGCCCCCGCTCCTGCTGTCGCGCCTTGCTGTAAATTGCTGTATGTCGCATTGTCGTCAAGGCCCAGGTTGTCGCGCATCCAATCCTTCCAGCGCATCAGTGGGATGGGCTCGAGCGCCAAACGCTCATCGTCGGTGATAAAGTCAGCCTTATTGTCCTCGGGCCCGGCCATGCGCGTCTTGCCCCAGGAAAAGTCGTCAAAGCGCCAGAACGCGTACACGGGCATGACAAAATTCCACAGGGGGATGGCAGCAATGTATATGCACATCCAGTATATATACGACACTCGCTGGGTGGTGATGAGAATCATCACGCCCTGCAGCGCAAATGCCAGGGCCATGAGCATCAGCGGCAGGGCAACAGGGGACCCGACACACTGGGCGACAACCAGGTAGAAAGAGAAGATGACCGACGCCGGTAGCACTACGTTTCCCAGAAGATCCATGAGCACAAGGAACTGCATGGAACAGCAGAATGTGCCACACAGGTCCTGGACCAGGATAAGCTCGAGCAGATTATGAATGGTGGAGTTGATCCAGCGGCGGCGCTGTGACACCAGCACAGAGAACTTGTTTGGAACCGTAGTCCGGCAGATGGCGCGAGGCACGTAGATCAGCTTGCGCTTTGGGAAGGCGCGCAGCAACACAGTGGTCAGGTAGCGGTCCTCGCCCAGAAGGAGCAAGTTTTTCTGGTGCAGCGTGTATGTCTCGTTGCTGCTATATGCCTCGATGACCTCGGGGGCTATCAAAAGGGGCACTATTGAGCCCGAATCCGCCTTGCGGCTGAATATCCTGTACATGGAGCAGCAGCCCGGCAAACAAGTGACACCGCCCCACAGCGACTCGAACGCCTTGCTCAGGTGGTGCGATATGTAGTACTCGTAGACTTGGATGCGTGTGACCCAGGACTCCCGCTTGTTGGCAATTCGCGTCTCGCCACACAAGCCCATGATCCCCGGATCGCGCTCCATGGCGGCCACCAGGCGCGGGATGCACTCGATGTCAATTGTCGTGTCGGCGTCAACCATCAGCAAGTACTCAAACTGATCCGGGTTCAGCTTGGCCAGCTGCGTGGCCGACCGGCACAGCTCGAACTCCAGCGGCGTCAAATGGTCGTTCATCATGACGTTACGGAGCCACTGCAGAATAATCAGCTGCGAGTCGCGCTTGCCACGGTTTCCGGCCTTGGGCATGTTGTTGTCACGCTCGCGCTTGGTCCCGACCTTAATGATGAGGATGCATGGAACAGTGATGCCGTTGGGGCTAATGTAGAACCCCGGGATGACCTCGGCAGCGTTGAATTCGCGCGGGCCCTCACCAATGGCCATGTATGGCAGCGGGACAATCGGCTCGAGGTCGTCAGTGCGGACAATCATGCTGCGCAGTATCTGCGGAGTAGTCCGGTTTTTTTCGTCCGTGGTCTCGACATCGCCGTCAGCGATAATAAACAGGATCTTGCGGCTGCTCGCGTAATTGGTCATTGCGACAGAGTCGAGTGTTGCACGTATCGTCTCCTCATTCTCGTTATAGCACGTAACTGTGATTACCACGTGCGGCACGCGCTTACTGGATCCACGCGTAAAATGCTTGGTGATTTTTGTCAGCTGCAAGGAGAAGGCCCAGTCAAACAGCACGGCGCAAACGAGCTTGATCAAAATCATGAGGTTGAGAATGACAGTGACGGATATCATAATCCCCGAGGTGATAACGCAGCCGACAGTGGTGCCCTCGATGCGGCCAAGGCGCAGCTGCGACTCCCAGCACGGCACCAGCTTTTGCAGGGCCGCATTGCGCGACACAGCGATGGTTGCGTCCGTGCCAATGATGTTCTTGAGCGACTGGGTAAGATTGCGCCCAAAGAACTCGTCATAGCCACCCTCAGGGCTGATGCTTGCTAGGTACGGCTTGAGCGAATACACCTTCTCGTTGTATACAAACAGCTTGTCAATGTAGCCCCTGCGCAGCACGTCATCCCACTGGTAGACCACCCATTTGTTTGTGCGAATGCGTCTCAGAGTGCCCCATGTCTTGTCCGAAGGCGCGCACTGCGATTCGTGGCCGGCCACGCTGTAGCAGTTGCGAGCGGACTTTCCACTTGGCCAGTGCTTGCATTTCTGCGATTCCTCGGGGAACGGCGCAAACATCCAGCTAGAATCATCCCCGTAGTTCGAGGGCTTCAGACCCAAGCCGTCTGCATCCGACGGGTTTGTCACATCATAGATGCGCCCGCGGATTGCTGTCAGTCGGCGAGTGGCAGCAGCTCCGTGGTTATCGCTGAGAAACTGCAAAGATATTGGCTCGACCGGATGGCAGAACATGGAGGAAAGCCCGAACGAAATCAGAGCGGTCAGTGCCGTTATGAGCATGATGATCAGACATAATGCAATCTTTTCACGCCATGCCTGTCGCTTCTCCGGTGTCTCCTTTTTGAGCAGCTTGTCAAGGACAAAGTTGGGCATCCACAGCGTGACAAGCAGGGAGAAGCATCGCCAGTACGGTCTGATCCAGGAACTATCATGGTACCGCTTGTATGGACCAGTTGATATGGGCACCCTGCGCGTTGCTGATGTTGTCTTGCGCCTCTTCGTCAGGCCTAGACTAGCAAACTTTGTGTTGAGGTTTTGGCCGGTTGCTCGAGATGTGACTCCTGGCGCCAATGACAATGGTTGATTGGATGCCTGGATATGGCTTGCATCATGCTTGAGTGCTTGCTCTGTACGAGAGTCAAGGTACTTGAGCGATGCGCGGGATATGGTCTCTCTGATTCGATCAGGAATAGTTGCAGGCGCTTTGTTGGGAGATGTTTTGGGAGCTCGGGTCGGGATATTATTCGCAGGAAGAGCCGGCGCAATTGCACTCGACGGAGGCCGGCGCTGACTCCAACCGCTGCTTGGCTGCATGTGGGCTTGGTTGTCAGGTGCTACATTTATAGGAGTGTGCAGAGGGCCAGAGGATTGCGGTGAGAGTGGGTGCTGACGTGGTTGTGGGTCGGCAAGATTACTTGTATTTGGCACCAGTGGAGGGGCGGCGGCATGGTTTGGCTGTGACTCTGGCGCCAGCTGCTTCGTATTGAGGTTTCGCGTCAGTTTCTTCTTTAAAATAGGCTTTGGATTTAGATTCTGCTGACGCCTGGGCATCGGCGGTTTTGGTGGTAATAGTGAAGCGGCTGTGACAGGGGCAACACGGGAATTTGCATGAGGGGTGGTCAATGCAGTGGCTGGAGCAACGTGGGCAGCAGATGAAGCCAAAGTCGGTGCTATGTTAAGAGCAGCAAGGGCAGTGTTAGCGACAGCAGTCGGCTGGGCTAATCCTGCTGCCTTTGTTGGTACTGTAGCAATGCCAGCTGGCGTTTTTTTTCTGTTGTCCTGTGGCGTATACCCGGCGGTTGCATGCTGCCTGGCATTTGCATTAGGAGCCGTAGCCTCTGGAACTACCCGTATTACTGGGGCTGCAGATATTGCTGGCAATTTCTTCGTATGCGTCAAACCGTCCCGTGGAGACTTGGACGACATGGCCGGGGCAAGAACGTTTGTGCTTGGAGTGGCCAGCGTCAGTGGCGGTGCGTGAGTGGAAGAAGCAATTGGCGGAGTCGGTATTGTAATTTTCAGTCCGCCCAAATTCTGCAGCTGGCGCGATATGCGTTGGCCAGCGGCGTCGCGGTTGGACTTTGAACCGATGTGTCGCTGTGCCGTTGCAGGCGGCGTCGGTATCGGTGGCGGTTTTATTTGCCGAGGAGCGACATAAGAGGCCCGCGTAGACCTGGACGAGGACGGAACGTTGTTGGAAGACGCGCGGTTTAGCAACGGCGATAGAGCTCGCTCAATAGCTGGCCTGAGACTCCACTGCACGCTCTGCTGCAGGCTCTTTGCTGGCGGCAACACATGCAAGGGATTGGTTGTGACTGCGTAGGGTAGCGGGCGGGCTGTGGGCATATTTATGTGCTCAGGGAGGCTCGGGGTGCGCAGGGCCACCTCTTTATTCTGCAGCATGTCGGCAACCTCATAGTATCCGGCCTCCTGAGCCAGATCAGCTGCGCTCTTCCCGGTCTTGTAGTCAGCAATAATCCTGCTGGCCACAAACTCAAGCATCTCACGGCAAATTGCAATGCGCCCAGTGAATGCCGCATACATCAGCGCAGTCCACCCAGCGTTATCCTGCTCGTTGATCTGCCCGCCGCCGACGCTCAGCAGTACGGATACCACTTGTGTGCGGCCGCGGAATGCTGCCAGCATCAACGGGGTTTTGCCTGTGCTATCTTTGATATTGGTTGCGGAGCTGTTGACAGACAGCAGACGTCGGACGGTATCCTTGTGTCCGTAGTAGGCCGCAAAGTGTAGCGGCGTCGCGCCCTCGACGTTCTGGCTCTGGACAAGTGCCCCGCCATCGAGCAGGGCCGCTACGCATCTGTTGTTCCCAGAAGCCACCGCGTGATGCAGAGCCGTGTTGCTTTGCGTGTCTACAGTACATTTTGTAAATGGACAAAAAACATGACCGCTTAGTATGTATGCCTATAAATTAAAGAAGCCCAAATGACATGCAAATCATGGCTACCGTCGTATGCCACACTATAGTTTTTTGTTTTAAGGGTGCTGTTTTCTTTTACCTTTGCATTCGAGCGCAACCTTTTCGTTGAGGCATATCCAGCGAACAACCTTGGTTGCATTGTATCTGCTTGCAACAATCAGTGGAGTTAATCCGTGCCTGAATCTAACCGACGCAGTCGACCAAACATTAGAGCTGCGCATTCCCGATAAGAACCTATCAAGATCATTGTCTATGGCTGCATCCAGCATCGGCTTTATCAAGTAACCGGAGCTGCTGGCTTCCACCGATTCTACCAGCGATTTGCGATCGACTTTTGACATGGCGTATATTGACCTGATCCCACATGTGGCTGGTTCCGGCCGTGTTTTGTGACGCCCAGCGCGAGATGAAACGGCATCAGCGCTATTTCCGTAAATGTAGCGGCTTGGTCGGGATCTGTCGATGTGCTCGGACCTTCGGATAGACATATTTGGTTTTAAATTTGTGAGTATATAGCCTATTTATTCAGAAGAGTGTGGCAGTTGCAGCAAATAATACAGGCCCCGGTCTTGAAGGAGAACAATGCTCTGTAACCACTGGTCTTGCCGTGGGGAGAGGAAGCTAGCAAACAAACATTCTTGTTAATTGTGCAAAAGCGCGTGTGAGCGTTGGAAAGCGTTACAGCTAGCTGACTGACTGACTGGGTTGGGCTGACTGACCCGACATGGTCAAACATATTTTTTTTGAATAAAAAACAGTAACTTTTTTTTTTACATTTTCAACGCCGAAAATGTTTCCTAAAAATACAAACCAAGCAGTAATATGATAACAACATTAAAGAGCGTATGTCAACGCAAAGACAAAGTCAACACATGCCAGTTGCCTCCTCGTGCCCTGTTGCGCCGCAGGTTCAATGTTGATCATAATCTTTTTTCTTCCTTATTTCATTTAAAATGGGCATGCTACTGAGAACAGGCGACAAAAGAAGGAAAGGGATTGTCAATCTGGGGTGTTATTTTTCTCACTCTTTCTGTCACACTCTATTTGCAAAAAAAAGGTTAACTCAAAATATTGGCTCAAATATAGTGTGAACAAAATGCGGGGAGGAGGGGGTGAATATGTAGTCTGCTTCTCAGTCTGTCAAGTCCTAAGTGTGGAGAGAACGAGGTTGAAGATAAATCGAATAAACATTAATATGAATGAATGCACTTTTAAAATGTATTCTGATATTTTGATTTTGCGTGTTAATTGTCACAGTTGACAACCGAGTGAGAGAGAGGCAATTTTATTTGCGAGAAGAAAAAAAACTAACGAAAAAATCGAATGAACGCATACTATTTAAGGAAAGTTCCGTGAGGATTTTGGACAAGCGCATCGTGTTTCTATATTTGGGGGAATGCTCAAAGCATGGCATGCCTGTTTTTTCCCTTTCTTTTTGGCTTTCACTGGCTGGTGAGACGACCAATAATAATTCTATTTTTAAAGGCTTCGTGTGTTGGGTTTCTCAAAAGCTGCCCTCCTATTTTTTGTATTTTCTCTTTCTTTTTTCTTTTCTGTTGTAGTGCGCCTTTTTAAACTAAATTTCAATTCCAATTATTATTCATTCACTTTTCATTTTGCCGAGCAATCTGACTCTCTGGCATTGCACGCAACTAAATTAAACAATAATTGCAGTCAGCCCAATCCTTTTTCATAAACTCTCACAACACGTTCGCCACCATACAAAACGCACACGCACAGACGCACAAGAACATACGCAAATACAAGAAGCCGCTGAGTGACAATGGTTGTTTATAAATTCGGGTACTACGACGGAATTTGCTCCGTGGTGCAAATGGCAGCGTGCCCCTTGCTGGGAGACAACCAAATTGGGTACGAGCCCACTTGCTACGCGCGCAATATTGAAGTAGGCGGGTCGCTCATCTTCCAGGCAGCGTCGCTGATTATCAACATTATTGCACTCTTTATGACGGTCATCATGATATTCCATGTGCGCTCCAAGTACACTGCGGTAGGTCGCAAGGAGATGGTCATGTTCTTTTACCTATACTTTTTGTTGACAGTGCTCGACTTTATCACCATCTCTGGCATCATTCCAATTTCATCGGTCGTCTATCCTGTAAGTTACACACATACATTGGTTTTTGTTGTCTTTTATTGCGCTCGACACGTTATTTTTTCTTCGCATACAAGCATGGCTCTCACATCTCTCCTTATTGTATGCTTGTCTTCGGACTTTTTTATTTCTCTCGCTTTCGTTTGATGACGCTAAATTTATTCACTCAACAATGCTTCAATTTATTTTACTTGCAACGCGGTAGTACTTTGTCGCGGCATTCTTGGGATTAACCAGTGCCATGTGCTGGTGCCTGATGCTCAACGGATTTATCGGATACCAATGGACAGAGGACGGAACAGCGCTGACTCTGTGGACCTTCCGGCTGACATCGCTGCTCATCTTTGGGCTCATGTACTTCATCTCGATAGCCACATTTAAGGATGTCGCGTCATTCTCAAAGGCCTACCCGATTGGACTATACGTCATGTACTTTATCTTTAACCCATTCTGCCTGTTTGTGTACGTGGTGCTCCAGGTGATTCTCGTGGTCAACACGCTGGACGAGTACTGGCCACTGGGTAACATCAGCTTTGCGCTTGTGTTCTTTATTCTCGGACAGGTGATTCAGATCTTCATCAGCGACAAGATCTGCAGTGCGATTAAGCATTATGTCGACGGAGTATTCTTTGGTACAATTTGCACGCTCCTGTCGGTCATGATGATCTACAAGTACTGGGACTCGATCACCAAGGAAGATCTGGAGTTCAGTGTTGGCGGAAAGGGCAATGTTTGGGAGGTTAAGGAGCTGATGAACGAGGACGATGAGTTTGCGCCGTATGCTGGCCAGGCGGCCAACACTATTGGTCACGCTGGGGTGTCGTTTGCCAATACTGGCTCCATGTACGGCGGCCAGGGATACGCGCCCCAGCAGCAGCAGTACCAACAGCAACAACAACAGTACCAGCAACAGCAACAACAGGCATACCCGCCCTATTAAGTAACGGGCGCGGGACTTTTTGGCTCTTCACTTTTTCTCAGGCCATTATAATTTTTCCTAGCATTCTTTTTTGGCTTTACCTTTGTTGCATTTTAACACACTTTTTTCTACTTTTATTTTAAACAGCTGGCTCAACTCTATACATGGCAACGGACTACTCTAACCACACATATATTCCTTTCTGGGCTGCTGGTGTTTTTATAATATTTTTTGACAGCACAGATTAAGGATGACGAAAAGGACTTTCAGGCAGACGGAAGTGGAATTGTGACATGGTTGCGGTGCTTAACTTTCGCATCATTCTCAACGACGATGGACGGCAACTCGGCTCAGCTCATTGGCATTGACCCTGACATAACTGTTGCTGCCGCTTCTACATTGTCAAAAGTGTGATGTGATGTTGGCGGGCAGACCTTGTGTAAGAAAATCGGCTCTTCATTTTAATTACAGGTATGTTGCGCTTTGTTTTTGTTATTCAAGAATTGGTCATTTGACTTTTTATTTTTACCTCTTAATTTGTTTTGAAAAATGTCGGCTCATCGGCAAACAGAGAAGCAGCAGCAAAAAACGCAGCAGCAAAGCCCAGGTGCTACGGGCGCCGTCACCGACACCGACACCGCGCAGACAGAACGGCATATCGACAACATGTTCCCAGACGAGGCATCGCTAGAGGGCATTGAAGTTGTGGCCGAGAACATGCGGCGACGGCTGACAGAAGTCCGCGGCACCCTGCGAACACTCCTGCGAGCACAATCAGCCAGCGCCGGGCAACAACAACAGCAGAGCGTCGAGGCAACCAAGGCAGCGATCAACGAACTGCACCAGCGCATATCTGAAATGAAAGCCAAGGCACGTACTTCCGAGCGAATGGTGCTGGACATAACACAGGACATTAAGGCGCTGGACTTTGCCAAGCGCAATGTAACCCAGACGACGACAACAATGCGGCGACTGCAGATGTTGATTGCAGCGGTGGGCCAGCTGAGGCAACTGAAGGAGCAGCGGCGATGGGGGGAGGCGGCCATTGTGGTAGCGGCAGTAACCGGACTGACCGAGGGCTTTGCAGATTTCGGCCGTGTACGCCCGATAGCGACGCTTCTAGCGGACGCGCAAGCGCTGCAGCGTGAGACCGCGGCACTAGCCTCTGCCGAGGTCGAGCGCGGATTCGACGCCCAGGGTCTTTTGGTCGGCGAAGCGCGCAAAATGCGCGCCGCATGTGAATGCGCCCAGGCTCTGGGCGCACAGCCACGGGTTACCGAGCACTACTGCAAGCTACAGATGCGTGCCTACGCGGCTATCTTCCAGCTCAAGGACGATGTTTCGCAGCTCGAGAACGTGTCCCGGCGGTACGCGTGGCTCAGGCGCATTCTGCGTAACTACGCTGAGTCCCACGCTGAGGTGTTCCCGGATGCCTGGCGCGTGGCGGAGCATCTCAGTCGCCGGTTTGCCGAGGCCACACGCGATCAGTTGGGCGAGCTCATGGCGACGCAAGACACTGTGTCTGCTGAGGACCTGACGGCCGCACTGGCGGACACGCTGGCGTTCGAAGCGCAGTGCAACAAAAAGTTTGGCATCGTGGTCGCAAAGGAGCAGGGCGGTGGAGGCACAGGCCCGAGTCATGTGTACGAGTCGTCGGGGGAGCCGGCAGCATCGTTCATGGGCGCTGTTTCGTGTGCCTTCGAACCGTATATGTCCATATTTATTCGTGGCGAGCAGACCAAATTCGAAACCCTTGTGGCGCGGTTCCAGGCCGCTCCCATTGCGGTCGACGACGATCCGTCGCTCAGCGTCCTGGCATCCAGCACTGATCTACTGTACCAGTTCCGCGAGTCTCTGCGCCAGTGTGCGTCGCTATCCACGGGCCAAGCGATGCTCGACCTGGCCCACGTCTTCAGCTACAGCATGAGCAGCTATGCGCGCGACGTCTTGATCCACAAGCTGCCGCAATCATCAGGGTCGTCGCAGCAACTGGAAGATCTCAAGCATGTGTGTCTGATAGTCAACACCGCCGACTACTGCGCCTCAGTTGTCGCCCAGCTGGAGACAAAGATTGTAGAGCGCATCGACGAGGTATATAAGCCGCGCGTGTCTTTTGCGGCCTGCCGTGATGCGCTGCTGGGCGCCATCAACAAGAGCATCCGCGTTCTGGTGGCTGGCGTCGAGGGCCTATGTGAGCCCGCGTTTGCCGCCCTGTCCCAGGTTCCCTGGCAGACCCTGCAAACGGTTGGCGACCAATCTGCATACGTATCACTTGTGTCATCAGCCGTGAAGACTGCCACCGAGAGTATCCGGGGAACCATGAGCGGTGCGCGGTACCTGCGCTCATACTGCGATAAATTCGCCGTGCGGTTTGCTGAGCGATACATGGAGGCGATCAACACATGCGGGGGCATATCGGAGGTCGGCGCCGAGCAGCTTTTGCTCGACGCGCAGGCGCTGAAATCAATGCTTTTGGAGATGCCGCGGATGGGCAGCGAGGACAAGAAGCAGCCGGTGCCTGCGACGTACCAGAAGATTGTGTCCCAGGGTGTGGGTAGGATTGAGGCACTGTTGAAGGCTATATTGGCGCCCAGTGATCCGCCTGAGGCCCTGGTTGATCGCTTCCTGTTGCTGTTTCCGAAGGCTCCGCGCGAGGTCTTTCAGCAGGTGCTTAGGCTCAAGTCTGTTCGCCCCGGGGACCAGCCATCCTACCAGCGCCTGCTTCAGCGCATGTTGCGAGAAATATCCGAGTCCACAACAGCAACGCCATCCTCGACAGCATCGGCGACAACCATGGCCATGACGGCAGCGGCAGCAGTGGGGCCAAATAGTATGTCTGATCGGGACTCAAATCGAGCCATACCTACATCTACCAACCAAGAGGGGTATTCGCGTACGCCATTATCCTTGAATCAAGAACAGCAGGAGCAGAGAACTAGCAGCAGTAGGTCTGGCGAGCACATGCGTCTGGATAGCAACAATGCTAGCAGCAACATGGCATACAGCAGGGATCCATCCTTCTCGTCCACACAGCACAGAAATTCAACGCCGGTCTTTTCGCCAACTACGCCGGGCGGATCATCCGCGTACAAGAACCACGGTCGATCGCCTCTGTCTGCCAGAGAAGGCCAGTTCCGACCTGATCCTCTAGGGATTACTGGGGGAGGCGGAGTAAGCAATTTTGCTAACGAGGGGATGGTCGTGAGCCCGCGGACGCCGACAAATATCCAGTCGCCGGCGGGTCTTACTGCCACGACAGGTGGTGAGAGCAGTATGGCTGACGGGAACAACTCTCCGGTGCTTGCCTCGCTGGCTGCAAATGCCACTGCCACGCGCACAAAGCTAAACGAGAACCTGCGCAAGTTCATGAGCAACATGCGCAGAAACTGAGTGCCAAAATGGATTGTGAGCCATTAATGTTATTTTTTGAAAAGGTTTAAATTTACAGTCGAATAATAGTTTTTTTGCTACATTCATAGCCGAGCAAGGCTCTCGCTGTGTCAGAATGAGGGAGGGAGGGGGAAGGATGCCGATTCAGTGGTGCACAGACGGCGGCGAGTGCTGCTGCGCATGCGGCATCGGCGACATTGTGGAACCCGGTGACGATGCAGGTGTCTGTGCCACACTCCCAGCATTGCTCTCAGCAGGCCCATTTTGCGTGACCCTCGATTGAGCCTCTCTAGTATAAAAGCCCAACAGCCACTGCACAACCTCATGGACGACCGCCTGCTCGGCCCCAACCTTCTCCATCCACATCCCATCATCACCCAGCCCAGCTCTCACATCCCCCGAAGCCACCCGCACAGCCAACGACACCGCCGCCACGGCAACTAACCGGGGTGTATAAACCAGGCATATGGGCAACCGCATAAAATCCGCAATAAAGTTCCAAGCCATCTGACTCAACTGTTGTGTGGGCCGCAGCTTGTCGATGATCTCAATCAGCGGTACGTGTGGATGATCGACGACCATGTCGAAACACAGAGCCTCGAGCAGAACCACTTCTGTGTGCAGAATCACCGTTCGCCATTTCTCAAACTCAGTTGTTCCTGGGGGTGCTCTGCGGTTGCCTTTGGACGCATAGTAGACTATCACTGGGATAAACGAATCCAACTTGCGCAGTGTCTCCTCCGATTTGCACGCAAAGAACAAACACGTGGCTGCAATATTCTACTCACCGCCAACACACGCAATCCGATTTTCAACAAGGGGGAACAAAACAGAACAAAAAATAAAGGAATCCAAGCAATTAGTAAACAGGAAAAAAACACCTTGCTCGTTCACTTGCTTCTGCTGCCATGTTGTGCGTGAATGGCTTACATAATGGTGAAATTCCTTTAACGAGTGACGCATATAGAACCGGTGCAAATAGACGCATGCCGAGGCCGATGTAATTTGCGGAAGCTGTAATTTACGAGACGCCGAGTAAATCAGCGAGCAAGCCTTGGCCCTATCCAATTCCTCACGTTCAACTGACCACCCGGCTTGCACCGAAGGCGTCTGCTTCAAATCCTCGCGTGCGAATTGCCAATCCGTCTGTTCCCTCTGCTCCAGCATATTTCGGTTTATAAAAAAGAGAGAAATAAAAGGCAGTGTGTTTACAAATTTATCAAACTAAATAAAACAAAATGGAATGTATTTCTAACGAGTAGGAGGTGCGTCAATAAAAGAAGGAAAATAAGTAAACTAAAGTATAAATGCAAACGTAAAAAAGGGTTTAATTGAAAGCAATGCAAAAGAAAATAAAGAGCAATTAATTGATTTGTCAATTCGAAAAAGAAGGGGAAAAGGGGGGGCAGAGCGAGAAGGCGAGGCTTGGCTGAGCAAACAAGTAAAAAAAACGCGTCGTTTTTTATAAAAAAAGTGACGAGAAAAAAATTCCACATTTTTATTTGTTTGTTTGTATGGTATGGATATCTGCGCCCAAAGTAAAAAAGAACACAAACTTATCAAAGCAAAAAGCAAAAAAAAAACAGAAATCGTGACCATTTATTCAGTACACATACACAGCATAGACCGTTGCCACACATCTAACAGTGTCGTTGAAAAAGGAGCCCTGCGCGGCATTGTCCGCCTCTGGGTCCCACACCAAGTTGGTGCCCATCCAAGAGCCCTGACCGGGGCTTTCAAAGATCGAAACGTTGGTGACAAACTTGTACCGCTCAAACCCCGACTGCACTGACATTCGGCTGGTGATTAATTCCCCAATCCGCTTGGTTATAGCGGACATGTCGTTGTCCTTGTAGCGCTTGTCCGTCAGCTCGCTGCGCAAAATGTCGTTTATAATTGGCTGCGCCACATCCGGGCGGAACTTGTGCATAAAATCTGGGAGCGGAGTCGACATGATTATTTCTGGTGGGTAGTACTGCTGCTCAAATACTGTTCGTATGGTTTTTAAAATTTGCAAATAACTGCGGAAGAGGTGCGTGAAGGGAAGTCAAGAGTAACGAAAAAGATTGATTTCAACAATAGCAAGAGCGCAAAAATTAAACATACAAAACGCTATGCATCTCTCGTTTCGAAACCTTAGGATTATTTTTAATATCCAGTATGGGTTTTTCTTTCTGTATCTCAGCCCTGTGCGAACGGGTGGTATCAGCACTTGATGAGAGCGTAGACCGGGGCCTTGAGCTTCTTGTCACCCTCCAGACCAACTAGGCTGATAACAAAGGTGTTAAGGATGACGTTGCCCTTCATCTGAGCAACCAGGTCCTCTGCGGCCTTGCAGCTACCACCGGTAGCCAGCAGATCGTCGACAATGACAACGTTCTGGCCGGCCTTGATGCCATCGGCCTGCATCTCAAACACATCGGGTCCGTACTCCTTCATGTACGTGACGCTGACAAGCTGTCCGGGCAGCTTTCCGCGCTTGCGCACAGGGACAAAGGAGACGCCGAGCTTGATGGCAATCAGGGGGCCGAAAAGGAACCCGCGGGCGTCCAGGCCAACGATAACATCCACCTGCTTGTTCAGGGCCTTGATGAGCTCAACAAAGTGGTTGATAAGGCACTCGACGGCCTCGGGGTGGTGGAAGATAGGGAAGATGTCGCGAAACAGAATGCCTTCGCTGGGGAAGTCGGGGTACTCGCGGACCAGCTCCTTGACTTTCTCGATGGTGTACGGCATTGTGAAGTTTGAAGTGTGAAAAAATTGAATTTGTGAAATTCGAATTGCAAAAAGAAAAAAGATAAAGATAAAGCCCCCCAATGACAAAATTTTCCAATTTCTGCAAAACCAGCTGCCCTCCAAATTGACAGCGAATCGAAAAAAATGGCCGAGCTGGACTGAGAACCCAGACTGCAAGCAATGGCCCAAAAGTTTGATAAAAGCAAATAAATTAAAAAAAGTTCAAAAAAATTTTCGTGATAAAAGTTAGGCATCGAAATTGATGAGACCTTCGAGCTCCTGCTCCAGTGCGTCGCCATCGGTCTGCCAGTCGAGAAGCTGTGCTGAGCCCAAAAGCTGCCCGACAACCAAGTGGTCCAGCCTAGTAGAGGCCGGGGCGGTCAACGGCATGTTCATCGCAATGGACGCAGACGGGTGCACAAGCATGCTGGTCGAAGGCTGGCCGAGATTCAGCAGGCTGTCCGAGCTGAGGACGCTGCCGCTGTACGGCGCCATCTGTTGCTGGTTTGCGCCCGACTGTATGCCCCGCTTGGAACCAGCACTGCAATTGGTGTGACCGCGGCCCAAGCCAGACATGCCAGAAGGCGGCCTGACCGACAATGGCATGGCGCGCGACATTGCTGCCGACATGCTGGGTGCCGTGCTGCCGCTGCCGCTGTTGTTTCGGCTGCCAAGAGCACTGCTGTTATCGTGCATCAGTGTGATGGTAGACGACGACCCGTGGCCAATGTCGCGAGTAGTGCCGTTGATGCGCGATCCAAATATGCGTGAGGCACCCGCGCCCTGCCCAACCGGAGTGCTGACAGGTGCCATGGTTGTGTTTAGCTCAAGCATCAGCTCGTCGGTGAGCAAGCAGCCAAATCCGTTGTCAGCGCCCGGACTGCCGCTGGCAATCGAATCAAGAAGTGCCGAAAACTCGTTGTCGACAGGAAGATCGACAAGCTCGCTCAGTGGTGTTTCTCCCGCGCCGCTGCCGAGGATCGGACCGTTGACATCGCCGCCCATGTTTCCGCTGCTTTCGGGGCCAAGCCCAAAGCCCAGATCAGCGAGCGCCTGGTCAAAGTAAAAGCTGCTGTCACCGCCAAGCATGTCACCGGTATCGCCACCCGCGCCACCAAGCATGTTGGACAGCTGCGCCAGCGACCACTGCGGCTGCGGGTCCAAAAGGAATTGCGACATGTCGTCCATCGACTGCTGCTGCATGTACATGTCCTGCCCAACGGATAGCGTCGTGCCAATGGCGCTAGGCTTCACAGTGAATATTGTCTCTGGAAGGGGCAAGCCCAAAAAGTCCGAGGACACAACATCCGTGTACAAGGCCTTGTGTGGTCCGCTCTTGGACTTGCGAATGCGGCGGCGCCGGGACGGCGAGAGCGCGGGCGACTTGTTGGTCTCGCTCTGCGCCAAGCGGAGAGAGACGGGCGAGTAGCAGCGCTTTAGGGCACTGCCCTGGCGGTGGAAGCGCGCAACCTCGGCGGCGTCCAGAATCGATACTGTCTCGTCGGTGCTCGGTGGATCATTGTAATTGTACCGCTGAGTCTTGCCGCCCTTGGCATGGAGGTACATCGGCTCCTCATCCGTTTCGGAGCCATCGTTGGGCACACCAGCTAGCAGGTTGGCAAGCCGGTCTGACTCTGGCGACATGATCTTAGCAGACTCGCTGCCGCCGCCTCCAATATGCCGACGCTTGGGCGTAGATGGGCAAGATATATCGTCGTCGTTGTCGTTGTCGTTTTCGGCGCTGGAGCCAGCAGCGTCGCAGCGTGGGCAATAGAACTCATCGGGCAAGTTGTCCTCGTCTACGCCCATGCACTCGATGTGCAGCCACAGCTGGCAATTGTCGCACTGCACCATTGGCAGCTCGTCGCGCTCGCCTGTCGGCCGATCGTGGCGAGGCCCGCACACGCAGTGAATAATGTGGTGCTCGTTCTCATCCGCTGAATACAGCAGTGCCTCAAGGCGAGAAGAGCAGTGCTGCTCGTGCGAGGCCAGCTTGGACTGATATTTGTACTGCTTATTGCAGTATTTGCATACCGAAACCGCACGCTTGCTGCCAGATGCGCTGCCCAACGCAGATGAAAGTGCTGACTGCTGCAGACCCTTCGCAGTCTTCTTGCCTGGAGGGCGTCCGCGCGGCTTATTCTGAGTGACTGCGGCCTCAAGCGCCCCCTGTGTCCTATGTGCCTTGTGCGCCATGTTGGAAAGCTTTATCTCAGAGTGATCAGCTTGCTCGCTCTTCAAACTGTCGATTTCCATCTTTTGCTTGTTGAACAGCCCCCGTGGGTTGCCAATCACCGGGCACCGTGGGCCGAGCACCGGATCGCACGCCTGCAAGGACTCCTCGTCCTCGAATGATGAGTTGCTACCAAAGTTGAGGGCCCGTTTGGACGAGCGCTTGCCAGATGCGCGCTCATACGCCGAGGCCAGAAGCCCAGAAAAGGCAGAATGCTTCCGGTGCCCCGTGTATGGTGGTGTCGGCTGGGTCGAGCAGGGCGCGCCAGCAGATGCAGTCGCGGTTACAGCGCTGCTATCCTTACATGACGTAGGTTCTGGCGACAGTCCCGAACGGCCCGCTGGATCGAAAGGCAGCGTGGAAATCGGAGATGATTGTGCGGGAGAGACAGGTAGCAAGACGACGCGAGCTCCGGTAGCATCAGCAGCTGCGCAACCCGACGCGAGCGCTGCAGAATGTGCCCCGGTGTACTTGTTTGCAAAAGCAGTAAAATCACCAGCAGCAACGTTAGTAAGGGCAGTAGGGGCAGTACCATCGCCAGACAACGGAACTGCGCCAACAGATTGGCTAGACTGGCCACCAGGGCGGTGAAGGCTCGAAAAATCAAGTGGCTTTAAGTTGCGTTTCGGCATCCGTCTAAGCCCTGCGGCGCCATTATTGCTGCTACTTGCGCTGCCTGCACCTATTGTCTGATGTAGTGTGGGCGGTTGTCTCACAACCAAGCCATTTTGGCGGGGGTTCTGCACAACCCGCTGAGGCGGATGAGTGAGATGACCGCGCATGTTTGTGTGTTTTTGCGGCGGGTTTGTGGAAATGAGGGGTGGATTGCCAGTCGCCCTCTGCTGGCTCTTATTATTCATCTCGCCCAGGTAGGCAAGAGGAATGCTGCGCAAAATGGAGCTGTCAGAGTATTGTGCCATGCGCCGCGGGTTGGTCACTGTGTTTTGGTGTCCGCCGGGCGAGCTGGCCGTGATGGCCGTGCAGCGGCGCTTTCGATGGCTCTGTGTTTGCTGCTGTGCGGCTAGGTCTAGCAGCGACACGCTGGGTTTATCCGAGACTGGGCCCGAGGGCTTGGGTCCGGCGCCATCCAAAACAAAATGTGGCGGAACGTTCTCCGTGCTTTCGAATACCCGCTTGCGAGGAGGCAGATCGGAGTGGCCCATGTGGATTCCACCGATGTTGGTAAACCCGCTAGACAGGCTTTCGCCGAGTCCGCAGTTTGACCGTTCGCTGGCCGCTGATACAGCGCCGTGGTTGGGAATACGGACTATCGCCTTGGGCATGTTTGTGTTGTTGTTGCTCGCCTTGTGCGTGGTAAGAACTGTGGTAAAAGTTGTGTTGAAGGATGCAGCTTGCTAGATATGCAAAATAGAATGCAGAATGGTATAAATAATAATTAAGAGATAGTTTAGAGAGAGAAAATTTTTTTACAAGATGGATAGGATGCCAGTTCCTATTTGTGAGGTGAGGTGAGATGAGGTGTGGAGTAAGGAAGAAGGAAGGGGCAGCCACGGCTCTGCAGACAAGTTTCTGGTGTCCAGCCGAGCTAAAAAATAATGAAATGCTGATGTGTGCTGATATGTGCCAGAGGCAAGGAATAAATTAAGGAAATGTGTGCGTTTGCTAGAAGCTGGCTACCACAACTTCGTTTATGTTCAAGAATGGAAAGGAGCGCAAAAGATATCGGCTGATAATAGCTATTTGTTGCGGCAGTAGCACACAGCAGTTTGCAAAAAATGTGGCAAGATATCGAAGAAAAAGTATATGAATTTGAGTCAGGAACAGAAAAGACGTAAAGAAGGAAAAGTGATGGTTAGAGCTTTGTACTTGGTTCTTCAGTCACAAAACTAAGCTGAAGATACAGAAAGAGTGCGATTTCCGCAGAGCTTCCAAAAGCAGATGAGGATGGGTGAAGGGTTCTGCAAAAAAATTGGGCTTTGCAAGTGCTAATGACAAGCTTGGGGAAGAAAAAAACGAGTTGAGAAAAAATTGAGAGGCTCGAAAGCCATTATCATGCCTGCGCTTTTATAATGAAATGGCTCGCCGAGAGAGAAAAAAAACATACACAAGCCGGTAAATCGGCGCAAATCCATATGTGCGTGAGAGGTACATATTGAAAAGTGTGTTGTAATAGAAAAATAGCACACGCTTGCGAAACAAAGATGGCTGGCAAGTATATTGCATATTGCATCATTGCTGTTCGCCGCTTGATGTCCAGGAAAAATAATAAGGCAAGGTAGGACATGTGGTTTGCGCGGGCTCAGCCCATGGAGTTATTAGAAAACGGCGGTTTAATCATGCGGATGGTCTATCAATTTCACAGAAAAACATAAAATGAAAAAGTCCCGACAAGCACACTCTAATCAAAGCTGATTGCTAAACGACGCTGAGCAAAAGAAGGGGTGGCCGAAATCTTCCGCCTGGCATATATGCATAGAACATGTCCAGTTGAGCCAAAGCTGCCGCTGGGCCCTGTGTATTGATTTTTGCCTTTGCAACACCTTACCTTATTCCAGCCTGGGATACACGGATTTGACAATGTATTAATTGGCATTGCGAATGCCTTGGCAGAAAGGATGGACATGGATGATGATCGTGCGCTGATGTACGGGAACACCAAATAAAAAGGGGCAAAATAACTGCAGTATGCAAAGTGAGTGTGTGGGGGGAAGATGGAAATGGCAATATGCGTTCAAAGTTGCGTGAGCCAATGGACGGGCTGATGAATCGGAGAGATGTGCAATGATGTCCTTCGGTTGTAAGTCAATGAAGAAGAGCGCGTGTCAAAAAAATATTATAAGAGTATAGGAAAATCGGATTCCCCAAGTGGATGACAAGGAAAAGATGGACAATTTACTTTGTAAAGTTTGCCACGGGTTCTAGGACGGGTATAGCTGGCCTGAATAGGAAAAGAGGCGCAATGGACGATAATGTATGCTAAATACTACTTTGTCCTCTGAGCTGCGCATGCATCGTACGTTTATTCTGGCTCTCAGAACCAAAGCGTCCAAAAATGGCAAGCGAATATAGTGCTGAGAATCAATGCTAAGATCTGACATGTTCCTAGCATATAGAGCAAGAGGTGAGAGAAAAAATATAAGAGCTTGGTGTGCTTGGTATTAAGGTGCACGATACTTACTATGAGTTAATGTTGTTGTGGTTGTTCTGTCGAATCGAGCGTGTGGCAAACGCTGCAGCTGGCGCAGAATTACAAATATAATGTGATATTAGAGTTGGCTGGGTATGTCTATACAAATATAATGTAGACCAAAAGTAACGTAACAATATTTTCTACGAGGTATTAAAGAAAGTATTGATGATAAATATTACTGTTTGGTGCTGCGCTTCCAGTGCTAATAGAAATAACTTAAAAGGTTTTATATAATAAAGAAAAGGCGGACGGAAAGAAATAAAGAAAAGTAGCATGCAGCGTATTGATTTTGAGCGCTGCAGCAACCAAAAATAGGGAAATAAGAAGTTTGTAAACATGCAAATATACGCAACAGTCTTAAGATGCACCAGTTTGTTTGTGCAGACGGACTGCAGTTCATTTCCTGCTTGTCGACCATTGAATGCATTAACACTATTTTTACAAGCAGAAAAATAATACAACAGCTTCAATTAAGCACTGTTTGACCCAAAAATCACAATGCAAGTTAAGACAATGGAGAGCATCGAGGCATATGAAAAATGGCTGATAGCGCCTGCTACTTTCTTTTTTAATTTCTTCATGTAGTTTATTGTCGCGCTCATACAAATTGTTGTCGACAAAATTGGTTTTATTTTCCCTTTTATTTGTTGCTTTGTTGTAGGGAGTTCAGTAGACACTCTACAGCCACACATTTTTGCCCCCGAGAACAATGTTTGCAAAACACGAGACGGGGACCAAATAGGCGGTTGAAGAAAGCGTCTGAGCAGACTCGGTCTCCCCTATTTTGTCGGCTATAACAAACGAATGTGGTACTGTTATTTTCTAAACCCAATTTAAACTAAAATTGAAAGTCAGAGCACTCATCATTGTCTGGCCCAGCTTTGGCTGCTAATGTGTAACAATAAATTCATTTAGGTTTGTTGTCGTCTGCTTGTTGCTACGTGGTCCAAATTGTTGGGACCGGTACAATACGACATTTGTCCCCTCATCATTTTTGTTGTTTTTTCTCCTGGACCACCAACATTCCTCATGCCGATAATAATTACTAGACGTTTTGAGGACTGGCAAGAGTAAAACAAACAAGCGAATTGTTGGAAATACTCTATAAATAATGCCAAAATAATAATAAAAATGACACTCCCATGTCTTACCAGAAAAGTTAACAAGTGCGCAAGACACGTGGGCAAATATAGAGCTCGTCTCATATTTTCATCGAGATATTTCTAGCTGTGTAAATTTCAATTATCATAAAAAAGATGTGTAAAGTTGCACTTGGCTTAGAATGGGAACCCCCCGGGGCCACCAAACTGGAATGAGAACTGCTGCTTGCTGCCGCCACCCTGCTGGAAGAACACTGGCTTTCCACCGCTGCCATGCGGGTGCGCAAATGGATGGCCGCCAAACCCACCGGATCCGTCGGGTCCAGCGCCGCCAGTCGGATCATTTGGGTCATGGCCCTGGTCAAAGCTGGCACGCTTCTCCTCGTCCATCAGAACCTCGTATGCTAGGTTGATGTCAGCCATCTTTTCTTCCACCTTCTCCTTTGGGAGATCGCCACGGTAGCGATCGGGATGCCACTGGTGCGCCATCTTGCGGAACGCCTTCTTGATCTCAACCGACGATGCATCCTTTGAAACACCGAGGATCTTGTAATAGTCCTTGCGCGACGCCATGCGCCTCTGGTTCTCCAGCTTCATCCGGCTCTGGTGGATTGTTTGCTGACTGATGCCTCCGCTGGCAGCAACCTGGTTCAGCTTGTTCAGTGTGGCCTGCGCCTGATCAAGCATGGAGCTCTCCAGCTGCGCCTCGAACAGGTTGCTCAGGGCGTCAGCATTCTCAGGCTCGGCGTCAATTACGCGCGAGCAGTATGCAATTGCGCTCTCCCATCTTTTTGTCTTTGCGTAGCTCTTGCATGCCAGGCCGGCCAGGCGCGTGGCCAGCTTTGACGGCACAGTCCCGGGAATGTCCGCAGTCACAATGAAGCTAGCATAGATACTGTCGACCTCGCTAAGAAGGCCGCCTTCGCCGCTAAGAGGCGCAACTGCGCGGTTGCAGGCATTCCACTTGCTCTTCTCAGCGTCCGCCTCGACCTTTGCGAGCTTGCGCTGCAAGCCCCGCAGCCGCATGTACGTCGCCTTGCAGCTCTTGTTGTCCGGATCCGACACCAGGCAGGCGCGCACGTGTTCCATTCCCCGGTCCGGCTCGTCCAGAGTCAAAAAGTGCAGGTCGGCCAACATGTTTAGTGTCTCGAGGTCCCCAGGGCGGATGCGCACCAGCCGTCCCAGATCAGCGCTGGCACCCTCAATGTCCCCACTGGCGACCCTGCACGCCGCACGGGTCTTGAGCACCGTCGCGTATAAGGGCGACGCCCGAATGACCTTGCTGGCCTTTCTATCACACTCTGCGTAATTCTTGTCGGCAAGCGCCCGCTCCGCGGCCTCGTTCAGCTCCCTTGCAAGTGCGACCTTGTCCCGCAGGTCCTTTGACTTTGTCTGCATAGCTGTGCTGCCTTTTTCCGAAATCATTGCAATGTCCTCCTCGGCGCCGCTGTAGTTGCCCTCCTTCAAGTACACACGGGCACGCTGGTAGTACGCCTGCTCAAAGTCTGGCCTGAGCTCAATCGCCCTGGTAAAGTCGCGGATGGCCGACGAGTGCTTGCTGACACTAAGCAGCGTGGTTGCGCGCTTAAAGTATGTGAGGTAGTTTTGTGGGTCCTTCTCTATGGCTGTGTCATAGTGCGCTATGGCCTTTTGAAAGTTTCCGCGCAGGAGGAGCCTGTTGGCCTCGTCGAGGTACTCATTGGTCGTCCACTGCTCCGCCGACACTGAGCTCAGTGCAAGTATTGCAAGCACAACGGTGCTGGTCAGCAGATTGCAGCGCATTGTATAGTTGTCCTGCCCGGAAGTTGTAAAGGAAAATAAGGATCGACAGTTGGCGCGGATAGAGTTGGAAAAACAAGAGCTGAAATGTAAAATAAAAAACGTATAAAATGTAATAAAAATGAACAAAGAAGAGAAAGGGAACTAAGGATATTTTAAAGATTTTTCAGTGTTGAAGCCAGCGGTCTCCACACACTGTTGGTTTTCAAACATTGGTAAAACAAACATGTGTGGTCTTTGAGCAGCTTTGCTTAATCGGCATTAACACTTGGCTCCCTTTGATTGGCCGGCGCGTCAAACAAATCATGTGGCCCTCTTTTAGTCTTTTGGCTGGCAAGTTATGCGCGCACGTGCACGTGTGTGGTTTTAGTCAAATTCTAATGGTCTGCACCAGATATGACTGAAAAAGTTCTACTGGGACAGCCGCCAGTAAAAATGCTTAAAGAGTTATAGGGATGGGGGAAAGGAAAAATTAAACATTGACATCATATGCGATAATGCGCATGAATCCTGTGCGAGCGTGTGACACCATCGGCATGCACACATATAAACACACATATCACACGATAAAGCAGCCGAAAATGTTAATAGGCTTATATTTTTTGGACATTTTTCAAATTGATGTCGCGCACAATGTGCTATTTGCGCGCTGTGGGGTATAAAAGCAGCGCTGGATTTTGCCAACTAACAAATTTGTGCACAACCAAACTTTTCTTTAAGCTTTTCACTACTATTTATTACACGCTACACATATTACAATCATTTACTTTACCAAAATGTTTTCCCACAAGATTATTTCAGCCTCGTCCCCTGCTCGCGCCAAGCTTGCCGCTGCAGCTGTCAACGCATCTCGGCAGCGGTTTTTCCTGCCGCGTGCTGGCCTGCGCATCTCTGCCACTGCCGGCAAGCCCAACGTTCAGCAGCACCAAACCGGCGGTAGCCACACAGTGGCCCCGCACGAGCTGCTTGACAAGATGGCGCCAAAGGGTGAGAAGGAAGTTTTGTCATCGATCCTTGATGGCGAGCTCGACTACGACACCGACTTGGGCGCGGCCTCGGTCAACAACATGCAGGCCACCCTACGTGCTGAGCTTGCATTAAAGGCTGAGAAGATCACGCAAGATACCTACGCCGATGTCGTTTCCAAGGCTGATGGAGCCGCAAAGGGCACATACGACGAGGTGGCCAGAAAGGCCGAAAGGGCCGCCAAAAACACATATGACGACATTGCGTCCAAGACCGAGTCTTCCACCAAAAACACTTACGACAAGGCTGCTGAAGCCGGCAAGGCCGCCCAGAACACATATGAGGACGTCTCTTCCAAGGCCAGCAGGGTCGCAAAGGACGCATACAACGAGGCTGCGTCCAAGACCGAGAAGGTCGTGCAGGATACGTACGACGGAGTCTCTAAGGCTGGGAAGGCTGCCAAGGATACATACGATGATGTCGCCACCAAGGCTGGAAAGTTTGCAAAGGACAAGATAGATGAGTTTTCCAAGCGCAGCTAAATATTAATCATTTTTGTACAATAAATAAAATACAAAATTAAATAAACACTGCCTTTTTCAAGCTTGCAAGCACAGTGCATTAATGTTTTTGATGATATACGGCTAATGTGGAGATGTGGAATTTGAAATTGAATATCCTGAGGCCCGAGCTGAAACGCTCAGGACAAAATGGCAGAGGCGTCTCTGGTAAATTGGCCAACACCGTCCAGCTTTTCATCGTTTTCACGTGATTGAATCCACAAACCAAAAAACAAACCCACTCCAACTTAACAGCTTTACTCACGCCTATTAGGTTCGTAGCAATGGAGATAGTGTTTGAGGTCGGCCTAATCAGCCAACAGGTTTCCCTTAACAGGGTTTTTCCTTTGATATTGCCATTGGTTGTTGGCTAAAAAACAAATATAAATATAAAATTCAAGGCAAAAATTTAAAGATACGAAACACATATGTTGAAGACAGCTTTTGCTACGCTAGAGTCCAGCAAGCCACTCAAATGACAAAGTAATTGCAAAACTAGCTGGCTGGGCGTATATATCGGAAAAGTAAAAATTACAATTTGTCCTGAGTACTGTAGCTCGGGCTCAGGGCGCCCATAGGTAATGCGCATAAAGTTTGCCTCACCTTACAGATTTGTCGTAGTCACCCGATCGAATCCTTATCCTAATGTCCGCGGCATGCTAAAGTTATGCGATGTTAAGAAAACAGCTCGAACTGAAACATCGCCGCGGCATAATTATCTCCACCCCTACAGGCTTTGACTAGCCAAAGGAGGTGTTTGAGGTTGGCCTTGTCAGCCTATAGGTTTCTCGTAACTGGGTTTTCCCTTTTGTCCCGTAACATTTACAATTTTTTGCTAAGCATTCTTGTTTCATTGTGAAAAATATGTAACAGGCGGGCATGGGAGCGACAAAAACAAACAAACAACTTATTTATTATCTATTATTTCTACTGCTGTTCCGTTAAGTTCTCAGAATGAAAAGTGCGCACATTTTTGTAAACAAAGACATAATAGACGTGCATCCAGCGTAATCATCCTGGTCAAATACTCTTCACGCTGTCGCTCTCAAATGTTGTTTTGTAAATTCATTCCTACACAATTGAAACGTCAAATATTTAACTCCACACACTTTCACACCTTCCATCCTAAGGGCCTGATGACAATTAGAGTGCATAACAACTCAGAAACAATGAGAACCCCGGTTTTTTCTCAGTGGCCATGTGCATAAAGTGCAAAACTTGCGACATTGTATGAAATGAACACGATACAGTTTCTGTAATTTTTCTTTCCTTGAACAAAAAAATTGACAAGGCCAGGCAAGCAAGGTCATATGCTGAGCGTCGGAACTGACGGCTTTGCAACATGGCAAAGCTGGATTACATAGATGGATGGACACAGATGATTTGTCCTGGCGCTGTCCTACCTCGCCTGTGCGCCTCCTCAGTCCGTTGCCCACAGTGGAATAAACAATGATCATTGGTCGATTGCTTGCGGCAATTTAAGCATAAAGGAGAATTTTAGCGCGATGGGAAAATGGGGGCGAAAACTCAATCTAAATCTCTAGAGGTCGAACGTAAAAAGTATTCCGGACTTGATCAATAAATAAAAAAGTTGATGTTCCGGAATATTGCTCAATCGATAAAAAAATCGATAAAAGGGTATTTAAATGGAAGGGGCAGTTGAGAAATTCTAAACCTTCTTTTCTCGATTCGATAAAACTTTATTCCATTTTTATTTTATTTTCTGCCAAAACTTTACCATTCAACACTAGCAATGGCTTACAACAAGGCTGCCAATGCTGCATTCGCTTGGCTCGGGCTCATATTCTGGAGCTTTCAACTAGCACCACAAGGCAGAGTATCAGTTTACATTGCTTAGTCCACTATGCAGAGTGTATTTTGTCATTTTTTTTTTCCCAATGAAGAAGCTTATTTTCCTATTTGTGATAGTGCGTGTGTTTTGCTCTTGTACTTTGTAGCCTGGCAAAACTACCGCCGCAAATCAACCCTGGGCGTCTCGGCCACTATGCTCTACTTTTGGTACTTTGGAGGCATGCTTTACGGCGCGTTTGCCGTGGCCAAGGACTTGTATATCGGCCTTATCATCCAGCCTCAGCTGCTGTCATTCTTTGCATTGATAAACATTCTGCAGATATACTGGTACCGCTACAAATTTAGCAAGGTCAAGGTCGCCTTGATATGCGTTTTTCTGTGTGCCGCTTACGCCGGCTTGCACGTCGGGATGTGGAAGGCCACTGAGAAGGCGATAGACAGAGGGCAGGAGGGCGCTGTCACCTTTTTGGGCGTGCTTCCGGCAATCATTATTGCGATCGGCTTCTTTCCTGAGTTTTACGAGTGCTTCAAGGAGCAGTCTGTCGAGATGAGCAACTTATTCATCATGCTTGACATCATGGGCGGAATCTTCAGCACAATCAGTTTGGCGTTCGACTACACATTCGACTACATCGCGTCGATTACATATCTCATTGTCATACTTCTTGACTTTGTGCTCGCGGCAATGAAGGTTTACTATTATATGAGGGGCACGCAGGGGGCTGGGCACAAGGCAGAGAAGGCCAACCGGTCTGCCGAAAAGGGGGCCAGCATTGCCAGCAAACGCAGTATTCAAAAGGAGCTGGCCTCAAAGGGCCTGGAGGAATGCTGAGCAGCCTCTGTTATTTTATATATATATATATTTTTTAAATTTATTGACCAAAATGTTCACAAATAGAGCCCCAAGTACACGACACAAATGTTCACGAGCAGCAGGATCAGCGATAGCTGTAACGAGCTGTGCTGGTGAATGTCGAGCGCGGACAGCACAAGTGTAAGCCCCGTCAGAGCGGGCATTGTCGCGCTGCACTCGCTTCTGTCAGCAGTGTTCCCACCCACCATGATTTGCAGCGCGTACATCTTGGCCAGCAGAATGGCCGTTTTGGCACAGAAGGCAGGGTCGATATTCACTGCGCTTGCTTCGGCTATCAGCCGCGGTGGTGTCGAGCGCGGCCGCTTGGCCGAGGGCACATCTGGCGTCTTCGCGTCGGTGCGATCTCGCTTTTGGCTGGGTTCAGAATGCAACATATCGGTTTCGCTGTTGACACTAATACCTTTGCTTGCAGCAACACCCGGCGCCGGCTCTTCAAAGTCGGCCCAGCATTCGTCAGACGACGGCGTCGACGAGTAGCCGTGCCTGTCCGGCGATTGCGGGCGCGAGCTAGCGCAAGACGATCCGTCTGCGCTATGCCGCCTGAATATCTCAGAAATGCGCGTATCGGCGCTTGGCGGTGCGCGCATCTGCATATGGTCGCTGAAGGTCCCGAGCGTGTGCGGCTGGGGCGAAATGATTAGCGCCTGCGAGTCAGCAGCCGTAACCTTATGCTTGGGAGCCTTCTCAGTAGCTCTAGGCTGGGGAGTCTGTATCCCTGATGTATCGCCGCCAAAGCTGCTCGTCATGTTCAAATCTTGGAGCTCAAAGCGCGAATCGTCGCGAGCCCGAGAGCGACAGAGATCCTCATGCTCGTTGATCTTTCTGATGACCTCACCGACATCGGGCCGCCTGTCCTCGTTGTGGTCAAGCAACTGCTGCATTATCTGGCGCAGATCGAGGGGTATGTCCTCGGCGCCCCCAGGACGCTGTGTCTCGGAAAAGTCCACGTTTCTGAACCTCAGCACGTCACTCCGCAGCCTGTCGAAATCGTCAATGTCAATGTAAGGCAGCCGGGAGTAGCACAGGTAGTAGAGCACCATGCCCAGTGACCACATGTCGGACTTTGTTGAGTAGCTGTCTAAGAAACGACCGGTGCTGTCGACCATCAGAAGCTCAGGTGCCATAAATTCAAGCGTCCCTGTAGCCCCCGTCCGGTCGCGCTTCTCCAGATGCGACAGATCCTCGCATTCGCCGAAATCCGTTAGCATTATGCGCGGAATCTCGCCGCTAGTCTCCTTATTGTCCGGATCCTTCCACTGCAGCAGTAGATTCATATGCTTCAGATCACGATGTATGATCTTCAACTGGTGCAGGTGCGCCAAGCCGTTGCAAATGTCCGCAAACAAGGACCGAATCTGATTAATAGTGAGCATACGCTGGTTGGTCTGTGATGCGCCGGGAGCTGTATCTGGTTTGGCAGGAGCTGATACGCCTCCTTCAATGCGGCTTTGACGCCGCTGCTGAAGGATCTTTTGCTTCCAAGACATGGTTGAACTGCCGGTTCCGGCCGCAAATGCCTTGGGCTCCATGAACTCCTGCAGGTTGCCCCCGTTGGCATACTCCATGAGGATGAATAGGCAAGGCACATTCGGCCCAAAGCTTGTCAACTGGTGCATCTCGAGCCATGAGTGCTTGTATTCGACCACATTGTGGTGCCGTAGACTCTCCAGCAGCTTGACCTCGCGCAGCATGCGCCTGAGCCACTGGTGGTTGTTGCCCACTGCCACCTTTTTGACGGCATAGTGGCCCAAGTACACGCCATCCAATATATGCTGGCACGAAAACACCGAGCCGCGTAGCCCCTTGCCGAGTTTGTTTTGTTCTGTGAAAAAGCGTTCGTAGTAGCCCTGGTTGAACGAGTTTGCCGATACACCGCTGGCAGCTGCTGTGCTCTCGGGGGAAGACCCACCGCTGATAGGGTTGTCGTCGTCGTTGTCGCTAGCCATAGACGGAACACGCATCGAATCTTCTAGATCACTGTGGCTGATGTTGTATCCAGCGTCGCTGCCCTCAAAGCCAGCGCGATCGGTTGGCATGCGCAGGGAGCGCCGAACCGCAGTTGGCGGCCTGCGATAGCCGCCTTTGCCCTCAAGCGCTAGCGTTGGCTGTCGCGGTCTCAGAGATCGTGCCAGAAACTCAAAGTATTCTCTGTCGGCGGTTGTGGTGGCCATAGTGTCCAGCGACGCCTCAGGACTCGTGAGCGGACGCCAGGGCGTGGTAGTGGCATGCGCAGGCATTATTTGCAAACACGTTGGGCATATGTGAGCATCCTCAACATGAATATTGACTGAGCTGTGGTTGTTTGGAGCCGATACTGTCAGAGCACTTGATGTTTGACCCAGCCTGTGTGGCGACCGCGGAAGCCCCAGGCCTCGCGGAACTATGTGCCGCAACTCGACTTCGTTGTTGTCCTGGTTGTACATGACAAGCTGACCTGTCTTCCGTTTGTACCTAGCCAAATTAATCAATGAAAAAACAAGCCATAGGGTTGAGTATGTGTCAAGACACTAATACCAGCACACCTTTATGCGCGCAGTGGTGTCATAACAATGTTGGAAATACATATTTTCACTTACAGAATCACTCGCCACGGAGAATACGGCACCAGCTGGGTGTTACGAATAATCGGGGCCAAGAGAGGACTTTGGGCGTTGTTGGGAATTGCGGCAGTCTCGTTGGATAGAACTGACGGCCCATGGGACTGCGAGCGCTGTATACCCCGACGGGGGTGAGCACTTGATTTCATATTTTGTTTAAAAAAAATTAAAACGAATTGCTTGGACGAATTTAAAATAAAAATATTTAAAATAAAAAATAAAAAAACTGAAAAATAAAGAACTGAAAAAATAGTTTCGCGACTTTATTTCACAACTTCGAAGGAAACAAAATTTTTAAGAAAATCGGGCGGTGATGTCACGAATCATATCATGTCAAAGTATCGCCTGATTGGGATTCATCATTTTTAATTTTGATTTGGCTAGAGTCGGAGTCGGAGTAAATTAAAATTAACTGGCACCTGCACACACATTCATTCAAAAATCAGATCAGATCTCAGCACGTATTTGTAGCTGTTGTGAAGCTCGAGGGCCTCGTGCTGGAGACAATCAGCGCCATGCTTGTGCAGCAGCGCCAGCCCAGCTTCTGGCCTCACGCTGACAGGCTCCATGCGACGAGCATAAAATACAGTCTCACCTCCCGACGCTCTGTCGTTGGTACGGAAACGCAGGTCATCAACCGCATTCAAATACACGAGCAAAGTGTACTCGGATCGGCGGCCCCGGCTGTCAAAAAAGTAGTCGTCATAGTGCTTGCCGAACCGCTGACCCGGGCCATAACAGTAGAGGCGAATGTTTTCAAACAGTCCGGCCGGCGATTTACCGTCAGGATGACGCCATCTGCTCAAGAGCTTGGCCATCCCCGAATCCTGCCACAGCCTCTGCGCACATTCCTCGCTGATTATGCTACACCGAGCGTTGTTTCGGAACGCTTCTCCGCGCTTTGGCACTCTGGGAGTGGGAATGCACTGATCGTCAGCTATTTTGATAAAAGCATTGCACTCTTCCCTGTCCAACAGGTTTTGAATAAGAAATATATGTCCCGTCACAAGCTCCGAAACAGCCAGACCTGTTTTCCATTTTAGCTTGGGCCAAACAATGGGCTTTGGAACGGTCGCCTGGGATGCATGCGCTGTTGAGGCGCTGCTTGTACTCGCTGGTGTGCTCTTAGTAGTATTTTTGGCTTTGCCCATCGTAGTGCTAACAATCAATTTATCTCAAAAAACCCAAAAATAATTGCTGATATTGAAAGCACCCAATTAAGCCATAGCTTCCGAAAAATTAACAAATGCTGCACCGCCTTAGCTATTGGTCATTGGCCTATGGGAACGTCCATCCGAACAGTGTGAGATATTTTTGAATGGTATAATTTATTGGCCGTAAATCTTTCAAGAGCCTATTTTCTAATGCGCGTAATTTTGCTGACAATTTCTCTCATTTAGAAATGACCAATAGAGCTAAATTTTTTAAGTATTTCTTGTCATAATAAGCCGAATCCTCCACCCAGCTATTTTGGAACGGGACGGCGGGCTCAAGCACGCATATATTCTTGGGTAGTCGAATCTAGCTTCCGAATAAACCATTCCAAATATAAACTACGAGCGAAAAATATTATTTTTTGTTTTCCAAAATAAGCTTTTTGGTAAACATCCAAAGCATACATTGTTTGGCCGCGAGCTAAATAAAAATTGCGATCACGTTACAAAATGCTATTTCAAAGTGCATTTGGAATCTTGACTCGAAAAAGTCAACATTTTAAATTGACAACACATTTCGTGAATGCGATGCCAATTTCCTGTCTTTTGCTTCCGTGTTTACCATTCTGGGTTTTTTAAAAGTATATCAATTAGCTCCAGCTGTTTAGATTATCACAACCGTGTTTACTTTGTAATTGGATACGTGGTATGCACATTAAAATTTTGGCTTTTACTTGGACACAATATGTAATGCAAAAATACCTACAAATATATATATTTATATGTTAATGCACGCTTTCACAAATTTGTATGTTTGGAGCAAATACACACCACTAAACAAAACAACAATAAACAAAACAAAGCAAATCATTTGCCAAAATAAACGCAAATCCCATTGTATCATTTCGAGTAGTTAATTTTACAACTTGGCACTACTATTTACAAATATGTATATATTTTAAGGCAAACTAGTATGTATGTGTCAGTTCAAACAAGATATTTAAGTGTCAAAAATGACACTGTAGCCAAAATAATTGCTGTAAAAGTAGGATATTTATAAATATAGCCCGTATATCTATTTGTTTACCAAGTTCTATTTTTATTTTCTTGGCACAGCATCTCTTGCATGCCATGCACCAAAACTTTGCGCTAAGCGTCCCTATTTTCGCTATTTGCCTATTTAAAAATAGTATCTATGCAATGTCGATCGCGCTTACAAAAAATGGAATTTTGTTGTATACCTGTTTTTTGTTGCAAATTATAACCATAAATGTACGATGTGCATGCAAAAGAATTTGTTTGTTTACATTTTCTTCTTCTAAGAATACCTATATGCAAAGATTGCCCTGGCTGAAATCTGAGATTGTATTTTGCATTTTCTGGTTTTCAAGTAGGTTCAGGCAATGTCTTTTGAGAGTTTGAATGACGCCGATATCTATTTTGGATACGGCCTCAGTACAGGTGAATTGTCATGGGGAGACAAAAATGTTTTTGCGGGCTACAGTAAGTTGAAGCGGATTTAATTTTCCTCTGAATGGCAAAACAACAACACTATCTTTTTCATCTATTGCATTCGATGATGATTTGCAGAATTACTCTCTTTTCTCCTGCTCCCTAAATTCACTCGTTGAGTTTTTCCGTATTATAAACGCGCAATAAATAATTGATCCTATTGGATATCGAACCTGGCAATCATTCGACCAGATCAAAACAAAGGCTGATCTCCGATTGCTACTAATTTATTGAAGTTAAATTACAGCTCATTATGAGGACTATGCTCACAATTGAATTCCGCACCGCATATGCCCATTCATTCTCAAGCATTGCAATGTCGTTGCTTTTTTATTTGACATCTTGGCTGCACGTATAGCCATGGAATGGATGTATGCCCTTTTAAGGTCCCATTTAGCTTTTATGCGCGGTAAGATGACAGAGTGAAAGTCTTGTTTTTTTGTAATTGTTTTGATTTGGCAGACATTGGCCGCAAATAATCGGGGAGAGGGGATTAAGAAATATGTGGACATCAATTATGATTTTCGCTGTTTTGTCCCGGAAAAAATTGGCTCCGATTTCTCCCAGCACTCTTTAATCCAAAAATATTCTTATCCTGTGAATTTCCTAGTCAATTACCTGTGTTTTATTAGCACCTCACATATATTTAGCGCCGATTATTACACACAGCCTATTTTTATTCTACAGATGCACTCCATTTCCGTTTTTTGTCAGAAGTGTTTTACATGTTCTTTTTAATTAAATTGATCGTTTTGTTTTGGCCAGACGGACATATCGGCCATTTATTCAGTGTTTGGGTGTGAATGTACAGTGTGTTTGGGTGTGTGTCCCGCAACATTGTCAATCCCAGGAACTTAGAAGCATCAATGCATTTGTACTAATCTACAAACAAGTCTTATCTGTTTTCATTTCCGGGGAATAGAAACTGGATTTTGCCCTGGTACAGAGGGATTTGATGGCACTATCTCGCCCGTCTCTACGCTTCTCAACGCTGTTTCTGGAATTGGGGACGACGAGTGTTTGCGTCAGGCTAGCATCAATGCAGGCATTGGTGCTGGGGTTCTTAAACCAGATGGAGTGCGTGAACTTGGAATTGAAATCACAAATGATAACATAAACAAAACCGAAAGCGAAAACGCATACTTCGAATCGGACATTTTCCATTGGGTAGCCAGTGGACTCCCCAACGCCCATTTTAATGATGTCAGTAGGATAAGCAGCTTCGAATCCAATTATTCAGCACTGTTGCAAAACAGCGTTTCGTGCTTGGAACTCATGGATTACAGCGACATACAAAAGCTTTTCCCAGACAGTGAGCAAAACCCGCTTCGATTTCCGAGCGATATGTACACGCCGCGCTGGATACGCGGCATTGGTAAAAGGAAGGAAGGAATCTGTCCAATTTGCCATGCCAATGGTGTGCTAAACTGGCGGCGCATGAAATGCAGTGCATACTGGTAAGCAAATTTGATAGGATCCTAAAATCGCGGAGATTATATTGTGCTAACAGTACCGGAATGTAAACATCAGCCAAAAAGAAAACCTTTAGCAAGATATCTGCACTAATTCGCTTTATGATCCACCATATGTACACAAATAATATTGTTTGTCGATTGCTTGTCTGAAAATTTGACTAATTTTACCTAGGTACCATTTGAATTACTTTCATGGAGTTTCTTCTCTAACTGGACGGCCATTCCCAGAGCCGGCAGCTACCCGCATCGTCCGAAAATCTACTGAGCGCGGGTGCCGGCAGGGTCTGTGCAATGTATGCAACTCCTGGGTTGATATTGATAGCTCGAGAAAAGTGCAGATCAATGTTCCAGAGATTTACTGGTGGAAGCACATACAGGCATGCATCAAGCGTACGTGGAAGCCCGAGTAGCTGCAGATCAGCAACAGTTTAGCCTGCTTGAACTCCTATTGCTTCCAACACAACTGCCTGATCAGCATACATATGCGTGTATTATTCGATAAAGAATGTTTTTCAATAAATTGTATCATATCAAATCTCTGACCCAATCACAAACCCAAACCCAAACACAAAAATATTGTGTTTATACGGACCAAAATAAAGTCCGGAGCAGAAAATATACATATAATTTAAAAATAAACACGAACGATCGACGGTCTGGTGGTCTCCGCGTTCATATTCCCTTTTCCCAAAACAGGGGCTCGTGCCCTGGGCATTTTCCACCCCTCCCTTTTATTTTTATTTTTATTTTTACTCACTACTTTGGAGGAAATCCTAGCTGGGCAAATAGGGAGGTATGAATGTGCGATTGATGCACAGCGAGACAGCCCAACTGTGCTATGCATGTCTCTGGTGCCGCTGTTTAAACTTCACCTCATTTCTATGTGCAGCAATATCGATATAAACAAATCTGACGGTAAAATTAGTGGTCCCTTATTTTTCGCACCCACATTACTGGGGAGAAAAAACAAAAACAGTACAGGGTTGTAAACCCGCAAGCGAACAGATGCAAGCAAGTATTAAGAAGCCGAGAAAGAGAGTAATGCCCGTACCCTTAAAAGACAATGGTGCAGCCGAGCAAAAAATTTAAAATCAGCAGTTTTCCCCCTAAAAATCATCCCACTTTTTTTTAACTATTTTTACAGCCCTTAAACTTACCACTATTTGTACAGCCTCCATATTTGTGCGTCCGAAACTTAGTTATTAGCCGTTAACCTCGTAGAGCACACGCATTTTTATTTATTTCCACGTCCGACAACCTTTGTCATCCAGACATCAGTTACCAATCCAGCTTTATATATTCTGTTCAGTAGCTCCAACACGGGCAATTGATTTTCTTTTACTCCTTTCTATCTACAAATTAATTATTACACTCAAGCTTTTGCACTTTTCAAGCTTTTGCTACGCTACGCGCAGAACGCATATGTTGGCACACGCGCGGCAATAATTCGAATACATTGAGCACACTAGCAATATTTCCTTTATATTTATATTCTCACCTCTAGCGCGTTGGTTCACCGCCCCTTTATTATCGCAATATCGCATTATCTCTATATCCATCTTCACAAACGTGTAGACTTATTTATTTATTTCGCCACACATTCAACTATTCATCTCCATTTTTACTTATTCATTATCGTCTATTTCAGCTTTTTGGTGCTTCTTCATTTTATTACTTTTTCTAATCTTATTGTCTTAATTATTTTCTTAAAATAACCAAAATTTTTTTACGGCAGATACCAATTCACAGACTCTCCACTGCCCACTGTACGCGACTAACTTTAGCTCCAGCTGCATACTTCCTGTTCATAATTTAACCGTTTTTGCCGTTTAATACCATTTATTGCTGACCATCGCACTATTTCACGATCAACTCTGGACGCTTCTTGTAAGTATATCGAATCAAGTTGAATTCTTTATATTATTTACTCCCTCACAACGTGCACAGTTGGGGCGTATCTCCAGCCTTGCCCGTTGATTTGTGCTAATACGTGCTATTATTGAGACACACCCAAATGCGGATATGATAATGCGCCCTTATGTTTATTTATTCTCTGCACATCGCTTTTTATATTATTACAATTTTCGTCCGCGCCTTAATATTTCCTAATCTGGTCAGTTTATTTGTGCTTTTGGAAGCTGCAATATTGTTGTTTAATTGTTTCTGATGGCGGCGTATGCTATGGATGCCTGTCATTAATGGCCCGGGTCAACCAAACAATCACACATTGCCAATTCTGTATTATCTATCAATTTTCAATCATTCAGCTTTGTTAATGCCTGCTGCTTATCTCAGCCATTTCCTCAGTTAATCTTATTGATGTTGCTTACATTTTTTACACTGTTAACCGTTGTTATTTGTCGACTGTATGTGCTCTGTCCATTGTTTTGTTTGCACACAGTGCTCAGCGTTGTTGGGAATTTCACTTTTTTATTCCCATGACCATTGTTTGTACCGAATCCTTCGTTATTTCTATATTGAGCCGCGCCTTTTAAAATTGCACAATTGCAGGAGCTTGTGACCAACGCTATCCAATGCCCTAAATTCTCAGATGCATTAATATTTACACCAACGCCCTTGTTCATGATGTTGGGTCATTTCTTTCAATTAATTGGACTCGAAGCAAAAACAAGAAGCCAGATACGCAAATTTACCAATTCTCAGAACAACGTGCGCTTGTTTCTGCGAATAAATATTGTTCATTCATTTAATTAATGAAAAATATGGCATAATGCGCTTCGATGTTTTCCTATTTAATACTCTAAATTAAAATGCTTCATAAATAATAACTGGTTGCTAATGCTCGACTAAGCCTTTTTGTTTATATTATCTTCATTCTTTCATTCCATTTATAGGCAATATCTACGGTCGATCTTTAAACAACATACCGTTAGCACCATCGTCGCCGTTTGTTCTCACGTACACTCTCATTCGAAGCAACAGAACAACTCAACTCCAAGAAAATTTTCACAACTTCAGAACAAAGCGCCATCGCATATTTTGCTCTCCGCCAGCGCCACTTCTCTCTTCACGCTTGCTACGTTCCTAGTCTGCACCCGTCGCCAATAACTCAATATTTGTGGTTGCTTTTTTTACCGGCGTTTTTCCCTTTCAGCAAGCCAAAACAAGAACGCAGCTGCCACTCCTGTCTAATTAAATAGCATCCCATTGTGAGGTAGTATTCCCTCTGTTCCCCTCTTTTTTCGTCCACGCGTCCTGCACCTTCTTTCTCCCTTTTTGCACCCAACGCTAACAGGGCCAATGTACGCCAGTGTGCACGATCAGCCACCGCCTGCACTGTTGTCGCATTCAATTCCGTCAAAGTTCGCTGCCTCGCCAACCTCCGGACCAACAACTAAACAGCCGCCGTCTCCAGCTCTCTTCAACTCTTCATCAATTGAGCGTCTTTGCCCCACTTCTTTTACTCTAGCGTCCTCTTTGCCAACCACACACGCGCTCTTCCTGCCTCAATTGTCAAAGTCCAGCTCTGACAATTGTGCTCCACCCAAGAAAAGCTCCCGCCGTACTGTCCTCAATGAGCCGATGCAGCGGAGTCCTTATTCGCGAGATACGACGGACATTTCCGACCAAGACCTGCGGCAAATTTTGGACAGTGAAAACATCAGCGGGCTGCCGGCCCCTTACTGCCTTGTGCCGCATTACGAGCCTCAACCACCATTGCCTCAGGGTGCAGCAATGCAAGATAGCAGCGCGTTCCACAGCGGCAATGCGGGTTACAGCTTAGCCTGCGCACAGCCGAGCATGGCAGCAGCATTGGCAGAAGCGGCCGGTGAAAACTCTCGCAGGCGGACACGCACAACTCTCACACCATATCAGTTGCGTGTGCTCTTCAGGGTTTGGGAGCGCATACAATACCCGTCAAGTGATCTGCGCTCGCGCCTGGCATCGAATCTGATGATGACGCCTCGAAATGTGCAGATTTGGTTCCAAAACCAACGACAAAAGACAAAGGAACGCGCTGAGCTGCGCCGCCGTACCCACTCGCCCAGCATGCACGCAGCAGTCATAGCCAGCATAAGAACATCATCATCCCACCACGGTCACATTGCCCAGCACCAACCATTGCCGGCATACCAGCATCATCATGTATACTCGTCGCCTTTGGCATATCCGACCGACTTTGGTGCTCGTGAGAGCCATCCTAGCGCCATCTCGATGCCCGGAAGGTCGCCACCAGAGTCGCCATTCCGGTACACTCACGGCCCACCACCAGCGCCGCCCACTGTCCAACCTTCGCCACAGTATCATGAGCATTCGGCGACAGCGGCGGCATTCGCGGGAGAGAATATGTCGATGCACAGAGCATCGGAAGCTTCAAGCGCGTACTCTATGCTAACTCCTCCGGCACTGTACCCGTATACATTTACCCAGCATCCCTCCAGTCAGCAGCAGCAGCAGCGGTCGCCAGTTATTCCGCCTCATGCCCACCATTACACACATGCACGCCCATCGTCCTCAGCGCCCGCGCCGCCCCACTACCCCGCATCGCCGTCATTTTTGCAAGACTCGTTGACGCAGCGCCAGCAACACTCATCGGTGCAAAAGTATATTAGCTTGCGGGCCCCTGAAATGAGCTCTGAGCGAGTTCAGCCAACGCGTTTGTCGCAACACTCGGGTTCGTCGCCAATTGACATCCAGCACACCATTCCGTCGCCCGCTACACCGATTTTTTCCGCCGAGCATATGCACAACCACTCGCCTAGGCTTCTGTCGTCAATGTCCATGCTTACAATGGCATCTCCGGTCGTCGCGGCTTCCAACTCCCCCCGGCTGCCATACGAACAGCCAGCGAGCCGGCGGACGCGGCTGACTGATATTCTCAACCCAATTGACCACGCCACTGAAAACACAGCCACGGACAACAATAGCAGCAGCAACAGCCATTTGGAGCGGCTGCCCAGCCTTGGAAGCGTGCTTGCATATGTGCAGTCCGAATCGGCGGACAGCTCTTCAGCCATGAACACAACTTCCACGGGTAGTGAGACTAATGCTGCTGGTACATCTTTGGCTGCTGAAAAGTGGCGGCCTTGGTAAGGCACACGCTCTTTGCGAGGGTTATGTGCCAATGACTCCCGTGAGCTGCGCATATTAGAATTATTCACGCAAACATCAGTCACAGCGGTCTGCAGTCCGCAAAATTTACCACCTAATCCTTTTCCACATTATATAACTTAAACCGCTGTAGTATAATTATTATCTCCCCTTTTATATATAAAATATTTAAACTTATACACAAAATATATTCAATTTGTCTTTTCGGTGCTTGTGCCTCTGTTCCCATTCAGCATCGTGGGCCTTTTTTTATGGGTGTTTTATTTGTGTTTGTAGTTTTCAGCGATTGTCACACAAGCACAAAACAAACTGCAAACACCAAAGTATCTAAGATACAAAACAGTACGCACAATCATTGTGCACCCATTATAAATATTCGGCTGAACTTGGGTTGTATTATAAACACGTAGCTGAGCTATGCTCCGTTATCCTGGTGCCTAAATGTGTAGCAGCGCTTAAGTGTAAAAAAACTAATACTGCTTTTAAAATTGCCCAGTTAATGAATATTGTAGTTGTGGTAATCATAATCAGAAAATGGTGATCAATCACATTCTTCACACAGCAAGATTTGCCATAGCCTAATAATAAGCAGTGGTGGAGTAAATGCGAATTTTAAGCTCACATTTACACGCTTGCTCAAATTGTGCATCAGCCCCAAGCCATTTTGCGGCTGACAAGAAACAGAAGCATCCAGCCGTATCTGCTGAGGAATTCTCTCTCTTCCCAACTTGCAATCTATACCCTATCATTTTGTTTTTGGTTATATAAAATGGTCAGTCTCGTTTTTAATAAAAAGTCGCATCCATCGGAGGGACAGTCGCATCGCATCGCATTGCATCCATTACGGCCGGTTGCAGAAACAGATAGATACACGGGTCATAAAACGGAGACAGAGCTTGCAAAGGGAATGCGTCAATTTTTATTGACGACAAATTTTTGAAATTTGAATTCGCAGTTTTTAAAATTCGAATTGGGCGAGATTTCTCAGTTTTGAATCGGAAACACGAAACATTTCTCTTTGCGCTTGTGGGCTCTACGGAACCGGTTTATTGGCACCGGCTTTGTTTTGGTGACTGGAACTATTATGCACGGACAGGGCGTGGCCAGGACTTTTTACACACGCCAACCTTGCTTTGACAGTCGTGAATCTGCTATTTTTGTGCTTAAATCGGAGAGACCAGCTTTCTAAATCCATTTTCCAACGTATGCCAATTGCGCACTTTTTACCCTTACTCTTGTTACTCTATAGGCAAAGCGCACTAAGAAGGTCGGAATCACCGGAAAGTACGGTACCCGTTATGGTGCTTCCCTGCGTAAGCAGGTGAAGAAGATGGAAATCACCCAGCACGCCCGTTACACCTGCACCTTCTGCGGTAAGGACAGCGTCAAGCGTACCGCTGTTGGTATCTGGAACTGCCGCGGCTGCAAGAAGACCATTGCTGGTGGCGCCTGGGTTGTCTCGACTCCCGGCGCTTTGACCGTCCGCTCTAACATCCGTCGTCTCCGCGAGGTGCGTGAGCAGTAAATGGAAAATATTGGTTTGGACCATACTTTTGTATCCTTTTCCTTTAATAACACATTGATAAACGAAGCTGTACAAGTGTTCATTGAATTATGTAAAGATAATTGCAATTTTTTTGTTGCAATTAGCAAAGTGTAAAAATGATACTACGATTGACTGATCTTGGTGGTTGAGGCGATTGAACCGAATCAAGCTGCAATTGATATTACAGTAACCAGCTGCCGTTACGATTGACGCTTATATTATTATTCGAGTTTCTTGCTCGCTCGTTCGCTTCCCCATTTGATCATTATTTTTGCTTTCCAGCCGTGCATATTTTCGCCGAGGATATGTTTCAATACACTTGCGTGTCGGCGGCTGCAGCATGCAGCAGTATAGCGAAATGAACGCGATACACGACACGCTGAAATGTGTGCTGGCGAGAGAAGAGAAAGACTAGAATACTTCATCTCCCACATAACAATGACGTTATAATGGCGGTTTGTACATACCTCTATCCTACTTGCAATTACTTTACAAAAAACTTAACTTTACCCCGTTGACTCTGCTCGTCATGGCTCAAGCGCTGACTCTCTTGCAAAGGACACTACTGGTAAGTCTGCTTGCGACTGTCGGCGTACTGCTTGCATATGGCTACCAGGATGTGCATTTGGTTCCGGGAAAGCACTACTTGGCCCAGAACATGCAGCCATTGCACAAAATTGTGCGCAAATACATGCGCTACTCGACAGCTGCAACCGCATTCGTCGAGCTCCAGAAGGGCTGGTCATCGTGCGGACTGGCGTGCAAAAGCCAGGACGTCCAGGACGTGGTTCTCAACTACACATGGCATGTTAATGTGCCGCTGAGCGACGGCTTCATTGCTGTCCATCCGTTGGACAACGAAATTGTGGTGGCCTGGGCAGGCACCCATCGGTACCGCGCAGTGATCACAGACATGTCTGTGGTTACAGTGCCGTTTATACCTGGTGCCAGAATGGGTGTTCACAGTGGATTTTTAGATTCAGTGCGTGGTGTGATAGACGAAGTCAAGACCCGGCTGAAAATGCTTTTGGTCGACTACCCCGACAGCATGGTTATTTTTACGGGCCATTCAAAAGGCGGTGCAGAGGCCGCACTGAGCGCCCTAGAGCTCGTGCGCAGCATCCCCGAGTTGAGGAGTCGCATGCGGGTGTGGACCTTTGGCGAGCCGCGGCTTGGGGATGTTGAGTTTGCCGGGTATTACAACAGTCAGTTAGGTGCGGTAACATACAGGGTGACAAGTGCAGCCGACCCTGTGGTCGCCATGCCGCCGCAATTCCTGTTCAATTATTGCCACCACAACCTGGAAATATGGCTCATTGGAACTCAGGGCGACGTCTATGTCAGCCAGAATCGCACAGGTTGTTTTGAGGATCCAAATGCCAGCCAGTCTGTAAGTTTTTACGAAAGATCCATCTCGTGGCACAAAAATTACTTGGGGTTGCCACCGCCAGACCATGCAGCGGCCGAGTTTAGCTGGTGACTAGAATGAGCATGTTGCTCTCTCTCTCTGTCTATCTGATTCTTTCAGACAAATTTATGAAAAAAGAGGCTTGCACATGCTTATTTTTTGATCGTCGCAATAAATAAAGCGACGCTCTTGTTTTAGCAGGTTTCTAGCTAGTAGTTATAATACAGGTTTTATTTTGCAAAAGCATTGCTTACCGAAACTGTAAATACATCTGGGACGATCGAGATCGGATGGTTCGTCCCTATTATCCACGTGTTTTTTTTCCTTTTCCTTTATTATTTTTGACCAGAGAAAAAAGAAAATGATGTGTAGTAAAAAACCTGATTGTCTCATTTTTAAAATAGAATGGTGCGTTTTTTATTTGTTGAGGTGCATTGAAAAGACAAGAAACACAACAATAAGCATGTTCAAGATAGAAGAAAAAAGACAGACTGTAAAAAATAAATAACCGAATGAGGACTTTGGGTGCATGGAACCATCTAATGGAACATAGCGTCGAGGATTCACCTTTTCTTTTGCTCTTGCGACAAAAGAAAAGCAGTTGCAAACATCGCCTCACTCTGGTCTAATAGGTCACTATTACTAAACTGGTAAAAAATGAAGCAAAATAAATAAGAGATTGGTTGAAAACGTCCCATGACAACTTATTTCATTGTACTTTTGTGAATGTGTTTCAAGATCACCACACGCCCTAGTTAGTCCTGCACGTATCTTTTTGTTTATTTTGTTGTCCTTGCAAATATGAAAAAGTATAACACGGGCTCATTTTATGTATTTTTATGTATTTTTCTGTTGTCGCTAGGGGTTCTCTTTGTCGTTCAGTTGCCCTCTTCTCTTCTCCTCTTTTATTCCTCTCCTTTCTCACAATAGCCATCTTTGCCTTTATTCTTTAATTATATTCGCTCATTGACACCCCGTATTATTTAGGCTGGCCTTTGCTTAAAACCACGCACCGTCAATCCATTTAGTCGTCCAGCCATCCTCTCTTCTCGAACGCCGCAACAAACAATACCCGTTTGCTCGTCAATTTTTTGCCTATTGCTTGCGACAGCCGCAAGAGGATACAATTTTGTACAGCTTCATTCGCCACATACGTTGATAGACCGTGGCGCACGCGCAGTCCGCCCTTCTACTATATCTCAAGGCCCTGATCGACATAAGCATCAGCATTGGCATTGTAATCGATATTGAATCCAACGCCATCAACGTAAGCGGGAGATACAACCCCCCATTTCGTCCAGCATACACGATTGTAAACGCTACACCACCGACGCAACGTACTAAAAAATGTAAATACAAATCATGTGTCTAATCAGTTTTTCTCACAGCCCACATATTGTTATTTGTTTGTTTGTTTGTGGTCTCGATCGCAGCCGCCCTTGCACCATTTTTTTACCGCATGTATCTGGGCCAATATGTATTACCTGTTGAGGTTGTGTGCGACGGCAGCCAGACTTGATGTGAATTTATTTGCAATTGCCTCTAATTTTTAATTCCGTTGCGCCAAAAAAGTGCGTTGCTTTAAAAGCAGTGCATTGACTTTTGCACCTTCAAAGTTCCCCCTTTATTTTTCCGAGCAACTGTTCTGCGTAAAGCCATCCTCGCTACTGCCCCCGCTACTATAGTTGTGTTACACGCTTACCTACTGCGTACGACACCTGTCATTCCATCACTATTGAGCCCACCCGCTTTGTGAGAGCACAGTCTCACAATTCGCCGCTCCATTGCAATGTTTACTCTTTACAAATATCATGATGACGCCAGTGTCAGTTAAAAGCGGATGGATGGGTGAGAGATACACAAACCACCATCCCCAAGTCAAGCCACGTTTCCTACTCGACAAACGCCTTCCTTCTTCTCCGAGCAAAGTATGCAGCTAATTCTCTGCGCTGCGTGCTTTGTAGCAAACTCCCCGACTGCATAGCCTTAAATACCGGATACGTGGGATAAACGCATTTCAGACGACAAAAATTTGCTTCTCAGTATAAAAGTAAAAAATTGATTCTCTCTTTTTGCCGTGCCTTTCAAATTGCAAACCACAAAAGGACGATCCTCGTCTGCGCTCTCAATTTATACTCTCACTTTCGATATCCATCAAATTTGTCTTGTTTTTTTTCATACAACAACTCGCCTGCTGCTCGCTTCTTTGCCTGAGATTCTGTAAGGAACAATTGCATCTACATAGCAGCTTGCATTTTGCCTCGCTTTGCCCTGTTGACCTCAATCGCATCATCACAACCACGTCCTCCCCCAACCTCTTTCTATTCATCCTAAAAATACCTGTAAAGAAAACTGTTCTTTGCAATCTGAATCTGCAACCAACAGGCGCAAAAAAATCTGGTTGACATCTTTACTGTTTTGATACATTGAACAGTCACTGCATAGCCACTTGTGCTAGTGACATTCAATTGTAAGTGGCAAACTCAGCTACGATTTCGCCACCTATTTTTGGGGACTTTTCTATTTTTGTTGTATTTGATCCTATACTTAAACCTGCTCTATCTTTCTTTTTCTCTCTTTTCCCTTGCTTTTTCCCTACCATCTTTTCTGCATCTTAGCACCCACCTCTTTTTTTAATATCACGGGCAACGCCAGGATGCCGCCACACGCAACAGATACTCCTGCAGCAGGCGCCCCTGCTACCCAGTACGATCCGCGGCACCCACTATATCTGGGCACTTGGAAGCGGTCCACGAAGGAAGAGGCTCAGCACTTTGTACATGACGACCTCGATGAGCCCCACCGGAAGCGCCAAAAGGCCATTCTTGCCGCCCACCCAGAAGTGCGCGAGCTCTATGGCAACGAGCCCCTGACAGCTGTTATCGGCGCGGCAGCTGCTCTGACACAGCTGCTTGCCGCATATGTGATTGGCTGTGTGTGGAAGGATTTGCACTGGGGAGTGGTGCTGGCTACCGCATATTTGCTTGGCGGAACAATCTCCGCCCTGTTTGGAGTCATTATTCACGAGGCCGGCCACAACCTTGTGTTCAAGAACCCTTTTTACAACAGGCTGACCGGTTTAATGGTTAATATGCCGATGGTCGTGCCGATATCGCAGTCGTTCCGCAGATACCACCTGGAGCATCACCAATTCCAAGGTGTTGAGGGTATGGACCCAGATCTTCCAATGGACTCGGAGATCAAGCTGATTCACAACAGCCCCCTGCTGAAGACACTATGGGTGTTTTGCTACAGCTTTATGTACGTCGTCCGCGGAATGGCGATGAAGAAGAAGCCACAGCGTTGGGAGGTGATCAACTTAGTCATGATCATCGCTGTAGACATTCTCATCATCAAGTACATGTCTCTGCGCTCGCTGGCGTACTTGGGAGTGTCCGTGTTTTTCGGATACGGAATGCACCCGGGAGCTGCGCATTTTATCCAAGAGCACTATATTTTCCGCGATGGCCAGGAGACATACTCGTACTACGGATCGGGCAACATTTTCTATCTGAACATAGGCCTTCACAACGAGCACCACGATTTCCCGCAAATTCCCTGGACTCGGATATGGCAACTGCGCCGAATTGCCACCGAGTTCTACGATCCGCTGTACGCACACACCTCGTGGATCTGGGTTACCTTCAACTTTATTACCTCGCCTATGCTTGGCCCACAGTCGCGCCTGACTCGCATGTACAAGGCACACACTTCCGGACGCCGGGATTACAAGGTTCCGCCTGTAACCAGTGCCGAGCAAGTAGTAACTGATGGTCAGAAGGTCTCTCCAGGGGTAAAGTCCCGTATCCGCTAACTGCTCCCCCTTGTTCTTTGTTTCAAAATCTTTATTGCTGAGCGAGCGGCGAAAAGTTAAGCTGCAGCAGAAGATGTGTTCTCTACAGCTGGCTGACCGGTATGCTCGCTCTTTTAACTTGTTTTCTATTTTCCTCTCCACATTTATTTTTCTGTTCTATTATACATTTTCTCAACCATATATTTTATCATGCTTGTTCGTGTAAAAGACGCAACGCAACTCGAATCAAGTGCAAGCCATGCACGGGCAACTTCATTGCACACTGAAGTCATCGGAATACACGCTGCGTCACCATCAATTTGCCATATTGTGCACTCGTCATGTGGCCGATGCGTCATGTTGCTTCTTCAGATTTCGGTTTCAGATTTTTTTTACACTTTTATCCAATTAGCACATTGCAAGCAAACAATAAATATTGAGAAAATAAAAAACAAGGGCCTAATTGTTGACTGTTTCGCAATACCACAACCCCCTCCTTTTTCATCATTGCAAAGTTACTTTTATTTTCAGTTCAAAGTTTGGCAAATATAAAAATATAAGCAGCAAGCTACGCCTTTGAGTTTTCATTGCGCACAAATTACAAAAACATTTCTCAACATCCAGCATGCATATGTATACTCCGCAGCACACGGGCGGATCTGAAGCGCGCGTTGCTGATGTACCTAGCGAAATCGATGCTTTTTCGCTCACCTCGTCACCATTAAGACGGGCTCGTTCACCAGGTAGCGCTGATGCCGAGCTCGAGCTGAACCCCAAGCGACTGCTCAAGATAAACAACAAGAATGCACCGCAGCTTCAGAGCCAGGTTTTGGACCGGCGTCGGTCGTTAGACATGGGGCTGAGCTTTGGCAACGCTGGCATCTGGGAAAACAGATTAATGGGAATCCCAGTCGGCTTTCGCGCCGAGGCTCGTGTCAGTCAGCCGCTAGCATCGCAGTGGCAGGTGGTATCCGAGAAGGCGACCAAGGCCGTAGTCACCGTGCGGTTTTGCCAGGCCGTGCCCTTTGACACAATGGACGCCGTGTCCACCGAGGCATCCGGGTTTGTTGTCGACAAGGCTCGCGGCATCATATTGACTAACCGGCATATAGCGTGTGCAGGCCCCTTTGTTGGTGAAGTTTTATTCCAGAACCGCGAGCGAGTCAACGTTCACACGATATACCGCGATCCCATCCATGATTTTGGGTTCCTACAGTACTCACCCAAGGATGTCATCTATCACGATGTGCACGAGCTGGCGCTGGATCCAGCCATGGCACGAATTGGCACAGAAATTCGCATTATCGGCAACGACGCTGGTGAAGAGCTGTCCATTTTGGCAGGTCAGATATCCAAGGTCGACCGCAATGTGCCAGACTTTGGGCCTATGGCGTACAACGATTTTAACACATTCTATCTACAGGCGGCGGCCAGTTCCAGCGGCGGCAGCTCGGGAAGCCCGGTGATAGATATTTGCGGCAACGCCATTGGAATGCAGACTGCTGGGCGAAATCAATCAGCCACAGATTTCTTTATGCCGTTGGACCGCGTCAAACGGGCGCTCGAGCTGATTCAAAGCGGCAGGTCCGTGGACAGGGGTGATATACAGGTACATTTTTTGCACAAGCCGTTTGATTATGCTAGGCGAATAGGCCTGTCAGCAGGATCCGAGGCGCGCGCTCGTGCGCATAATGCCACCGAGATTGGAATGCTGGTGGCCGAGACTGTACTGCCGCAGGGTCCCGGGGATCGCGCCGGAATGATTGCTGGCGATGTTCTGGTCAGCATCAATGGTCGGATTGTTTCTGGATTTGTCGAGCTGAACGACATATTTGACAGTAGCATCGACCAGCAAGTCGCCATCATAGTCGAGAGAGATGGGATGCCCCTTGAGTTCTTGGTCGTCGTCGAGGATATTAACCTCATCACCCCCGCAAAGTACCTAACAATGGGCGGTGGTGTAATACACGACCTGTCCTACCAACTGGCCAGGTATTACTGCATGCCGGCTCATGGTGTTTTTATTGCGCAGGCGTGGGGCATGTTCTCACTAAACGATGTCGGCGAAGGCATAATAATCAAGTCAGTCGACGGCCAATTGACACCCACGCTGGAGGATTTCATCCGGGTAATTTGCCAATTGCCCGACCGGGCGCGCATCCCCGTTGTGCACTACTCTCTAAACGATATCAACGAGGTGCGTGTTGATGTTGTTGAGAACGAGCGGCATTGGACGGATATGGATGTATACGTGCGCAACGACCAGACCGGCGTCTGGGACCGGAATACTATTAAGCCACCGCGTACAACAATAGAGCTAGAGCGTATTGGTGATGAAAGAGCTCGAGACATTGATGAGCAAACAACGCAATTTGCAACTTCGTCTAGAGCGGCTGTGCAGCAAATCATACCGTCGCTAGTACAAGTCCATTTCTACGTTCCGTGGTTGATCAACGCATTTCCAGTAAGTCGGCGCACGGGAACGGGGCTCATTGTAGACGTAGAGCGCGGCCTAGTAGTCATCAGCCGCAGCATCGTCCCCTTTGAAATGGGTGACCTCTCTCTGACCGTGGCTGAGTCAATAGTCGTGTCGGCCAAAGTCGTTTACCTGCACCCGACACTGAATTTTGCCATTGCAAAGTACAATCCCGCGGTTCTTAGGAAAACGCCAGTTAGGGCGGCCAAACTGTCGTGCACACCGGTCGTCGAGGGCGACAAGCTACTGCTACACGCATACAACAGCAGCAGAGGGCTGGCTACAATGAACACGTCAGTATCTGTGGTCGAGGCCACGAGCATACCCAAGCACTCGCCGCCGCGGTTTCGTTCAATTAACGCGAACTGGTTCAAGCTGGACATGCGCGATGCGCAAAAGTACAACACGGGCATTTTGACCGACACAAGCGAGGGCATGGTATGCGGCATGTGGGTGTCTTATATGGGTGATGGTTACGAGGGCGAGGGTTCTGGAGGTGAGTACTTTTACGGACTGGACGCCCGCTTGTTGATGCCAGTACTCAGCCAGATGTCCATGGGAATGGCGCCCGAGATTTGTGTTTTGGGCGTCGAATTTACCACCATATCGCTCGTCGAGTCCAGGCACCTTGGGCTGGATCGGGCGTGGATAGACCGTATCCGCAGTAGCAACGCGTCTGCGCCCCATCGCCAGCTCCTGATGATCAGCCGGGTGGCATGTGGTAGCATGTGTTCCGATGTGCTTGAGCCTCTGGACGTTATTCTGGAGCTCAACAGCAATACAGTGACCCAGAACGAAGACTTTTACCACATATCGGGGCTTAGCGCCGTGAATATGACAGTTTTGCGCAACAAAAAGGTCATCGAGGTGATTGCTAGAACCGATAGGGACTACGGCACAGACACACAGCGCATTATCCAGTGGGCCGGCGCTATTTTGCATGAACCTCACTTGGCAGTCCGCCAGCAGTGCCGCAAGTTGCCATCCAGAGTCTATGTGTCGTATAATATTTACGGCTCACCGGCATACACGGCCGACTTGGCTCCAACCTCGTTTGTCACGCATGTCGGCGACGTGGCGACCCCCGATCTAAACTCGTTCGTAGTTGCACTGCAGGGCCTTTCTGTGGCCAAGGATGGTTTCATCTATGTGCGCATTATAGGCATTGACATGATTCCTGAGGTCGTCAGCGTCAAGCTCAACTCACATTACTGGCCGACTGTCGAGATTGTCAAAGACGACTCGGCGCCCGGCGGATGGAGCAAGATTCGTCACGATTGCACCGGCAGCGCGGCTGAATAGAAATAGAGTTTTTTGGTACAAAATAGTATTCGGAAGCGACAAAATAGAAGCGGCTTTTTCAATTACAACTATAGGCGTTTAAATTGGGGCACGTGCACAATCGATCACCGGATTAGCAGCGAGATCACAGTCATTTGAAGGGCACACGTTTGTCTGCTTAAAACCAATCACAGAAATTGTGAAATTGGTGGCTGGCAGCTCTTCGCTCGACAAAAAGGCCTGTGGTAGGTGCTTATAGAGCAGAGAAAAAGGAAGCCAATCAATCTTGAGAGCACAGCGAAAAAAATACAAGCAGGGGAAAAGTGTATTTTTTTGATGCTGTGAATAGCGCAGGCAGTGCTACTCTATTGTTGGATTCATCCTTTCATTCCCCATCTGGAGCCAAAAATAATTTTTTTTGTGTATGTATCACTAGAAGAGAACGGGTAAGCGGTCTAGATGTCTAGAGAGAGATAATTAAGGAGAGAGAGAGACGCGGAAGCTATAATGGATTCGTTATTGGATATATGATGGATGGAGCTAGACGGTGCATCCATCCGTGATTGTGGCGAGAGACAGCAGATACGCGTGTTTATTTTTAAGCAGGGATGGCAGAAGGCGTGTGCAAATTTAAATAAGGAGCGTTACTCTGGGGAATTTTTAGAATTTGCATTATGCGAATTCAGAGAATCCCAATTTTAATTAGCACATTCCTTCTAGGCTGCTTTTTTTGGCACGGGAAGCACCACCAATGTTACACTACTAGCGACAAGCATATTGGGGTTTCAGAGCGTGCTGCTGTACACGTTGTCTTGAGATTCCCGGACATTGAAAACGCGCCTGGGTCTCCTTGTGGCAGAGCTCTGGAAAGCACACTGCTTTGAGGGTGATTGGCTGGCTGGAGTGTGAGCGTATTGGTGGTTTTTTTACTTGCGGGCTTGGAGGACAGGATTATAACGTTCGGATCAACCACAACTGCGCTAGTGCATGCACACACTTAAACTTATATAGAGACCGTGCTTTTGAAGCCTTCTCAGAACAGAGGGGTCTTTTTTGTATGGCCTAGTGACTATGTGTGCAATGCCTGCTGTTTGTATTCTCAATTGAGTGCATTTCAGCTTTGCAGAGTGAGCTAGGTTTTTTTGGTTGCAGAGGCACACACAGAGCGGCTGACAGGCAGGGGCAGTGCTTCAGAACATTTTTCTCTCGATTTTATCTCTCTTGTATTTTCTGGACAACTTGCGTGTTGTTAAAGTGGCTTATTTGCACATGGCTGGACAGAGTTCTACTTACTGCAAACACACCTACTAATTCTTTCAAACCTCTTTCTTCATTTTTCTTTCTTGCAAACTTGGTAGTATCCAAGCACTTTAAAATGGCCTCTGTTCTGCCCGCCGAAGCTCGCTCCGAGTCTGCAGGTATCTGCCTGTTCAACAAGTGGACCTTCGACGATCTCGAGATCAAGGATATCTCCCTCGCCGACTACATCCAGGTTCGCAACCCCGTGTACCTGCCCCACACCGCCGGTCGCTATGCCACGCGCAAGTTCCGCAAGGCCCAGTGCCCCATCGTTGAGCGTCTGACCAACTCGCTCATGATGCACGGCCGTAACACCGGTAAGAAGCTGATGGCTGTCCGTATCGTCAAGCACGCTTTCGAGATTGTCAACCTGCTCACCGACCAGAACCCCATCCAGGTTCTTATCGATGCCATTACCAACACCGGTCCCCGTGAGGACTCGACCCGTCTGGGCTCGGGCGGTACCGTCCGTCGCCAGGCTGTTGATGTGTCGCCTCTGCGTCGTGTCAACAAGGGTATCTACCTGATCACCGTTGGTGCCCGCGGAGCTTCGTTCCGTAACGTCAAGACTATTGCCGAGTGCCTGGCCGATGAGCTGATCAACGCCGCCAAGGGTTCGTCCAACTCGTACGCCATCAAGAAGAAGGACGAGGATGAGCGTGTTGCCAAGTCCAACCGTTAAGGAATATGGAAACTGCTTTTCAGGGACATTCGAGAAGAGGTTTTATTTTTTTGGAAAAAGACAAGCTTCTTTTTCTTTACTTATACATTTCTTTTTTCCACGTGTCTAACTAAACCTATTGGAACTGAAAACAAGAAATTGGAAGCGTTATTTTTTGAACCCACGAAATATTGTGCGATTTCATCCGTTGTATTTGTAAAAAAAAGTGTAAAATGTTGGGTGTATTTTCTATGTATATAAAAAAGTACTCATCTGCGGTTGTGGTTGCGGTTGGCATTGTAGCTGGACCCATCGTCTTTAAACTTTTTATGCGACGACGACGATTTAGCATTGTTATTGCCATTATTCTGGTTTCTGCGGCTGATGCTCGGGGTGTAGGTGGGTGCTCTCCTTGGTTCATACCCGCGTCCACCGTTACCGCCACCGCCCTGATTGCCATGGTTGGACCGGGGATAGTCTGCTGTCCTGTAGTCGTTTCTGCGATTGTTTGAGCTATGCATCGATGACTCGTACCTTCTCCGGTCGTGATTACCGCCGCTATTCCTATCGTTATTCCTGTCGTTACGATAGTTCCGACCACCATGGTCACCACCGCGAGAATTCCCATCGAGGCGATTATTAATATGCGTTTTCTGATAACCACCGTGTCCGCCGTGCCCTCCGTGCCCACCCTGTCCACCATGTCCAGAACCACCGTGTCCAGAACCACCCCTAGCATAATCAGCCTGCTTTTGCTGAACACTCGCGATCCTCACAGGACAATTCTTCGCGCCAAAAGCCGTCCGCTCCGAAAACGCACCCCTGGTTCTCTCCTGAAGACAATCGTCGCCAAAGTGGCCCTTCGCCGCGCAATTATAACACCACGGCACAACCTCCACCTGCATCCCCCCGCTTCCAGTCCCAGGGAGCGTCTTACCGTACGCGTATCTGCGCCAAATACTCGCACACTCCTCGGTATGATGAGTCCCTGCCGAACACCTGCTGCAGCCCTGGGCTTTTCCACGATAGGCGTTGGATTTCTGCGGACATTCGGCAGAAATATGTCCGCGCATATTACACCGGTGACAAACCGTCCCTGTCCACCGACAGTCCCTGGATGCATGCCCTTGTTCCCCGCATAGGGTGCAGCTTACTACGGTGCATTCCCGGGCTATATGTCCGGGCAAATTGCATCGCGAGCAGATGATTTCTTTTTCCTCCATGAAATAGCGGTTGCGTCCTTGGATTTCTGCCTCATCGAGGTACTCGTATTCGTCGGATTCGCGCGTACGCTTTAGGGTCACCACATGGGTGAGTGCGGGGCTGAGCAGGGAGTCGATCTGGACATGCTGGTGCTCCATGTCTGAAAGCCCCCCATCGGCTTGCGTGACTAGGGCGTCGAGGAATTCGTCGACAGCTTCGGCAGAGCTGGCATTGCATGCGACGGTGCCCTTGGTGTTCACCTGGTGCTTCACGCCCGCTGCCACTGTTCGTGCTGGAGCCATTTCAGACTCTGAATCCGAGTCCGAGGACAGATCACCGTGGGATTGCTGTTGGGGTGCGGGTTTCTGGTGCGTTTGGGGTTTGCGAGGTTTCGATCCTATCTGGTACCTGCTGTCCTCCTCCTCCTCCTCATCATCATCATCATTTTTGGTATCCTCCTCCCGCTTATTCACCTCTTCCTCGTCATTGTCGGCTTTGGCTTTGCAGAGTTCTTGCTGGCTGTGGCTACGGTCGTCCGGTTTACCAGCGGGCTGACTAATAGCCTGGCTGTTGGATTGGTAATACACATGGCTGAGGATCTTGTCCTCTACATCGCTGTCAATATGATCAGAATCGCTGTCTGTGGTGGAGTGGTCCTTGTAAAGTTGGTTTTCTTCCTCAGAATCATACGCATATACGGGTTTGCCAAACATGATGGCAACACAGATAATAAATATTCTGGGTTTTTTTTCCGTGTGTGTGTGTTTGGAGGATAAATAAAGATAATAATAAGAAAGAATTAGCCTAATTGACAATGCAAGAGAAAAAGGAAAAGAAAGAAAATTAGAAAAAAAATTTATTTGTTAAGGAGAGGACAAAATAGAAAAAAAGAAAAAATTAATGTCGATCTGTGATTGGTCACATTGAACCACTTAACCCGAAAAAAACCGCATAACGTGATATGTTATTGAGATTTATTAGCTGCTCGCCGGCTCCACAGCAACCGGCACTGCTGCCTCCTCTGCCACAGCCTCGATCAATGGCGGTGGCGCAACTGCAGCTGCAGCCGCCACATAAGTCGCAATCCACGCATCATAGCTCTTCTGCAGTTCCTGCCAGTAGACCAGCTTGTCGAACCTAAACTCCCAAGCTCCACCAGCATCGCTCTGCAGCTGATCCTCCGCCACATGCTCCCGAATATCCACCCAAGGCCCAGCCTTATCCCCTTCCTCCACTTTCTTCTTCCCAGTTAAATCGACAAACGACACTTTCTCCTTTGTCACAGGATCAATAAACGGCGCCACAATGTGATAAAACATGACAAACATCCCCGGCGGATTCAAAACCAAAGCCTTATGCAGTCTTTCGGGATAATGCGACTCCAAGATATTCAAAAACTCCCTAGCAACCGATAGTGGCACCGACTGCGACATGGAATACCGGGAAACATCAATCACAATCGTCCACTTTGTTGCTCCCTCCGGCATGCTCCTAATGGCCTGCTCCATATTAAAAACTACCCACCTCAGCTGCTCACTCGAGTCCCTCGTATTCTGCCTATGCGGAAACATATAAATAATCGGCCTCCCTCCACGATCATACCCATTGACATACTGTTTCCCAGACCCACCCTCCACTCCCATGGACTCGGGTGTAATCGCATGTGGCCGGAAAACACAATGCCACTCTAAGGAGCTACGCAATCTAACAAGTGTTTTCGCCAAATCGTTCTTGCTTGCACGCAAATACAGGAGGATACGCTGGGCGGTTAGCCAAACTGAGGCTGCAAATCGCGGGTGGTTATCTTGAGGCTCCGCTGGTAGGTCTTGGAGGAGCTTGGCGAGGTGCGTTGTTTGGATCAGGGTGATTAGCTCTTGCTCTTTAGGGGTCGGCAAGGGCGTCACTGTGATTGGGTTGAGCCCTGGGGTGAGCCGCGGAGCAGTGTCGTAGATGGCAGGATCTGGTGTAGCTGCAGAGGCTGCGGCCGTGGCTGTGGATGAGCGGCCGCCAAGGAGACTGGAGAAGAAACCGGACATCCTTTAATAAGCAAAACAAAAAAGAAGAATAGGAGGAATATAGCTGTGGTTTATTACTTTGTTTTATTTATTATTTTTTTAGGGTTGCGAATTTGAGATGAAGTGTAAAAAATGGAAGGGAAATGTGCAAAAGAGCAAACAAACAAAAAAACGCAAAAACAGGGTGTGATGATGCTATACTGTTTCAAAAAAGGAAACTTTTTAGGATGAGGTTTTAAAAGCGATATTATGCAAGAGAAATAAACAAAGCAAAAAACACTGCAAAGGAAATTTCGATTTTGATATATAAAGGCTCTATTTTTTTCTCTCAGCATCAAACATTCCTTTTTTTCCCTCTTCTTTTTTATTCTTTCTTTCATCATCAGGAAACAAAAACAAAGACAAAAACAATACTAATACTAATACTTTTTATTTATTTAAAAACAATGTCTTCAACTGTCGTCCGTGCACTCAACTCATCCGCCCCACTGCTCCGCGCCACCGTTGGCCGCCTCACCCCCTCCACAACAGCCTTCTTCCTCTGCGACATCCAAGAGCGGTTCCGCACTGCCATCCATGCTTTCCCCTCTCTCGTCCAAGTAGCTCAAAAAATGTCCCACGTCTCCCAACACCTCTCAATCCCCCTCATAGTCACCGAGCAATACCCCGCCAAACTCGGCTCCACCGTGGCTGAAATTCCCATCGACCACGCCATCCTGAATGAGCCCAAGACTAAGTTCTCAATGGTTACAGACACTGTACAAGATAAATTGAAGGAACTTGGGGTAAACTCCGTAGTATTGTATGGGATGGAGAGCCATGTGTGTGTATTGCAGACCTGCTTGGATTTGCTGGAGAGAGGAGTGGAGGTGCATGTGTTGGCGGATGGTGTTTCGTCGATAAATCACCCGGAGATACAGATTGCTTTGGAGAGAATGCGCCAGGAGGGCGCCAGGATCGTGTCGTCAGAGTCGGTCTTGTTCCAACTTGCTGGAGACGCAAGCAACCCGCTGTTTGCGCGCATCAGGGATTTGGTCAAAGAGTACCAGCAGGCCGCGAGGGACAACAAGCTCCTTTTCAAATAGTAACTTTATCAAATACGAAACACGAAATATGGTCTATGGTCTATGATCTATGGTTTATGGTTTGCATTGAAAAAGAAAAGGGCTATTGGTCAATTATGCATTGTAGCTGGTACCGCAGCAGCGGTGGCAGAGCCAAAATATGCGGCGCAACGCTCCGCCACGCGTCCCTTCCGGGGTCAAACTGGTCCTTGACAAAGCAGAAAAAGTCCACCACCTGTTCCACCGCTTTCGTGCTCATCCCCTGTCCGGAAGGGGAGGAAGAAGATCCGCCCACCCACCCAGCACACACTTGCCCGGCAATAGCCAGCAAATCAGCTAAAATGCGCACATAAAGGGCGCCATGCTCCACAAGCCTGTACAATATAGGGCCCACAGTCGAGCACACATATAGCAGCTGCATGTCGGAGCTAAGCGTCGGCACTAGCGCATGGATGGTTTCGCCCAAGGCTGCAAATGTCGCGACGCCGCCGTAGTGCAAGATACTGTGCAGCAAAGTCAAATACGTGTTGGGCGCATTGGCCATATTGCGCGACCGGTTCTGCTCAAACGAGCTAAACACCGAGGCAGCAGCGAGCGTGCCACCCGCCCTCCCACTACCGCCACCGCCACCGCCACCGCCAGTGCTAGTGTTGCCGGTGCTGCCTTGCTGCGAAAACTCAACAAACGAGAAATACTGCTTGGGCGCCGAGCTCGGTCCCAGCAGCGGATCGCGAATAATGTCCGCCAGATGGCGCACAAAGGGGAACGACATGAGCTCGTCCGGGAGCACATTGGCAAGCACGCCGGTGCTATGGATAAACGAGGCAGCCGGCAATGCGCCGGGCACGTCGCCCTCCATGGCCAGCGCAAACCACAGCCGCGCCAGCGGCCACGCATTCGCCCGCAGCACACGCCCGCGCTCCTCGGCGCGGATCTCCGGCTCTGAGCTCACGCGCAGCGGTGGCGCCAGACGCGCAGCAGACAGCGGCGCCTGGTGCAGGCACCACCAGGTCAACAGCTCCACTGTGCACTCGGTCAGCACCAGGAGGATCGGGTTAGGGATTTCGCGGTAGTGAATCTCCGGCAGTCCGTCGTTCGGCGGGTCCGGCAGGTGGCGCGCGATCGCCATGGAGATCCGCACCATCATCCGCCGCACATAGCCGGAGTCCTCCGGGACAGCATCCGACGCCCCGCGAACAAACGCAGCAAACTCGGCCGAGAAGTTCTGCTGCGTCATGTCCAGAAGCGACAGGTTGAGGCTGCGCGCCACCGCGGGGTCGTGCAGCGTGGGCGCGTCGTAGTAGACGAACAGCGTGTTCATCAGCGTTGTCAGTGGCACCTGGTGCAGGCGGTACAGGATGCCCAAGCGGTCGAGCACCGACCGCAGCAGGTCGCGGTCCTCAGCCTCGATCAGCCGGCCGAGTGCAAACTCCAGCACGGGCAGCAGCCGCACCATGCCGTTCTCGTAGTAGATCGGCAGCTTCAGCGCCGCCGGCGGGTCCAGCGCCGCGCCCAGCGGGCCCAGCATAGCCTCGTGCTCGAAGAACTCCGGGAACCGCGCCAGGTACGCCTCCTGCTTGCTCCACTGGCCAAAGTCCGCCCAGTACCGGCCCTGGAAGTCCAGCCGGTGCCACTCGTTCAGCCGCTCGACAAAGCCAGGCGCCTCCAGCAGCGCAAACCGCACCAGCGCCAGCCGCCTGGCATCGCCGCGCAGGTCGTGTTCGCCGCGCGTCAGCGCAAACACCACGTGCTCGTGGCGCACAAACTGCAGGCGGAACATAAAGGCGTCCAGCAGCGCCAGGTTCGGGTCCGGGTCCTGCGCCAGGTAGTCGACCAGCGTCGTCGTGTAGCTGGACATCTGCGACGCCGGAAACTGCAGCAGCACGCGCCGCACCAGCGCGACCACACGCGCGACGTCGCTGTGGCCCAGGTCAGCGCCGCGGAGCGACTCCCATACGGCCAGCAGAAGCAGCGGGTGCCGCGGCCGCTCTGCGTAAAACTGCACCAGCATTGCGGCCGCAGCCGTGTCTGGTGCTGCGTTCAGATGCAGCTGCAAGTGGCCTGGCGCCGACGCAAGGAGCTGGCGCACAGCGGCGGGCGCCACGGGCGGGTTGGGGCTGGCAGAACTAGAGGCGGCGGCGCGGTTGGGCCCGGCGTGATTAGATCCGGCGTGATTAGATCCGGCGTGGTTAGATCCAAAGTACCCCCGCACCGCCCGCGGCAAGTACCGCAGCACAGCAGGCGCCCAGACCATCGCGCGCTGCTCGGCGCCCAGGCTGTCCAGGCAGTCCTCCAGCACCAGCCCAGGCGCATCCGCGAGCCCGCGCATATGCACGATGCGCGAAATCACGGTGACGGCGTTGCGCGCCAGCATCGCGCACTCGAACCACGCGTGCTTGGGCTTCGAGTACCGCGTCTGTGGCGGCCGCAGCAGCGCGCTCGGGTGCGGCGTCAGCGGCACGCCGTGGTACGCCGGGTCCAACAGCGCCTGTAGGAAATCCACATCGTGCTGCAGATTGACCAGGCACAGCGCAAAGCACTCCAGCGACCCATACAGCTGCCGGTGCGTCACGTGCACCAGCGAGTGCCGCAGGTGGTGCACAAGGTGCGCGGCGTGCGCGTAGTACTTGAAGAACCGCAGCAGCCGGCAGTTCATCAGCTGGTAGATGGTGTGCAGCCACCGCAGGGTCGCGGCCGAGAAGCGCGCGTTGCCCGTGGCCATGACCTTGTCGCAGCGCCGGAGCTTCTCCAGAACCTCCTTCATCATCAGCTCGTTGGAGTACGGCGCGTTGTACAGCAGCCGGTAGACCGTGTCGACGATGTGCGGCGACACGCAGCTGACGCCGTCGCGCACGCTCGGCTGGCGGCTGCCGATCTGGAACTGCGGGCCCTGCTCGTGCGCCAGCATCATCTTGTACACCAGCTGCAGCAGCCGGTGCTTGCCGCCGACATTGATGTGGTCCAGCACCAGCGTCGCCACGTTGCCGCCGGCCTGGTACGTGGTCTCGGCACCCTGCAGCTGCCGCACGTCCTCCTGCGCCGGCACCAGGAACGTGTACAGCGCGTTGGGCACGACGTTCTGCCGCAGCATACTGACCGTCGCCGTCTTCATCGCGCTGCAGACGTCGCGGCCCTCCAGAAGCTCGAACCGCTCGTCCTTGAACTGCTGCCCGAACTCGCGCTGCAGCCGGAACACCACTGGGGCGAACGGCATGGCCACAGCCATGCGCGGGTGCCGGAACTTGACGCCCTGGTTGTCGCGGATGTTGTCCTGCTGGTGGCTCATCGCCGCCTGCAGCGCGAGGTCGCGCAGGTAGAACGCGTCCTTGGACACAATCTGCTGCTCGTTGTACATCTGCAGCAGCTGGTCCAGCATGTCCTCGTCGCCCGCCAGGTCTGCGCGGATCGGCCCCGCTGACACCCGCTCGATGTGGTACAGCTGCAGCAGCAGCCAGATGTACGCGTTGTCGCGCTGCCCGCGCTGCCGGCTCAGCAGGTCGCTGTCCGGCGGGAACACCAGAGCGTACAGCCGCGCGTGGATGTTGCGGAACGCGATCGCGTCGAACAGGACAAAGTAGTATAGCTGGTCTGCCACCTCATTCATGTACTCCCAGTACTTGAACCGCTGCGGCACCACCATTGTGCCGTCCGAGTTCTCGTTGAGCTTGCGCTCGTTCAGCAGGCTGTCAAAGTCGCACTGCCGCTGGATGTACTCGACCACCTGCTGGATCCGCTGCGTCATGGCATCTAGCAGCAGCACCGCAACCTCGCGCTTCTCCGCCTCAGCGCTATCGCTGGCCGCGTCCTTGCCGTTGGTTGGTATATTATTGCTGCCGCCCTGTGGCACGTAGCTGTCGCTGGCCACCGCTGCCATGGCCTTCTTCTTCATGATCCGGTGGTTGCGGATCGCCCCAAAGATCTCATCCGTCGGCGCCCTCTGGTACAGCAAGTCCGCGACGTACTTGTTCGCCGACGGGCCCCTCTCGGTCTCCTCCACAGTCAGCGCATCCCGGACCAGCGCATACGCCGGCTGGTCATACACATGCTTAACCGTATGCGCCCTCGACGCATGCGAGATAAGCGGCCACGATCCATCGGGCGGCAGCAGGATCCTTCCAAGTCTCCGCTTGCGCTTCAGGCACAGATCCACAATACCCTGCATTGACCCGCCTAGCATGCCGTTCTCGGCCACTGCGCCTCCGGGATCTAGCTCCTTCGCCACCGTGTAGTATGACACAAGGGGCCGTCCGATATGCGGCTGGGAGCGTCCAACGAAGCAGTCGAAGAGTTCCATTGTTGCTTCGAACCGGATCTGCCACCGCGTCCGCCGCGCTGATCCCAGCATACTGGTCATTTGTGCCTCGGTTGCCGCGCTATCCAATAGCAGCCGCCAGACTTGGCGGATGGCCTCTCGGCAGACCTTTTCGGGCAGCAGTGTCATCCCGCTGATCTCCAAAAGCGACGCCGCATGCGTGCCCTTCGCCAAGTCCTCACTGCCACCACCGCCACTACTGCTGCTGCTGCTGCTGCTGTTGTTGTTGTTGTTGTTGTTGTTGTTGTTGTTGTTGTTGTTGTTGTTGTTGTTGTTGTTGTTGTTGTTGTTGTTGTTGCTACCACCGTACATGATCCCGATGGCAGACTTTGTTACCATCGACATGACCCTTACCGCCGCCACCCAGGTTCTCGGCCTATGCAGTTCAAACAACAAGGTCAAAACAAGGTACTCATCGCCAAACTCGCTCCCCCCAGCCTTTTCCCTAAACCGATTCGCGCAATGGTACGCCAGCCTTCCCTGGTATATTTCAAAAAGCGACCGGAACCCCATATCCAAAACCGCACTGCCATCGTGGATACTACGCACGGCGTCGACTACTACGCGGAGAACATCGGGTGCTGGTGTGCCCGTGTTGAGTGCTTGGAGGGTTAGTGTGAGGATGCGCTTGCAGGTGACTTCGCTGTCGTCGAACTCGAAAAGCCCCTGAGAGGTGGTGGTGTGCGGGTTGGGTCGCGTGCGTTTTATAGGCCGTTCATCAAAGAGTCCAAGGAAGGAGCCGCAGGGAACAAGGTGTGCGAGGTCTTGGTAGCTTGACTCTATCACTCCGACGAGATACTCTATAAGCTGATCCATGCACCAAAAAATAAATAAGGAATAAGGGATAAGGAAATAACAAGTGAAATTAACACCTTTAAATAAAAAAAATGAAATAAAAAAACAAAAAAAAACTAGAGAAAGAATGTGGAATTGGGGGGATGAAACAGCAAACGTTCCCTGATTCGGGTTTTCTTTTCTCACCCTTTTCGCCTTCAGATCCACACGCGATTGGAGAAAATAAAAGGTACAATATATTGCTCTGCATATGCTGATGATAACTTTTTTTTTAGCTTGTCTTGCTGAAATGGAAAAAAGAAAAAAATTGCAATACTAAACGTATGTCAAGCAGGTAAAGTGAATAAATGGATAAAATTTAGTTTAGAAAAATGAGAAAAAACATTTAATACAGAGAACTGAGAAAATGAGAGGAAAACATAAAAAATATAGAAAAGCGGAAAAAAACGAATGCCTGTGTTTTGCCTCAATAATGGTTGCTATCAGGAGACGCCTGCGAAACAGAGGATCCGGCACCAGGCATAACTCCAGACACCACGCTGCTGCCAATCACACCCTGCTGTTGCTGCTGCTGGGGCATCATCTGCCCGGGCTGCGCATAATTCGGGTTGCCGTAGTACGCATACGATTCGTATCCGCCAAACGGACCCCACCCCTGTGCGCCCACCTGCTGCTGCTGGCCCACCTGCTGCTGAACCTGCTGCTGCTGCTGCTGGCCGTTGATTCCAGCCTGCTGCGGCACACCGTACTGCTGCGGAGCCATGCCGTAGGCATACGGGTACGTGTACGCCGGGTTGGCCGCCGCCGCCGCTGCAATAGCACCAAAGGCCGCCTTGGGATCCATCAAACGGTCCTTGCCCCACGAGCACTTGAGCGGCCTGCCATTGATCATTGCCCCGTTAAGCTGCGTAATAGCCATGGCCGCGTTCTCGTGCGTGTCCATTTTGACAAACGCAAACCCACGGTCAGATTGCATCCTAAATTCCACTACGTACCCGTAGCCCTGGAACAGACCCTGCAGCTGATCCTGCGTTGTGTAGTTGGTCAAGTTGCCCACATAGACGGTGCTCTTGTAGTGTGCAGTCTGGTCGCGCACGTCCTCGTACGAGAGCGTACCGGCCACAGAGTGCGGCTGCTGGTGCATGTCCTGCCTGGCCTTGGACGACGCCTTCTGGTTGGCCCAGTTGACCCGGATGGCCCGGCTGCCAAGCCACTCGCCGTTCATCTGCGCAATCGCCATGTCTGCGTCATTGCGGTCGCGGAACGTCACGAAGCCGTAGCCGCGCGACTTGCCCGATGTCATGTCCCACATTACGCGCGCATCGCTCATGCTAGGGTAGTTCTCGAATGCCTTGGAAAGCACTTGGTCGTTGACCTCGGCACTCAGGTCTCCGACGAAAATGTGGCAGTGGGTACTCGTGTCCTCCTGCAGCTGCCCGCCGTTGCTAGTGAATGCCCAGTTCACGCGAATCTCATACTCGTACACACTGCGCCCGTTCATGTTTTGCAGAGCTACTTCGGCATCCTGGTGGCTGCCAAACTCGACAAACCCGTAGTTCAGACCACCGTGCACCTGCTAAAAATGTTTATGAAAAATGAAGGAACAGATGACGTAAATGATCAGTAATTTGAAATTATTCATGCCTTTTTATTTTCGAGCTGGTAAAAGGGTGCGCGTTAATGTCTCCCCCTCTTCCTCCTTTTTCTTTCCAAAAAGAAGGGATAATCGGGAAAGAGAATGCCAGTAATTGCGCATACACACACTGGAGAGACAAAAAAGCAAACACATTATTCTTGCCGCTCAGGAATCATAGAAGACATCGGCTTTCGTACACGACAAAAAAACCACAGTAAACAAAAATATACATATACACTTGCATGCACCAATATATCATTGCATAATAAAACACACGCACGCAAGAAAGGGATAAAAAAGGGAAGGGGGAGCACTTACACGCTTATCGGGGATAATCTTGACTGCGACAACGGGACGCACAGCGGAGAAGACCTCGGCCAGAACCGGCTCCGTAATACGAGGGTCGAGGTTACCCACATAGAGCGACTTGGTTTCGAGGTCCTCAGACTTTTGAGAAGCAGGCGTCGCCCCATACTGCATAGGTCCAACGCTGCCATTGAGAGGAGAATGCTGCTGGGCATTGGGTACATACATACCGTTGGTGGCCTGAGCCGACACTGCTGGTCCTTCCATCATTTGCATTAGTTAACAACAAAAGAAAACAAAAATAATGAGTGAGTGAATGAAAAATCAGAGAGTGAGAGAGTAAAAGTGACAAAATGAATTAAGTAAAACAACAAAAAGTAGTGAAAACTGAAGAGAAAAATGGCAAAAAGTTAATATAGAAAAAAGAAGGAGAGGAAGAGAAATATATGTATTAGAAAAATAATGAAGAGGAAGAGAAAAAAGTAAAACTGAAAAGTAAAAAAGAAATATAAAGAAAAAAGAGAGCGAAAAAATAAAGTACTGTAAAAAAAGAGGATGGGAAAAGAAAAGAAGAGAACTTGGCAAAAACGATGCTTTGTGAATAGGTCACGCACGTTTAATTTTTCAAAGCCGCAATAAAAAAATGAAAAATTTGGCAGTGAGAACGAAAGTGGGGTTGGGAGAGACGAAGCAGCGGAAAAGCCGTGATGATGATGATGAGCTCAACCAACCAGCACAAGCAATGTAAAATAAAACTAATGCTTTTTTCCCTTTGACTTTTTGACCTTTTTAAGGACTGGCATTAGCTGCGACGAAGCAGCGCCAAAACTTGCACCTACAAGCAAAAAAATCAAAATAGTATAAAATCCAGCCAAGATTACGCCTGATGTCTGTGCTTAGTGTAGTTGCAAGATGCCTTCAGTAAAAAAGAAAATTTGGATTTTCCAAGAAACCAACCTTTAACTCTGCGCTGTCAACAGTCCCAAGCGGCACTGTCCTTTTGGTGCCTGCATCCTCTGCTTCCTTGGGCCCATCGAGATCAGCCCTTTCCAACCGAGGCACCCACATATTCTACAGAGCAAGAAAAGAGCAAATGTCATTGCTATTTTCTTTCCACAATAAAAAACGGTACAAATATACACACCCTTTTTTTCTAGTTTGCACTGGGCATAAAGAATGCAGCATTGAGTACCTTCTCAAGTGACGGCACGCCATTGTTTTGACGCCAGAAACATACTTGAAACGTTGCGTCTACACTTTGGGCAGTAACACCATAGCAGTAAGTACAGCGATGTGCCACAATTATTTTTTTTGCGCTTGCATATCCTGATGCTACTGCATTGCTAAATAAAAATCGTTTTATCCAATTACCTTTTGGCAGCTCTGCCGCTGGCTCCAACATACTCATTCGAATCAGTGCAGCTCTGAGATCAAAACCGTGCTTGCTCTCGTAGCTCCCGCTGATTGTCGTCAGCTCCAGCACAAACGACTCGATCGATTCCCCTTGCCCATCAATAATATCGACCATCACGTCGCCAACAGCATTGCTCTACATTACACACGCAATGGTCGCAATGGTCGCAATGGTCGCAATGGTCGCAATGGTCGCAATGGTCGCAATTGCCACACTGCCACACTGCCACACTGCCACACTGCCACATACTTTTTTGTTTAGTATCTTGTTCTGACCAAGCGGGAACAACCATTTAAATGTTTAATTTTGGTAATAGCTACAAATATGTTGGGCTAGTAAACTTGCCTGAGCCAACTCCGCCTTGACCGCAGCAATGGCGTTGATGATGTACTGGTTGAGCCCCGGGTGACGGCTGGCCTTGACCGGAATGCCGTATGCAAACTGGTCCTCAAACAGGGTCTTCTATGCACTTTGAGAAAGCGTTTTTTTCTTAGTGTTTTTTTAGTTGTCACAACAGAAGCAACCAATCAATGAAGGGATACATTGGCGAACACACTCAGCATTACACTTACTGGATATACCTTGCGACTGAACAGAATCGAATGGATGTACACTTCGACTAAATACAAAATATAAACGCACACACTCGCTAGTTTAGCATACACACGTGTGTATCTTGCAATGCTTCTCGTTATACAACGACTAAACAATGCCTCGCTGTACTTACGAAAGCCGCAGATCGCTTCCACCTTGCTGATGTCAGTACCCTTGCCGACTGCCAATACAGAGCTTGCGAATGCCATATTCAACAACTGGGGTTCACTTTTATTTGCTAGTGCTAAGTTGATACGTAATGTATTTGCAGGATAGTAAAAGTGTACTATATAAAAGAGAGGGGGAATACAAATAAGGTTGATTTTTTTGGCAAGAAAAAGAGATCGATTCCAGGGTCGATTTTGGAGAAGAAAAGCCCAGTTATTCCTTAACATGGATAGTGGTGAGCTTTAGCATCTTGTGGGAGCCAAACGCGGCATTAAAAGCGGCCATCTCAGCAATTTCTCCTTTTAAAAAATAGTCTTGCCATTTGCCACTCCAACATCCGCGAGCAGGCAGGCAGGCAGGCAGGCAGGCAGGCAGGCAGGCAGGCAGATAAGATCGCACAAAGTACCAAGATCTACTCATTATCCGGGGCAACGGGCTTTGTCGGACGAAGGAACCGGCCGCGATGGTTGAAGATCTGGAAGGACGGTCTGGAATAAATGCCGTCAATCGAGTACCGCTTCATCTCGGCCTCGTAGCTGATAGGCTTGAACTCGCCGACACCAAACACCAGGGCGACGGCCATAACGGCCAGAGTTCCCAGGCATTCAAGCACAATTTCAATTGGCAATGAGAGGTCCTGCCGGCCGATGGATTTGCTGTACAAAAGAAACTCGCGCGCAGAGTAGCCCGAATGCAACATGCATAGAAAGGCAAGTACTGCGATTGCCTTAGCCACGGACTTTACGCCGCTGTTGCTGCTGGTGCTGGTGCTGGACATTCTGGATAGTACAGAATAATGGCTGTGTGGGTTTTATAAATGTGCTGGAGAGAAGGAAAAAAAGGAAAACAACAGAGACGATGAAGCAAATCCAGGAGAAAAATATTAATAATTACAATTTTATTTTTACAGCAGAAGAAAGGAGCTGAATGCAATTAATGTCTCAAGCCGAGATTGAGTAGAATAATTTCCAGGCACTGGTAAAAGCGAAGCGCATGCCAATGTCACGCTGGCAGATGAACTAAGGCGTGTCGTCTTCCCCTTTTTTTCGCGCTCCGTGCTTTTATTTCAGCATCACTTTCACACTCAATAATTTTTTGTTTCCACATACCCTTCTGTTCAAATAGAAACAATTTTTTTTACACACTTGCTTTCTCCATTTCCTCACACACTTGTCAATTCAACGCCAGCTCATCTTATTTCGCATACTGCGGCACAGCACACACCACCTTTTATTTTAAACGCGCGCTGAATAAAAAAAGACAGCATGGATATTCTCGGCACACATAGGTCAAGCGGTGGGCAGTCGGCCGTATCCAAGCGCAGAGAACTGGCACAGCTGGCCAGCTTTTTTCTCAAGCAGCATTCCGCATATGACATGATTCCTGTCAGCTTCCGCCTTATAGTGCTCGATACCAAGCTGTTGGTGACAAAGGCGCTGTCGACGCTAGTTCAAAATGGTAAAGCAAAAACCCAAAGAACGGGAATAATAGGGCGATGTTTTGTCCTCGAGGCCCCATTGAAGATACTCAATGTTAATCGGTACATCTGCTCACATGCCTCTTGTTCTTGCTCTTGGTCTGCACGTGTATTCACATAGGTGTCGAGTCTGCGCCAATGTACGATTCTACGCAGTCGTGCTACTCAGGGATGCTGACCACGACGGACCTGGTGAACATGATACAGTACTACTACTCGAACTTTTCGTATTCCGAGGCCATCGATGATCTGGGCCAAGTGCAGCTGGACAACTTTAAGGACCTGCTCCTGCGATTCAAGTCGCGGCAAACCAACACATTGTGCGCAAACCCACTGGACACACTCTACGAGGTTTCCCGGCGCCTCCTGGCCACCGACTACTCGGCACTCGCCCTAGTCGACGAGGACACAGACACTGGCGGCGACGTCATTGTCTCAATGCTTTCAATCTATCGCATCCTCAACTTCATGGCCGTCAACATTGACGACAAGAAGAAGCTCAAGCAGCACACCCTATTTGACCTGGATATCGGCACCTACGGCGATCTAATCACTGCCACTATGGACGTCTCGGTTATAGATATTATCCGGATGTTTGTCGAAAACAACATCTCTGTCGTGCCCATTCTGGACGACAACGGTGTGGTGCTCAATGTGTTTGCCGAGTCGGATATCATTTTGCTTGCACGCGAGGGTCTGCTGGACGAGCTTAATATTTCCGTGTCCGAAGCCCTGGCGCTTAGGCCGGACGACTACCCCGGCGTGCACACGTGCACGCAGAGCGACACGCTGCACTCAGTGCTCGATATCATTCGCAAGATGCATGTGCAGCGCTTGATTGTTGTTGATGAAGACATCAAACCAGTCGGTGTTGTCGCTTTGAGCGATGTATTGCGCGCGCTTATTATCTAGATGCCTATTTTTTTAGTATATGTTGCTGGTTTAATATTTCCCTTATAATTCTTTTATGACATTTGTGGCTCCCACAAATACAAATATTTAGCCTTGCATATTATCAGAAAACAAATGATCTGATTCGCTGATTTAATCCACAAGACCCGTTTTTTTGCACGCCAGCGCTTATCTCGTCCTGATGGTGGAGGGGGCGGGGTTTTTTTGGCGTTTCCTCATCGCCAATATCTCCCACTGCTGGACAAAAAAATCCGGGAGCGCACAATACAAAAAATAAAGTCGCGGTATCGTAATTTCACTTTTCTGCTAATTGTTCTTCAATCCCAAGAGGTCAAATTTGTATTTCGTTTTCTTATTTTCTTTTTTGGACGCAAAATCTCTACTCTACATTTATTTTTTTACACACTTTACAGGCTATTTTCCCCAACCCAAAATGAGTATCTTTGACCTTATCAACCCTTTCAACTACATTAGCCCGATTCACGCCGAGGCGGAGGTAGAGACTGCTGTCATTGAGGCCAGCAAGGCCGCAGAGGAGCCCGTCGAGGTCGTTGAGGAGGAGATTGAGGAGGTTGAGGTTGAGGAAGAGGAGGAAGAGGAAGAGGCTGAGGATCAGGCCCCCGCCATCAAGGAGGGTAGGTGTCAGCCAAACAAACAGTGATGAGGAAGAGGCCACAGCCTGCTTCAAGCCGACAAATTGAATTCACACAATTCCCATGCGGATCCGCCAGAGGCAATAACATGGCAATAACATGTAACTAACTATAAACCCACCATTTTTGCTACACTTATTTTCTAATAGCTTGCGGTGAGACCATTGCGTGCAAGTCGCTGAAGCACCATCTGGAGGAGTGCGCCGCGCGGGTTGAGGAGGGCTCGTCGGAGAGCTGTGCCGAGGAGCTGCTCCACTTCTTGCACTGTGTCGACCAATGCGTAAGTATACTTTGCAAAAGCGTTTGTGCGGTGTTTTTAATGCAAATGCAAATACGTATATGTGGCGGGGTGTGCGTTTTGATGTGTACTTGCTTGACATTAAATTATATGTGTGTCTGTTTGTATTTTAATCGCTGTAGGCTGTCCCTAAGATCTTTGCGACGCTCAAGTAAGATGTCTTTTCTATTTTCCGACCGGCCAGCCAGCCAGCCAGTCAGTTGGTTGGCCAGCCGGCCGAGACGTTCCTTCTTACATTATATCCTTTGCTTTTTTATACAACTCTCGTCCAAATAAACACAAAATTATATCTTACATATTGACAGATCTAGATATCTAAAGACCTTAAGGCCGATTCGTTTATCGGTTTGCTGGAACATCAAAATAACAACAATTTTGTCTAACGGCGAAATGCTTACGAGTAATGATGACGGCAACGATGAACGAAAGCGACTGCTGCTGTTTAGTGTAGGGCCGAGATCACGCCTTGTTTTCTGGGAAGTGAGGGCCTGGATGAATGCGTAGAATACATTGTCTTAATATGATCACAAACATGACGAAACACAGTGCTTGGCAGAATCTCTCTTTCCTTTTTATTCTTTTCTTTTGTCGTCTACTTTTTATTTGTAATATTTTCTTCATTTCTCCCGCGCTTCCGTTATAGATTTGCGTTTAATTTTCTTTCTACACCTTTATCAAATGCAATTGGCCGGTGCTAGAAAGCTACTGGTCGGGCCGCACGGCAAGGCTGCGCCAGCGTGGACGCGCGCTTATAGTTTGGGGAGCACATTGGCAAACACAACAGGAAAACAAGCGACGAGCACCACGCCCTTCACATGCTTGCGCCGCAGCCTGCTGCTGAAAAAAATACATACCTCACCGCTGCTCAGAGCCCAAACCCGCGAGTACGGCCCACTTTCAAGACGACACATCGCCCTGGGCTCCACACTCACTGGTGCAGCGCGGCCGCCGCTCAATGAGCTCGCCGGGCGGCGATTTCTCGCAGCACTGACAATGCGGCACTACGTTCCTAGCCGGCCGTTCCGGAAGCTGTTCAGCGGCAAAGTGCTTCTTGCTCTGCTCAGCGGCATCACCCATATTTTGCGCGCCAGCCTGCGTCTGCCCGTTATGCTGCTCACTTCGACCATTGCGTCGCTGGCGTACGTTGAGTACAAGCTGAGTCAGATGCATGCCCCTGGGTGGATTACAGGGAGCCTGGAGAGCGCGCGCGGGTGGCTCGAGGGCATACGCGAATCAGCGTGGCTGCGCGCACTCAGCAGCGATGATCGCGAGGAGGAGGACAGCTCGGCTGTTGACAAGGCCATGGGAATGCGTGACAGCTGGGGAGGCGGCGGGTCTGGCGGCAGCGGCGGCAGCGATCCGGCTTCTGGAGGAAACCCCCAACCGCCGCCGCCAAAGGGTGACTACTACACCAGCCCCGAGCCCGAATCTTTGCGTGACGACGTGCCCGAGCCGGTGTCGCGGCCGAGAAACAGGGCCAAAACGAGCCGGCGCGACGACAGCTCGGAGAATGCGCTGATGGAGCTAACAAAGAAGCTCCTCGAGATCCAGACGATACTAAAGACCGTGCAGCAGAGCGACGACGACGGCAGAAACGGCAGCAGCAGTGCGCTGCAGCTGCCCAGCATTGTCGTTGTGGGGTCGCAGAGCTCGGGAAAGAGCTCCGTTCTCGAGGCCATCGTTGGCCAGGAGTTTTTGCCCAAGGGTAACAACATGGTCACGCGGCGGCCGATTGAGCTGACGCTGATCAACACGCCGGACTCGGATGAGGAGTACGGTGCGTTTCCGCAGCTGGGGATGGACCATGTGGGCGATTTCCGGCAGATCCAGCGCACACTCTACGACCTCAACATGTCCGTGTCCGACGCAGAGTGCGTGTCGGACAAGCCCATCGAGCTGCGCATATACTCGCCGCACGTGCCGGACCTGCGGCTGGTCGATCTGCCCGGATACATCCAGGTGGTCAACCGCAAGCAGCCGCCGGAGCTGCGCCAGAAGATCCGCGATCTATGCGAGGGGTACCTCAAGCAGCCCAACATTATTTTGGCTGTGTGCGCTGCCGACGTCGATCTGGCCAACTCTGAGGCGCTCAAGGCCAGCCGCCGTAACGACCCGCTGGGCATGCGCACCATCGGCGTCATCACCAAGATTGACACCACCGCTCCCGCCGCCGCCACGAGCATTCTGACACAGAACGACTACCCGCTGCACCTTGGCTACATTGGCGTCGTCTGCAGACCCGTCAGAGAGACGCCCGGCCGCGACGTCATGCTCTCCGAGGCGCAGTACTTTGGCCGCCACCCCGAGTTCCGCCAGCCCGGGCTGCAGGTCGGCGTCGGGACTCTGCGCCGCAAGCTTGTCCGCGTCCTAGAGGACAGCATGCGCCGCAGCCTGTCTAACCTTACAGACGCCGTGCGCAGCGAGCTCGAGGAGACCAAGTACCAGATCAAGGTGCACTACAACGACGAGCGCGTCAGCCCCGAATCGTACATGGCCGAGAGCCTCGATGCGCTGAAGCAGCGGTTCAAGACGTTTCAGACTCAGTTTGGCAAGCCACAGCTGCGCACCGAGGTGCAGCATTGGCTCGAGAGCCGTGTCATGGATGTCTGCGCCGAGCTGTACTGGAGTGACCCGGCCGTCGTTGCGCTCAGCACCCGAGTGACCCGCTCGCGCGCTGCCGGCTGGTGGGCCGACATTCGTACACGCGCCGCACAGGCTGCGCAGGCCGCCACTGGCGTCATTTCGGAGCTTTTGGCGGCCGATACGGCCAAGGACCAGCGCGGCCCGCGGCTAGGCGGCAAATCAACTAGCATCGGCGGAGAGTCGGCCGGGGGCTCGCGCGGCGGCACGTCCGGGCACCAGGGTGCGACTCCTGTGGCGCGTGAGTGGAGCGATGTCGACGATGCATACTGGGACCACCAGCTGGACCGCGCCGCAGCACTACTGACCAAAAGCGGCGTCGGCAGGTGGACCACGCAGCTGGTCGTCGATCTGTTAATGGACAACGTAACATCGATGGTCGACGCCGAGCCCTTCATACACCACCCGGATACGCGCACCGCCGTGCTGAACTTTAGCCACGCCATCTTGCGTAGCAAGTACCACTCGACAGTTGATCAGGTGGAGAACACCATCAAGCCCTTTAAGTACGAGGTCGAGGTTGAGCCTCACGAATGGAAGAAGGCGCAGAAGAGGTCCGGCACCTTGGTCGATAACGAAATTCGCCTTTGCCGCCAGGCGCTGGTTAAGCTCCGCACGAACGTGCCGCGCAAACAGCTGCAGCAGGCGATTCAGCTCGCCAGGGCCGCCGAGAAGCGCGGCATTGACCCCGTTTCCATCCACGCAGAGCTCATCAGGCGCAATGGCGAGCAGGCCGCCGAGACCGAGGGAACGGGAAATGCCGAGCATGAGGGCGCTGCGTTGGAACCCCAGACCACCCCTGATGAGCTCAGCTACGCACAGCACAGCCCGCGCATGCTCCGCCGCGCGCAACAGGTGCTGATGATCCAGGACCGGCTAAACATCCTCCACATGCGTCGCAAGGCCCTTGCCAGCACGTCCTGCGCATCGCCCGATAACAAGCGTCTGTGCCCCGAGATCTTCCTCGATGTGGTGGCCGAAAAGCTGTCCTACAACGCCGTGCTGTTCATCAACTACGAGCTGCTGCAGGACTTTTTCTTTCAGTTCCCCCGCGAGCTTGACTCCAACTTGTACTACGGAAAGACGCTGCAGCAGACGAGGGAGTTTGCCAGCCAGAATCCGCGGGTCGGGAAACAGCTGCAGTTGCTTGAGCGCCGCCAGAAGCTCGAGGTTGTGATGACCAGGCTGCAGGAGCTGATGCGGCAGCAGGCGCAGCAGGCGTCGTCGGAGCCGTACGGGCGCCAGGGCAGCGGCGTAAGGGCCGGTTTACCCGAGCAGTCGTCGTACCGTCGGACGTTCCCTGGTCTCTGAAAAACAAAAAGTTCACATAAGGAAATATAGCTTAATCAAACAGTCTGTTTTAATCCAAAAATCAAGAAATCAAATTGAAGTGATGCTTGAAAAATTTTTCAGATATAATTTTTTTCTTCCTCTCCTTCGAATTGGGGAATGTGCGCCAAAAAATGAATACGATTGGATCGTCGCTATCAAAACACAGAACCACTCTGGCCAATAGTGTCAGTTATTTTTGAATTTTGAGCTTTTTTTTGCAGCATTCAGCTCAACAAAAATAAATAAATTCGTGGATGACACAGATGTAATACAAAAAAATAAAAGGATGTTTTTTTTCGGCTGGCGTCGCTTTTCTTCTTTTTTTTGTTGCTTGCTTTTGTCAAACTATACACACTTCTCACTTTATAGTACATAGACCCCTCAATTCCTAGACAATGTTCCTTTTCAACGATATCCTTACTGGTAAATATCACACACACACGCACACTACTAACGGGGTTCCATATACCTGTGTGAAATTCCAGGCTAAAACGGCTAATCTAAAATCCATACATTTTTATTTTCACGCATTCTTTGCTGTCTGGGTGCTGAATTGTAGGCGATGAGCTTTTCTCGGATGGCTTTGACGTTACTTTGAAGGACGGAATCTACGAGGTCGATTGCAAAATGATCACTGTCGGCGGCGACAACGATATTGACATTGGTGCCAACGCTTCTGCTGAGGAGCCGGCCGAGGATGCCCTTGATAGCACTAGCGAGACCGTCAACAACGTTGTATACTCGTTCCGTCTGGTCCCCAGCTCCTTCGACAAGAAGTCTTACATGACCTATATCAAGGGCTACATGAAGTCTCTTGAGAAGCTTATGAAGGAGGACGAGGCGAAGACTGATGATGATATCACTGCCTTCAAGGCCAACGCCGCTAAGTTCGTCAAGAAGGTCCTCGGCGACATCAAGAACTACGAGTTCTACACCGGTGAGAGCATGAACCCCGAAGGTATGGTCGCTCTGCTCAACTACCGCGAGGACGGTGTTACCCCGTACTTCTCGTTCTTTGCTGACGGTGTCAAGCCCCAGAAGCTCTAAATATTGGCTTTTTTCCACAATGAGTACTTTTATTCGGTTTTCAATCAATATTTACCCAAATTATTTGCCCTCCAACTACAACGACTACTACACGTGACAAGTATTGAAAGAGATGAAGGCTGCATAACTGTCTTTCGTTCATTTCAAACTTTAAGGCTGCAGCTGCCAACTGCCTTTTTTGTCTCTAAGTTTAGATTATTTTTTATTCCATTTTTGGCTAATTTCGCTGTTCGGGCCGTTAGTTCTCGCACCTGCGCAAATGGCAAAGCGCAGCTACTACGACATCGACGACATCCTTGCGGGCCAAGAGCGCGTGCCCTGCTTCCTCCGCACAGACCTCGACGGACTGGGGTCCGCAGGCAGTGGAGGCGGGTCTAGCAAAGTGCACCGCAATACACGCTGGACGCTCCCCTACTGGATGGCCGACCGGCTGAACGAGGAGGACTACCTGGATATGGAAGTTTCACCCATCTTTGCCAAGCGCGCAAACCGCATGTACGCGGCATCACCCGAGAGCATGCAGCTGCGGGCCATCTGCCAGCACTACTACCAGTTTGGGTTGCAGCTCGGAGAAATGGTTCCTGAGATCCCTCATGTGCTGCACAATATGTATATGACGCGGATACGCAAGGTCGCTCGGATTTCTCAACAGGGTCATAATGTGGAGGCGCTGGACTTTGTGCAGTCTTTGGATAAGACGGAGGCCAGGATGCTCAGGCTGTGCCAGCAGGCCCAGGGCGCCATTATTGCTTGGCAGCAAAACCGCGCGTATGCCCTGAAAAGAGCAGCTGTGATCCACGACTGACAGGGAGGAAAAAATATGAGAAAAATATTCTTCAAAATCTGCATTGATCGAAATTGATCGATCCCACTCCAAGCTACAGGCAGGCTCTCCTACCTCCTTTATATTATTCTCGTTTATTTTTTATATTACTTTTTTTCACCACATAATATTCTACCACTATTATTATCACATAATCCTACAGCTAGAAAAATGTCCTTCAGAGTGGCTGAGTTCTACAGCGGCATTGGCGGCATGCACTTTGCGCTCAAAAAGGCCAACATCGACAGCCAAGTGGTGCGGGCCTTCGACATCAACACGGTAGCCAACGACGTCTACAAGCACAACTTCTCAAACATTCCCGTCATGCAGCGGAGCATCGAAGCGCTGCCCATGACAATGTTTGAAGCGCTGCGCGCCGACCTCTGGACTATGTCCCCGCCCTGCCAGCCCTATACCCGCCAGGGACTTCAGCGCGGATCCGAAGACATGCGTGCCAAAAGCTTCCTCTTCATCATTGAACTCCTTGCCAAGCTCCAGAAGAAACCCAAATACCTGCTGGTCGAGAACGTCGCCGGGTTTGAGAAATCAGACACCCGGGCGGTGTTCTTGCGCCAACTTGTTAGGGTCGGATACAGGTTCGAGGAGTATCTACTGAACCCTCTGCAGCTGTGCTATCCGAACTCGCGCACACGGTACTACTTGCTGGCCAAGCTGGACGCCGAGCCGCGCGAATGCTCGGACGACGAGGAGTTCCCGGCGCACTTCAAACACGCGGTTCCTGGTGCCGATCTCATTGCGCCCGCTTCTAATTCCGACGGCCATGTGGATTTCGAAAAGGGTATCTGGCACCATGATGAGGTACGCCAGGTCAAGCAGTTCCTGCAGGAGCTGACAAAAGACGAGGCTGCACCGTACAGGCTGAGCCAGAAGGTGCTGGAGAAGCACGGGTATGTGCACGATGTGGTGACGCCGGAGGACCGCCGCACGTGCTGCTTCACAAAGGGGTACACCCACTATGCGGAGGGCACCGGGTCGATCCTGCAGCTCGAGGGCGTTGTCGGCACGGATGAGATGACGCTGGAGAACACGCGCTACTTTACGCCGCGCGAGGTCGCAAACCTGATGGGATTCCCCGAGGATTTCTCGCTGCCTGCCGGTACCACGATAAAGCAGGGCTACCGCCTGCTGGGAAACAGCCTGAGTGTCAGTGTGGTCTCTGTACTGATGGACTATCTTGTTCGGCGCATGTAGTTAATATAAAGTGTTTTTTTGTTATATCACTTGAATGTCTCTATGAGATCCTGGAATATGGCCTTAGTCTCGGCAACAGACTTGGCGCCGAGACGGCTGCCCTGGCGCGGGCGCACGTCAATGGTACCCGTTTGGAGTTCCTTTTCGCCAACCACCAGAATGTAGCTGTACTGGGCCAACTGCGCCTCCCTGACGGCGCGGTTGAGCGTGTTTCCCGACAGATCAATGTCTACAAAGAACCGGTGGCTATCAACGGACTCTGCGTTCTTGTCGTTGGCCAGCATGTCGCGCACCATCTGCGCATACTCGACGATATTTTCGGCGCCGGCAGCGGTCGACGTGGGGATAACGATGGCCTGGCGCGGATTGATCCAGAACGGCCACCTGCCGCCCCAGTGCTCGATCAAAATAGCTAGCATCCGCTCCATGCTGCCCAGCACCGCCCGGTGGATCATAACCGGTCGATGATGCCGGCCATCGGCACCCGTGTACTTGAGCTCGAACCGCTGCGGCAGCTGGAAATCAAGCTGAATGGTCGCAGTCTGGTGCTTGCGGCCCAGCGCGTCCTGCACGCGCACGTCAATCTTGGGCCCGTAGAACGCGCCATCACCCTCGTTCACCGCCCACGGCAGCCCACTGCCATCCAGCGCTGCTCTGAGCGCCGCCTCCGCCTCGTCCCACTCGGAAACCTCGCCAATGTAGCTCTGCGGCCTGGTCGACAAAACTAGCTCATACGAGGCAAACCCAAACATGCTGTACATCTCGCCAATCAGCCTCAGGCAGCTCTCGATCTCTCCCGATACCTGCGACCGCTCGCAGAAAATATGACCGTCGTCCTGGTGGAACTTGCGCACGCGCGTGAGTCCCGAGAGCGCGCCAGCCACCTCGTTGCGGTGCAGAGGGCTGAAATCCGCATAGCGGATGGGCAGGTCCCTGTAAGAGCGCTGGTCGCTGGCAAAAATGAGGCAGTGGCCGGGGCAGTTCATTGGCTTGAGCAGATACTCGGAGTCGGCGGTGTTCGTGTCATTTTCACGGGGAGCAGAATGAGCGTGATGGTCACAGCAGCCGTCTTTGTGGGTCGGCTGGATCGAGATCCCCACTGCGCTGGGTGTTTCGTTGCCCGAGCTGATGCCAAACATGTCGTCGCGGTACTTCTCCCAGTGACCACTGGTCTCCCACAGCTTGCGGTTGTACATCAGCGGCGTGGTCACCTCGTCAAAGCCATATTTGGCGTACTTTCGCCGGATCTCTGTCAGAATTGTGTTGACCATCCGCACGCCATGGGGAAGGATGAATCCCGAGCCAGGTGCCCATGGGTGCATCATGAACAGCTTCTGTTCCTTGCCAATTGTCCGGTGGTCCCGCTTTGCGGCCTCATCGAGCCTCTTCTGGTGGTCCTTCATCATGTCGTGGCTCGGGAACGAAATGCCATAGACTCGGTTGAGCACGGGGTGTTTCTGCTGCTGCGATTCTCCAGCAAGAGACACAGCGCTCTGACCTTTGCCATCGCTGACGCCATTGCTGAGGTGCCCAACCCAATGTGCCGACGACACGCGGTTGATCATGAAAGACTGGAGCTGCGACGTGTGAACCACATGTGGACCGCGGCACAGATCAATCATGCTGCCGCATTTGTACAGACTAACCCGATCCGCCGATGCCAAGGATCCAGCAGCCTTCTGCTGCTTGTGAGAGTTTACGCGAGCGCGGTCGAGGAAATGCAGCTTGAATGGGTTGTCCAAAAACAGCTCACACGCAAAGTCAAAGTCCACAACCATGCGCTCAAACTCAGTTTTCTTGCTGACAATATCCATGGCCGTCTTCTGCACAGATTCCATATCCGCAGCGCTCAGAAATCTAATGTTGCTCAGGGAACCCGGTGTGCCGCACATCTGCCTGACGCGCTGTCCAAAGGCCGTGTGCCGATCCAGCCGATCCAGCCGATCCACCACCACGCTGCGCTGCTGCTCTGGCGTAAGCAAAAGAAACTCGTAAAAGAACCCTCCCTCGGCCAGCGCCGGGCCGTCGCACAAGAGCAGATCATCGCCGTATATTTGCTCCAAAGCCGCGCCCATGACATGCGCCGACGAGTGCCAGAACACCTCCTGCGACACCGCACTGTTGCTGTCAAACCCGACAAACCGCAAGCTCCTCGCGTCTCTCGGCAAGGGCCGCTGCATATCCCAGGGCGTGCTTTCGTTGATCAGTGCGGCGATGTACTTTTTGGCTGTCTTTTGGGCGTATTTGCGCGCCATGTCAAGGGGCGTGGTCACATTGGCCACGGCCTCGCGGTCTACTCCCAGATCGGATAATGATACTGAGATTGCTTGCGCCTGGTCGCTGGACTCACTTATGATGGGTGATGTGAACTGGCGCTCCTTTTCTTGGTTCCACAGGCGGGTTCGTCTATCCAGAATAACAGTCGATAAGAGCCGTTTAGAGGCTGGCCGCGGCGCTGATCGGGCTGTGAGGCGCGCTGTCAGACCGGTTCGGACTGCCGAGGCGAATTGCAATCGAAGCATGGCTGTGCATTCACCTGCCCGTATTGGTTTCCAAAAGTGATAAAATATTGAATTTAGACAAAGAAAAGGCAAAGAAAAGCGGAGGAGAAAGCAACAGGCTAAAATGCGGTAAACTTGTAAATCGCGGGTGTTTTTTCTTCGAGATATCAGAGATTCCTGCTTGATCCTGCGGACCGGCAGAAAACACGCCATAAAAAAATTGATGCGATCCCCAGCACCAGGGCAACTGCGGCAATATAATCCGCCCCCACTCATCTCTTCTTGTGAACAATGGCCTTTGGCATCTTGCGCTTGATGTCGTCAACTACGTCGCTCTTCTTGTAGTAGTGTGGTGCCACCTCCAACAGCCACTTTGCGTCGATCTCGATGACCTGGCGCATGAACTCTCGCGATGTCAGGACAAGCTCGAAATAAACGACCAGCTTGGGCTTGTCCTCGTGTAGTGAGCTGCTCGGGTGGATGTGCACGGTCTGCCGGCGCTTAATGGTCGCGTAGCTGTCGCCTGACTTCTGCAAGCGCGCGCTGTTGTAGAAGAACCCAGCAGTGAGCGCCTTGCGAATAGGCTCTGTGTCGCCAGGATTGGGGTTGGCCTCGGGGATGATCTCCACGCGCTCCATCAGTCCAACGATCTGGTCACGCAGATCACGGGCGCGGCACATGGACCGGTACTGGATAAAGTTCTCGTAGCACCACTGCATCGAGTACCCGGTCTCCAGCCACTGCTCCCAGATGGTCAGAAGCACGATGTGGTCGCCGCCGGGACGCACAAAGTTGGCGTGCGCGCGGTCAGCCTGTTCCTTCTTCTCCTTTGGGCGATAGAATACCGCTGCGGACACTGACAGCATGGCGCAGATCGAGGCGAGCTCTTCGGAGCAGCGGTATTTCTCGGAAGCCAGCAACGCCTTGGCCATCATCGGATCCATCGGGAACTCAGCCATTCGCCGGCCCAGCTTGGTCAAATCGCCGCGGTCGTTCAGCGCGCCCAAAGCGTACAGGTGCTCGAGACTCTGCTGCAGCGCAGCTGGGCTAGGCGGATCCATGAAATCAAACTCGATGAGATTATTGATGCCAATGCACTTGAGCATCAGCACCACGCTCGACAGGTTGGTGCGCAGGATCTCTGGCGGCGTGTTTGCGTCCATCTCGTTAAGGAATGCGTGCTGCGTGTACATGCGGAAGCACTTGCCGGGCCCCACGCGGCCTGCACGACCCGCTCGCTGGCTGGCGGAGGCCCTCGAACACGGCACCACCTGCAAGGACTCCATGCCCGTGCGCGGATTGTACGAGTTCTGCTTGGCGAATCCAGGGTCAATGACAAAGACGACGCCGTCGATAGTTATTGACGTTTCGGCGATGTTGGTCGCCAAGACAACCTTACGCGCGCCCTCGGGCGTGGGCTCGAAGATGCGCGCCTGGAGCTCCGAGGGCAGGTTGGCGTAGATCGGGCAGATAATCAGCTCGGCTACCCGGCTGCCGAGCGCCTTCATCGCCAGCTTCAAATTATCCTGCGCCTGCTCTATCTCGTCCTGGCCGGTGAGGAACACCAGAATGTCACCCATGGGCTGGGTTGCGTGGATCTGAAGCACCGTGGTGACGCACGCCTGCAGATAGTTGGCCTCGGGCGCCTTGGTGTTATAAATCTCGACTGGATACGGCCGGCCAGGGATCTTAAAAATGGGCGCGTCATCGAAATACTCTGAAAACTTTTGCGCGTCCATCGTGGCGCTGGAGATTAGTAACTTGAGGTCTGGCCGGAAACGGACAATGTCCTTGACCAACGCAAAGAGAATGTCTGTGTGAAGCGTACGCTCGTGGCTCTCGTCGATCATGATCACAGAGTATCCGCCTAGATCCGGCTCGGTCATGAACTCGCGGAATAGCAGACCGTCGGTCATGTACACAATCTCAGTCTTCTCTGAGGTACAGTCCTCGAACCGAATAGCGTAGCCGACGTCATGCCCGAGCTTCGTGCCGACTTCCTCAGCGACACGCGCGGCAACACTCATTGCTGCCACGCGTCGGGGCTGTGTGCACCCAATGCGCTTGCCGTCCTTCGTGTACCCTGCCTCGCGCAGATACTGCGTGATCTGCGTGGTTTTGCCTGATCCTGTCTCGCCGACAATGATGAGAACCTGGAACTGCTCCACAGCTGCCAGAAGCTCGCTGCGGTACTTATAGACGGGCAGCGACTCGCGTACCTCTTTGATTGTGCGACGCTTGCGCTCGTGGGCTTCGATGGCCAACTGCCGCTCGTCAATCTCCTTTTTCTCGGCGTTCATTGTGTCCTCGAGCACAAAGTCAATGTTGTCGAGATCAAGCACGTAGTCGTACTCCTTGTCTTCTGACTTGGACGATGCTGCCGCTTTGTCCTTGGATCCAACCTCAACCTTGCTCTTGCCAATTTGCTGTCGCTCCCATTGTTCCTGCTCAGTCAACATGGGCACGTCGCCTTTTTTCGTCTGCCTGAGCGCTGAATTGTCGTACCGCCCGAAAAGTGCGTCCTCCTTCTTTTTGAGGTCAATCTTGCCCTTCTCCGTGATGTAATCCTCGGGCATCGTGTAGACATCAGTTGTGTCGCTAATGTTCTTGCGCTCGTCGGCCAGTCGCAAGACCTCTTTCTTGTACTCAAGATCGCGATTCTCCCTTTCGGTCAGCATCTGGCCTCTGAACAGTTCCTCTTCGTCAGCGATTTCCTGGCGCAAAAGCTCCAGCCGCTGTCCTTCGCGCAGCTTCAAATACTCTTGGCGCGCGCGATCGCGAATCTCAGGGAGTGCCTCGCGCCTCGCCTCGTGGTCATTTGCCAAATCGCGCCGGTGCTGCAGCTCAGAGTCTTTCGTCGACCGGTCTTCAATAACTTTTTTTGTATTATCGTGGTCCTTTTGCTTCATGCGCTCGGCAAATTCATCGCGCTCCTTTGCATCCTTATTCATGTGTTCTTCAGAGTCTGACTCTCCATTGATATCGCTGTTGTTGTCCCCAGTGTTGCCCTTGCCCGTGCCATTACCCTGGCTTATAAAGTCGCCAGCTTTTGCGCGCTTGATCCGCTCCTCAAGAGCACCCCGCTCCTCCTCATCGTCGCTGCCCCAGACATCTGCGCCGATCTGACGTTTCCTGACGCCCTTTGCTCGCGGCTTCGACTCTGCGCTACTGGTTTCTATCTGATTTCCATGTGCTGTGTTGCGATCTGTATCTGTAGTGCTGCGAGAATCAACTTCTCTATCCGTCGCTCTGACGGGTTTTCGCGTTTGGTTCGCAGCAGGCGGCTTTAACCGAGATGGCGCAGCTACCACAGCAGGGCTTGCCTTTCTGGGAGCACGCAAGAAAAGATCTTTTGCAAATTTTTCTGTGGCTTCGCCTCGAGGAAGATCAGATGCTACGAGCTGCTTGGCCAGGTCGTGTTCGTTCGTGCTTGTGGCACCCAAGTGCAAAACGTAGTCGACAATTTCGCTGCTGCTTTCGCCAACAATGTCAATCAGAGTGTCGGACACCCATTCTTTAAGACTCATGCTTATTTAATAGTAGAAATTATGGTCAAAATATTAATATATTTATGTGTTGTTTGTTAAAGAAGACAGGGCGAGAGCAATTAATACTTTTTTGGAAAAATATTGCGCTTAATTTATATACGGCTATTTTTACATTGCTTGTTATGGCTTGTATGAGTGATTCACTGGGGCACGTGCTACTAATATGCTACACGCAACATTTTCAAATATGTAAAAATAATATAACCAAATATATTTATTAATTAAACAAACTAAAACAGCTTAAAATACAGGTGTGTTGTTGCTAATAGTTAAAAACATATTTAAATGAATTGTCTGGAAATAAGTGCACATTAAATGGTTAAAAATATTAATAATGATATTGCAAGAATATAACGCCTGAACAATATAAACGTCAAACACAAACAGCTTATGCACTGGGTTTGGGTCTGTATCACAGAAATGTAAGCTACATTGACTTCTAGTATATCGGTGAATTATTTTTATTTTTTATTTCTTTTATTCAGCGCCTTCATAAAAAAGATCCAACTTGTAACCAGAGTATCTCCAAGTCTGTGTTCCTTAATTGCATGCGTCTCCAATGCTTTAATATTGGAGCATTCCGTGCTGCATGCTGGGCATTTAATTGACATGTTTAGTATAGTGAGTGTAATATGTTACTATTGGTATTGTTGGTGCTACTGGTGTTGTTGATGAGTAAAAATAGAAAATTTGTTGCTGGAATTGGCTGGCCTTTTATATGTTTGGAAATATGTTTTCCAGCAATGCTATTTTCATGAACTAAATAAATAATAATGCGGCGCTCAATTATTCTTTTTTTCTAGGACACATGCTGTAAAAAATACCTTTCAAAATAAACACAGGGAAGTACTTTATTTTTCTTTGCATCTTGCCACCACCACCCGCACATTGAAATTTGCCTACTTATTTTTTGTGTAAAATATACAAAGAATAAAGCTTTGTGCGTCGCTTTGTAATATGAACAAATATAAGTAAATACATCTAAAAAAGTAAATACGCCATATGCATGAGTACATAGCAGCATGCTTTACTTACAAAAAATGGCATCAAATGAATTCCAAGTTTTTGTAAGTAAAGCTAATTAGATGTAGATGTCCAAGTTCTTTGCATTCAATATATTCCTATTTTCGATTATGTTCACGCGCCAGTTTTTCTCTGAAGATTTTTATTTCCCGTTGTCACTAAAAGCATCTGCGACAGCAATCAATGGGGTGGGGGGGTGCTGGCATTGGAAAATAATAGGAGACTGGCTAATTTTTTTGTTCAATTAAAAAACCAGCCTGAAGGATGTGGCTCGGCATCATCCCTAATTGCCCCTTCGCAATTTCTGATGCTTCCGTCACATATTTTGTTAGGATTTACTGTATGCAAAAAAGCAGTAGGTTTATAAACCCTTATTTTTTCTGCCATCATCACCATCACCCAAATGTTTACTGATCTCACGCGGAGAAATAAATTGTTGCATCAATGTAATTTTTTCTTCTTTTCAACGCTTATTTTCTAAACTTAAAAATTACTGTTGCTTCTACTCCATTATTTTTTGTCCACCTGATGATGCAGACTACAGGACTCACGAAGGGGCGCACAGCCTACCAACACTACATACCGCCAGTCGTACGTATTGTCCTCCATATTCTTTTGACTGGTGTTTTCCGCAACGCAAAAATTAACCCAATCCATTTTGCCAGTAACAAGGTTTTTTTGCGCTTGAACCTTGCTTTGCACTTGTTTTTTGTTGTAGAATTTTGGGTACGTTGAGAACGACCTTTATCGGTGCGGGCAGCCGAACGAACTCAACTTTCCATTTATGGAGAAGCTCGGCTTGCGGTGCATCGTATGGCTGGCGCCCGAGGAGCCCAATCAGAACGTAATGAGCTTTGTCGACGACCAAGAGATCCAGCTGCACCACCTGGGCGTCCCAGAAAGCGGCAATGCATCTGACCCAGTCACTGAGGACACTATTCTCGAGGCATTCAACCTGATTCTGGACAAGAAGAACCACCCGATGACGATTATGTGCAATATCGGTCGCCACCGCACGGGCACGGTAGTCGGGTGCTTGCGCAAGCTGCAGCGGTGGAACTTGGCGTCTATCTTTGAGGAGTATCGTCGGTTTGCTGGCCCCAAAGTGCGCATTCTGAATGAGCAGTTTATTGAGCTTTTCGACACTGATTTGGTTCGCATACCTGTTGACCCGCCAGAGTGGCTTTAGATATTGTACGTTGCTTTGGTGGTGGTGGGGGGGGGGGATTTTGCACTATCTGCAGTGTCATGCTGCATGTTTTGCTTTTAGAACAAGAACCCGGCCGGAACGTGCTTAGCCAGGGCGTAATGTTGAAAATTAATCGGGCAATATCGTCTGTCCGCTGGCCAATTTGGTGCAGCTCTTAGTATTCCGATTAGAATATAAGCTGGGATTAAAGGCACAAAATGCAGTAGTGCCGCTGCAATAAGTGGGCGGCAGTTGTAGGTGTTCCATCTTATTTCTATTTTACACATGTCTCTCTCTTTCTTCTGTTGTTTGTGCCGTGCATATTTTTCTTTTCTTTTTCTCTTTTGTACGCTTTCTTAATACTTTTATATTTCTTTTTTGAACACAACCAAACTCGCTATTCCACAACACACAACCCATTAAATGAGCAGCAACGTCGGCAATTCGCTCGAGGCCTCAGGCGTGCTGGTCGACAACAGCGCAAGCAGCACCCCTGTCGTTGAAGAGCAAGACGATGTGTTCATCACACAGTTCGCTGGCGATGAGGAAGAGCAAGAAGAACTGTTTATTCCACAGCTTATTGTTGACGAGGAAGAGCAGAAAAATATGTTTATCCCACAGCTTATTGCCGACGAGGAAGAGAAAGAAGATGCGTTTATCCCACATCTTGCCGGTGTCAGCAAAAACCAGGACAATTTACCTATTCCGCAGTCCACTGGCGACAGCGGAAAGCGGTCGGCGGTTCCAGTCAGCAAGCTCCGCGGCAACCATATACTCTCGCTGGCCCTCCAGCGCATGTTCAAGGGCCCGGCGCCCACCCTCGACCGAATTATCCGGTTCCTGTCCTCCGGCAGCGGCCAAGACAAATTCTGGATGGTAAGAAAGCCACCCAATGTTTTGATGAGAAGAAACTATGCATCCAGGACCAGGGCCATTCGCTCCGCCTCCCACGCCTTTTGCTCCTGGAACAAGAAATAAGTACAAGGAGCAAACACATGCTTTCTTCCCTCAGTACATTTTTTTCTTCGGCACAGCTTCTGATTTCACATGACAAAACAAGAAATCAAGTGCCATTAAGTCTGACTATCCGTGTTCCGCAACTTTGAAAAAACCCATGCATGCCATTTATCACATTTGCCAAATCGGGTTTCTTTGTTGCTGCCATGTAGCTGATCCAATACTTTACAAAAATTGTCGTGTGGGTGTACGCTAAGAGGGGCCACAGATCGGCTTCGGAGCGTGTGCGCAGGTTTTCTAACTTGGTGTCCGACTACCGCATTATGACCCGGCTGACCGGTCTGGTATCCATGGCCCAGTATGTGCGCTACGTCGAGCAGTTCCCGGCGCAAACACGGGCTCTGCAGTGGCTCGACCGCATCATGAACCTCTCGCTTGTATGCTACTACCCACTGGAGCACATCTACTGGCTGGGTGCGCACCAGATTATGCCATTCTCTGACAAACTAGTTGACCTCTCGGGCTACTGGTCATGCCGCCTCTGGGCAGTCTGGGTGGCCCTGCAGTTTGTGCACTTGGGAGAGGAGTACCGTCTTATTAAGGGCAGGAAGCAGAAGACCTACACTCAGGGGAAGATTGATGCAGCCAAGATGCAGGATGAGCTGGATGCTGTGGACTCGGATACTAGGAGTCTGAAGATCCAGCTTCTGATTAATGCTTGCTACTTCCCTTTGACCCTGCACTGGTCCATTCGGGGGTCGAGGTTCCCCGATGTTGCTGTTGGCGTGTGCGGCACCATTGCTGCTGCCGCTCAGGCATACACTACGTGGAATTCATTCGTTTAGTTTAAGCGGCGGCAATGATTTCCAAGAGGGTTTTATATCTTGATCAAATAAATGCATACAAAATTGGATGTTTAGATCATTGTAAACAATTGGCTTTTATTTAGTTACTGGCGACTGCCGCTTCTTCAGCACTAGTATCCGAAGAGTCGCCTATACCCATATTTTTACTGTTGCGTTTGGGTCGTTTGAGCCGTTTGAGTCGCTTGGCTATAAAAATGACATTTAAAGGGCTGACAACTTTGTACTTCCAATTAAATAATAAAAATACGTTCTATTGTTCTATTTGTATGTCTGTTTAGAAATTTCCAGGGTATACGCTTTCAATGAGCTTTATCATAGAAGCGGCATCGGGTAGCATCTTCTCGTTACTGGGGCTGACATATAGCACCTCCGCATCACTCAACAGGTTGCCCTTGACGTCCTCCAGCTGCGCGGTAATCGAGCCCTTGCGACCCTCAAGCTTTGCAAGCTGCGTCTTACACACCAAAACCTGGTCAGCAAGCACCGGCCGGCGATAGTTAATCTTGAGCGAAGCAGTGAACGCAATGTTGCGCGGCAAGTTCCAGAACGCCGGGCGAGCAGTAATATCATCAAAAAGTGTAGCCAGCACACCGCCATGCACAATACCGCTGTGCCCACATAGGCGCTTGCCAATATGAAGAATAACAATAAACTGTTTGCGATCCCGGTTCAAAAACACAATCGGCTCGACGCTGAGCTTTCCGGGGCCGTGGAGAGTACCAGGGATGAATGCACTGGATTTAGACGAATTATCCTTGCTCCAGAAAAACGGAATGCGCTTCCACTCATCGGGGCTTTCCAAGCACGACTTTGCCACGTCTGTTTGCAAAAGCATGTCTGTGATCTGCGCCTTTATCTCTGACTCCAAGTCCTCAGTGAGTGCATTATCTTGTTCCGATTCTTTATTGGGATTGGCCTCCAGGGTGTCCTGCTTTGGCTTGCCCACAAAAGTGATCCACCCTTGGTCAACTCCAAAAAGACTGATGGATACGCCAAAGAATATGCAGCAGGTAGCCCAGGCTGCGAGCATGGGTCGAGAGAAGACAAAGCTGCTGGTACCGTTCATCGGACGCGCGGCTGGAGACTGCTTGGCTCCTTTTAGTGCTATGCGTTGCGCGGTTGTGTGGGGGATCGCGTATGAACGAAGTGAGAGATGGTGTGTCTGGTTCTGGCTGCAGACAATCTGCTGTGGAGAAAATCTGGAAAATAATCGAGCAGTGTTGGTCAGAGACATTGGATATAAACGTCGAAAGTGCGCGGATAAAAAATGGAAAAGGGGATTGTAGATGCTATTTATACTCGGTCTTCGATGACTTGATGCAAATAAAAAACTTTAGACAAAGGACATTTATTAGAGGCAGAGCACGGGATATGCTACATTCTAAATTTCTGTGCGGAAAAGGCGCGCAGTTTGGGGATTTATGTCCGCCGCCGAAAAAAAGAGAGTGGTTTTGGATATATTTTCCTCTCTCACAGGCGCCAGTTGGGCAATCCACAATCTCCGTGCGCTCAAAACCATGTCCTCTTAAAAAATGTTTAATGCAAACAGGCCTTTAGTTTTTTGCGCCGTTCAAAAACAAAGATAAGGCTGCAACTTCACGTGCAAAAAAGGGCTTGGGGGGGGGGGGGTTCCTTCCGACAAATCAAAACTCGCGTTCATTGTGTGCTCAATTGCATCCTGTGTCCCTTGCGTGCTTTGCCAAGAAAATACCCATGTGGAGATTGTTGGCCGGCAGCGTCACAAGAGATCGCATCGGCACTGGTGCGAATAAATTCGCCGGTCCACTTGAATGAAGCAGAGACAGGTGCACGAATGGCGCCTTCAAGCCTCTCGCCATGTTGCCTGTCGATATGAGCTCGCAGTCGTGGGAAAACAAAACAAAAATGCGCTGGGACGATTTCACTTCACCGATGGCTCGCCGTTTAGCTTAAGTGGTGCGACTCGATCGATCAAAAGAAAAACGACCGAGTCGGCTCATCCGTCACGCCCGTATTTTTTTGCCATTAAATTTGTTGTCCTTTTGACCTCGAATTCGAATTGTTTCACTTGGCGCGTCTTCTTCCAAAACAAACTACAGAATGGCAAAGTCCGCGCATTTACATTTGTCACATTTATCATTTCTCCTCTGCGATTGCACAAAATTCAACATTTACCAACATCGCCTTTTTTCTTCCAACTTAACAACAACAGACTAAGAAATGTGGGCGAGCAAGCGACCAGGACCTCCGGCAGGCGGGCATCAGAAGAAGCTGATCATCAAAGGACTTAGGTCTGTGCCCACACTGCCTGCCACTTACAAGGCTGACACACTGGCGCGCCTACAGAGTGCAGTGCAGGCCATCCAAACCAGCCAGTCGACCCCACAGGGGTTTGAAGAGCTGTACCGCGACTGTGAGAGTCTATGCCTACACAAATTCGGCAGCGATATTTACGCCATGCTGCAGGGCGAGCTCGACAGGCACGCACAACAGCAGCTCCAGTCAATAAACGCGCAGCCCGTGGACTCATCGACAGACACGGCGGTTCTCGAGCAAGTACAAAAGTTCTGGACCGCATATATACAGCAACTGGGCATGATCAAGTGCGTTTTTTTGTACCTGGATCGCACTTACGTGCTGCAAACGGCCAACACCGCGTCGCTGTGGTCTATGGGACTGAGCGCTGTTCGCCGGTTCTTGATCGACACGGATATGAAGTCCCGGCTGATACGGCTGATAATCGGCGAAATCACAAAAGAGCGCAATGGCAAAGCGGTCGACCGCGCGATGCTTCTCAGTCTGATCAATATGTTTGTCGAGCTTGGGCTATACCTGCCCTTTTTTATGCCCAGCTTTATCGAAGCCACACACGAGTACTACCAAAGGGAAAGCAGGCGGCTGGTGGGCAGCCTGGTCCCGACAACAGTCACACCAAGGGCACAGACAGGGGCGTCTTCCGGCCCCATGGACGTTCCGCAGTACCTGGTGCATGTAAAGCACCGTTTGGACGAGGAGTCGCAGCGCGCCAGCAACTACTTGGGTGACGGGTGCAAGACAGCCTTGCTGAGCACAGCACAGGCAGAGCTTGTTGAAAAGCACACCGACCGCCTGCTGTCATTCAGCTTTGACGCAATGGCCGATGCACACATGCTTGCTGACCTGGCCAACTTGTTCATGTTATTGAACGCGGTCAACCGCTTGGACGCACTCAAAAAGCACTGGGCCTCGTATATTAAAAAAACCGGCCTGCGCCTGGTGCAGGCACCCGAGCTGGACATCACGCTGGTAACCGAGCTCCTTGCGCTCAAGCAGCGCCTGGACATTATTCTGAGCAAATCCTTCCGGAACAATGCCTCGCTCATGTACACGCTGAGCGAGTCATTTGGCGAATTCATCAATACGCGCCGCAATAAGCCCGCACAGCTGGTTGCCAAGTTCATTGATCAGTGTTTGCGCTCTGGCAGCAAGATCACCACCGATGACGATCTGGACAAACTGCTCGACCGCGTATTGGTCTTATTCCGCTTCATCCAGGGCAAGGATATGTTTGAGGCGTACTACAAGCGTGATATGGCCAAGAGGCTGCTCTATAACAAGAGTGTGTCGGTCGACGCCGAGCGAATGATGCTCCAGAGGCTCAAGACAGAGTGCGGTGCAGGGTTTACCAAGCAGCTGGAGGGGATGTACCGCGATATGGAGATATCTGACGACATCACCGCCAAATTTATCGATCTTCAGCAGGCGCAGCCCACCGAGGACATTGGGTTCCACGCAAAGGTCCTCACGCTTGCATCCTGGCCAACCTACGAGCCCCTGGGGCTTGTCGTGCCCAGGCAGGTGGAGCAGGCGCAAGACAGCTTTTTCCAATTCTACGGAAGCAAGCACAAGGGCCGCAACCTGCAGTGGCAGCACGGCCTGGCCACGTGTATTTTGTCAGTAAACTTTGATGAAGGGCCCAAGGATTTGGCGCTCACTGTGGTCCAGGGCACGGTGATGCTTCAGTTCACACAAAACGACGAGCTCACCTACACCCAGATCCGCAACAACACGGGTCTGGAAGACATTGAGCTCCAGCGCATCCTACAGTCGCTGGCGTGCGGGAAGCACCGCGTGCTGACAAAGGAGCCGAAGGGCCGGGACATTGCGATCACAGACAAGTTTGTGTTCAACGCCCAGTTCAAGTCGCCGCTTGTGCGTATCAAGATCAGCCAGATTCTGGTCAAGGAGGACGACAAGGAGGACAAGGACGTTGAGGAGCACGTCCAGCAAGACCGTATGTTAAATATTGACGCCGCTTTGATCCGCATCATGAAGGCCCGGAAGACCGCTGAGCACTCGGCGCTGATGACCGATCTGGTGAACCAGCTCAAGTTCAGCACATCGTCGGCTGAGGTCAAGGAGAGGCTGGACATCCTGATTGAGCGCGACTACATGAAGCGCGACGAATCTGACCAGGCCGTTTACCACTATGTCGCCTGAATAGGCATGTGTACTCACTTGTCGTTTGTATTTGATATAATTAAATTCACATTCATTTCTGCAATTTGACTATTTGGTACTGGAGGATTTATTTAAAAGGCGATTTTGCCCATTAACGACGACACGTATGTTAAACTTTTTAGTATAATTTGTTTAATTGATCATTATATTTAGACATTTTATTATATCACGTCTAAACGTGTTGCGATATATGTAGGCAAAAAACCAATTTAAACCCGGTTATTATTCGAACATCTAATATTTGCAGTTGTAGTCATATTCATAATAAAAGTACATGTTTTATCTGTCCGGCTGACATCATTGTAAATGTTTAATATGTTGGGTAACAAATTGTTTTGAAATAATAATTTAATAAATGCTTGAATGCGCACAAAACCCATGTGCGCGAGTTAGAGCTTATAGCCGTATGCAAATATGTTGTGGACAGCTTCAGATATCTCGGGGAGATTAGATGTCACTCCCGAGGGACCCAAAGCCGGCACCGACTGTTTCAATGACGTTTTCGTAACCGTCTGCTCATTTCCTGAAGCCTCGCCAGTGGAGAGTGTCTCATTTATGGCAGAGTTCACTACGGCCACTGCAACGGCGGGCGTGCCCTGGGTGCTGTTGTTCTCCGACTCGTCCCACTCGAACGTTATAAGTGGAACCTCGGAATCGCTCTGGGCGCTAGGCCTGGTCTTCTCGACAATGGGGCTATTTCTCTTGCTCTTGCTCTTGCTGGAAGCCGCCTCAGTGGCCTGTCCTCCACCGCTGCTGTTGTTGCTGCTGCTGCTAACAAAAAGAGATAATCCACGCTGTTTACGAATTTCTTCAACGACATGAACACGGTAACGAACCTTGTAGAAGCTCATCTCAGCGCCCTTCAGCGCATCGTTCAAGTCAATAGTGTCGCTCAAATCCTGGACATACTTGAGCACTTCCTCGGGCGACTGCAAGTGATCCATGATGACGTCCGCATGACGCTGCAAAATAGCCAGCGCAACAAAAAGTACAAAGCGGTCAGTCAGATAGTCCGTCCACAAGACCTCCCACAGCCGCAGGATGTTTTCAAAACTGAACTCACGCTTGAACCAGATCAGCAACCAGCGGTAGCAACTAAACATGTTGGATGCGTCGCACTTTTCCAAGTGGCTGAAGAGCTTGGGGTTTGCAATCTCGATCAGCTGCGCTATCGTGGCCAGCTCGTCCTGCATGCCACTCTGGTCACGAGCAAAGTGCGAGCGCATGCGCTTCATAAATGAGGCAAACGCCCAAAATGTTGTGGGCTCGTCCTGGTAGACGGAGTAAATAGGAGCAAGCAGGTCGGACATTCCTTGCACGTAGCCCAGCAATCCCTTGTCGTGGTAGTGGAACGTCATCAGAATGTCCTTCATTTGCTCGAGGCTGGCGCTTGATCCCGGCAAGCCGTGCTCCGACAGGTTGGCTTCGTCACTGCCGCCATATACAGAGTCTGTGGCAAATAATGGCAGGGTCCTGTCCGTGCGCAGCACGTCCTTTTCAATTCGATCGCTCTGCTCAATGTGGTCCCTGGTTTCTTTGAGCTCGGGGTCGCTCAGCCACGCGTCCTTCAAGTTCCAGTACTCCTCAGAGTTATTCTTGTCAATGCTTTTGCGCTCGGTCTCGCTGCTGTCCCATGGGTAAATCGATAAGAGATACTTCCAGACCACGGGGCGCATGTCCTCTTCGATGCCGCCGGCAAATATGGCCCGACGAACGGTGTCCGAGTCGGCGACCAATCTGAACTCGGAATTGTCGCCGTCTGCAGTCTTTGGCTCGAAGAAGCTGAACCACTGCTCGGCAGACAGAGCCGGGCGCGTGCGAATTGGCTGCGGGAGTCTGGCCGACCTGTCAGTGTTGACGACCTCAAACGCGCCCAAGTCACCGTTCTCTGAAATCCACTCCTCCCAGATGCTCAGGTGACTGTTACCCTGGCTGCCGTGCTTGTCTCCGGCAGCCAGGCGCGACTCACGCTCGCCATCCTCGTGCTGCTGGTCAATAATGTGCCGAGCAGCCCATTTGGCGAGATAGATGCGAGCACTCTCGTACTCCTTCACGAGGTTTCCCGAAGCTGACTGTGCCCGGCTCAGGCTGCTCAGCGCTGGCGGGATGTAGGGCGCCACTTGGCGGCCCACAGGCGTCTCTATAAATGAGGTCGCGGCATCCTTAACTGTGCGGGTGATCCGAGAGAAGCGCTCAAGTATGCCCCACCGCAGCTCCTTTACTTGCTGCATCAACGGGTCCATATTTCCCTGAATCGCCGAGTCGATAATGTCCACAGAAGCCGCCTTTGGCGCCTGAGCTTGTGGAGGGGATGCCAACGGCGCGGGCGACGAGAGTGTACTGTGTGCTGGGAGCATGGTTGACGCGCTGGGCGTGGCCGACCGGCTCAAAATAATGTGCGGAGACTTTGAGCCCTGGACCTCATAGCGGTTGGGGTCATCGATGGAGCGCTCAATCGAGACTGCGTGCGCCAGCCACACCAAAAGCTCGTCACCACCCCAGTGCCTGGTCATGCCAAGCATCGTGCTGGCACTTTCTTCGTCATGGAACCACATGGGGGCGAGAGAGCTGCCGTCTGCCAAATTAATGATGACCGAGCCATACCATTGTGTCAGCGAGGGTGGGTGGATGAGCAGCGATAGTATTTCTCCGACGGGCTTGCAAAATGCGTAGCTGGAAACCGAGGATATGGTTCCGGCCTGGTGCAAGGGCTCGGTCGACACCAGGATGCCGCCGTCCTCAGAGAGCATACTGAGCGAGACCTGTGCCCCATCACCCGTAGTGTCACTCCTGCCAGTAGACTCATCGAAAAAGCTGGGGCAAAGCTCAACTTGCACATACGACTCCCTGTCGTGCTCCGACATCAGCGCCTCGGGCGTCCACGCAATATAGTATTGGTCGTCCGGGCCCTGCACAACGCAGATAAAGCCGGGTATGCGGTCTTTCTTGTGCATAGAGCGGTAGACGTACACCTTGCTCTTGGAGTACAGGAGCTTTACGCGCGACACCTCGCTGACAATGCAATAGTCTGAGAACTCTGACGGCGAGCTTGTAGTTTCTGCTGGTCCTCCGCCCATTTTTTAGTGATATATGTTATATGACGAATATTTCGAGTAAGTGAATGTGTGTGAAAAGAGGGGTATATGTGAAATGAATGTGGTGTTACCAAATAAGTTTGTGAAAAAGAAATTGCGTATTCTTGCGTAAAAGAAGCTGAAAATTATGAACAAGCAGGCGGAATACCCACCTTATAATATAGATTCTTTTTTGTCCTTGAGTCGAGTTTTTTTTATTTTGCCAAGACTTGGCACAATGTGTTTGACGTCACCTGATTGGGCCATCACCCCCTAACCAGAAGATTCCGCCACAAGCGTGAAACCCGTTATTCGCGCTGCTGCGGGGTCGTTTTTGGTGGGGGAACTTTGATTTTTTATTTGATTTTGCTGCCAGTAACGACCTTAAATTTTACACTAAATATATCCGAAACATTTGCATGGACAACAGCCGCTACTCAGGGCTGCGGGACGCAATAATAAGCGAGGTTGGCGGCATAGACAGCGCAGTGGGCTTGCTGGTTGCGCGGTTTGAAGACTTTGCAAGTGTGCAGGGGAAAGATCGGCGACAAACAGCGACATCACCGGCGGGCGTCATTCTCAGTGGAATTCCTGGCAGCGGGAAGACAAGGCTGGCGTTGCAGTTTGCACAGAGCACGGGTCTTCAGTTTGAAACTGTGAGCTGCCCTGACCTTTTTTTTGCCGACCAGGGCAAAAGCGAGGCGCGTCTGATCGAATGCTTTGCCGACACATGGGCAACAACTGCTTCTCCTGGCACCCTGAAAGTCCTCGTTCTCGAGGATATTGATGTGCTGTCTGGATCGAAGCGGCCCGATACGGTGGAGGCGCGCATGTTCTCGCTGCTGCTCGACTGCATTGACACATCTGGCGATGTGTTTGTTGTCGGCACGACCAGCATGCTGACCGCGATTCCTGAGGAGATCAAGCGCTCGGGGCGGCTGGACACAATAATCGACACGCATCTGGCCGATGTAGCTGCTCGGTCTGCGGTTTTGCAAATTATGCTGCGAAAGTTTCCCAACGTCCCGTCAGCCGGGGACATTGACAGAATCGCCAAAACAGCGCACGGGTTCTCTGCGGCCGACTTGCAGAGCCTGTGCCTGCGCACATTCATGGACCACAAGGACGCAACCACAGCCGATGATCTGGTGCGCATGGCGTCTGAAGTCAAGCCATCCAACCTGAGCTCTCTTCAGTCAAAGATACCCCGTGTGCTATTTTCCGACATCTTTGGTCTGGACGAAGTTGTCCGGCGCGTGCAGTCGCTGGTTGTGGATCCGCTGATGCACGGCGAGAAGTACCGCGAGATGCATGTTGAGCCGCCGCGGGGCGCGCTGATTTATGGGCCGCCAGGATCGGGAAAATCAATGCTTTGTTGCGCTGTTGCTAACGAGCTGGCAGTTAACACAATTTGGGTCGACGCGTCGCAGATGCGCTCGATGATCGTTGGCGAGTCCGAAAAGGCCATTGCGGATTTGTTTTCGCAGGCGCGGAAGAGCGCGCCCTGCATTCTTCTGTTTGACCATGTAAGTGAAGCGTGTATTTATTATTGATTTTGTGTTGAGCGCATTTCAATGCAGTGCACTCATTTGATTTTTTCTCTTGCTTGAGTTGTAGATCGATGCGCTGGCTCCAAAGCGCGGAACCAGTCAGACGACGGAAAACACGAGCGACCGGATTGTGACCAGTTTGCTTGTTGGTAAGTCAACATTTGTCTATTTTTGGTATTTGCTGATTCGTTTTTTATTTTTTGCTTGGCAACATTTACCGCGTCAAGGATGGTGGAAGTTTCTCAACAGACGCGAATATTCGAATGTTCGGCTGAACAAATAAACTGCGGGCAAATGAGATAATGGTTTTATTGGTCCATTGCAATATTTGTTGTTATTTTTTTTACTAAAATCGCTCACTTTAATTTTTTTATATTTTTGTCCTATATTTTTGCGCTTGCGTAGAAATGGACGGGTTCAATGCAAATTCAGGCATGCAGCCATTTTCTCCTAGCGTGTTCGTTCTAGCCGGTAAGCAAACAATCCAAAAAAGTTTTGTGACATTGCGGGTCGCGGTCGAATCCATAATTAAAACATGCTTACTGATATTATTGCTGGTTAACTTTATTCGAAATATCGCGCTAATTTCGAATGCTCATTTTTTTATTTTTGTAGTGACCAGTCGACCACACGTAGTTGATTCTGCTCTACTGCGGCCTGGCCGGTTGGACGTTCGCATTGGGCTGGGGGTACCAGACGCAAAGGTTAGTTGGAGTAGAAGAATAAGAAGCAGGAAGAAAAAACATCTAGACTCACACATATATAAATTATGTTGGGGAACAAAATAGCAATATTCGTGTGCGCCCCCTGTCACCAGTAATGCCCTATGGATTTGACGTTCAATTTTTTAACTTTTGACAAGCACGAGCCAACTAATATTTTGCAAGGTGAATTTGTATAGCAACGCGAGGCGATATTGGTCGGTTACATGGCTAAGACCCAGACAACAGCCGATGTGCGCACGAATGACGCATTCATTGGCATGCTGGTGGAGCGGACTCACGGATACACAGGTAAACAAGATTACACAGTGAGCAGTTTTGCTGCAGGTCTGCGTCCCTTGAACGCCAGATTGTGTGTACTAATCCAAAGTGTGAACAGACAAATACCATGTAATTTTACGGATTTTGTTGTAGGTGCTGACATTGCGAATCTGTGTCGCGAAGCCGCGCTGACTGCGCTACGGAGAGACATTGGGGCTGAGATGGTATGTAGATCGGTGCGACTTCAAGCATCAATAAAAAATATTGAATGGATATGGCCTATACTTTGATATTCGCTAACTTTTTTTATTATTTCTGTTTCCTTGCACCAAACTTTGTTGGGGGCAAACATTTTTCTGGGGCTTATAATTTTTCCGTCTCTAAATAGGTTACCGGGGCCGATTTTTTAAAGTGTCTGGATGCAGGTCTGCGATAGTCTGCGTAGCCGCGGGTTTAGGAATTCTAGAAATTCAATAAAATTGTTGAGCAATAATGATCATCATTCACCCAGGTAAAAAATTTACTTGGGGGTGGTATTCTCGCGTCTGCAGCAACAGATGATTGATAATATCCCAGAAAAGATGGAGAAGCGCAAGATAAGGAAAAAGGAAAAAGGAAAAAGAAATAAAACAAGGTCAATAACAGAAAAATATATTTACAAATTTTAAAATTGTCGGAAAAATGAGAGATATTAGGTATTAGGCGGAGAGAGTACCCGCTGCTCTGTGATGCGACGGCAAGTATCTGTGGTAAAATTAAAAAGTACAAGTGAGGGTTTAAATAATTAGGTGGATTCGGGACCACAACTGTTATTTTTTCAAGCACCAGCATGAACCATCGACGCAGACCTGTCGCGCCTCCAAATGTCCTTTGCTATTGCGCGACAATGGCAGTGCTTCCGCCAGCACAATGTGCAGTACTGCGAGTCGTTCGTGTTGTAGACCTCGTTGAGCTCCATCTCCTTCGACGTGTAATGGTGCATCTCCTGGCGCATATTGTCGCGGCCGCTCTTAGTCAGCAGCTCCCAGGGATCATCAACACGGCGGTCATATTCCTCGGGCGAGTACGTATTGACAACTTCCGGATCGCTGTTCAAAAAACGCACGCGCTTTGGCGGCCGCGTGGGCGAATTTGACGGTGACAACCTGCTTGCCTCATCAGCCAATACCACTACGGTGTCTGAATTGCAATCGCTACCGCGCCGCATAGCACTAATTTGTGTAGTCTTGCTGGGGTGGATCAGGGTTCCGCCGGACAGTGATGGTCGCGAAATGTTTGAGCCCCTGCCATCGAGCGGTGTCGAGTAGAATTTGCGCAGTGTGGTCTCTTCATCTGACGAGCGCGAGTGGTGTCTGCGCAGGCCTGAGTACAGTCGCTTGATGCCCTTGAAGGGATTGAAGTGGCCGCTGCGGTCGCTGCCGAGTCGCTGGCTCTCCTCGCGCGATGCTTCACGCGCCAGGGCCAGGCTCGTAGATCTCAGTGCGCCGCGCTGCCCGTCGGGCAGACGGTACATGTTGAGATTGAGCTGGTTGAATGTCTGTCCAAGTGGTCTGGCGTAGGCCATCTTTAGTTATATAAAATTATTGATAGTTAAGAATAGAGTGGAGGAAATATTATCGGTTTCGAGTTACTAGATTGTTATTTCAGAAAACAGGATGAAGAGAGGAATCGTGGTGGGGTGAGGCACGGGGCATCCTTTTATACATTGGCCAACTGGAAAGCGCATTCTCGCGCCCGAAATTGATTTGTGTCAGCAGCCAGCGCCCGCTCACATGATTATTGCAAGGATACCCGGCAGCACGCCTTCAGCCGAATCACAGCATCAGGGGCCCGTTGGCCAGGGGCATGATCAACACCCCTCTCCTTCCGTCCTCACGTTCCATCTGTACCAAAATGGAAGAGTGCTAAAAATACAACCGAAGCATTCGATTTTTCTGCTCTTTCCTGCCCCAATAATAGGCACCGTGTCACATTTTACCACATTGCGTACTCCTTTTGCTTCGGCCTTCTCTTTCTTACCCCCTCTTCCTGCAGCCATCGATTCTAAACAAATAAATGGTGAAGACATGTGTGTACGCAGTATGATTGGACGCTGCTGGTATTAGCTGCTCCTCTCTTTCCATTTTTCAAGTGCCCAGCCAACTGCGCGCGGTCCTTTTGCTTTCTCGCATGACGAGCAAGTCGCCCAACATCTTTTTCATTGGTCTGAATCCAGAATTACAACGATGCGATTTTTAGTTGACGCATTTTGTTAGCAGAATACGCTTTTGACTACAAGCGGGAAAACGTTTTTTTTATCAGGCATTGTGAGCTCGTGCTTTTGTGCCTTGGCACTTTCCCTCATCTCAACCTCCTTTCCTCTGCCAATAGCCGCTCGCTCTCGAACAGACCAAAAAAGCATCTCACCGCTTTTTTTACCTTGCGAAACATAAGAAAATAAAAAATAGACGCGCACTGCAAATGAGGTATTATGACGTACGCAAAAGCAGATATGTTTTTGTGATGCAAATCTTATCCGCAATTATAACGATTAGAGTTTCTGCGGGCCGCACAAACAAATGTAAACAGAAAATCGATAGAGCAGAAAGTAGACACGCGTAATATGATCGCAAAAAGTTATTTATTTGGTTAGTAAATAAAGTGTGTGAAGTGCCGCGAGTCCTCATGCACTTGCATTTCGTAGACCTTGAACTCGTTTAGCTCGTGCTTGATCTGCTCGATTAACTCGGCATCCAGCTTGGCCGACGGCATGCCCTTTCTATCGTACTCCTCGCGGTCCCATGTCTCGTAGACGGCAACGAGCTCGTTGAACCGGAAAGCCTTAGGCACCTGCTTGCGCCCATCTTCATCCCGGTGTTGGTTCTGCTGCTGGACGGCATCTGCGTCGCTGCTTTCGCTGGTGGTGATGGTGGTGGGACTTGGGACAATGCGCTGCTGACTTGTGTTTTTCATCTTACGATGGAGATGCCGGAGTCCGTCCAATGGCGTGGTTGCTCTGCCCAGCGCCGTCGTCAGCTTTCGCGTTCTGGCAGAAATTGAAGATGACGCGCGAGGTTCCGCCACGCTGCTGAATTTCACTGGCACTGCTGAATGCAATTGTCCGGGTAACGGTCTGTCCACAAACTCCGACCGCATTTGTTTCTGGATCTGCAGCTGAGGCTGCAACGTCGACGGCGGTGGTGATATAACCGCATGGTTGATCGCCATTACATCGGACAGGGCCAGGTTATCCATGATCTCGTCATCATTGTTGTCGTCATTGCTGTTATCGATCCCAGCACTAGCAGCTCCAATGGTGTTGTATTCGCTGGCATGCGTGGCAGTAGTAGGTACATAATTCTCGGGCATCCCAGTCAGCGAGTCGTCCACGACAACGCTATGCTGCTGCCCATCGAACAGCAGGCTCAGCTGGCCAAACTGATTGTAGTAGTGGGCCGGAAGGGCGTGTGCCATGTCGAGCAGCGCCATGTCAGATTCTGAAAGGTCGCTGAAAATCGAGTGCAGTCGGTTGTTGTTGTTCAGTAACGGGTTGTTGGACAGTCCGCCTAGACCAAGGTCCCTGCCGCTGAGGCATCTAGCTAAAAGACCGACCTGCGAATTAGGCATTGAATTCACCTTGTCACCTGTCGAATTGACCAAGCTGCGCTCACTCTCAGCCTCAGAAGTGGCAAACCCTGGCAAAAGTGTATTCCGGGCCATAGAATTTACCGCCACTGCAACTGCAAGGATTCGTTTGTGATCTTGCTTAACCGGCGACGCCATAACAGAATCCACCTTGGTAGTCTCGGCCGTATCCACCGAAGTGTTTGCTATCGTCGAGTGCGACTCTTCAGGCAGCTCGGGTGAGGACACGGACGCGTCTTGTAGGCCATTGTTGTTTGTAGGTCCCGCGCTGTCTGCTCTGCCGCGCATCAACTCTGACAACAGGTCGCTGTGAGTGCTTGCCGCCATGTTGACGCCGAATCGGGACACATGGGCCAGCATGGAATCGTTTGGCTTGCTCACTATTTGCTGCTGTTGTGGGGGGACGCTCTCTGGAACTGGCGGGAAGTCATCCACCGACACCAGTTTAAAAACATTGTTCGTAATGGATTCGCTCATAGCAATGATGGGGACCTCTGGCTGCGGGTTGACCTTGGCCACGGATTCGTTTCCACTGTCTATGTCTTCGGTAAACCCCACTGGATCGGCACTCACTACAACCTTGCTCTGTGAATTGGTCTCTGCCAGCGGCAACGTCTTGTTACTCCGGATCGATACGTCACCGCTGGGCTTAATCAGCAGACGGCCATCCTGGACGCGCTCAATTGTGCTGAGCCTCGGAGCAAACCGGCCACTATACGTGTATGTTGTCATTTTAACGGAGAGTGGCTCACAATAAGACGACCTGCAGCTAATGTCACTGTTGCTGCCGTTGGACGACATGTATTCGGAGTCGCGTACGCTGTCTGCTGAGCTGTTAATTTTTGCTCTCGTCATTGAAAGCTGCTCGGAAATGTCTGCCAGCATAAACTCGATAGCTGTGTTTTTAACTGGTTGGTGCTGTTGTGGATAGTCGCTCGGCGCGATACTAGTGTCTACAGCACAGCTGAATTCTGACGCGCTCATATAGTTGGACTCGTGGCATTCTGGAAAGTATAGCATGTTTGGAATGCTTGTGCAGGACATGAATGTGGCGGAGATGGTGTCCATTGTTGCCATCGAGGTTGATCCATATACCCACGGATGAGCAGTCGAATGGATAGGCAACGGCGCGACCAATGGTGGCGGGGGCGGCGGCTGTGAAGGCTGCTGCTGCAATGACAATATCCGTTGCTGATCCAGATACCGTATTTCGTCCTCAATGTCCACCGATTCCGGCTTTGGCGAGTCATCGGCCTTGGCTGTATAATACATCGCGTATATGAGCGAGCGTTTGCGTCTTGGCGGGTGTGACTTTGTCGCATGAGCACCGAACAGCGCGTCGCCATCTGCGAGTGAAATACTGTTGTCAGCCGCGGTGGCATCCGTCTGCAGCATAGCAACTGCCGGAAAATTGCTCTCTCGCGCCAATGCTGGAGATACATCTTGCGACTTGAGCTCGCGATTCGATAGTGAGTACACCTTGTTGTTTTCGCGCGGGGTGCTGATAACACCGCTCTTTCGTGCTGGCACAAAGCGGACGGCACTGAGTTCTGTGTGTTTTACTGATGTTGCTGCAGACGCTGTTTCGGCGAGCGTGACAAGGCTCTTGCCTTTTTTTTTTTGCCCGCTGGAAATGCAAGTGTCGTTCTCGTCTGCTTGCTGGTAGGCGGCGTTGATTCCCTTGAGCGATAGCCATTTCTTTAGTCCTCCTCGAGGGCGTCTTGATATGCGCTTTTGCTTGCCTTTGTCGCCAAGGCCAGTGTCCAGAGTGGCTGCCCCACTGTTATCTGGCCGTGTGAAAGGCATACTGTATGGCAGTGCCTAGTTGTGATGTGAAAAATAGACAGGCCTGCTTTCTAAAAGCAATTGTCGCGGGATCGATCGGAATACAAAGCCTGGTAAAAGGAGAATATATGAATAAAGGGTCAATGGTTTGTGGATGGTGGATATTGAAGCTGCTGCTTGTTTAGAGTCGGCGAGTTGGAAAGAGCAATGGAAATGTGAAGGGCGATTAGACGAATAAACTTGAAAATGCAAAGTAAAATAAGAGAAGAATAGCGAAATAGGATATATTGAATAAGGAATAGCAATGCACTATTGAATAAAAATAAGGTAAATGTTTGAAATATGCACGAAAAAGAAAAAGAAAAAACACAAGGAAGTCGGCAACATGCTGCTCCCGCAATCATAAAAATAGTAAGTTTAGCGCAAACTTCATTAACTTTACGTTTATTGGCGATATCGCGCTGTCTCCGCGTCCCTCGTTTATTAATCCCCTCGTTTTTTGGGTATACCCCGGGTGCAATAATAATGCGTGCTCCACTCAAAAATAAACAACACGCATAGTCATCTGCTAGCCTGTGTCTACTAAGAAAATGATGAGAATAATACTTATACTAAACTGCAAAAGTGACTGTCAATTGTGCATAAGCTAGACTGTTATTATTTGCGTTTTTTTTACTTTTCTTAAATTTGGCAGAGTAACATAATACCTTTAAAGCTTGAGTTGTTCGTTGATTTGGAAAAAACTGCACTGCCACACAATGCGTGGTAATTAGAATTTTTCTCAGAGGTCTACTACCACAGTAAGTGTCTAAACATATGCCAAAATAACACGTGTTCATTTCTCACAACTAAAGTAACAATGACTCTTTATGAAATTCGGGTCGTAATCCCAAGAACCAGCTCTTGAATTGAAAATAGCGCAAGATCAGATCTTGTATGCTGGGTTTTATTTTGCTGACACGGTGCGTACCAAATGAATACTCGTATTACAAGGTCTCAATTTTATTTTACATTTTTTGTCAACAGACTAAAATTCATTTACGTTTTTTTGCAAAACCATTACTTTCTTTTTGCCTTTTTTGCCCACCAATAACAGATATAGCGCCAACCAAAGCAGTATTTATCTGTAGACGCAAGCATTGGGCAGCAAACGTTTTCTGCGAGTTTCTTAGACGCTGTCATAGAAAATGAAACAGTAAGGATGTAAGCAGTAGCAATACTTCAAGGTGCTTAATTTTAGCTAATCTGTCGCCCAGCAGATATCTAATGACTATTTTTCATGGTAGTGATATGTTTGCTTAGTAACTGTAAAATGTAAGTCCAACCTGGTATGTCGAAATATCCCCAAAAACACGTCTTACATTTGCCGGAGATGATTGGCAGATGTGTTTATTTCTAAAACATGGCATTTCGCAAGTGAAGAACAAGTGATCGTTACTAGTAAAATCACTCATCAGATATTATTGATTGCGATCGGGCATTGTAATTAAATATCTATTCTGAGATTGGTTTCTGTTTGAAACACTTTTCAGCAGTTACATTTACTGAGTAATAATATTAATGTTCCATATACGCTACATCCCGAGTAAATATTTTATCTGTGATCAATAAAGACCTGGCAGACATTATATATGAGAGCGAGCATGTTTATTCATACGATCTTTTTTCTCTTGATTGTTTAAACAAACATGTATTTTTATTTTATTCACACAAATTTAATTCTTTTAAAAATATTCAAGCATATTTTATAAATCACAATGTCCACTTCTTTTGATACCACCATACTTAACTTTACACTTCCCGATCTGACAATCAGTGTCAGGGACGGAAACATAATGTACACCCAGCCTGAACAGCTCGTTAACAGAAAGCAGTGTCATTGCTACCACGCAAAACCCATTGGCCCATGCGAAACACTGCTATTGACCATCAAACAGAAGCTGAACAAGCACATTCCCCCGGCCGGCAAGCATATCTCGAGACAGGCAAAACTTTTCAACCGCCGCATGAGGGAAAAGTTTGACAATTTTTTTATTGTCAAAGATACCAAGTGCTAAGGCCATACCCACAAGCCACCTATTCTTCCCCACTGTCTGCTCTACCAGCCATACTATTAAATCGTCACAATGTCCGTCAACTACAAGCAGCAAGTCTGCAAGCGAGCAACCACGGATTATATTCACACCCAAAGGAAACTACGCGCATATTATTAAGGCGACATTATATTCAAGCTGTAAATACTACAGTGCCAATTTGAGCAGCCTAATATGCGGTTCCATAGGATTCTTGGAATTGTAATATCGCAATTATTGCAATTATTGTTTTATTTTATCGTTTTCATCATTATCGTTTTATCCTTGTTATAAACACGTCTTATTCACCAGTAACTTTAGTGCGAAATCAAAATATGACAGTCGAGTGCACTGCGGGGCATTTTCTGGAAACCTTTGAAAATACAAAAACAATATTTTCTACTACACATTGTGATTAAGTTGGTTGCAGTAAAAATAGTGGCCATATGCAGGAAACTATTACAGAGGCAAATAAAAGAATAGTAATTGTCGATAGCCATTTGTTCAACAAAAAAGCACCAAATTCCCGCTAAAGAGTCAACAGATAATGGCCAACTTTATTATGAATGCGCTCCGTGTTTTCATTTCTCATTTGCGCATTTGTATTATTTGTCTTGTCACATTAAATATCTTATATTTTTATTAAAAAATAAAGCACATTTGCCCATGCTGCTCAAAGGATTAGTATGTAAAAACACACCGTTTTGATATTTGAGACATTTTGTTGATTCACCTTGCTCAACATTGGCTAAATTAATTTTTTTTGCATGTATTATTATTTATATAAAATATTAGGTGCGCGCGTGTGCATTTGCTCTGTGCACGCTTACAGCCACATTGGTGCAAGCACAAGATCTCGACTTTACGCCAGGGAAAACATACAGTGGAAAAGAAAATGCGCCCTATTTGAATGTCATGAAGAAATATATGAGGTACATAACACTGGCAACAAACGACTAAACGTAGCTTTTTTTCCACATTGCTATATATTACCTGTTTGGCGCATATTCACTATTGTTTAAATTTGCATTGTTCTCTCACATGTAGCCTTTGTGAAGCCTCGTACTACTTTTTGCGTCAAGGAGGTGGGTTCACCTGTGGTGCTGCCTGCAAGGAGCCAGTGTTCCACAAACTGGCCCTCAACACCACCTGGCACAGTCCGAATCCCGTCTCGGATGGCTATATCGCCATAAATACAAAGGACAAGGAGATATACGTCGTGTGGACTGGAACCCGAAGACTCCGCGCTATTGTGGCCGACGCTGTGGTTATATTTGAAGGGTTCCCGCCAGAGATACACAATTCCGGAGTTCACTATGGTTTCTACCAAGTCACCTATGCTGTGCTCCCACATATTGTAAAGAACATCCGCGCAGCTGCTGAAGATTTCCCCGATTACAATATTGTGTTTTTAGGCCATTCTCTTGGCGGAGGTATGCTAACAAACTGGCACTTTTTTGTTGAAAAATATTGGAAAAGCAAGGTGATGATGCTGCTCGAGTTGTATGCTAATACTTTTAACCAAAAAATGATTTATATGAACTATTTTGTAGCCAACGCGGTGCTGTCGGCGCTGATGTTTGTCAGGGAGAACAGTTATTACAGGGATAGGATCCGCGTGTGGACGTTCGGCGAGCCTCGAGTTGGCAACCATGCATTCTCCGAGTACTACACCTCGGTGCTTGGCAACCAGACGTTTCGTATCACCAACCAGGGCGATTTTGTGCCACACGTTCCGCCATGGCAGATCCTTGGATACCAGCACCATCCGCTGGAGATCCACATTATCAACAAGGATTATGACTTTTATGTATGCCAGAAAACTGTCCGCGAGGATTTGGATGGCGCGTACAGATGGCCGACGATTGACACAGGATTTTCCGACCACGTCGATTACTTTGGAAAACCTGATATTGGACGCTTCGACGCATACTTTGAGTTTTAATTCATCCATGTTTGTTTTATTTGGCATTGCACATACAAAAACAATTAATACAATTACACATCCGACAAAAAAAATATGACAAAAATTATTATGTGTAAAAGAAAAAAGTTGAAAAGATTCGACACACATCAAAATTCGATCAACATCACCTCCTCAGGTTCTGGCACCGAAGCTGGGGCCAGGGCTGGAGCCGGCACCAGCGCTGGCGATTGCACGTGGGAAGGTGCCAATGTGCTCTGCGGTGGCATTTGCGGCGCAGAAACTTGGTGCGCTGCAGACGGCTGCATAACAGGGATGTTTGGCATGTGCACAACAGGCGGAGGAACAAAGTGCGGATTCATGGGCGGCGAGCGAGACATGGCAACGTTCTGTTGGTGAACTGGAGAAACACCAATCAACGGCGCTTGTATGGGCTGCGGCTGGATGTGCTGCTCATGCTGGATAGCCCCTATGCTCGACGGTGCGCTGACGTTGGAAACAGGCATATACAAAAGATTGGGCGCATACCCGGGTGACCCAGAGTATGTCTGCGCCGGGATGGCAGACGGGTGTGAGTTAGTAGTGACAAACTGCTGTGGCTGCGGCTGTTGATTCTGATGCTGGAACTGAGGCTGAGGCTGCTGCTGCTGCTGGTGGTGGTTGTACTGCTGGTAGGTCGGCGCGTGAGGCTGCTGGTCCGGCTGCTGCATGTAGTACGGCGAAGCAGCCCTCTGCTGGCCATACGCGCTTTCAGACCCCGGTGTCTGATAATGGCCCGGGTGAGCAGGCGGAGTGAATGTAGCTTGCTGAGCAGGAACTGCCGGATACATCGACTGCTGGGTTGGCATATACGACGGTACATTGGTTGACATCCCGGCGTGCTGCGCACCATAGGAGGCCGGGCGCAGCCGCTTGTCCAGAAGCTGATCGTAGATTTTGATCGCCGTGACGATGCGATCGTGAAGCTTGTTAAACTCACTGGTCTTCTGATCAACCCTGTCGATAGCGTCGGTGATCTTTGGGTGAATCTGCCCGATGGTTTCGTACAGGTACTGGATCTGCGGGTCGTTGCTGATATCCTGCCTGCTTTCGTGAAGCCTTGCCAGCAGTGACTCAAATATTTGGACGTTCTCCCTCTCCGCTGCGCTCAACGGGTTGACGTCGTCGTCCTCGTCGGCGCCGGCAGCAGGCATAAACGCAGTCATGGATGTGCCAGTTTTAACTGCCGGCGGCGGCGACGCGTAGTGACCGGTATGCGAAAACGAGGGGTATGAGGTGTTGGATGGAGCAAGGTAGTCGGGAACACCGCTTCCCGGTATGTCGCGCAGCGATGCCTCGATTGCCGCAAGAAGGTCCGGATCCTCGTCCTCCACCTGGTTGTTGTTGGAAGGGGCTCTAACAAGCGGATAGGGCTCGCTGGGGGTGATATTCGGATAGCGGGTCGCCGAGGCATTTGACACCACGGCAGGAGCAGGCGCAGTCGTGGCAGAGATAGCGGCGGGCGCTGAGTATCCCGAAGAGACGGGCTTCAGTGTGTAGTCGGCGTAGTTGGGCTGCTTCTGGGTCTCTTGCAGTGAGAGCTCAATTGCTCGCTTCAGATCCTCGTCCGCGTCATCGACTGCGGGGGTGGTTGTGGCTGGTCTGGCCGGAGTACTGATGCTGCTCCTGTGGGGCCTATGCTGACTGCCGCCACGCGCAGCCGTCGAGCCCGTCGGCGTGCTCTCGGAGTCGGGAACTATCTTCTTTAGCCGGAGATAGCAACCATGGCACACGCGGACGGGGTCGTAGATGGCAAACTTTGGAATGGTCGTTGTGTTGGACGAGCAGTCCTTGCAGAAGCACTTTCCGCAGTGGCGGCAGTGGTGCTTGCGGTTTGTGAATGTGAACGATGTGCGGCAGCGCTGGCACACCGGGCTGTCCTCCCACTCCGGGGCGCTGGCAGTGTCAATCATCGCGCCCGATGTCGCAGCATCGAGCTCGGGGAAAATATAACCGGACCGCTTCAAGCGCTCGTACACGCCATTTGTATAGCTCATCTCGACGTTGCCGCGGAAGAGAAGCGCCCATTCCTGGATGAGCTTGACAACGAGCTTCCGCAGATCGAACGCGCGGCCGGTTTGCGTCTCCAAAATGTTTGCTATGTCGTCGATGAACTCGCGCCTGGATATTTCGAGCTGCACGAGCTGGCCGCCGTTCTTCACACAGATGTCTGACAGACTGAGTACCAGAATTTGCACGTTGGGGTTCGGGTACTGCATGCGCTTGCGCAGCACGCGGGCCACCTCTTTGGCGCTGTACTCTTTGGAGCGGATCTTGTCGGCAAAGTCGATTGCCCCAGTGATGTCGAGCTCGTGGTTCGGGACGTCCTCGGCTGTCAGGCGGTCTACAAAAAAATTATAGAAATGCAAAAAAAGGCAGACTTTACAAGCTTAGCAAGTGACCAGCACAAAAAATACTCGGACAAAAGATACTCGGCTTTACTTGCCGCCGCTCCTTCTTTTTCTGTTTTGTTGCAACCAAATTCAATTAAATTTTCTACGTACTGACTTCATCCTCGATTGGATTTCCGTACAGCAAGCGCGTAACCATCTTGTGTCTAAAGCGAAGCTGTGGTTAGAATGCGAACGAATGCGAGGGTCGAATGTTTGGGCGAATGCGCTGAATAATAATAAAAAAGGGATAATAATAGTGCGAAATGTAGAAAGGCGGAAATTAAATGGAAGCAGATGTAAAGAGAAGCAATGCGTGTCGCAGCTTGTAATTTTTTATTTTGGTTGCTGACAAAATCGAGTGACACGCAGCCCTTTTTTATTCCATTGCCAAGACCCGTGAATGCAGCCATCAGCAAGCGCGTGATTGGCGCTTGGAAATTTACACTCTGGGCACAGCAAACCCGCCTTCATTCGGGAACGGAGGCTGGCTGGGTACAAAAAGTCTTGGCAGCAGCTAGAAAAAACACAGCCGAGCGAGCAAAGTCGCTGATCAATAATTTTATACAACCCTTTTGTTTTATTGATTGTGCAATACAAGTCGGGAGCTGCTTCATAAAACTTTGAAAAATGGCACAGAACATAAAAGAGGCAACTGAGCAAACGAAGTTCGTTTTAAGCAGAGCCGATGTTCAGCAGCATCTGGTTGTTTGATCCCTGCGATCCTGAAGACGGCAGATACGTCACGTTGCGAGCGGCAGCCAGGGTCTCGGCAATCTCGCGCGACGCTTCAATGCGACGCAGCTTGACAAGACCAGGGCCAGCCTTCGACAGAGCCGATGAAATGCGGTCAGCAGCCATGGCCTCGCCCTCAGCGCGAATAATGGCAGCCAGCTTCTCCTGCTCAGCCTTCTCGACGACAAAGCGCGCTCTCTCGGCCTCCTGCTGAGCAATCTGCTTCTTCTCGACAGCAACGGTAAACTCCTTACCAAACGTCATGTGCGTAATGGATACGTCCTCGAGCTCAATGTTGAACTCCTGTGCGCGGCTGACAAGCTCCTCGCGAATGCGTGCCGAGACAATGTCGCGCTGGGTGATCAACTCGCTGGCGTCAAACTGCGCAACGACCGACTTGAGCACCTCGTTACCGATCGACGGAAGCACGCGCTCGTCATAGTCGAGGCCCAGGTTCTGGTACAAGCGCGGGAGGTTCTCCTTGCTCGGGCGCTGGAGAACGCGAAGGCTCAGGCTGACCATCTGCATATCCTTGGAGCCGGTTGTGGTCGAAATCAAGCGCGGGCGTGTGCGCACGTCGTAGATAATGGCCCGCTGCAGTCCCGGAACGAGGAAATGGGTGCCCTCGCCAACAACAGTCTGCTTAACTCCCTGGATACGATCGAAAATAACCGCGCGCTGCCCACCCTTGACTAAACCGAGCGGCGAGTATGGTGACGTATAAAAAGACAGTTGAAAGCAGTTAGTGGGCATGCATGTTGCTAAATAGACACATTTACAATGTTAAAAGAGCTACTATTTTGGGCTGCTGCAGCACACGCCAAGCGGATTCTGCCGTGTGCTGCTCAATTGGCTGAATGTCGTGTGTGTGTGCAACGTACCGTCATAAAGACTAGCCTGTACAGCGGCTGACCCGATGGCCAAGACGATTCCCGCGTTGGTGAGTCTCTGAATTGCTTTGGCTGACATTCTTGAGTTGACAAGTTGTTTGTGAGAAAAATAAAATAATATTGATGAATTTGATGAGTGGAGAAAAAAAGGGCGCGATACGCTAGTGAAAATGGATTTTAGAATATCCAGACATTTATAGCGAAAGTCCAGATTTTTAAGCGGGGGGTTTTCAAAACCCGTTTTCCCCCAGTTTTTTAGCCTAAAATATCAGTTATATTTCGTGATTTAATCATTAATATAACCGATTAGCAATCGGCCACTATCTCAATAGTGGATATGCCCGATTCAGGGCTTAAATCTTATTTGTTTTCTCCAAAAACGTAAAATACTATACATCAGAGGTCTTCTCTTTACCCCTGACTAAACACAACTAACATCTCATTGGCGCTTTACACGCTGAGAGCGGGTGGGTACCCACTATCTCGATAGTTGGCCTCTGTTAATCTATCAAAATGTCCAGATTTTTGAAGATGTGAGGAAGTATTCAGTGTTTGTGTCTGACTGGTGCTTTGGCTATGAGTTGGACGTGACGTTTAACGATGTAATTATATTCACCAAATTCTATCGCAGCAGCAGCCGCCGCTGTTTATGTTGCAACTAAAACTGTCGCCGATGCCCCATCTAGTATTGATAGTGCACAGCAATCGCGACAAGTGGATGCCTATTTGCCCACATTCTGCCGATACCATTCGGTGGGTAGGGGAGGGAAAAGGCTAGTCTAAGCTAAATATTTCCCGCAAGGTGAAGCAGCAGCAGCAAGTAGCCATAACAGGCGATAATATAATTCCGGCAGTAGAAAAACCTTCCCAAATTGTATGCCACGGCTTGCTCCAGTGCACAATGGAAGACTGCCTGAAAACCTTCGGGGCCGACGAAACCAAGATCAAGGATGGAGGAAAAGTGCCATCAGGCAGACAGAAGTGGAATCGCAACATGGCTGCGATGCTAAGCTTTCGCATCATTATTAGTGCCCTGCTTACAGGCAATTGTCCTCCCCATTTCTCGCGCAAAAATGCCCTGACACTTTGCTCAAGCCAAAGCCCAGGCCCAAGCCCAAGCGTATGCGCAAGAATCCATCTGCTCCTGTTTCTTCTCTTCAAAAGAAGCAGCGAACTGATTAATACCGTCGACCATAGTGGTCTATTGCCACTAGTTTCTAAACACCTTTCAGGTTGCTATTCGATCTGTGGGAAGAATGTCGATTTACAGGATGCTTGTAGCCTCATTCTTTTCTTTTAGTGTAATGGAGCACGAGAAAAAAGACTGACCCTCATCACAACTGTAAGCAAGATTGTTGGCTGGTTGGGCACTTTCACAAGGCTTAATCAGACCTACTTGATCCTGTCAGATCAGTCGTAGGCGAGTTATTGGGCGGTGAAATGCGTGGCAAAGCAAATCGAAAAACACTGCACATTTTTTTCTTGGTGTTCTGCGGCCACAAAAACCAAAAACTAAAAAGAACATCTCATACACACGCGCTAAATCCGCGTTCTTTGGGTGTGGACACTTTATTTATTTTTCTCTTTTCTTATTATTTTTTTTACGCGGCGCGTAATAGTATCTTTAATTGACGACCGCAATTACACACAACTTTAAAAAATATAAACAACAAATCAGTAGTACAAAGCGCGGGTTTTATTATTTCATTTGGCGGTGGACTGAAATAAAGGCAGCCGTAAAAAAATCTCGCTTTTTTTCTTTTCTTCCTCTTTCACCCCCCTTTTATAAATTTCAAGTGATTTATTTATTTTTCTTTCTATTAGCATCCCGATTGCACGTACCAAATTTCGCCAGTTCCCCACTAGCGATTAGGCACATCTCGCACTTGCTACAAAGGAGGAGTATTATTTATACCCCGACAGAGACACGCGACAAGCACACCTTCGCTTTTCACCTGTTTCTTTAATTCGTCCGTAGCCTGAAATGTCGTACACCTTGGAGCTGGCCCATTCCTCGGCGCCCATGCGCCGGGTGAAGTATGTCCAGTTTGGCATTTTCTCGCCTGACGAGATTGTAAGTACTGCTTATTGCTGATATTTATTTTCGTTTGGATGGGTGCTGCTGCACCGCTTGCTTTGTTCCGACCAGGCCCGGAAATGGGTCATGAGGCGGATCTATGCGCTGTATTTTTGTAATTAAAGTGGTTGTGAGAGGCAAAATTGACTAAATGAAATCAAAGTATACAATATGTACCGAGCACTATTGTGTTGTCTAGAGAAGCATGTCAGTGGCCAACATCGAGTTCCCAGAGCTGCGTGATGACGACGGCAAGCCCAAGATCGGCGGTCTCTTGGACCCGCGCATGGGCACCATCGACCGCAACGTCATGTGCCAGACTTGCAGCGAAGGTATGAAGGAGTGCCCAGGCCACTTTGGGCATATCAACCTGGCCAAGCCAGTCTTTCACATTGGTTTTATCGCCAAGGTCAAGAAGGTCCTCGAGTGCGTGTGCTGGGAGTGCGGCAAGCTCAAGGCTGACCTCAACGACTCCAAGTTCCAAAGGGTCCTGAAGACGCCCGACGCCACGCGGCGCATGAAGCTTGTGTGGGAGGAGTGCAAGGCGCGTACCGTATGCGAGAAGCCCGCCGAGGATGCGGGGAACGATGCTGGCTCTGGGTCTAAGACCAACAGCGCGTCTGGTGCCGCATCCAACGGAATGGAGGGCATCATTGGGGCACACAAGGTCAGGCCCGGATGCGGTGCCCGCCAGCCGAACTTCCGTAAGAACGGCCTGAAGCTCTTTGCCAAGATGCGCGTCACCGCGACTGAGGAGCCGGCGGCGAACGACAAGGAGGAGGTCACTGTTGAGCGTGTGCTTCAGACGCTCAAGAAGATCTCTGACGAGGACGCTGAGGCCATGGGCATTGACCCGCACTACGCGCGCCCCGAGTGGATGCTGCTGCACGTCATGCCCGTCCCGCCGATGACCGTGCGTCCCAGTATCCAGATGGACGCCGCGCGCGCCAGTGAGGATGATCTGACGTACAAGTTGAACGATATCCTCAAGGCCAACGCGCGCCTTCAGAGTTGCGTTGTCGAGGGTGCCCCGGCGCACGTCGTCAAAGAGTTTGTGGACCTGCTGCAGTTCCATACGGCCACATTTATGAATAACGACCTGAGCGGGATGCCGCAGGCACTGCAAAAGTCGGGTCGCCCCATCAAATCGATTCGCGCGCGCCTGAAGGGCAAGGAGGGCCGTCTGCGCGGCAACCTGATGGGCAAGCGCGTTGACTTTTCGGCGCGCACTGTCATCACGGGTGATCCCAACATCTCGATCGATCAGGTCGGCGTGCCGCGAAGCATCGCACGCAACCTGACTTACCCCGAGACCGTGACGCCATACAACATTGACAAGCTACAGGAGTACGTGCGCAACGGGCCCAACGAACACCCGGGAGCCAAGTATGTCATCCGTGACACTGGCGAGCGCATTAACCTCAACTTTAACAAACTCAGCGGCGACATGCCGCTGCAGATCGGCTACCGCGTCGAGCGCCATCTCATTGATGATGATGTGATTATTTTCAACCGTCAGCCATCGCTGCATAAGATGTCGATGATGGGTCATCGCGTTAAAGTCATGCCTTACTCGACCTTCCGCCTGAACCTGTCGGTCACGTCGCCCTACAACGCCGATTTCGACGGTGACGAGATGAATTTGCACGTGCCCCAGTCCGAGGAGACGCGCGCCGAGATCCGCGAGATTTGCATGGTCCCCAAGCAGATCATCTCACCCCAGGCAAACAAGCCTGTCATGGGTATTGTGCAGGATACGCTGTGTGCGATTCGCAGGTTTACCAAGCGTGACACGCTGCTCGACCTCGACATGGTCATGATGCTCATGTTACACATGCCCGACTGGGACGGCTGCCTGCCCACGCCTTGCATTATCAAGCCCAAGCCCATGTGGTCGGGCAAGCAGATCTACAGCATGGTCATTCCCAAGGGTATCAATTGCCAAAAGTTCCATGTCACGCACCCCGACAACGAGACCACGTGGATCTCGCCCGGAGACACGCGCGTATACGTCGACAACGGCGAGCTGGTCTGCGGCATCGTGTGCAAGAAGACTGTCGGCTCGTCCGAGGGCGGTCTCATCCACACGATCTTCAACGAATACGGCTCCGAGGTCGCGCGTCACTTCTTCGACGGCACGCAGCGCGTCATCAACAACTGGTTCTTGCACTACGGCTTCAGCGTCGGAATCGGAGACACGATTGCCAATGACAAAACCATGGAGGATGTGGGCGTCATTATCAGCGAGTGCTTTGCGCGCGTCGACGAGGTCATTTCCAGCGCGCAGCACGACAAGCTGGAGCGCATGCCCGGTATGACGATCAAAGAGACATTCGAGAGCAAGATCAACGCTGATCTCAACGACGCGCGCGATAAATCCGGAAAGCGGGTGCAAGGCCAGCTGAAGGAGAACAACAACGTCCGTCAGATGGTTGACGCCGGCTCGAAGGGGTCGTTTATCAACGTGTCGCAGATGACCTCGTGTGTGGGCCAGCAGAACGTCGAAGGCAAACGCATCCCCTTTGGCTTCAAGTACCGCACGCTTCCCCATTACGCCAAGGACGACTTTTCGCCCGAGAGTAAGGGGTTCGTGCGGAACTCTTACCTGCGTGGCCTGACACCGCAGGAGTTCTTCTTCCACGCCATGGGTGGTCGCGAGGGTCTTATCGACACGGCTGTCAAGACTGCCGAGACGGGTTATATTCAGCGTCGTCTGGTCAAGGCGCTTGAGGACATCATGTGCCAGTACGACGGCACTATCCGAAACTCGCTTGGCCAGATCGTGCAGTTTGTCTACGGCGAGGACGGCATGGACGGCTGCTCCATCGAGTCGCAGAAGTTGCTCTCTGTGTCCTCCAGCAACGTTTCCTTCGAGCGTATGTACCGCGTCAACGTGATGGACCACGGCGCCATTTTCCACCCCGGGTCGCTGGACTACGCAATTCTCAGGAACATCGAGGGTAACGAGGCGGTTCAGCGGGTGCTGGACAGTGAGTTTAACCAGCTGTTGGAGGACCGCCGAATTGTGCGCAACTTTATTATCAAGGACGGCGAGGACCGCATCCCGCTCCCGCTGAATGTTGAGCGCCTGATCAAAATCGCCCAACAGACATTCAACATTGACTCGCGCAAGCCATCCAACATCAACCCAGTCGAGATTGTCAACCTAGTTGAGTCGCTCACCCGGACCAGACTCCCTGTCATTCGCGGCGAGGACAAACTGAGCATCGAGGCGCAGAGCAACGCCACACTTCTGTTCCAAATCCACCTGCGGTCGAGGCTGGCGACCAAGCTGGTTATCGAGAAGTACCACATGACTAAGGAGGCCTTTGACTGGCTGCTTGCCGAAATTGAGGCGCGTTTTAAGCGGGCGCAGATCAACCCCGGCGAGATGGTCGGAGTGCTGGCTGCGCAGTCGATTGGTGAGCCGGCAACCCAGATGACGCTCAACACGTTCCATCTGGCTGGTGTCGCCTCAAAGGGAACGCAGGGTGTGCCGCGCCTCAAGGAGGTCATCAACGTGGCGACCAACATTCGGACGCCCTCGCTGATCATCTTCCTTTCCGAGAACGTGTCGTCCAACCACGAGCGCGTCAAGGACGTGCAGGTGGCCATCGAGCACACAACGCTTGCCGACGTCACGGCGGCTGCCGAGATTTGGTACGACCCTATCTCGGACAAGCCGGCCAGCGAGGGCGGCCAGCCTGGAGATAAGATATATACGCGGATCGAGGAGGACACTGAATTCGTGGAGCTGTACCACGAGCTCTCCAGTGACCAGCACTCCGTCGAGGCCATTTCGCCCTGGCTCCTGCGCCTCGAGCTGAACCGCAAGCGGGTTCTCGACAAAAACCTCTCGGTCAACGAAATTGTCGACAAGATCACAGAGGTGTTCAACACTGACATGCAGTGCTTTGGCAGTGACGACAACGCTGAGAAGATGGTTATCCGCTGCCGTATTGTCAACACGGACATGAAAGACGACGGCGACGACGGCATTGGCGAGGGCGGTCAGATGGAGGAGGACATGTTCCTCAAGACCATCGAGACCGAGATGCTCAACAAGGTCGTGCTGCGTGGAATTGAAAACATCTCGCGCACATACATGGTTGAGGAGACGAAGAGAATCATCGATGCCAACGGTGAGTATGTCAACCACACCGAGCTGACCATCAAGACAGACGGAATCAACCTGCGCGAGGTTCTGTGGCAGGATCACATTGACTCCAGGCTCACGTACTCAAACCACCCTATCGAGATTCGCGCTGTGCTGGGCATTGAAGCGGCACGTGCAGCCATTCTGCGCGAGACGCGCGAGGTTATCGAGGGCGGCGGATCATATGTCAACTACAGGCATTTGGCGCTGCTTGTCGACCTGATGACTTCCCGTGGTGTTCTGACGGCCATCACTCGTCACGGAATCAACCGCACTGAGACCGGCGCGCTCATGCGCTGTACATTCGAGGAGACCGTTGAGATTCTCATGGACGCAGCCTCTGTCGGTGCCATCGACGATTGCCGCGGCGTTGCCGAGAACATTCTGCTTGGGCAGCTGGCGCCGCTGGGCACTGGCGCCTTTGACATCATGCTTGACGAGGAGATGCTCAGCCAGGCGGTCATCGACCCGCGCGCGCAGGGCTTCGAGCTGTCCAATGTCCCTGCTGGTGGTGCGGCCTACATGCTCGCCAGCACGCCGGGCGCGAATGGTGGCATGTCGCCACAGATGACGCCCTACGACAGCCGCAGTCCAGACTACATGAGCAGCGGCGGGCCAGGATCGCCGATCAATGCCATGTTCTCACCCATTGTGGACAGTGGCGCCACGTCGCCCGGATGGAACGGCGCCAGCCCCTACTCGCCCGCCTCGCCGGCGTACTCGCCCACATCACCGACATACAACGCGTCCTCTCCGTCGTACTCGCCGACTTCGCCGCAGTACTCGCCGACCTCGCCCTCGTACAGCCCAACATCCCCGTCGTACAGCCCCACTTCGCCCAGGTATGGCCAGACTTCGCCATCGTACTCCCCCACGTCTCCGTCGTATAGCCCGACCTCGCCCTCATACAGCCCAACGTCCCCATCCTACAGCCCGACGTCTCCTTCGTACAGTCCCACGTCGCCCTCTTACACGCCCACTTCGCCGAGGTACTCACCCACGTCACCATCGTACAGCCCGACGTCTCCATCATATAGCCCGACGTCGCCCTCGTACTCGCCGACGTCGCCCTCCTATTCACCGACGTCTCCTTCGTACAGTCCCACGTCGCCTTCGTACAGTCCCACGTCTCCGTCCTACTCGCCTACTTCGCCGTCGTACAGTCCCACGTCACCGTCTTATAGCCCAACATCGCCGTCGTATTCTCCTACATCGCCTTCTTATAGCCCCACGTCGCCATCGTACTCGCCGACGTCGCCTTCATATAGCCCTACGTCTCCGTCGTACTCGCCTACCTCGCCGTCGTACAGCCCCACTTCGCCATCGTACAGTCCGGCATCGCCTTCGTACACCCCAGGTGCAGGATCTTACACTGCAAGAGTCAATGGTGATGATGACGACAATGAGAACAACAATGGTAACCGTCAGCAGAACAATAGCAATGGTAGCGGCAGTGGCAGTGGCAGTGGCAGTGGAAGCGGTAGTGGCAGTGGCAGCGGAAGTGGCTGGTCACCGACATAGACGATCGCTGAGGGTCGGTTGCTGAGTTTATTTCATGTTTTAGTTTTTTTCCCAGACTGTGTCTTGGATGGTCTTCCTATATTTTTTGTCTCGCTATAACAATAAGCAAACACATTGATTCCACACTGAGTCTTGGCGAATATTGCAGTAATGCAATAACGGGGTTGCAAGATACAAATCGGCAAGCATGACTCGTGTATATGAATAAAATCGCTATACAAACGATGAAGACAATACATTAAAGATATATATTTTGATAGACATCATTTTGAAATGCTATTTGTGTACAAAATACTTATATTCGCACATAGAATATCAAGGGTGATTGCAAAACCCCTCGAGAGGACATCACACTTTTTAATAAATTTGAAGATTGATTTTTGTAAAGACATGGCAATATGATTATATTATAATGCAATAATGGATTTGTGAGTAATGTGAATTCAGCGCAGCAGTTTTTTTATTTTACTGGGTGTGCTAGTTAAAAATATAATATTTCAGATGTAGTCAGAAAGGTTGCTGCTCAATGGCTTTTACTTTTGTTTGATAACAGTACACCAGCAGCCGGGTTTAAAGAAAAGGAGACGCCTACTACGGCTGCCCACCCCTGCAGGCAATTCACGAATTGATTTGTCCACATATTATGACGGATATGGCCATCAGCTGTTTATCACAAGATAGAGGGCCTCTTCAAAGAAGCAAGTGGATCTATGAATCTATTTTCTCTGGGCAAAGTGTGAACGTTTTTTGTGCAGCGCATCAAATTTTAGTTCCTTTGCTTATCAGGAATCTTTTTTGTACTCATATTCTTGTTACTGTGAACACATTATAATAACTGCCTGCCTCGAGCTTTTTTAAATTACGACTTCAAATGTTTTAAGCAACCAACCATTGTATTTATTTTTTCTGCATACTGTATGATCCACAAATCGTGCCATCTGTGCATCTCCAGTATGCAGTGCAAGCATGTGTTTGTTTGTGCTGTGGCCCGTGACCCGTGACAGACATGCATGCATGCACATAGCTAATTTGTTTTAAACTAAGAATAGCTAAAGCTCAGCTTTAAAATTTTCACATATATATCAGTGCCAAAAGGGCACTTGCAGAGTTATGCTTTTTATTTGTCTAGTTCGTTTCCAATTTGCCTTCACGTGTATAAATTCGGTGACTAGATTTTAATTTTTTTTAAAAAAATTGGATAACTCTCAAGTTTACAAGCACACATGCTTTTTTTTACAAAGTCATATTTGCAAAAATTAAACACCTGGCAAGACTGCAACATCTCAGATGACAACGTGCATGTCTGTGGTTAACGAATTGGCCAGACGTCGAAAGGACTCCAACTATTTGAAACTTGCCTTCTCTATTAATTTTTTAACATACAAACTCATACTCAAACAAGTAACAACTCATAAATCATGGTCGCTCTCAAAAATTCTTCAGTTTCACTTCCCAAGGTTTTCATGGACATCGCCGTCGATGGCAGGCCAGGCGGGCGCATTGAATTAGAGCTCCGCTCCGATGTGGTCCCCAAGACAGCCGAGAGCTTTCGTGCTCTGTGCACGGGCAAAGAGGGAGTTGGATACAAAGGCAGCTCTTTCACCCATGTAATTCCCAGGTTGCTGGCGCAAGGCGGAGACGTTGCCTTGAATAGCCGCGCAAGTGAAAAGTATAATTTTAACAAGAGGTTTGAGGTCGAAAACTTTAAACTCAAACACAGGGGGCCAGGCACTCTATCGATGGTAAATGACGACTCAAATACCAGTCGGACTAAATTTTTCATAACCATGGGCGAGACTCCCTGGCTAGATGACAAACACGTTGTGTTTGGCAGGGTTACAGGAGGAATGGATATTGTCAAAAGGATGGGAGCGTACGGCTGTAGATCGGGAAACCCCAAGATTATCACAATTTCCAACTGCGGCGAGCTAGGATAGTAATTTTAGTTTTTAGTATAACCGAGAGCAATTTTGCAAGTCTTATTAATTTGTCGGTCACGTGGCTACCAAAAACCACAGCCATAAGTACGCAGTCACAGCTTGTTTTAATTGGGTTTGGGAAATTGTCAAAAAGCTAGAGGTCAATGGCACTGTTGCTTCCATTTCACAAAATCATAGTTATATTTTCTATGCCTCGGGACGACAAAGACAAAAAGCACCGGAGCAGAGACCGGAGCAGAGAGCATAGCAGGGATCGCAGCCGGCGCTCATCACGGCGACAGTCAGCCTCGCCAGACAACAAAAGGCACAGGAGCCGCGAAAGAAGCACACACAAAGACCGGCACAGCTCACGGTCCTCAAAGAAATCCAAATCCAAAGCAGAACATGCAGATGCAGACGCAGACGCAGACAGTATGCGCGGGGATGATACAGTTGGCGGGTACAAAGCCTCAGACAACCCATTCAACGACGCCGCGCTAGGCAAAAAGTTTGTGTGGAAGAAAAAGGTAGAGCAGGACAAGGCACGCGGGCTCAGCCGCGAGGAGCGCGGTCAGGCCGAAAAGGAAAGGCGGCTGGAGGCTGAGCGCGAGCTCGAGAACCTACGAAAGCGACGCGAGCTCCGAGAGGTCGAGCGGCTGCAGCGCGACCAAGAGATGGCGCGGGTGCGGCGCGAGCAGGAGCAGGAAAAGCTAGGTGACTGGGAGCGGAAGGAAGAGGAGTTCCATTTGCGTCAGGCAAAGAAGCGCGCCGAGATTCGGATCCGCAACCACCGGCCCAAGCCCATCGACGTGCTGGCAATGAGCCTGCGCCTGGCCAATGAGCCCTTAGACGACGACGAGGCCGCGGAGGTTGCAAAGGTGCGTATGGACTCTGACGATATGCTGCCACACGAGTTGGTCCAGGGCTTGTCAGCTGAGGAGTGCGACGAGCTTGTGCATGATGTCGAAATGTACTTGTCACTAGAGAAGAACGCCCGCAATGTAGAGTTTTGGGAGAACCTTCTGATCGTGTGCTCGGCGCACATGCGGCAATTTTCTGGCACAACGAGCGGAGTTGTTGGAGATGAGGTCAAGGATATTTTGCACGGAAAGTCGCTGGCCGAGCTCCTGGAGCTGGAGACTGAAGTGCAGGCAAAGCTGAGTGGTAAGTCGGGCGCCGTGGACGTTGACTACTGGGAGCAGGTGCGCGGTGAGCTGGGCTTCGAGAAAGCTAAGGCCACGCTGGCCGAGATGCATGACGATATTCTAGACCGCCGCACCGAGCGCCTGCGCCAAGCCCGACTGCGCACCGGTTCCTCATCACATGGCACCAGCGGGACGGCTGCTGGCGACGGTGCAAACGGCCGGGGCAGTGAAGTGGAGCAGCTCAAGCGGCAACGGTTTGAAAATCTACAGCAACGCATCCTGGACGGCACTCAGCAGCCCGACACGACAGACACGACAGACGACACGGCGTCGCGGGATCTCTACGAGGCTGAGCTGCGCAAGGAACGCGACCCGAGCGAGGCCATCTTCAGTGTCGAGGCGACCGTGGCGGCCAAAACCTACGCGTGGCAGGACAAGCATCGGCCGCGCAAGCCGCGGTACTTCAACCGCGTGCATACCGGATACGAGTGGAACAAGTACAACCAGACGCATTACGACAAGGACAACCCGCCACCAAAAGTTGTGCAGGGCTACAAGTTCAACATTTTTTACCCCGATCTCATCGACAAGTCTGAGGCGCCCACGTACCGCATTGAGACTGATCCGCTGAGCGAGGACACGGTGATTCTGCGCTTCATCGCCGGCCCCCCGTACGAGGATATTGCCTTCCGTATTGTTAACCGCGAGTGGGAGTACAACCGCCGCAGGGGGTTCAAGAATGTCTTTGACCGCGGCGTGCTGCAGTTGTACTTTAGATTCAAGCGCCACTACTACCGCCGTTAGCGGAGAATGCTGATCCAGCCAAAAATAAAATAGAAATGATCACCAACTCAAGCAACCGCAGAAAGAATGACAGTGCAATGAGACTACGGTTTTTAATTTTTGCTTTTCTTTCAATTCAATTTGTTTCTTCTCTTTATTTTTTCTTACATTCTGCTGAGAGTCGCCAGCAGAAAATTAAACACCAGCACAACGCATTCGTGTTAATTCAGTAGCAGCGATAAATGCGGCTGGGATGGCAGATAGGCCTTCTGTCGGCGATCTTGCTGGTTGAGCTTGTTGGCCTGGGCTTCTTCATCAAGGGCTTCTTCCCGTACAAAAAGAGCATACCCGGCTTTGCCAGCCAACATGAGCAGCCGCCAGACATTGGACAGCAGCAGCAGCAGCAAGGCCACAAGGGACACGCCGCGCACCAGTACGATAGACTAGTCATCATGCTGGTCGATGCGCTGCGGAACGACTTTGTGTTCGGAAACAACTCGGCCATGGCGTATACGCAGGATCTTCTGCGCGACGGGCAGGCGATTGGGTTTACGGCCAAGGCGCTGGCGCCCACAGTCACCATGCCGCGGATAAAGGCGCTTATGACGGGTACTGTGCCCAACTTCCTTGATGCTGTACTTAACATTGCTGAGTCTGACACCAGCTCGTCGCTAAAGTTTCAGGACAACCTGCTGTGGCAGCTGAAGAACCAGGGCAAGACCATCAATATGTTTGGAGATGATACTTGGCTGCGCCTGTTCCCCGATGTTTTCAGCCGGACCGACGGTACGTCATCATTCTTTGTCACGGACACAGTCGAAGTGGACAACAATGTCACTCGCCATGTGAGACCCGATCTCGAACGCGACGATTGGGACGTCACCATATTCCACTACCTGGGGCTCGATCACATTGGCCATCTCGCTGGCCCCGACAGCTCGCTCATGCGGCCAAAGCAACAGGAAATGGACCAGGTGGTGCAGACAATCTTTGAGACCATCAGCCGGCAAGACACAGAGCGTATGCGATCCGACAGCAACGCCAAGCCCACCTTGTTTGTTCTTCTCGGCGACCACGCAATGAACGAGATTGGCAACCACGGCGGCAACTCGCACCTTGAGACATCGACAGTCTTTGTGTTCATGGGCCAGGGCATCCGCGGGCAGCCGATTGCTGACCAGGGTAAGAATGCGCTGTCCGCGTTGCTAACAAAGGAGGTTTCGCAAATCAACCTTGTGCCGACATTGGCCCTTCTTTTTGGCGTTCCCGTGCCCAAGAACAACCTGGGCATGCCGCTGCCCGAGCTCCTTGAGGGGTACCAGGAGGGCGAGCGGCTGCGCCTGTTGCAGCTGGCCGCGCATCAGATCTATGGAGTTGTCCAGGCCAATGACCCGGATCTCGCTGATGTCGAAGCGCAGACAGCTGACAACAAGGTGCCGCAATGTGATGAAGACAATGAATCGGTCAGTGATTTTTTGCGATGCAAGTACGTGCGCGCACTTGTTGCCCACCATCGTTTTGCCCAATCGAGCTCGATACCTGGATCGACTGAGACCAGCGCGCTGGCCGGTGTCACCGAAAGCGAGTATTACAACTTTATGGAGCACGCCAGCGCGCACCTGTCGCGCACATTTAGTGGCTACGACCTGGAAGCCATGATGACCGGAATCAGTGCATTTGGCGTGGTCACTCTGGCGCTCGCTGTCCTGTATCAGTGCTCGAGCGGTATCAGTGGCAGCGGCGGCTCTGGGGTTGTCAACTTCAAGGCGAAAAGGCTCTCAGTGACCATGCCGGCTGTGGTTCTCCTGATCACATATATTGTGTCTATGGTGTCGAGCAGCCTGATCGAGGAAGAGCATCAGTTCTGGTACTTCTGGGTCCAGACGATGCTAGCACTTCGAGTGCTGACCAGCTCAACGTTTGGTGCTGCTTTACGGTCACTTACACAGATGGGCCTGTTTAGAGTCATTCGCGTGTGGAATCAGACGGGCCAAAAATGGACTGGCGAAGCCGATATTCGTCAATACCTCAACTCTGGGAATGTCCAGCTGATGTGGACGTTGGTCATATTGTCGTTTGTATTATTTGCTGTCTGCGCCCAGCGCATCCACTCTTGCGCAGCAGATTTGAGGGCGAAGGAGGGAACACAGACGGCGTCGCAGCCCGGAAATGCCGCGATTATTAAATACAGGTGGCGGCTGGCTCTGGGCCAACAGGCATTCCGTAGTCTGTTGGCTGGCTCTCTGTTTAATGCGCTCGTGTACCAGATGGACCGCAACAGCGGATGGGAGGTCCTTGGCATTGTTCGGTCAGCATGGAGCTTGGTGCGCTGGTTCACGCCATCGGACTTGGCGGACGTGGCCCGCCTTATATACTTGCTTACGTTCCTCATGGCTGCCGCGGGTGCTATCTGCATGTGGTTGCGGGCCAGATCCGATCACCCGGATCCCTTGTCAGTGGCGACACTCGAGGGCCTGGTTGGCATGCTTCCCTTGCTGACCCTGCTGGCTCGGCCGCACAATATCCCTCTGTTTGCCATGTTTTTGGGCATATTTTTCCTCTTCTTCCCAGGCGCTCTGCTGCCCGCGCAGCCGCACAGTTGCATCAATCCCAATGCCGTATTACAGCCCAGGGGAGAGTTTGCAGCTGCTCGCTTGGGCGAATGGCGCCTGCCTACACTGCGGCCGTCCAAGCAGCTAGTGCAGCTGTGTCTCATCCACGCATCTTTCTTTGCACTGGGCAATTCAAACTCCCTGGCATCGCTTGATCTCAGCAATGCCTACGCCGGCGTCTCGCGCTACAATGAGAGCCTGGTTGGCATTCTGATGTTCACAGGCAACTGGGCGGGGCCCCTGTGGTGGACAATGGCCGCATTTTCGACCCTCGCCCTGTCATCCACTGCGACTGGGTCATTCGGTGGTCGCACTCAGAAGCTGGTCGACTGGCTAGTCGCCGCCCACCTGTGGCAAGCGTGCGCGATTCTGACGCTCAGCATCGTGGTGACCATGATGCGCACTCACTTGTTTATCTGGTCTGTGTTTTCGCCACGGTATCTGTACCAGATCGCGTGGTTTGCGGGCTTTTATCTTGTGTACGCAACTGTCGGCGGCATGCTGTGGATGACATCGCTTGCGCAACTGTCACCTTGATATATTTTTCTTTGATTTCTTTGGCTTTGAAATGTTGGATTCGCACAAGGCTTTGGATTGCCTCTCGGATTAGTAATTGAAATGGGGGATTGACATGCGAAATCAGGAGACATGTTGGCAAGCAATATAATAGGCTGCATTTTTTAATCTGCACAAGCAGAAGCAGACATGATCTAGAAAGAGGATCTGCAGAACTCTACTAGTCGCAATCAATGTACAATATGTAAGAAAAGAATGAGGCTACAAGCATCCTATAAATCGACATCCTTCCCACAGATCGAATAGCAACCTGAAAGGTGTTTAGAAACTAGTGGCAATAGACCACTATGGTCGACGGTATCAATCAGTTCGCTGCTTCTTTTGAAGAGAAGAAACAGGAGCAGATGGATTCTTGCGCATACGCTTGGGCTTGGGCCTGGGCTTTGGCTTGAGCAAAGTGTCAGGGGTCACTGTAGACTCGGGTCTAGCTGATTCTGACAGTGCATTTTTGCGCGAGAAATGGGGAGGACAATTGCCTGTAAGCAGGGCACTAATAATGATGCGAAAGCTTAGCATCGCAGCCATGTTGCGATTCCACTTCTGTCTGCCTGATGGCACTTTTCCTCCATCCTTGATCTTGGTTTCGTCGGCCCCGAAGGTTTTCAGGCAGTCTTCCATTGTGCACTGGAGCAAGCCGTGGCATACAATTTGGGAAGGTTTTTCTACTGCCGGAATTATATTATCGCCTGTTATGGCTACTTGCTGCTGACTATTCTGGTGTTGCTTCTGCCATTGTGACATAGTACTTGTGCTTGGGATTCTTCAGACGAGGATCAGCAATTTTGAGAAATTTCTCCATCCTGCTCTCACATGCCGGGTAAGACGTTGAGGCGTAATATTCGTCAATCAAGTAAACAGTGAATCACTGGCCTATTAGCATTTCCCGCAGCCCCTTGCCAAGAATCGGCTCATGGTGACGGGACATGCCTGGGTCCAATTACCAAGAATTAGGACTGCATTTGATCCAAATTTTGCGCACAACGATTTTGCGAGTTCAACGTCGGTGTGCTTTCTGTTAACAAAGGAAAGATAGCAGAGCTCATGATACAAGAAAATGTGGCTTGTTCTCGGTGATTGATTCATTAATCAATCACGTTAATTCTCGACTACTATTTATATTGCTTGTATGCAATATTCCCGCATGTCTGAGTCAGGAATTAACTGGCGATTGATTCATTAATCATTCACCGAGGACAAGCCACATTTTCTTGTATCACACACATTAACTATATATATGATGGATGCGAGACTGCACCAGTGTATGTGTTAGGCACTCATTTACTTTGTAGCCCAGTGCCCATCACTTGCCCTTTTCTTTGTGAGCACTAGGATTCACAATCATAAAAAGGGCAAAACAACAACAGCTATTAGTTCACTCTCTTCTCTTTCCTTAGTTTTCGACGAAATGTATTTTAATAGTTTTCTTTAATACACCTACTTACATTATCAATCAGAACAATCGAGTAGTAAAATATAATCGTAATTGAAAGTTATCGCGGCTGTCATGTGACATCGCCGTAATTGATGTCACAATTGCAACAATACACGTTGAGACAAAAAATAAATTAGTCAATTTGTTATCAATCTTTCCGTTTAATGCGAGCAAAGCAAAAATTGTAATGGAATATAAAATAAACATATAGTCTGTTTAATAGATTATGACTAGAAAAAAGAAAAGAGTAAAAACCAGAAGGTAAAAGTGGGTATTTAAGAGAGAGAGGGAGAGAGACGCACACTTTTGTATGACAAAAGGGAAGGCCAATAAATACAAACTAAACAGCTAAAAGAAATACTGTTAAAAGGAGAATTAAATATTTATTGGAAGATTAAGGTATTCTCATCCCCATGGTGGGAGCACCTTAGTATATATCGAAACTAAACTATGATAATGTACATGGCATTTCCTACATCACATACATGTATACAAATATCTAAAAGGTGTTAATAGCAAAACAAATGCTATTTTAATATACCTCGAAATTACATCAATTTCTGTTAATATCATTCTCTGGCAAAACAGGTTCAATCATGAGCACTATGTACCTTCACAATCGACATAATAGGGTCAGGACATCAGGTGACGTCCTGCATCTGTCTGATGCATCTGTGCGCGCATGCGAGTCTCAGCCTGGGTCGCTGGCCTGGGTCGCGACCCCATAAAGGGTTCTCAACAATACAATATATTATACAGTAATATTTTTGTGGCCAATAAAAAGTAGACTTTTAAAAATATTTTGTATATATAGAAAAAATGGTTTGGCTCTAGGTTTGAATCTCAAAGCAATCAATAGTTTATTATTTATTTGCATTTTTTGCCAAAGCACCAAATCGAATTTACTAAAACAGCATTAAGCAACACCTCAGAGAATCGAGGGCAAAAGAGGGCATTATCCAAGCATTTCCGATAATATCTCTTTTTTCCTTTTTTCTTTTTTTCAAATGCCCTTTATTTTCAGATTTTGTCCATGGGATTTTGGGTCGACATGGGCCGGATTTTTATCATAAATGATTGGCAGCGTGCACATTGCCATGTCATGTGCGTATTGCAAGGTTGCTGGTGGCAATCTGCCCAGTGATCTTAGCGACGCATCAGCGGAGACACTACTCGGAGCACCCACAGAACACCCGTCAGCCACAACCACCTACGCACCATCGCAAGATAACAAAAAAATGCATGAAAACGGTTTGTTCACGTTCGGCCACACATTCAAGGGTAATCCAGACACAAGGGCGACAAGGTCGAGAGAAGGGCCGCATATGTCTACGTTTATCAACGCGGTAAAACCGGACAATAGCATTCTTAGCCCAAATATGGGAGCACATATCCTTAATCACCCGACAACACCTGACCCGCGAGCCATCTGGACCGCGGCCCAGATTGGAGACACCTCCCTGGAGGCGTACAGACCAAAGTATGTGCGTTTAGGAGTGACACGGAAAGAAGAGGCTGCGCCGCTGTGATGGAAAAAATGGAGGGAGGGGGTTACGCACGACCAAACCACATCAGCAGAAAACGACCCGCGGCCTCTGCCGAGATGGGAGCAGCTTCAAAAAAGTCCGCTAGAACTCAACCACATCTCCCTTCTCTGGATGATGACCCAAGGAGCTGTACCCATGGCTTCCCAGTTGTCGCACTGTATCGAGGGACTGGACAAGACGTGCAAGGCCTGCACCACAGAGACCGAGACCATCGCACATTATTTTTGGGAATATGAGCGCGTTCAGCGTTTCTGGGTTCTCGTATCACGCTTTCTGCAAGACAACCGCAGCAACCAGTCAGGCCCGGCATTCCGCGTCGGCAAGATCATGGTGGTCAACGGATTTGGCAAATCGAGGAAATTATTTCCAAACGCAGACACACTCCACGGAATGGCTGTCTGGGAGATATACCGCGCACACGCCGAGCTTTCAATGGACGACATCCACCTCACAGCAGACGCCATTTTTGGCCGCTGGAAATCCTCGGTAATGAGCCGCATCGTACGAGATTTTCACTATTTGATCTCACATCGTAAGGCCATCCTCGCATTCAAGGACCGCTGGATGCGGGTGCCATACCAGTGGTTCCAATTTGAGCCTGGCAAAGAAGTGCTCATCGGAACGTAAGCGTTCCGCAACACTCTAATTCAGGACAGCCACCTCAACCATCATGCACAACGCAATCCCTCAAACTCGGACATCAGCACCAATGTCCCCTCAGCAGCCATAACCACAGCTCCGCCACCCATTGCAAGGAAATTGCTGTGGTCATCTCATTGTTTAATACTTTATTGTATTTTTATAATAGTATTCGCACTATGATATTGTGCAAAAAAGAGCATGTGTTGGATTATAGCCACACTTTCACAATAGCGTGCGTACTCTGCTTAAATGGTTGGTGTGGTTAGAAAATATCTATGGTGAATTCTCTGAAGTGTAGTGCCGTATTTTTATATTTTGGCCAAAGGCTGTTATACTGAAAGAGCCATCTATTTGGCCAAAAAGTCCAATTAAAAGCCGGGTGGTTGCTTCAGTGGTGAGCACCGGGCACAGTCTATCTATCCACTTGATGCCCGGTATATTCAGGAACAATGCCAATAATGTTGTGAGCAGAGGAGTGGTTTGGTGCCTGCCCACCGATCGCATGGCTGGGGGGCCCTTTACCCCACTTTTTTTGCCGTTGAGGTTTAATACGCTGAAACCGAGATAACCCCGCTGTCTTGCGGACTTAAGTTTTGGTTGTGCAGGAATAGTAAAAAAGCAAACGACGTGATTCCACTGCGTATCCGTAAAAAAGAACATTGTAAAATTCCGCACTTGTGTTAATCATGCCAAACATATTTTTTCCACCGCTTGCACTCCCCAACAAACATGCAAATTGTGCTTTGACTTGAGAAAAATATAAAATGTCCAGACCTGACGCCAAAATGTTACTGCCTTATTTGCTGCCTGGGCTTTCAAGATAATCCGAAGTAATCTGGAGCTTCTTTTTTTTCTCTATTTCTTTTTCAACCAGCTTACTAATTTTTACCCTCTTCTTTTTAATAACTTATTATTGTGCACATATTGCCCGCGAGGCCTTTAAAAGCCAAATTATTTTATTTTCTCTCCCGTATCTACTGCGTGTTAGTATTTGTCTACTCTTAATACGTTTATTCTTTTTTTGCTACTTGCTCACGTTGGCAGAATTTTATTCATTCTTAATATTTTTGAACTATCGTTATCTGAATACAAGCGGTGACGTTATATTATAAACCTTGGGTGTAAGTCAGACCCATTTGCGCAGTTGTGTTTGCACTACTGTTGGTGCCATTGAATTTGCCTCAATTCACTTTTGTCTATTTTTTGCAAATAGTGCGGTTAGTTTTTTATTTGGGATTGGGTGCCAAGTGCTTCTACTGCTTTTTGTCATCCATCATATTTATCTTTGGTATTTGAAACTTTGACTAAACAGTATTTTTCTTTACTTTTTTGTCCACTATAATCAACATTAGCTGCAGCCAAACACCACTTTTTGCGCCTAGGAAAACACAACACAGAGCAACTCCACGACACGACACAACACGACACAGCACAACAACAATAGCAAATATGCCACCCCGCGACACGACCTCTCAGGAGGACATGCAGGCGGTGCACAAAGACGAGCGGTTCGACATGCGCTTCCCAAGCTACCTTGGGTTCTGGAAGCGCTCGGTACCCGGATTGGATGAGTACCCGCGCTTTGACATGTTTGACGAGCCACACACCAAGCGCAAGGTGCAGATTCTCAAAGATCACCCGGAAATCCAGGAGCTCTACGGCTATGACACTAACACCGTATGGATTACGCTGGCCACTGTGTGTGTGCAGATGACCTTGGCATACATTTTCGGGCGCATTCTGACAGATTGGAACTGGACCATGGTCATTGTGGCCTACACCGTTGGAGGCTCCTTTTCGACTCAAATTGGAATTATCTTCCATGAGTTTACACACAATCTTTGCGCGGCCACAACGCTGCAGAACCGCTGGGTAGGGAATGTTGCCAACATTCCGCTTCTGGTTCCCCTGGCCCAGTCGTTCCGCAGATACCATCTGGAGCACCACACCTATCAGGGTGTTTACGGCTACGATCCCGATCTGCCCCTGGAATGGGAGCTGCGTCTTATCGGTAACGACCCCATCAAGAAGTTCTTGTGGCTGATAATCTACGGCGTCATGTACATTGGCCGCGGCTTGGCTCAGCAGAAGCAGCTGTCGCGCTGGGAGCTGTACAACTGGGCGTGGTCCGTTGCCTGCGACGTTGCTATTTACAAGTTCTGTGGTCTGCGCGGCATCATTTACCTCGTCATCTCCGTTCTCCTTGGCTTTGGCCTCCACCCGGGTGCTGCGCACTTTATCCAGGAGCACTATACGTTCCGTGACGGACAAGAGACCTACTCGTACTACGGCAGCGGCAACTACTTCTGGCTCAACATCGGCTACCACAACGAGCACCACGATTTTCCGCTGGTGCCATGGACCAAGCTGCCTGACGTCAAGCGCATTGCGCCTGAGTACTATGATGGCCTGGCTTATCACACTTCGTGGTGCGCTGTGCTGTACATGTTCATCACATCATCGCTGTTGGCGCCACAGTCTCGCGTTGTGCGCACGCTGGATGCCCACCGGTACGCTCGCAAGAACCTGAAGGTGCCGACCACCGAGCAGATCAAGGAGCTGGAGCCCACGAAGGCCGAGTTTGTCACCAGGTTGAAGCTAGCCGCCGACATGGCGATGGAGAAGTCCCGGGCGCGCAAGATCGCCAGGATCGAATAGGATGTTTTATTACTGAAGATATTCTTTTTACATAATTACCTTAATCTATTTTTAAATTCCATACTTTATCACATTCAGTCATTTGCTTTGATGATATTGGCAATATTGACATCAACAGGAGTGATACATGATTGGACGGTGACAGTTCGGTTGCAAATACTGCCAATAACGCGTTTCGCACTTTAACTTTTCTTCGTAATCCCAGTTGGCAGTTAAATGTAAATTTCAATAGCAAATGCGTACAGCTGGGATCAGAGAAACGCTTTTTGGAACTATGTTACTGCCAGAAAATGACATCGTCTCCCTTGTTTCTCGCTTCCTTTCGAAATGATGCGAGTCTTCTACGGCTCAAAATGGCACTTTAAATTTTTTTGTCGATAAATATGAATATATCCGCGCCTAGTAGTAATAGCGGTAACATATATGAGCTGCAAAAAAAGAACTATGGCAGCACTGTCATTGCGATGGACTACAAACATTTAAAAAAGCACGCGAGCCGCTCTGCGTCGCTTTGGTTAAGGTTCTCTCACTCACTTTTTCTTTCCCCGCTTTTTGCATAATATTAGGCCATCATTTTTGCACATCAGCGCGGTCCTCTCTTTCCTATTCTACACATGTGCGCGTGCTATTAACCGCAATCTTTTTTATTTATCGTTCATTCTTGCCACTGTTGCCAGCCCGCTTATATTTTGGACCGCTTACATTCACTCGTCCACACGACCCGCACAAGGCTATATTTGATGTTGTAAATACTCTTTCATTTTTATTACATATCTCCCACCCAGGTGTGTTTTGCTACTACAGTCTGTGTAGTAGGTCGCAGCACATTCTTGGCTTTTATGTTTGCTTGCAACATATTTTCTAGAAAAAATATTTGTATCTCTATTTCATCTTTTGCTATAAACTATTCGTAATTTTATTGTATTTGCTATTGTAATCATCATTGCGCTCATCACAAACCAAACAAACAGGGGGCCCACAGTTGCATAATAACACATGGTAGACAGACACACGCTACGTGGCGGCAGTACCTTGCGGATAGCACTGCTGGTACCGCTCGTCCTTTTGCTGCTATCGTCCACCACTCATGTTGTGTCAGCAGGAATGAATGGCCGCGTTGTGAGCATCGAACTTCAGCGCTCATTCAACCGCAACAACAACATTTTGGTTGCCCGGCGGTCCGCGCGTGAGCACATCGAGAGGGGCAAGTCGCTGATACAGCTGGCGCCCGATGTGGATTTTGACGAGGAAACCCACGACGTGGAGCCAGATTTCGGCAAAGTTTGGTTGACTGATGCTACGGACACGTACTACTACGGCATCATCTCGATCGGCACGCCCGCTCAAAACTTCACAGTGACCTTTGACACCGGTTCAGCAAACATGTGGGTCCCAGGCGTGCGCTGCACGTCCAAGGCATGTCTCCAGCACAACCGGTACGACCACGATTTGTCCGCGAGCTACCAGCCCTTGAACGGACAGTTCGCTATTCAGTACGGCACCGGCGAGGTGCGTGGGTTCACCAGCCAAGATACAGTCAGGGTGGGTGGAATCACAATCAAGGACCAGCCGTTTGCCGAGACAACCAGCGAGGACGAAGTGTTCGAGCTTCCAGATACGGAGTTTGATGGCTTGTTTGGCATGGCATTCAAGTCCCTGGCATCCGGAGGTCTGGTGCCGCCGATGGTCAAAATGATCGAGGAAGGGCTTGTCGACGAGCCCGTATTTGCTTTTGCTTTGTCGCAAGGCCACCGCTCCTTTGGCGAGCTGCTGCTGGGCGGATATAACGAGTTGCATTACAAGGGCGAGCTCCGGTGGATGCGCGTTACCCGCGCAAAGTATTGGCAGGTCAGCATGGAGGGCATATGGTATGGCGACAGCAAGTTCAATCTCTTGTCGCTGAGCAAGGAGCGAGACCTGGGTAATTTGCCGCTGGACATCATACTTTCTTCAAACTTGACTACCGACCCGCACTTGCCCATCCCGACACCGCAGCGGCTCAAGGAAGACGCAGCTGCAGAGAAGGCTCACACTCGGGCCAAGAAGAAGGCCAGAGATAGTGACTACGACCTCGACCTCGAATCCCTTCGCACTCGCCCGCCAACCGACAAGTCGCCCAAGATCAAGAAGCTGCTGCCAATTGGTAGTGGGCCCGTCCCCGAGTCGTCTGCGATCATGGACACGGGCACATCATTTTTGCTGGGCGACCCCAATACCATCCAGTTGATCAGCCGCATTATCGGTGCCAACTTCCGCACTGGTGACATGTCTTGCGCCCGCCTGCAGAACCTAAAATCTATCTGGATTTCGCTCGGCGGATTCAAATTTGAGCTCTCACCTGAACACTACGTCTACCGCGATGCAGAGAAAAAGACATGCAGCTCGGCGTGGGTTCCCTCATATGACAGCCCATTCTGGGTTCTGGGTGACTCGTTTTTGCGCGCGTACTACGCGGTTTTCGACATGAAAGAAAAGAAGGTTGGTTTGGCACCCATCAATATGCCGCTCAGGCACTACTGATATTAGCATATCTTCATGTTTCTTTTCGTTTTGTTTTAATTGCATTTTAATTCCAATTTTTTATATATTGTTTGTTGCACATCAAATGTCGGATGTCAGATGTTGATATCAATTGCCAATGGAACACAAAAATGTAAAATAAAGCTTTGAAGGTCTAATTCCATGCGCACCTATAGTTTTTCTATGATATGCAAAACCCCGCAATTCGAAACGTCTGCCCCGCTCTCACTTTTTCCCAGATAAATGCGCATAATTATCTAAATGTGGGAATGGATGCCATTGAACAAAGTGCAATAAAACAATGTAATGTGGGGAGGGGAGAATATGGCAATGTTAATATGCGTCGAGATACCCGTGGGATTACATTATAATGTATTAATATATTCAAAGTCCAATGAGGCCAAAGGAGCAATTACGCATGCTGAAACATTAAACGACTTCTCATTCGAATAGGAAGTCAAACCAAACCAATAAAGGTATACACGGCGAGCAACCGCGTGCATTTTGTTTCAGTAAATATTTTTAAAATATATTTATTTGCTCATTGTATTTTAAGTTGTACACATATTTCTTTTAAACATCATTCCATTATTTAAATTTAAAAATATATTTTGTACAATTTCATTTTTTATTTCTCATTGAAACAAGTTCCACGTTGCGTTGATAGCCACCTGGTTACATATAATAGCACGCTTTTAATATAACAATCCTTTTTATTTTGCTCAGCAGCAGTGTACATTTGAACATTTGCTTAAGAATCACCCGCACGTATTTTACTTCTGGACAATTTGTGCGTCCTCGTTCCTTGTCTCGCTTAGCCGACATTTCTGTCTACACCTTTTGTATTGACCAAAGTAGTAAACACTTCTATTAAAACAATCCACTTATTTTTTATTTGTCCACACCACATTCGCATCAAAACACCCGATATTGTTGCTCTTGTAGTTATGAAGCTCATACTGGTTGGTCTTGTTGCAATTGCGCACACGGCATTCAGTGCGGTCATAGGCATAGATGATGTGCCTTCGGGCATGGGTGGTGACGGGCCCACGATCTATGATCAGGAGGGCGTCAAAATACACGCAGCCTTCTCCGACAACATCAAGGGCGCATTCAATGTCCCGCTCTATCTCAAAAACGGGCTCGACCCCGAGTCCAAACGCAAGGACCGCGCTAAGCGCTCGCGCCTGATGAAAAGCTTTGCTGAAAAACCAACCACATCCGGCGACCCCTTGGCTTCGCTGACCAACGTTAAGGACTACTATTACTACGGATACATTGATATTGGAAATCCGCCGCAAAAATTTTCTGTCGTGTTTGATACCGGATCGTCCAATATCTGGGTGCCTGGTGAGCAATGTCGGTCGATGGCGTGCATCGAGCATCGGCGTTTCAACAAGACGTCGTCCCAAACGTTCCTGCCGTCAGGGAAGAACATTCAGATTCAGTACGGAACAGGTCATATCGCGGGGGATACTGGCCACGATACGGTAAAAATCTCGAGCGCTGTGGTTCTCAGGAACCAGTCGTTTGCCATTACTAATACGGAGGACCGCACGTTTGAGCTGCCACGGAGCCAGTTCGATGGTCTCTTTGGTCTTGGGTTCACAGGCGGATCCGAGGGCGGTGCGCGTTCCCCGGTGGACACAATGGTACAGGAAAATATATTAAAGGATCCTCTATTTAGCGTGAAGCTCTTCAAGGGCAGCGGCAAGTCCAACGGCGAGATCACCTTTGGCGCCTACGACAAGGCATACAAGGATAAGCTCAGCTGGATCGACGTCTACGGTAACTACTTCTGGGCAACCACCATGGAGGGAATATACTACGGAGATGAGCCAGCAAACTACCTCTATGGTGCTGACAAGGTTAACAGTCTGAGTGGCGCGCTTACGGCTCAGGAGAAGGCCCGGGCTAGCCGCAAGGCCCTGCTGGATACGGGTAGCTCCCTGATATATGGCGATGCCTTCTCGCTTGCTGCCATGAGCACGCGCATTGGCGCAGATGTCCTTTCGGGAGAGATTCCGTGCTCATCGATACCAAAATTGAAGCCATTCAAGTTTGTGCTCGGCGGGAAGAACTTTTCCATGTCACCCAGCGAGTACATCTATCACGATGAGATCAACGATATCTGCGAGGTCCAGTGGATGCCTGTTAGCGAGTATCTCTGGGTGTTGGGAATTCCCTTCCTGCAGTCGCATTACTCTGTGTACAACATCAAAGAGCGCAAGGTCGGGTTGGCCAGAATGGAAAAGTAATATTTTTGACTTTATGTATTTTTCATTTTTTTCTATCAACTTGTCTCAATGAATTGCTGCGGGACTTATTTTTGTTTTAATGCCAGTTAATTTTGTATTTGTTGTAATTAGAGGTGTGAATTTATGAGCAGCATAGAAACTGTGTTCCATCTACAGGCCATATTGGCGAAGAAAAAGAAAAAGAGTTTTCAAACAAGTTAAAGTCGCACATCTACCAAATGTCGAGCGCGGGCAAACAAGTTGAAAAAGAATAAAGTGGCGGTGCTTTTGGCGGAATTACGCGCTTCTAGGATCGGGACGCTCAATGTCCGACTCTACACAAATACAAACATAAGTGCAAATACATATAAACCAAAAGTAAATGTAAAAAATACAATTAATTAGTGCTGATGTAGTACAATACAAGTTGTAATAAAAAGAATGGCGAGGATGTGTAAAACATGTATATTTGAAATTACGAAATGTTGGATAAGTTATATATAGTGCTTATATGAATGGCATCCCTCCCCACATCCTCTGGTCACAGGATAAGAAAAATTCGTGGCACTAATATGGTAAAATAAAACAGACTGCGAATACAGTTTATCTACAGAATAAAACAGGTCCATTGGACGCCCTAATTGCGCCCAATTATATTCCCCAATGACTGTCCGCCATTACTCTTTGGTGACTATTGGGCCACTCGAAGAGCAAATAGAGCAATGAGTCACACGAGACATTCCCAGGAAAGAAAAAAGCCATCAAGCAGCTGCCCTGTCCCACTGGCGAATCTCTGGCAAGGCTGATTTTGAGAATGCAGTCTGGACAGGCCATACCGTTCATTTGTAGACGGCAAGTCTTCATTTTTTGGACATGGCGGACAAGCGAGGGGAGGGGAGACTGGCAAAAAAATAGATAAAGGCGCGCAGAACGGCTAGTAATAGTTCGCGAATGGGAGAGGAAGGAGATCCAGGAAAATAAGTTAGGTGTATACCCCCCTCCCATTTGTCGGAGGAGGGGGGCATTCAGGGGTGGTACCCCATGCTCAAACCACAACCAGATGACAAATAAAGCAAATGGCAAGAACATACAGTTTTGCCGCAAAACTAGCTGAGGCTGAATGGAGTGCACAAAAAAAGCCCCATTCCAGAAAAGAACGAATGACAGAGCCATTCTTTTTGTATCTGGTGTCTACTACTCTGTCTTTGCGCGTTGCTTACGTGGTGTAATGGACAGGCAGTTGATGCCCAGGAACTCGCAGAAACGCTCGATGACGACCAGCGCCCAGTGGAAGTACGCAACGACAACAAACACAAACGAAATGATCAAGAAAGCAAGCTCAGTCATCGGTGTGAACAGGCCCAGACGCGCAAGGATTGCTCCCAAGACCAGCGGAATCATCTGTACAGTGTAGCTGGGGAACTCCATCTCGGTAAGATGAGCCAGGATGATCTTGCTCTATGTCGGGAATGAAAGGAAAAGAAAAAAGTGTGATAGACACGATGGAGGGAGAGCGTTAGCAAACAAAACAAATATACGACAAATGCGCATCATTAACATTGGAGGATAATGTGTATTTGTAGCACTTACCACAATGCGGCCAAACGCAGTGCCGGCGGTGACCATGAACAAAACCAGGTGGTTGTTGGCGAAGATGGTCGTCGAGTTATCCAGCCAAATGTAGCAGCTTAAGGCAAACACGGCGTACTGAGTGATTTGCGGCAGAGTGGCGAGGAAGCTACGCTTCTGCTCCTTGCACGCAGCATACACGTTGACACAGCACACCAAGCAGTGACCAAAGAGCATTGCCAGGCCAGTGATGAAAAGGAGCGCGTCCATAAGCTCCCAAGTGGCTGGGAACAGACCGCCGATCAAGGGCATGCCCTGCGATGCAGGCACGTGCCAAATCGCCGGGCCCCAAATGCCTGAGGCAAAGCATGCGAGGACAGCCATGGTCAGGATCTCAGTCGGGCCGTTGATGTAGCCCAGGTACAGAACGCCCGTGTGGTACTCCTCCCAGGTCGAGAAGAAGAACGTCATTGTAGTAAAGAAAACAATGGACACTGTCTGCCATGAGGTGCCGCAAGCAAAGGCAGAGGCCTCGACGATTCCAGCGATCGTGCAGTTCAGGGCATCGCAGCCGTGATCGAACAGCTCGCCCAGCGGGCTGGAGCTACCGGTGCGCCTAGCCTGTTTGCCATCGACGTTGTCGAAGGTCGAGTACAGCCACATGCCAATGCCAAAGGCGAAATACAGCCACGCGGGGCCCGGCCCTTCGAGATTGGGCATGATCAGCAGCACAAGCAGCACGTCAAATATCTCAAAGCTCAGCCCGACGAGAGTGATCAGATTGGGCCTACACAAAAAATCAAAACAAAGCAAGGAAAACAAGGACAGGCTTATTAGACAGTTCTGTTAAAAGAAAAATAATGCGCGCGGCAATACAGGGCGCGCGTATTTTGCAAATCCAAATCGAACAGGTATCGAGATTGGCTCATAGACAATGCGTTGTTGTGCCTGTTAGCTCAACTTCTTTGCACTCGGCAGGCCATTGCTACTGAGAAGACGGCATGCTTAGATCGTTTTCAAGCGGTTTTTACACAGAGGCGCATTAAGACTATTAATGCGCATGAAAGTGGGACATGTCATTGGCATCACTATGACCGCACAATGCAACTGTACAATGCACAGAATAGCGCAAAACAAAGTGCTGGGAGAAGGTCACAACACCAGTGTAATAAATCGCCCAAGTCCCCATTTTTCCCTTGCTGTTGCGAAGGCCAGGTTAAAAAAAAGAGAAAAATACTTACGCCATCCACAGGGGGAACAGGGTCACTGCCCATTCCCAGTAGTGCCGGTAAAGGTACTTTGTCAGGAACGACTTGTCGACGGAGCGGTACTTGTAGTTACGCAGGTTCTTGAGGGCGTCCTCGGTAACGTATTCGTCGCCATTAGGGAAATAGCTCGAAAGTCCGGCCATTTGAATTTAGAAAAAAGCCGTAGAGTGAAGCTGATTTATGTTAAAGTAAATATAAGGAAATAAGGAGGGAAACCAACTGTCTTGCTGATATCGCAGGTTCTAAAGTTGAAGTTTGAAATTAAAAAAGAAAATAGAGAAACGACAGGGACAAAAGAGACGAGAAAACCCGAAAAAAGAAAACCCGAAAAAAGGCCTTGTAGAATTTTCCTTTGAAATATTTTTGTGCAACTCAACAGGTACGAAGCTTCAGGCGTGACAAGCAAAAAAAAACTGCAGCGCTTTTAAATTTTGCTTTAATTTTTCTGTCCCTCCAAAGGTTTGGCAGTCACTGAGAAAACTCGCATATGGTGGCTGCACTTACCAAACATTTCATTTTCCAATATTATACAGGAACCGCGAAGGGATAAGGGGGGTCTGTTGCATTTTTGCTAAAAGCGGAGATAGCGCAAGAGAGAAAATAGATCTAGCTAATAAAAATGCAAGTAGATCTGGTCTGTCTGTTCATTCGGGTTAAGCAGAACACAAGGAGGCTTTGCACTACACTGCAACGGACAGGCGGCTTGACCCTGAACTTACTTTCACGTGAAACCGTTATTTTTTTGTTGGTACCAAGCGTGGTAACAAGCTAACTGCTACTTGGAAGTTTTAATTGGAAGTGCGTGGTTGCTTACAGGCGCAAAGAGCACAAATGCTCTAGTTCAGGCATTGCAGAAATTCAAGCCACGGCCTGTAACTCGCCCTGCTCCATGTACTTAACTTTGAAACTTTTAGCTGTCGCAAAAACTAAACACGCACTCAAATATTATTTCTTTGACACTTTGGTTTGACTGCGAGAGAAAAAAAGGCGGCACGAGCTGGCTATATATTTTATTTTTGTTGATGTTTCTGACTAGTAGTTCTCGTATGTGTTGATCTTGCGACCGTCGGGCCCAATGTCCTTGCGGAGTGCCGGCATGGGGCCGTAGTTGGGAGGCGTGCGGTTGAGGACATCGCGGTAGACGGCATCGACCGACTCGTTCCAGCTAGAGCGGAAGAAGGAAATACCGACGGGGCGCAGCTGTTGCTGGGCGGCGAAATCGCGCAAAACCGAGTCGCGGCCCACAGCAGCACTCTCTATCCGCTGCTGGCCAGCCTCGGCCTGCTCAAAGGCAACAACCGCATAACGGTGCACAGGAGTGCCCTTGGCCGGGTGCGGCGGGATGTACGGCAGCAGCACGTTTCCGGCGCTGGTATCGGCCTTGGTCTGGCTCTTTGAGAACTGCAGGTTAGAGACAACCCAGTGGAACTGCTCGCGGAAAGTTTGCTGCTCCTCAAACGGTTCGTCCAGATCCACCATCACCAGGGTATGCATGCGCGAATCCTCGTGGAATGTCACCAGCTCAATATCCAGCTGCTCCCGTGCCTCGCTGGGCTCAACGATAGATCCGGGCTCAATGGCCGAGGTGCCGCTGCCGTTCATCGTAATGTTCAACTGCGCCTCGGGCATGCCGACGTCGCGCGGATCCAGGAGATCAGGCAGGACAAACATCTGCAACAGCCGCTGCATCAGGATCTCCAGGGGCCGTGCGCGCCACGCCTGCTTCTTGAGATAAAGGTACACGGGCCGCGACAGGTCAAAGTTGCCATTCTTGGCATTCCACAGGACCTCCGAGTCCTTGATCTCAGACTCAACGGCAAGACTGAACCACTTATTCTTCAGCTCGCCGATCTGCTCGGCAGCTGCTCCAGCGTCCTGTGCCTGCTTGAGCTCCTTGGCTGCTGCCTGTGCCTCGGCTGTCTTTTTGATCTTGTATGCCTCAATGACCTTCATCGCCTCGTCGTACGCCGGGTTGATTCCCGTCGCTGGCCTGGCATATGTTGACTGCTGCCGGCGGGTTATTGCGCACGCCTTGAGCAGACTCGTTGTTTCCCGGCGGCCGAGTCTGCGAAGTGCAAGCATGCGGGTGGCGGCGTTCATTGTGATTTGCGGTTGAAAAGAGAAGGTGCTGACAAATTTACAAGAAGGTCGATTGGCATCAATTCAAACGAAAAAAGAGAGGAAAAAACAACGAAAAAAAGAGAAAAATTGAAATGCGTTTGGCGGGGAATGCGCCAGCGTCGTTGGAATTGCCAATGCACTTTTTTTTGTTGGCTGTCCCTGAGGCTTTAAAAAATTGCAGCTTATCTTGCGCTCACATCGTAATCAACCGATCAACGGCTGGGATTGTGTCATGTGGATTGATGGCGCGGGCAGTTTTTAAAAAAATGAATTTGTCGGCCACGGTCTCCTCAACTCCAAAACTTAAATGGCACACAAGCATCCTTATTTTGGCCTGGATACGTGCCTTTTGATGGTGTGGGCTTTTGGCTTGGTTTAAATGGGTACCTTTTTGCCTAAAAGGCAGTCGCAGTGTTTGTTGATATTAAGCATCAAGCATACGTAAAATCATGCAAGTGTCAATGCAGTACCTATTCCCGCCAATGCTGTGAAAATTCATGAAATGATAAAAAATTACAACTACAGGCACAAGTGGTCAAGTCCGATGACAAAGCAAATTGCAGCTCATCAATATGCTTGTAATCTTGGCAACAGCCACAATTACAATCACGATCATCACCTAATATTGCCATTGTTTGCAGCTGGCAACTGGTATACAGCATTGACCTATTTTGCATTGGTCTTCTTCTTTGCGAAAAAGAACACTTTATATTTTTTACTTGTAACGCTTCCAGACAGTGTCCTATTCTCATTATTGCTCTTAGTAGTGGCCATCCTTGAAACACAAGCACAATATGCCATTGATATCCCCATCTGTGTGGAGCAAACCGTCAGCCATGAACGCTTTGATCCTAGCCAGACGAATTTTTGCCGTTTGGTTCACCAGAGACGCCGCCGACATCATCCGGCACCGAGCACTCCTGCCAGCTGTCAAGGCGCTCGAGCACAACTCCCAGTGCGCGGCGATTGATCCCACGGCAACAATAAAGGAGACATCTAGCTGCCACAGTCACTTTGGCTACGAGTCCGTCAGCAAGGTCAACCCGCTGGCATTCGGCTGGCGCAAGACCACGGATTTTTCCAAGCACCTGGTTACCAGCAAGATTCCACAGGAGCGGATGCCCAATGGCGACCGTTTTGCGACGCCAATGCTGACTCTGATCGACTACGCCAACGAGAACGTGTGCGGCCATCCGGGGCTTATTCATGGCGGTATGACGACGGTGATTGCGCATTCGTCGATGTCGCTGGTCGCTGCGATCAATGCCCCCGGGAAGAGCATTGTTCCAGTGTCCCTGAATATGGACTATCGGAAGCCCATTAGGGCCGGTGGTTTTGTCAAGGTGCACGCCTGGCTTTATGACCAGCACTGTGTATCGAACAATGACAGTGGAGCGTTGAGGCTGAAGGCTGCCGTCCACTTTTACAGCCTAAACAACGAGCTGCTGGTTGAAGCCATCTCTGATATCATGGTGACCACGGCTAGCATGGAATAATGGTTTTTTGCGTGTCTCATTTTGGCCTATAGACGTTTTGTTTGTTATTTTTTTGTTGGTTACACGCTAATTTGTATTTGGAAGGCGTGAGAGCGGATTTGCCGCTTTAGAGGGACCTTTTTTTCTTAGGCCTATATCTGGGCGCAAAAAAGATTTACAATGAATTTGATAACGTGAAAATGCATGCCGAAAAGAGAGACGCCGCACCTTGCAGGGGCTCAAGTGGCCGAGTTCCAGGTTGCATGATTCATTTTAATACTGCTACCCTTTTTTATTTCTTATCATTTTCTTTTGCACTCGCTCCTACTTCCGCGTCAGCATTACAGAGACTTATGCAGCGCATTTCGGCAGGCATTTTGAGGACCAAGCCAAATACGCCTTTTTCGATAGTTGCGTGGCTTCATGCGCACACGTTGAAGGCAGCGGCTCTTCGCGGCATTGCGTCCTCCAGCGCACACATTCAAGCAGAGCCACAGCCATCTTTTGTTGACAAACTATGCCTGCAGATAGCCTGGCCACTCGAATACACGCAGCAGCGCATTGAGGAGACCAAGCCGATCATGAAGCAGCTAACAGACCTGCCAGTAACCAAATCTCTGTTCGAACAAAACAAAGCCGTGCGCAAAGAGTTCCATTGGCCCGCTGGGAAGCGCAGAATAATCCAGGCGCCCGAGACTTTGACGTACGGCGCACTCATGGGCTCCGGCGATCTCCCCCTGGTGCCGCTGGTGTTCAAATGGAGGCCTCGGTGCACGCCGAGCCACGTCAACTCTAAGATTTTCGAGTCCAGTTTTGCTGATCCGCAGCAGCAACAGAAGTTGAGCCAGATGCAGGTTCCTGGCGTCACCATGTTGCAGTACTTGGGTCCGAATCTCGGGCTCAGCGGCACGCACAGTGTCTCTGGCAGCCCGCGCGCAGTCCACCCAGGAGTGCCCACGGCGTTTATTGACGATGTGACTGCGCGGGTGGGATTTTCGAACTCAATCGACAAGCCGATTTTCACGGCCAACTTTCAACTGGAGTACCTGGAGCCCGTTTTGACCGACAGCTTTGTGGTGATGGACGCGTGGATAACCGCTGTAGAAGGCCGGAAGTCGTACATTGCCTCGTACTTGGCGGACGCTACAACGGGCAAAGTCCTCGTCAAGGCAAAGTCGTTATTTGTGAGTGCCGCTTGACTGCATATTCTCTTGCAAGCTAGACAAAATATTTTTCAGTCAATAATTCAATTAAAGGAAAACCGAATGAGCTTTGTGATGGTGGTGGTGTTGAAGAGGATGATGGATGGGTGGGAGACAAGGGAGATCTGGCCGCGGCTCGTCGGATCTAAATTTAACTGCGCGTTTGCTCAATGCCGCGGGCAGCAGCGGCCAACAATCGAGATCGTTTTCTGTCACGTATTATCATTTACGCAGTATCGTCCGGACTATGCCGCACCGCACCACACCGCCAGCTCACATTCCCCCATTCGCCCCCGCTTCCTCCTTGGACTTTTGTTTTTAAACTCCGAGCAGAGGATTCTTTGAATGCGCTTTAGGTAACCACGAACGCCAGGAAAAAGAGACTGGGGACCAATCAGTCGCATGGTTCTCGTTATCCAGAGCAGGTTTTGAAACATTCTGGTTGAAGTCGAAAATAAATGGTGGGGTGGGTTTTTTTCGTTCTTCGCTTTTCATGCTGCTGATTCCCAGCAGGTTTTGTTTTCTTCTTTCTTTGGAACTTTGTCTGCCTACTCGTATTCGTGTTCTTATTTTTTAAACTTTTCCATTCCTTTCTATTTCCCCTTGTTTATTCGCGAGCTGCATCTTTTTCTGCAAACCCCCCCCCCCCCCACCTTAAAGCACACTTTACGTTCTTTGAATTGCACGCCAGTAAACAACAAAAATCAAAATACAGTCCGCGAAGCACACTTTTTTCTTTCTTTTACTCACAAAAAAGCGGCTATAATGCCCGACGGTCATGGCCAGCGTTCAGAAATTAAGCAGAATACCGGCGCCCGCGTCGTTGATAAAATGGACGATGACATGCCATTAAATGCTGGTTCGGCCAGCACGCACACGGCAGAAAATGCACTGGGCATAGTGACCACGCCAATTTCAGTCCACCAAAGACAGCAACAGAAACCGGTCGTCGCCGGTACACCAGACTCCGCAGTGCTTGACCGCATGCTGGAGCTTGAGAATGTCATCGCGACTGTCAAGTCATCGCTCGACAACCACGCATCATCGTACTATTCGGTTGCTTCCCAAATAGCAGAGTAAGCTTTTCTTCTGATTTGTTGCGAGATTGCGTTTGACACCGAGCAAATACGTGTGAGCAATGCTGGCCGCCTCTTTTCAATACTTTTCAATGGCCCCCTCTGTCATTGTCACATGAGTGTTCTTTGTCGCTTGTCTTGCCCTTCACCTTGCATGTGCTCTTGCTTCAGCTGCCCTTGTTTCTTTGTTCAAACATGCACATTGCTTGTTTTCCTTATGTTTGCACTCGTGCCCCCACATGCAACTTACCTATGCTGAGCTTCATCTGTGTTTATTTTGCGTCCATTGTGTAGGTTGAATGTGCGTATTGGGCATATGGGTGTAGCCAACCGGCCTGCGGCAGCAGCCAGCACACGCATTAGCAATATCATTCAAATAAGCAGCGGCAACGGCAGCAGCAGCGGCAAAGCCAGAGACGGCTACGACAGGGCCGCTTCTTTTTCCGCCTTAGCAAAGGACAACAGCACAGCAAGCAAAGACTTCTCCAAGTCCACTATGGCTGTCGCAACGGTAGATGCAAACGCATACGCATATGTAGATGCAAGCGTAGATGCAGACGCAAGTGACAAGGAGGGAAGTGACGAACACTATACCCGCATACAGGAGATGATCGACTCGCTGATCAAGGACGCAGGTTCTGCGCTGAACTCTAGGCCAAACCACCACCAATCTATGGTCCCCAACGACTCTACTGACCTGCCACTCTCCTGCGACTCGATGTGCTCCCCCGAGCAGCTGTCGTCCGTATCCACAGTGTTTGACGACGCAACTACCTCGTATGCGTCACCGAGCTATGCCAAGCGCCCCACAGAAAAGAGCTTTGCCGCATCATTGGCTTACAAGGCATCCGACTGTGCGCCGGAGCTTCATCCGCAGAGGCCGGTGTCGGCACTGAGCATGTCGTCCAGACAGTCTCGCCGGCGCAGCCTCAGGCAGCGGCCGCAGACGCCGGTCGGCAAAGCTCGCGCTCGCGCCGACCCCATGGAGGCCGATGCCGAGTCTGACAGCGAGTATGGCTCAGTCAGCGCAGCCAACAACTACAGCCATAGTTACACGCGCAGCCAGTCCCGGAATGTCAACCTCAGCCTGCGCCATAGCCAGTCCCGCCCACAAAGCCGGCACCAAATGGGCTCTGGCCACTACAGCGACCGCCAGATGGCTAGCAGCCAGCGCACCCGGAAATGGAGTGGGCGCTACCGATCAGACACAGTTGACACCTTTACGACGAACTCGTCGGAAACCTGCGTGTCTCCGAGGAATAGGATTTCTAGGGAATTTCGACACACGCCGATATCTCAGACGTACTCTGGGTCACACGCCATGTCGGAAAGCTTCTACGCGCATCCAAACAGGCAATTTGAAGTTAGGGATATTGTGGACTACGAGGAGGAGCCGCTGTCACACCAGCCGACAATGCAACAGGACATTGTCAACACACGCAGTGGCCAGAGGCACGAGTTCCCCCAATTTTATGCCGAAGATAGCTTTACCACGCGTCATCATCAACAGCAGCAGCCTGGGGATAACAGCCCGCTGTCGGGAAGCAATGTGCCGCTGATCCAGCGTCTCCGCAACTCTGTGACGCGAGCGGTTCTCCGATCGGCATCGTTTGTTGATGACAGCGTCAAAGACGACATTGCGGCCTATTCGAGCAGCCGCAGATGCTCGGTGGACAGCGGTAGCGCCCAGCCGCTTTGCACACGCAGCAGCACGACGGCCAGCGAGATGTCGCCGACCGCTGCGGCAAGAAAAATGCCATTTCATTGGGGGCCGATGTCGCCGGGCGGACTCGGAGCAAGGAGCTTTGGAACCATTGTCAATCCAGTTAAGAGCCCGTCGACTCTGCAAGCATCTGCGCGCGAAAACATTCCTGTGTCGCTGTCGCCACTTTGGAGCCGGCGGAATTGTGGGGGTGATAGCTCGGGCGAGGTGTCGCGGAGCAACTTAGCTTTCGACAGAAAGCTGGGTGCCTCGCATCGCGACAGTGCGCACCCCATTGCTGACTTGAGAGTCAGCAGTCCAAGGCCCTCGGCAATGCAAATGAGAGCGGATATGGCCGAGTACGAAATTCGCAGGCCCGATTCTATCGAGGAGTACGACAGCAGCAACGAAGACAGGGCGCTATTGGAAAACACCAGCTCTGGTCGGCAGCTAATAACCAGCGTGGAAACCAACGATGATAACAGCGACAATTTGTCTGGGATATTCGGCATTGTCAGTCTGATGTACTGGACATTACTGTTCACTCTTGGCGCGCTGATGCTGGACTCGTTTCTTTGCCAGGTTGCGGGCAAGCGCGTGATGGGCACGGTAGACAAGATCTCGCAGACTGAGGGCAGCACTGCCGAAGACAAGGATGCGAAGAAGAAGCAGCGGGAATCTGGCGGGTTGTCGAAAGTGGACATTGACGAGGTCAATGTTGCAAACACTGTTGGCCGCTTTGTGCGCTGGTACATTGAGGGGCCGGATGACATGGCGGGCAATCGGCCGAGCGCTGCTTCTTCTACTCCTTCCTCCTCTCTGGTTGCTGGTGTTGGCCGTTCGCAGCCACACTCTTTGCGCGCAAGCAGGGCGACGGTAAAGCGCGGGTCTTTCAAGCACGTCGAATAATCAGGCAAACAATTCTTATATGTGGCATAAATTTACTTTGTAACAAGGTGTATATAGTGTGTATACATTGTGAAACGCAAAATTAACTTATGCCAAGTGTGCCAGAGGTGACTTTGGAATGGCGACTTGCTCTATCTGGGGCTGCGGCTGTGGCTGCATTATTTTGCGTGGCAGGCGCGAGCGCTTAGATTCGGACACGCTTGTGGCCTTGACAACCTTCAGCATGGCAGTGAGCTTATGGGTAGTGCGCGACTGCTTGGTCCCGGCCGAGCCGCGCACCAGACCAGATGCTGCCTTGCTACACCCGGTCCCCAGCAACGAAGCTAAAGCTGCGTCTGACTTTTTATGCTGCTTTTTTTGCTTTGTCACTGCGGCGGCAAGCGCCTTTGAGAGCTTCGTCTCTGCCTTCAATGTCGTCGGCGGGCTGCAAATGCTGCTAATTGACATGATATTTGACAAAGTGCGCTTGACCTCGACATCATCGATGTCATCGACGCTGCTGCTCTCGCCATAGTGTGGGGTATCCTGGTCCGTCGCGGCGGAATCGGCGGCCTTGATGGGAAGCAGGCTGATTGCCTGGTCCGAATCACCAGATACATAAAAGTCAAACACATCCTCCCAGCCTCGTGCCGGCTCATCGCGGTTAATAAAGATGGTCTTCCCCGCGCCAGCGCGCTTGGCTTTGAGCGAGCATGAGCGCACGCAGCGAGACATTTCCTTGACCATGCGCTTGATTCCGGGGATCTTGAGTGATGTGCCGATGACAATGAGCAGATCTGGCCTCCGCTTGAGATCGAATTCACTCAGAGCCCCGATAACCTCCTACGAGTTGAATTGAGACAAAAATAAAATAAAAATGGACAATGCTTGAATTGATGCGGTTTTGATATCTAAAATATTACTGCAGCTAAGTGCGTGTGGCTATTGTCGATGCAGGAGCAGTAACTCGAAAAAGCATAAAAATGAAGAACATCAAACGACCAAAAACAAAATAACATTTGTGCTCATTTACAAATGTGGAGAGCAAGTAGCTAGCTAGGGGGAGAGGGGGGTTCACAAATAAACGTCACAATTCATATTCCTTTTTTCAGCAATGTACTTACGCTTTGAGGATGTGCTTCGTTATACAGCACAATATCCGGGCGCAATACACCAGAAGCCACAGCGCGCTTGCCAACCAGATCGCGAATGATTTCAGTCTCCTTGCATCTCGGGCAAGGTGGCGGTGCCCCCTCACAGAATTCTTCGACCAGTTTCTCTGTAAATGGATAACGCGTGTGGCAGATTGTGCATACCACATTGTCCAAGTCTCCATGCAGTTGCACTGCCTTTGTAAATGTTTTGTCAAGGGTCGTTTGTCGCCTGCGCTTGGGGGCCAGTTTCTGCTGTTGTTTTTTGAGCTTTGTCTGTGACCGTGTCTCTGCTCGTTCGCCCGGCTGTGCGTCTAATGATGTGTTTGCCGGCGTGCCGCCTGTAGCAGAGCTGTTACGTTCAGAGAGCTGCAAATTGCTACTGTTACCCTCTGACAAACATTCTTCCTGGCTACCTCTCGCCTTGCCCGAGGCACTGTGGGTGGCGGATGCTGGTTTTTGGAACGACGTCTCCAAGCCAATGCGTTTTTCCAACGAGTCAATGTTCTGTGTGTAGCAGCGCAAGAGCTTGCCGCACTCATCCAGCTCCTTTATAAACATGTGCGTTGGCGTGCAATTGGCCTGACTGACAAGGGTGCGTAGCTCGCCCATGAAGTTGTAAAATACGCTAATCATCCCTGCGTCGCCAAATAGCGTCGCATCAAAGAGATCTTTCCCGTTGGAAACAGAGTTGGGATATTTTTGCTTGAGCTGCTGAAATAGCCCATCAGGAGAGCGAAAGTCGGGGATGCCTGAGGACACGGATATGCCGGCACCGGTTATTATGATACACCGCTGGCAGCCCTGGACGGCGCGCTGGATTTCGCGTAGAGTAGCTGCGCTATCGTCATTATGTTCGGCGGCAGGCGAGGTTGTGGTTGTGGTTTGGCCAGCGCAGTCATTGCTGCCATCCTGCGTGGTGCTGTTGCTGATATCGCGCAAATTCAACCTCTTCATTTCGAATCGAAAAAAATATGTATAGTATGTCAAAAAAAGATGTACAAATAAAATAATAGAAGTGCAAAGCAAAGGAGTGGAACAATCAAATGGGCATGATCCACAAAGGAAGAGCGGGAAGGGGCGAAACATCACAATTTGTGACAATGCGCCTTCTTTCTAAATCCACAATGTTTGTGCGCTCCAAAAAAACTAATTAGAAATTTCTGATATCTTTGGCCAGCAATTGCTCAGAATTCAATGTTCAATATATCTACAAGCTTGATCTGTCCGGATTAAATTTATTTGTAAATTACGGTCTGGTATTCCAGACCGCAAAACAAGCAAAAGTCACATCAAAAGTTAAGCTCGCTCACTCACTCGACTCAGAAAATGTTGGATTTCATCAGTCTGTCCGACAGTCTCCGTCTGCTTCTTGTTCCCCCACCCCAACCAACATGCTGTGATTTCCTTCTGACAGACGTCACTGAGAAGCAGCGGCATTGAGTGTGAAGAGGGATACCTTGAAACACAAGTTTCCACTTTTTTTTTTTAAAAAAACAATCGTTCGACTCGCGGATAAATGTTTGGATATTTGGTATTAAATTCTGTGAGCCCTTTGCACAAATTTCAATGTCTCTCAGGCGTCTTCTTAGCCTGCACGCCTCCTTAAAATACATTTAATATTTTTCGAAGGAAAAAAAACCAGGTGGAATAATTATTTACGTCATGACTGTCTTGTCCTTTTAAGTATTTTCTTTTTACTCTTTGAACTGAAGACAGCACTTAATAAAAATGTGATGGCGAAAAGGGGAAGCGCAAAAGGCTCAAAAAGGATGTCCTGGCGCTTTTTTTTTGTGCGCCAAACATTGGCGATTGGTTTGGAAGCTAAAAAGGGAGGGAGTAAAGCAAAGGAAAAAAGCAGCAGCAATACCGCTTTAAACTGGCCAAAGGAAAACAATGAATTTTTTTCTCGCTCCCTCTTTCTTTTACTTTACATTCATTACTTTTTCCACTATTAATTATTTATATTACACGCCTTTTTTTGAGTACACTTTTTTTTAGCCTTCGTATTATTATCCTATTGACTTTCATCTCTCTGGTTTTTTTCTAATAGAGAGAAGGCCCTGATATTCACACACATATACATCCCCGTTGCATTATATGAAACCTATTTTAGCAAAAGTGACAGTGTACTGGTTGCTGGCAACTAGCGCACTGCTTGCCACGACCACACCCGCAGCTGCCGAGCCCCGGGTGCCGCGCATTCACAAGCGCGTAGTAGAGGTCAGCAGCACAGAAATACTCCCACCCAGTACGCCGGCCACACCAATCCCAAATGTGGCGCTGATGCGCCACCCACGCCAGCTCCTCTCCAATATCCTCGATATACTTAACCCGGGAAACATTGGCAAGGACAGCAGCGACTCAGAGTCAAATGCAGCGGCAGATGGTGAAGAATCCACACAGGTGACAGACGATGAAACCACGCCGACTCAGGAGCCGTCGTCGACCACGCCAACGACCAGGTCTACGAGCAGAAATACGTCCTCGTCAAGGTCTATGTCCGATACCGAGACAACCCCAACTAGTGATACGGGTGATGACGGCGATGTGGTGACAGTTACGAGCTCGACGACGCAGACCAGGGCGTCGTCAAGCACAAGCAAATCGGAATCCTCGACAAAGTCGTCGGACGACAACGACGAGTCAACTGACGACGAGCCCACAGACACAAATGACGATGAGTCCACGCCCACACCCACTGACTCGTCATCATCAGCCACACGTTCGTCTTCTATTTCTTCTACAAAAACCAGCCTGGTTTTGGTGACGGTCACTAGACCCGGAACCACCATCACTGCGATGGTGTCGGCCTCCCCGACCATCGACCAGGCCAATGGAGAGAAGGCCGATGTCGGAGCAGTCGAGAATCTCACCACGGTCATTGTTGCGCCCACAGTCGCCGCCGTTGCTCTGCTGCTCTTGGCCATTTTGTTCTTCCTGCACAAGAAGCGCAAGAACCGAATCAGGTATGATGGCGAGGATGCGTTTGCCAGTGGTCCCACCAAGCCGTATACCCCGCCGACTAAGCCGTACGCCCCGCCGAACCAGGTTAACTCGGTGTTTAACCCTACAGGCCACAGCAACGACGGGTACGTCAAGGAAGAGAATGACCTGTTCACATCTAACGAGAGGCGGATGGGTGACCATTACTCGCCTCCACAGCCGGCTAATGACAATACGCAGCTGCTGCCTAACTCTCAGTACCAGCAGCAGCAAGCTCCCTTTGCTCAGCACGCCACTGGAGACTATATGCAGGCACCCGGAGCTGCGCCTGTGGCTGGAGGAGGGTTGTATGGCGTTCCTCTGCAGCAGCAGCCGTCTCACCAGTCGGTTCGTCAGCCCCCACAGCCGATTATGAACTGGCAGCAACAGCCTCCTCGGCCTCAACAGGGTGCGCCGTACAATAATAACAACAATGGGTATTGGGCCTGAGCTAGGACGTCGGTATCCTTTTGTCTATTTTTAGCACTTCGGAATTAGTGGTGGCCATGCACTTCAAAGTAGCATATTGTTTGGCTTGACTTCGCAAAACGTCGCACGACAAAATTTTTTTCGCAAATATTTGCGTGTATATTTTCTCATATTTCCGTTATTCATTTTCTCGTCGCAGTAAATATCTAAATGACAACAATTTTTACGACTGCACTCGCGATTCGTTGAGGGGATAAAGCATGTCCGTGTTAATTTATAAATATATACATTTTAATTCAAAGCTCTTGCAAAGAACGACCGAGTAACCTCAGGGTTGGGACAATTGGCAGCCTCCCTCTTCGTCTCGGCCTGCGGGATCCACTTTTTAATAGACTCAATGCGTGAATCGGTCGACGGATGCGTGTTGAGGAACTGCGGCGGACTCACGCTCTCTGCAGTCTTCATCCTCTCCCACAGACCTACGGCCTCCCTGGGGTCATAGCAGGCCGACGCCATGAAATACAGACCCAACTGGTCAGCCTCCTGCTCGCACTGCCTGCTGTTGGGCAATTCCAAGAGCAAGCCCGACATGGCCTGGCCAATTTGTAAAACGCTGGGATCAACGAACAGGCTGGCGACCAAGTAGACGAACTGCAGTAAACTGGCCTGCGATAGCTTTTCAGCCGAGTGGCGTGCATACTGGTGGGCTATTTCGTGGGACAGTACAGTAGCCAGTCCGTCTTCGTTAGCTGCTACTGAAAGAATTCCGCTGAAGACAAATATTTTGCCGCCGGGCAACACAAATGCGTTCTTTTCGGGCGACCTAATCACGTGTATCTCCCAGTCCCCCTGCATCCCGGTGGCCTTGATAATGCGCTGCGCAATCCTCCGCACGTAGAGATCCGTAGGGGTGCCACGCGGCTCCAGCTGGTTCCGGTACTGAGATATGATCGAGAGATAGGCCTGCGAGCCCGCCTGCTGCTCGTCGTCGCTCGTGACGTTGATGAAGCGCCGGCGGCCAGTGGGCGAGTCCTCGAGGTGCACTTGGTAGTAGATGGCGCCGCCAGTGCCAGCCACTCCGGTCGTGTACCAGAATCTGCGCGTTTGCCAGAGAGGTATCTGCTGATACTGATACTGCCGCTGCCGCTGGTCTTGGTCGTTGTGGCTGTCGTTGGTGCGTCGGTATGGGTTTTTTTGAATTTGCAAGGAGCGGTACTGCGAGTAAATCGAGGCCGGCGCGCGGCGAGGCGCAGCGAGAAAAAGGATCCTTCGGAATAACATTTTACTAAAACTGCCTTATTGTTTAGAAGACAAAAAGGTGTATTTAATTATTGGTAATATGGAAAGGCAAGAACGAAAGAAAAATAAAGTGATCAGGCGATGAACGAAAATTGGGGCGGATGACGTCTTGGGGACCAAAATGTTGATGCGGATTGCAATTCTCACATGCAATGCTTTAGGAAATCTGCAGGCAGTTTGCACCTATTTCATTTGCACTATAGATACATCAAAATTTAAATAGCGGATTCCTTTGTACAAAAAAAAAGACAATTTTGATGGCTTGTCATGTCCATCCGTCTGTTTGTCACGTACTCTATGTTGCACAACGAATCTCTCTTGCCTCTCTATTTGTTTGTTTGTTTGTTTTTTGTGTATTTTTTACTTTTGTTTATAGTGAATGTGCTTCTGGGTCTGAATTTGCGAGTTTAGAGGAGCAAATAAACTCATCCAACACCAATAGCCTTTTTGTACTTTGTTCTTTTAATTATATATATCGGATTCTCATTGGTTACCATACACAAAATCATTGCAAAATAAGCTTGTTTTCAAGCCATTCGCTCGCATATTTTTATACATATTTTAAAAAAAATTCGGTTTGTTTGTTTGTTTATAATAATTCCCTCCCCTGTAAATAAGGGTCTATTGACTTTTTTTGACAAAAATGAATGGCGAGTTTACTTTCAGGTCGTCTGCGGATGACGTAGAGCAAGCCCAACAAATAGAGGATGAGTATGGCGATGGCGGGGCACTGGACCTGTCAGAAGAGTTTGAGCACTTCCAGCCATGGGACTCGCCACGGCTTCATGTCGGGCAGCCATTGCTCAGCGACACATCGACGATGATAGACGACAGCGCCATGGGGTCAGCAGAGCCGTTCCCGGGATACAATAGTATTGGCGCGCAGCAGCCGCAGGATTCAGCGAGCGGCGCGAGCGCCACAAACCACTACCACTATTACTACCAACAGCAGCAACACCACCACCCCCACCACTACCACTACCCCAGCAGCAACAGCAACAGCAACAAGCAAGGGTATGCTTTCCGAAAGCGCCATATTCCGTCCGAGAACGATTTTCCTGTGGGGGAGCCAATATCATCGGACCCATTGACATGGTACTTGGAAAACAATCCTGGGTCTCTGGGACCAGCTTCAGGCGCGGCAGCGGCGGCGGCCAATTCGGGAAGCAATGCGTGGTTAGCCCAGCTCCTAAGAGCAAATGAGATTGGTGGCGAGTGGACGGACGAAGAAAGTATGTCAAAGCGGTGGAGCCAGCGAAGGGACACGATTGAGTCGCTGGCCAACGATGACGGCGAGTTCAGCCGCTATGACCCGCACTGGGACGACATGATCACGTTCCGCCAGACACGCATGCGAGTACCGAGGGAGCGTGCGTGGTCAGGTTCCGAAACATCGTCGGTTTGCGAACCCACCGTGAACGTGCGAAAAGGCGGGTGGCGCCGGATGCTGCCCCTGGCTACACACCCGGTAGGACGAGCACTGGTTCTGACTGCATTGCCTGTGCTTATTGTTCTCTTGTGGTGCTCTGTGCCCCTGCGCACTGACACGGTCATTAGGCCGGATGGGCCGGTGGAGCGGCTAAACTTTTGGTTTTTCCTTTTCTTCTATTACGGCATCTACAATGCCGTGGCGTTGTCTCTGGTGACGCAGATATTCCATGTTTACTCATTGACGTGGTGGCCACGGTCTATGTCTGGAGTTCTGGCCAATGTCATTTCGTGGGTGTTTACCACGTCCCTGGGTGCCCTGGTCTACATGCTCGACACGGGCATCGAAAAGGACCCGCTGATGTGGACATCCCTGACCTTGCTGACGCTGTTTCTGCCCGTGCTGATATCGTTTGTCAGCATCCAGCAGCATCACCGGCGGTCAAAGCGTAGGCTGCAGGGCTCGGCCGAGGAGCGGCCCCTGGTTGCCACAGCTACGGAATGGCGCACGCCCACGTCGTATCGCCGCTTCCTCTGGTTCTGCTCCTCTTTCCTCCTGTGGTACGCTGCTTTGGCATCCGGCGAGTACCTCGCGTACGTATACACGGAGACCCTGCCGCACTCGACCAAAGACGGGTTCTACTACGTGTACTCGTGGATTGCCACCGTCAACATACTGTCTGCCACTGCCAGCTGGGTAGTCAGCACCAAGGTGCGCTCTTGGCCACTGCAACACATCTACACGCTGTACTTCTTCATGACGTACTTTATCTTTTATCGCAACCTGTTCTCGCGCTTGCAGAACCCTGAGCAGGTTGTGTTTATTCAGCTGGTGTCATCTCTGTGGGTCGTCTTTATTTATCCGCTGAGAATGGCCCATTGGGTCTATCGCTGCCAGGCCTTTGTTTGCCGCTGGGGCGACGACTACCCGTACGATATCTATGTCAAGCAACTGGGGAGGGCGTTCTTCTTGCGGAACAAGGCCGAGAATGCCACCATGCTAGGGTTCCTGTGCTGGGTCACAGTTTTGCATTTTGGCCCCAATCGCCACCACTATCCACATTTCCGATTCAACCCGAGTGACGATGAGTTCAACTACAAGTATGGCCTGATTGTGCGTGCCTCGGTGTACGTGTGGATCAGCGAGCTGATGTCGGGTCGAGTTGTTAGGTGCCTGTTCAGGTGGATCTACAATCACAATATCAGCTGCGAGGCCGTCGATGATTTCCGTCGCTATCCGCATGTCGTGCCAGTCATGGTTCTGGTGACAATTCACGTTCTGCAAAATATACTATTTGGCATGATTCACCTGGACTTTAGCTAGTCTCCAATAAGGTGCCTTACTTTTTCTTGTTAATTTTATTTTGCATCCCTTAACACAGACAACGAAAAACCGACTCTTGACTCCTAGTTCTTGATCTGGGACACGGCATCGTCGTAGCGTTTGGCCACGTCCTTCCAGTTGATGACACGCCAGATGTTCTTAAAGTAATCGACCTTGACGTTGTTGTAATCTAGGTAATATGCGTGCTCCCAGGCATCTACACCAAGCAGGGGGACGTGCCCGACTGACGAGGGCATGTCCTGGTTGGCCGTCGTAATGACGTCCAGCTGGCCCTTGGGGTTGAGCGTCAGCCATCCCCATCCGGATCCGAAAATGCCCGCTGTCTTTCCGTTAACCACCTGCGTCAGCTGGTCCAACGACCCATACTGCTCGATGATCTTTTGCTTCAGAGCACTCTCATGCAACTGGCCGCCGCCGTTTTTCTCGCCAATAAGGTTTTTCCAGAAGATCGTATGGTTGACGTGGCCACCACCGTTAAAGTTAATAGCCGAATGCAGAGCCACTTGGCCGGCAATGTCGTTTTTGGCCTGTGCGGCGAGGAACTTCTCCTCAGCAACGTTCAGGTTGGCGACATAGGTTGCATGGTGCTTGTCGTGGTGCAGCTTCATAATTTTGGCCGAAATAACAGGCTCCAGCTCGTTGTAGTCGTAGTCGAGATCAGGGACAGTATGCTTGGTACGGATGCTACCCAGCACGCTGCTGCTGCGAGCGACCTGCTTGGCCACAGTGGTAAGAGTTCTGGTGGCAATGAGCATAGCTTAACTAAATTTAGTAATATAATATAATATAATATAATTATTTGAAGACAAAAAAATCTAAAGAAGCAAAGAAAGGTTTGTCATTTTTATTTGTGTTTGTGGAGATAATGTGAATAAAAGATAATCACATTTTATTTTCAACTTTCACTCCCCTCATCCACTTTTCTTTACTATTTCCGCCCGACAAATCAGTAGATCATCACTTTCCCACTTGATTATTATGAAATATCTGGTCCAGGCTGCAATTGGCACACTCCAACTATATAACTTATTTTGCAGCAGTCGCTGCACACATCAGTAAGTAATCATTATATGAAGTTGGACCTCAAATAAAACAAAAACAAGGAAAAATAAGGAAATCTTAAGAGAGCTGGCGGCAGTCAGATATAATGACATGTTTACTGGTACCACCTGACTGGCTGCCATATGCCTCAATTCTCTTGAGTGTCCATACCCTCAATGACTTTGCCAAAGACAACATGCTTGTTATCCAGCCAGTCAGTTTTCACAAAAGTGATAAAAAACTGAGAGCCATTGGTATTTGGGCCAGCATTTGCAATAGCCACAGTGCCTGGACCATCGTGCTTGAGAATAAAGTTTTCATCTTCAAATAGTGTGCCATTAATTGATTTGCCACAAGTACCATCCCGATTTATAAAGGCACCGCCCCGCACCATAAAGCTGGGAATTACGCGATGGAATGGGCTACCCACGTAGCCAAAACCCTTACTGCCAGTACACAACTGGAGAAAGTTATCGGCAGTCTTGGGAACAATGTTAGCGTACAGAAGAATGTTGATATTCCCGATTGGGTTACCACCAGAAGTAATGCTAAACGATACGACGGGGATTAAAGTACATATTTGTAAAAATCAGCTGTTTGTAAGTGTAAATTAAAAACTAGTGAAAATAAGATGGTGTTATAGTAAGAGGGGGGTGTGAGGAGCACTAGTTGTCTAGTGTTAAAAGTTAGGGGTGATTTTATAAAAGGTTTTATTACTGATGTTTCTAAAGTACTGCTAGGGGCCAGCCTCATCTTATATATGTGCCCTGTCGCCTTTGTTGTGCCCATTGTCAATTGTGCGCTCCGTTGGTGAGAACTGGATCTTCTGCGAGCAGACCGGTATCTTGGGAAGTCAATGTTGTGGTTTTCGTGCGTGTACGCTCATGCGTGTGCATTGCAGAATGGGGAGCATGTTTGGGCATCAATGTAATGCCTCCCTAATTTTCGCCTGTATAATCCAATTAATACCCTATCAATCGGGATGCAGATGGAAACTTGTTTCGCGATTGTCAACCTCAACATCCACTTCCATATCTTTGGGTTGTGCAACAGTATTATATGTATACTGTGTTCTAATTTACTTGGGTTTTTGATATATTTTGGTGACAATGGACAATGATCGCTGAGTACATTATTGCCACTGAACCGCTGGTATTGTGAGGAGAAGGTGTATGAGCAATATTGTAGTAATATTAGAAAAGTAGGGGGTGATTTTATAATTGGGTTTTGATACCAGCGTTTCTAAAGTGCTACCAGCACCGGCCTAGGCTTATATATGTGTCTCCTTGCCTCCGCTGTGCACTCTGCCAGCTGTGCACTCCGTTGGCGAAAACTGGTTATTATGAAAATAACCTGGGTCTCTGATATGCCATTGTTGTGGCCTTTGCTTGTGTACGCCAGTGCACACATATTTCAAGACAGAAAATGTGTCTGGATGACAATAGTGGCGCCTGATTTGAGCCCCTATGATCTAGTCCATATTAAATCTATTAGCCTGCAGGCGGGAATCTGTTTCACGATTCTCAACATCAACACTCACTTCTATATCATCAAACTGCTCAACAAATTGATATGGTAACTCAATCCAAGACTGATGCTATCTTTTACACAATACTTAATCTACCGACTTGGCAATTATTACATTTCAGGACAAGACATTGCGTCTTCATGGTACTTGAGGACACCGACGTACAATAGAAACGACATTTGATGACATCAGCGTTCATAAAATAATCATCGACGCTGGTTTAATCCTGGCGCATAGCAATTAAAGCAAAAATACCATGTGCAGTCGGCTATGTCCGCCTTTGAAGTAAAAATAAAAGTATTTGCAATATAATTTGGATATAATATTAAATGAAAATGAAAATGGTAAAATAAACCTAAACATCATCGCTCTGCTCGCTAGCCTCGCTCGACCCTCCCGTGCGGCGTTGGTCGTCCAAAATCTTTCTGCAGTCATCGGCATATTTATCGAGAATGTCTACAAACTTCTTAGAAATCTCAGACGCTTTTTCTGCACGCTTTTCAATTGGATCGATGCACTGGTAGGTGCGATTCTTTAGGAGTAATGCGTGTCTTGCAAAGCTTGTGAGTCCAGGTCGGGACACTGGCACAGATAAGTCGTCGTTAGTGTCATCATACACCCTCCGAACACGAGTTCCCACAAACTCTGGCCCGAATTCAGCATTATCGACAAGCGCAGTGCGGAGATCATGTAGCAAACATTGAAGCAGTTTTATGTCTTCAATATCTGGATTCAGGCAGAAAACAATATCAGATAAGCCGTCACTGGAATTTAGATATGTGCGCTTCTTCTTAGCAATAGCTATGTACGGACCAGACATGTGCCACTCGCAAATAAGCGGCTTAATTTCCTCACCCCAACAATCCACTTTTTTTGCGCGTAGAGTCTCCGTGCTAAATCCGAATGTTCCAAGCCAGGCCAAAACATAAATCAATGCTTCGCAATCGTCGAGTACTGTGCGCGTGTTGTTGTTCCCCTCCAGGTCATTGATAGGGAGGAACTGGAGTGTTCCGGAGCGCTCACTGCGAACTGTACGACTCTGCGAATCGAGGTTGATGGCATGGTCATAATCGATCAACATGCCCTTGACGGTGCCATCCATCATACGCCGAAATAATATGTTTTTCGGACATATGTCATGGTGAAATATATGGCAGTTCTCGGCAATGGTGTGGTGAGCACGCATAGCATCGGCACAAACAATGATTAGCTCTTTAATGGTCTTTAGCTCGTTGAGAGGCAGACCAATTGGCGACATAGCAATGCGCTTGTGTGCACGCAGGGGAATCTTCTGAATCTTCTCACCAACCCGGACATCGTCAAAAAGATCGCCAAGAACACTGCGCGTTGTGTCCTCTGCAAATGTGTTGTCCTCTGCAAATGTGTTGTCCTCTGCAAATGTGTTGTCCTCTGCAAATGTGTTGTCCTCTGCAAATGTGTTGTCCTCTGCAAATGTGTTGTCACTGCAACTCTGGAATTCAACTCGACCGCCGGCTATGAGGACCGGGTATGTGCCTGCAAGCTCTGGGTGGCTCTTGAGAGTCTGTGTGATTTTGCGTAGGTGAGCGACCTCGTCGCGCATGTCCTCATCGTTGCCATCAGCCACTTCGGTCCAGGAGTCCTTGATTATCACATGGCAATCATCCCGAGTGATGGGCCTTTTGTCGGTTGGCCTGACATCTGTTGCTAAAAAGCACCGTGTTCGCTTCCCAAATGGCTGGTCGGATACAATAACTAGATCATTACTGTAATAGGTGTTCCACTTGGGTTTTGGAAAACCACTGCAACCACTGCCGCTATTGTTTTCGCCGCCGCTATTGTTTTCGGTGCCACTATTGTTTCCGCTGGCGCTATTTTTTCCATCTCTGCCGCTATTTCTGCTCCCGCTATTGTTTCCGCTGGCGCTATTTTTTCCATCTCTGCCGCTATTTCTGCTCCCGCTATTGTTTCCGCTGGCGCTATTTTTTCCATCTCTGCCACTATTTCTGCTGCCGCTATTGTTACCGCCGCTGATACTACTGCCACCGCTGCTACTGCTGCCACCATTGTTGTCATCGCATAGTGCTATTGGGACTTTGATTTGGTAGCAGCGGATGTCTGCCAGGTACTTGAGCGTCGGGTCATATCCCAGCCGGTAATCCTCCGTGTACGAGTAATTGGCAATTACATGCACAAATTCTCGCAGCCCAGGCTTTGTCCGGATGTCGAACTCGTGGGACTGGAGGACGTAGTGGGGCCCAAAAACGTAAGCAGAAATTACGCTCCCGCAAATTGTCCAGCCCCATGGGAAACGCCGGTCATGCTGATTGGCATGGACATTGCGAATATACCGCAGGACTTGGGATGCAGCACCCAGTTTGTCGGCGGCAGACGACCCTGTTTTGGCTTCTATAATGCCAAAGAGCGAACTATACCACACCTTTCCTGCAGATGCGCGAGTAAGCTTTGCAACATTCTTCCACTTGAAGACTGTGTCGCAAACAGGAGCATCTCGAGGCTTGAGCTCGACACCAATGTCAATGCGCTCTGCATCCTGTGCATCCTCCAACACAGTGTCGGCTGTACATGAGGGCAGAACTAGCCGACGAAGCAGTGACTGGTTTCCACTCGGCGTTTTGTGCTGATCCAGCCACTGGATGGCACGTGCAATAAAGCAAAGGAGGGCGGTGATGCATGGATACATTGACCTCTCATTGCCCTGCACCTTGCTTGTAAACGGGCTGACCTTGCTTGTCCAGTCTGAATATGCCATGCTGTGCTCGCGCAGCTTGGACAAGAGGGACATGAAGTCGTCAGGGCTTTCAAGAGAAGTATGCTGCTCCAAGCCATTGTCTTGCATAAGCAATGGATGCAGAAGCTGTTTCAGCTGTCTTGCATCATCGGGTGTGTTAGGCATATTTGCAAATATGTCCATTACTTTGCAGACAATGCCAGCAACATTTTCTGCCTCCTCCTGGTGCCTTTTAGACTGCGGCACCGCCAAACCAAGCACTTTGGCAAAAGGGCCGAAAACATGGTCCCTAAAGCCACGCTTGGCCTCCTCCTTGTGCGCATTTGAAATATGCGTTGCCGATAAACCAAGAGTAGAATTGGTATTCGCGTTCCCGGTGGAGGCCTTGATGGGCGTGTTTTTTGGCGGGTTAAGTGCGTCTTTTTTTTTCTGGGGCGTACCAGCTAAAAATAAAACAAAAATGCACAAAATAAATAACATCAAAATTGAAATAATATGCATATTAGTTTTTAAAATACAACCCCAATTTATATTATAATGTGTGTTAATAATTGTTTACATGTACTTACACTTTTTTTGAATTTTTCGAGCCGGCGGGATTAGCTGATGGTTACGCGCACTGTGGCCTGCGCCTTCATCGCTAACCCCACTTTCGCCCATTCTTTTTACGGTCATTTTCTTGTAAATAAAGATAGCTGAGTACAATATAAAATGTGCAATCTTAATGAAACAAAGTCAGTTGCTGCACTTCAGTTTTGCCATACCAGGCTTTCTTCTTTCCACAGCATGTAAACAAACCCTGCTGGCACAAGCAAAATCCTGGTTCAATTTGCAGCGTGACGGTAATGGCTTAGCTCAATGTCTAAGCCATTGTCCAACCTGTTGCCAGAGCCAGGCCATTCAAACCCAATTGCAACAATAACAAAAAAAATTAAATTATTTGTGCTTATTCTATATCCTATGTGCCATTCTCTATTTTTTGGCACAATGGCTTGGAGCGATTGTATTACAAAACATTAGTGAAAATTTTAATAAAACTCGGGGGCATGAGCAGATACTGCCATATGAGAGATTGAAGCTATTCCTGTGCATTGGTAAGCAGATTAGCCGGTGTGGCAGATGGGTGGGCAGTTGTTTGGCTGTAAGTGTAGTGTGGGCGCATTGTACATAGCAGTGGGTTCGGCTGGCCGTGTGTTGAGCGCATCAGCAAGAAAAAAGCTCCAGCGGGCTCTTTTTCGCCTGGCTCGAAGTGGGACATGGCCATATTCTATATTCATATACAATATCCATATGTCGCGTAGATCATTTTAGTTACCGCCAAAAATAAATCCAGCTCGCGATTGCCCAATCAGTAATCACGCGAACCTGTTGTAAATTAATTTTTATATTTGAATTCGTGGGCAGACGTTTTGTTTTCGGTTGTCCAAACAATATTAAAAGCATTCTCTTTCCTCTTGTTTTCGCACAATTTTCTCTTCACTTTTCACCAATTCACTTTAACCCAAATTCACGCTTTCATTTGTCATTATTAAATTCATTCACTTTCACTTCGCGTCTCGCTTCCATATTCCTACATTCACTCACACACCCATTTCCTTCTTATCATTATTACCACCTTCGCCATGTCCGCTGTTGTCTTGGGAAAGAGGGTTTGTCAAAACGACTGTGCTCAGCCAGCTTCTACAAAGCGGCCGAAGCAACACATGAACCCTTCCCAGCCAACAAACACAAAAAGAAAGGCGGACGCGGCTTCCGAGCAGGCATCCTCCGGCAAGAGAGCGAAGAGAAGCGCGGATAATGCTGTCAACACTGCACCACCGCAAAACAACGTCAACCATATTTTTACGGAGAATACTGCTTCGCGCGAAATTAAGACCCAGCCTGCGCCCACTACGCCGTCTGATAGTAAGTGGCTCGTTGTGCTTTTTATTTTGCAGATGATTATAAGGACCGACAAACATGCCTGCAGCCAGCGTAAAGTGCTTTGGCGCGCTCACAACATACTAACATCATATTATTTTTATCTTATTAGTGGGCAGCACAGCAAACGAGGACAGTCTGGCTAGCAACGAGCAGGCCGGTGCAGCATCCGTCTCTCGCTCTGGCAACACTTGCATCGATGCCAAGGTCAGCACGTTGGAAAGACAAAATATATTTGAGCGCATGGAGCCGGCAATGCGCGAGTTGAAGAGGCATCTTAGCGGACCACATCCTGGCGTCGTTGAACTGGCAGTCCCGTTGACTGTGGGCTACAAACAGAGGGCGGCCACGGTTGCCGAGGCTATCCACCGGGCTATGGAGTGGCATGGTTCTGGCTCGAACCACACGCCGGCTGGCGACTTGGCCATTTTGGAAGAGCTCATCAACACTGACTCACTTCGGTCTGCTAGGCTGACTCGCTCGACACACGCCGCTATTGCTTATTTGGCGAGCAAGCTCAGGGAGAACCACAACGTGTTTTCCAAGTGGATGCGCACACACACATCTGGCGGCGACGAAAGCGACAGCAGCAGCGACAGCGACAGCGACAGCAGCAGCGACAGCGACAGCGACAGCGACAGCGACAGCAGCAGCGACAGCGACAGCAGCAGCAGCAGCGCGAGCAAGGGCGCCGGGTCGTTCATCTCGTTTGTCACTTGTCTTATTCAGGGGCTGCATCAGCACGCCAAGGGAGAGCACGGGCGTCCCGAGCCACGCCGAGTGCTCATTCCGCCTGCTGCAGTTGGTGTCGAGCCAGAGCACACGCAGGTCAATGGTCCGACTGACATGGTCATCGAGCCTGCACCGATCACTATCGCCATCGCCGCAGCCGACAGCCCCGAGGCAACGTTGGATGACAGCACAAACCCTGTTGAGGATGACGACGATGTCTACGTCAATAAGTGGTACGCCGGCCTGTTTGCCGCCATCGAGGTCAGGCAGGAGTCGTCGTCGGATTATGTGGACGACGCCGAGCTGCAGCTGTCTAAGCACTGTCGCAGCATTTTTTGCGCACAGCTCAACCGGCGCTTTGTTTGGGGCCTGACTATTTGCGGCAGCTTTGTCCGGGTGTACTTGTTTGGCTCCAACTTTGTTCTGGTCTCCAACACCATGAACATTCGCACTAAGGCGGGCCGCGGCGAGGCCATCAGGCTGTTTGTTAACTTGTCCTTTGCCGAGGACCACCGGCTGGGTTTCGACCCAACCATCAAGTACTTGCAAGGCCTTGACTGTTGGGAGATTACGGTTCCTGGCACAGCTGCCACGGACAGCGCCGACAGCACGGGCAACAGCGGTGGAACTGACGGTTCTTCTGGATCTTCTGAGCGCACATTTTACAGTAACCATATGGTCGTCGAGGTTAGTCACTTGTTTGGGCGGCTCACGCGGTGCTTTCTAGCAACAGATAAGAAGCCAACCAAAGAAAATCGCATCAGAAGCAAAAACTGCACTGTTTTTATCAAGGACGCTTGGACCGAGGTGGCCGATGGTAGTGTCGACAAGGACGCGCGCGATGAGGTCGCTCACCTGCGCAAAATCACACATACTCTCGAGCGCTATCCAGAGCTTGCGGGTACATACCCACTCCTCGAAGCCGGTGGTCGCGTTGAATTCCAGAGTTGCAGCGACCACACATTTGCCAAGGACACGACGCGCAGTGTTCTCGGCAATCTTTTTGACGATGTCAGAGTTGGCGAGAAGATTCGGAAGCTGCCCCTGTGCGCACACAAGCGCATTGCCACATCGCCAATTGGCATGCCGCTTGATAAGCTCCAGTCCGTTCCAGAGCTGATTATCGCTGTCGCCGATGCTATGCGCGCTCACCGCGCCATTGCCGAGCACTGCCATATATTGCACCGCGATATCTCAACAGGCAACTTCCTGTTCCGGCGTATGGAGGGTGGCGCCGTCAAGGGCATGTTGATTGATTTTGACCACGCAATTGACTGCGAGGATCCAGACACGATGCCGCAAAAAGAACAAATCGGCACACTTCCATTCATGAGCGTGAACAACCTCGAGAAGAACAGCAACAGACGCACGGTGCTCGACGATTATGAAGCATTGATTTATGTTTTGGCCTGGCTTGGGACATTCGGGTTTAGCACAGAGACTCGGCGCGCAAAAGAAGTTGATAATTGGGGTGAGGAAATTAAGCCGCTTATTTGTGAGTGGCACATGCCTGGTTCGTATATAAATATTTCCATGAAGAAGCGCATTTATTTACATTCCAGTAGCGACTTTTCCGATATCGTTTGCTGCCTGAATCCAGACATTGAAGGCATAGAACTGCTTCAATATTTGCTACATGATCTCCGCATTGCGCTTGTCGATAATGCTGAATTCGGGCCAGAGTTTGTGGGAACTCGTGTTCGGAGGGTATATGATGACACTAACGACGACTTATCTGTGCCAGTGTCCCGATCTGGACTCACAAGCTTTGCAAGACACATATCACTCCTAAAGAATCGCACCTACCAGTGCATCGATCCAATTGAAAAGCGCGCAGAAAAAGCGTCTGAGATTTCTAAGAAGTTTGTAGACATTCTCGATAAATATGCCGATGGCTGCAGAGAGATTTTGGACGACCAACGCCGCACGGGAGGGTCGAGCGAGGCTAGCGAGCAGAGCGATGATGTTTAGGTTTATTTTACCATTTTCATTTTCATTTAATATTATATCCAAATTATATTGCAAATACTTTTATTTTTACTTCAAAGGCGGACATAGCCGACTGCACATGGTATTTTTGCTTTAATTGCTATGCACCAGGATTAAACCAGCGTCGATGATTATTTTATAAACGCTGGTGTCATTAAATGTCGTTTCTATTGTACGTCGGTGTCCTCAAGTACCATGAAGACGCAATGTCTTGTCCCGAAATGTAATAATTGCCAGGTCGGTAGATTAAGTATTGTGTAAAAGATAGCATCGGTCTTGGGTTGAGTTGTCGTGCTCTATAAAAATGTGGGTCTAAATCGATATATTCAAGTCTTAAAAATTACTTAACTGAAAAAGGGGGGCAGCGCTGTGTGGGCAGCGCTGTAAACATCATGGTGTTCCTTGATGTCAGCCAGCAATAACAGAAATGTGTATAGTGGCCATGAGGGCAATCTTGATTCTTGAAAAGGGAAGATAGTGGCTTGAAATGTGTGTTGGGCACCACATGAGTTACCATATCAATACATATTCAATATTATAATTTACCACGATGGGCAAACCTGTAGTGTAACACATATCAAACGGCATATGGTTGGTGTTGTAGTGAATGGTGCTATTGACTACTTACTAATAAGACAATTAAAAATAAAGCTGTATTCCCTTTCTTCTCGAATATTGGTCTACCAGCTTGCTATTTATAACATTTTAATACAAGTGAGCGCTGTCATGTTAATATTAGTGGAAACTAACGTACAAAGGCGATGTACAATAGAAGCGTCCTTTAATGTCGGCCCACATTTAATAAGGACCATTGATTTGAGCTGATCGAGAAAGTGTGTAAAATATATATCTATTATCTCAGTCCTCAAGCCAAGATCATTGGAAAAGAAGGAGTCAACAATAATTGTGATTGTGTGCCTTTGTATTATATACAAGGTGCTGATTGTCGTTGGCTCAACCAGCCAAGAGATCCCATGGTTATCAAGTGGAAAAAATGCACAAGAATGCCAACCCCAACAGAAACGTGCTTCACCAGGACACTGCACCACCTCACAAATCAAAATATACCTTGGACCACATTTCACTGATTGGGATAAAACAACCTGCAACACCACCGTACCCACCAGATCTAGCACCCTGTGTCCTTTGGCTTTTCCTGTGCATCAATGATAAGCTCAGAGGCCACAATTTGAATGACATTTGAGTGGTTAAATGTACATGGTAATCTGAGCTCGATTCCCTGACACGCAATGAATTCAGGGTTTGTTTCAAGAAATGGTTAAAAAGGTGACATTGTGTGATTGAGCAAAGAGAGGCTTATTTTTATTAAATATAGAATTCAACAGTTTTATACGAAAAGTAAAATAATTAGTATCACCCTGATATCTGGCCTAGGTTGCAATTGGCACACTCCAACTAACTGATGTGTGCAGCGACTGCTGCAAAATAAGTTATAAAGTAATCATTATATGAAGTTGGACCTCAAATAAAACAAAAACAAGGAAAAATAAGGAAATCTTAAGAGAGCTGGCGGCAGTCAGATATAATGACATGTTTACTGGTACCACCTGACTGGCTGCCATATGCCTCAATTCTCTTGAGTGTCCATACCCTCAATGACTTTGCCAAAGACAACATGCTTGTTATCCAGCCAGTCAGTTTTCACAAAAGTGATAAAAAACTGAGAGCCAATTGGTATTTGGGCCAGCATTTGCAATAGCCACAGTGCCTGGACCATCGTGCTTGAGAATAAAGTTTTCATCTTCAAATAGTGTGCCATTAATTGATTTGCCACAAGTACCATCCCGATTTATAAAGGCACCGCCCCGCACCATAAAGCTGGGAATTACGCGATGGAATGGGCTACCCACGTAGCCAAAACCCTTACTGCCAGTACACAACTGGAGAAAGTTATTGGCAGTCTTGGGAACAATGTTAGCGTGCAGAAGAATGTTGATATTCCCGATTGGGTTACCACCAGAAGTAATGCTAAACGATACGACGGGGTTTAAAGTACATATTTGTAAAAATCAGCTGTTTGTAAGTGTAAATTAAAAACTAGTGAAAATAAGATGATGGGTTATAAGATACTATTTTATTAACTTTGCTTGGACCTTGCCAACTATTTATAATGATATTTTTATGAAATTCTTATATGGTTGCAGTAAATGTTTTGCATATTTGCAAATCGAATAAAACATTATTCGTGTGTTTTGGTATACTGTGCCAGAAAGTTCCATTCAATTATTGGTTAAAAAGCCACATTTAGTAAGAAAACATCGACATGCATTATTCCCTGCTACCAAGATTGTAAACAATGTATTATATGTATACTGTGTTCTAATTTACTTGGGTTTTTGATATATTTTGGTGACAATGGACAATGATCGCTGAGTACATTATTGCCACTGAACCGCTGGTATTGTGAGGAGAAGGTGTATGAGCAATATTGTAGTAATATTAGAAAAGTAGGGGGTGATTTTATAATTGGGTTTTGATACCAGCGTTTCTAAAGTGCTACCAGCACCGGCCTAGGCTTATATATGTGTCTCCTTGCCTCCGCTGTGCACTCTGCCAGCTGTGCACTCCGTTGGCGAGAACTGGTTATTATGAAAATAACCTGGGTCTCTGATATGCCATTGTTGTGGCCTTTGCTTGTGTACGCCAGTGCACACATATTTCAAGACAGAAAATGTGTCTGGATGACAATAGTGGCGCCTGATTTGAGCCCCTATGATCTAGTCCATATTAAATCTATTAGCCTGCAGGCGGGAATCTGTTTCACAATTCTCAACCTCAACATCCACTTCCATGTCCTCAGGCTACGCAACACTGGCAACACAAATGTATCAAATATCACATTTTTTATTAAAAAAATCACGCATAAATTAAAAAAGGGATAAATATTTTTTGTATGCCTAATTTGATCAAACAAATTACCGCGAAATAAATATCCAGGAACAAAGGAAAAAGCATTTTATTGTTATTTTCAAACCCAAAAAGAAAAATTTATTTAAAATAATTCAACACATTCTCTTATTTCAATCCATTAAAAATTGCAGACAATGAGTTCAGGCGAAACCGACGGATTCACACTAGTTACAGCCAAGTCCAAGCGGGGCCGAGCAGTACATAAAACCCCCGCCCCATACCCAACTACCAGTACCACCCATACTACCAGCCTCTACGCAGCAACATCAACAGAATCAACTACACCCACCGCAGCAATACTGTCCAAAAAAAACGGCCGCACAAAACCCATTCACCAGCACCAAGACGTAACCCAATCTGCAAACACAGCAGCGATTGACTCTCTCATATCCAAAATCGACTCCAAGCGGTACACCATCCGGACTAGCGGATATCTCACCAGTCTCCAACCTCACCTAGATATACTTCTCGAGCATAACCCGGATGAAATAATATGCTACGGACTTGGTTCACCTCTGGCTTCTACGGTATCGCAATGGCAATTGGCCTTGATTCTCGAACTCAACCATGGCCTCGGTACCCTGCCTATTCTGGCATTTGACCCAGCGACGACCGCCCAGGATCACATAGCACTGGGAAAACTCAATGTATCCCTGATTTCCATAAATGAGAAAGCCCAGAGGGCAGTTTCCTGTCGGACATTGTTTTACATGCCGCATTGCGAGCAATTCCTCTACGAAAACCTCGTAAGAGCGAATTGGTTCAAGGAGAGGATCCCCCAGCTGATCATTCTGGGAAATAGGTTTGCCCAGTATAGGGAGGCACAGGGCCCGGAGGAATTTAAAAAGAGGTCAGTGTTTTTGGATCTGTTTTTGGAGTGTTTGGATACTGTGGTGGAGTTGCCTGGTGAGAGCGGGTTGAGGATTAGACATTGTCCTTATGCGTTCACAGATACCTGTCTTCAACGCGTGGATCGGAACAAGCTGGTGTCTATTGATTTTGGAAATGAAAAGGATGATGAAGGAGGAAATCAGCCCGAGCTTGGTTTTAAAAAAACGACTCCTCCAAAACAAAGACCTGTTAAGCGGATAAAGTAAATAGATAATATATTTCATAAATCACTATTTTGAAGAAGAAAAATACTGTCCTATATAATTTTTTTTCATTATTTCAGTTAGTATCCCGGAGGGTAATTATACTGAAAGTTCACAGGTTGCTGCTGCTGCTGTATCTGTCCATAAACGCCACTAGCAAACCGACCAACAAACGCTATCGCCTGATTTACCCAAAACCCATTCCCACCCAGCCCCACCGGTTCTTTCCCACTACCTCCCATCACCTCAACAAAATAATAATATGCCGCAAAGCAAACCACCAACGCGACCACCCCCACAATCAACAGGAACCGCAACAAGCGATAGATCGTATTACTAAAGAATCTCACCACAAAAAGCGTTATGCGAGCACTTATGTAAATGAGAATAGCCTCGAGAACATACGCAAGAGTGGTGGGGCCGCCGAGTAGTTGGGTGAGGTGGGTTAACAGTGGGTATTGATTGCTAGTGCGGTGGAGGAGGTCGCTGCAGAGCGGGAAGGCGTGCCGGTGGATGAGGGAGGCGAGCGTGCAGGCATGTTTCGAAAGCTGCGTGGCGAATTCAACGTATGACATTCTATTTCTGGCGATTGTTATATAATTTTTTTGAGGAGAAATTGTTAAAACAAATAAATAAAATACACTTAAAGTAAACAGAGAAAAAAGAAAAGGAAAGAAAGGAAAGAGAAATCGTGAAATGATAAAAAATTAAATACTGGGCATGTGAGTAAAAAAAATTTCAAAGAAAATTATTAATATGCCGCAGCCTGCATCTCCAAATCCTGCAACCGCGCCTCCAGATCCTTTATATCCGCCAGCTGCTGTTCAATATTCTGTTTCTCCTCGACCAAGGCAATGCGGCGCTCCGGATCCAGCTTGGAAAACATATAACCACCCTGGCCATCATACTGCAGAATATAATTGTGGTATTGCCACAGCGACTGGCGATGCGATACAGTCATCAGCGTAATGCCCAGCTCCGTCGCATGCGTATACATGGCGCGCTCAATATCCATGCTGACTGCGCTCGTGCACTCATCCATGATGGCGTACTGTGGGCGATGGTAGAACAGCCGTGCCATAGCGATCCGCTGCTTGTCGCCACCCGAAAGTGCGTCCTTCCACAGCTTGACCGCATCCCAGCCGCCTTCGCGCTCAACCACGTAGCGCAGCTGCACGACCTCCAGGATATCCAGCAGCTGCGCATCTGTCGTGCCCCGCGCCGCCATATCCGCCACTGTGTCCGGGTAGATAAGCTGGTCGCGCAGTGTGCCAATGGGCAGGTAGGGCCGCTGCGGAATATAAAATATCTGCCGCATGCTGGGCTTTCGCACAGTGCCGCTGTAGACTGGCCACAGTCCGCCGAGGATGCGGAACATGGACGATTTGCCACACCCGTTGGGTCCAACGATCAGCAGGTGGCGCCCAGGCGTCACGTGGAAGCTCAAACTGTTTACCAGCATATCGCCGTTGGGCGACACGATCGGTACGCCAATGAACTCAACGTCGTCAGGGCTCTCGACCACACGGCCGCGCTGCGAGACAATGTCGGGCCCACGAGCTGCCGGGCTCTTTTCAGAAAGAGCGGCGGCAGTGCCCACCTTGGTCTTGGTGTACTGGCCCTCGACAACGTCATCGAGAACAGTCAGCAAGTCGGTGACGCGCTCGGTGTATCCGGCCAGCTCGACAATCTCCTTGTACGAGTACATCATGCGACCCAGCGCGTCCGATCCGCTAAGCAGCAGACGGCGATTGGTGATAAAGTCACGCGTGCGCGATCCAAGGTCCCCAGAACTAGCTGTAGCGGCGGTGGCTGCGGCGGCGGCGCCTGGAAGGCGCTTGGCAAACACCGGCGCAGCGCAGGCGACTAAACCAGCGGCGCCCCAGAAATACTTGACAACAAAGTCCTCCAGCATACTGTAAAACACGTTCAAGCGAACAATGCGGTTGACATGGCGCACGAGCCGCGTATACCTATGGACAATCGTCAGTTTCTCAGCCTCATGTCCACGGAACAACGCAATCTCTTCGGCGTGCTCAATGAGCCGCGCGTGTGCGAAATGAAAATCGCCCTCGAGGCGCTGCTCCTGCGCGACCAACTGGCCAAAGGGCGGCGCCAGCGCACGCATCATAGCCATGGAAGCCTGGATAATCACCATAATACCAAACAAGGATTCGACACCCAAACTGCGCGCCAGCTGGACATTGTATACGAGAGCGTCAAGAGTGGGCTTGGCCAGGTTGGAGTACAGTGCGGCCAGGGACTCCGAGAACTTGCGAATATCCACGGCAATCAGCTGGTCAGCGTTCCGCACGCGGTCATCGAGGTTGCCCACAGCATAGTATGTGTTGCCGCCGAGATACTTTTTGTGAACATGCTCGGTCAGGTTCTGGCGGAACTTAATTGCCAGTATGCTCTGCAGGTAGGTCAGCAGGCTGTTGGTCAGGGTGGCCGGCACAGCCATCCCCATCCACCGCGCAATCCCCCACAAGAACTCGCGCCCCTGAAGGCGCACCAAGGCACTAACAATCTGGCCGTCCAGCGCCGCCACGGCCACCGAAAGAAATGTACGGAACACTAGCAGCACAGTGTGCGCTGCCAGCATGGCGCACTCCCGGCTGGCCACGCCCGGAACAACTATGGAAACGAGTCGGCGGAGATTATCAAAAAACTGCTTGTCCAGCTGTGCACCACCGCGCCGTGGAGTTCCTGCAGCGGATGCGCCGCCCTTATTGCTGCTGTTTGTTGATTTGCGTTCGGTGGTGGATGTCACTAGCCGGACCATTTTGTGCAGACGTTCAGCCAGCGCAAGGCATATAAGCGCCACAATGGACCTCTGGATGGGCTTTTGATATCTCGCGTATATGAGCACCAAGCGTGTTAAGAGTGCAAGCTGCTTGTGCCGAAAGCTGTGGACCTGTCGGTAGAGTGCGTTGTTGATCTTGTCTGTCACTGTTCTGGCAAACAGGTCGCTGTTTAGAGCGGCGACCATGGTTGTTGTGTTGTGTTTCAGCGAGATTGTAGTTTTTTACAAGACAAAGAGAGTGTGTGCGCACGGACCAGTTTGTGTAATTATAAGGTTTTATAAAAAATGAACAGTTTGGTTTCAAATATCATAAATAAAATTAGTAGAGAACAAAGGGAGAGAGAAGCCTTTGACTCGAGAATTGCTAACGTAGGAGAGGCCTAGATCCGGCATATATTCAATGCTAGTGGGGGGTTTTTTGCATTGTTCTTTTTCGCTTTTATTCATGTGCACATGAATAAAAGAAAGCACATTAATGACAAGGCGGGCGCACGTGGCAGACACCGTCATTATTTACACGCGCACAACCAAAAAAATATATATATCAAAAAGCACAAGCATGTGAAAACGAAATAAGTTATTCCATGGCGGGTAGAATATCAAGCAGAACCGAGTCAATGACCTGCAGACCGCGTTCGGTCGGTTTCAAAACACCGACGACCGGGTCCCATGTCAAAAGCCGCATTTCGATATACGAATGTACCTTTTCCATACACAAGAAGTCCTCCAGTCCCTGTCCATTGCCATCATTGGCAGACAGCCTGCGGAAGGCGCTGTCCTCCAGGCCGTCGATCATGCGCAGGCCAAAAACAACCATTTCCGCCTTCGCCTCTGCCATAGTCACATCCGCTATGGTTGCGGTGCCGTGGGCAGCCGGGCCCTCGCACAGCTCTATCCACCGGCGAGTATCTGGTAAGCGCACGGATCTGCGCAGCTGTTTGTCCCTTGGATCCACAAAGCGTGAATGCGCGCTGGGGCCAATACCCACGTACGATTGGCCGCTCCAGTACCCCATATTGTGTCTGCTCTGTGCCGCCGGGTGCTTCGCATAACTGGACACCTCGTAATGGCGAAACCCGTGGTCCTCACAGGCCTCCACGGCGATCTCATGCATCCGCGCCTGCGTGTCATCCACGGGAAGTGCAATACGGCGCGCACGCTGGTCCCTGAACAGTGGAGTTCCAGGTTCAACAGTCAATTGGTAAATGGAAATATGCTGGTCAGCATGTGTCAGCGCAGTTTCCAGCTCATTCCGCCATTGATCTGGCGTCTGCCGCGGGAACCCGTAGATCATATCAAAGGTGACGCTGCCTGGGAACACTTCGCGCGCGCGGTCGACTGCCGCCAGACCCTCGGCGCCCGTATGCAGGCGGCCCATTTCACTAAGCGTCCGGTCATCCAGCGACTGCACGCCCACAGAGTACCGGGTAATACCGGCGGCACGAAACCCGCGCATTTTTTCGACCTCTGCTAGTGTCGGGTTAGATTCAAGCGTGATTTCGGCGCCTGGAATCAGCGGCACCAGGTGATTGGCGCGGTCGATGATTTGGTGGATATCCTGTGGCCGCGCAAGCGATGGCGTGCCGCCGCCAAAGTAGATACTGTGTAGGGCGCTGGTTTTTTTGTATGGGGAGAGAGTGGTTTGGAGCTCGCGCACGAGTGCCGAGGTTATGCGTGCGTGGTCGATGCCTTGCGACGGGATGCGCGATTTGGAGAATGCGCAGAAGCGGCATAGGAACGAGCAGTACGGCCAGTGCACGTACAGAGACAGGGGTGTTTTACCAAGCATTCTTCGCCCTTTTCCAGTGTCTGTGTTAAGCGAACCACTAAAAATAAAGTTTTATTGGAAAATAATAATATCCATTTCATTTTCGCGTTTAAAAAAGAAACCCAGCCATGATAAACCGGGCTGCGCACGAAACAAAATGGGTACGTAAAAAAAATTCCAGTTCACTTTTTAGATTCGTACCCGTAAATGCCCCTGCCAGACTTGACGCCCAGCCACCCAGCATCGACGTATTTCTGCAGCAGCACAGCCGGGCGGTACTTTGAGTCACCCAGTTCCTCATGCAGCACCTTCATTATAGCCAAGCAAGTATCCAAGCCAATAAAGTCAGCCAGCGTAAGTGGGCCCATAGGAGTATTTGTGCCAAGCTTCATGGTCGTGTCAATATCCTCCCTAGTTGCAATCCCCTCCTGCAGCGCAACCATAGCCTCATTAATATACGGCATCAGCAGTCTGTTGGCAATAAACCCAGGGACATCCTGCGACATCGTCGTGGTCTTCCCCATCCTCTGCGCCAGCTCCAGAGTCGCATCCAGAGTGTCCCCGGAAGTCTGCAGCCCAGGAATAATTTCAACAAGCCTCATCACCGGAACAGGATTCATAAAATGCATCCCAACGACATTTTCCGGCCACCTAGCAGCCGACGCAATCTTTGTAATACTAATTGACGATGTGTTCGTCGCCAAGATGGTCTCCTGGGGTAGTTTCTCAGAGAGTTCGCGGAATATCTTGCGTTTCAGTTGGACGTTTTCTGAGACAGCTTCGATGACGAAATCGGCTGTGTTCATTTCGCTGATGCTTGGGGCTGAGCTGATCCGGGATTTAACCTCGGTGCGCTCGTCCTCGGTGCAGCGCCCGCGGGTGACGTCTTTGATCAGGAGGCTGTCGAGGAAGGCGAGACCACGCTGGACTTGATCCGGATTGCTGTCGACGAACTGAACGTTGAGTTTGGCTACGCGGGCGGCAACTAGTCCGATGCCCATGCCCATTTGGCCTGCACCCACTACGCATATGTTCTTGATGCTCCTGCTGGAGCTGGACGTCATTGCGCGCTATGAAGTAAAATTGGAAAATTGAAAAATAAATAAGGAAAGAGAGAAAGAGGCATTTGATTCGATTAGAAAAAATATTTTCTCACGGCTATAATAAAAACGCTGAATACACGATTAACTTGTCGTTATCGTCCGCTTACCTTTCCCAAGAGCCCTGCGCCAATACGCATCGTCGGAAGCGAGCAACGAAGAGGGAGAAGAACTTGGGATAATGCCATTTGAAATTTGAATAATCTTGATAACTGGGCTGAAAAGAACTAAAATGAGTGTATAAAAAACAATAAATAAAGAAGAGAAACGAAGAAATGGATACAAAGAAAAACTACATTTGCATTTATAAGTACATTTTAAATATCCCCTTTTATTGTTGCCATGTGCTTTTTTCTTTTGATAAACAAGCATTAAAATATTTCGAGCGTGGGACAAAAATAAAAAATTAGACTGGATTGGCAGCAATATGCTCAAGCAGCGGCGTGTAAATATCAGCCGAATATAAGACTGTCGTCAAATCGCCAGCCGCAAGCCCACCCGACAAAGAAGAGGAATCTAAATGCGCAGACTCATTAAGCGTCGCAACCTCCTCAAACACCTCAGCCACATGTCTCGCCAGGCCAAACGTAAACGCCAAGCAAGCATCCACAAACACCGCTTGCACGCTTTCTCTGACCTCCGCCCTAGAATTCGCAGCTGCAATCCTAATCCGCTCGCCCAGCGATCTCAAAGCCTCAGCAACCCGGATGAGCTCGCTCTCGAATACCACCGACACCATGTTCAGCAGTACCAGCACCTCACCCTCACCCTCACCCTCCACACCTCCACTGCCATCGCTGGCCAGCACCAGGATGCGCAGCGCATGGAGGCTGTCGCGGAACGCATGCAGGAGTTGCGCCAACACAGGATACTGCAGTAGACCCACTGGGGACACGCGCAGCCGACCAAGAAACTCCACCGGGTTCTCCGCCGCCTCTGCCGCCGCTACCAGCCCAGCTCCAAACTCCGGGCCAACATCCAAGGATGGCCGCGTCGGCGCAGCTAGCTGATCCCAGCCGCTCTCGCTCTCCGACCCACCCCCGCCTGCCGCAGACACATCCAGCGCCAAAATCGTCTGACAAATCCCAGCGACTGTCCCCTCGACAGTGCCAACTACGCTAATAAACGCGCGCTCTCGCAGACTGTGCGCAAGGAAGGGCATTGCAAAATCTATTTTGGCGCGCGCAAGGGCCCGTGCATGCATGGACAGCAGAGATTCCAACGCGGCAATGCCTGAGGCGTCCGTCAGCAGCGGCACCAGCGGCATGACCGCTGCGAGAAACTGCCGCGAGCTGAAAAGGGTTAGGTCAGCGAACGGATCGCTTCCGCCACTGGTGGGTCCGGTGGACCCTGTGAGCCCGGTGGATCCCAAGGGTGCGAGCTTCTTTTCCGGAAACAGCGTCTGGTACTGCTGGTCGACCTCGGCCAGCCACTGGAAGAACGCATCAATGTACTTTGTCAAATACGCCGCCACTTCAGCCGAACTTGCGCCGGTGGCTCTCTCGGACCCCCGCTGTGGCTGCGCCGCGGGAGACCCTATTGCAGGCGAGCTTACCACATGCGAGCTTATCGCAGGGGTACCAAGCCCAAATGCCTCCAGCCCAAACGCCTCCAATCCGCTGGCACCAGCCGATTCCTGTGGCGCAAAGCCGCTGAGCGAGTCTGCCGTCGTCCCCCACGCCTGCCACCGCGACCGCAGGTACAGCATGCGCAGCTCGCTCTCGGAGAACATCCCAACGCTGCGCAGAATCGACATAATCTTTGTCATCTGTGACATCCGCCTCATTGACCGTTCATACCCACCATCCATTTTGCCACTCATCCCACCCTGCTGCTGTTGCTGCTGCTGGGGGCTGACTGTCGTAGCCCAGCGCGTGTAGCTGAGTTCGCGACACAGTCCCAGAACCATAGCCTCGTACTCCGCCTGCACCTGCTTCTGGATCATCCTTACAAACCCTGCCAGCTGATCCGGCGCACCCTGCGTTCTCACCACCCTTGAAGCCCTTGATTGCCTTGGCACAAGCTGCATGTCCTCGGAAATATCCCTGACGAGCCTGTCTCCGGTCACCTTCACGTGCTCGGCCATCTCCACAGCCTCCTCATAGAACCCGCCGGCCACGCACATCTGCATGACGCGCGGCAGCTCGACTATGCGTGTAATGAGATCCTGCTTGTCCAGCACCTGGTGAACAACTTTAGCGCGCTGGTCAAGGTCTGCTATTTCCACTGAAAACAACCCGCACGCTGTCTCTAATCGCCCCAATGTTTCCTGTGTCTTGGCCAGTTGCGCACTAAGCTTCGAGGTTGTCGATACCGCAAGCTTGTTCATGTCATCAACGACACCAAACAGGGGCTTGTCGCCGATATCCACCTGTTGCTGCTGCTTCTGAGAGAGATTAGACTCAAACGGATCCAGACTCCCACCGCTGCTGCTGTTGCTGAAGCTCTCTTTAAAGAGCAACGCAGTGAGCTCGTCCGACACCCGCTGTAGGTCGCCCTGCAACAGCGCCGGCTCCATTTTGAGAGACGGCAGGGGAAGTCCTGTCAAGTACTTAAAGTACCGCGCTATGGTCTCCTCAGCTTCCGGTTCAATATCCTCCTCCTCACTACCATCATCATTATAGTCGAGTGTGGCACTGAGGAGCGTAGGGAAGAGTCGTCGGCATAACTGCGCGTATTCTGGAAGGTCGCTATCATCGGTGAATTGCCCGCCACCACCGTATATTGACGACCCGTAAACACTTTCCAAATCGTTTTTTAAATGAGACGTCATTCAAGGCTGGGATGTTTATGTGAAAAAAGTATTTATTAGCTTTTGTGTGACGAAAAAAATGAAACAAAAAAGGCTAGAATTTGAAAACAGCAAAAGAAATATACCATTCCAATAGTTGTGCAAGGATTGGGGGAAAACCATGAAAAAAGTTTAAAAAAGCGATCGGAAAACTCGTTTATTTCTTTATTTCTTTTATTGTATCTCCTAAAGTTATTCGTTTTAAAAAATTGAATTAAAAAATGCCTCACCCATTCACTGTAATCACCGAGCAGTCGCTAAAGAGCCAACTGTCTGAGCAAGAACGACAGGCGCTCCAATCTGCGCGCACCCGCTTCCGCATCTACAGTATCCTTGGTGGGCTTGGCGGCTCCGCTCTCGGCTTCTACCTCTCCCGGCGCAACAAATCCCTCGCCATGCGCGGCCTAATGATATTTTTTAACGGCGCCTTCTTCTCCAGCATAACCTCGGGTTACTCCTCCATAACCAGCCTCCGAGAGCTCTCCGATCCCACAAAATACCCGCATATTACCGCGGCAATGAAGGACGTAAGGAATGAGATTTTGCGCTCCAGGGGGGTGGACCCGGAACACCCAGAGTTGGGGCGCGTGGGGGTGGTACCGCATAAGCCGGATTTCAAACACTTGCCGCCGTCTACAGTCAATGATCAGGAGGAAAGGGCGGCTGGTTTTGGATTTGGAGATTCGAGGAATGTCGCCCAGAACTCGCAGCACCATGAGTTTGGAAACCCTGGGATGCACGACTTTGGAATATCTGTGGATTCCGTGGATAATGACCGCCAGTTGTCCACTTGGGACAAGATTCGCAGGGAAAAGGGACAGCCCGAAGACACTTGGCAAAAGATACGCAGACAAAACCCGCAGCAGCAGAATCAGCAACAACCGCAAGAGAACGCCGCTAGACAGCTTGAGGATGCATGGAACCAGTTGAATCAGAATCCTAGGACTGGCGGGGTCTATGGAAATAATGTTTTTTCAAGCAGCGATGATGCCTCATATGCGCCAGGCGCTCCAGCTTTGAACAGTGAAGACTTTCCGAGGTCGCGCGAGGACTTTGAGAACCAACATGGAGCGTCAGGGGATCGATATGGCAGTGGCGGCGCCTTCCCAGCATAATAAAAATGTTTTTTTTAGCGTAAATAGATTATTGTTTAGCTCATTTCATTTTGCTTTGTTTTGTTTTTAATAAGTTTACTTTGTATGCAATAACCAGTGTTATGTAAGAGGGGGTGTGAGAAGCACTAGTTGTCTAGTGTTAGAAAAGTAGGGGTAGATTTATAAAGGGTTTTTTATTACTAATGTTTTTAAAGTACTACTAGTGCCGGCCTCATCTTATATATGTGCCTCGTCGCCTTTGTTGTGCACATTGCCAATTGTCCCCTCCGTTGGCGAGAACTAGTTCTCCTGTGAGCAGACCGGTATCTTGGCAAGTCAGTGTTGTGGTTTTCGTGTGTGCACTCACGCGTGTGCATTTCAAAATGGGGAGCATGTCTGGGTATCATTATTGTGATACAAGAAATTGCGGCTTGTCTCCGGCGATTGATTAATGAATCAACCGCTAGTTAATTCCCTACTTGGATATGCGGGAATTCATACACACGCATAAATACCAATGAATATGAACAGTGGAGGCTGTTCATCCCTTAGCTTTCTTTTAGTTCATTTATTCAATATATATATATATATTTATAACACAACAATTATGATGCCTCCCTAATTTTCGCCTGTATAATCCAATTAATACCCTATCAATCGGGATGCAGATGGAAACTTGTTTCGCGATTGTCAACCTCAACATCCACTTCCATATCTTTGGGTTGTGCAACAGTATTATATGTATACTGTGTTCTAATTTACTTGGGTTTTTGATATATTTTGGTGACAATGGACAATGATCGCTGAGTACATTATTGCCACTGAACCACTGGTATTGTGAGGAGAAGGTGTATGAGCACTATTGTAGTAATATTAGAAAAGTAGGGGGTGATTTTATAATTGGGTTTTGATACCAGCGTTTCTAAAGTGCTACCAGCACCGGCCTAGGCTTATATATGTGTCCCCTTGCCTCCGCTGTGCACTCTGCCAGCTGTGCACTTCGTTGGCGAGAACTGGTTATTATGGAAATAACCTGGGTCTCTGATATGCCATTGTTGTGGCCTTTGCTTGTGTACGCCAGTGCACACATATTTCAAGACAGAAAATGTGTCTGGATGACAATAGTGGCGCCTGATTTGAGCCCCTATGATCTAGTCCATATTAAATCTATTAGCCTGCAGGCGGGAATCTGTTTCACGATTCTCAACATCAACACTCACTTCTATATCATCAAACTGCTCAACAAATTGATATGGTAACTCAATCCAAGACTGATGCTATCTTTTACACAATACTTAATCTACCGACCTGGCAATTATTACATTTCGGGACAAGACATTGCGTCTTCATGGTACTTGAGGACACCGACGTACAATAGAAACGACATTTGATGACATCAGCGTTCATAAAATAATCATCGACGCTGGTTTAATCCTGGCGCATAGCAATTAAAGCAAAAATACCATGTGCAGTCGGTTATGTCCGCCTTTGAAGTAAAAATAAAAGTATTTGCAATATAATTTGGATATAATATTAAATGAAAATGAAAATGGTAAAATAAACCTAAACATCATCGCTCTGCTCGCTAGCCTCGCTCGACCCTCCCGTGCGGCGTTGGTCGTCCAAAATCTCTCTGCAGTCATCGGCATATTTATCGAGAATGTCTACAAACTTCTTAGAAATCTCAGACGCTTTTTCTGCACGCTTTTCAATTGGGTCGATGCACTGGTAGGGGTGATTCTTTAGGAGTAATGCGTGTCTTGCAAAGCTTGTGAGTCCAGATCGGGACACTGGCACAGATAAGTCGTCATTAGTGTCATAATATACTGTCTTAACATGAGTTCCCACAAACTTTGGCCCGAATTCAGCATTATCGACAAGCGCAGTGCGGAGATCATGTAGCAAACATTGAAGCAGTTCTATGCCTTCAATGTCTGGATTCAGATGGTGAACGATACCGGAAAAGCTATCACTGGAATCCAGATATCTGCGCTTCCCCTCAGCAATAGATATGTACGGACCAGTCATGTGCCACTGGGAAATACCTGGCTTAATTTCCTCACCCCAGCAATCCACTTTTTTTGCGCGTAGAGTCTCCATGCTAAATCCGAATGTTCCAAGCCAGGCCAAAACATAAATCAATGCTTCGCAATCGTCGAGTACTGTGCGCGTGTTGTTGTTCCCCTCCAGGTCATTGATAGGGAGGAACTGGAGTGTTCCAGAGCGCTCACTGCGAACTGTACGACTCTGCGAATCGAGGTTGATGGCATGGTCATAATCGATCAACATGCCCTTGACGGTGCCATCCATCATACGCCGAAACAATATGTTTTTCGGACATATGTCATGGTGAAATATATGGCAGTTCTCGGCAATGGTGTGGTGAGCACGCATAGCATCGGCACAAACAATGATTAGCTCTTTAATGGTCTTTAGCTCGTTGAGAGGCAGACCAATTGGCGACATAGCAATGCGCTTGTGTGCACGCAGGGGAATCTTCTGAATCTTCTCACCAACCCGGACATCGTCAAAAAGATCGCCAAGAACACTGCGCGTTGTGTCCTCTGCAAATGTGTTGTCCTCTGCAAATGTGTTGTCCTCTGCAAATGTGTTGTCCTCTGCAAATGTGTTGTCCTCTGCAAATGTGTTGTCCTCTGCAAATGTGTTGTCACTGCAACTCTGGAATTCAACTCGACCGCCGGCTATGAGGACCGGGTATGTGCCTGCAAGCTCTGGGTGGCTCTTGAGAGTCTGTGTGATTTTGCGTAGGTGAGCGACCTCGTCGCGCATGTCCTCATCGTTGCCATCAGCCACTTCGGTCCAGGAGTCCTTGATTATCACATGGCAATCATCCCGAGTGATGGGCCTTTTGTCGGTTGGCCTGACATCTGTTGCTAAAAAGCACCGTGTTCGCTTCCCAAATGGCTGGTCGGATACAATAACTAGATCATTACTGTAATAGATGTTCCACTTGGGTTTTGGAAAACCACTGCAACCACTGCCGCTATTGTTTTCGCCGCCGCTATTGTTTTCGGTGCCACTATTGTTTCCGCTGGCGCTATTTTTTCCATCTCTGCCGCTATTTCTGCTCCCGCTATTGTTTCCGCTGGCGCTATTTTTTCCATCTCTGCCACTATTTCTGCTGCCGCTATTGTTACCGCCGCTGATACTACTGCCACCGCTGCTACTGCTGCCACCATTGTTGTCATCGCATAGTGCTATTGGGACTTTGATTTGGTAGCAGCGGATGTCTGCCAGGTACTTGAGCGTCGGGTCATATCCCAGCCGGTAATCCTCCGTGTACGAGTAATTGGCAATTACATGCACAAATTCTCGCAGCCCAGGCTTTGTCCGGATGTCGAACTCGTGGGACTGGAGGACGTAGTGGGGCCCAAAAACGTAAGCAGAAATTACGCTCCCGCAAATTGTCCAGCCCCATGGGAAACGCCGGTCATGCTGATTGGCATGGACATTGCGAATATACCGCAGGACTTGGGATGCAGCACCCAGTTTGTCGGCGGCAGACGACCCTGTTTTGGCTTCTATAATGCCAAAGAGCGAACTATACCACACCTTTCCTGCAGATGCGCGAGTAAGCTTTGCAACATTCTTCCACTTGAAGACTGTGTCGCAAACAGGAGCATCTCGAGGCTTGAGCTCGACACCAATGTCAATGCGCTCTGCATCCTGTGCATCCTCCAACACAGTGTCGGCTGTACATGAGGGCAGAACTAGCCGACGAAGCAGTGACTGGTTTCCACTCGGCGTTTTGTGCTGATCCAGCCACTGGATGGCACGTGCAATAAAGCAAAGGAGGGCGGTGATGCATGGATACATTGACCTCTCATTGCCCTGCACCTTGCTTGTAAACGGGCTGACCTTGCTTGTCCAGTCTGAATATGCCATGCTGTGCTCGCGCAGCTTGGACAAGAGGGACATGAAGTCGTCAGGGCTTTCAAGAGAAGTATGCTGCTCCAAGCCATTGTCTTGCATAAGCAATGGATGCAGAAGCTGTTTCAGCTGTCTTGCATCATCGGGTGTGTTAGGCATATTTGCAAATATGTCCATTACTTTGCAGACAATGCCAGCAACATTTTCTGCCTCCTCCTGGTGCCTTTTAGACTGCGGCACCGCCAAACCAAGCACTTTGGCAAAAGGGCCGAAAACATGGTCCCTAAAGCCACGCTTGGCCTCCTCCTTGTGCGCATTTGAAATATGCGTTGCCGATAAACCAAGAGTAGAATTGGTATTCGCGTTCCCGGTGGAGGCCTTGATGGGCGTGTTTTTTGGCGGGTTAAGTGCGTCTTTTTTTTTCTGGGGCGTACCAGCTAAAAATAAAACAAAAATGCACAAAATAAATAACATCAAAATTGAAATAATATGCATATTAGTTTTTAAAATACAACCCCAATTTATATTATAATGTGTGTTAATAATTGTTTACATGTACTTACACTTTTTTTGAATTTTTCGAGCCGGCGGGATTAGCTGATGGTTACGCGCACTGTGGCCTGCGCCTTCATCGCTAACCCCACTTTCGCCCATTCTTTTTACGGTCATTTTCTTGTAAATAAAGATAGCTGAGTACAATATAAAATGTGCAATCTTAATGAAACAAAGTCAGTTGCTGCACTTCAGTTTTGCCATACCAGGCTTTCTTCTTTCCACAGCATGTAAACAAACCCTGCTGGCACAAGCAAAATCCTGGTTCAATTTGCAGCGTGACGGTAATGGCTTAGCTCAATGTCTAAGCCATTGTCCAACCTGTTGCCAGAGCCAGGCCATTCAAACCCAATTGCAACAATAACAAAAAAAATTAAATTATTTGTGCTTATTCTATATCCTATGTGCCATTCTCTATTTTTTGGCACAATGGCTTGGAGCGATTGTATTACAAAACATTAGTGAAAATTTTAATAAAACTCGGGGGCATGAGCAGATACTGCCATATGAGAGATTGAAGCTATTCCTGTGCATTGGTAAGCAGATTAGCCGGTGTGGCAGATGGGTGGGCAGTTGTTTGGCTGTAAGTGTAGTGTGGGCGCATTGTACATAGCAGTGGGTTCGGCTGGCCGTGTGTTGAGCGCATCAGCAAGAAAAAAGCTCCAGCGGGCTCTTTTTCGCCTGGCTCGAAGTGGGACATGGCCATATTCTATATTCATATACAATATCCATATGTCGCGTAGATCATTTTAGTTACCGCCAAAAATAAATCCAGCTCGCGATTGCCCAATCAGTAATCACGCGAACCTGTTGTAAATTAATTTTTATATTTGAATTCGTGGGCAGACGTTTTGTTTTCGGTTGTCCAAACAATATTAAAAGCATTCTCTTTCCTCTTGTTTTCGCACAATTTTCTCTTCACTTTTCACCAATTCACTTTAACCCAAATTCACGCTTTCATTTGTCATTATTAAATTCATTCACTTTCACTTCGCGTCTCGCTTCCATATTCCTACATTCACTCACACACCCATTTCCTTCTTATCATTATTACCACCTTCGCCATGTCCGCTGTTGTCTTGGGAAAGAGGGTTTGTCAAAACGACTGTGCTCAGCCAGCTTCTACAAAGCGGCCGAAGCAACACATGAACCCTTCCCAGCCAACAAACACAAAAAGAAAGGCGGACGCGGCTTCCGAGCAGGCATCCTCCGGCAAGAGAGCGAAGAGAAGCGCGGATAATGCTGTCAACACTGCACCACCGCAAAACAACGTCAACCATATTTTTACGGAGAATACTGCTTCGCGCGAAATTAAGACCCAGCCTGCGCCCACTACGCCGTCTGATAGTAAGTGGCTCGTTGTGCTTTTTATTTTGCAGATGATTATAAGGACCGACAAACATGCCTGCAGCCAGCGTAAAGTGCTTTGGCGCGCTCACAACATACTAACATCATATTATTTTTATCTTATTAGTGGGCAGCACAGCAAACGAGGACAGTCTGGCTAGCAACGAGCAGGCCGGTGCAGCATCCGTCTCTCGCTCTGGCAACACTTGCATCGATGCCAAGGTCAGCACGTTGGAAAGACAAAATATATTTGAGCGCATGGAGCCGGCAATGCGCGAGTTGAAGAGGCATCTTAGCGGACCACATCCTGGCGTCGTTGAACTGGCAGTCCCGTTGACTGTGGGCTACAAACAGAGGGCGGCCACGGTTGCCGAGGCTATCCACCGGGCTATGGAGTGGCATGGTTCTGGCTCGAACCACACGCCGGCTGGCGACTTGGCCATTTTGGAAGAGCTCATCAACACTGACTCACTTCGGTCTGCTAGGCTGACTCGCTCGACACACGCCGCTATTGCTTATTTGGCGAGCAAGCTCAGGGAGAACCACAACGTGTTTTCCAAGTGGATGCGCACACACACATCTGGCGGCGACGAAAGCGACAGCAGCAGCGACAGCGACAGCGACAGCAGCAGCGACAGCGACAGCGACAGCGACAGCGACAGCAGCAGCGACAGCGACAGCAGCAGCAGCAGCGCGAGCAAGGGCGCCGGGTCGTTCATCTCGTTTGTCACTTGTCTTATTCAGGGGCTGCATCAGCACGCCAAGGGAGAGCACGGGCGTCCCGAGCCACGCCGAGTGCTCATTCCGCCTGCTGCAGTTGGTGTCGAGCCAGAGCACACGCAGGTCAATGGTCCGACTGACATGGTCATCGAGCCTGCACCGATCACTATCGCCATCGCCGCAGCCGACAGCCCCGAGGCAACGTTGGATGACAGCACAAACCCTGTTGAGGATGACGACGATGTCTACGTCAATAAGTGGTACGCCGGCCTGTTTGCCGCCATCGAGGTCAGGCAGGAGTCGTCGTCGGATTATGTGGACGACGCCGAGCTGCAGCTGTCTAAGCACTGTCGCAGCATTTTTTGCGCACAGCTCAACCGGCGCTTTGTTTGGGGCCTGACTATTTGCGGCAGCTTTGTCCGGGTGTACTTGTTTGGCTCCAACTTTGTTCTGGTCTCCAACACCATGAACATTCGCACTAAGGCGGGCCGCGGCGAGGCCATCAGGCTGTTTGTTAACTTGTCCTTTGCCGAGGACCACCGGCTGGGTTTCGACCCAACCATCAAGTACTTGCAAGGCCTTGACTGTTGGGAGATTACGGTTCCTGGCACAGCTGCCACGGACAGCGCCGACAGCACGGGCAACAGCGGTGGAACTGACGGTTCTTCTGGATCTTCTGAGCGCACATTTTACAGTAACCATATGGTCGTCGAGGTTAGTCACTTGTTTGGGCGGCTCACGCGGTGCTTTCTAGCAACAGATAAGAAGCCAACCAAAGAAAATCGCATCAGAAGCAAAAACTGCACTGTTTTTATCAAGGACGCTTGGACCGAGGTGGCCGATGGTAGTGTCGACAAGGACGCGCGCGATGAGGTCGCTCACCTGCGCAAAATCACACATACTCTCGAGCGCTATCCAGAGCTTGCGGGTACATACCCACTCCTCGAAGCCGGTGGTCGCGTTGAATTCCAGAGTTGCAGCGACCACACATTTGCCAAGGACACGACGCGCAGTGTTCTCGGCAATCTTTTTGACGATGTCAGAGTTGGCGAGAAGATTCGGAAGCTGCCCCTGTGCGCACACAAGCGCATTGCCACATCGCCAATTGGCATGCCGCTTGATAAGCTCCAGTCCGTTCCAGAGCTGATTATCGCTGTCGCCGATGCTATGCGCGCTCACCGCGCCATTGCCGAGCACTGCCATATATTGCACCGCGATATCTCAACAGGCAACTTCCTGTTCCGGCGTATGGAGGGTGGCGCCGTCAAGGGCATGTTGATTGATTTTGACCACGCAATTGACTGCGAGGATCCAGACACGATGCCGCAAAAAGAACAAATCGGCACACTTCCATTCATGAGCGTGAACAACCTCGAGAAGAACAGCAACAGACGCACGGTGCTCGACGATTATGAAGCATTGATTTATGTTTTGGCCTGGCTCGGGACATTCGGGTTTAGCACAGAGACTCGGCGCGCAAAAGAAGTTGATAATTGGGGTGAGGAAATTAAGCCGCTTATTTGTGAGTGGCACATGCCTGGTTCGTATATAAATATTGCTGAGGGGAAGCGCATGTATTTAGATTCCAGTAGTAACTTTTCCAATATCGTTCGTCACCTGAATCCAGACATTGAAGACATAAAACTGCTTCAATATTTGCTACATGATCTCCGCACTGCGCTTGTCGATAATGCTGAATTCGGGCCAGAGTTTGTGGGAACCCTTGTTAAGATGGTATATGATGACACTAACGACGACTTATCTGTGCCAGTGTCCCGATCTGGACTCACAAGCTTTGCAAGACACATATCACTCCTAAAGAATCGCACCTACCAGTGCATCGACCCAATTGAAAAGCGCGCAGAAAAAGCGTCTGAGATTTCTAAGAAGTTTGTAGACATTCTCGATAAATATGCCGATGGCTGCAGAGAGATTTTGGACGACCAACGCCGCACGGGAGGGTCGAGCGAGGCTAGCGAGCAGAGCGATGATGTTTAGGTTTATTTTACCATTTTTATTTTCATTTAATATTATATCCAAATTATATTGCAAATACTTTTATTTTTACTTCAAAGGCGGACATAGCCGACTGCACATGGTATTTTTGCTTTAATTGCTATGCACCAGGATTAAACCAGCGTCGATGATTATTTTATGAACGCTGGTGTCATCAAATGTTGTTTCTATTGTACGTCGGTGTCCTCAAGTACCATGAAGACGCAATGTCTTGTCCCGAAATGTAATAATTGCCAGGTCGGTAGATTAAGTATTGTGTAAAAGATAGCATCAGTCTTGGATTGAGTTACCATATCAATTTGTTGAGCAGTTTGATGATATAGAAGTGAGTGTTGATGTTGAGAATCGTGAAACAGATTCCCGCCTGCAGGCTAATAGATTTAATATGGACTAGATCATAGGGGCTCAAATCAGGCGCCACTATTGTCATCCAGACACATTTTCTGTCTTGAAATATGTGTGCACTGGCGTACACAAGCAAAGGCCACAACAATGGCATATCAGAGACCCAGGTTATTTCCATAATAACCAGTTCTCGCCAACGAAGTGCACAGCTGGCAGAGTGCACAGCGGAGGCAAGGAGACACATATATAAGCCTAGGCCGGTGCTGGTAGCACTTTAGAAACGCTGGTATCAAAACCCAATTATAAAATCACCCCCTACTTTTCTAATATTACTACAATATTGCTCATACACCTTCTCCTCACAATACCAGCGGTTCAGTGGCAATAATGTACTCAGCGATCATTGTCCATTGTCACCAAAATATATCAAAAACCCAAGTAAATTAGAACACAGTATACATATAATACATTGTTTACAATCTTGGTAGCAGGGAATAATGCATGTCGATGTTTTCTTACTAAATGTGGCTTTTTAACCAATAATTGAATGGAACTTTCTGGCACAGTATACCAAAACACACGAATAATGTTTTATTCGATTTGCAAATATGCAAAACATTTACTGCAACCATATAAGAATTTCATAAAAATATCATTATAAATAGTTGGCAAGGTCCAAGCAAAGTTAATAAAATAGTATCTTATAACCCATCATCTTATTTTCACTAGTTTTTAATTTACACTTACAAACAGCTGATTTTTACAAATATGTACTTTAAACCCCGTCGTATCGTTTAGCATTACTTCTGGTGGTAACCCAATCGGGAATATCAACATTCTTCTGCACGCTAACATTGTTCCCAAGACTGCCAATAACTTTCTCCAGTTGTGTACTGGCAGTAAGGGTTTTGGCTACGTGGGTAGCCCATTCCATCGCGTAATTCCCAGCTTTATGGTGCGGGGCGGTGCCTTTATAAATCGGGATGGTACTTGTGGCAAATCAATTAATGGCACACTATTTGAAGATGAAAACTTTATTCTCAAGCACGATGGTCCAGGCACTGTGGCTATTGCAAATGCTGGCCCAAATACCAATTGGCTCTCAGTTTTTTATCACTTTTGTGAAAACTGACTGGCTGGATAACAAGCATGTTGTCTTTGGCAAAGTCATTGAGGGTATGGGCACTCAAGAGAATTGAGGCATATGGCAGCCAGTCAGGTGGTACCAGTAAACATGTCATTATATCTGACTGCCGCCAGCTCTCTTAAGATTTCCTTATTTTTCCTTGTTTTTGTTTTATTTGAGGTCCAACTTCATATAATGATTACTTTATAACTTATTTTGCAGCAGTCGCTGCACACATTAGTTAGTTGGAGTGTGCCAATTGCAACCTAGGCCAGATATCAGGGTGATACTAATTATTTTACTTTTCGTATAAAACTGTTGAATTCTATATTTAATAAAAATAAGCCTCTCTTTGCTCAATCACACAATGTCACACTTTTAACCATTTCTTGAAACAAACCCTGAATTCATTGCGTGTCAGGGAATCGAGCTCAGATTACCATGTACATTTAACCACTCAAATGTCATTCAAATTGTGGCCTCTGAGCTTATCATTGATGCACAGGAAAAGCCAAAGGACACAGGGTGCTAGATCTGGTGGGTACGGTGGTGTTGCAGGTTGTTTTATCCCAATCAGTGAAATGTGGTCCAAGGTATATTTTGATTTGTGAGGTGGTGCAGTGTCCTGGTGAAGCACGTTTCTGTTGGGGTTGGCATTCTTGTGCATTTTTTCCACTTGATAACCATGGGATCTCTTGGCTGGTTGAGCCAACGACAATCAGCGCCTTGTATATAATACAAAGGCACACAATCACAATAATTATTGTTGACTCCTTCTTTTCCAATGATCTTGGCTTGAGGACTGAGATAATAGATATATATTTTACACACTTTCTCGATCAGCTCAAATCAATGGTCCTTATTAAATGTGGGCCGACATTAAAGGATGCTTGTATTGTACGTTGCCTTTATACGTTGGTATCCACTAACATCATGACAGCACACTTGTTTTGAAATGTTATAAATACCAAGCTGGCAGGCCAAGATTCGAGAAGGGAAATTCGGGCTTGGTTTTAATTGGCATATTAATAACTAATCAATAGCACCATTCACTACAACACCAACCATATGCCGTTTGATATGTGTTACACTACAGGTTTGCCCATCGTGGTAAATTATAATATTGAATATGTATTGATATGGTAACTCAACCCAGGACCGATGCTATCTTTTACACAATACTTAATCTACCGACTTGGCAATTATTACATTTCAGGACAAGACATTGCGTCTTCATGGTACTTGAGGACACCGACGTACAATAGAAACGACATTTGATGACACCAGCGTTCATAAAATAATCATCGACGCTGGTTTAATCCTGGTGCATAGCAATTAAAGCAAAAATACCATGTGCAGTCGGTTATGTCCGCCTTTGAAGTAAAAATAAAAGTATTTGCAATATAATTTGGATATAATATTAAATGAAAATGAAAATGGTAAAATAAACCTAAACATCATCGCTCTGCTCGCTAGCCTCGTTCGACCCTCCCGTGCGGCGTTGGTCGTCCAAAATCTCTCTGCAGCCATCGGCATATTTATCGAGAATGTCTACAAACTTCTTAGAAATCTCAGACGCTTTTTCTGCACGCTTTTCAATTGGATCGATGCACTGGTAGGTGCGATTCTTTAGGAGTGATATGTGTCTTGCAAAGCTTGTGAGTCCAGGTCGGGACACTGGCACAGATAAGTCGTCGTTAGTGTCATCATACACCCTCCGAACACGAGTTCCCACAAACTCTGGCCCGAATTCAGCATTATCGACAAGCGCAATGCGGAGATCATGTAGCAAATATTGAAGCAGTTCTATGCCTTCAATGTCTGGATTCAGGTGGCGAACGATAGCAAAAAAGGTATTACTGGAATTTAGATACGCGCGCTTCCCCTCAGCAATATTTATATACGAACCAGGCATGTGCCACTCGCAAATAAGCAGCTTAATTTCCTCACCCCAATTATCAACTTCTTTTGCGCGCCGAGTCTCTGTGCTAAACCCGAATGTCCCGAGCCAGGCCAAAACATAAATCAATGCTTCATAATCGTCGAGCACCGTGCGTCTGTTGCTGTTCTTCTCGAGGTTGTTCACGCTCATGAATGGAAGTGTGCCGATTTGTTCTTTTTGCGGCATCGTGTCTGGATCCTCGCAGTCAATTGCGTGGTCAAAATCAATCAACATGCCCTTGACGGCGCCACCCTCCATACGCCGGAACAGGAAGTTGCCTGTTGAGATATCGCGGTGCAATATATGGCAGTGCTCGGCAATGGCGCGGTGAGCGCGCATAGCATCGGCGACAGCGATAATCAGCTCTGGAACGGACTGGAGCTTATCAAGCGGCATGCCAATTGGCGATGTGGCAATGCGCTTGTGTGCGCACAGGGGCAGCTTCCGAATCTTCTCGCCAACTCTGACATCGTCAAAAAGATTGCCGAGAACACTGCGCGTCGTGTCCTTGGCAAATGTGTGGTCGCTGCAACTCTGGAATTCAACGCGACCACCGGCTTCGAGGAGTGGGTATGTACCCGCAAGCTCTGGATAGCGCTCGAGAGTATGTGTGATTTTGCGCAGGTGAGCGACCTCATCGCGCGCGTCCTTGTCGACACTACCATCGGCCACCTCGGTCCAAGCGTCCTTGATAAAAACAGTGCAGTTTTTGCTTCTGATGCGATTTTCTTTGGTTGGCTTCTTATCTGTTGCTAGAAAGCACCGCGTGAGCCGCCCAAACAAGTGACTAACCTCGACGACCATATGGTTACTGTAAAATGTGCGCTCAGAAGATCCAGAAGAACCGTCAGTTCCACCGCTGTTGCCCGTGCTGTCGGCGCTGTCCGTGGCAGCTGTGCCAGGAACCGTAATCTCCCAACAGTCAAGGCCTTGCAAGTACTTGATGGTTGGGTCGAAACCCAGCCGGTGGTCCTCGGCAAAGGACAAGTTAACAAACAGCCTGATGGCCTCGCCGCGGCCCGCCTTAGTGCGAATGTTCATGGTGTTGGAGACCAGAACAAAGTTGGAGCCAAACAAGTACACCCGGACAAAGCTGCCGCAAATAGTCAGGCCCCAAACAAAGCGCCGGTTGAGCTGTGCGCAAAAAATGCTGCGACAGTGCTTAGACAGCTGCAGCTCGGCGTCGTCCACATAATCCGACGACGACTCCTGCCTGACCTCGATGGCGGCAAACAGGCCGGCGTACCACTTATTGACGTAGACATCGTCGTCATCCTCAACAGGGTTTGTGCTGTCATCCAACGTTGCCTCGGGGCTGTCGGCTGCGGCGATGGCGATAGTGATCGGTGCAGGCTCGATGACCATGTCAGTCGGACCATTGACCTGCGTGTGCTCTGGCTCGACACCAACTGCAGCAGGCGGAATGAGCACTCGGCGTGGCTCGGGACGCCCGTGCTCTCCCTTGGCGTGCTGATGCAGCCCCTGAATAAGACAAGTGACAAACGAGATGAACGACCCGGCGCCCTTGCTCGCGCTGCTGCTGCTGCTGTCGCTGTCGCTGCTGCTGTCGCTGTCGCTGCTGCTGTCGCTGTCGCTGTCGCTGCTGCTGTCGCTTTCGTCGCCGCCAGATGTGTGTGTGCGCATCCACTTGGAAAACACGTTGTGGTTCTCCCTGAGCTTGCTCGCCAAATAAGCAATAGCGGCGTGTGTCGAGCGAGTCAGCCTAGCAGACCGAAGTGAGTCAGTGTTGATGAGCTCTTCCAAAATGGCCAAGTCGCCAGCCGGCGTGTGGTTCGAGCCAGAACCATGCCACTCCATAGCCCGGTGGATAGCCTCGGCAACCGTGGCCGCCCTCTGTTTGTAGCCCACAGTCAACGGGACTGCCAGTTCAACGACGCCAGGATGTGGTCCGCTAAGATGCCTCTTCAACTCGCGCATTGCCGGCTCCATGCGCTCAAATATATTTTGTCTTTCCAACGTGCTGACCTTGGCATCGATGCAAGTGTTGCCAGAGCGAGAGACGGATGCTGCACCGGCCTGCTCGTTGCTAGCCAGACTGTCCTCGTTTGCTGTGCTGCCCACTAATAAGATAAAAATAATATGATGTTAGTATGTTGTGAGCGCGCCAAAGCACTTTACGCTGGCTGCAGGCATGTTTGTCGGTCCTTATAATCATCTGCAAAATAAAAAGCACAACGAGCCACTTACTATCAGACGGCGTAGTGGGCGCAGGCTGGGTCTTAATTTCGCGCGAAGCAGTATTCTCCGTAAAAATATGGTTGACGTTGTTTTGCGGTGGTGCAGTGTTGACAGCATTATCCGCGCTTCTCTTCGCTCTCTTGCCGGAGGATGCCTGCTCGGAAGCCGCGTCCGCCTTTCTTTTTGTGTTTGTTGGCTGGGAAGGGTTCATGTGTTGCTTCGGCCGCTTTGTAGAAGCTGGCTGAGCACAGTCGTTTTGACAAACCCTCTTTCCCAAGACAACAGCGGACATGGCGAAGGTGGTAATAATGATAAGAAGGAAATGGGTGTGTGAGTGAATGTAGGAATATGGAAGCGAGACGCGAAGTGAAAGTGAATGAATTTAATAATGACAAATGAAAGCGTGAATTTGGGTTAAAGTGAATTGGTGAAAAGTGAAGAGAAAATTGTGCGAAAACAAGAGGAAAGAGAATGCTTTTAATATTGTTTGGACAACCGAAAACAAAACGTCTGCCCACGAATTCAAATATAAAAATTAATTTACAACAGGTTCGCGTGATTACTGATTGGGCAATCGCGAGCTGGATTTATTTTTGGCGGTAACTAAAATGATCTACGCGACATATGGATATTGTATATGAATATAGAATATGGCCATGTCCCACTTCGAGCCAGGCGAAAAAGAGCCCGCTGGAGCTTTTTTCTTGCTGATGCGCTCAACACACGGCCAGCCGAACCCACTGCTATGTACAATGCGCCCACACTACACTTACAGCCAAACAACTGCCCACCCATCTGCCACACCGGCTAATCTGCTTACCAATGCACAGGAATAGCTTCAATCTCTCATATGGCAGTATCTGCTCATGCCCCCGAGTTTTATTAAAATTTTCACTAATGTTTTGTAATACAATCGCTCCAAGCCATTGTGCCAGAAAATAGAGAATGGCACATAGGATATAGAATAAGCACAAATAATTTAATTTTTTTTGTTATTGTTGCAATTGGGTTTGAATGGCCTGGCTCTGGCAACAGGTTGGACAATGGCTTAGACATTGAGCTAAGCCATTACCGTCACGCTGCAAATTGAACCAGGATTTTGCTTGTGCCAGCAGGGTTTGTTTACATGCTGTGGAAAGAAGAAAGCCTGGTATGGCAAAACTGAAGTGCAGCAACTGACTTTGTTTCATTAAGATTGCACATTTTATATTGTACTCAGCTATCTTTATTTACAAGAAAATGACCGTAAAAAGAATGGGCGAAAGTGGGGTTAGCGATGAAGGCGCAGGCCACAGTGCGCGTAACCATCAGCTAATCCCGCCGGCTCGAAAAATTCAAAAAAAGTGTAAGTACATGTAAACAATTATTAACACACATTATAATATAAATTGGGGTTGTATTTTAAAAACTAATATGCATATTATTTCAATTTTGATGTTATTTATTTTGTGCATTTTTGTTTTATTTTTAGCTGGTACGCCCCAGAAAAAAAAAGACGCACTTAACCCGCCAAAAAACACGCCCATCAAGGCCTCCACCGGGAACGCGAATACCAATTCTACTCTTGGTTTATCGGCAACGCATATTTCAAATGCGCACAAGGAGGAGGCCAAGCGTGGCTTTAGGGACCATGTTTTCGGCCCTTTTGCCAAAGTGCTTGGTTTGGCGGTGCCGCAGTCTAAAAGGCACCAGGAGGAGGCAGAAAATGTTGCTGGCATTGTCTGCAAAGTAATGGACATATTTGCAAATATGCCTAACACACCCGATGATGCAAGACAGCTGAAACAGCTTCTGCATCCATTGCTTATGCAAGACAATGGCTTGGAGCAGCATACTTCTCTTGAAAGCCCTGACGACTTCATGTCCCTCTTGTCCAAGCTGCGCGAGCACAGCATGGCATATTCAGACTGGACAAGCAAGGTCAGCCCGTTTACAAGCAAGGTGCAGGGCAATGAGAGGTCAATGTATCCATGCATCACCGCCCTCCTTTGCTTTATTGCACGTGCCATCCAGTGGCTGGATCAGCACAAAACGCCGAGTGGAAACCAGTCACTGCTTCGTCGGCTAGTTCTGCCCTCATGTACAGCCGACACTGTGTTGGAGGATGCACAGGATGCAGAGCGCATTGACATTGGTGTCGAGCTCAAGCCTCGAGATGCTCCTGTTTGCGACACAGTCTTCAAGTGGAAGAATGTTGCAAAGCTTACTCGCGCATCTGCAGGAAAGGTGTGGTATAGTTCGCTCTTTGGCATTATAGAAGCCAAAACAGGGTCGTCTGCCGCCGACAAACTGGGTGCTGCATCCCAAGTCCTGCGGTATATTCGCAATGTCCATGCCAATCAGCATGACCGGCGTTTCCCATGGGGCTGGACAATTTGCGGGAGCGTAATTTCTGCTTACGTTTTTGGGCCCCACTACGTCCTCCAGTCCCACGAGTTCGACATCCGGACAAAGCCTGGGCTGCGAGAATTTGTGCATGTAATTGCCAATTACTCGTACACGGAGGATTACCGGCTGGGATATGACCCGACGCTCAAGTACCTGGCAGACATCCGCTGCTACCAAATCAAAGTCCCAATAGCACTATGCGATGACAACAATGGTGGCAGCAGTAGCAGCGGTGGCAGTAGTATCAGCGGCGGTAACAATAGCGGCAGCAGAAATAGTGGCAGAGATGGAAAAAATAGCGCCAGCGGAAACAATAGCGGGAGCAGAAATAGCGGCAGAGATGGAAAAAATAGCGCCAGCGGAAACAATAGTGGCACCGAAAACAATAGCGGCGGCGAAAACAATAGCGGCAGTGGTTGCAGTGGTTTTCCAAAACCCAAGTGGAACATCTATTACAGTAATGATCTAGTTATTGTATCCGACCAGCCATTTGGGAAGCGAACACGGTGCTTTTTAGCAACAGATGTCAGGCCAACCGACAAAAGGCCCATCACTCGGGATGATTGCCATGTGATAATCAAGGACTCCTGGACCGAAGTGGCTGATGGCAACGATGAGGACATGCGCGACGAGGTCGCTCACCTACGCAAAATCACACAGACTCTCAAGAGCCACCCAGAGCTTGCAGGCACATACCCGGTCCTCATAGCCGGCGGTCGAGTTGAATTCCAGAGTTGCAGTGACAACACATTTGCAGAGGACAACACATTTGCAGAGGACAACACATTTGCAGAGGACAACACATTTGCAGAGGACAACACATTTGCAGAGGACAACACATTTGCAGAGGACACAACGCGCAGTGTTCTTGGCGATCTTTTTGACGATGTCCGGGTTGGTGAGAAGATTCAGAAGATTCCCCTGCGTGCACACAAGCGCATTGCTATGTCGCCAATTGGTCTGCCTCTCAACGAGCTAAAGACCATTAAAGAGCTAATCATTGTTTGTGCCGATGCTATGCGTGCTCACCACACCATTGCCGAGAACTGCCATATATTTCACCATGACATATGTCCGAAAAACATATTATTTCGGCGTATGATGGATGGCACCGTCAAGGGCATGTTGATCGATTATGACCATGCCATCAACCTCGATTCGCAGAGTCGTACAGTTCGCAGTGAGCGCTCTGGAACACTCCAGTTCCTCCCTATCAATGACCTGGAGGGGAACAACAACACGCGCACAGTACTCGACGATTGCGAAGCATTGATTTATGTTTTGGCCTGGCTTGGAACATTCGGATTTAGCACGGAGACTCTACGCGCAAAAAAAGTGGATTGTTGGGGTGAGGAAATTAAGCCGCTTATTTGCGAGTGGCACATGTCTGGTCCGTACATAGCTATTGCTAAGAAGAAGCGCACATATCTAAATTCCAGTGACGGCTTATCTGATATTGTTTTCTGCCTGAATCCAGATATTGAAGACATAAAACTGCTTCAATGTTTGCTACATGATCTCCGCACTGCGCTTGTCGATAATGCTGAATTCGGGCCAGAGTTTGTGGGAACTCGTGTTCGGAGGGTGTATGATGACACTAACGACGACTTATCTGTGCCAGTGTCCCGACCTGGACTCACAAGCTTTGCAAGACACGCATTACTCCTAAAGAATCGCACCTACCAGTGCATCGATCCAATTGAAAAGCGTGCAGAAAAAGCGTCTGAGATTTCTAAGAAGTTTGTAGACATTCTCGATAAATATGCCGATGACTGCAGAAAGATTTTGGACGACCAACGCCGCACGGGAGGGTCGAGCGAGGCTAGCGAGCAGAGCGATGATGTTTAGGTTTATTTTACCATTTTCATTTTCATTTAATATTATATCCAAATTATATTGCAAATACTTTTATTTTTACTTCAAAGGCGGACATAGCCGACTGCACATGGTATTTTTGCTTTAATTGCTATGCGCCAGGATTAAACCAGCGTCGATGATTATTTTATGAACGCTGATGTCATCAAATGTCGTTTCTATTGTACGTCGGTGTCCTCAAGTACCATGAAGACGCAATGTCTTGTCCTGAAATGTAATAATTGCCAAGTCGGTAGATTAAGTATTGTGTAAAAGATAGCATCAGTCTTGGATTGAGTTACCATATCAATTTGTTGAGCAGTTTGATGATATAGAAGTGAGTGTTGATGTTGAGAATCGTGAAACAGATTCCCGCCTGCAGGCTAATAGATTTAATATGGACTAGATCATAGGGGCTCAAATCAGGCGCCACTATTGTCATCCAGACACATTTTCTGTCTTGAAATATGTGTGCACTGGCGTACACAAGCAAAGGCCACAACAATGGCATATCAGAGACCCAGGTTATTTTCATAATAACCAGTTTTCGCCAACGGAGTGCACAGCTGGCAGAGTGCACAGCGGAGGCAAGGAGACACATATATAAGCCTAGGCCGGTGCTGGTAGCACTTTAGAAACGCTGGTATCAAAACCCAATTATAAAATCACCCCCTACTTTTCTAATATTACTACAATATTGCTCATACACCTTCTCCTCACAATACCAGCGGTTCAGTGGCAATAATGTACTCAGCGATCATTGTCCATTGTCACCAAAATATATCAAAAACCCAAGTAAATTAGAACACAGTATACATATAATACTGTTGCACAACCCAAAGATATGGAAGTGGATGTTGAGGTTGACAATCGCGAAACAAGTTTCCATCTGCATCCCGATTGATAGGGTATTAATTGGATTATACAGGCGAAAATTAGGGAGGCATTACATTGATGCCCAAACATGCTCCCCATTCTGCAATGCACACGCATGAGCGTACACGCACGAAAACCACAACATTGACTTCCCAAGATACCGGTCTGCTCGCAGAAGATCCAGTTCTCACCAACGGAGCGCACAATTGACAATGGGCACAACAAAGGCGACAGGGCACATATATAAGATGAGGCTGGCCCCTAGCAGTACTTTAGAAACATCAGTAATAAAACCTTTTATAAAATCACCCCTAACTTTTAACACTAGACAACTAGTGCTCCTCACACCCCCCTCTTACTATAACACCATCTTATTTTCACTAGTTTTTAATTTACACTTACAAACAGCTGATTTTTACAAATATGTACTTTAATCCCCGTCGTATCGTTTAGCATTACTTCTGGTGGTAACCCAATCGGGAATATCAACATTCTTCTGTACGCTAACATTGTTCCCAAGACTGCCGATAACTTTCTCCAGTTGTGTACTGGCAGTAAGGGTTTTGGCTACGTGGGTAGCCCATTCCATCGCGTAATTCCCAGCTTTATGGTGCGGGGCGGTGCCTTTATAAATCGGGATGGTACTTGTGGCAAATCAATTAATGGCACACTATTTGAAGATGAAAACTTTATTCTCAAGCACGATGGTCCAGGCACTGTGGCTATTGCAAATGCTGGCCCAAATACCAATTGGCTCTCAGTTTTTTATCACTTTTGTGAAAACTGACTGGCTGGATAACAAGCATGTTGTCTTTGGCAAAGTCATTGAGGGTATGGACACTCAAGAGAATTGAGGCATATGGCAGCCAGTCAGGTGGTACCAGTAAACATGTCATTATATCTGACTGCCGCCAGCTCTTTTAAAGTTTATTTTTTTACTTTTTTGTTTTATTTGAGACCCAACTTCATATAATGATTATTATATAACTTATTTTTCAGCAGTTACTGTACACATCAGTTGGATTGTGTGACATCAAAAATGGGGCTGAGTCACGTGACAGCACAGACGCGTGAAATATGTTTATGATATTTCACGCGTACAGCGAATTCCGGATAGTGAGCTCTTCAGCTCTTCTCGTAGTTTCATTTAGATTAATATTTATTATAACCAGCACAATTTCTCATTACAGATTGTGTCGTGCTTTATAAAAACGTGGGTCTAAATTATTATATTCGACTGTCAAAAATTACTTAAGGAACTTAAAAAAGGGGCCAGCATTGTAAACATAATGGTGTTCCTTGATTTCAGCCAGCAATAACAGAAATGTGCATATCAACCATGAGGGCGATCTTGATTCTTGAAAAGGGAAAATAGTGGCTCGGAATGTATGTTGGGCAGCACAGATTGTGCCAATTGCAACCTGGACCAGATATCAGGGTGATAATAATTATTTTACTTTTTGTATAAAACTATAGAATTTTATATTTAATAAAAGTAAGCCTCTCCTTGCTCAATTACAAAATGACACCTTCCTAACCATTGCTTGAAACAAACCCTGAATTCATCGTGTGTCAGGGAATTAAACTCTAATTACCAGTGTAATGCCAGGATTTGGGCTGGGTCACGTGATAGTATAGTTACATGCAATCTCATTGTTATGATATTCATGCGCACAGCAGCGATTTCATAATGGTGAGCTCTTGAGCTCTTTTCGTAGTCTCATTCGAATAATATTTATTATACACAGTAATATATTCATTGCACCGTCACCATTTAGCTTTTATTTGGTTTATTCTTAATTAAGAATCTTTTTTATTGTAACAGAATCCTTGCAGTCAATTGTGTGGTGCCCAACACACATTTCAAGCCACTATCTTCCCTTTTCAAGAATCAAGATTGCCCTCATGGCCACTATGCACATTTCTGTTATTGCTGGCTGACATCAAGGAACACCATGATGTTTACAGCGCTGCCCACACAGCGCTGCCCCCTTTTTCAGTTAAGTAAGTAATTTTTAAGACTTGAATATATCGATTTAGACCCACATTTTTATAGAGCACGACAAATTGCATGGTCATAATCGATCAACATGCCCTTGACAGTGCCATCCATCATATGCCGAAACAAAATGTTTTTCGAACATATGTTACGGTGAAATATATGCTAGGTTTTGGCAATGGTATGGTGAGCGTGCATAGCATCGGCACAAACAACGATTAGCTCTTTAATGGTCTTTAAATCGTTGAGAGGCAGACCGATTGGCGACATAGCAATGCGCTTGTGTGGGCGTGAAGGCATGAATTGGTTCATAGAGCCCTTATTGTTATTGTTGCCTTTCTTGTGATCATCACCCTCCCTGTGCTCCCTTTTCAACGACATTAATGCTATTAAGGCGGATAATACAGACAATGCCCAGGACAAGGACAACGGAGAAAATATAAACTAGTGACAAAAGTGACAAAAGATATATCAGAAAACAGAAAATAATATGTTTGTAAAAAGATTACCACCTTTTAGATGCATTATGATACATTACCGAAATGCCCATATTAAACTTTAATAAAAATTCACCCCTTTTTTTCGTTGGAGCTTTGATTTTAACGCACACATTCCAACAATCAAACAGCAAAAAAAACAACAACATCGAGAATTGTGGTAAAGCATTGAACACATGTCCATTGCATGTGAGTTGGTGTAATCGAATCATACCTTTTCAAACAAATTTTTTACTGAAAATTTAAATTTTGATTTTGATTTTTTTTGCCCATATGTCACCAATAATCCGCCGATTTGCTTGGGTCGGGTGATGCGTGTGCGCAGCCATCATCTTTGCCAACAAAGAAGCTACATCCCCTATTTTTTTAAAAAAAATTTTGTCTTTTATCATTTTAATATTTTTTTGCACTATGCCTACAAGACGTTTTGAAAACGGGGGCCAGGCGCCCAGCAATGTGCCGCCAGAAGTCACCTCAGGGTCACAAAACCCAGCTCTCCAAACACTCAACCCACCATTACATCATCTCTCACACAGGGCGCTCCGGTTACAACAAGCCATTATACAACAGCAAGCGCGGGAACGACTCCTCCACCGAGAAAACAACGAGTATGACGACGATTCGGGCTCAGATACGAGCGATTTTGTCGGTGCCTTGGACACTTTTGGACATCCAATGGACTACCCGTCGGATATGGATTCGCCAATTAACGATAGCACACAAGACGAGGACGATGGTGAGGAGGAGGAAGATGAACATGATTCGGATTTCTCCAATGATACGTTTCCGTCGCCGCTGAGCGCAACTTCTGTTCAGGTAGAAGGGTCGAATTTGGAGGAAGAGCAGGGGGGGTTTTCAGATGATGATTTTGATAATGACGAGTTCATTTCTATCAACACACAGTTCAATCCCATGGTTATCCGGCAGCATGGCAGGCGTCGATTGAATGCGCCAGTGACAGTTGATTTTACACAGTCATTGCGGCCTGCAGAAAGCAACTCTTTGACCGTCGACTCATCGGCGCCCATACCCGCTGCAGGCTTGACCTCCCAACAGCAACCCGAGCACCAAGCGCAGGAAGCACAGGAAGCGCATGCCGTGGAGAGCAGCCAGCAGACGCCCAGCAGCAAACGAAGCCACTCCAAGGTTTGCACCAAAGACCACGACTCATTGGCAGAGTTATCTCCAACAAGCATAGCAAAGAAAGCCAAGAGCCAGTCGTGTGCAGAGAGCGATTCTGCAGGGACAGTTGGCCGGAACCGGCTCTTGTTTAAATGCGCTGTGTGTTTGGATACTCCTGACCCGGCGGTGTTTGTTGATCCGTGCGGACATGTTTTTTGCGAGGGATGTGCGCAGGGTGCTGTGCAGTCGACTCGAAAATGCCCGGTGTGTCGACATGCTATGCGCGCCAAGGACATCCGTGTTTTGCAGTTTCGCGTGGCTACAATCGGACGTTAGACACGGGTGGATTGCTTTTTTTCTTTTTCCACATTATAAATGCGTTCACTTTTTTTTCTATTATTCTTATATTTTTCTTTTTCTGTTTTTCTGTAATTGTACACTCCTTTTTTCACCACCACCACTTTTTTATTTTTATAATCAACCAATTTCAACTTTCTCAACTTAGATAAAAATGATGCATGGACGGCGGCGCGAATTAGTCAGAGAGTCCACACTCGACGAAGCAGAGCAGAACAAACAGCGCGTGTCCAAATACCGCACCTTGAGCGCACAAGTAATGACCATGAAATCGCAAAACACATTCAGCCCCGACGCCCTATCCGCCACCCGAAACCTCCTAGAGCTCAACACCGAGCTGCACACAGTATGGAACTACCGGCGCAAAATATTCCTCAACCTCGACTCCTGGCAGGACATGTCCTTGCGCCAACAACATTTGGAAGAAGAGCTGGGGTTTTTGCTCGAAATCATCGTGAGGAATATAAAGAGCTACTGGATGTGGAACCACCGGGTCTGGGCACTATCTATGCTGCCGGTTCCCAGCTGGGAGCGCGAACTGGCGCTGGTTGCGAAGCTGCTCGCTGTTGATGCGCGCAACTTCCACGGCTGGGACTACCGGCGCTTTGTCGTCGCCAAGCTCAGAGAGACTAAGGGAGATGACGTGGACTTGGCCGAGTTTGCATTCACCACGGAGCAGATTAACAGGGACTGCGCCAACCATTCGGCATGGCATAACAGGAGCAAGCTGCTGCCCACTTTACTCCAAAGGTGCGCGTCTCCTGAGGAGCGCAAGGAGTTGCTGGGCACGGAGGTTGATTTGATTCTGAACGCTATTTATACGGATCCCGATGACCAGAACGCATGGCTGTACCATGAGTGGTTGTTGGACGTGCAGACGAGCACGGAGGATAGGTGTGGGCTTTTGCGGGATAAAGTCGCTGCCATTCGCGAGTTTCTCGAGCTGGAGGCTGATAGTAGGAGGCCGATGGTTGAGCTTGTTGATGCGTTCATTGGCCTGGACGACTTGGCCCCTGGGTGTGTCACAGAGGACGAGAGGCGGGAGTGTGTGGACACCCTGCGCAGGCTAAGGAGCATTGACCCGTATCATACTGGCCGGTACAACGATACAGAGACGATTCTTGGCAAGCGGTGGCCGACCGCTGCTGTAAACGAATAATGCCCATTTTTTCAATAAAAAATATTTTCACGCTTAAAGCAAAAAAAGCGGTAGAATGATGCTAGATTTAAAAGAATGACAAAATATTATAGAAAAAAGAGGTGCAAAAGACATCTCTTGTATATGAAAAACGAAATAAAACCAATATGTACTTGTTTAGGGGGGGGAGGGGAGTGGTGGTTTCTCGCCATCAGGTCAGCAAGTGGATGTTTGGCCTCAGGCATTCCTCCTCCAAGATTTTCAAATGCACAACCTCGACACCCGCGTCCAGCAACTTCCTAACACCCTGGCACTCTGAAAAAGTCAGCGGCTCCTTGACCCCAATAACCACCTGCTTAATCCCAGCATCAATAATATGCGTCGAGCACGGCGTATTCTTAGACAATCTGAACGAGCACGGCTCCATCGTAGTGTAAAGCACCGAACCCAAGACCAAATGCGCCTGTGGTGTGGACTTTGATTTTGCAATGACACATTGCGCCGCATGCTTGTTACCGGGGAGCTCTCGCGAGTACCCTGTGGATATTATTTGCCGCCCGTTGACCAGAAGACAGCCGACGCTGAAGGCGGTTTCAATGGGCTGTGCGCGGTTGGCCTGCTGAATTGCAAGCTCCATCAGCTCCATGTGCGCCTCGACCTCCTCGCTGCCGTCATCGTAGTTTATGACGTGGTAGTTTTCTAGTCTCGGCGACTTTGGCGAAGTTGGTGACGTTGGTGGCTGGACTGCCATTTTTTCTATTTTACTGTTTTTTACTTGGATATAGCAGACGGACGAGGAAATGTGTATACTCGGATATCGAGAGCGCCAGAAAAAAATGGATGGAGAAAATAATTATATGAAGGAGAATAGTTGTATTTCAGTTGAGTGAACGAAGGGGGAAATGAAAAAGAGCGGTTTTGGAATTCTTTTTCTTTCCTTGGTTTGAAGAGAAGCGAAAAAGTAAAAAAACAAGTTTTGAAAGAGAAAAGGGAGGTTTTTATTAAACCGAGCTTGGTCTTGTGCAAAAAAAGAAGGCAAAATGACTCAAAATCCACACACACGCCCACGCTCGCCACCCGTTGACCTTATCCTTTCCTTTTCTTTTGCCTCTTTCCCTTTCTCTCTCCGTCTTGTTTGTCCTCGCGTTGAGTCACAAAAAGAGCTCCTTTTTGTTTACTAAATGCACTGCAGGAAAAAATGAAAAATGAATGAGAATTCTGTCGAACGCCAATCAAAAGTTGTGCACATGCTCAGCTTTATTTCTCTACTTTTTTCCTGCTCCTGCGTCATTAACTTTTTTTGCGCCTGATCATACGGCATCTGTTATGATGCCTCGGTACATTTTTGTGGCTTTTTTTGGGTGGGGGAGGGAAAGGAAAGGTCGGCCTGGTTCGGGTTATTCTTTGCGATAATATGAAAAAGGTGTTGAAAAAAGGAGCTCGGCGATCCCGAAGATTATCCGTGGGACTTTTTTGTTGGCTTTTTTCTGTCAGCGATGAGCCCAGCCTCACGAAAATACAAACAAAAATGCTGCTGAGTTTCCATGAAAAAAGGCCGGTGCCAACTTTTAATTAAATTCTGGTCACAAAGGCATATTGTAAATGCGCTCACGTGTATTCTCCGCCCGCTGCATGAATGAGCTGATCATCTGGGCGGCTGACGCCTCGAGCGAAGCGACCTTTTGGTTGCAGCACGCATGGATGAATTCCTCAACCGTCATGTCCTCTTCAACCTCGTCCAGATCCCAAGCGGCATCCTCAGCGTCATCGACCTGTGTTGACTGCTGGTACTCGTCGATGGCCATTTCCTCGGGCGACGACAGCATATCGCTGGCCACCTGCGTGTTGGACAACTGCGTGTCGGGGCTGGTGTCGGACGTGTGCCCTATGTCGCTGTCGCTTTGCTCTTGCTCGTTGCCGCTGTAGTCGCTAACCTCGCTGACATCGCTGATGTCAGGGCCGACTTGGGTGTCGGGCCCCGACTGAGCGTCCATATGGTGCTCCTCGCCAATGCCGCGCGGCTCGTGTCCGTACCCTTCTTCGATGGCGTGGTCCTCCTGCTCCTCGGCGTTGTGTGCGTCGGTTTTGTTGGCGGGCCGCTCATCGTGGTCCATCTCGCTTTCCTCGTCATTCTGAGCCATCCCGCCCTTCTCGTCATTCTGGTCCATGCGCATCTCATCGTGCTCCTCTTGGTCGGACTCTTCAACAAGCTGCTCCTTCTTGGCCTCGGCCATCAAGCCTGCCACATCGTCGTCCTGATCCTCGGCCTTAACCTCCTTGATAAGATCACCGCTCAGGCGCGGGCGCTTAGACGCCGACGAGTCCGACGCCACCCGCTCATCATCGTCTGAATCAACAATAGTGACAGCCTGTAGCGATGTCCGCATACTGACTCTCCTGGGCGTATCCTTGGGCAGCGGGCTAGCGACCAACGGCATGCCATTGTCCCTAAGCAAAGTGAAGAACAAGCACTCCGGCACTCTCTTCTCATGCTCCGCATTCGGATCATCCTCAGCCTCCCACTCGGCCAGCATATACCCGCAGAACAAACATGCCGCCGTGTCGTCTCCGGGCCACTCCGGCGTATAATAGAACCCAGCGCTGGCCAGTTTCTCCGGCGTCACGTTCCAGTCCTTCCGCCCCGTATGCGGCCACTCATTCTCATTGAACGTGGCCAGCCGCGTGGCCACATCACTGCGCATATCCAGGAGCCTCTTCTTCGTTTCGGCGTCCATGTCATTTACCGGCCAGCCCTTCCACTCGACTTTGTTGCCTAGGTGCGCTTCGCGCGTTTGGCAGTGTAGCGTGGCGTATGTGCAGCTGGGCTGGTGCGCGTAGTGCTCCGAGAAGGGGTCGTCGGAGGGCTCCCAGCCGGTCAGCTCAAAGCCGCAGTGGAAGCATTGCACGTTGTCTGGTGCGTCCTTTACTGGGTTAAAAGAGAACCCCGCGAGAGCTAGTGTGTCGGGCTGTGCCAGGTATGATGTGTATTTGAGGTATGGCCATCTGTAGCGCCCGCGCCGCATAAATGAATCCTTGCGCTGCTTGAATGTGTGGAAATTGAGTGTTTGCTTCATGTTTAGCTATGAATTTTTTGAATTGAATTGTGTGGATTTGTATAGTGTTTATAAATAAAAAAGTTGAAGGCAAAAAAAGACAAAGACAAAGATAAAGACAAACATAAACACAAATACAAAGACAAACAAACACAAAACAAAACAAAGCAAAGCAAAAACAAAGCGTGATCGAATAAAAAATATCGCGTTTTTTGTTTACCTAAGGATGCCTCGATCACAAAATGTCCCTCGCTCTTGATTTTGCTCTTGATTCGTCATTGCTGCATAAATCCACCGATTTTCTATCCTTTCTGCATATTCGAAATATAGTGCGAGAATGGGTGACATTTTGGACCATCAATTGTCGCAAGGACAAAAAGAAAATTGACAATGTGCCCAAACCACATATTAAAGCACACACGCGCCACACGAAAACAAGCATTATAATATCAATCCCACTTGTTTTTTCTACTTTTTTGCAACTAATAATGTGTGCATTGGATATGTAGATATCAACAAAATGTATTGTCACTAATGCTGAGTTTTTGTTGTTAAGGCTACGCTATAAGAAAATAATGAAGCTACAAATATGCTATAAACCGACATCCTTCCCCCAGATAAAGTGTTTAAAAACTAGTGGCAATAGACCGCTATGGTTGATGATATTATCCAGTTCGCTGCTTTTTTTGAAGACAAGAAGCAGGGGCAGATGGATTCTTGCGCACATGCTTGGGATTGGGCTTTGGCTTGAGCGTCGATGTAGGCTCGGATTCAGCCGACTCTGACAATGCATTTTTGCGCGAGAAACAGGGAAGACGCTCGCCTGTAAACAGGACATTAAGAATAATGTGAAAGTTCAACACCGCAGCCATGTCGGGATTTCGCTTCCGCCTGCCTGATGGCAATTTTTCGCCATTTCAAGCTTGGTTCCGTCGGCCCTGAAGGTTTGCAGGCACTCTTCCAGTATGCATTGGAGCAAGCTGTGTCATAAAATTTGGCGAGGCTTTTTTACTGCCAGAATTATATTTATGCCTGTTGTGGCTTCCTGCTTTTGCTGCTGCTGCTGCTGCGCGGCCAACTCGTTGCGCATCCTCTGTCTGGTTTTGCGTTCAATTTTTGCCTTGCAACCAGCCGCTCAGCCTGATAATGTGCTTGAGATTATCAGTAGGCTGGATATTGATGTACTGCTCCCGATTTCGCTCAGCCAGTTCATCCCGCAGCCGCTGCTTAATTTTGCGGGAAACTTTGCCCTTTAGCCAGCACTTTTCCTCTCCTATCCACCGAATGATATTGGCAGACTGTAGGCGAATAGCCATCCACCGGTTGCAACTCTGCTGTGCACTGTCAGTAATAGATGCGGCGTCAGCACCAGTTTTATTTACAACAGAAACGGCGGTGGCTGCTGCTGCGACAGACACAGCGGCTGAAGTGGTTGCAGCTGCGTCAAAATCAGATAACGCTGCTGCTGCAACGGAATTGGATTATGCTGATACTGCTGCAATTGCGACATGGTATTTGTGCTTGGGATTCTTCAAAAGACCATGGGTTTTGTGGAATTTCCCCATCCTGCTCTCACATGTCGGGCAAAACATTGAAGTACAATACTCGCCAATCAAGTAGACAGTGAATCACTGGCCTATAAGCATTTCCCGCAGCCCCTTTCCACGAATTGGCTCATGGTGACGGGCCATGCCTGGGTCCAATTACCAAGAATTAGGACTGCATCTGATCCAAATTTTGCGAGTTTGATGTCGGTGCGCTTTCTGTTAACAAAGAAAAGATAACGGAGATTGCAGTGCAAGGGGTCAATTGAGCTGCTGCCATCGTACTTTCGACTCTTGCTGAGGGTCTGCGTGTTGTGATAAAGTTCTGCCAAAACAAAATATCCCTTTACGGCGCTCAAGGAGGTACTCGACATACAACTTGCAATCAAGTGTGCTGGAGCCAGAGTGGCTGAGCGCGCGCTTGGCATCCTCAAGAGACATATATCAACCATTTGTTTCCGTCTTGGTGAGCTTTGTGGGATCAAGCTGGAATATTTTTTTTGCGTTTTTGTGGATCCGACAAAACATGCGTTCACGACGCTTATTAGCCTCATAATTTTTGGTGTGGCAGAATGTCTTCCTCTCACCCTTTTTGTGGTTGCTTTTATGTCTGGGACAATATAACATATCCCTACGATCGGTACCAAAGAGAACTGATCTGTCAACAGTATCATGAATGTCATTTTTTGACAAATTATTAATGTATTCTCAAGAAGCCTTCTTACTGTGGGGTACACTATTGCTGTTGCTGTTGTTGTCAGAATCGCCAGAACCTTTCTGAGACTAAAATACTCTTAGCTTTGATCCTCTTCTTCTGTGTATTTGTGGGTGAGTCAAGTACTACAATTATTGGCACTCCATCTGTACGAATGATCCCTCCGAACTTGTATGGTTTATTGTCCTTTTGAGTATCGAGCGAGAATGGCCAACAAGATATATCACAAAATAGGGACTAAATTTCCTCTAGCGGCTTGACTAAAAGCTCACTCATAGGCGGAATCTTGGGGAACCCAATATCCAAGCAAAGACTAGCCTTGTGCAGTGCTCTGAGTCAGCTCTTTGTGACAGACAGAATACTCCGTGCAAGAATGGCCTTTCCAATTGTAGTAAAACCCGGTACAATAGACGTCCTCATCGGGAAGAGGGAAATTGTCTTCATTGCCTTGTTGAGATTTAAAACCCGGAAAATATCAACAAAAGCCCCAATGAGGTTCACTGTATTGGCCACAGTCATACTGGAGCCCCTTGTCGCCGAAACTGCAGTCCTCAGGGGAGGTGCCAAAAATCCTCTCAATTAAATGGTCCATTCTGTCGTAGAGAATAGGGTCGAAAGTCAACTTGGTGTCGATCTGCTTCCCGACTTTAATGTTCTTAGCAGACAGCAGAGCCCACTTCATCTTGCCTGCCGGAATTCTGATCTCCTTACTAATGCACTGTTGTATTTCCTTTTTGGTGCGGCCACCCTCCTTAGTAAGAGTCTCGTATCGCCGCTCAGTTCTTTTCTTTACTTCAAGTGCTATGTCAACCATATGTTTCAACTGCCTGTTAAAGCGCTGAGATATATGAGATTTATACGCCACCAGAATTGTCGGTCCCTCATAATTAGCAACATAGGCCGCACCAATGAACTGTGGGCACTCAAACCTGGCCTCCTCGACGAACGTGTGCCTGTGCTTGTTGACAAGTTTGCCATTTGCGTTGTTCAGGTTGTTGCTGCATGGTTTGTTTCCGGCGGTGAGGCAAAGGGCTATGGAACATTCCTTAAAATAAACCTTGATTTGGGTGGTTGACGATATTAAACCCCTCATTATTCAGCTCTTGTAAAAAAGATATACAGTGCGAGCTCATATGTGGCTGTTGTAACACAGCGGACGGTGTCAGCATGCTCTCGCAGACCTGTCAAAAAGTATGGACAGTGCATTTTGCAGAGGCTGAGGAACTCCTCTATGCTAATGGGAATAAAAATATAATAATATAAAAATAAAAAGTTGAATGATGAAAAGACTATTTTCCAAAGAGTATATAAATATATTTTCCTAAACTAAAACTAACTAAAGAAGGCTCATCAATTTTATTGCGTTCGCGAGAGATTATTATATCCAATGTATCTAAAACAATAAGCACTGGCACTAGCATTGGCATTGGCACTAGCACCGGTACTGGTTTAAGTGCCTAAAAAGCCCAAAGGCCAATTCCCTGGTTCCCTGCTATTTCCAGCCCAAAATGGTACTGAAGAATAGGCATGGGTACAGGGAATGCTAAATACTAGTGCTATAATAAGATGGGGGTGTGAGGAGCACTAGTTATCTAGTGTTAGAAATGTAGGGGTGATTTTATAAAAGGTTTTATTACTGATGTTTCTAAAATATTACTAGGGCTAGCCTCGTCTTATATATGTGCCTTGTTGCCTTTGTTGTGCACATTGTTAATTGTGCGCTCCGTTGGTGAGAGCTGGATCTTCTGCGAGCAGACCGGTATCTTGGCAAGTCAATGTGGTTTTCGTGCGTGTACGCTCATGCGTGTGCATTGCAAAATGGGGAGCATGTTTGGGCATCAATGTAATGCCTCCCTAATTTACACCTGCATGATCCAATTAGCGTCCTATCAATCGGCACGCAGGTGGAAACCTGTTTCGCGATTCTCAACCTCAGCATCAACTTCCATATCTTCAGTCTGTGCAACATTAGCCATTTTATAGTAATTTTATAGTATTTTCCAATAAACAAAAACTCTAAAAACCTCAATCTAAAATATTTGAACCCCAAAATTTTGTATAGAATCGCCCTACAGAATCACTCTATGGAATTGTTCAATGGAAAATTCTTTTTTTTAATTCAGGGAATGCCGAGAAACATCATTTTTGGAGGAAATGGATAAATGATTCGGTTTTAGCGCCTAAAGCATGGAGTTTTTATATTAGGCAGGTAAAAAATAAGGCAATGAAGTATTTCTTCACCCCACATTTTTCATCGTATATTACATTAAATCTTTTCTGTGACTTTACAACTTTTTTTCAACAAACTTTTTTCTTGCCTTTTTTGCATATGTCATGCTCGGATAACAAACTTTGAATTTGGAAATGCAGGGAAAAGGGGGAGGTCAGAATATACCCTTTTTTACGTTTTTTTTCAAAGCTAAAAATAAAAAATCTAACCCAGATATTGAAAATATCGAAAGTTGCCGTTAAAGCCGTGAGTTCATAAAAAATGAACAGTAAACATGGGATAATCCGTGCAGACCAACACCCCCTTTTTTATCCTGTCGCTCCCTGAAATGTTTATTTTAAAAATATTCCAGATTTTCGACTTTTTTATTTAGCCAAACTGTAAACAAAAAAGACAACCTCCACAAAAGGCAACAATTATCGAGGCTCTTGTCCAGCCTTGTTTGCTGTTTGCTGTTTGATATTTGCGTTTTCTGTCTCCAAAGACATCTTCATAATGTCAATTGAGATCGAGAAGAAAAAGCATCAACAGATTGCTGACAGGACAAACGCGTCGGGTGAGAATGATTCCGATGGAAAAAGAAAAATATTATTTTTTTGTTGGGTTTGTCACAAAATAGTGCACTTATTTTTAATGTTTTGGTTGTGCATTTTTTGCGATTTTTTTCTAGGTTGCATTCAAAATGTGTATGATCATAGCTTGGTTCCGAAATAAGAGTCGCAAGTTTTTCTTTTTCTCTTCCTCGTGTAAAGTTTTGTTTTGCGTTTTTCAACCATTCTTTTTTCTCTCTTTACTCTTGCGTTTGTCACTTTTATTTTTTATTTCATTCTCCTCTATGTGGTATAATCAGGCTTACATTTAAGCTGGAAAAACAAAACAAAACAAAAAACGAATATCCCATTCCTATTGTTTCAGGGCATCTAAGAAATCATTTCGTTCCTTATTTTGGTTCTCTCTTGAGGTTTTTTTCTCATCACCCCTCCTATTAAAGATTAACGATACTTTTTTGAAAGCACATACTTTGACTAGCTCAAAACGACCATAGTTTCGAATTTATTCACTTTTTTATTATTACTATTTTTCTACTCCTTTTTCCCTCTCTTCCTCCTTCACCACACATACACTTGAACGACAAAGCGCGCATTCCAATACAACACTATTTTTCATTACTTCAGAATGAACAAGCACAACTTCCCGACTGGTGAAGACGCTACGTTTTTGGTCAACCCCAACGGAAACCAGGGCTCCGGCAACAACAGCATAAGACAGCGGCCGCCCGTATCTGCGTCGGAGTTTAGCCACATGTTCACTCCTCTCCCCATAGAGCGCATGTTTCAGATGGGGCCCACAGGCGGAGGAGGGGATACGCAGAACTCTGCCTCGATAATGGGTATGCTCTGGCGCAATAATGACGGCAACGAGCAGGCAGCCGATGCTTTTCACGATGGGGCAGGCGACACCCTGAAGCAGCTCCTATCCAATGGCAGCAACCCCACGGGACCAACCAGGCAGCAGGAGCAACAAGAACAGCAGGAGCAACAGGAAAGACAGGAGCGGCAGGAGCAGTTCATGGCCATGGTCGAGAGTGAGTCTCTCATCACGCCATCTTCTCCTCCCGAAACTGTGGGCTCGCAGGGAAGCGCCCAAGAAGAAGCAATGACTTATTCCAGCGCATTGCACCACCAGCAAGCATTGCACGGCAGCTTGAGGCGCACCAACTCCGTGCGCTCATCCATCGCCCTGCCATCGTCAATGCCGAATAACTCCATGCTGAACTACCGGCGCAGCGTAAACCATGATTCCAGAAACATGCCCCCGATTCCTAGCTCTCCCCAACTGCGCTCAGCCTCGCGCATGTCGTTTGCTTCATATCACTCGTCGAACGCCAATGGGCGTAATTATGCTGTGCAGCCGCCGGCATCTGCTAGACCAAGTGGCACAGGGGCGGAATACGGGCAGAATCCGCAGCAGCAGCGGTATTTGAACGGCAGGTCTGTTGTCAATCGGCCACACCTCATGTACGATGTTGGGGCGGTCGGCGATTTTACCAGCCATCCACTGCAGATACACTCTGCAGTTGTCCCCAGCACCCGGTACCAGCACCCTTTGCAGCAGCAGCAGATGTCGCAAGGTGATCAGTCCCTGAGACACGAGGTTTTGGATAAGGTTGCTCGCAGGTCGCAGCCCACCACACCCTTTGACAACCACGGCCCGATCTCCAACAACCAGCGGCCCCCATCCTCAGTGGCCCAACAGCGGAGGGGCTCGCCCAGTGATTACATTCTGCCGCAGCAGCCATATACATCAGGTGAGATCACCATACTTCCGGGAGACAACCGGCTGCGTCCGTACGTCTGGAACCAGTCAAGCGGCGATGAGAGCGAGAGCCAGATGCACCGTCAAAGGCAAACCCAACTTAAAAGCTCAAACTCGTACACCGCGGGCGTAAACCACACTGCTACGGTTGCGCGTTTTGGAAGTATCCGCAGGGCAGAGCAGGCAGACTTATCGCAGGTGCGCAAGACTAGCGATAGCAAAGCGCAATTGCTGAAACCCGAGAACTTTCGCGACCCATTACCTGATCGCATTGGTGACATGGTTTTGGACAAGCGGCTGGGCGAGTGGGTGAATATCAACGACTATTTGAACTCGTATGGCGGTGCGGAATCGCCCAATATCCGCCCCAGCGCGGTCTCGACCAGCGTCTCCAGAAACGGTAGTGCGCAATATCAGCAACAGCAGAAAGGCAGCCCGGTACACGCGGCATCTGGAGGTCCAGCGTCGGCGTCTGCCAGATCGTCGGTATCTATGCAGTCGCAGCTGTCAGCTTTCCCACAGCCTCTGCCCACAGGCAACAACGGTCGAAACACGACTATGGGCATGGGTCTGGTCTCTCCAGTTGAGAACCAGCGCGTGGTTGTGCGCGAAATGGCTGAGCGCAAGGTGGCCAGAAGCAACTCCACAGTGCAGCGGCGACACATTGAGGACGAAGCTCTGGGCTCGATCGTCCAGCGCCTGGTGACACCAGCAACATCCCCCAACGAGTGCACAGCCCTGGATCTATCGGGCTCCGGCATCCGCAACCTCTCTGGCCTGGCGCAAATCACCTCGCGTCTCGAGGCCATCTGCTTGGCGAGCAACAAACTGCAGTCCCTCGCCGGACTCCCCACCGGCCTGGTCAGCCTCCGCGCGCCATCCAACTGGATCCGATTCGATGTCGGCGATGCGGATAAGTTCAGCTTTGCGCGCGAGCTGCCGCACCTCGAGGAGATCGACCTGAGCGCGAACGAGATTGCCGACATCAGTGTCTTCTCTGGTCTGCGTCACCTGCGTGTGCTTGAGCTGAGCCGCAATCGCATCGAGTCACTGTCTGAACTGCGCGGCTGCCGTCGGTTGATCCAGCTCGGGCTGCGCGACAACATCATGACCAGGCTCGACCTTGACGCCAGCGAGGCGCCTCTTCTGCAGACCCTGGATGTGTTCAACAACCGTCTGCGCGTGGTCCCCGCAACTATTGCCGAGTTCGTGCACTTGGCCAAGGTCAACGTTATCAAGAACGACCTGGAGCACGTTGAGCTGCACGGCCCTGCTGCCGAGTCTATACGCGAGCTGCGCCTGTCAGAAAACCCATTGCTGATGCGGCGCAACGGCGGCATTGTGGACGTCAGCGCATGGCGGGCCAAGTTTCCCTGCCTCAAGACGCTGTACCTAGACATTTGCAACATCCGGGAGCTCTCGCAGTCTGGCAATTCCCTGGGTGACGGCAACTGCGCCCAGATACCGGCGGAGGCGTCGCCTGTCTCGTGGGCATCCATGTTCAACCTCTCTTTGCGTGGCAATGCGCTCCAGCCCCTGCTGTCCATTGATTTTAACTGTCTGAGCAGTCTGAAGAACCTGTACGCGCCGGACACTCGTATTGCGCTTCCGTGCTCGCTGCCGACTATGAATTACCTGGTGCAACTTGTGATGTGCAACGCCGGGATCCCCCACTTGCCATCGAACTTGGGCTCGGCTTTGCCGCAGCTCAGACTCCTGGATGTGAGCAATAACCCCGATTTGATCGATATATCTCCCATCCTGCAGCTTGCGCCCTCGCTCGAAGTTCTCAAGTGCCGCTCTGTGGGCTTTGGTGATGGCAACCTCACCACTCCGGGCATCCAGACGTTCCCTGATGTCCCCGGAGATAGCATCGGTGGCAGCTCATCGAACGGCTTGTCCAGCGAATGTGCGCTGCTCAAGAGCCTGTCCAAGCTGCAGCGCCTACGGCGTCTGGACTTGCGCTTTAACAGGTGCAATTCGGATCTATATGCTGCGCCGCCCACGCTGCCGTTGCAGTCACTGGGGTCTGGTGGAGGATCCGGCAGCGGCATGTCCCTTGAGAGCCCGTTGTCGCCGCAGATGCCCGGGCAGGGCGATAGTGGCCCCGGCGTGGTGTCGTCGGCGCGCGTCGATGAGGACGCTTGGCTCAAACAGGATCATGTGTTTATGCTGAGCCTCAAGTTTGCTCGCCAATCGCATCTTCTACAGCGCCGCGATAATTACTGGAGGACCGCGGTCTCTCTGTTTTCGCGCCTGGAGGAGTTTGACGGGATCAAGGTTGGCTCGCACTAAATTTTCATTATTACTCAAATATTATATTAATTTATTAATTTTATCAAACTCGATGATGTCGACATTAACGAATGTTTTTTTACAATTTTTCATTTACAAATTACGTAACTGAAAAATTACTAGAGCCCTTTTTGCCTGTCAGTTAAAAGCTAGTTGCTGTGCCTTTGTCACAGAGCCGTGTCGTGCGTTGTGTTTGAGCCAGCTTGTTTATTAGTGTGCAGGCCTCTTGACATACTCTTCTCATGATACCCCAACCAACTGCACAATTAAAAATAAATCGACCCAATTATCCCTTTTCATACTATTATTATTTTTCCGATGCACGCTTCGTACCGCGTGCCAATATATTTTTTCCTTTACCACAAGGAATAGACCAAAGAAAGCAAAAAGCAACCCTTTGTACAATATAGTCCGTGGTTTGTTTCTACTATGTAATTTTTCTTTTAAAAAATCTTCTTTTAAATCTCATGCAGATATTTTTTCTTAGGCCGTAGCCATGGCAGAAAAACTCGGTGTATTATTTTTATAGAACCTTTTTTTGGCTGCTTTCTTAATAGCGTCTTTCCTTCTTATGTTCATCTCCAAGTACACCTTTCCATTGCATTTTATTATTATTATCATCGCCCATATACACCTCATTAATTATCTTCTTATTAGCCTGTCGCATACACACACTCACGCTTACATTTACGTATATACCACCCTATCACCATCTGTCTACTCGTTTGCATCAATTATCTATCGCGCATAGCTGTCGTATTAAGCTACAAAATATTTTTATTTAACTACCCACAGCAACAACACTTGAATATTTTTATATAAACTTGCACAAATTCGACACGCCCGGCGCTATCAGTTTTGAATCCCATTTGTAAAAAAAAATAACATGTCACACTTGCTTATTCCCGAATACAAGGTTGTCATGTTGGGCAGTGGAGGTAACGTATCATTTTGTTTTGTTTTGTTTTAATTGCATCAACTGGTTTTGATATTTGCTATGGTCACATATATGCGCTGTTCAACCAAACTAATGCCTTTTCCATTAATTGTTTGTTTTTCAAACACACGCATAGGTGTCGGCAAGTCCATGATCACGACTCGCTATATCAACGGCAACTTTACCGAAGAGTACGACCCAACTATTGAGGACAGCTACAGAAAAAGATGCGAGGTTGACGACAACGCCTGCTTTTTGGAGATCCTGGACACAGCCGGGCAAGAAGAGTATATTGCCCTGCGCGACTACCACATTCGCGGCGGCGACTGCTTTGTCATAGTTTACAGCATCACGAATAAGAGCACTCTGGAAGAGGCCGAGCACATTGCAGAGAAAATCTACCAAACCAAACAAACCGACGAAGTACCCATAGTACTGGTTGGCAACAAATGCGACCACGAGAGCGAGCGCCAAGTGAGTATGGAGGACGGCAAGCGGCTGGCAAAAAAAATCAAGTCTGGATTTTACGAGGTGAGTGCCAAGACCGGGGTGAAAGTCGATTCTATTTTCACCCAGTGCGTGCGGAGAATCAAGCACCATAGCAGGAACACCGAGCTTCCAAGCGCCCTTACTACTGCTAGGTCATCTGTGCACCATAGCCGCGAGTCCAGCGTGCAGGGCGATAAACGCAGCAAAAAGGAAAAACCAAAGTCAAGCTCAAAGTCATGGCTCCCGGGAAGAAAATCCATAAGTAAAGAAAATGCCCCTCTAGCTGTCCCCGCAAGCCCACCGCCCATGGCCACTCTAATCCCGGCTCTTCCTCGGAATGAGAGTAACATTCCTGATTACTATCTGACAACGTTTACAAACTCCCCCGAGCCGCACATAGTTCCGGCCAACGGCAAGCCTACCTCAATCCAGCGCCGCAAATCAGAGGCAGGCAGCCCACTTGGAAACCGCCAAATCAACAAGGGCTACGCTCGCGAGAATTCTGGTAGCAGCAGTCCAACAGGCCGCAATGGAGAGACAATGAGCGTGCCACCGCCGAAGCGTGTGCACTACATGGGCGACGAGTCACCTTCAAAGCGCACCCAGGACACGCGCAGTGCGCCGCCCCCGCGGAGGTCTGGCAACAATGCAAATTCCGAAAAGAAGCTTCCCGATAGGTATGACCAGGAGGATGGCAATATCCCGTCGCTTAAGCGCAGCCTAGGAACCGACACTGAGAGCAATCTGTCCGGACACCGCATTAAAAAAAGTTCCATTCAGGTGGTCCCATATGGTACCGCTATAAAGCCCGATGTAAACAAGACGTTGCCAGAGCCCAAGCGTCGGAAGAAGCGTATGTCATCGTCCTGTCCGATTTTGTAGTGTGAAAATCGCGATGAGGATGCGAAATGTAGCACGTTTGCTTTAACTGTCAACTAAAAGGTGTGCCCGGGTGAGATTAATTGCACTGTTTGGCTGCCTGGTAATAGACTTGTTTGTATAATAGACTTTTATTTATTTTTATTTATTGGTTTATTTTTACTTTCTCACGCAGTCACTCACACATTGAATGAGTATGCGCGAACCACATTATTTGCAAAGTTAAACCCCCCACACCCCCTGAGATCAAATTTTTTTGTAATATAAATGGCGGTTGTATTGTCATTTACATTTAGCAAATGCTCAGGCCTCATGCGATATGTGAACAAATAATTAGCAGCACTTTTTGAATCACGTGTATTTTAATACGCCACTTTTGGTCGTATATTCATATTCTGCTTATTTGCTCACGACAGGTGACTGACTGCGCTTCAGCAAGCCGCCATGATGTGTGTTTTTCTCATTGAGAATGGGAGGGAGATATGCGACAGGCGATAGGCAAACGGATAACGCCAATATATGCGCATGTACAGCTTGTACGTGCATCCAAGAAACCACTCCAAAATATTTTCCACACAGCCAATATTTTTTGAAGTGGTAGGCCACGTACATATTATAAATACTTATTGTTTATGGCTTGTATTTTTGATTTTTGAATATACTATTTTAACAGAATTTTCAAAGCACTATTTTTTTGTTTTTTTACTGGTCCAGGTTTCGGTGTAATTGTCACAAGCCTCCGCATTAATTAGCGAATAACACACTTGGTCCAATTGCCTTGATAAATTTGTGTCGCCAAAGAAATGCTCGCTTGTGAGTGGGTGAATATTAACGAGAAAAAAGTCAAGACAAAACGAGCCATCCACTCTGACAGACTGCGCCTGGCTCTTTTGCCTTTGCATTCACACCGTATTGTGTTGTATATTTGTTCACTTATTTAAACATTATTTTTTGCGACTTGCATTGGTATCACTATCGCCATCCTTATCGTCATCCTTATTGTCGCCCTTACTACCTGTCGACATTTAGCGCCGAGCCTTTGTTTGAGATGCCGCAATTCCCACAGCCAAAGCACGGCAAAGACCCAATGGTCTATGTCCCATTACGTCTGGAAGATTACGATATCAGCCCGGCAAACGGATTTCTCCCCACAGAACCGCCGCTGCGCCGGCTTTCCAATCCGTATTTCGAGCCATGGGAGCGCATCATGGATAAATTCAACCAGTACCTGCTGGCTCACCACATCCGGCGACTTGTGCGCAAGGTAAGACTACGTTGAACGCCATTTACTTGATTTTACTGAATCTTGGATTGCACAAGAGCAAAAGCTGATGCTTGATTTTTGCAGCTTATTTTTCTGGGGAATTTTTGTTTTGCTATCATGCGTAGCGCCACTCATCATTTGTAAACCTCAATACATTGTTGCCAGGACAATCGTACCGTGTAATATTATTCTCAGATTATTCTTTTTTCTGTTTTCTTCTCTGCCCTCCAAGCGATATTAATTGGTTACCAACTGCGCGCTGGAATTCTGCAGTCACACGCGGCCTTCGTTTATCGAAACGCAATGAAAAATCTAAAAAGATATTTATGGAACATTCTGTGCGCTTACTAATGATACCTTTATTGGGATTGCTTCTTTTGGCCATGCTTTTTGTTGATGTAGATGCCAGTCCTCGATACGAGCAAGCTGGAGACACAGGCCGAATTTCAGCGGGCATTCACAATTCTCTCGTTCATGGCACATGCCTTTGTTTGGGGTCGGAACAGCGCGTTGTCCGAGTCAGCATCAGATGTAAGTTCTCCATTTGTCAATATTTGGTCTTCTCCAAAGTGAACAAAAAAAGGTCTTATCAGTTGTTCGCCAAAACTCTATGACTAATAATTGCGGAGAGAGGGTGGAGATTTTGTTTGCCATTTTTTATCTTGATAACTCGTATCGATAGTTCTTACCCGCGTCGATTTCGATTCCTTGGGTTTCAGTGGCCAAGTTCTTGCAAATCAATCCAGTCATATGCTGCGCTGCGGTCTGCCACTGGAACTGGCAGATTCTCGACAAAAATGCCAAAGATCCGATGGACATTGAGTAAGCAAAAACATGCTTCACAAAGCGATCATTTTGAAATAGCCCACAGCCATGAAAATCCTAACCTTTAAAAAAACTCAAGTCGCATGTTGACTGACGCCACTTTGTAGCAACCTTGGCACTCTACACACGTTCTCAGGCTCGACAGACGAGTCCTGGTTCTACCTGGTCACCACAGCAATCGAGGCCAAGTGCGCACAGGGAATAAACGCTATACTTGACGCAGTCGCCAGCGTCGAAGAGGACAACATGGAGCGAATGACGCGCGCATTGCACAAAATCGCACACTCGCTGCGCGACGCAAATACCCTGCTTGTGCGCATTTACGAGCGCTGCGATCCGTACGTGTTTTACTGGAAGATCCGTGAGTTCTTGGCTGGCTGGGAGAACATGGCGGAAGCCGGCCTTCCCTATGGCGTTTTGTACGAGGGCGTCGATGATACAGACACGCTTTCGCTTGACAGCTGGCAGGAGTTGATCTGGAGATTCCGCAAATACGCCGGGGGCAGCGCTGCGCAGACACCGTTGCTGCAGGCATTCGATATTGCCCTGGGCATTAAGCACTATCCGACGGGCAAGCAAGGGCTGCAGTCATCAGTGAGCGATGCGCGGAAACGGCTCCATGAACTCGGATTTTCTGAGCCGCCCGTGGCAAACTCGTACCTGGTGCACATGCGCGACTACATGCCTGGTGGTCACCGACGGTTCCTTGAGGATTTGGCAGCGACATGTCGGATTCGCGAGTACGTGCTGCTGGCTTGCTCGGACCCGATGCTACAGACTGGCCATGATGGGGACCTGCAGGCCAGCATGCGCCAGGCGTACAACGAGTGTATTGATCTGATGAAGGCATTCAGGGATAAACACATAATGATAGTCACTCGGTACATCATCGTTCAGGCAAACAAGAGTCCACTGATGCCAGCACCGCCAGTGGCCCCGGTCTCGAGTCATATCATCCCGCACGCACCTCACACGCAGGAATTGATGCGGGCGCGCGCTTCAGACACGCCCCCGCCGGGCGGTCGCCTTGGCGGAGACTCATTGCCAGCAGACCCGACGATGTACCCGCAGACAAACACACATTCACTCAGGCTTGCGCAGCCCACGCGGGTGCGCAGCCAAAATCACCACTCCTTGCAATCAGCGGCGCCGTCCCAGGCATCTTTCTCATCGACAGATAGCAAAGGAAACAGGCTTGCGCGCAAGGTCGAAGACGGATCGGTCGTGCGCGGTACGGGCGGAACGGATGCCATGCAGTTTTTGAAGCAGGTGCGCAATGAGACAGCAAACACACGGATTTGAATGCTCTGCCAGTTAATCAATTGCGCCAATAATTAATAGACCCCTCAACCTGGGGTCAAACATGTATATTTTAATTTAATATAATTCTTTGAACATGTGCATTTGTGCTTGCACTTGCACTTGCGCTTGCATTTGGCTGTTCAATGCCTTAAAACCAAGCTTTGTTACTTTTATAATATAAACATTTATTTTGACAATAAGAACAGACATATGAAATTAAATAAATTAGGCAGACTTGTCTGCCCAGTTGCTATTTGCACGCATTTTATCGGCAGTCCACATTTCTTTGCTCTCTTTTGCACATTCATCCAAATATTGCATCATTTCTTTAGATATGCTCCTCGCCGCGTAACTGCGCTCTCCGAATGGGTCACAATCGGGCTGCCACATATACTTGCGGACCTGAGCCCCCGTATATCGGTAGTTGAGATTGTTGAGGTTGACATTGTCAATAAGTGTGTCGCGCAGTTTTTCCAACAATTTTTTAAGCACCTGCCAGTGATGAACGCGCTTGTTGAGCTTGTCAGTATACAAGGTAAACATCTCGCTGCTATGCATATACTTGCGTTTGTCTTTGGCTAAGGATTCAGCGTTGTTTTTCATCCAACAGTCGATTAAAGACGGGTTATTCGCATTGGCAGTGGCCGGCGTGTCATTTTTGGCAGCGCGCTGAAGCCCAAATACCCCGGCCCAGAGCAGCACGTATATGATGGACTCCCAGTCATCCAGCTCAGTTCGCGGATTGGCATTGCCCTCAAGGTTGTTAATGCTCATAAAGGCAACCGTGCCGACATGCGAAGAATCCGAAACGCTTCCCATGGAGCCGGCATCAATTGCATGGTCAAAATCGATCAGCATACCTTTGACGCTGCCGTCCTCCAGCCGCTGGAATAAGATGTTTCCCTCTGAGATATCCCTGTGCAAGATGTTGCAGTGCTTGAATATAGCGCGATGTGCTCGCATAGCATCAGCAACTACGATTATCAGCTCCGGGATGGATTCCACGTAAGTGAGGCTCATGCCAATCGGCGACGTGGCAATGCGCTTGTGCACGCACTCTAGCACCTCGCGGCTGTTTTCATTATCGCCGAGTCTATCGAGCAAGTCGCCAAAAATCTGGCAAGTGGTATCCTCCGTATGGCCATCGTCATTGCCTAACTGGTATTCCACTCGACCACCAGCTTCGAGCACAGTATATGTGCCCGCAAGCTCCGGATAGCGCTTGAGCGTCTGTGTGATCTTGCGCTGATGAGCTATTTCATCGCAAACATCTATGCCCGAATTATTTCTAATCACGGTCCACGCATCCTTGATGAACACCGTTGGTACCAACTCGCTGATGGGCTTCTCATCAGTTGGCTCGATATCAGTCGCCAAGAAGCATCGTGTGCGGCGACCAAATAGCCACTCCGCACTGCAAACATCCTTGTTGCTGTAGTACGTTTTCATCCTGGGCCCTGTCAATCCGTCATCGCAATCATCCTCCACTGGCACTTGGATCCTAAAGTAGTTTTTGTCGTGATAGTAACGGACATGCGGATCCAAGCCCCACTCGTAGGTTGTGTTGAATGACCAGTAAACCAAAAGTCGGACAAACTCTCTGCGTCCCTTGGCGGTCCTGACGTCCATATCAGCTGACCCGGCTGCAAAATTGGGAGCAAAAATGCTTGCCTGTACGACTCTGTTGCTGACAGCCAGGCCCCATGCAAACCGACGAAAATGCTGGTACTTGAAGATATTGCGAGCATACCAAAAAAGTTGCAAATACGCCTTTGTCTCATCCGATTCGCTCTTTCCATCAGAAATCGCGACAGCCGAAATTTTGGTCCAGTACCAGCACCTGTTATCGACAGCAGTGTCAATGTTGGGGCTGCTGAATTGGCGTTCGGTATACTTGGGCCCAAACACCTCCTGGTCCAAGCCCTTGCCACGGATTCCGACATCAACGCGCGTTGCGCTGCCAGTGCCTTTTCCTTTATTAATTGTCCGCCAGCACGGAACAAATATATATTGAGGATTCTGGTGACTCAGCATGTTCGGCGACCGAGAGTGCAGTGCTTGGACGCAACGCGCAACAAAGCAGATAAATGAAAATAAGTGAATCCGAGTGCGCTTTTGGAAACTGCACGATCTCTCGGTTATATTGCTGCCGCCATCACTTTCGTTATCACTGTCGCCGTCGCTATCGCTGTCATCGAAATGCGGGTTTATCCAGTTGTCAAAGGCGGCATAATCGGTTTTCAGCTTGCTCCTCAGCACTTCGTTTTCGCTATCTGGCCGAGAGTCGACCTTCCACAGCCCACCGCACAAAATATCGGCGTTCATGTTGCTGGAACTAGTGGTTGCAATTATCTCCAGCGTGTTGCAAATTGTGGCAATATACTCGTTAGCCTTCTCCTTGGACGCTTGGTTTCTTGGCGCAGCCAGGTCGATAAGGTCGGGGATGTCCTTGTAAAAATATTTTTGCATTACGCCGTGCATCTCCCTCTCGAACGCAGAGCCCCACTTTCTGCTCGAAGGGATTCTGGTTTTCATGCACGCCGCGTATGCACTGTTGTTAGAAACGACCGACTTGGGGTGGCTATTCACAGCCAATTCGGAATCAGAGGTTGAGTTGCGTGTCGGCGCTGTGCTTGAGTCACAGCCCGACCCTGAATTAGAAATACTGACTAATGGGTGTCGCAGAGTCCCTGGGTCGTCTATAATAAAATTTTATTTTTCAATATTAGTAACTATATGTATCAATTAGTTATCGATATTCAAAATAACCTGTCGTAATGCAGACAGTGGGTTATTCGCTTTAAATACAGTTTTAACGTGCTTACCAATTTCAGTTGACATATCGGCTGTGGTCTTCACAGGCGGTACTGTGGGGCTCTCAACCGGCGGCGGTTGGCTGCCGTCGGCCCTGGTGCGCTTGTTGACCGGCGTAAACACGGTCGAGATTTGCTTTCGCTTATAGTCCATGTTGGCAGTTGATAGTGCGGTAAAAAAAGGAAAATAAAGATCAACGTGAGTTTGGGTGCTTCACGAAGGAAAGAAAGGATAAGGTGGCTGGCTGACATGGCTGCGGCTTAGTCAATATAAATTTATTATGTTATTGAAAACAACAAGACATTGTGTGTATCTATTTACACATTGTACGGCAATTATTAGCCGGAAGTGGCAAATAATTACGGCTGATCAATTATAACACAATTGTGATTTACCGAATATTAAAAAGCGCTAATCAGTTTTTGGCTCGGGAAGTGCCATTTGGCCTTTGTTCAAACCCGGCACCCTCCGCTAGCAAGTTGCTCGTTGAAGACAGGCCAGGAATCATCGAGTGCTGTAGTCGCGGGACCGGCCTTACAACATTTCCGAGTACCAAAGACCGCAGCAGGCTCAGGGACAGGTAGCTGGCGCTAAACTGAGCCCAGATGTGATAATACTGGAAGAAAATTGCCGAAAATGGCATTGCCACCTGGTCCATCTGCACAACTGTCACGTTTATACGGTTCCTCGCCGACAGCGGAATGGGGTCCCTCGATAGTCTCACTGGGGCGCCGGGCAGGTCCCAGGCGGCCTCGATAAATCTCCGCGAGTACTTGCTATTTACATCGTAGGACACGCCTCCGGGGAACATCCGCGGGTCGCGCAGACGCAGAAAAAAATAAAATATCGGGCAGTGGTTCAGGATACCAAGCAAAATCTCCAACAGACCCTGAGCCATGATCACGACTAGGCGGCGGCTGACAAACATGACATAGTACACGAGCACTGTTGGGAACAGGTACGTGAGCAGGGTGAAGAGAATAGTCCCTATGAGCAGCTGGTCCAGGTCGTAGTCACAGTTGTCGATGCGGTTGCGCAGAACATTGTGCTTGCGCCCACGAAACAGGTTGAACAAGGAGTACAGGGTAACCAACTGCCAGTGGAATATGCGCGTGGCGACGATGTAGAACCAATATGTGTGCAGAGTGGTCAGGGCCAGAGTGTCAGACAGAATGGCCAGCTGCATGGAGCATCCGCCAAGAAATCCTGACCACCCAGCAATAATGACCACAGCGCGCAGGCACTTGGTGAATGGCTGGAAGATGACGGTCCAGAAATGAATGAGCCACAGGAATAGCTCCGCCAGGAATCCATCCAGGCCATTGTTGAGCTTCAGTCCCGCCGGCCACTTGCGCAGCCAATCGATAGTCTGCTCCAACGAAGTCACCGTGTGCAGGCGCAGGTTGGTCACAACGAACTCGCTCACCCATTGGGAATACACAACCAAGTAAATTCCTAGAAAGCAGCCGATCAGGAGATCCAGGGCAATGACCCAAGCGCTATTCCAAAAGCTCACAAATTGCGCGTTGTGTCTTCGTGCCCCATGCACTGGTCGCCGGGTGTAGTACGAGGCATTCCACTGCTCAATCAGATAGGATGCCCGGCGCACGATCAGGTTGAGCTGCTGCCCAACAGCCGAGAGGTCCTTGAACCGCGCGCCCAGCAGGTTCAGCTCCAGAGCGTTCAGCAAGTATGTGGATAAAACAAGGAGTGAGCCGCACAACCGGGCGGCAGCTGCTGAGGCTGACTCCCGCACCTGCCCAAGCGTGTGGGCAGCAGGGTCTGTGAATAAAGTATCACATATGAGTTTCCGCAAGCCGCTTGTTTCATCAGCATTAACAACACCGATGCCGCCCTCCAGGTGGGCATACACCTGGCCGGCGGCATTGGTGTGGTCCAGCACGCGCTGCAAGGTCGGGCCGCTGTGGTCCCCGGGTACTGCAGCGTACTCATGGCAGTCGCCGGCCAGCAAAGTAGTAAGATCGAGAATGATTGGTGAGGCAGAGTAAAAATGCCAGGGCTCCCCGACGCTCTCCTCATAGAGAAACAATATGATGCGGGCAGGGACTGCGGTGCCAAACGACTGGATGGAGCGAAATGCAACCTGTTTGCGTGCAGTGAATGCCTCGATCCAAATGTAGCTGGAATCGCGGGCGTCGGGCTCGCAAAGGCCCTCGCCCTCGCGGCTCAGATACCCAACAATGCGAGGTGGCAGGGGCGGTGGATGGTCCAGCTGCGTCCAAAAGCGCCGGTCGCAAATTCCTCGAGCAGCAGGCGGGCTTGTCGGGTCTGTGGAATCAGGGTCTGATGATAGTGACTGGTGAAACTCGGACAAGTACGTAGACACCTGTGCGGCATTGGCATATGACGCCTTGCTGGCAACCACAATGCCGGCAGTGCCTAGGTTCCATCCGACCAGGTATCCACTCTCGTTGAGCGGTTTGCACAGGTGCATGGGCCAGAATATCTTGAACACCAGCTCTTCCCCGGGTTGCTGGCCCGAACTCGGCGCGTCCATAGTGGTCATTTTGTAAATAGGAATATAATAAAGTTAGAAGCTGCCGCGGCGTTTGAGGTGCTCTCTAGCAGACGTCCGGTATTTGTATCCGCTGCTGCGTCGGGCCTCCCAGTCGGCGATTTTTTCCAGAGGCCAGAGAAGCAGGAAGAGCGAGGCGATAGTGACCAGAACGCCGAGAAGCGCAAGGAGTGCGGGCGAGAGTTGGCCTAGTTTGTTTAGAACGACCTCTTTGATTTGGCCCCAGTTGAGCGGATTGAAATGTCGAGAGAGGTAGCCGATGGCAAATGCGATGAGAACCAGCCGCACCTGCTCGAGCATCGGGGGTGTGTGGGAGAGACCAAGGTGCTTATTTTTTATCCTGGATGGCAGTGGTAGCGGCAGTTGGCAGTGGTGCGCTAGCGCAGAGTGACTGCAATGAATATAATGAGATTGTGAATAATGTCAAGCCGAAAAAAGAAACGACGTCAAATGAACAGGCCTATGCATTCCTTCCGTCGCGAGTGACGCGAAAAAAAACTACAAAACAGTCCTTTATTAAGTTTGCCTTTTGTATCGCTGCAATTTATTTTTTATTTTACTTTTGTATTTTCGTATATTTATATTTATATTGTTTTTTATTAGCCCCTCTTCCACAACCAGTCTCCAAATGAGCGATCTGTTTGGTTCCGACATAAGCGATGGCGAAGGCTCTTTGCCACGCACGCCTCAGCCAGCGGTATCGAGGGCACGCGGGGATCAGCGACAGGGCTCGCGGACACCGGACCCGCAACGCGACGACGGGCTGTTTGGCAGCGATAACGATGACGATATGCCACGGAGGGGTCGCCCAGAAACATCCAATGACCTCTTTGGCAGCGACAGCGAAGCCGAAGCCGAGGGCGAAGCCGAAGACAAGGACACGCGCAACCGCATGCCTTCATCCCAACACAGCAGCGACGGCGACATGGAAGTGGACCAGGAGGCAGAGGTTAAAAAGGTGCAGGTACGCGTGATGAGCGCTCGCGTCCCTGTGCTCCCAGTGCCGCGCTCCTCGGACAACAAGTTCATCATGGCGCGCACGCCCAATCTGCTGCAGCTCGATCCCACGCCTTACACGGCCTCGGCACACGAAGACCTCATTGCCGAGGAGCACAACATTGCGCAGAAGCACGGGATAAAGTCAGCGGTGACCGCCGAACTGGCGTCGGCCGTTGAGGGCATCCTGGCCAACACCGTGCGCTGGCGCCAGGTGCCTGGGCCCGGCGGCCCCATTCGGCAGAGCAACGCCCGGCTGGTGCGGTGGTCCGACGGCTCAACAACGGTGGCCATCGCCGGCGAATCATACAGTATCACAGAGGAGTCCCTAGCCGATGCCAACTGCCACGCTGCCGTGCACTACTCGCGCGAACAGATCCTGCAGAGCCACGCGCGGCTCACCGACCAATGGCTCCTGCGGCCCTCGCGCCAGTCGGCTCAGAGCCGGCTTGCCGTCTCTCTGCTCCTCGGCCGCGTCCGCGCCAAGGCCTCGGGCGACCAGCCGCAGGACCGCACGCGCAGTACGCGCACGCGCTTCATGGTGGTCGACGAGAACCCCGAGCTGGTTGTCCGCCGCGCCGAGGTCGAGGAGGAGCGCCGCGAGCGCATGCGCCGCCGGGAAGAGAAGATCCGCGAGCGCAAGGAGGCGCGCGAGCTGCAGACTGGCTCCGGCTACCGGGCCGCGTACGACGAGGATCGCGAGGCCGGATACGCCTCGGAAGACTATCACGACGCTGGGCTGGCTGCGCGCTCACGCGTGCCGAGGCGCGCGACTGGGAGATCGACGCATGCTGCTGCTCCTTTGCCGCGCGCACCGGCACGCGGGTCCTACGCTGACGAGGACGACGATGGCTTTATTGTCGACGACGACGACGAGCTGGAGGTCGGCCCGCGCGATGAGTTCGATGAGGAGGAGGACGAGGAGGAGCTGGCCACCCGCCGCCTCACCTCCGCCAAGCGCACCGACTACTCGGACGAAAGCGACGTTCCGGCGCGCTCGGCCAAGCCGCGTCGCTTGGTCAGCGACGACGAGGACGATATGTAAATCCCGCCTTTATTTTTCTACCCTGTTGCGATGGAGCCGGTCTACGGCTCGGTGTCTCCAGTTGAAGCTCGGCTCGGACTGCTAGCGCTGAGCCGCAAAATTTTTCTCTTACTTTTGCCTAGCAGGGGGTACAACGCGTATCTTTTTGCTCAACAAAGTGGCTTCTTTGGCTTGGTCCTCCCGCCAGCTCTCCATAAAAGTCGCCGCTGAACGCGAAACAGCACTGGATTCCTTCTCTCTTTTCTCTACATTTCTTCCCCGTATAACTTACGCCGAACGAGACGATTTTTAGAAAATATGTCTGCTAACCTTGTCCTCCGTGGTACCCTTGTCGGTGCGTATCAATAAAACACGTTCTCTTTACTCGCGCTTATTCCGAATTGGCAGACCAAAAACAAATCGTCGAATCAGCCCAATCTAGATCCAGAATCGTCCACTAAATTCGAATTACATTTTTCGCTTAATTTTTCTGCTGGTAACGTATCTTTAGGTCATGAGGGTCCTGTCACCGCCCTCGCCACCTCTGCCGAGAACCCCGACATCCTTGTCTCCTCGTCCCGCGACAAGACCCTTATGGTCTGGTCCCTGACCCGCGACGACACCAACTACGGTGTTGCCAAGCGCTCCCTGCACGGCCACAACCACATTGTTCAGGACGTCGCTATCTCCTCGGACGGCCAGTACGCTCTGTCTGCCTCCTGGGACAAGACCCTGCGCCTGTGGGACCTGAACACCGGCAAGACCACCCGCCGTTTTGTTGGCCACACCAAGGACGTTATGTCGGTCTCCTTCTCGCCCGATAACCGTCAGATTATCTCGTCGTCCCGCGACAAGACCATCAAGATCTGGAACACTCTTGGTGAGTGCAAGTACGACATCACCGATGACAGCCACAACGGATGGATCTCATGCGTCCGCTTCTCGCCCAACCCCAGCAACCCCCTGATTGTTTCGGGTGGATGGGACAAGGTCGTTAAGGTACGAATCAAACAACTGCTGCTTGTGAATAATTGCCCGTTTATGATGTACAACATATATTTGCTACTTCAGAGGCTAAGTGAGCCGATGAGACAAAAAATACCAACTCTTAAATCTGAAACAGGACAACCCAACCCAATCACCTTTTGGTGCTGTTTATATTTGCGCGACAGACTATATGCTAATTTAATTTTTACATTTGCACCGATTTTGTTTGATTTTCTCTAGGTCTGGGACATCAGCAAGTTCAAGCTGCGCACCAACCACTTTGGCCACCAGGGCTACGTCAACACCGTTACCATCTCCCCTGACGGTTCCCTGTGCGCCTCGGGCGGCAAGGACGGCATCACCATGCTGTGGGACCTCAACGATGGCAAGCACCTCTACTCTCTGGAGGCCAACGACATCATCAACTCCCTGGTCTTCTCGCCCAACCGCTACTGGCTGTGCGCTGCCACTGACTCGTGCATCAAGGTCTGGGACCTCGAGTCCAAGTCCGCTGTCTGCGAGCTCCGCCCCGACTTCATCGGTCTCGGCAAGGACGCCCGCGAGCCCCAGTGCACTTCCCTCGCCTGGTCTGCTGACGGCAACGTTCTGTTCGCCGGCTACACCGACAACGTCATCCGTGTCTGGCAGGTCACCAGCGGCATTTAATTTTAAAAGGCTGCTAAAGTTCTTTGCAAGTGGAATATCGTCCGACTTGTCTCTCTTGCTGTTTTTAAAGTAGGCTTGTGTTCTTTTAGGTCTTTTTTTTACCAGTGCACTTTTTGAAGGCACATTTCTAATTTGAAACCCGCTCACAGAGAAACCATTTGCAAAAAAAAACCTCCCCACCAACAAACAAACAAATTTTGATTAATGAAAGTTCAAGACCAATAAATAATTACGGGTTGGTGTGCGGGGGGAGGGAGAAAAACAGACTGCGTCTTGTTTTAAAAAAGGCTCGTGGCCTTCAATGTGTGGAGAGTCAAGGGTAGTTATTGAATGCAGATCGTGCAAGACATGTGTAGCCGCCGCGGTATATTAGTACACATATACAATATAAAAGTAAAAAATAAGGTGGAGAGACATGACCATGCCGCGTACACAACATATCCACCAGCCCTTGCTTGCACATATGTGTATTTTGTGCAATGTTGTGTGCGGGGAGGGGGGAGAAGAAGTGAGGTGAACACCACATTAATTTCATATAAACGCACGCCATGTATCAGCCATGGCTTTGGCACGCTGCGACGCTTCGAGAAAAATATTTTTTGAATACAAAAGTTAATGTTTGAGTGGCGAAAATGACAATATTACAATACGTTGAAGAACAGATGGAATTCTGATCTCTATATTTTATTATTTTTCTTTCAAAACTCTAAACAAAAAAACAAAAAGATACCGTTAATATTTATAGAATCTTATCTTTTATTCTTTATTCATATTATCCCATCTACTTTGCCATTATTCATTCTTGCTGGCAGTCTAAACAAGCACGGTAGACTTACCCGGAAAAAATAAGATTACAAAAACAAGGAGATGAGGTGGCAAGCGGTTTTATGTATAGCTCTGTCATCCATTGCATTGGTGCGAGGCCAAGAGGGGGCCGAGGGGTTACAAGGGGTAGTTCGGGCGGGCGACAACCATGCGCAGGCACCCGCCAACACCAACAACAACAATGCAGCCGCCAAAGGTGCGCAGCAAGTGGCGGCAGCAGCGGACAAGGACAAGGACAAGGACAAGGACAAGGACAAACCAGCCAAGCCCGCGCCCAAGGGATCTGAACCCCACGAAGCACCCAAGAACAATGCGCCGCATGATGCCAAGCCGGCCCCCGCGAAAGACGTAGTAGCGCAGCAAGACGACAAACCGCGCGCCGCTCCAAAACCCAATAGTGCCAGCAAAGACCATGACAAAAAGCCCTCCAAGACCCGCAAGGAATCCGAGGATGATGATGAAGAGGACGATGATGATGAAGAGGACGATGATGCTGAAAACGAGTACGTGAGGCGGGCCAGGGCCGATAAGGCTGCAGGCAAAATGCCCGGGCGCGTAAAGATGGTTGTGCCGCCACGCACCGTCCACACGCCGCTTTTCGAGCTGGACTCCGTGGTCGAGCTGCAATGGGAGTTTGACAACAATGTCATCGAGGTGCCTGATAAACTCATGCTCAGCGTGCAACTGCCCAAGGACCCACATAACCCTGCGGCCAAGCCGGTGTTGTACGATATTGCGGTCAATATAACCGGCGACAAGAAAAAGTTCTTCTGGGATACCAAGAATGATGTCCCCGAGGGCATCGGTATGAGGGAGGGCAACGGGTATACGCTGTTCATTTATGACGCAGATATTGGGTTCAGAATGAGCGATGTTGTGCCCGCCGGGTACTTGCTCAAGCATGCAATGCCGTTTGCGTTTTATATTTCGAGATATGAGCGCACTAACGATGGCGTGCCAAAGGGTTATAACCCCAATGCTGCTGGTGGTCGTCCGGCACCGGCTCTAGGACTTACTGCAGTGTTGCTCCTGATTGTCTTTGCAGTATTGCATACTTGGAGCGGCTAAATTGGTTTTTTCTTCTTCAGAAATAGTGGATTTCTGATTCTGGTTTTCCTTTCCTATTCATTTCATTTCCTTTGTTTTATTTTATATAAAAAATTTTTCTCCACTATTCAACCTTATATTTCTTTCCAGGTTGCAACCCAGCGTGCACTACACAGTTTGCCCTTTTTAAAATTTATAAAGGAACAGGAATAAAAAAGGGAATACGCTGGGGGGGGGGGGGGGAGGTGGACATTTGCGACTGACAAAAGAAGAAATGGGAAAAATAAACAATGAAAAAATACAGTGACAATCGAGTTTATCCCTTCTTATTTGCCAAAGGCCCAATGTAAACAAGACGTGGCAAGAAATTTTACTATTTTGTGTGTTTGGAACTTTGTAAGCTCACCCGCAAGAATGTAAAGAAAAAACAAGCCACAGTCAGAGAACAATGATGAAAAATTTATACTGCAGTTGTTTGCCGCTGCCGCTGCTGCTGGTGCTGGTGCTGGTGCTGTACCCGGGCTGGGCTGAGACTTTGCTTCCCCTCTGAAATGTCCGGTAATTTTTTCATTGGGCTTGGACATCTGACCAAAAAAATATAACAATCATGCTGCTGGAATTCATCAACCAGTCAGCAGAATCCCTTTCCCGTATTTCCTGCCTTTCCTGCCTTTTCTGCTATTCCACATTCTCCAATATTAAAAAGAGGGGGGGCACGGCACACAAAAACAGCAGCAGCTATCTTTTTTCTTTTTTCACGCACTCTCTCTGTTTTATTGGCACTTGTATTTATTTTTTACACATACACACACGTGTACGCATACGTGCTTGTCTTGCGCACAATAAAAGCAACAATATTGGCACACTTTGAATTCCACGCATTTCTCTATTTTATTTGGCAAATTTCGCTTTAAATACTCGCGTTTGCCGGCGCACACACAAACACACACAGATACACAGACACGCACTCATACAACTCCACAAATGAAGAGTATGTGCTATTCGTGGATGGTATGTCTGGCCTTTGTCACGATGCTGGGCCTACTGGCACCGGGCGCTCGCCAGACAGGACTTGCCATGGGCTCGGTTATAGTCGAGGTAAGCTATTGTTGCGCTCTCGTATTTGTATGTCCTTCCATGCTTGTTTCTCTCTGGTGCCCTTGGCAATCAGACCAGAAGAAAAACCGTTGCCAAGACTACTGCGGGTCTCCGTCTCAACTGTATTGTCTTTTTGCCCTGTAAACCATGAGCAATTTCCATGTATTAACAACCGTATTTTTGCCTTCTTTTTCTTCTCACCACGCTTGGTCTGTGGTCCGATGTAGTCGACAAATGTCACATTTGATGTAAGTGCGCGGCTGAAAACACAAGATCGCTTTTTCTCTTTGTTGACTGATGACGATTCAGGTTTGATTATTATCGAATGTGGGAAAAATGATGGCATGAAAAGAATATTTGCGCAAAACTTTTTTTTCTTGTGTCACGCCTGCTCACATGGCCTGGGACGGATTTCCTTGTGGCGCACTATTTCTTGTATAGGCAGAGGGGATCCACATCGCAGAAAATCGCTATTAATGCGCGTCTTGCCGCAGATCAGTTCCAGTTGTGCAAGTCAAGCGCTTAGAAACACACAATTAACGATCCGAATATGTGCTTGTACTTGTGATTTTATTGTATTTTGGTTTTCGGTATAGGATCGGGCGGCGATGTTTGGATCACAGCTCGGAGACGACGGCCTTGTGGGCAAGCTGATGGTGATTGGCGATATCGAGGCCGACAATATCGACGGGTGCCGTCGGTTGGCCACACGCATGGACTCGTCAGAGAGCTGGATCATGCTTGTCGAGCGCGGTGGCTGCGGATTTGTCGAAAAGGTGCGCAACATGCAGGCGTCCGGCGCAGCGGCAGTGCTTGTTGGCGACCCGTGGTACGACATGCCCATCACCATGTACGCCTCGGGCGACACGTCCGACGTGCACATCCCATCGTCGTTCGTCGCGCGCAGCTCATACACCGGCCTTCGTAGTGCCGCGCGCAACGCGCACTCCCCCATTGAGATCAAGCTCGTACGCAACGAGTACTACGAGCTGCCGTTCCTCGATGTCCTGTTCATCACGATCTTGTCACCGCTGCTGATGATGGGCTTTATTTACGTTCTTTACAGGCTGCGCCTGCGCCAGAACCGGCTCCGCGACTTGGCACCGCAGGATCTCGTCAAGAGCCTGCCGATAAATACGTTTAATCACGCAAAGTACCGCGAGGGCGAGCCAGCAGAGTGCGCCATTTGCTTGGATGACTTTGAAGACGGGGATGAGCTGCGTGTTCTTCCGTGCAAGCACCAGTACCATGCGCTGTGTATTGATCGCTGGCTGACTACGCGGAAGAAGTTTTGCCCTATTTGCAAGAAGAGCGTGTGTCCGTCGTCAGAGACTACGCCGCTGCTGCCGGCACGTCTGAGGGCGTTTGTGTAAAAAGAGAATGGTACCGTTTTTCTTTCTTTTCACAATAACCAAAGTGGACGCAAAAAGAGGGCGCATTTTTTTCTTCCAAACATTTTTTTCTTCTCATACCATGTTTATATTATTATCATTTCAACTTCAACTATTCTCACTCAAAAAAAACAATTTGCATTTAATCAAGCTTCCAAGCGCGGAAGAACAGGTATCAGGTTGTTGTTACTCTGCGACAACTTGCCCACATACGTGCCCATGCTACCTGCTGGACTATTCGCAGCCTGCTGGAGCAGCTGCTGTACCCTCTGCTTCATCATATGTGTTTCATTCTGTTTGCGCAAAACGTCCTGAGGATTTCTCGGCGCAGACGCCGCTTGTTCAGGTGTGGACGGGCGCAGCGGCGGACTAAATGGACCCGGGATCTTATCACCCGACGGGCCGACCTCCTGCCGCGAGTTCTGCGGCATTGCGTAAAACACACGCCAGGATGTGTTGCTAACGGGTGTCGGTACTGTGGCTTTTATCGATACCAAGTGGCCTGGTTTACCCATGCCGCCGCCAATGCCGCCGGTGCCTCCTGCCTGATGGTGGTGGTCTCCGGGATTGCGTGATCCCGGTGATGGTCCTCCACCTCGTGATGACCCTCGGGTGCTGTGGTGGAACCCGCTGCTGGTGGGTTTGTCCGAATGGTCGTTGCTGTCGTAGCGGTCTCCCGGCTGCTGGGATCCAATGCCGCCGCGGCCTCGACCACGCCCCATGCCTCTGCCGCGGGTATTGGTTAATCCTGAACCAACGTTGGCACCCCGGTGGTGCGATGGGTACCGGCCCCTGGTATGGTGACTACCCGCGCCACTTCCTCCCCCGGGTGCCTGGTATCCGCTGTTGCTGCTGCTCATAATTTAATGGAATTGGCGGATTTGGTTATATTTCAATAATGTAAAATATTTTGTACTACGCGGCTTGAAATTTTCGCTCCACTAGAAAATTTAATTCTTATAAGCGTATAAAAGTTGGTGTAACTAGTGGGGCTTTACACGTGTAAATATTACCATTTTGCACATACTTTTTTCCATTGGTTCACTAAACATTTTGAATGGATGTTTATTAATTTTAAATGCTATGCAGATCTGCAAAATTACAACAATATTTAGGATGGTCGAAAATAATAGTTATAATTGAATTTTAGTATGCTATTTTCATACAATACTATGTTGCTATTGTTATAAAACTCCCCAGTGATCTGATAAAGTATTTTTCTCTTTTATTAACTAATACCACTTCGCCAAATACAAGGTCCTATTGACTTACTAAAATCCGGAGTGAAGCCACAACAATTCTAAAAGGCAGCATTAAGGTCTAATCGATAGCCACGCCGACAACCCCCTTTGGATCAGCAGCCTTGAGAAAACCCCAGAATGCAGTGATGCATGCAACCTGTTATGATAAAAAGTATTTATTAAGATGAACTAAAAGAAAGCTAAAGAGTAATGTTATCAATCATTTATATTATTCTACTATTTATATTGCTCATATGCAATATTCCCGCATGTCTGAGCCAGGAATTAACTGGTGATTGATTCATTAATCACTCACTGGGGACAAGCCGCATTTTCTTGTATCACAGAGGGGTTCTACATCTCTTTCATTTTAATAACATATACTACTTTAGTAAACATCAGGGTCATTATGACCTTAAAGTCGGAGTCGCTACAACACTATGATCTAAATTTACACTTTAGACATCGGCTTTAAGGCACATCGTTTTTATTTTAAAAATTGCATATTTCCACTAAATAATGTGTGCACAATTATGTTTTGTACATTGTCATTCTTTCCCTGCACCCACTCCACACTTATTCTACACATTATTTTGTTTTATTACCCTTATGAATAAAAAAATTGATCATCTTCATTTCTTTTTTCTTTGTTTATAAATTATATTTTTCGCTTATTCCAAAATGAGTGGATTATCGATTTTCCAAACTTTACCATGGCATATCATAGAGCCTATTGTTGGCTATTTATTATATATCAATCGTCACGAGCTCTCCTTCAACAAATCGCTGGCGGCGGCCATTCCTCACAGCTGCCACATATGGCGCTCTGTATTTATTTCTAAAACGTGCGACAAGCTCCATTTGAACTTTGCCGCATCAAACCAGACAACTCACACCTTTCCCAATTGGCCTCAAGCTTTGGCTCAGCCTAAGTTTTCAGCAAACTACGTCATAAAAACCGTCAGAGTTGATATTACCAAATGGGTGCTTACCATGGGCGACAGGGCGCTCACCAGACCCTTGGGCCCACCCTGCGCCTATGTGACTTTTCCAGCGGCACATGTATTGGATATTAATATTCCCAATGCCTACGAACCCTCGCCATCCAGAGATGCGAACTGGTCAGTCGCACTCCAGAACATTGGTGCGTTTTTGCAGAGACCAAAACAAATGGCACTGGCTATCCAAACAGTCAACATACTATGAAATGGAAATGGAATTGTGGTTGACAAGCAGGATACCGTCCAGTTTTTAAGCGAGCTGACAGCGAAACTGCGCGGAGGGACGGACTTGATGTCATTTGCCCAAAATAAGGTTTCTCTATTCCCCAACATTTTAAATACCGGCGATTTTGTGGACATCACTAAATTTAGTTTCGATTATTGCGGAGATGAAATGTGGGTTTTTGAGTGCGTTCGACGCCATGCACCTACACTGACAAGTTTGTGGTTTTCAGAACGGCCAACGGCCGACACAACTAGATTTTTGCACGACGGCAAGGGCAACGCTGTTGTGGTATATCACAACTTGAAGAGTATCGGATTTGGTGCGTATGATCTCGAAATGGATTCCGAAATGGATTCTGACTCGAATTCTGACTTGGAAGTGTTAGCAACAACAGCGTCGATTTCAGAACCAACTGTACACTTCCTCATCCTCAAATACATTTTTCTCGAATATTCACATCCATACAGCGACAATATGCTGTTTAGCGGCAATAGCGATACTCTTGAGCGTTTAAAACTTGATGTTTGTCCCGAATTTTGTAAACCGGTAAGTCGCTACCAGATCTTTACTTCCGGTCAATTCTCGCGTGTGCGTAAGGTGTACCTAACAGACAACATATCCAACAATTACACAAAACCCCCCGCAAAATGAATGGGAAGCATACAAAATCATTATCTTCAAGATCTTGTCGTCTGACTAGTCGCCCTTGTCGCTGAATGTTCCCAGATGCATCCAGTATCTTGTCAAGAGCGCTCCACTGAAGGGAACTGGGGTTATCCATGTTTGACAGCATCCAAAAGATAAATATATCTGGCACGACTGGAGTTTTCGCGTATCGTCAAGTTCCTAAAGCATATGCCTCGGCTGCGCACCCTGCATTGCGATGTATCATTCAACCCTCCCAGCATCAACGGCGTGAGCTACGACAGGCTTCCTGGATACATGCTCAGAAAAAGAGGCACCTTTGAAAAGCATTTTTACAATTTTACTCCCTGCAACCATAAAGGAAACGTACCCGTTAGGTATATCGCAAAAGCTCTTGTGCTTCTTTTCCTCGAATGTCCTCAGATTGTACTGCTAAAATCCGATCGCTTCAAACACCAATACGGGAAACACGTTCTAGATTTCTTTACGAGTGAGCGTTTTGCCAACGCCATCAACCGTGCAAAGTAAACAGCAGACGTCAAGGCGCAGAGATCTTGCTCCGGCAGATGGGTTAGATTATATTTGTCGCATATAATCTTTTTTAAATATATATTTTTTTATAACGATTGTTTTGAGTTGACCCAAAAATAAAAAAATCTTTTTTCTTTTCTCTTTCCTTTTTTTACTTAATTGTATTAATTCATTCAACTCTTTTTTTACAACATACACATGATGGACACCACAGCGAAGAACAAAATACTTGTCTTGGGTAGAGAGGCAGTGGAACTGCCTAAGCTCGTAGACTCAATCACCAACGACACCGAAACCAACGCACGCGCAGAAACCAATTCAAAGATACAGTGGCTTATTGACACCCGTTACTTCAACGCAACCGTTGAGTTTTGGATAGACAACACAGAACAACTCCCTCAGACACACGTTGAATTTATGCGCGAATGGCTCAAAAGTCCGACCAAATTCGACAACGACAACGACAGCGAGGAAGAGGAGGAAGAGGTTGCTCATAGCGCGAAAGAAATACCAATTGACGAGGCCATGGCTACGTTGCAGGAGCATCTGGGTGATGTGGTTGATGCGATTGTTTTCGTGTTCGATCCGTTGGTTCCAGAGTCGTTTGCGGATATCCTGCCGTGGGCGAGAATGGGCAGGGTGCATCAGCCCGAAGTTCTTTTGTGCGTGGCCCAGAACACCCACGCCAATAATAGTGACAATTCTAATGCAGACAACAAGGCAGAGTCGTGTGGTGATATGGATCGGTGGTTCGAGTGGTGTGTCAGTAATGGGTGGGAGTGGGTGGACCTGACAGATTCGGATCCCGACACAGAGTATACGGTTGGACGCATACGCGAGTCCCTGATGAGCAATCAATGGGATACCATGGTCGTCAAGAAAAAACAAGCAGAGAAGGAAGAAAATGCGCCTGCGCAATTGGACACGCTCGCTGAAAACGATGTCGCTGATAGTGATGATTTCAGGCCGAGCGGCATGAATGGGCAGGAAGTGTGGGATTCATTCGACAGTATTACGCAACAACTCGATGCTGCACGGATAGACACGCTGCATCAGTCATTATTCACGGAGATACCCTTGCAGGGTCAACAGACGAATCGGCCGGATGGACCGACGGGATTGGATGGTAATGGCACTGATGATGGGCAAGATGATGTCTCTGAGCTGATTGCGCGAATCCGCTCGATGCGCAGCGAGATATCGCAGATGCCGGACAAGGAGCAGGCGCGCGCAAGGGCCGCCGAGCTGGCAATGGCGCTGGCCCGCAAGCTGTAAATACTAAATGAATTTCAGATTTTATTGATATTATTGATATTTAGCAGGACCAATATTGATGGTTTTTCATGTTTCAAATTACAATATTTTTATTATATCTCGACAAAAACGAGTGCTGGATTAGTTGTAGTAAAATAAATAGAAAAGAACGCTTGGGTTTTGTTTGTCCGCCCCGGGGTCATCACAGATGGTTTCCAGGAACAACAAACATCACCACGGTGATAATCACAGAAATGATGGCAGTAAATATGAGCTGCAGAGAGGCGCGCTTCAAATGGCTATCGCGAATAGACGGGTCGCGCACATGCTCGTAGCGCCAAGCAATGGGCTCAAAGAATCCCAAAAAGGCCATCAACGGGTCCAGCCTTGTGACACCAGCAAACGCAAGGGTGAATCCGGGCCACAGCGCAGCCATCGGCAGCCAGCGCCATGCTTTCGGCTTGACATCCAAGAACACAAGTGACAGCTGAGCAGCCAATGCGACAAAAATTAAAGCCAGGCCGAGCACAATCCTCGGTGCAGCCGTGCCCCTGGTTATGTTGTGCATTGTGCGCTCGCGGAGAAAGCGCAGGTAGGATTCGTTGCGCATGGCGTCGTACACATGCCGCTTGACAGGCGCAAAAAGCGCAGGGTCGAAGCGCATATCGCGCTCGATCCGCCCAGCCACCTCGTCGCGCATCTGTGTGCTAATATAAAGCTCGCTCGGGGAGCCTGGCAAAAGGTAATGGAAGTAAAGCCGCTCGGCCGCCCGCCGCATGTCATCGACGGACGGCACATCCTCAGTCTGTTTGATTTCGACTGATGGCGTGAGCAAGGGAATACCCTGCTGCGGGTGGTGTCTGCTGCTGCCATCTGTCCACTGCGTCCCGGCCACACCCGAGCTTCCCATTTCCTCAGTAGTCTCGCCCGAAAACATCCGCGAGAGAAGGCCGCGCGCACCAGTATGATGCGTTGGCCGCTGTGGCGTATCCAGGGCGTGCGGCTCAGCGCCAAGGGCCTGTGTAAACGGCTGATGGGGGTGGCTGCATTGGCGGTGCAGCTGGCAGCGGGAGTCGTTGGCTGCCAGCGTGGTCTCGTACGACAGCGAATCCAAGTACGCGTCTAGCTCCTGCATTTCCGTGTCAAGCCCCCCCACGGGCCGGCTGCCTCTAACACCAGCCAATGTTGCCAACTGCGCTCCAGTGCCGCCAATGCCAACTACGTGGCCCAACGCCCCGCTCTCCACTCGCCCGTACCTCAGCCGCTGGCTCATTCCTGTAGTCTGAGGCGAAATGAGTGGCGGCAATCCTTCTGCCTCTGTGCGCGCAAACTTTCTGTAAAGGGCCTCGTAGTCCGCCAGCGAAAGCCAAAACTCGAGCTCCTCGGGGCACGCCTCGATGCCCAAAAGATATTGCCAGTAGTTATACAGGCACAGGGGCGCCCGCGCGCGACGCAGCAGAGTATCCTCCAGCGATGGCAGCGACCGGAACCGGTGCACGGCCTCCCGCGAGTCCGCACCTGCAAATGCCAGCCGCGAGCCCGGCGGCGGGATAATTATCGGGTGCGGGTCCAACAGTGAAGTTTTGATAAGCAACGGATCGCTGTCCACACCCTCGTCGCCCATATTAGGGTTCCTGAAACTACCGGCATATTGCTGCTGGTGCTGGTGTTGCTGGCGATAGCTTGCCGGCATGCTGTTGTGGGTCGAGTCCCGTACCGATGTCTGGAACCGATGGCTAGGCAAACTGCTCATCGAGCTGATAGTGCCGGCCACTGTTGTCGGGTCATTCCCTGCGAGCGGCGCTTTGACTCCAGCTCCGCCATCGTTCAGTCTTCTGCTCGCAAAAAGTGCTGCGGCATTATCCAGGGCTTCGTCAGTACCTGCGCTGCCATCTGCCAGTACTTCGGAAGTTGGTTCATGCTCCACGCTCACTTCGCTGTGTGCTGTGTGCTCCACCCCGCTGCTGTTATTGTTGTATCCGCCCGAGCGACCAACTGGGAAAAACAGCGACGAGTCTTGCCGAGACCGAGCCAGTTTTTCTTTCTTCTGTTGCAATTTGTCGCTCATATTTAGTTCGCCTCTCTTCAATTGCGCTACGGTGTGTATATATAAAGCCGCCGGAGCTTGGTGTCTGTTTATATGTGCAACTGAAAGTGTCTGCTAAGAATTAAAAAGTACAAATACAATATTTTTAGTATAGTGCAGACGACAAAAAGGAGGTATTCGAAATTCAACCAATGTTTTTTCCTGAGAAATAAGAGATAAAAACAGTAGCGAATAAACGGAAAGACAAAAGGAAAGGAAGGGAAAGGAAAAGAAAGGTTTGGCAAATAAGCTTTTGTCAGGATATAGGGATACTAATTTTTTTTAGCTGGTTTTGCCATACCAACACGGCGGAATAAAGAGCGCCAGAAAGAATGATGTGACCCGATGTCTGTGCATAATGGTACCGTTTTCTCTTTATCTTTCTGTTTTCCAGTCAATCGATAGTGAAGAAGCGAAAAATGAAATAGCGTGCGCAAAACAAAAAAGTTTTGTGTGCGTAAATAGTGCGTGACAAAAAATGATTAATAAAAATGATAAAGTGTGGCGGGAAAGGCGGTGAGAAACCACAGGCTTTGTTCGCCTTGAAAAAATATAGTTATTGTCTGTGCTATCTTTCTATTACTTACCAGGCCTTGTGACAACCAGAACAACTGCGAATGTGTTTGCTAAAAATGTGAACAAGCTACGAAAATAAGTGTTTGAAGGAAAATAAGGAAAGAGAGAGAGAGATGTCGATGTGTAGGTGTGTCGGTGTGTCGGTGTGTCGATAGACAGAAGAGAAAATAAGAATAAAAAAGGTAGGTGCGGAAATTATAGAGTATAAGGGAAAAAGGCGAAGGTAAAAGAAAAGGTTAACAAAAACAACAGAAATAAGAGTTTTGAGAAGTAAAACCCGATAGCTTGGAATTTCTTGAGCAGAAAAAAATCCCTGATTTTTAAATGTTGACTAATTGCTCCAAGCTAGCATGTGGATGCCAATTTTTTTGGACAGATTGGGATCGCTCAACTACAAAGTCCTGGCAATCTAAAGGTCTCGCGGTCCCCACCGTTTTTTTATTATACCACTGCAAAATCGAATGTGTTCACAAAGAACGAAAGAAAAACCACGCAGGCATGTGTGTTATGTTGTGCCACTCGGCCAAAGAAGCCACGAGAAGTATAGAAAGTGTCAACCTTGCAAATATCTGTTTTTTGGAGATCAATTTAATAAAAGATTCGATACATTGTCAAAATTATCGTCAACAAAAACCATGCTGACAAAAATAGAATGGACTAAACGGATCCATTATTATCTGGCTCACTCGTTTTCCCAGTCGAGTTTCTGCCGCTGCCCTTTACAAACCGCTTGGTCTTGCGCCCCGGGCCATCCGACAAACGGCGCAGTCGCTGCTGCTGCGATCCGGATGCACCCGGGATAACGCTCATCAGTGATGGCGGATGCGGAATCGTAATATCAGTAGGGTCTTCGTAAAATCCGTAGCACTCAATTGGCGCATTACGGCTGCTACCAACACCCTGTATCTGGGAATCGCCCTCCTGGTCCTGCATTCTGGCACGCAACGGGCAGCACGCACACCAGTTACCCGTCCACGATCCATCACCAACCTGAGCATATTCTAGCACAGGCATTCCATCGTTCGGCGACATCCACACTTTCCACTTGTCTCCACACCTTTGGCGGCATTGCGCAGCCAGATCCTCGATATCAGCGGTGTCTACAGCCTGTGGATGCTGTGGAATCTGTAGCAGAGACGTGCTTTTTGCCTTGACTGGCCCTTGAGAGGCTCTGTGCGTCCTGAAATTTGCACCAGGACCCATACGCGTATCGGAGCTTTTAATGGACAATGCTGGCGATGCGCCGCTTGGCTTGCTTATGTGCATATCGGACTTTGGTCGGAAGTTAGAGCGCATCTGGGTCATGCGAAGTGAGACCTGCGATTTGTCATTTGATCCATTACTGCCGCCGTTTGACAAGCTTCCCATCGCTCCCGTAGTAGCCATACGGTCAAGCCTAAGCATGGGTGAGGCGTCAACCAGCATGAATGTGCAAAACATAACTGATATCACCGTGCTGCTAGCTGTTGACGCCGAGATCATAAACATAATGACCTGCTGGTACCGAGCAGCCTCCATGACATCTGCGCCACCGAGGATCCAGCCAGTCATCATGCCAGGAATCGAGATCAACCCTGTGATTCCCATATTGGTAATAGTAGGCAAAAGCGCGCTTCTCAGAGCCTCGACGACCACAGGTTTGGTGGATTCCCATCGCGATGCGCCAAATACCAGCGCTGTCTCGACCCGGTCACGATGCGAATCCAGCGAATCCATCACTGAGCCCATACCAATGGACACTCCAATCATGCATTTGCCAAATAACATGCCGATCGTCGGGATGAATTTAACCGCCGTATATGACGGACTCATATTGAGCGCGTACGCGTTGCCAAATAACGCCACCACAAACGCACTGCCTGTTATAGACAGCATAGTGCCCAGGTACATCCAAGGAAACCGGCGCTTTGATCGCCAATATGTCACCTCAAAGGCTGCCATCACGCCAAGAACCAGGGCCATACCGAATATGTATATGGGGTTTTCTGTGAGAAATATCTCTTTCAGCAGCATCCCCAGCAATGTTAGCTGCACTACGCAGCGTGTTGCCGCCACTATTAGACTTGTGCTGAGGCCCAGGCCAAACCACATTGACAGCGCAATGTTGAAAAGCAACATAAGGGCTGCTATTCCCACATTAATCCACGTCAGCGGTGCATCTGGCTTGTTGGGATCTGAGGGTTTCTCGCCCAAAATGCTGGAGCTGATGGAAACCGACGTTGCATGCCACTGCAGTCCAGCCATCCACCGGTGTAGCTCGCTGAGAGCTGCGATTCCTGCCATGTTTGTGATACGTAGAAAAAAATAGTTGTTGATAAACAATTGAAAGAAAATAATAAAAACGAATGCCCCTAAAAGAAAAACAAGCATACAAAAAAGAGTGGGTAAGCCAAGCAAAAAAGAATACCGATGCTGCTACTTGCAACGACGGACATTTGATCTCGATATTTTGAACAAGTCGTGATGTCACCTGTCTGGGTCAAAATAACTTGGCGTGACCATTCATGCAAATTGTCACTATTCCCCCGCCTCCTTGTTCTGCCCAAATACTATGCATAGACCTGCGCCAATGATCACAATATGTGGAGGCAGTGTTAAATTACGTTATCCTTTTGTGATCCTTTTCGGCATTATCCCCGTGTTATCGAATGTAAAACTGGACTATAAGTTCAATATGTTAAAAGCGTTGATTTCCAGTAACAATAGTTGCCTTCCATGCCTTTGTGCGCACAAATGATCCGTGCGATCTGGGTTCCTCTAATGTGTTTGATCTCGACAAAGGCTTGCCTTTGTTCGAGTTACCCACTATGCCCTTTGTCCTAATTCTCTCCGTGCGCAGCATCGGATGACTGTCAACCACGATAAAAGCCACAGCCATTGACGCAGTAACTACGCTCATCGACACACTAGCGGCTATCATAAACATGATAACCTGTTGATACCGTGCCGCATCCATAACGTCTGCGCCACCAAGAATCTGACCGCTCATCATCCCTGGAATTGAAATCAGTCCCGTGATGCTCACTGCTGTAATTGATGGAATCATCGCTGTACGAGCTGCCTCAACAACAATCGGTCGCACAGCTTCCCATCGCGAAGCACCAAAACATAGCATTACTTCAACGGTGTCTCGCCGGGAATCCACCCAAGCAAGCACTGATTCCATGCCTAGGGCTGCTCCAACCATGGTGTTTCCGTACACCATGCCCATGGTTGGAATAAATTTTGAAGCAGAAAGAATTGGATCAAAGTTCATTGCAAATGTCGCCCCGATCAGACTCACTGTCAGTGAACTGCCGCAGATCGCGCAAAATGAAATCCAAAACATGCCCTTGACCGTGCGCCTTGACTTCCACTCAGATACTTCCAGCGCTGCCAGTGCTCCCAACACACCTAAACCACGGGGATAGATGGATATTAACACGTATAGTACGTAATATCTCATACACGCACTTATTTTTGGTATTAACTGCATTTTTGCTTACCTGATATGGCCAGAACAATGAATGGATTGTTGCTGGCGAATACGCGCTTGAGAACCAGCCCGAGCAACGTGAGCTGGACAAAGCACCGGGTGCCAGCAACCAATATCGGCCTTTCGAGACCCAGCTTCATGAACGATGATATCCCCACATTGATGAGCAGCAGCGATGCTGCCAGTGCAACGTTTCCCCAAGTCAAGGGCGGGGCACCACTATTATCATTGTTATTTTGGTACATGTTAGGCCCTGTCAATAATTTTTTTGTAAACTGGAGATACTAGATGAAGATAAAAAATAGATAAGATAAACAATAAATAACGCAAACAAAAGATGTTGATATTAATATGTTGGAAAAAAACTATAGGCAACCCATTGGAATCTAAAACCGTGCAAAAATAAAAAATAAATGTTGGTCGCTAATTTCAATGACTGCCTGTGCATGCGGGCCGTGCATGCACAACTCGTGCTGCAATTAACGATGTGTTGCATTGTTGCCGTTGATCACACAGCCAGTATGTGCAAACAGAAAAACTAAAATTTTAACAAGGCCCTTTTTAAACCTCTCACAACGAAGCCAGCGCCGAAACTGACAGTAGGGGAGAAGGATAGCGCGACACGCGACATGCAATTACACAATCAACAATGGTGGGAAAAACTTTAATGAAAGTAAAAAACACTGTAGGCGGTGGCTGCAATAAACAATGGGTAAATGTCAAAAAAAGGTGCATTGACAGAGAAAAAGATGGGCAATTCGCGTGCAAAGCAAACGAAAAGTGGAACGCCGCTGACACAGTTAGTTGCTCGAAGCAGCTTCAGCATCTTCAGAGACTAACTGCAGCAGCTCCTTCAGGCGGTCCTGGGAATGATATTGCATCTGTACGACATCCTCTAGAATAGTCACTACGTCTTCATTAATCTCTGCGCGGCGCATGCGACAACCGCGCTGCACGCTCTCCCACTCGGCCTCGGCATGTGTCAACGCAGCCTTTGACTGAAGCTCGCCCTGCGAAATGTCCCGCCGCATCGCCGCAATGTCAGCCTCCAGCTGCTCAATCTGGGCAGTTGCCGCACGGGTCTCGTTCATGATGGTCTCGCGCAGCGCGTAGTACCGCTGGTTGTGCCGCTTCGCCTGCTTGTCCATCTCCTCGACGCGCTCATCTTGCTCCATCCGCGACTCGCTCAGCTGGTCCATCTTCTCGCGCAGCTCTAGCACTGATGACTGCGTGGCATGCAGCTGGCTGGCGTACACGTCGCACGCGCGCTGAAGCGCCGGCCGCACGTGGCGGCGCAAATCAACCGACGTGATCTTCTGGCGGTCGACCGCGTGCGTATCCACGACAAGCCCAATGTCAACGCCGCCCAGCGGGTCGCTTTTGGCAGAGTCCGGAAGCCCCGAGTTTGCGTTCGCGTCAGCCATCTCGACATCCTCGTCGCTGTTGTTGGTGCCGGCCCCCTTCAGGACAAACGCCATGTTGATTGCGCTCTTGCGGTTGCCAATAAGTCCGAGCTTGTGCGCCTTGGAAACATAGTCCTGGCCCAACGTCTCGACGTCGTCCAGAACGCGCTGCAGCCGCATCTCGCGATCCCAAACAATGTTGGTTGCCTCCTGCAGCTTCTCCTGGACACCTTTGAGCGTCTCCAGAAGCTGGTTGCGCTCCGAGTTCATGCGATCGACATCCTCGGTGCTGATCTGCTGCGCGTCCACGATCACCTTCACCTCGGCCTTCTCCTTCTCCAACGACATCTGCTCGACTTGCGCCGCATCGTGCACCTGCTTCTGGTTGCCGACAAAGTCCGCCATCCGCTGGCGCTTGCCCTCGAGTTTCTGGATAAACTGCTCAAACTTGACCTTGTCCGAGATAAGCTCAACACGCTCGCGGTCCAGCTGAATGAGCGGCGACTCGTTGCTCTGCAGAGCCTCGAGCTCGGTCTTGGCATTGGCAAGGCGGCGCTCAATCTCGGCGGTCTCCTGGATCAGATTGGCGTTCTTCTGCTCAAACTGGTTGGCCAGAATGGATTCGAGCTCGGCGGGCTCTTCGCCCGAGTCCAGCCAGACCGGGTACGCCTGCGAAAGATAGTCAAAAAACACACGGTCCACAAACTGCGCTGAGTCCTTAAACTCCGGGTCGTTGATATCAATGTCCTGCGGGTTCATCTGCGTGACGCACTCAATTAACTCAACCATCCACAGCAGCATGGCCAGCAGTCCGGGCCACGTCGACATGGATCCGGCAGAGTAGATGTGCGACTTGCTGATATTGCCCACATAGGGGTAGTGGATGCCGCGCAGAATGTGAAGCGCATCGTCTTCAAACTTTTTCTGATACCCATACACGTACCGCGGATCCAGCTGCGCGTACAGGAACCGGAATATCGTCTGGAACTCCTTGACTGTCGGCGTCGCCAGTGTCTTGGGCGTCAGGATTCCCTGGTACCCGCGTGTGGACAGAAAGCTGATAATCCTCTGCTGCGCCTTCGCCTGGTACGCCCTCTCCTTAATGGGCCGTGGGTCCTTGACTCCGCCGCCGTTGCGCGACACAGTTCCCGGAATAGCAATGTTCATCGTGACCCGCCGTGCGCTGGCAAACACGCTGACCCGCCGGTTGATACGGTTAGTTGCCGGTGTCTGCGCCACGAACCGGCCGCCAACACCCGCCATGGCCGCTGTAGCGTTATTGCGTGCGTGCGACATTGGTGGGTTGTTATTACCGCCAAATCCGCCGCGTGCACCGCGAGCAGGGGTCTGCGCGGCAAAGGATGCTACTGGCTCTTCGGGCTTTCGCGTTGTTTGCGCAAGCGAGGGCGGCGCCATGCCCTGTGCAAACATGGATGGCGCCATGGACGCGCGTGGGGCCCGCAATAACGATGGCTGTGGGATCCCACTGCCCTCGCCGATATTCATTGTTGTCCGTCTCCTGGCATTCATGGTGGCTGACTGGCTTGCTGTAGCTGTTGAATTGAACGAGTTAAATTAAGCCAAAAATAAAGTAGGAATCCAATGAAACAATTAATAAAAAAGAGATTGGAGCAAAAAAATAAAGAAAAAAGACCAGATAGATTAACAGGCATAAAAATATTAAAAAAAACTTAGGGTAAACAAAAAAAGAAAAATGTTCTAGTTGAAGTTTGGCTGTGCTCCGCTTTTTTTCCACAATTTTTTGCCTTTGAAAATTACCTTTTTATTTTAAGGACAACCTGCCCCAACCAATCATCACGCGACATCATTGCGCTTTTTCATATTTGAAGTGCTTATTTTTTTGGCAAGCATTGTAAATTTTTTTAAAACTTTTGTATCAGATCTAGGCGCAAACAAACCAGCTCGAGATATAGGAAGCAGCGTGTCATTGAAAAAAGACTGCTCATAGATGTATTTAGAAATTCGACTGCGAGCCACTCCGGGTGTTCATCAGGCGCTCGTTGACGACCGACCAGTTGACAACCTCCCAGAAGCGGTTCACATAGGTCTCGCGATCAAGTCCGTAGTCGGGCAGGAACGACTCCTGCCACATGCTAAGACCGAGGATCGGAGTGAGTCTGGCGAACGGGCGACGACCAACGCTCCGGTGGATCGACGCATAAGATGCACTCTTAGGGCCAGCATTCTTCATCGACGGAATGGCAGTGAAAGGGCTGCCGGCATTGAATGTGTTCATAACAGAAAGCTGCCCACTGTCGTTCATCACCAGCCATGTCCAGCCGTTTCCAAAGAGCGCCAGGGCGCACTGCGTGAAGGTCTCCTGGAACCGCTCAAACGAGCCAAACTGCTCTGCAATGTGCCGCCTGACGTCGTCTCGGAGTGGCCTGACATCGTCGGTCAAAGACTGGAGAAAAAAGTCAATGTTCCATGCCTGCGACGCGTTGTTGGTGAGCGGTGTCTGCGTGGGATCGAGCGCGGATTCCGTAATGACATGCAGAAGCGACTTGGCCTCGTACTCAGTTCCCTCAGAAAGCCGGTTGACGTTGTTGACAAGCTGATTCTGGCGCATGTTGTACAAAAAGTCAAGCGACTGCGCAGACAGGAAGGGTGCCAGTCCCTTCTCGGGGCTGTATGGGAGGATCGCTGGCTGGTGGTACTGCGCAATGGCATTGAGGCGCTGCTACATGTACAGATCAATGTAAGGTAGTTTTAACGGCAATATAACAGGGTGGTTAGTAGACGTGTCTTTGATAGCACAAGGCTGCGTTGAATCCTCATTTGGCTTGGAATTCAAATTCAAATTCAAAATCGTGTTTCCGATAATCACTGAGCCGATAAAGCAACGTTATTTGCGTTCTCTCTTAACCACCGTATGCTGTAAGTACCTTGAGCGGCTGCGCGACGGCAGTGCGAACACGGTTGGCAAGGCGGAACATTATGCTGATTTGGTGCCGAGTGCTGGAAATGCTATTTTGTAAATCGATGTGAGATTATCCTGGTCCAAAAAACGAGCGCGCGGAAATAAACGTTAACGGCCCAAGAGATAAAAAATAAACAGAGTGGAGCTGAAAACTAAAAGAAGAAAAGTGCGTACCGATTTGACACGAATTGGAAAGCGAAAAAAACCAACCCCAGATAACATATTTGCGATCGTCTTGCTCGAAAGCAAGGGCTTAAATGCCCACACTTATTTTTTATTTGGCTGAACTTGGGCTCGATCTTCTTAATTTGATTGATCAATTTGGAAATTCGAGAATTTAGAAAAAGGCGCTCCCCAGCCATAACACTGCCGCGCATTCGTGAAATGACTGAGCCGCGAGATCCAAAGCGCGCGCACGCTGCAATTGAGTCCTATCTCTCTGCTACAAAACGTATTTTTCAAAACATCGAATTGGACATGGACAACCTCAGTGACATTTTTGGAGCAGACACTGGCGCAGTGGACTACTTGCGCTGCGATATTTACGTTCAATCGGCGGGTGACAGTAGTGGGTGCCCAATTGAGACAGATATCGAGAAGTTGCGTTCATGGCACGCGCGCATATATTCTGTTTTTACAGAAAAAACCGAGGCATATGTGTGGAACAGAGAACCGCTAAGCCTTTTTGTCAACACTCGAAGCAAGGGTAATTACACCGCTGTTTGTTTTATTTGTATTGATCTAATTTATTTCTGCCGATAATGGCATTTTGTTGCTAAGGACGACTTTTCGGGTTTTTTGTTTTTGTTTACAATTGTAGTGCCGTGCATTTCGGGACAGATGGTTCACGGTGATTCTGTCAGCGATGAGTGGCTGGTTGTTTGGCTCCTGCACGAAATGACAAAACAATTCCCTGAATTAATTGTCAGGTACGTTGAGCAAAATAAAAACAATGATTAAATAAATGATGGCTGCAGTTATTATTATTATTTTTTGTTCGTTTATTTTTATTTGTTTGCCTAAATTTGTGGTTCCGCAATTGTCAGCATGGTATATTATTATGCGCGCCGACTTGTTTGTACTGTCCTGATTTGCTAATTATGACATGCATACTTGATGTTCCCCTTATTATCTTGCAATGTGTAGCGTCCGCGATTCTGACGGTGAGTTTCTGCTGGCAGAGGCAGCAATGCATATTCCTTATTGGATCACGCCCGAAAATAGTCAAAACAGAGTAAGTGCCAACAATAAATCAATCTGCATAGATGTGCCTCGAACGGCATAAACTTGCAAATACAACCGCTCTTTCGCATGAAGCCAGCATTTACGGTTGCCATTGTACTGTCTATTCTATTTTTTGCTTGTAAAATTTGCTAATAGCACACATAATGCACATTTTTATTTATGCTTTGCTTTAAATATGTTTTATTTGAACAATTGGATGCAAGGTCTGCTTAAATTAAATATTTATTCATGTTTTCTCGAAATGGTAGGTTTTTATATTCAGAGGCCGGCTGCACATTGTTCCTTTATCCGCGGCCAGCACTACCAAGCTTCCCGACCCAGAGCACATTTTGCTTCAGGACGCATTGAGTGCTGTTGTTTGCCCTAATGTGTCAACATATGCAACTGTCCTGGCAGAAAGGGCAGCATTTGCCCGGCTGGAAGAGTAAGTGCATTATAAAATTTTCCATTCAAGCATTAAAATTGTGTTGGGCAAACATTTCCAAAGTTCCACTTTAATTAGTATGAGAAATGGTTCGAAACACTAACATTAACCGCCATTTTCCAAAATTCTATTTTTTGAGTGAAATGTAGGTTTCCCGACAGTATGTTGCAGAACTTGCACACCGCGCGCTGTAAACTCCCAACGGCTATTGCCCGCTTGCTCGCTTGCAACCCTCAGCTGATAGCCGCTGCCACTGAGATGTTTTATGGCCGTGATCCGGTGCAGCTGAAGGAGTGCCAGAAGATGGAGGGATTCTCGCCTGAGCCCTCGGTGACGGCAATGGTGCGCTTCAACCGTGTCCAATACGCCAAGCTGGTTACTCAGAGCATCGGCGCACTCGCTGCGTTCAATATTCTCCCCGAGAAGTCTGCAGACCACAAGGCTAGCCTTTTGGGAACAAAAATTGTAAGTGTTCATATTTCTGCTTGTCCTGGTGATGGTTTTTGTATTCTGAGCTGCCCATTAAAACCCTATTTCGGCCTTTTCAAATTTGGGCAATATTTAGCGAACGTGCAGGACAAATAACATTTTTAATCTCGTGTATAAATTCTTATTTGTTCATTTCGTATTTAGGCATGTGGCTTTGAGATACTGAATCGCGAGGGAGCCAGGCATCCGTCAACATCCAAATTGCATGTTCAATCTGGAAATGAGGTATGTACACGCATTATACAAATACCCGTGATAATTCCAATTTTCGAAGAAAAAGAATGAGAGCAACACCAACTACATATAAATACTGTTATCTAGCGTAAAATAGGCATGATTTATTGCATGTATATCTGCGGGGGGCTATGCGTTTTGCTTATTTTATTTGGCAAATCTGAATAAGCAGATACGCCTGCCTGATGGTGATGATGATGCTGTTTCTGGTATTGCGACTTTTGATCTTTGGGTTGGCCTGAAGTACTCATATGCCTGTTTTGTCAGCTTTACATGTGTCCTGTTTTTCTTTGAGCAAATCTGTATTCCACAGTTTTGCCAGCGCCGAAAATAGCAAAATATTGTGTGGTAAAAAAAGGCCAACCAGCTTAATATATTCGCATGTATGCAAGATCCATATGCGACAATCGCAGGCATATGGAAACTGGAAATGTGATTTTTTGGCAATACCAACTAAAAAATAAATTTGAATTTATTAATGTACTTGGTTTTTGACATGTAGGCAGGATTAAACGGCGCACTGGATGGCTTTCTCAAGAGCCTCGATGATTTTGGATTTTTTGACGAGTCAAAAGCGGCACCCAATGTGATTGGCATGCGCCGGACTCGTGCCAAACATCAGTTTTTAGAAGGCGAGAGGCAAGTTTCACCTGCCCACTTTTGTGTGTATGGGTTTTTGTTGTTGTGAATCGACACCGCTCCAATGTTTTCTAATTTTGAATGTACTCTTTGTGTGCGCCGCCGGGCCTACATCTTACTATTGTTTGTGTGCGTAGGCGTGTCGCCGAGTCAGCCTTGTCTGCGGAATTTATGATTACCCATGCATCTCAGCTGCTGAAAGCTCCCGTCGCAGAGACGACCGAGGTTGGAATTGAGGTGCCGACTGAGAACACTATGACGGGCGATGAAGACGATTCATGGCTCACACTCCAGCCCGACGATCTCGACGCGCTCATGCGCAAGGCCGAGTCTGTACTGAAGGACAACACGCAGGTAAGCTGAGCACAAAATTTCCCTTTGCATGAATGTCACGCAATGCGACAGTAATAAGCAGTGTGCAAATCAAGTGTCTCCCAACACATATGGCCGGGATAATCTGCAGTGCGCAAGGCAGCGAGTAGAGGCAAAATTCAGCACACTACTACCTCGATGAGCTGCAAGCATGCAGGTTCCCGCGGCTATGGTTATAGGTGTCCCATTGGCTGACCTCTTATGTGCACATTAGCCGCCACTTGGATCCACCCGCCCCCATCTGCAGCAAACGGCTGGATCGCCCGATTTATTTACTTTTTTGTTTTTTCTTCGCTGTTGCATGCCTTTGCTGCTACCAGGCTTTGCCAAAAGCAGCCTACGCTATGCATGGCATCGATTATTTTGTTGCCAACCACCCCCCTCTCGAATTATTTTGTTTAAATTTTTGACGCCCGTTATTTTATTCACAGCGCTTGCAAAACTTCACTTCCACGAGTGTTCAGCAAAAACATTGGCTGCTGCTGCACGCATGCTGACGTTGGGCCCTTTATTGTCTGCCAGATTTGGGTTTATTTATTCCAAAATTGGATGGGTGATGTTGATATCTAGCTGAATCGCCCTGCCATGCACAGCCGTATTCAATGTGGTTTATTGCCGATATGAAGATTCCCCTTGAGAACACAAATTGCGATTTTTTGTGCGAAGCAATGCCATGACATATGTGTCGGTTGCGTGTTGTAATAGCTTTCCCCAACGCCAGGATTCACAAGCAGAGCGTGGACTATTATCATGCGATGGGTGGGGGATAAAGACGTGATACACACTCCAGCTCGACTTATGCTTATTTGTCAAGCCTGAGCCTTGCTGTTGCCAAAAACTGGAGCAATTTATTCTATTTCGTTCCGGCCGAAATGTGCAAGGGCTGTTCCGCCGGAGAATTAATTAGGAACATTCTCTTTTTAACAAGTGCAGCCATGATAATCCTATTTATCTCGACAATATTGGGGTGTTTATTCTAAATTTCGTGCGCGTACAAAAAGCTTCTCTTGACACTAATATCTGGCATCTGGTTGGTTGCAAAAAATATAGGAGGAGCAGAATGACACGGAATCCGCCGCCAGCAAAAGCAGCCGCACGGCCAGTGGCAGCATGCCCTCGGCGGGGGACAAGTCTTTGCACGGGCTCGAAAATGTGTTGGGGAACTTTGAGGCATTTTTGGCGGCTAGTTCTGGCATCGAGGGTGCGGAAATGCAAGAGTAAGTTGAATATGCAAATGCTTTGAACTGCATAATTTATTTTATAAATTCAATGATGTTATGTGTAATAATAGCTTTGCATTTGTCCTTGCCACATGGCTCCACTCATATTGGGTGCTTCGGGTTAATGTTGCTGGGTATACGGATTTAATATTGATGCGCCGTTTCTGATTTTAAATCTATTCTATTAACTTTTCCTGTTTCAATATAGCGATCATCCAGACGAAGACCACGCCGAGAGTAGTGACGAAGACATTGACATGGATGCTGATGGAATAATATACGCGCTGATGGAGGCTATCGGTAAGACATCTCTCAATTTAAAAAAGCAATTGTATATTTTATTTATATTGGCTGAGCATTTATTTTTTATTGTAGCCCACTTTGCATTAATTAAAACTGCGTACATATGCACGTTTTATTTGGATATTCTTCCCGAGTGTAGGTGCCAGCGACATAGCAGGTTTGGACGGGGCAATTGGCTTGCATAAGAACGAGCTCCCTAGAAATGGCGGTCAAGTGGATGCTGCCGCAACACGCACAACGGATAACACTGCAGCAAGCTTGCCTACCGACATATGCAGTATGCCCATGTCTGCAAACAATGACAATGGAAGCACTGACAAAGACGCGCCGGACGATATTATGGCCATAATCATGGACTCTATGGACCAAGAGCTTGCGGCCACACACATTGGCAAGTCTTTCGTTCATTGCAATCCTGCAGATGGTTCCGAGGATACTGACAGCGCAGACGGCCATGACGATGACATGCTGGATGTCGATGTCGATCTGAACCTGGTGGACAACATCGTGCAGTCGTTCCGGGCCCAAGAGGGGCTGCCTGGCCCTGCTGGCACTATGCTCGGCCATTTTGGCGTGCACTTGCCTCACATAGACAGCGACAGCGATAGTGAGGATGGCATTTGATGCGAATATGCAACGTGGATGCTGCTTGGCCACTGGCATTTAATGAGCATTTTTTGTGATCTGAAAACAGGTGTCAATAGCCGAGGTATACGTGTTTTTGTGAGCGTACGATACGGAAATACCGATTTCGCCGACGGATGCCTCTTTTTAAAAACTTGCTATATTGCATAATTTTCAATAAGAGATTGACGCTTATTGGCGCGCAAAAGGAGTGTGAATCTGCGGCCAGAGAAATCCAATTTATTTATTTTTCTCATTTTCGCAAATAGATTCTGAGCAACGCTGTTTATTTGTTCTCAGGGACAGAAACGATTGGATACCAGCCATTTCTTCGAGGATACCCCCGCTTGCCATTCAACTGTCAAGGGGCGCGTGTTAGCGGTTTTTGGACTCCACTTTTGGCTGCGTTTTACCGCGTAGATCCTTCTGTGAGTCGGAAATAATAAATTTGTTTTTGTTTCGCCTTGGAGGCAATCATCTTTAAGTTTTTGCCACCTTTTCTTTCTGAAATTTAGAGCTTGCAATAGTGCAATAAAAAAGAAAGATCAAATATATGCATTACAATAGCCAAGCAAAGCAAGCCGGAGATAAAAAGTTTCATTTGGTTCATTGTTGCTCGCTTGGACAATTTTAAAAGCCAGGCAAGCAAGGATAATGTGCAATTTGTTGTTATATATTTATTGCCGCCGGTAAACAATTACCAACACAACAATCCGGCCCTTGTTTCCATGCCTGCTATCCAAGGCCAACGAGGGAGCAGCATTGTTTAGTTGCCAAAATTTGCGAATTCTCATTAAGCATCTCTGTTCGCTGATTTTGGTGCTGATGCGAAGACCAATATTAGTTCAATGTGCAATATAAAATGGTACAGCCTTCAACAACGCTTTGTAACTACCAAAACTACAGCTTAGCAGCACCGCTGTTTGTTTATTATAAGGCCAAACTAATTCGATTAAACACTAATCCCCGATAATGATATATGCAGGTAGCTCGAAGATCAGATTTCAATTCAGGCTGCCGTGCTGATTAGCCAAGAAAAGGTGGAGGCGAGCGGGCTGCGTAAAGCTGGAGTAAAATCAGGCGGTTACAAAAGTAAAAATAACAGACATCCTTTCCGGCATGCCACGCGCGGATGGCAAAAAAATATTGGGGATGCAATAGATGACAAATGGTGGCTATGTAACATTTCAAACTCACACTTGATGTCTTGCCTAACGGGGATTGCGCCGCATTTTTACATTCCATGAACTATTGCCAACAAGCCACCCGTGCCCTTAATGCCGCGGGGAGGGACCGAGTGGACTATTGGGGACATGCCAACTCATGTAAACAATTGCAAAGTAATGTGTTAATATATGCATCGTTCCGCGACAAAAATTGCGAGACTGGCTTTGCTCGCAGTTACATTCTTTTTCCGCATGTTGTCCACCCACCCCCCTAGTCTGCAAAGCCATTTATCGTGCGGGATGGATATGGCTTTGTTTGGCACCGGCAGTCAAACTCGTATTTACGTCTTCAAGCCGCGCCAGGCACACAACAAAATATGCGGGTTACACTAAAGATGCCAGAGACGATGTGACTTTGTGCCTAATTTAGCGCTTGCAGCATCCGAATTTGACACTGTTTCCAACTGAATCTGCAGCTGCGTGTCCTTTCACTACGTGCTTGTACACGAGGCGGTAACTCGTTGCATCCGGTATGCCTTAGGATCGCGCACAGTGTGCTATTCCCCAGGCTCTAAATGAGGCTTTAGTGTGGTTCAATATGTATCCAACATAGGGTGGCACACTAGCTGCTGGGCTAGCAACAAAAATCTATTAAACAAGGCTGAATGTACACCATTACGATCACCGACCATGTGTCTGGCAGCAGGAAGCTCGCCATTCCACTTGGATCCATAGGGAATAGGGCAAGGCTATGTGTGGGTATGAATACACCACTACATCCCATAGACAATTTGACTAGACTTAACAAAGCCCAGCCAAAAAAGTGAGCAGGTGGTCATTGTACGTGGCATGTCATGGTAGGAAGAAAAGAGAGTAAGTAAAAAGATGCAGGGCTGGCCAAAGTGCAACGCAATAAAAAAGTGGATAAAAACGGACGTGTTAATCGCTCAAAGATCTATCAGGGCTGGGGTGGGATGAGAAGGGAGGGGGGGGTAGCGTTGCCAGGGGGAGGGGGTGCAAACATTAATCGCATCGCCAGAGCAGCGCATGAGTGAGAGCAACAAAAGCGGCTAACTGCAAATAAGTGGAGTGTGTCAATTACAGCCGAAATGTTGGTTTTTTTTCGGCGAGAAGGATGAGCAGCGCCATCAATGAAAACAGCATGGACATCACCAGCGGCGGCCGACGCCGCAAATTGTCAAGAATGAACAAGGGGTTCTCAAGCCGGAGAAAATTTTCTTCGTGCAATGTCTTGGTGAGTTCTACGTTGACCTGTTTATTTATAATCCGTGCAGGTTCCACCCCTCCCTAGGTGCCATTTACAATACGAGCGTATTTTTCTCTCATTTTTATTTTTCTCCCCTCCCATCTCCATTTTCACTCCAACGCTTTTTTATACAAAGCGATAGCTACTCCAAACCTTTTTCAAGTTCTCTTTCACTTCCATATCCGTCTACTTGACTTTACCCGTTTGCTTTGCCCGCAGCAATTTACTCTTTTAATACTTCTAAAATTTCTCTTTTGGTTTTTACACATAGCCGGATATACTACTTTGGCCGATTAGCACAGCGCCTATCCGTATACCACAACAACTGCAGCTGATTCACTCAAACATCATCCTCCTCCATTCTACTTCTTTTGTCGGCAAAAATACTCGCGCAGTACATGCCACAATAAGCATATCTAGCTCTATTTATTTACTTTGCAAAAGCTCAATTTAAACGCAAAGGCGCCCTTGTTCCTTTTATTTTTGTTTAGCGGAGGTTTAAAAAACAACGCACACAGCTAGAACTAGTCCTTTACTGGAAGCAAACCCTTTTTTGTCCTATTTCGGTTTTCCTCTTTTTTTACACTGCGCTTATTCCCGACGTGATCTTATAAGCAGAGTGCAGACATTTTAAAGTCCTCCTTTGCGCGGTTTTATTTTTATTTTTACACAGCGACTTCAATCTAAAAAACGCAGAGACCACCTATTTGTCGCTCGTAGCTGACATATCCTTTTTAAATCTGTTTTCTCTACATTTAACCAACCCTATCGGTTTTCTATTTTTTATATCATCTATTTTTTTGAGCGCACATTGTTACCTACTGGTCACATCTAGTTAAACACCCGCTGGATTTTTTCTTCAAAATACTTCCCAAGCCTTTCATCACAACTTTATTTTGAGGACAGCTATCCAGCTCTTATCCAAAACAGATCTGCTTCATACAGCGCGCCCAGCCAACCTCGTGCCAACAATGAACCACGTCAAGACCGAGCAGCACTCTTCGTGGGAGCTCCGTGGAGGTAAGATACTGTTTGCAATATTAACGCACCATCCTTTTCATTGTTTGCTTGCTATACCTTGCATGTTGCGTTCCTTTGTCTTTACTTGTCATTGTGTGTGTTCACACCTTGCAATACACAAAGGCAGTAAATTAATTGATTTGGGTTGGTTTAGTTTGTACACAAAGGGCAAATATATGAATTGTTTTTTCTACATGTTGGGCTCACAGCCTGCATGCTGCTAACAGCGGGTAAACACACGCCCAAGCAGCGACGCTGGATTGCGCGTGATGGCCTCACGCTCCTCCCTGTAGTCCCTTTGGTCCCCGCCATATCTCCCTTTATCTGAAGCCACATTGACTGAGCGCAATTTTATATTGCACATTTGATTTTTAAATTGGTGGACATTGTCTCTATATGGGGCTGGTCCCTGGTATCCTTTGTTGGCTTGTTTTGCTTTGCTGTGCAAACGAGCAATATTACATTGTTGTTTGCGCATTGCTAATGAATTACCAGCTCGACACACTGGTTACTTGGGCACTTTGGCCCCCTTTTCCCCTTTGCTTGCTGGTGCACTATACATGCCCACCGGCTTTGCCCATCCCCTTCCTTTCCTTTCAAAGTCGCGATTTACGTTCTTTGCAGTGTGGCGCAGACCAGCATAAGACCACGCCCGCGGCGTCTTTGCCAATAAAATACAAATTTATCAACTTGCATCACTCTTCTTTCAACTTTTCTCTAACTGGCCATCTCTTTCTGTCATCGCTATTATATAATCTAGATCACAGCGCATACTCCGTAGCCACCACTCAGGAACAGCCAGCGCAAAAGCACACAGCTTCTAGCAACGAGCACGTATCATCAGTCGCACCAACACCCTCAATTACCGCCAGCTCTGCAGAAGTAAACAGCAACCCTAACATCAACACGAACATGTCCGTCGAGACTGCATCTATGCCATACAAGGCCCTGGGTCAGCCCATGTCGGTGAGGAACTCTGCTATTGCCGGGTCTATTCCCATGGCCTACAATGCGCCTTCAATGATGTTCAACCCCAATTCTCTTGTTGTCTCATCTGCCACCATTGTCGCTGCACTGACAACCGGCATGGGCAGCACACTGCCCTCGATGAGCTCAATGTCCGAGTTTGCTACTGCCGCAAACACTCCGAGTGGCAACAACCTGAGCACGCAGTCGTCACCCGCACTTGCGCACAGCTCCATGCTTAACCACGGCCACGGCTCCCCGCTTGGCATGCTCTCTACGTCGATGTACCCGTCTATGCCCAACATTCCGTCAATGTCCACTATGTTGCCCATGCCCATCTCGCGCGATGAGATGCTCATGAACGCGCGCACCAACCCCGGCCTTTCCACAATGAGCAGCGAGCTCTCCATTGACACTCGCCACCAGGTTCTGCACTCAAAGTCCTCAAACCCCTCTCTTGGTGGGAACGGCATGAGCAGCTGCAGCGAAAATGGTTTCAACAGCGGCGACAACACTGTCTACGGATCGGTGATAAATGGTTCCCCCGGGGTCATCAAGAGTGACCCGCAGCTGTTCCCGTCTTTGCTCCATCGCATCTGCGAGGACCGCTCAATGGACAACATTGCCTTTTGGGATGAGTCCAACTACGTCTGTATCCCAGCCATGGAGACACTGCGCCTGCAGCTCAATAACATGGGCATGACCGCTAACCACACCGACTCACTCCAGAAAAACTTCAACGACTACCAGTTCTTCCGCCGCACCGACCAGCGCCGTATCCGCCATACCAGCGAGCAGGGCATTGTCAAGTTCAGCAATGTCAACTTCTTGCCCGGTCGCGAGGACCTGTTGCACATGGTTGTGCGCAAATCAGCACTCAAGAAATTGCAAAATGGCGTTGCGCGTGCCAGCGGGACTCCGGCCAAGGGAAAGAAAGTTAAGCCCGCCTCGACTCGTCAGGGCGGTGTGCGTGCGCAGCGCCAGTCCACGTCAGAGCGCCTGAACCCGTACTCGCGCTACGCTTCGACTGACTCTAGGCATGTCAATGGGTTTGCCATGCCCATTACGCCTGGTGCATCCTTTCCGTCGCAGCACCCCCCAAACAGCCTCTATTCTGGCGCTGCCGATTCGGCTGGCTTGCAGATGCCCATGAGTGTGATGCAGCCTGCCTTTGGCCTGCCCCCATCGATGTCAGTGATGGACCGCGCTGACCCGTCGATGATTTCGCCGCCCAACCAACCGTACCCCAACTCGTCTTTCACCTTTGAGCAAAACCCGTCTGGCTTTGTTCTTCCCAGCATACTCTCGCAACAGCAGATGCAGCTGTCTCCCTCAGCCCAGAACCAGTACGCTTCGCCGCTGGCGGTTCCACAGCAAATGCAGCCGCAGCAGTACCAGGAGCAGTACTCATACCCGCAGCAGCATGAGTACCACCACCCCCAGGAGTTCCAGGCCCAGTACCATGTATTTGCACCTGCGGGCGACATTCCACCAGCTCGAAACGCCATTTACTACGGCGACAACACAAACAACCAAATGGCTTAAATTCTGCATCGACCATTTTATTTTACTCTGGGCATCATCACTCTACTCTAGCATTGTGTTATTATATAACACTTGTGTATATTCCATTCTCATTTACGCCTCTTCATTGTCTATTTCAAATTAAAACCCCCCATGAAATCACATTTATCATTAGCCACAATCTGCATATTATTGTAAAATTGAATGTGTATATGTATGTTGTTCAAAATAAATGCTAACCAATATATATTAGAGCCTAGAACATATATTTCTAGTTCTAAGTCATTCGAATGAAAAATGTCTACGTGTTAGTATCTATATATGCAAAAAGTGCTACTAAATGGATTATAGTTTGAGCCTATATCCAACTGTATGAGGTATGGTCCGGAATGCTAAATTTGTAAAATGGCACGCTTTCAGAGCACATGCTATAGTCTCCATCTTGACACACAACAAATTGGTTTTCAGCAGCAACCCAGAACTCGGTGCCGAAATGATGGTAGCCCGCTTCCTTGGCAGGGAGGTGAGGAATCAGGTCAGACTTGTTTACCACGCGGATCTTTGTAATGTTGAGAGAGTCCATGAATTTAACGAATGCACTGTTGCCACACCTTGGCTGACCGTACGTGTACAGCTGGAGCCGCGGCAAGTAGTGCGGGTGGTTTGCCGAAATATCAGCAGCAAATATTGCTGCGCGTGCGCCGCCCAGAGAATGCCCTGTGGCGACAATGGAGTACTCAGGGTGTGTGGCCGCTAGCTCGTGGATTTTTTGGATAATCAAGGGACTGACAATCTCGTATCCGTTCAAGAAGCCTGCGCCAACTTGTGAGCCAGCTATTGTTAGGGGCCATTCAGCGCTATTGATGATAATGTCATCTATCCAATCCTGAAACTCGGCTGTTCCACGAAATGACACCACGATGGCCTTCTTATTTGGATTGACTGCAATAAACCCGCCACTGGTAATTTGCGGGGTTTTCCAGCGGTGCTTGATCACTGTGCCCTCTGTGTCCGGGCGGCTGCACTGAATGCCGCAGGCCCACTTGTCTGAATCGAGAGAATATGCGGCGCCAGAGTACGCCGCATACAAACCAATGGCGTGTATGTCAATTACAATCTGCTTCGGCGACGAGATTGTCATGTCAACATTGTTGGCTGCTGTATAGTGCATAATGGTGATAACGTTGGTGGCGCTATTTGTATCTAAATTGGCACTATCGTTGCTATTGCCAGTGGTGCTGCTGCTATGGAAGAAGTCGCGGAACCATTCAGTAAATCCAAACATATTCGAAAAACTACTATCCGCAGTACTAGTCTGAATAATGGCCGCTGAATAGCAAGGGTACGCTAGTATTTGGAGCGCTACAGCTGCAAGAGATAGCTTGTAAATCAAAGCCATGGGCAAAATACTAGTTGAATATCTGTTAATATGAATATGCAGATATAAGGATAGATAATGCTAACTAAAATAGTAAATGTAATGCAGTCTATGCAAAATGGTATGCGTGTGAATAAGGGAGAGAGTGTAGATAAGAAAACGAGCAATTTTGTAATGTAGATGTCTACAGGCCAAGCAATTTCAAATGAATAAAAGTATTTATAAAGCAAGACCAATGATAAATGATACGACGGCTTTGGCTCGTGTTTTTCTTTTCAAATATGCACGCTCTTTAAATTGAAAATGGCTACAGGACACAAACGAATATCGCTACTGCTACCATTGTTTTGTTTTTAATGTATAGTTTTTGAATAGAATATGGATATTTGCCTCTTCAAATTATCTTGTGAAAATAACAATAAAAAGAGGGATGCTCCCTAAGTGGCATTAGAATCTGGCTTCCTTTGCTCCTAGTGACACTGTGTGCGGGAGGCAACCAAGTTGAAATAAAGTATTTGAAAGGGACGGCAGTCGATACAAACGAGCTGACTGCAAATCACATCGTTTCCTCTGCTTATTTTAAGCATTCGGAATAGTAATGCGTTTTACACACCCTCAAACGCCGAATATCAGCTTCGTGGGTGGGATTGGGCCTCCAGCCACATCCATTGAGTGTAATTTAACAAGTGCTATACATTGTCAATAAACAGTAAATAAAAGTTAAAATAAAAATAAAAATACACGTCGTAGGTTTGTAGTCTCTAGTTGACAGTTGGCATAGGGTGTATCCATAGATATTTATTTACTCCTTGCCGGCGTTCCTACGAATTTCATTAGCCTCGTGAGTCTTGCGCATGCGTTCCGAACTTCCGGGAATTGTTCCGAAGCGGCCGCTTTCCATATCGGCAAATGCCTGGTAAAGTTCTTCGTCAGTGTTCATGACAAATGGGCCGTATCTGGCAACTTCTTCGCCAATGGGCGTGCCCGCAAGAATCAGCACGCGGGCCTCCTTCTTCCCTTCGCCATTCTCAGCGTCTTCAGCGGCCTCGAATACCACAGTCTGGCCCTGTGTTTTGATCACAGCCATCTGGCTCTCTGCGAGTTTGGTCTTCTCCTGTCCAACCAGAATCGCCGAAGGGTGGTAGTTGTAGGCCATCGCGCTCATGCCCTCGGGAATGTTGAGCTCGTACTTGCCAGTGGTGCGCAGATCGAGGAAATAGATCGGGGTGTGCGTGTCAATGTTGGCTGTGACGTCCTCGACTTGGCCGGCGACGACCTTGATGTTAGTCTTTTTGTCGGCAGACGTAAACCAGGGGATATCCTCGGGCGGCACATCCTGGTAGCGCGGCTGAATCATCTTATCCTTGGCCGGGAGGTTGACCCAGATTTGGAATCCGTGGAAGCGACCGCCGTTTTTGAGCTGTTTATCCGAAGGCATCTCACTGTGAATGACGCCGCTGCCTGCAGTCATCCACTGCACCCATCCGGATTTGAGGAGGCCGTGGTTGCCATGGCTGTCGTGATGCTCGAACTCGCCGTCCAGTATGTAGGTTACAGTCTCGAAGCCACGGTGGGGGTGGTCGGGGGCGCCAACAGCCTCTCCGGGAGCGTAGTCTACGGGGCCCAGGTGGTCAAGCATGAGGAAGGGGTCGGCGTAATCAAGGCTGCCTGAGGGCAGCGGGCGGCGGACCATAAAGCCCCCGCCTTCACGCTTGCGCTGAGCAGTGACGACGCGGGTAACTTGCTTAATAATTTTGCTGGCCATTGGTGTTGCTGTTGTTGGTGTTGTGTGCGCGGTGTTAATGAAAGTATGGGGCGGCGTTTCAAAGGCGACTGCTGCTAAAAGTACAAGTAGAGTATTTAAAAGTGCAAAGTTGGCGAATACCAAAAGTGTTTTCATAATCTGAGATAAAAGTTTTTTGATAAGACCGAAAGGGCCCTGAAAGCTGGACTTTTATACTTCTGGCGATCGTGCCGATGAGAAATCAAAACAAAGTGCAAAAAGAGTACAAATTGTCAGCGCCAAAATGTGAGGTCGGCAATGTAACAAATCTCACAAGCCACCTGACAAATCCGATGCTGATGCTTTGAAATTCATTGGTTAACTGCTGACCGATTACAAATGGCAAAATCTATTGATTTAATTCAAAAATGGAATTCATCAGAAATTGTTCTATTTCTTCAGCGTCCGCTGCTTCTCAGCATGCTCAATGATCTTGCGCTCGACAAACAGACCCTTGCGCTTGCGCACCTTGTCCATGTACTTCTTGGCCACGTTCTCGCGGTCGGCTTTTTCGCCCAGGTCCTCCAGCTCCTCCTCAGTCGTCGGCACCCAGAATGGGTCCATATCCAGCGACTCGAATCCGCGGAAAATCAGCAGAGGAATGGCTGCGCCAGACGTACGCTTTCTGATCTCGTCGGCAAACCCAAACGACTCGACAATTGGAATGGCCGCCTTGATAGTGAAGTACGGCGTCCCCTCTCGCATCTCCTCGGAAAGGATGCGGCCGCGGCGCCGATTAATGACAGCGTAGACTTTACCCAGCACTTCAGAGGTCGCCTGGATGTCGCACGTGTACATGGCCAGGTGAAGGCGCGGCGACCACTGCAAGAAGCCCGCCCTGATGGCATCGCGCACTGTAGTTATGACCTGACCCGAAAGACCGCTGGTGCTCGAGAGATCTGCAGCGCCATTGACAACGCTGTTATATACAAAGCCCTTGACAGTGACTGCAACTCCAGCAAGGGGTTCAAAGCACAGCGGCCCTGACTGCGCTGCCAGCTGGAACCCGGTGTTGAGCGGCTCTTCGTAGTCGCGAATCAAGTGGTGAGTGGTTTGTGTTGATTCGCCTGCGCTCGGCGGTGTATCTTTAGCCCCCTCCGAACCGCTGTCCTCGCCGTCCTCACCGTCCTCACCGTCTGAAAGCATAGGCGTGGCGGCTGTGGATAAGCCCGGCACATTGAGAGCACGCGGGTCAAACCAGCTGGCGTTCACTCTGCTCGACTGCTCGAGTATATCCTTGGAGTAAATCAGCATGTTCGGACCTACTCTACGCGGCCCGAATGCCCAGATTCCATTGGTCACCGCGTGCTCCACACGCTGCGGCTCCCAGCCCTTGGACTTGCGGAATGTTGAGCGCAGCCGTGCCTGGAGCCATGGGCCCAGCTCCGATGTCTTTGAGGGCTTGGGAGGCCTGGGTCCGTCATCCGCACCGCCGTCCTCGTCGTCACTGGCTGCGTTGGCCGCAGCCACGCTCGCCTCTGTGTTGTCGTCGTCGTTGTTGTTTTCCAGAGCCTCAGCGGCCGCATTGAGACGATGGCGTCTCTGGGACGACAACGCCTTGGCAATGCGTTGAATGTCGTTCTCGTGGCGAAGCAAAAACCGGGTTGTCCTCTCGGGCAGCGGCTCGACCTGCACGGTGATTGTGACGAGGCCGTTGGCAGTGGTAAGGCTGACCTCGCCGCGCGGCGAGCCATCTGCGAGCTTTGTGCGGGATTCCTCAGGCTGCTCGGCATCGTCAGCGCTGCTGCCGTTCTGCGTACTCTTGGACATGATAGCCAGCGATTGACCGCTGGATCCGACCTCACCCAAAAGAACACCTGCCTGGGCGCTCTGGCGCACGATCCCCTCTCTAAACGGAACAATCGGCTCGGAGACATGGATTTCACACTTGGCAAACCGTTCGCGAAGGTCCTTCATGCACCGCTCCAGATGCAGCTCGCCCGCCGTAACCAGAACGCGCTCGCCCGTAGCCTGGGAGATAATCTGGACACAGGGGTCGGCCTGGTTCAGCAGCTCCAGCCCGCGCACGAGCTTGGTGATATCTTGGGGGTTAACTGGCTCCAAAGCCACGCGCACAATGGGGTGCGTCTCCAAATGCATCGCTGCCAAGTTAGGGCATTCCTGGGCGTTGCTCGCCAGCGTTCCGCTCTTGAGAATTGCGCCGGCCACGCCGCGAATACCAAACACATTTCCGGCGGGAACTTCCTGCAGGGGCACAAATTCGCGTCCCATCATTATGTACAGCGCGCGGACAGTGATATGCTTGAGATACGACTGCGAGTTTGCGCCCTTGGCGTTGTACTTTGGCTGCATCGCCCAGACCTTATCTCCAATACGAATGGTACCGCTATAGATGCGTCCGAATCCAACAAGCACCTCGTCCTCGTTGGCATCCGGGTCAGTGCTAGTGGCGTCTATAGAGTCTCCCCCTGCGCCATATCCAAGTGCACCGTCAGCAATATTAAGCTTCTCTTTTACCACTTCAGCCAGCGTGTCGGGTGAAATACCCTGCACAGGATCTGCGCTCTGCGATGGAGTTGCCACGGCGCTGGCACTGGCGCTGGCCGACAGAACCGAGAGGGGCGTGGCTGCACTGGGTTCACGGCTGTTTGCCAGCTCGCGACGGACAGCATCCCTGCCTCGGGCGCGCATCTCCTCGGCAGTCATTGCTGCGCGGTCGCCTTGTGATTTGCTCTTTGAAAATTCGGGCAGCGACTCTCGGGGAACCGAAATGATCTTTCCAATATATGCGACCAGGGGCGCCGGCTGGGCAAATGTACCCGCGACGCAAGCAAACAACGCGCGTTCCACGTCATTTTTGGGCTTGACCACCTTGCGGTCGGCCTGCGATTTGACCTCGCCCTGGACAAGCGGGGGAAGCCGATGAGGCTGCGCGACAGCTGGCGACGGCAGCTGCTCGACAATGGCCACCATGCAGGCCTGTGCTAGCGGAAGCCACCCTTGCATGATGGCGGTGAGCAGTGTGCGGTGGTCCTTGCTCTTGCGATCGCGCGGCAAGATCTTGATATCCAGCGCGCCAATGACCTTTTCGATTTTCTCTTGGTCATGCTCGAGAATGACGCTCTGGTAGACCTGCCACAGGGGAGCCAAACAGAGCTGTACAAACAATGGCATGGCCGCAGTCGCCTTGCCCGCACCATACAACTTGATGAGCTGCTTGCGAGTCAGCACACGACGCTTGGTCTTGGGATCGATAAAGTATTCGCCCCACATGAGTGGCTGCAACTTGGCGGGCGATGGGATCCCGAGCTTCTCGGCAAATACCTGCGCAAAGTGGTTGATCCGGAACGCCCACCCGTCCATCGCTGATCCAAATAGCACGTTGCCTTGCTCGGGCGAGAAGTATATCTGAGAGTCGTCCTTTTCCTCCAGGTACCACTCTGTCATCGGGGCGTCGTCGCCGTGCGTCTCCCTCCATTTCTCTTTAGCCTCCTCGAGCTTGCGCGAGTCTTCAGCCAAACGATCGCCCTCCCAGAACCCGGCCAGAACAGCATTGACCTGCTCGATCAGTTGCTGCATGTGTAAATAGGCCTCACTGGGAGTCATCTGCCACTCGACAACCAGGCGGTCGATCTTGTTCAGGAACAAAATTGGGTGGACGTTCTCAACCCACGCTTGCCGTAGGACGCTCACAGTCTGCGTGCACACACCTTCAACTACATCGACCAAAACCAGCGCGCCGTCAGACAGCCGCGCTGCAGATGCAACCTCGGACGAAAAATCCACATGTCCCGGCGAGTCAATAAGATTAACCAGATACTCCTGAGACTCTGCGTCTGTGTTGGTGGTAGGAGTGTTCGGAGTGGCGTCACCGTTGGTTGGCTTCCTGAGAAGCTTGTAGTACAGGCTGATGCCGCTGCTCTCCATCGTAATACCGCGCTCCTGCTCATCCTCACGGCTGTCTAGGTACCTGACCTTTCCTGCCAGCTTGCTCGAAATGATGCCGTTAGTAGCCAGCAGCGCGTCACTCAGTGTTGTCTTGCCGTGGTCTACGTGTGCAAGGACGCAGACATTGCGAATATTGTGCACATTCTTCTGCAGCTGCGCGAGCTTGGTAGGCGGGACGACCGGCATCTTTGGGTAATACTAATATTGTGCTGAGAATAGGTAATGGTATGTGAATTCTATAAAGCGGACAGGCAAACAAAAGAATCCAAAGAGAAAGAAGTGAGGGCGGCCCTTCGGCTTTGGCTAGCGACAAATTTGGGCCGCAGCTTGCGCACTTTTCTGCGGTCGTAATTTGCAATCAAATCAGACGATCAAAATGGGTTTAACGGGCTTGAATCTAGGTCGAAGCGTGTGACAAATTTTTTTTACTGCTTGAAAAGTATTTTGTCACGGGATCAAAAATAGAATGCCGCATTTAAGTCTTGTGCGTCGGACCCGCTTACATCTGCGTATACTGTGCATCGTTGTATCTGTGCATCTCGCACCTTTGTCTTTCATTCATTCATTCATTCGTCATCAAGAAAATCACGTACTATATCCACTCTACAAACCTTTATTTTGCCACACCAATGGAGTTTAAAATCGAACGGCCTCAGGACCAAAAGACCCAGGAACTGGTTGATCTGGCGCTGGCAGCGCGCAACAACTCCTACAGCCCTTACTCCAAGTTCAGGGTCGGAGCGGCCATCAGGACCGCCGACGGGAAAATCTTCCAGGGCTGCAACATTGAGAGTTGTTCGTACGGTAAGTACATTTTTGTTTTCCTTGTTGGCATTGTGGCTGACAGATCAAGTCATTAAAATATATTTCCATTGTCTAAACGTCGCCGTTTCACTGTAGCTCCGACAATCTGCGCCGAGCGCGTCGCCATCTCCAACGCAGTCGTAAGTTTTTTTTTTTTAAAATCGCTATATTGTGCACCTTTACTTTAGCCTTGGGGTTTAAGCCCCAGGAAAGGTCGACAAAGCCACAGCGCTAAGCGTCATGTTTTTTATTTGCGTTCTTACAAATATTGTAGGCCACCGGACACAAACAATTTGACACCATCGCCATATCATCGTAAGTATAAAGAAAAGACATGCAATTGCTTGTTTAACTGCTGCGCAACCTTCTGTCACTCTTTGTTCAAACGCTAAACGCTTTAAGCCCAATCGCTGTTTCTTGTATTTACACTGTAGCGACTTGAAGGAGGAGTTCATTACACCCTGCGGCGTCTGTCGCCAGTTTATGAGGGAGTTCAGCAAGGACTTGGCCATTTTGATGGTGCGCCCTGATGGGACATTCTCTCGCACCGATCTTACTGTGCTGCTACCCGGATCATTTGGGCCCGAGTCACTGGAGATGCCGCGCTAATCCACGTGATGGGAAAAGCGCGCTTCGCGTTTTTTTTACAAGCGTGTTTGGATCGCGTTTTGATTTTTTGCACTTTGACTTTTTTTGCTGGATTTGTGCTGCCCCTCACCTGTTTCCATTATATTTTTCTTGTGCCCAATGAACAAGTTCTTCTTAGCTTTCTCCAATTCGTTTTATTAGTTATCCAATATACACCTCTGTTATTTTTTGGCGCCAGCGTTCCATTCTTAGTCCACTCGTGCCACGTACATTTCGCATACTCTCAATTTCACATTTACATTCTGCTCAGCAGCCATGGTCGAAACCCGCCGCCGCCGCAGACCCAAGACCGATGTCAGGTAACCACAAGCTCAAAAGCTACGCCACAATGGCTTTAAATACAGGCAACACCTGCTTTTCGCAGATACTCTCATTTTGCTAAACCATCCATACACGCCGCTTGCATGCATTTTTCTTTTGTCTTAGCAACCAGTATTATGTCGGGTATGTTGAGGACGACGAGTCTGTCGATGCGATTATGAAAAAGTTTGAGGAGCTGGAGCGGATCGAACAGGAGTTCTCAGCAAAGAAAAAGGGCGTCGCAGAGGCATCCGGAAGCTCGATGCCTGGAACGCCCGGATCAATCGCCAACGGCACAGCGGCTAACGCGGCATTGGGCTCGGAGGCTGCCGACACAGACACAAAATCTAAAGAAGGAACAACGGGCACAGACTCCGAGCTGGCAGATGCTGAATCGATGACTGGGGAAGAGGGCGGCATGACTATGGAGCTGCTCGAAGAGGTTTTTAAGCGCACAAGCGCATTCACTGTGCGTGGAGCCATGATAGACGCCCTCGACTTGGAGGTCATGGACGACGTCGAGCTGTGGGAAGCTGAGGCCGGCAACGCCATCCCGCTTGAATGGGAGGAGGAAGAGGACTACATCACGCTGCACCTCGACGATGATGCACTCGACGACGAGTTTGGTGTGCTTGTTTCGAGGCGCCGCATGCCAAAGCGTGAGCCTGCCAAGAGGACCGGGGCAAAGCTCAGCAGTCGCGACCAGATCATTCAGCGCTACAAGTACATGCAGGTGCGCATCCAGGACAGACACGGCCACACTTTTTTTGTTAGCCGCAAGGTCAATGCCGTAGATCCAAGCTTGCCTACGTATGTGCGCATCCCTCCGGCGCCCATCTCTCGCTCGTGGGTTAAGCACATCCGGCCGCTGGCTGATACTGCCGAGTCCACGCCTTACTCTGTCATATCGGGGATTCTGATCCCAAAGTCCGAGCCAAAGTGGGCGCGGCGCTTGGAAACAGACGATACGCTCAGCTTTGACTTTTCGATATTTGGCTGCACCCTGCAATGCGTGTACATGGATCCGCCACTCTTGCTCCCGAACGAACAGCCCAGGCCAGGCTATTTCGACATATCGAGGCTCAGGGTGATCCCCGTGCACAAAATGCTGGTTCCCGGCGCGTTCCTGTTCACCTGGTGCGAAAAGGAGCTCCTCCCCGACATGTGCGAGATTGCCGAGAAAGAGTGGGGGCTCAAATACGTCGAGAATTTTTGCTGGGTGCGTCAGTTGACCAATAACCACATCGCGAGGCTTCCGTCGGATTACTTCTGCCGCTCAAAGGTTACGTTGATGATCTTCCGCAAGGGGGGAGACCTGGAGATGCGGCATCAGCGCAGCCCCGACTCCGTGTTTGATTTCGTCAAGCCGCGGATGCCCGGTGATCTGAATGACCGCAAGCCAGATTTTTCGTACACGGTTATCGAGACGCTGCTGCCGCGTGCGCTGTGCACGCCCGAGCTGCCCGACCCCGATAGACTAGTTCAGCTGTGGATGCCTGCCGACAACCACCGTACAAACTGGACGACGATTGTGCAGACACCATTGGAGAGTCTGCCGGTTTGAGATTGCATGTTGACTGAATAGAATTCACGCGTAAAGTGCCGAGCACTACTTTTTTATGAGGAGAGGGAAATGTAGTGGCGGTGGCAGTGGTAAATTAATGGCAAAAAACCATGACCACCCCATCTTCGATATAATTGCATTGTTTTCCTGTCAACCAGCAAGTTGCGGTTAGCGGAGACACCGCTCGAGTGCCCAGACGTCCACACCACGCTCGTTTACTTTTTGACCACTGAATTTTTTGGCTAACTGCCTTGTGTATGAATTCGCAGACATGGTTTTATTTTGCCAATGCTAACGTGCAATTTTGATAAATAATATCTACGAATGCCAAGTGGCTGGATTCAACTTGGCGAGGGTGAGTGAGAGTTATCCAATATTGATAACAGTGTTTACAGGTTACCAGCTGTTCCTTAAAAATCCACCATTTTACAATTAAATAAACAAGCCAATATTATTCTGCAAAAAAAACTAAGCAATTATTCATGGGAAAATGTGCTGTTTTCTTATATTGACATTTGTACTGAGATGCCGACAACCATTTGGATATAAGGTGTACTGAAAACAGTCCGAAATTAGCAACGTTGACAGTGTTATAGTAAGAGGGGGGTGTGAGGAGCACTAGTTGTCTAGTGTTAAAAGTTAGGGGTGATTTTATAAAAGGTTTTATTACTGATGTTTCTAAAGTACTACTAGGGGCCAGCCTCATCTTATATATGTTCCCAGTCGCCTTTGTCGTGCACATTGTCCATTGTGCGCTCCGTTGGTGAGAACTGGATCTTCTGCGAGCAGACCGGTATCTTGGCAAGTCAATGTTGTGGTTTTCGTGCGTGTACGCTCATGCGTGTGCATTGCAGAATGGGGAGCATGTTTAGGCATCAATGTAATGCCTCCCTAATTTACGCCTGCATTATCCAATTAGCGTCCTATCGATCAGCGCGCAGGTGGGAACTTGTTTCGCGGTTCTCGACCTCAACATCTACTTCCATATCTTCAGTCTGCGCAACAACAGTTACACACAAAGTTTCATACTCACCTGTTAGCATATCCGTCTTTTTCTGAATGCTACTTTATGATTATCTTTATTTCTAGGAATCTTGTATTGTGTACTACTTTTAGCCCCAGTAGACAAAGCCACATGATAAATTAATATATTCTCTAGAACCGGGTTCAACGAAATTTGTAAGCTCCCCTATTCTTGTTTGTGCATACAAACAGCTGAAGATACTATTATTTAAACTATTCGCACACTTCCAGTTTATATTATATATTTTTCTGCTTCAGGCTGACATACTGAACAATAGCAAATAATCTCATCTGTCGATTATCGAGGGTGTCTGGCCTCACCGCCTTTAATTGAGGGGAGATGAGGCGTTCGATTGTATTTAATTGGCCCTCTTCAGCAATTATACGTCACTATATTTTTTGAAACGCAGCCTGCAAACTAATTTTATAGTTAAATATACATTGTTGTGATTTGAGAAGAGCACTAGTTGTCTAGTGTTAAAGTTATGTTTGGGTTTTGTTGTAGTTTTTATTATCAGGGGAATCAAAAGTAGAACTAGGGCTGGCCTCGTCTTATATATGTATCTCGTCGCCTTTGTTGTGCACTTCGCCAGTTTTGCACTCCGTTGGTGAGAACTGGTTCTTCTACAGACAGATTAGTGTCTTGGCGTGTCAGGGTTATGATCTTCGCATATCCGCATTAATGTATATGCATTATGGAATGGGGGTACAACAGGGCGTCGTTATTATGTCCCCTGATTTGATTATGCATAGTACCATCTATGCCCTGTTAATCGGCATGTCGAGATTAAGGGCCGTGAAACGAGTTTTCATCAACATCCACTTCCATATAATCAGGCTGCTCAACAATATAATATATCTTCAATTGCATAAATACTGGCAGTGTCTACACTCTATTGTTTACTGAATTATTTTCTAATAGCGCACTTTCTAATTAGTATTAATACTAATATCATAATACCAGTTAAAGACGAAACCTTCTCTGAGTTTGACTGTTTTTGCATTCCACGCGTGCTCACTTGCTCTCCTGAATATCAATAGATGCAAGCCAGGAGTCAGGACTGCAGCTGTTCCAGCGTTAAGCGATGTGAGCAACTTGGCATCTACCATGTCACCCAATGCCATGCTTCAATTGGTCATGCATGGGGTAGACAAAACAAACCAGTCAGGATTAAAAGCAGTACCGTCATCAGGTGGATCATTGACACAGGATGAAGATGGTCAGGCTGGACTTATTTTGACGCTGCAGGAAAAGAGAAAAATGGCATTGCTTGCCGCCTATTCTGGCGCTGCCTACATAGTATCGGACAAGTAGAACTGCCAGTACGCGTGCGAGTACCCCGGCACTGAGGGCACTACGATCGAGTACAACTGGAATTTAGGCTCCCTGCCAAGCGCCGGGTACATTGCATGCAACCCACAAAACCGCATGCTTGTTGCGTTCCAGGGAACTAAAAATGCTACTCAGTGGGTTGATAGCATTGACGACATGCAGGCTTCGTGGCCATAATGGATAACAGACTCAAAAGTACACCGGATATTTTTGCGAGAATACATGGATGTAAGATCCCAGGTCCTGAACACCATATAAACACTAGCGGCAAAGTACCCAGACCACCTTGTATATGTTGTCGGTCATTCACGTGGTGACTCCAGGGCCACGCTTTGGTTTTTGGGCTTGTCCATTGAAATGCCGCAGCTGCTTCTGAGGCTGAGTCTCTACACGCAGGGCCAAGCACATATTGGATACAAGGCCTTTGCAAATGCGATCAATTCTCTAAATGTGCCCAACTACCGCGCGGTGTACGAATATGACGCCTCCAGTCGCATTCCAGGACAGTCAAAGGGGTATTTCCACTATAACGCCGAGATATGGTTTCACAATAATTGTACACAGCGGTGCGTGAAGAGTGCCGAGGTCGACGGCTGTGCTGACAACGGCAGCTTGCAGCATCCTATAACTTTTGACGACCACTTTGGATATCTTGGGCTCAAATATTTCTAATTTGTGCAACTAGATTATTTCTATACAAATAAATGAGCTTTTAAATATGCTGAAAACCACTCCGCATTGCATTTTACTACATTTAAAAGCGTAATTGCCGCCACTTGCTTTTTCTATGCAGAATATGTCGCCTTTTGTGTGTTCATAAGATTCAATAAATGAGTTTGGTGGCAAAGGTAGCACTATTTTTTACTTTACTATTTTCTTCTACAATTACATTTGCCAATAGTATTTGAATCATTTTCATATTTGACTATATTCAACGTAATATATATTTATACTCCAAAATTACCCTGCTGGCCCTACTGGCATGCAAAGCAACTCAAGGAGTAACAATTCCTATTTCAATTGACCGAATAAACAAAGCCGTTAAATGTGTGCAGGGCGCCTACACGACTATTAGGGCCAACGAATTTTCGCCAGTAGACGATGCAAATAGCCAAACAAGTCAAGTGATAGCACAATAGAGAAATACACCAAATTTGCGGGCGCGTCCTATACACTTTTTGATAAGTTGTGGAAATGTTTAATCAATTGCAAGGATAATGAGACCAGTAGAATTGCGTTCGATTAACACTGGTCAATTAGTGGCGCGCCCAGCTACGGATAGGTTTCTCATAAGGATGACACGCAGGAAATCATTGTCAGCTGGCGTGGGAGCACAGTTCTAATGGACTGGATTGCCGACTTTTTGTTTGCAGCGGTGCCCTGGCCAAGTTCAGTGAATGGATCAATGGTGCACACCAGGTTCTTGGGAGCGTACAAAGGTGCAGCAGAAAATATTAAAGCCGCTGTCGACAATCTGGTTCAGAAATACCCAGATTACAAAATTGTGCTAACTGGCCATTCGTTGGGCGGTGCAGAGGCCGCACTGGCTGCGGGCGACTTTGCCATCAAGCACCCCGAATGGATAAGCAAAATAGAGGCTTACACCTACGGCGCGCCACGGGTGGGAAACACTGTATTTTCCAACTGGCTGTCCAGCCAGCCATTCCTCATTTTTCGAGTAAACCAGAGCGATGTCGTTTCGCAAGTGCCGCTAGGTGTGTTGGGATACCAGCACCACGCGCAGGAGGTTTGGTATAATACCAATGACCAACTTAACTTTTGTGGTAGCAATGGTGAGGGCGCTCCTGGCCAGAACAGTCTGACTGCTTTGCAAATGTGGTTTTTAACCTACTTGCAGTATCCGGGCCTGGGGTATGAGGTATGGTATTTATTTGTTGACTCTTTAAAGGTTATATTCTAGGAAATGCCAAACTTGGATACTGGTTGCATATTGATTTATTTTTGGTTACTGTCAGAGTGTCAAAGCGGAATTGAGCACATAGTCGTGGCGACTGAATAAACATCACCTGTTTTAAATATGCGTTGTACTTTTAAATTATAATGATAATGTGTGGGCATGTGAATATATTGAAATAAAACCGAAATGTACAAGACAATTAGAAAATGCGTGAATAAATGCAATGAGAAACTTTAGTCGAAAATATCTGGCGATAATGTCATTAACGACTCTCTGGACGACGACCTAGACAATGTTGACTGGTGGACAAGGAGCTCGTAAACTAACAGACTCAACGACAACTGGCTTTGTAGTCTCGAAGCATTAGAGTGGCCACTGATACTGGATCCAGAACCGCCAAAACCACTGTCGTAGCTGTATTCTTCTTCTATATACATATCGCTGGCCGCAATGCTTATTGAATCCACATTGTTCAGCCCGGATAGAAATTCGGTAACTCGGTCCAGATCAAGCGTGCTTATTGAAGTGGTAGACAAGGAATGTGGCGACGGGTAGGAAGGTGGTGGAGGCTCGTAAGTAGGCGGTGGTGTGCTGGGTATGCTTGGAGACAAAATCACTGGGTAAACGAAAATATCAAAAATGTCCATCAGCGAGGACGATAGAGATGGCTCCAACCGGAGATGCAAATAGGTATTGTGTGTGGCACCGGCTGCGGTGTTTGTCTGCCTGGTGTTTTCAGAACAGCCGACATGTGGCAAAAATTGCTTTCCGCCCTCCATTGTAGTTTTTATTTTGACGGCCCAAATTTATATATTTGTTTGTATCGTGCAAAACAGTTTTTTTTCCGAATACCCAGATATGGTCTACTTGCTGGTTGACAGCGTTAAATGCTTGAATTGCGTTTAACAATTGGCTAAATAAACAAATGGATGTCAGTTATAGCGTGGATGCGTGCGTGAATGAACGTGCTGGTGCTGATATGAAGGCCTCGTAGACTTGAGCGACAATATATTAAAAAGGTGCGACGTAATACAACCAAGACAAATAGTGGAAGTGCGGTTGACAGCGCGAATGGGTGTATATTTGCACACAAAAGTGTGTCAAGTGTTATAAAAGCGTAGGCAATAAAATAGAAAATGCTGATAAGAATAAGAATAAGAGTGCAAATTTAAAATAATACTCAAAATGCCCAGAATAAAGAGGAAAATAGAAACAAAGAGAAAATAAATGAATTTGGGAAAACAAAGCTGCGGTAGTTGGATTAGGCGCTTTCCCTGCACTGGCGGAAGTTTAATAATAGGGCACCCTTTTATGCCATACTCGCTTATCAATCGCAGCTTTCAAATCAAGCCGAATTTGCCCACACCCGATAATGTCACTTCCCCATTGTTTGGTTAATTTTGAAAACTAAGGCACATCAGCCATTCATAGTTACTTGTAAGAAACAGGACTCGAATTAGGCTTTTTCCAAAGTCCCTTTTCATCTCTAATCAATCTGTGTAGATTCGCTGCTACTTGCGATTATCAAACAGCCTTTTCATTTTACTATTGCAAAATTAATATTCGAGGCCAAATCTATAAATCATTTTTGATACGCTCCTTTTGCCTTTTTTAATTTCATATAGCAAAGAAAAAAGCAAAAAAAAGTTGGCTCTGGGGGACGAAGGCCGAGACTAGAGAAAAAAAGTAAAATGAAAGGGCAACTGACTGGGCCTTGCTCAATATAATTGAATATAATAGAATTGGTATTCATTTTTAAAATTATAATATTTTGTACTCAATTTAAAGCTCCGCTTGTTTGAATTTTTGAGGGAGCTATAGTTACACGATTATTACCTAGGATTGCAGATCCTTCCCCGTATAGGCCAATTGCAGTCAAAGCTGTGCAGTTAAAAGCAGTCACTTCATTAGTCAATTATTCACCCGCATATAGCTAACACCGCTACTGCCGCGTAATTATTATCAGCGTGTATATGTCACTTACTTCTTTGTCGCAAATATACTCATTTAATACAATTATAAACCACTTGTTGATTGAGCTCACCAACACAATTACCTATTACATTTGAAGTACGTTTTGAAGATTGTCAATCCACCCGGTTTATTTAAACCAATGCACGATTGAATACTCACCATGTACAATACAATACGCTTTCATCCAGAAGATAAGCACATACCATTTTATCATAATGAATGTGTATGGTATAGCTCCATTATTTATGCTTAAACAATGGAGCACAAGAAATAAAGGTTACAATTGCCGCTGCTCTTCACATTATTTGTAATAGCGCCAGTGAGTTGTCTGTAGAAGCACATTTGAAGCTACGCTAAACTCGCGCATTGTCCCCCGGTTCTATCCATATTCTTTCAAGTATAAGCCAATATAAGCCTAATATCTGATTATGCCGAATCTGAATAGCCCTCCTTTTTAAACAAACACGCGTAGTGTAGTGCACAGCCCGAATAAAAGTCAAGGGATCTGGGGGATCTCGAGGAATTCAATGAGTCTCGGGTGCAGCCTTGTAATTTCAAACGGAAAAAAGTATATTGTTTGCAGTATATTGTTTGAGTCGTACAGCAAGACTTGTATGCAACAATTTGTATTGTCGAGGCCATACAAAACCAAACAAAATGCAGGCATCGTGACAATGTGAACCAGCCTTCGCAGTATAATTTTATTTGGTGGCACTGCTGTCAACAGATGCTAAAGTGCGCTCGGAACACATGTACTAAACCTAGACAGGATGCGTGAAGCAGCAGAATAGTGTAATAGTTGCTACTAACGCTGCAATTGTTACTGCTGGTGCCTGTAACCCTACTTGTTAAAAATATAATATATCAAAATTAAATTAACCAAAATATTCATGGTTTTGCTCAACACGGTGCTATTCGGAATCACACTACTGCTTACACACTAGTTCAAATGTATTTTTTATGCATGCCGAGCCTGGCGGTTAACACACAATATTGAATCACCAGACACCCAAAGGATGCAAGGTGCCTGCAATATTTTCTTTTTATATTTGGCGACTTTAGCCCCACCTGTCAAGGACAATACAAAAAGACCACAAAGTGACAATTACACTCGAGACAAAACAACCAGCAATGAGGGAGTAAAAAAGTGAGGGAGTACATAAACCTTATACAAAACGGCAAATAGCGGGACAAAATAGATGGTCTGTCGCGCAAATGCGCTCTTGGTCACTGTTTCTTGACTGGTGTTATTCACATAAGAGCTCGACAAACGCACGGTTGCCGCCTTTTTGGTCTTTGAAAATAATCATACTTTTTATTTTGTTTCTAGTTGCTTAGCACATTTTTTTACTTTTTATTATATGCCGCCGGCCAGCTTTCATTTTTAAAATTTTCACTTTCTGGCTTCATATTACCACATTGATTCAATTTTTTCTCAGCACACATTTTCATTTCGTCTGCGACACGCAGATATAGTCAGATCGCCATTTATTTTTGCTTTGTGAAAGATTGGTTGAAGACACTTCAATTTTTCATAAACATTGTAAATCCCGTGGGAGAGAGTTTGTGGCATTGACAAAGCTTTGCCGTTTAAAAAGAGGTGCAGCCTGCAAAACAAACTAAACCAAACCAAAAACAGGCTTTCAACCAGCATTTTTTGGCTACCGCTTTAGTGACTTGTAGCATCGGTTTCTATTACCTGTTCTGGAACCGTCCCCCACTTTACATAATATCTGCCTGTGCTTTGCAGTCTTAAGCAGCAATTTGAAGCAACTGCCACCAGGCCCAATTTTGACCAGACCGCACCCACAGCACAACACGCACATGTACGACTACGTGCGCCGACAGCAGGAGCTCCAGCCCGGTATATTTGCGACAAAGACATTCCACTGGATGGACCAAAGCTCGAGAGAGCCTAGCTGGACCCGGATGTACACGAAGAACGCGCCCCTCGACCCGCTGATTTATTCATCAAGCAGCCTGTACGCCGCGCCCCGCGCAGCACCAAAGCCTGGAGGCGCCCGCAGCGCGCTCCAGCGGTCGGCATCGGGTATCTCACCGCATCGGGCACTGTTCGCGCTAAGACGGCACAGACAACACAGCGACGTGCCAATCAGGCCGCCAAGCGGGGTCTCTGGCACATTCACCATAAGAAAGCGCGGAAAAACAGTGCCGCACGACGGCGAGCCACCGGCTTTTGCCTCTGCCGTGCAGGCAGCAGTTCCACAGTTCCTGGTTCAATATTGTTTTGGCGCAGAAGCAATTCAAAGACAGATGAATAATAATCGTGCTGAAGCACAAAGGCCAATCATTCTGGCAATCCCACCCCACCATTATGCGGTCCCAGCAGAGACCGCGGCAGCTGCCCTTGTGGGTGTTGATATTGTTCCCGCATCTGAAAATAGCGCTTCTTTGCTGTTGTTGCCACTGGATAAAGACGACGCGCCCGACCAAATCCACATCTCTTCTCCATTTGCTCAATCCCGCCCTCAACTATTTTCTTCTTTTTCCCCTCCTTCATCTCCCATTCCTCGCACTATCTGCCACAGGGCTCGCTCGCTGATGCACAGAGTTCGCAGCCTAAGGCCCGGCGGCGGCCAGAACCCTCACCAACTTCAGCAACAGCAACAGCAGCGTCGCTGCCGCCAGCTAGAACTACAATTACAACAACAGCAACAGCAACAACGAAACACACCGCACTTCACAATATCGTCAGTGCTTTGTACCGCAAACAATGAGGTATCGCCGCCCGGGTCGCCCAATGGCAACATGCACTGGAGACCTGGCCCTCAGCCCAAAATGGTGGTTCGCATCCCGCCGTCACGAGGCTCTCGCCATGTGCACACGAGTCGACGCTCCTCGCTATGTTTTGTCAACGCCAGCCCACAGCTGGGCCAGCGAAGACTTCCGCGCTCGCCTCTGGCCAACCCGCTTGCCATAACCGAATTTACGTCGTCCGACTCGGAGCCCTCTGATGAGCAAAAGCACCAACCACAACAGCAACCACAACAGCAACAGCAACAGCAGCAGCAACAGCAACAGCAACAGCAACAGCAACAGCAACAGCAACAGCAACAGCAACAGCAACAGCAACTGGACAGCACAGCGAAACCTTTGGTGGGAAGCATTTGCACTCCAATACACCCGCTGACGTCGTATGCTGACGAGGATACGTCAAAGTGTCAAGCGTGCTCGCGCTACAAAGGTAACGAGTGGATAGTGAGCTGCGATGCTGAGCATCCACTGTGCTTTGGCTGCGTCCAAAATCAGGCTAGGGACATGTTGGCTAAAAAGTCAGCCAACCGCGTGCCTTGCCCCATTAAGCACTGTTTGGCGTACATCCCACTGCAGCACTTGCGAGCGTGCCTTCCACCGCAGAGACTCCGGCAATTGGCAGGAAACAGTCGTCGGAGTGACCGGGCGATGCAACTTGTCAGACGATCGTTGAGCATGTGCAGTGGTCGCTTTAGCAGCAGCAGCAGCAAGGGGAGTTACGCAGAGTCGTATGTGTCGGATGTGAGCGACGAGGGATTCGACAAACCAATTGTTGTTGTAAACGCGAGCAGTGCCAATATGCCTACAAACCGTGCAAACACGGGGCAGAATGCAGGTAGTATTGGCTTTAGAGGCATTCGTGCGAGCAATGTTGATCACGAGCTTGCCCATTCAATGGAGAATTTGGCCGTGTCTGTCAGCGCAGTCCAGAAGCACGTGCCGACCCAACACCTTTTTTCAGCCAGCATGCCGGTTCTCGCTAGTTACGCGAGCCACAGTGCGGCGAGCAGAACCAGTACGACCAGTAGCGGTGACAGCAACAGTGGCAGCACACCACCGTTGCTCAGCGAGCTAACTAGGGTCGGGCACGCTAGCACGGACAGCGTGGTTCTTGCAGCAACAGTTGCCACAGACAGTGCCATTTCGCTGAGCCTGGAGTTGGTTGGATCCCAGTTGCAGTGGGTGTCCAAGGCCCAGGATAATATTGGCACACAGACACACACCCCCAGCATGTCAAACGACTCACCACTGACCGACTACGAGGACGACACGGCTATGTACCTAAGCAACGCACTGTTTTTGGAGCTGCAGCAGCAACAAGCGCCGTTGGCCACATCAGCCCTTTATGACTGCGTCAACTATGACATGGACCTGTGTATGCAGACGCCGTCTTATGAGCTGGCGGCGTCGCTCGTTTCTTCTAGCAGCCCCATCTCATGGCAGCACCCGTCATCACAGTCGGAGGCGTATTTCCACTCACCGGCCAACAGGGCGTCCGTACACTCTGCCCCGCCTCCAATCCCGCCCTCTCTGCCGCCCCAGTTTAGGGCGAGTGCCACATGGATTACGCCAGAGCAGCGCAACTCTGGGTACAGCGAGAACCTGATGCTCAACGCCACGCTCTTCGAAACCATTCGGCGCAAGGCATCACTCTCGAATGACGAGGATAGCGACTATAGCCACAGCGACAACTCAGACTCTCCACGCACATCAATAGGCCAGCGGCCGCAGATTGGTCGCATCCATGCCGCGCCAGTTGCCAAGACAGAATATGCAGCCATTGCCTCTGAATACGACGATAGCAGCGAAGGAGTGTACATCCCGACATGGCGCAAGGCGGAGGCAAGCACCACCTCAAAGCGCTCCATTCCTCTTTGGGCCGAGCCTGAATATGGAGAAGAGTCGGGCCTTTTGTGCGAGGCCGCGGGGCTTAACTTTGACCTCTACGAGACACTGCACAAGCGACGTTGAAGTGGAAATATGTGTGGGCGACTGTATTTTCTCTTTCAGTGTCACTTTTATTTTTTTGTATTCGAATCCTTTTATCCATATCCTTTTCAAATATCCAATTTTGCCATACTAATTTTAGTCCAGGCGACTTTTTTTTGCGTGGCTCGCACCTGCATTTAGTGGCAAAGCATCTAAAATTTAGTATTAATAAAACTTTGAAAGCCCTGTAGGACCAAGCCCCACTGCATCATCAGCGCGACTGCTTTATTGTAGAATTCTTGCGCATGCGGAAAAGACCGCGGTCGGTTGGCTTTTCGCGGTCCAGCCCCTTGTTCAGCATCGACGACTTGAAGTATCCGGCGTCCTCATCACTCGAAGCATCCAAAATGGGGTCGCTGGCGTATGTTGTCATGGGCGACTGCGGCGGGTGGCTGATTGAGGGTGCCGAGTTCTGACGCTGCTTGCTAGCCAACATGGGTATTCCGCCGTCGGCAGTCACCGGTGTGGTAGTTGGACTAGTTGCAGAAATCCTCAGGGTGGCCATGTCGCTAATGACTGAAGAGTCGCTGGTCACGCTTGGAGACATCATTGGCGGGCGCGGTTTGGCCCCGCCCAGGGACACCATGTTTCCCGATGCCGACATGATGACTGTGTTTGAGATCTCGTCGGCAACAATCGACGTGGGCATGGGTGCCAGGGGTAGTGGGGGAGGAAGTACCGGAAGACTTGGGGCCTGTCCCACTGGACGGGCGCCGTCGTCGTTGGCATCGTCGCCTGCGTTGAGAGAGGAGGCGATGGTTCGGGTCTCGAGGCTGTGCAGGCTGGACATGGTTGTATGGCGGGTGCTCTGCGATTGCCTGGACGGGCGCCGACTACTTGCCTGCTCTGTGTTTGACTGGCTATCATGAGAGAGCGTTGAAGCGTTGACCTGGTTGAGCACCTGCAAAATAGGCGCGGCCCTCTGTGCTGGGAGTACGTCATAGTACCTCGGGGGCAGCGAGTTGACGATAGCCGCGCATGAGTCGAGGGACATGGATGTTCTTTCCGAGGACTGGCGTGACTCTGGCCGAGCGCCAGTGTTGCTCCTGCTAGAAAACGTGCTGACACTGTCGTTGTCCTGGTATGCCTGCTCCAGATTGTTCAGCGACGCCTGCCTGTTCATCACGCGAGTAGCGCCAAGCAAGCTGTGGGTCATGATTTGAACGGGAATGTCGATTTGCACCGACCGCTCGCTGGACAGCCAGTTGGGGATCTTCACTTCTATGCGAAGAAAGTGGCTGAACTCCAGATGCTCGCTGCTCACGTAGCCGCACGGGGTGAGTGGGATTGGGAATATCATTGTCTCGATCGAAAGCGACTCACTGCCGGCAGATTTTTCGTCTACAATTGTTTACATGGGCAATTTTTTTAAAATGAAAATACTTTTTTATAGCAAAAGTACGTCTCGCACAGAGAGAACATAAAATGACAAGCGAAACACGGGCGGCGTAACTATGCTTTATTGTGATCGGCGCCCGTGTTTACACAAGGAGTGTGAGCAAAGGACAACGATTTGTAAACATAAACATATGCACAAATACCGGATAGCGAGCGAAATAACCATAAACAATTTTTGGTTGAAAGCCAGCGCGCCATCACTGAATGTGCTATGGAAGCAGCCCGGTTTTTTTGCACCAGCTTTGCACGCGCAAGCACATATTATTTAGGCAAAATAAAACAAACCAAAAAGGGACGGTTGTCTCTTTGTTTATTTTCATTTCTTTCCCCTCTCTATTTACCCTTGCGCGCTAGTGCACAAACCGTAAATCAAGCGCAAATCAAGTAAACAAAGTAAATAGTGGTGTGAAACAAAAAAATGCTTACCTGTCCTCGGCTTGCCCGCCGCCATTAACTCGTCGTTAATGAAAAAGTTGTACACCGACGAGCGAATAATTTCGCCGCTTGCAAGCTCGCGGTCCGACGACCAAGTGGGCTGCCAAAATGGAACATCCACGCTGTCTCTGCACCTCGTGCGCTCATACAGCCTAGCAATGATTTTTGTCCAATTTACCGATGACAGTTCTTTGATTGACACGTCAATCTTCATTTTTTTCCCTGGAATCACCTGGTGCCCACTGATGGCCGCGCGAAGCTCGACAGCCGGCTTGCCACTCTTGCCCTTCTTTTCGATGCACAGCGTTTCGACAACCACCATTGGGTCAGGGGTGGGCAGGAGAGAGACGATGGGCGTGAAGAACATATCTCGTTCAATGGCGGCAACCACCTGCTCTTTGGCTGCGATGCCGCCAGCTCCAGAGTAACCACCGGCGTCGCTGGGCGCAAAAATCTTGCTCTCGAGCGTGTACGAAATATCAAACTCGGGGCGGATGATGTTCTGCGGGTAATTGAGATATGGCATCTGGCAGGAAAAGTTAAACACGTGGACACCGTCACTAAGCACAGTCGATGCGACCGCGCCCTTGCGCACAGCCTTCCAGACCACCAGGCTCGAGCTGAACAGCTGTGATTTGGCGGCCTTGGTGACGACCTTTAGGTTTGGCAAGACGCGCTCCCTGCCCACTAGCTCGACGACAATCTGCGAAGCTGAGATAGGCCGCGACAGCTCGACGACCAACACGCCCGAAAACCGCTCGTTCGGGCGGAGCGGCTGCTCGATGGTATTTCCAGCCGATACTGTGAGCTTGAACATTGCTATGTTTGTGTTTGCCATTGCCGAGAAAATGCCAGCGGCTTTGTTCTGCCTTGCGAGTGTCTCTGGGGAGCTATCGAGCGAGCCAAAAAGGTTTGATGAATCCATGTTCGCAGTCGGATATAAAAAATAATAAAACGAAATAGATTTAGGTGTAAATTGGCGTCTTCTTTGTTTTAGTCACAATTGTGAAGGAAATAATAATTCTGATAAATAAGCAACAGGCGCGGGATAAATAAATATGTAGATAAAAAGCAAAATAATAAAATGTAAGCAAGAGATGAGAAGAAAATAAAAGGTACAAAGGCAACAGCAGTATTAGCAACAACAGCAATGTGCGCGTGCCCTGATGTGCTTTTAAGTTCAAAATGCCCACTTTCAAGGCCGGATAGTTATGTATATACAAGCGGCAAAATAAAAAACTTACCTGTTGGCTCTATTTTGAAAAATATTTTTGTTATCCTTTTTTGTTGCTGTTTATTGCGGAACAGCACTACTGGTTTGGCACGGCAAATCAATAGAATAAATAGAACGGAATATACCGAATTTACAGGCACGGAGAGGCAGGATTATACGTTCTAATTGCCGTGAGATGGGATCGATTTGCGACCCAAAAAGGAAATAGAAAAATAAAAAATAATATAATTTTCACAAGCGTGCAAATATTTTAGTGTTGAAATTAGGCACGTCCTTCAATGACAAGATAGAAAAGGATGTTGAAGTTTGCTTTTAGAAGAACGTTAAAATAATAAAAAGTTTTTGACAACAAAAAAACCCAAAGATAGACAAAAGCAAGTTGGATGTGTATTTTTAAAAGTATGCGAGCGTGACGGACCAGTGCAAAAAAAGAGGAACAATACAAATAAATAAAAATAATAAAAATAATAAAATACAAATTAACGAAAGAGAGAACAAAGAAAGCAGGTATCTACCTCACAAAAGATGGGCAGGGGTAGGGCTTATTAATGAGGTGGGAGGAACAACCCTAGGATGCCTGTTCTAATTAAAACAAATAAACAATGAGTGCAAAAAAATAAAATGGGAGTCACACTTGTCATGACGATTCTGGCGCAATAAATGGAAAACATTATTCGCTCTTGTTCACAAAGACCACCAGACTGCATCTTAAAAAAGAATTCACAATTTCCAATCCACCCTCCCATCCTCTCACACTCCACTTTCCCTCTTTTTTCACACTCGTGCTCAATTTTTCTTTCTCCCTTCACCAGAAAGCTGGGTTTTCGGGCCAACACCCATCCGAAAAGAAATCTGGAAAATTAGCAGCACTGCAGCCGACCAGCAATAAAAATGCGACTTTAAAGCTGTGTTGTTTGGCTGAAATCTTTGTTGGGGAAGGACATACTCTCATTAAGCAACAGGATCGACACCAATATTATTTTTGCTCCTTGTGGAACAAAAAATGAGAAATTTGCAAAAATGGCGAATCGCAAAAAGCACACCCCAATTGCATTCCTTATGTGAAAAATTCGAATTATCTGAGCGCAGCTTGCATTGCATATTTGTCCGAAGATATTATTTTTTGTTATAAAATGCAAGTAAGCAAGGAAATGAATAGATACCAACAAAAAACAAGTTTCTAGCGATAGATTTGTTTGTTTGTTTGTTTGTGAGTTTTTTTTAATTTTAAGTATGGCTCATGTGTTGATTCCAGATAAGAACAAAAAGCGACCGTGATGAGTACTCTCACTCACAGAATTCCATTCCTCTCACTCAAAAAATAAGGGTCTATGTATTCGATTCCCTAAAACATATTATTGTTAGGAGATCGTCCTTTTACCAAAACAAAAATGTTGAGCGTCCACTTATTTTATAAAAAAAGGTGTGAAATTGTAAGCCAATTTATTTGAGTAAAAATAATGTTTTGCCCATATACTGTACTTGTATTTTATGTGTGAAGATGTGTAATGTTCGTACATACACGTGTACACATATGCACATAACAAAAATAATGTTTGATGTTTGACAGATGCGCAGCGCTGCAAGATATGCCCGAGCTGCATTAAACAGTATGGAAAATAAATGGCTTTCTTTTGACAACATTTTTAAATCTGAGGCGACAAAAAAAATAAAGGGGAAAATTGATTGCAAATCTATCATTTGTTTTTTAATTCAACTTAAATGTATGTATCTTGTTTAGTATTGGAAATGCACGATAGACACCACACGTGCATTGCAAGATCGAGGAAGCAAAAAAGAAAAGAGGGGATGAAGAAAAATGGATAACCTCAACAACCTCAACGTACCCAACCCCAATCCTTTTTATTGCCTTTTGTTAGTGCGTATGAGCCATTGTCGAAACGATTTGGTTTTATTTGTTCTTTTTCAATGTTTGATTAAAAACCTTTCTATTTAAGTCATTTCCGCAATGAAATGGATATCCGCTGAGAAAATAAATAAACTAAAAACAGCCAAATACATTCATTGCTATTAAGCAAACAAATGCAGATCAGAACGTGTCGATTTTGCACAATGCCTTATATAATATTTCTCACTACCTGAAATCTGAAAGATTGCGCCCCTTCTTTCAGTAGAAGGCGTTGATTCGGAGTCCATTTGTGCTACCATTTACTATAGCAAGCTGCAGCGCCATTATTTTTTTGCTGAGTCTGATGATGTCTCTACACGTTTTAACCAGCTGTCTTAAACCCGACCTTGTGTTTGTCGCACTCTCTGTTTTTTGCGTGCACTGTTTTTTCTAATAGCCATCCAGCCACCTAAACTATCAGACACTCAATTTTAATGCGTTTTACGTCGCAGGACATGTGGAAACCAATATTTATTTTGAACAACCCAAATGGCACTTGTAGCATTGTATTTTATAAAATAAATTAGTGCACAAATATGTGCAATTCGTTATGGACGTAGAATTGTAGTCTAAATATAAAACAATTTTAAAATTAGCGACTATTCACATATTCATGCTTAACAATGCAATTAGTATATGCACTCGGCCCATTTAGCATATCCAGAATAACTAGTTGAGATAGAAGAGAAATGATGCCAGAAAAAAGTGTTTGACAACACTGGTGCTGCCAATGCAGAAACGCAAAAAATCATGTCAAACGCCTTTTATTTTGCAGGCTCAACTAAGTCTGCTTAAATTTATATATATTAGCACATATTTTTGTAATATCCTGATTTGATATAAATTATCCTTGTTCATATAAAATTATATAATTTTTGGTTGAATACTATGTGCATCAGCCACCACTAAATCAACCAATTAATAATTCTATTGTTATTAACATCTAGTCAAATCAGCTAATAAAACACGTAACACGACGCCTGAGTCAAACTTTTTGGATTAATTGTACTTTTGGATAATATTGTGCCATTCTAATTTGCTTGTCTACAAAATCTCGATAGAAAATGTTTTAAAGTATCCTCATCCTCCCCTTTAGTTTTTCCTAAACACGTACCATTGTTTTGTTTTGTTTTGTTTAATTAACCAACAATATTGCACATGTTCGCAGTCCAGTGTGCTGATGGTGTATTTGTTGATATTTTAGTATTCTCAAGAACAATGTTTTTTAATAAATTAATAAAGCCAGTATTTTTTATTTGCGCGCTCTTTTTTTTGGGCCAGCACACTGTTTGCCAAGTGGTTTATGTTTAGAAGCAAGAAATGCAAGTGTTAATTGACAAACATAAAAAAGCAAGGTATATAAGAAACACACGTTTTGCCAAGAAAAACATGTATTCTAACCATCCACCATACTCAATTCTTGTTATTTTAAAACAATTTATTCTTGCTCTTATCCACCGCCATAGAGGTTTTTTCTTCCCATTATTGATTTTGCTGCTGTCGCCGTCTCCTCTGTTGTAGCTCTGACTAAAGACTAAAAAAAGGCGCTTACCTTTATGCATTCTCATGATATTGATAGGGCAATTGCATTGAATTGTTCTATTATTATCGACTGCGCATATAAAGCTAAACTAGCTTGTATTAGTCAACTAATTGAGGGGTGATAATTACGAGGAGGGTATTCAAAAGCTACATGAGAATATTGACCATCTAAAGACCGACAAAGACGTAGACGCCAACAAGGATTGCGAAGATGGACTGGCCAAACTGATTTTGCTTGTTGATGAATTTGACATAGAGCATTTGTCACAGTTTAGGCACACGGTTATGCATGTTGCCTTACTGAGATTGCTTGGTTACGCGCGTGACAATTAATAAATGATAATAGGTTTTATTATAGTTTATTTATGTGCCAGGGAGAGCATATAAGGAACGACTGTCGGGCAGCCAGGAATTGTTCTCCTTGGAAAAAATAAGTATACTTTTTTGATTTATACCTTTTGTAACACATTGGATCAAGCAAAAATGGTCAACATGATTTTCCTTAGCAGCTATCATAGTTCCAGCGCATACGCTAGACAACTTTTTAATAGCTGGTTGCAATGCCAATTTTTTTAAAATAAATATATACTTTCTTACTTGCTGTAAATGAGCTAAAAAACAAGATGAAAACAATTGGATACAAAAGTTATACAGCTTCATTATGGCATGAGATAAATACAAAAATTTATACTTTACCAAATAAAATAATAAATTTATTAAGAGGCTGTCAATAAAATTAGAAAGTTGTAATTTTAACACAAAACAATTCAAATGAAAACAAAAATGAGAAAACAATTTTTATAATTGTTCTTTTCAAATAAGAAATCAACGCACATACACATACATTTCATTATACATCTAATACTAGTATTATTAATAGCAGTTAAATCTAATCCGCTTTAACTACACATCTATTTCTTGGTAATTACATGTATTGTAATATCATGCATATGTCACGCCTACTCTTTATTTTTAGCTATTGCTTTTAATAAATTTTGGCAATCTGCATAGCAGTTTTGAATACATGATCCTTGAAAAAAAACTTTACAAGTGTATGCTACCATGAGCAATTGTTTGTTTTTGAAATACGTCAGTGGCGACGCCTTAATTAGAAATTACAATTTGAAATTTTCTGTCAAAAATTATTCACAGACAAAAATATTGGTAGAATTGCAACTATGGCGATACAAGTCAATACTGGCCAAAGTGGCTTGTAAGTGGCCAGTGGGTGGCACAGCCACGTCAATTTAAAGCCATAAAATTATACTAGCTATAAAAACAACCAGAGTATTTCAACTAGCTGACACGGAGATTATTTATTTAGCTTACTCAAAGAAGTGTACTAAAACTAAGAATACGCTACCTTCCACTCCCCAATTAGTATATATATTTGGCATGTCTTTCATTCAATGAAGCAATTATGTTCAATATTTGTAAATTTTCTTCTGGTGAGAAAAAACAAGTCCCTTGTTAATCGATAATTCCACTTTACTGCTTTCACAATGTTTGTCAGTATATCTATTTATAAACCGTAATTATTTAAAAGTATAATTGTTGAAAATTAAAATTAAAATATACGCATTGCCCAAGTCATCATCTTTCAAGTTATCCGCCATATTAAATTCTATCATTTTAATACACTTCAATTCGGTTTATTTTATCCACCGCCATGAAGTTATTTTCCATAGTCGGTTTTGTCGTCTTTTTGCCTTCACCATTCTAGCTTAGGGTCAAATAATGCAAAAAAATAGCCCCTTCTTTTCATTATTAGTCAAAGTGTTTTAGATACTCATCTTTTTATTATTATTTCATTTTACGCAAAAAAACGTCGGGATAACAAGTGTTTCTGTTTCACTTGAAACAGGTGATTTAATCAATGCTAGTAAAGTGCTACACAAGCGCCTTGATAAATAAGCTTAGTGGCAACGAAAATGTAACTGCTAACAATGATTACTTGGATGGACTGGCTAAACTGACTTTACTTATTGATACAGTTGACCATTCAATTTTAGATCCGACAACTAATTAATATATGACATCTAATTTGTGTACTTGCATCTACACATGCTCATCAAGTTTTATATTCTAGCTTTCTTTCACTTGTATTTCATTATTATATCCTTGCTCAAATATTTACCAATAACTCAAACGACATAATAAATAAATAAGCTTAAAATACTGATTTCAAAAATATACACCATCAGCATCTAATCAAAACATTTACTCTAAATTCTCGAAATCCGACGACTCGACATCATCAAACACAGCGCCATAGTTCTGCGTACTGCTACTATCATCCAAGAACCCACTACTCAAAGCGTCACCACCGCGCATCCGATTACCCACCAAAGGAGAGGAACGAGGTTGAGATGGTGTATCATTAACCCACCGTCTCTGCTTCTCCCGCTCCGCCAATCTCTGCATAATGACTGAAACCGGAGTTTCAGGGGCCAAAGCCAACGACTGGCGGTAAATATCACCGATACGCCTAGGTGTCACCGCCGTATCCTCAGTGTCTTGTAATTGCCCATCCACATACACGGTATTGCTTCCTCCAGGCGTATCGTACTCGATTTCCTCATCATCAACTATAAAGCTCGAAAGGTTGCGGTCCAAATGGTCGCCGTCGCTTTCGTCGTCGCTTATCCCAGGATTGCCACGCTTCTTCACCCGCGAACCATCGTTGTCGCTATCGCTATCACCATCACCAATTTCCGCCTCGGCGTCGATGAAAGGATTAAAGGCACGTTTTTTGGGTAAACAAGGCGAAGGCGCAAGAAATTTACGACTATTCTTCTTCCGTTTCTCAAGCTTATTCTTGGCCATCCGCGCAGGTTCTAGTGGTGAGTCGGGGGTATCCACCACTGGCAGCGGCGGCACAACTGTAGCTGAACTCGGACCTTGTCTTCCGCGCTTCAACCGGCCATTGGGTTTGCGCACGGGAGAAGATGTGTCGCCTGCTGTCTTGTCCAGAGGAGAAACCCCGGTAGGCGTGGGTTTTGGGACAAACTTAAAGCGCGGCTTCAAGGGAGAAGACGACATGAGATAGTCTGGCAGAGAAGGACGCGTCCCGCTTTCCTCAGCGACATGTGAAACTGACCTGAAGGGCGTAGAATCTCTTGGCAGTATCGCTGGCGTAGAAGCAGCTCCAATTACAGGGGGCTCTTTGTCATCGTCGTCCGACAGAATGAAAATGTCGCTGTTCATATCAAAATTAAGCAATGCCTCGTCCGCGCTGTCCTCTTCAATGACATGTGCAGACTGCTGCTTGGACATCAATTCATCGGGTGCCAGCAGCATCTCATGGACCGGCGGAGAACTCTCTGGGATGGCCAGTGTAAGCTGCAATGGTAGCGGTGGCGAGCTCTCAGGAATAGGCTGCGTGAGCTGCGACGGCGGCGACAACAGTAGTGATGGCGGGGGGAGGCTGGACTGCAGATCATCCAGGCCCGAAAATACCCAGTTGTCTGCCTCTGCCAACAAATCATCTGGCAATTCGTCCTCCGAATCTGTCTCAATGCAAAGCTGTCGAGGTACTGAATTAGGAATTTTGTCGTCATACAGCTTGTCGAATGTCCCGGGGCGACCAATATCGCCAAACTCTGGAACAGGCACAGTCATCCCTGCTGTTGTTGCTGCAGACTCAATTGGTTCTCCAAACACCGACTGCAACTCGAGGTCAATTCCTCGATCCTCAGCTTCCTTCAGCATATCCGAATCTAGTACATCCACCGACCAATCAAACACACGCTTGGCCTTGCCACTGCGCACCAAGTTCTCAATAGCTTCAAAGATATTACTTTGACTTGATGGCTTGCGCACATGCACATAGGCAGATGCGCCACGTTCCTTGGCGCCACTGTTATTTAGCGGCGGCGGCGTCCTGGGAGCAAACAGAAAGCTGTCATCCAGCGGTGATGACGACTCAACAGAAATAGCCCTGCGCTTGCACTGGCGGTCCAACACAACGTCGATATCCTCCAGCTTGTTGCTGCCATTGCTAATCTCCCTTAAAATGGATCTAGCAGCCCTAACAACACCAGTGGTGGCAGTGGTGGTGGAGGCGGTAGTCGCAGCAGTGTTTATTCTACGATTGAGTGGCGGCTTAGTAAAAGTGGGCATTGAGACATTGAGTGCAGCAATATCGGGCCGCGGCATACCTTGCATTTGAAAAAGGCTCTTTCCGGGGTCCACTTGCCCACCAGAAGCAAGATCAAGGCTGAAGCGCGCTTGCTCCAGTCCATACATTATGCGATGGTACGTGGTTGATCTGTGGTTGTGCTCTACAGAACAGTGCGGGGACTCCACAGACTGCCACGCCATGCCGCGACCAAGCAACCGCAAGATAGGCGATGCCCCATGGCTACCAGAACCAGCCGTGCGATCATCCGCCATGGTGTATTTCAAAGAGAGTCTCCGAAACTCCCCCAGGTCGTGCGCATCTACACCCACACCCGTGCCGCCCAGCAACCTCTTTCCGCGCGCAGCACCAGCACCACCCCTCCCAGCAACTACGCCCAACCCGACCCCATCAGCCTTAATATCCTGCTTAGACAAATGCACCTCCACCCTGGCAGGCTGGCCGGGCGGCAACGAAGGGGGCAGCATGGGCGGGCTCAAATCCGTTCTCAAGGCCAAACCCTTCCCGGAGGCAATCTTGGCCTGTACGCTCTTATACTCCTTCTGTGCTTTCTTGTATGAGTTCTCCTCGCGCGTCCCTTTCGCTAAAAACACAAAAACTTTGCCGCGGCGTGCGCGACCCGTTCGCCCGATGCGCTGCAATAGGCGGATGGGAGACCCGGGCGCATCGTAGTTGATGATCAGGTCGACTTCGCCAATGTCCAACCCTTCCTCGCCAACGCAGGTGGCCACGATAACGTTGGTCTGGCCCTGTCGGAAGCGAGTGAGTACCGCCAGCTGCTCCTTTTGGGTCTGCCCGCGAGCTGCAATGTCGCTGTCATTTACAGGAAGCTCGTCGTCCAGCCCTGGCTCAGCGTCGCAGCCATCGCCATCGTCATCATTACCGCCACGACTAAACCCACCACCAAACCCACCGCGACTACCATGGAATCCGCCACGGAATCCACCGCCACGAAATCCACCACGGAACCCACCGCCGCGGCCTGAGGATGTAGATGATGTTGGCGCGTTCTTTTTGTTGGGTGGCCCCCCGCCAGCCTTACTTTGACCAATAAACGGCTCACATTTAACCAAGGGAAGCGACCGACCGAGCACACTGACAATCTCACTGACTGACCCGCGATACTGCGAAAATACAATGATGCGCGTGGAAGCAACCTCAGCCGCCGCTGTCGCACCATTTTCACCGTGGATATGCTCAAAGTGCTCCCTTACTATTTCCACAAGCCTATTCAGCTTCGGATGACCGAGAAATCCGGCAGGCGCAAGAGATAAGGGGCTCTGCGCCTGCGCCTGAGCCTGCTGTCCTGCAGAGGACTTCGGCGGGTACTTGCTGGACACGTTGAAAAAACTGGACGCCACGTCAGTGCGCACATGACCAAGCCGCACACCCGAAGCACCCGGAGCACCCAAAGCAAGTCTGCTCGCAGAAGCAGGGTGATCCGCAGTCTTGCCGTCCAAAGCATCAACCAACGGCACAATATCGCGCATCATATTCTCCCACTCCCTGCTCTCAACGCAATCAACCCTAGCACGCGACGATGTTCCCTGCTTAGCCTTGGCGCGCTTAACCTCCTGATCCCACGCGCGAATGGCACCCCACGCCGGGCGCAGTCCGTGCTCGGATAATAACTGTATTATATGCGCCAAGGATACAACCACGTTGAATTCACCCACAATCCTCACCATATCCATACCCGCAGCACCGCCGCGAAAGGGCGCGCGCTGGAAGCGGTCGCACTCCATGCGTACACTGTACCCTGAGACACGCGTGAGATCGGCGGGGTTGGACATGACCTTGCAGATGTTGCACAGTATATTGGTGCTGCGCCGCATGACGCTCACCAGAACTTCTCGCGCAGCCACCAGCCACGGTGGCATCTCAATGACCTCCTCCTCGATACACCGCCCATGAATATAAGGCACAACATCTATCGACTCCTCTGTGCGAATAAACACATGAGCAACGTGCAACTGCCTCATGATCTCGTTAACTGCGTCCATATTCGACCCGGGCGTGGCCGTCAGACACATGGTGCGGAAGGGCGCCGGTCGCGCCGGTTCGAACGAATTGCGCGTCGGTACATCCACGCCGTGGTGGATCCTGTACAAGTGGCCGATCGATGCGCCGTATGCATATTTGCCCGTTGCGCGGTGCGCTTCATCGATGACCAGCAATACAATGCGCTGGGCGTTCTCCACGCTCAGCGTGCCCGACTTGAGGTCGTTCTGTAGGATCTGTGGTGTCGAGAACACGCACCTAGCGTTGGTCCACAGTTTCTCACGCGATTTCGGCGGCGTCGTGCCGTTCATCTCGACAACCCAGTCGGAGCCCAAGGGAGCATTGTCCGGGGAGTGGCTGAGGATGGCGTGGATCATGCCCCGACATGCCTGCATCTGCTGTGCAACCAGGGGCTTTGTGGGTGCGAGAAAAATGGCGAGGGAGTTGGGAAACCACCGCGTGTAGTTGGCCATGACCACCACAGCAATTAAGGTTTTTCCCATGCCCGTGGGCAGAGCCACGAGTGTGTTTTGGAACAGGCACCGCTGGACTGCGCCCTGCTGGTAGGCGCGTGCCGGTTGGTTGCCCAGCAAGGGGTAGACGTATGTGCTCATGGCGCCTTTGTTCATTGCGTGCAGTTGTTCGACCAGCTGGTTGTCGCCGCAAATCTTGATGACCAACTCCCTTGCCTGGAACTGTTGCTGCTGCTGCTGCTGCGGAAAATGTGATCGTGCGGGCGGTGGTAACGGTAACGGTAGCGGCGGCTTTGTGTTTGCGTTAACGCACTCGGAAATTAGCTCCTCGCAGTCGCTATCAATTTCGATCAACTCCAATTCATTATCCACTTTGTCTACGCGTGGTGCTTTGGCTGGACGCTGCTGCCTAAAATATCCACTGGAATCGGGGGTACCTGGCCGTTTTGCAGATGAAAAAGTCTGCGGGTCCCGCTTGTTGCCGAATAGTGCGTCAAGCGTTAGCTGACCTGTCTTGCCACTCGGCTTTTGCTGTTTTGATGCGTGCTGCTGCTGTTTTGACGTGTGCTGGTGCTGGGGCTGGTATTGCTGAACGTGTGGTTGGGCATATGGTTGGGCGTGCGTCCATCCAGAGCTGATGGGCGCTGTGTGGTGGTGTGGCTGGTTAGTCGGAGCTGAATCAAGCATTTCAAGCTCTTCCTTGAGCAGGTCCTCCAGCATGCCATCGTCGATGTTGTCTAGATCAAAGTCGTCAAAGTCGTCTGCATTGGTACTAGCGTGTAGGTTCATTTTGGACCAATGCAAGGGTGCATAATTCAGGAATAGAAAAATAATAAGGAAAAATAATAAGAAAAAGAGTCAATCAACGACCGAAATGCAGTTTTTGTGTATAGGATAATAAAGTTACAAATTGAGAGAAGAAAAATAATAAGCAAAGCAGAGAAGGGATTTGAATTTGAAGATTTTTTTTACTTTTTCTACTTACAAACAGGTTAAATATTTTTTTGGGTGTCGATTGTATGGCTGCGCATTTGGCCAACAAAAAAGATTGGGCTGGCAAAAATGAGGGACTACAAAAAAATTAGCGCTCAGGCGCTGAAAACAACAGAATCATAGATCGGTGAAGAGTTGGCTCCATCCACCGAAACCAAGGCCATCAGCGTCTTCCCATCTACCTTGTTCTCTTTCACCTCGGCCTTCTCCTTCTCTTCGGCTTTTCCAACCATCTTCTTGAAATCTTCATTCCCAGACTTGCACATCATCTTGGTGCACGCAACAGCACCAGCCGCCGTGCACCTACACGTATTGCACGATTCCACCGGATGCGCCCACATCTCCTTCCCGCCATGGCTCTGCACACAAGCAAAGAAGCCCTCGGTCAACTTGCCCACCGCCAGTTTCATTACATCTGCCACTGCCGCCTCATCGCCACCCTCCGCTGGCATTATCGGCAAAATCGAATACACTCCGCCCTCCTCCTCCTTCTCCCTCTCCTTGGCCACACCGCTCGCCGGCATGCACTCGTAGATACCGGGGCAAGGCTGCACAAAGCATGCAATGTTGTTTTCTGCCTGCATACACTGCATCCCCTCGGCGCATCCCTTGACCCGGCAGTCCTGGATTTGATTATGTGCGAGTGGTTCCAGATTATCTCGGGCGACCCCGTTGTTGTCAGAATCCTGGTTCATGGTGCAGTGGTAGAGCGTTACGAGGAGCATGAGGCTGAGGAGTGCGACCATGAACTTTGCGTATTTGACGAGCACGCTGATGACAAGCTGGTGCCACTGCTTTACTGCATAGTTTGCGGTCGGGCTGTTCGTGGGCTCGGCCTCATTGATGGTCAAAATGAGCTTTTCGCTGCTTTCGTTTGCTACTGAATTGTCGTTCATTTCTGTTAAAATAAAAATAAATGTATATAGTTGATAAAAAAACCAATAAAGAGAAAGTCTCACATGTTATGCTTTGCGGAAAAACAAAAAATTAAAGAGAATACAATGCGGCTTTGTGAGCTCCACACTCACTCATACCCCCCACCGAGACTTTTTTCCGAGGCTGGACCCCTTTTTTGTGCTTATAAAAAGAATACAAACATCAATGCGTGGTGATATCATCGTCATCACTTGTAAATTGAAATTGTGTCACACCTATAAATTCATTACTAGGAATTAGGTGGGATCATGTTCTACTCAACGTTTCTCTTTTGTTAGAATGTATTTCTCACCATGGATGTGATGAGAAATACATATTGTTTTGTTGGACCTTAATTTATTTGTTGTACTTTTTTTAACTCAAAATTGGGTAGCCCATGTCCATATTGTGAGCAGTACTTTCATTGGATCTGCGAGCTTGCGAAGGTCTTCAAGCTTGATCCCGCAAAGCTCGCCAAGACTAGGAAAAAGATATTGCACACGTCTGTTGAGGAGGTTGAGTGCGCGCTCGGTCTTCTCAGCAGATGTATGCCGTCGGTTTCTCTCGGTCTTGGCGAGCTTCGCAAGGGAAAGTTTATACTAAGCAGACATTACCACAACATGCCGACACTTGGCAAGAGTCGCGGCTACAAAGGCAGCAGGTCAACTGACCCCCTGCACTGCAAGTTCCACTATCGTTCCTTGGTCAACAGAAAGCGCGCTGACGTCGACCTCGCAAAATTTAAGCCGGATCCTGTCCTTATCCTTGGTAATTGGACACCAGGCATGGCCTGTCACCATGAGCCAATTTGCAGAAAGAGACTGGGAGATGCTTAGTGGGCCAGAGATTCAATATTTACTTGATCGATGCGTATTGCACCTCGACGTTTCGCCCAGCGTGCAAGAGCAGGATGGGGGAAGTTTCACAAAGTTAATGATCCTCGTCTAAAGAAGCCCAAGCACAGGTACCACGTTGAAATAGCAGCAGCAGAATGGCCAGCAACAACAACAGGAGCAACATGAGCAGGTAGCCGCAACAGGCATAAATACAATTCCAGCAGTAGAAAAACCTCGCCAAATTTTATGTCACGGCTTGCTCCAGTGCACAATGGAAGATTGCCTGCAAACCTTCAGGGCCGATGGAACCAAGGCCAAAGATGGCAAAAAAAGTGCCACTAGGGAGACGGAAGTGGAATTGTGACACGGCTGCAGTGCTGAACTTTCGCATTATCCTCAATGCCCTGCTTACAGGCGAGCGACCTCCCCGTTTTTTGCACAAAAAGCCACCGTTCGAGTCGGCTGAACTCGAGTCTACAGTGACGCCCGAGATTTTGCCCGAGACTTTGCCCAAGCCAAAGTTTAAGCCCAATTTTTTTCTCAAGATGCAGCGCAATAATTAATATATTTAACTATATTGGGCTATTGTAACTAGTTTCTAAGCACATGCCAGGTTAGGTTGCCATGCAATCAGAATAGAAAAATGTCGATTTGCAGGATATTTGAATTTTTTTATATTTGTAGTCACATTTTTTCTTCAGTGTATCTATCAACTTGGCCCCTTTCCCACGCTCTTCAAACAAACAAACCAAATAAGATGACATTTTGAATTCTTGACATATAAAAGCAGAAGTAGCGCAGGGGACCCTTCTCTTTTTTCCAGCACTTCAGCTTTATATTTTTTTTAAATCATGCCGACATTTTCAACCCAACGCATCGCCAGCTCACTCAGAGCGTTCCCAAGCATACCCCACCAGCACCAATACCAGCACAGTCATCTTCGGCGCGCCTTCACCACCACTCGTCCATCGTTTAAAAGCACCAAACCATTCGTGAAGATAGTCGAAGTTGGTCCACGGGACGGCCTACAGAACGAAAAGCAACTGATCCCGACAGAAACTAAAGTGGCCTTAATCGACAAACTAACCGGCACCGGTCTTTCTGTCATCGAAGCCACCTCCTTTGTATCCCCCAAATGGGTACCGCAGATGGGGGACGCGCAGAAAGTAATGTCCGCCATACACCGCAAACCAGGGACCACCTACCCGGTGCTCACGCCCAACATCAAGGGTCTCGAAGCTGCCATCAAGTCAGGTGCCGAGGAAGTGGCTATTTTTGGCGCTGCCTCAGAATCTTTCAGCCAGCGGAACATCAACTGCTCAGTTGATGAGAGCATTGAGAGGTTTGGCGTTGTGGCAGAGAGGGCGAGAGAGGCCGGGCTGAGAATCAGGGGCTACGTGTCGTGCGTCGTCGGTTGCCCCTACGAAGGCCATGTGGATCCCGAGGTTGTCGCCCGCGTCTCCCACGCGATGTTATCCTTGGGCTGCTATGAGATCTCCCTAGGCGACACCATTGGGGTGGGTCGACCGAAGGAGATTCAAGCCATGCTCAATGCAGTGACTAAGCGCGTGCCCACCAGCCAGCTGGCCATTCATTGCCATGATACCTATGGCCAGGCGTTGGCAAACATATATGCGGCTGTGGAAGCTGGTGTGCGCACTGTGGACTCGTCGGTGGCAGGGCTGGGCGGCTGCCCCTATGCGAAGGGCGCTACTGGGAATGTAGCCACTGAGGACGTTGTTTATATGCTTGAGGGCAATGGCTTTAGCACTGGCGTTGACTTGTTCAAGCTTGCGGCTGTGGGTCAGTGGATTTCGGAGGAGCTTGGCCGGCCCACAGGCTCGCGCGTCGCTCGTGCTTTGTTGGCCAAAAACAAATAAATTACACGCGATTTAACTGATTTCAATTTTTTGTACTTTTTTTGCAGCGGTTCACGTGGTCCCGAATAAATTAAAATAGCATTATTCCTCATGCCGACTGTCCATTTTGTTTCTCTCTTTTGTTACTTGAAGCTTTATTTTATTTTTCTATACTTTGTTCTTTTTTCTTGTGCATTTCACTTCAATTTCGCTCGCAAACGTTTATCTACGCATTCACCACATTCCATATACGCTTTTGACACAAACATGGGCACTGGACAGAGCCGCAGCAGGATCACGGAGCAAGACAAGGCTATCCTTGATATGAAAGTCCAACGGGACAAGTTAAAGCAGTACCAGAAGAGAGTGCGTACCAAAAGGAAGTCCTCTTTGGGAAAATTATTCTTCAAATTATGACATTTACCATTAGAAACGGCAGAAAGAACACACAATTAACCACCGGATGTTATACTTGTAGGTCCAGGTCGTGCTCGACCGTGAAGACGCGTTGGCCCGAGGACTGCTCCTAAAAGGCGACAAAAAGCGAGCACTCCTCGCCCTGCGGCGGCGTAAATACCAGGAGCAAATGATTCAAAAGACCGACTCGCAGCTCTTTACGCTCCAGCAATTGATGGAGACCATCGAGTTTTCGCTTGTGCAAAAGGACGTGATGTTTGGATTGGAGCAAGGAAGCAAGGTGTTGACGCAGCTCAATAAGGAGATGCGCATGGAGGATGTCGAGAGATTGGCTGAGGATACCGCTGAGGCTATTGCTTATCAGAATGAGGTTGAGGAAGCCTTGAAGGGCAGTATGACAGTGGAAGATGAGGAGGACGTTTTGAGGGAGCTGGAGGAGCTGGAAAGGCAGGAGGAAGATAGATTGAGGTTGGAGATGCCGCGTGTGCCTGTGGGTAAACTGCCCGAGCAGGTTTCAGTGCCGCAAGCAGAAGAAGAGGAGGAGGAGGAGGAAGAAGCAGAGGAGGAAGAGGAAACCCCCGTGCGCTCTCGCAATGAGCCCATGGTCGCATAATTCCATACACCATTTTATATATCATTTAGAGCGTTTTGTGTACAATAATAATTACAATATTTTCATTAACAAAACTTGAATAAAAAGCATAAATATTCTGTCTAAATGTAGGAATTGGCCTCGGAGATAGGCGTTATCCATCAGAGATGCAACGGCTGCTTCTCAAGCACAACCTCGCTGTAACAGGGCGGCGATGGAGAGTGGTGTTTAGTAATAGCCGCTTTGGCGCGAGCAAGAGACTTGATAAGAAGAGAGCCAAAATCAAACGTATGGTGATGGTAGTTATCGCTGCCATTTGTGTGAGGCGAGTGTGATGCGCGCTCCTGGCGGCTGCCCATCGGGGCCGTGCCATGGCTAGGTATCCGGCTTAACTGGTGGCATTTCTCCTGGCGGCTGCCCATAGGAAGTGTGCCATGATCAGGTACCAGCGCCAACTCATGGCGGCTGCCCAACGCAGGCGTACCGTGGCTAAGAACCCTGGTCAATTCATTGAAGTGCTCCTGGCGGCTGCCCGGCGGAGGCATGTCATGTTCATGCTCCTCAGTGAACTCATGAGGATGCTCCTGGCGGCTACCCAGCGGAGGCGTACCGTGGCTGAGTACCCTGGTCAATTCATTGAAGTGCTCCTGGCGGCTGCCCACTGGGGGCGTACCATGGCTGGGTACCCGACTCAACTGGTGGCAGTGTTCTTGACGACTGCCCATGGGAGGTGTGCTTTTGGTTGATGCAGGCATGGTTTAGAATTTACAGTGGTGGTTGAAATATGGTGGAGAGAAATATTATGTGACAGGAATAAGGTGGAAAATGAATATGTGAAAGCAAAATATTGCAACTATAAGTATGTTTTGTGCATAAAATAAAATAAAAAAGTAACCCGAGAAGCACGCTTCTACTTTAAAGGTATAGAGGTAAAAAAAAAGTGTAGGAAAAAAGTATTGCTGTTGTAGTTGACTAGAAATAATATATCACCGGGCACCTCCCGACTATTTATATGAAATTTTAAAAATAATCATCCCGAACACCCTTGTTAACCCCATCCTGGTATTTTTTCGTGTATTCCGATTTGGGGCGAAGGAGAAAAAAAGGAAGAGGCAGAATTGCGGTAGTTTCATATTGTTTTCAGATTTGTGTGACTGATCTTTTTTATTTTTACACTTGCGGAAATGCGCAGCGAGCACACCTGTTTGTTGCTAATCTCCCCCCTCATCGATAAAAATATAAATAAAATCCCAACCCGATTATTGCGGAGTGAGCGCCGTTTTCCCTTCCGCAATCTCGGAAGGCACAGTCGCAATTTTTTTTTTTGGAAAACATTTGTATGCTTGGAACAAAAGTGTCATATACATAAGAAATCACGCTATGCGGCAAAAGACTTGCGGAATTCCTTAAATGCTTTTCGGATATTATCGATCGAATCGTCAACAAAAATAATATTGTTTAAAAATATGTTTTTTTATTTTACCCGGTACAAGACTATAAAAATGAAAAGTGTTAAAATAGTCTAGGGCATCAATATTTTGAAGGCAAAATGTAAAATGAATTATGAGTACTTGGCATTTAAATTAGAGCATGGCTGTAAAAGTACGAAATGTATAAATTTATTTTTAAAAAAATTGGCATTGCAACCAGCTATTAAAAAGTTGTCTAGCGTATGCGCTGGAACTATGATAGCTGCTAAGGAAAATCATGTTGACTATTTTTGCTTGATCCAATGTGTTACAAAAGGTATAAATCAAAAAAGTATACTTATTTTTTCCAAGAACAATTCCTGGCTGCCCGACAGTCGTTCCTTATATGCTCTCCCTGGCACATAAATAAACTATAATAAAACCTATTATCATTTATTAATTGCCACGCGCGTAACCAAGCAATCTCAGTAAGGCAACATGCATAACCATGTGCCTAAACTGTGACAAATGCTCTATGCCAAATTCATCAACAAGCAAAATCAGTTTAGCCAGTCCATCCTCGCAATCCTTGTTTGCGTCTACGTCTTTGTCAGTCTTTAGATGGTCAATATTCTCATGTAGCTTTTGAATACCCTCCTCGTAATTATCACCCCCTCAATTAGTTGACTAATACAAGCTAGTTTAGCTTTATATGCGCAGTCGATAATAATAGAACAATTTGATGCAATTGCCCTATCAATATCATGAGAATGCATAAAGGTAAGCGCCTTTTTTTAGTCTTTAGTCAGAGCTAAAACAGAGGAAACGGCGACAGCAGCAAAATCAATAATGGGAAGAAAAAACCTCTATGGCTGTGGATAAGAACAAGAATAAATTGTTTTAAAATAACAAGAATTGAGTATGGTGGATGGTTAGAATACATGTTTTTCTTGGCAAAACGTGTGTTTCTTATATACCTTGCTTTTTTATTTTTGTCAATTAACACTTGCATTTCTTGCTTCTAAACATAAACCACTCGGCAAACAGTGTGTTGGCTCAAAAAAAAGAGCGCGCAAATAAAAAATACCGGCTTTATTAATTTATTAAAAAACATTGTTGTTGAGAATACTAAAACATCAACAAATACACCATCAGCACACTGGACTGCGAACATGTGCAATATTGTTGGTTAATTAAACAAAACAAAACAAAACAATGGTACGTGTTTAGGAAAAACTAAAGGGCAGGATGAGGATACTTTAAAACATTTTCTATCGAGATTTTGTAGACAAGCAAATTAGAATGGCACAATATTGTCCAAAAGTACAATTAATTCAAAAAGTTTAACTCAGGCGTCGTGTTACGTGTTTTATTAGCTGATTTGACTAGATGTTAATAACAATAGACTTATTAATTGGTTGATTTGGTGGTGGCTGATGCACATAAAAATGTTTATAAAATTTGATTCTGCAAATAAGAAAAAAATGTTTGCTTTCAATCAAATCAAATTAGCATATTGAAACATTGTATGCAATATACATGTAAATGCAGGGCCAATATTCAAAATAAGATTGCAAAATAAAATTAACTAGATAAATAAATATTAAAATAAGAGATGAATGAAAAAGGAAAAATCAAAAAAAACCTTGCAAAAAAAAAACCTCGCAAAAAAAAACAAAGAAAAAAATTCAAGATTCAAGATTCAACATCCATATTATTCTGCTGCTTATTCCGAGCCCATTTCAAATACGCCTCTGAATGGCACACGGTTCCGACAGTTTTCTGACAAACCGGCGCAGTAGCAAACCATTTAATTTTGCCATTAACAGTGGGGAATAAATTGACAATTTCCTTGGAAAGCTGAGGCACCGAAGTAGGGTCAATATACGGCAACGGTGCAATCTTTTTAACCTGCTGCTGCTGCTGCTGCTGTTGTTGCTGCTGCTGTCTCAATTGTTGCTGTTGGTGCTGCTGCAGAGGGGTCTGTCCTGTATTATTACCATTCGGATTACGTATCGCATAGGCTTGTGTCTGATTCATATTACCCTGCATCATCGGCATTGCGCGCTGACCACCATTCACAGAATTACCAACACCAACAAACCCATTCAATCTCTGCTGCTGCTGTTGCTGAAACTGCTGCTGTTGCTGTATCTGAGAAAGTGGTGGACGGCCATTATTTTGGTATGGAGCCACCATAGAAGCCTGCCGACGTGTGGAAACCGTCGGTGGTTTTGGGGGCGTCCGGCCCAATCCAGCGGCAGCCGCCGCGGCATCCTCCATAGCACGCTTTTCAATTAGCTGCTTGTTCTTCGGTGGCCTTCCACGTCTCCTCGGCAACGGCGTCACAGGCACCGAGGGAGTGGCGGCGGAAGAAGTTACGGGAGCATTGGTGTTAGTGTTGGGGGGCATTGGTGTCTGCATGTACGGCGGGTTAGCAGTCATTTGTCTTTGCATTTGAATCTGCATTTGTAATTGGTGCTGTTGCTGCTGGAACTGGTTAAGTACGTATTGTGGCGGTGGCGGCTGGGGCTGGCCATTGGTAATGCCCATGGGCATGCGACCCTGGGGCATCATAGGTGGGAACCCGGGGATCTGCGCCTGGCGAGGAACCGACGTAGGTGTCTGCATGGTCATCTGCGACTGTGACTGTGACTGCTGAGGTGTCGCCGACATCCTTGTCACCCGCCTATTCTGCTGTGGTGTCCTCCCTGCGTCCTCTCCACTAGGCTCGTCAGGATTAGCGCCCAGAACGTTGTCCGAGGGAATCACAGCCCTCTCCAGCACTCGCGGACCCGCAGGCCAAGGAACCATAGTCATTAGCATGGCTTTTCTCTCCTCGCTCATTCCCTCGGGCCAAAACCCTTTGCCCCACTGCTTAACCTTTTGGATAAACTCCCCCTTATCGACATACCTGGACTCGCACACAAACAGCGCATCCCCCTCTCTCCACTCCCCCGGTCTCCCCACCATGAGGTCCGCCGGCGGCACAACAAAGCAGGCACTGCGGATCCGCTCCAACGGAACCACTGTCTGGCGGAACGTACGCAATACGGCCATACGGTAAAACTCCATCGTTGGTGGATGCGATGTGAACTGCGGATGTACGTACCAATTGACTGTAGCCAAAACAGCTCCGCTTGCCGGTTGCTGCTCAAGTTGGTGGATTTGTCCGACGGCTGCAAAGGGTGTGCCGTGTGTGCCTGTGGTGTTCTCGAAGTCATTAAAGATTGCGTGGTCGCCTGGGTGGTATATGCGATTATTATGCTGGGCAAATGGAAGGGCTGAGAGGGTGTCGCCGGTGGTGGGGGAGCCGTCGGGTTTGGTTCTTTTGGAGCGACGCGTCGGATCGTTGCTCTCCGTGTCGTAGTCGCGTTTGGAAGGTATCAGTGGGGTTTGGGGCGGCTGGTCGAGTGGGCTTAATGTGGTGATGGCCGCGGATTGGTCGTCACCCATTATGCTCGCTGGAGCAATTGGAGTGGAATTGCTGTTGGCTACAGACATTGTGCTTTATTTAATGTCCGACTAAGAAAAAAGGACGTGGGAAGAAGAGGTGGTCAGGCTGAGTTGAGTTGAGCCGATAATAATAATAATAATAATAATAATAATAAAAGATAATATGACAAAAAAAAAAAGAACAATATAACGGGAAAAAAAATATGAAAGGCGTATAAACCTTATGTATGATGCTTGCGCAAATAATAAGGAAAAATAAATAAATGAACAGATAGATAGATAACCGCAATGGTATTTTCTTGTTGAGCCACGGTATCAAGACGTGTTGTGGGGGGTTGTGTTTTGTTATTGTTTTTACAGCAGACACAAAAAAATGAAATACGTTAAAAAAAAAAAAGCGAGTGAAGCAAGGAGAAAAAGGGAGTAGACCAAGTTGTACTTCTTTTCAAGCACTTCTTTTCAGTGAGCCAAAAAAAGGAGAGGAAAGGAGAGAAAAGAAGAGGGAAAAAACAAGGCTGCAGCATTCTTTGAGAAAAATACACGTGGCAGTCAATTAATCAGCGAATCATCTGCTCTGAATCAGATTATTTTTCAACACTTTTGCCCTTACAAGGTATTCAAATTGACCATTTTCTTATTATTTTTTCTTTGCTTTTTCTTCATTGCTCTATTTGTTGATGGTGACGATACCTGGCAATGACAGCGATGACGACGGTTCTCATGCAGCAAAATAGCCAATTTTCTTATTATCTTTTTTCTTTCGGCTTCAAGCACAATAAATTATAAAAACTACAACTTTACACAGCTGAAAAATAAATAATAATCAAAAATAGAAGAAAAGAAAAAAGAAACGAAATAAATAAAGTAAAATGAAAATGAAAACAGCGTAAATACACTGGCTGCAGTTCCCAGCGAGAAAAAAAAGACAATGAATAAACTACTATATCGTGCTGCTCGATAAAGAAAAGCTCGAAGTGGCTGATTGTAAAGTATCACTACTACTCATCCAAAGATTTGGTTTTTTTTTCTCTCACATAATAATAAAGTTATGGACAACTTGGCGTAAACAAAAAAAGCAAGGCAAAAAAGGCCAGTGCTGCTTATTTCTGTCTCTGCGACACGACGACTGGGACTATATGGGCAGAGTAAAAAATGGTTTACAAAGATGTGGAATTAGTTGATTGTACGTTTTGTATGGTGTATCACGCAGTCATATGCAATCGACTCGAGCGCATCATGTGTCCTGCGCTCTCCGCAGATAAAAAATAAAAAAGGTGCGGGAGAGAAGAGAGAAGGGGAAAAGAGGGGGGAGAAATTTAATAAACCCCAGAGAGAATTTGTATGTTTTTTTATACTTACCGACTATAACGATAATGAGAATAACGAGCACGATGCCGATGATAATCTTAAGCTTCATATTACGCCATGCCATCTTCTTACGGGTCTGTGTTGCTCCCCGACGGAACAGGTCAGACTCTCCCTGAAGCCTCTGAGTCTTATCGTGTACGTTATCCAGGCGCTCCTCCCGCTCCATCACTTTATTGATGTTCTCCTGCATGATATTGACCACTTCGTCGACCTGCTGCTGCACGTTATTCAGCTTGCCGTCCTTTCGGGGTTCTCCCGAGGGATTGCCACCTTTGGGTGCGCTGTAAGGGTTGTTGCTGTAGTCGTCGCCGCCCTGGCCGAGGTTTTCAGTGCTGGGGAAGGCATTGCCAGAGAAGCTCGAGGCGTAATGTAAATGTGACCTACAGAGTGAAAAAAGGTGTTTGAGTTTGGGTTTGAGAGTGTGCGTATAAGAACACCAACATAGTGTAGTGTATTTTATTGTGGCAGACTTACATTTTATTGTTAAATTGAGCTGGAGTGATTCGTCAAGTGTTTAAATGTTTAAAAAAAAAAAAAAAAGAGAGAACCGATTTAAAATTGTTAAAAGAGAAGATAAAAAATTGGACAAAAAAAGCAAGGTCTTCTTTTTGGAGAGTGGAGAGCAAGTAAAAAAAAAGCTGGTATAGTGCAGGGAAAGAAAAAGGGGAAAAAAACACGAGTTTTTATGTATCAGAATTACTACTCTGCAGTTAATATAGACAAAAAAACAAGTAAATTGGGCTCCGACTGCTATTAATAAAATATATAAAAAACTTTATAAAAAGAAAAGCACGAGAAAAAAATTTTATAGAAAAAGAAAAGGAGGGGAAAAAAAAAGTTGCAACGCATGTCGTTATTTTGTCCAACATGGGCAGGCTTGATGCATCTGTTTTATTTATTGAAGAATCATTTATTTTTAGCCATTAAGAGGAGTAGGGCCCAGCCCACGCTTTCATCGAGTCTGTTCCACATTTTTTTAAAGAAAAATTAACCTATCGAATAGTCTGATTACATCACCATAAAGTCTATTTTTTCTTTTAAAAAAAAAAGCAAGGCAAAAAAGATGGATATTTTTCTTATGTGGTCTTCTTGCCGACATTGATGAAGCCCGAACCCAGACAGGTCATCAGCACAGTGTTGGACTCGGGGTCCGGCTTGATCTTAAAAACCGTATTGAAGAACTCGCGGATATCACGCAAGTACTGGATAGAAAACGGGGTCAACTTTCCAATCCTCGTCTTCGAAGCATGCTCTGGGCCAAGCACCATCAGCAGCAGTGCCATCCATTGATGAACAGAATCGAAACATCCACCGCGCGAAATCTCGTTCAACAGCATTTTCGCCGCATCCCTCCCTATATCCTCAGGTGCATCTCCAGGGTTGGCGCAGAGCTCAGCGGTCATCAGGGCGCCGGTAGTGGATTCGGCGACAAGCGAGAGGCCAAAGCCAGGGGATAGGCCAGAGTCCGCGCCCTTGTATACGTCAGTGTAAATGTAAATATCCGGGATAAACCGGTTGAGCTCGCCGCGCGCGGACTCAACCATGCGGTTGGCGGTTTGCGGGGACACCCTGGTGGCGTAGGAGATTCCGCGGATCCTGCGGATCCGACCCTGATCCACGAAATTCAGCGGCTTCACGGCGCGCACACACGGGCAAATAAACCGCACCTCGCCGCCGCCCCTCGGCGGCGCCCCCCTCCTGGTGATCTTCAGCTCGACGCCCTCGTCGATTCCGAAATTGCGGTAATTCACCAGCGTCGCCGTGCGCAAAGTATCTACGGACAAGTCCAAATTATTCATCGTTACTCCGCGCAGCACCGCGGTCAGCTGTTCTTTGCCAAAGGGCCCCAGGGCGACAAGCGCCTCGAGGTAGTAGCCGAGGCCGCGGCTCACTGGGCAGTCCATGTCGAGTTTTCCGCCGGTTATCATTCCTGGACGCAGGAGCACCGATGTACCGGTGTGCGAGATCACTATGTTGGTGCCGTTGGTGGCTTTTTCGAGCAGACGGAGGAGGGCGATTTCGTAGTCGCGGAGCCCTGGGTTTTCGTCTGTGGACCGGATCTTGTCGATGCGCACTGGCCGTTGGCTGAGGATCGACAGGACCAGACGCTGCTTGAGGAACTTGTGTCCTTCAAATTGGAGCACGTCTCGCTTTGACATTCTTATTTTTTTGTTGTAAAGGTGGGAATTGAAATGGAAATATAAAACAGAGGCGCGTTTAATGATAACAAGGAGAGAAAGTGGCCAAGAGAGTTGGCGCAATTCGTGCCGGTCTGCCAAAAAAAGAGAGAGAGAGGGAGAAAAAAAATAAAACCGAAAAAAGTTGTGGATTGTTGATTTTTTGATCGCTGATCGCTGGTCGCTAATCGCAGAGCGAAGCCTGATAAAAGCTATAAAGCCCCAGAGAGAGAGGGGGGGGAGGAAGGGGGAGCAATGCTGAAAGGATTTGAATTTTAGTTTCTTTTCTAGTTTTTTTTTTTGCAAAGCCAAATCACCTTCTCAATTCGAAAACTTATACGGCACAAATGACGGCAGTCAACATTCCGAAGCTGCGGGTGCGGGCCAAAAAGGTACAGAACCTGCCCCAATGCGCGATCGAAATGTCCTCGCTCGCGACCTGCTGGGCATCCATCTCAGTCGACGACAAGCGCTGCGCCGAAACAGCCAAGGCGCTGGCCTCCTGCATGCAAAAGGCCAAAGCACCAGGGGCAAAGCGGTCCAGCGTCAACTACCACCTGGCGCGGCTTGGCAAACAAGTGCTGGGCAAAAACTAAGCTTTTGATGATTTAAAATAAAAATGAAAACATAATCAACACCCTCGCAAATAACCCTGGCGATCGTTTACGAGGCAATGTCAAAGCCGTTGAGATGCAGGCACAGGTCCTTGCGGCACTGCTCCAGCTGCTCGGGGTCGCGGCCGACCGCCGAAATGACGACTGGCGGCAGTTGGCCGGGCGGGTCCTGGCCGGGCGGGTCCTGGCCGGGCGGTGCCCAGTTCGGGTACGACCCGAGCTTGAGCCCCTTTGGTGCATACACGCGCTGCAGCCGCGCCAGCGCCGGCGCCACGTCGGACTCGCGCATCCGCGTGCCTACAAGCACACGCACAAAGCCAGCGCCCACGCCCACGCCCACGCCCCCCGCCACCGTCGGCAAGTACGCAGCCAGCAGCTGGGCAAACAGCCGCGGGACACCCGGCAGCACATGCACATTGGCTACGCGCACCACCGGCACCCATAGTGCATCGCACGGGAACGCCACACAGCCATTGGCTGCGCTGCTGGGGAGCAGTGCCATGCGCGCACACGCCCGCTCGGCCTCCGAGCCCTGCGGATCCGGCCTCGTGCGCGCACCCCCCATCATCCGCCGCATTCTCGCGAGCGTCTCGGCGTGGTGCTTTAGCGGCGCATTGAAGGCCTTTGCCACGGCCGCGTACGTGATGTCGTCGTGCGTTGGCCCGATGCCACCGCTGGTGAACACCAGCGTGTGCGCTGCGGAGAGTGCCTGGAGCGTGGAGGCGATGGATGAGGCAGAGTCGGGGATTGTGGTGATTGCGCGGACGTCGATGCCGAGGGAGAAGCAGTGCTGCGCGAACACTTGGGAGTTTGTGTCTTGTGTTTTGCCGCTGAGGATCTCGTCGCCGATCACGCAGAGCGCTGCGGTTGGGCTAGCGGCCGGGCTGGTCGTGCTGGCACTTAGTGGGCGGAGCCGGCCGAGTTGGCGGAATGGGCGCCAGTGCTGTGCTGTGCGTGCGAGCATTTCACCAGCAAATTAAAACAACGATTTGGAGTCCACAGCTCTCAAAAGTGTATAATAAAATAGCGAATAATAAAATCAGTTTCTTCTTTATTTACCGGCCAAAGAGGAAGAAAATCCATATCCATATCCATATCGATATCGAACAGCCGATGAGTCAACAGTGCCGCGCTGTCACTTTCAAAAATAGTATCGTGCAAAAATAAAATAAAAACATCTCTCGTGTTTCTTAGATTCCAGCTCCTATCTTTCTCTCTCTCCTTACCCCTTCCTTTTTCTCCGTACTGTTCTTTTTTGTCTTTATTTTTTCTTACCGCCTCTTTTCCATATCAAATAAACCAAAAAAAAAACCATCCAATCGCTTTCCCTTCTTTTTCAACACCAAAACAAAATGGGCTTCACCTACACCATCAACGTGCCAGCGACGTCCGCCAACATCGGCCCAGGCTTTGACGTTATGGGGCTTTCGCTCTCACTCTACCTAACCGTCACGGCCACCGTCACCGAGGCATCGTCCAGCCCCGGCGCAACCAACATTGCCATCCAGTACGAAGGCGCCAACAGCTCCGGGCTCTCCCTCGACCCGCGCGCCAACCTAATAACCCGCACAGCACTCTACGTACTCAAATGCAACGGGTACAATGATTCCCCACAGCCCACCACTGTGCTGGTCAACAACCGCATCCCCCTGGGTCGCGGGCTTGGATCCTCGGGCGCCGCCGTCGTCGCCGGCGTCCTCCTGGCCAACGCCCTTGGAAACCTGGGCTTGACGCAGCATCGGATGTTGGATTATTGCTTGATGATCGAGCATCATCCGGATAATGTGGCTGCGGCGCTGGTTGGCGGCTTTGTGGCTAGCTACTTGATCGAAGTTGATCGGTCCAAGGGTGATGTGCCGGAGAGTGAGGCGGATGAAAGAAAGTTGAGGGAGAGAAAGGCTGTGGAGAAGGACGCGAGTATTGCGTTGCCGCCGGATAATATTGGTAGCTTTTTGCGCCTTGGGTGCTCGCCGATGATCAAGGCCATTACTATTATTCCTCAGTTCGAGCTTGCTACGTCAAAGGCTCGGGCCGCCTTACCTGGAACATACAAGACCCAGGACGTGGTAAGTTGCACAATGTTCTTTAAATTTGACAAACATATTTTTAATGTTTTTACATGCACAGAAACTAATGCTTTTTCTTCTTCTTTTTCTTAGGTGTTTAATCTTCAGCGGCTGGCTGTGCTGACCACAGCTCTTGGCCGCGAAACGCCTGATCCTTGGTTGATCTACCGCGCGATGGAGGACAAGGTGCACCAGCCATACCGCATGCATCTGATTCCGGGCCTGCCCGAGATTCTCGCCACCTTCAATCCCGACAACACCCCAGGGCTCCTTGGCATCTGTCTCTCCGGCGCCGGCCCCACCATTCTTGCCCTGGCCGTGGATAACTTTGACGAAATCGCCGCCAAAATTTGCTCGGTCTTTGATCGCCAGCCAAATGGTGGCATTGCCACAGAGTACAAGGTCCTGGATATTGTCACCGAGGGTTCCACCTGCGTCAAGACTGAGAACTAAACGAGAAATAAAGCTTTTGGTTATGTGTGCGTTTTTTTAAATAAATAGGTTCTATTGAAACTGTGTTGTTGTTGCTATTGTTAGCGCAGTTTGCGCTCCAACAGAGGCATCATTGCCCCGTCATCGGTCTCCACCATGGTTGCCATAACCGCATTGTCCCGCTCACACACTAAGACCGGTACCGATACCAGCGCCACCGGTGACTTATTCGCCACCACCACTCCCATTGACTCGCGCCCCCTCTTACTGTTCAAAATTCGCATCGGAAACTCCGCAAACTGAATCAACGCCAGCCACGCCGACACCGCATTCGCCACACCATACAGAACATACGGTCTCCTGACACTAACCAGCCACGCAACAAGCACAGCCCCTGCGAAAAACACAAAAGTAACCCCTCTCAACCACCGCCTCAACCTCTCCCGACGACCACCTTCCATGACAGAAAAGAAAGAGGATCCTCCGCCTAAACGAGGAACAATATGGTAAGATGCCAGCATACGCAGGGCAAAGTACCCGGCCATATTAAGCAGGTTATGGTCGGATGGCGCGTCCTCGAACCACAAGACACTGAGGTTCCGCACCCAGACGAGTAGCTCCGGCACGCAGTATGGTAGACTGCTGGTCCAGAACAGAACCAATGCCAATTGGTACTGCGCCCGACTATCCAGCTCCACACCCTCCCTGCCCGCATCCTTTCCGCCACTGCCACGGCTTGCCTGTAGTTTGGCCTGCGCCATCGTGCGCACAACTGTGATTAGCTGCGCAAGGTAAATAATCAGGAAGGCAAACTGGTAAGGCACAAAGGTGCACACAAAAACAATAAACGCCAGAGTGCCCAGCAGAGGCCCTGTAATGGTCGGGACCTTGTCCGCACCCGGACCACCACCATCGCCTGCCAATATCCGGTCTCCTTGCATAAGCTGCTGGCGCCGCCACTTGGCAACCCCCACGGCCAGCCATGCTGCAAAATGGCAGATCGCCGTTAGGAAAATGGCCTGGACAATAATGAACCCGAGCGACAAAATAACGAGTACGCCGGGAAGCAGGCAGAGCACCAGCCCGCTGCCGCGCACTCCCATAAACAGGTTGTTAGCTGCCGCCAGGGTCGCTGGAGACACCGTCCCCCGTGCGATATGTGCAAACCCCACTTGCACAAGGGGCGTCACCATGGCCGCCGCCACGACACCGAGAAATGTGCCGTTGCGGACCAGCGCCTCGATGGACGCCAAGCACCCGGGAAACATAGCGGTCTGACCAGCGCCAGAACCAGAACCAGAACCAGATTGCCCGCGGTCCCACGACCGCAGCTGATGCAGCATCACCAGACACGCCCAGACAAACGACATCGCCAACAGCGCCATATCGTACCGCTTGACCAGTCGATTAAGCGACGAGTACCAATTGATTCTCAGTGAAATCTCGAACCCTGAATAAAACACATTGTCCGCCCACACATCCAAATGCACGCCATCCCAGAGATTGGCGCCCAGCTCGCCTTGCATTGATGCAGAAGATGTATTCACCAGGTCGTCGCTAGGCAAGTACGCGCCGCGCCCATGGATGGCGATATCCAGCGCGCCCTGGTCGTACCAGAACTTGGATTCGAACCGCCTCCGGCCATCAGACTGCCGAACCACAGTGCCGAACTGCGGCTTGTCCAGCTTCAATGCCGCCGCCATATTGCGCCGGTGCATGATGAGCTTGGCGCGGAACACAAAAAACGGATTTTCGGGGACATCCAGCTTAATCCGCATGCGCGCATTCAGCCTCTCGGGCGCATTGATGGTGTATGCGCGCAGGAGACGCAGGTATCCTGGGGAGTGCACCACAGGTGATGTGTTGCTGCCGACGCTGGCGCGGACAAAGCCCGTCAGCCCGTCACTGCCCGATGGAATCTCCAAAGCGACATATGCAAACCCACGCAGCTGCGCCATTGGCACTTCGAGGTATCCCACCAGTGGCACGGCCAGCTGAGCCTTGGCGCCGGCCGACTTGAGCGGCAGCTTGGCCGGCACTGCCAAACCCATAATCTCCTCACACACGCCATCTGTCGGATCATCCTTGGACTTGCCATGCCGGCACCCAAACACCCCGTACTTGAATTCCTCCATCGCACTGCTACTGCTACCGCCGCTGCTACGTGCTGGTAACCCAGACTGTCTGCGCGCATAGTGAATGATCTGAAGAGCATCTGCCGCTGATCCGCTGTTCTCGCCGGCGACCCCTGGCAAGCGCATCAGGTGGAGGGCCGCGCCGTCCCGGTTCTTCCGACCGGCGAGCGCCACCTGGACAACCTCCTCATGTACCTGCACATGGCTGTACCCAGCCACCGTCACATTCCGCCGCGCACCAATACCCTTTAGCCCACCCGCCTCATCCAGCTTCGAGTACAGCATCTCGCGCATAACAGTCATGCGCTCATCCAGCGGCAAAATCTGCGACGACCTGCGAGCATCCATAATCCGGACCAGCACCGCAGCAAACTTTTTCGCCATCTGCTCACACCACAAGATACACTGGTGATCGAGGCTTAGCCAGACATCCTCGATTCCCGATGCCAGCACACTCAGGGAGTTGTGCGCCGGCGCTAGGTCGCCCACATACGTGTAGTCCGAGTTAATCATCGAGTCCAGGTTGCCGCCGGCGATTGATACTAGGCTGACATTATCCAGGGTGCCGTTTTGAAACCCGTGGCGCCAGAACCGGTTAATGTCCGTGTATACTTTGTCCACGTAATACTCGAGCGACGCTGTCGGGTTGTTGTGCGGCGTCGCCAGCGTAAAGATTGCCTGCACGGAGCCGACTATATGGTTGCTCAGCGTAAACGCCGTGCGCGCAACCACGCCGCCCATCGAGTGCCCAACGATAATGACCGACGTGGGCAAGGCAAACGTCTGTTTCTCGGATAACCGGTACTTGGACCGGGTCCCTGGGTATAGCGACAGGATGTACCGGATAGCGTCGTTGATGAAGTCTGCCTGCTCCATGATCGAATACCCGTGCAGAGCCGTGAACTCCTCGTTCAGCCCGACCGAAAAGAAATCATACCCGACCTGTCCGCGCTCCACCGCCCCCGGGTCCAACCCCAGGAGCTCCACAAATGCCGCCGTTGTCGCCGACGCAATCGACCGCACCTGCTTGGGGCTCCCAGCATTCCCTGGCACAAAAAGCACCGGGATCCTAAACGCCTCATCAATCGAATCATACCCTCCCTCCCTGTACAAATATAGCTTGTATTTGGTCGAGAACCGCGTCCAGCTCTTATCAAACGCTGTTTGCTCAATGAACTGTGGCCGGCTATAGCTCATCGTGCACCCGGGGGTATCCACCTGCGCATTAAAGTATGAGTGTGCTGAGAGCATGCCGAATATAACTGTAGCCAGAAGCAGGCATAGGACGGAAATGCGCTTGTGGATAAATGTCTTGATAATTACAGATGATCCGGTTGCTGGCCTGGCCTGATCCTCGCCATTCTCGCTGTATTCTTCAGTGTTTGTGGAAGTGGAAGACTCTGCGTCAGAGTTTTCCGAATTGCAGAGCTGTTGCTGCTTTTGCAGCGGCGGCGAATTGCCTGCTCGCAAGGTTATGTGACCAGCGCCCGGTCCATGCAAGTTGACGCTGCTGGAGGAGCTGTTTATCAACTGTGGCTGCTCTGCTGTCTTTGTCCTTGTCTTCGTCTTTGCCTTTCCCTTTCCCTTTCCCTTGACTTCTGCTGTGGTTGTTGTCGCTGCTGTTGTTGGACCGCTGGCAGTAGTGCACCGTTTGTTTGCTATTGTTGTAGTCGGCATTATGTCAATCGTGCAATGTGTCTGGTGCGCCACCTCGCGTTCTCCCGCTGGCATATACAAATAAAAAATAACAAAAATAACAAAAGGATAAAAAAAATAGACGTAAAACAAAAAACAAAAACAAAATTTTTCCAGTCCTATTGAACACACGATGAGAAACAAATAAATAGTTGAGAATTACAAAGGGGGGAGGGGAGGGAACGAAGGGAGAATGGGGAGAAATAATACTGTAATCCCCCAACCTGCGGGGGGTAACCAACCTTGGAGATTGCATTTCGTTAAAAGGCAATGCGTTAAGTGCATAAATACAAAGGTAACAACACATTTTGCCATAGGTATAAAATTAAGTGCGATCATTTGGCAAGGACGCAGCAGCAGCAGTAGTCGGGTGCAAAGCCAAGGAGGCACCATCTGCTGTAGCTACTCATCCCCACAGGCATCATACGGATTGATTTATCCACATATCATGGCGATCATTGCTGGCAATTGTTTATCATGGGATAGAACTTCATCAAAGGAGCAAGTGGGTCAATGGATCTGTTTTCTCTGGGCGAAGTGCGGTCGGTTTTTTCTCCAGCGCATTAAATTATATGTGCATTGCTTACCAGACGTCTATTTTTTGTACCCATATTTTTGTTGTTGTGAAATGGGGCGAATTAAAAAACAACGAATCTTTATACGCAAGTTGTCCGCCTTCCAAATGAAGATTTGATACGAAAGAAAACCCAATTTAGACTAAGGACTGACAACATCCTGAACAACAAAAATAAAACCAACAAAAAAGTTCACATGTGAAATCAGGGCCCAAAATAAAAATTGATATTCCAAATAAAAAACTTATTGAGAAATCTTCTCGACAGTCAGCAGCTGGCCGCACAGGATAGTCTGCCCGGGTTTCAGCGAGATCGTGCTTGCCACAGTGCCGGCCTCAACACAGAGCATCTCCGAATACTCGTCGTCCCCAAAGTCTGACATCTCCGCTGCCTTCTCCGCCCAGGGGTTCCACAGCACAATATCCTTAAAGTTGAATCTCCTAACAGCAACCCTCTCGCCACCATACCTGACATCAACAACACCAGGCACGTTCTCATAAACGCGATCCTCATTAGCCACCACCGTAACCTCCTCTCTCTCCTCCACCGCTCTCACACCCTTCACTTTATCTGCATACACGCACCCCTGAAGTCCATGCACCTTTGCCTCAGCAACATCTGGCACGCGCAAATACGTATGCATAAGCGACGTGAACTCAAACTCCGCCTCATCTGTGTTCTCAAACTTCATAATTGTCGACATTGTGTCCGCCGTAATATCAACCGTGTAAATCAATATGAACTTATGCGGCCACAGGGACGCTCTCGTCTCCTCGTTGTCGCTGAGCTCGAAGCTGGCAGAAACGCCCTCGCCGTGTATATTGGAACTAAGAAACTTCCATACGCGTGTGCGTGCAAAGCCATGTTGCGGGAGGGCACCGGGCCCGAACTGTGGGAATACCAGGGGGATTCCGCCGCGGACTGCCTTGGTACCGTCGAGTTTGGCGCTTTTGCTGACAAACAGACGCTCCTTGTTGCCGCTCTTCCACGCGGTCACCGTGGCACCGTACAGGTATATTTCGGCGGAGGAGTTCTTGGGACCGTGGAGAACCACTCGCTCGAGGTTTCCGCTGGCGTCGTTAATCTTTTGCACTGACAATTCGTTTGACATTTTAATTATGTTTAAATTGGAGGAATGGGTAAAAAAAATTGAATATGAATATTGTTTTTAAAATACACACAAGAAGCAAGAATGGAAATTAGGCAAGACCTGCTTATCGATACCACCACCACAACCTATTTATTTCCCTTCCCCTAAACCCAATATTGCGATCTGTGAAAATACAATGCTCGCTTAAAAGCCGGTCGATACCCTGCTTGCCAACTACAACCATATGCTCATTCCACAATATGTTGACTGTTTGGATAGCCGGCGACATTGGCTTCAGTCTTTGTGAAAACACCAATGTTCTGGACTGCGACTGCCCGGTCCATATCTCTGAATGGTGAGGGTTCGCAGGCATTGGGAATATTAATATACAATGCACGTGCCTCTGGAAAAGTCACATGGGCGTGGGATGCGCCCAAGAGTCTGGAGAGCGCCCTGTCGTTCATGGTAGGCACACATTTGTTAATATCAACTCTGCCGGTTTTTATGACGTGGTTTGCTGGAAACTTAGGCTGAGCCAAAGCTTGAGGCCAATTCGGAAAGGCGTGAGTTAGCTGGTTGGGTGTGACAGAGTTCAAATGGAGCTTGTCGCACATTTTAGAAATAAATACAGAGCACCATCTGTGGCAGCCGTGAGGAATAGCCGCCACCAGCAATTTGTTGGAATATAACGCATTGATTGATATATAACAAATAGCCAACAACAGACTCTATTGTTATGAGGGGGTATGAAAGATGGGGAGTACTACTATAATAGTATTTCTCACCTTTTATACCCTCCCCTCATAACAAAGTTCATTACTCTCTGTATATTCACAAAAAAATGTTTTATTAATAATGCTTTTAAAGTGTTACTAGCGCCAGCCTCGTCTTATATGTGTCTCGTCGCCTTTATTGTGCAAATTGCTAATTGTGCACTCCATTGGCGAGAACTGATTCTTCTGCGAGCAGACCGGTATTTTGGCAAGTCAGTGTTGTAGATTTCGCACATGTGCACTCATGTGTGTGCATTTCAAAATGGGGAGCATGTCTGGGTATCATAATTATGCCTTCCTAATTTACCCCTACATAATCCAATTTGTACCCTATCAACCAGCATGTAGGTGGAAACTTGTTTCACGATTCTCAACCTTGACATCCACTTTCATATCTTCGGGCTGCGCAACACTAATATGCCATGGTAAAGTTTAAAAAATAGACAATCCACTCATTTTTGAATAAGTATGGAAAAATAATAATAATAATAAAAAAATGAGCCGCCTCATGGATAATGTCCAAAAACATATATTTTTGTATACGTTTGGATAGGCTAATAAAAAACCCCAATTACCATATGCTTTATGCTACTTTCTAGTTGCGCCTATCCTAATTGTCATAAAAAGCCGTGTATATTTAATCAAACACATGCAAAATATTTAAATATAATATTGATTATGTTGTCTATATCGGAAGACAGAAATACTCTAAAAATTATTAAACTCGTCAAAACACTCTTGGCTACAGAATAAAAATGCTTCTTCGGGCAATGTGACATTGCACGCTGCGCATGAGCGTGGCACTTCTAACGTTTGCTGATTGTGAACAGACCCATACAGTACTTTATCAACTTGGTTTTGGTCGGATAGAGTTGAATTCTGATTGTTTAATTGGGCAGACATGGCTAAGAATATTGAAAACAAAATATGGAGATAAAGATAAAAATACGTATGTGTGAAAAATATTCTTGCTTTATACTCTTCTGTATATATGGCTGGTAAATGTTTAGACTCGGTGCTCTAATTCCAAAGTACAGCAGATTTACCTTGTTATTAACGTTGATAAATAAAATTATAATGCCATTAAAATATGTTGCGACTTTTATATTCACATCAATTGAGTAATAAGAGTAATAAGCAAAGTGGCTGCTCAATTGCCCAAATGAGTTTTTTTGTATTATAAAATAAATATAGGAATGTCATTTGCTATGATGCGTTCACAGTAGGTGCTTTAATGTTCTCAATCACATTGTTGATGTGCTGAACTATTTTTAAGGTTATTCCGAATTCCAAATAGGTTGACATTACAATAAACACGACTGAGCGCTCTTGCCAAAAATTATACGCAGTGAAAATTGTAATTCCGCAAGGTAATTCTTTTTTAAATAAACTGTTCTAAATATGTGTTTTTCAAAAGCTACAGCATATCTACTCGTTGTCATCATTGCTGTGTTTAACACGAGGCCCGTAGTATGCGCTGATGTCGCCAACAGCGAATTCGCTAATATCGTTGCCCTTCTTGAACTTGGGCTTCTTCTTAATAGCCAGCTCCATCTCCTGCTTCTCCTTCTTGTCCTTCTTCACGCCGACCGCCTTCTGGTTGTTGCCCTTTCCGAGAGCTACCTGGTTTGGCGTCTCGCGCAGCGCGAATGCCTTGGCGCAGTGACCAAAATGCAAGAACCGCACGTGGAAAATGTGCCTCTCGGCCGAGATATGCGTAGCGTAAGCACGGATCGACGACAAATACGCCTGCTTGGCAAGCCGGGACGCAGTCATGTTGGTCATGACAAAGCGCTCGAGCATAACCTGAATCTCGCCCGCGCGCAGCTGCCACTCGGTGCCCTTGCGAACATTGCCCTCACTCTTGGCCATCAGTTTAAGCACGGCCTCCATGCTTTCGTCGTCGGGACGCAGGCCCTTCTCCTGCAGCAGTGTGAGATAGGCGCTTTCGCTGGGGAGTAGGAAAAGAACGGCCTCACCGACGCGGCCCAGACGAGCCGTACGACCAACACGATGGAGGTAGGAAGCCAGGTCCGAGGGCGGGTCAAACTGGATGATGGACGTGACGTTGGGAAGATCGAGGCCACGCGCGGAAACATCGGTGGTGAACAGGATCGACGCGTGCTGCGACTTGGAGAAAGCCAGGAATGACTCTGTACGGCGCTTCTGGGGCATGCTTCCGTGCAGACGGTAGAGCTTGGCGCCCGGGAACACGGTCGATTCAAGGAAAATGTCCTCGTCCTTGAGCGTGGGGCCAGTCCGCTCTGGCGCAACGTACTTCTTGCGGCCTTCGGATTTGGAGCCCGACTCCTCGTCCTCGTCTTGTCCGGCAGTGGCATCAATGTTTTTAAACAGATCCTCAGCGTACTTGCTGCTTTTGCTGCCTGCAAAGTCGGCCTCGGGCTCCATGGCGCCGTGTGACAGCAAAAAGTACATAAAGTCGACCGCATCCTTGCACGACAAGAACACAATCATCTTGCTCGTCGGCTGCTTGCGGAAGGTGTTCTTGAGCTGCGCTACCAATGTGACAAGCCGCAGCTTGGCCGGCACAATAATAGCCTTCTGCACAAGCTGGCTGGGAACCGAGAAGTTCTCCTCGTCGTCGTCTGCGTTGCCCTCCTCGCCCTCCATCTCCTCGTCGCTGTCGAGATGGCGAATCTTCTTGCCAAGTGCGCCTTCTTCGTAGTTCTCGGTCAGCATGCGGTTGCGCTTGCGGCTGCGCGCATCGGCGGCCGCCTGATCGGCGCTCTCGTAGACACTCGTGGCGCTGACATACTTGGGGTTAACCAGGGCCTCGTCGGCCAGCTTCCTGACGTTGTCGCGCAGAGTAGCCGAGCACAGAACGTTGATGCGGCGGCGCGGGAGCTCCAGCGACGTTGCCATGGACGTGTGGCCCAAGACCCTTCCGCGCCGTTTGGCGCGCTCCTCAAAGAGCGCCAGAATCTTGGACAGCGTCTCTTGGAACCCGAGCTCAAGCAAGCGATCGGCTTCGTCCAGCACGAGCCAGCGGAGGTTGTCGACGCAGAAGGACTTTGTGTTCTCCAGATGGTCCAGCAGGCGCCCAGGCGTGCAGGCCAGAATGGTGACACCCTTGCGCAGGCGCGCCTTCTCAGAAGACTTGCTGTCACCACCAATTACGATTCCAGGAACCATCCAATGAAGCTTTTTGCCTGAGCCCCTGGACAGCGGCATATGCACGAGGGACTGCGCAGTCTCGTACACCTGCTGTGCCAGCTCACGTGTGGGCGTCAGGATTACGGCAAACGTGCCGAGCTCGCGCGATGGCGGCGCCCCGCTAGTCGCCGTCGCTGTTGCCTGCAAAAGCCTGTGGAAGATCGGAAGCAGGTACGCAAGGGTCTTTCCTGATCCTGTGGCAGCCTGGATGAACACGTCGTGCTCGACCTTGACCTCTGCATCAATGTTGAATGTGTCGTCGTCGTCGTCGTTCGCAGCGCTGACGTTGGCCTTTGGCAGCTCCTTCCCGATCAGTACGGGCACAGAGTTTTGTTGAATGGCTGTCGGCTTGGTGATGTCCATTTTGTTTTTCAAAAACTCGACAATGTCGGAGTCAAGGCCGATGCCCGTAAACGACGATGTGTCGACAACGGAGTTGCTGGCCACATTATGCTCCTGCTGCAGGTTGCGCGGCATCGACGGAATCTCAGGGTTCTTGGTAAAAAGCGACGAGATGATTTGCTTGTTCGCTTGGTGCGACAGCTGCGCGTTGACCGTTGCTGTTTTTGACTTTGTGACGGCACTGCCGCCCTTTATCTCGCCCAGCAGCTTTTGGACTTCCTTGTTCTGCTGTTCCTTTTCCACGGGGTTCTCTGATTTTCTCGCGCCCATGCCTTCTTGCGTGGGCGTCTGCGCCTTCTTGGCTTCGAATTGCATCACTCGCCGCTGGTGCAGGCGATCCTTCCATCCTCCGCCCTTGGGCTTGGAGCGCACTGTGACTACGGGCGTGCTAACACCGCTCGTGTCAAAGTTGAACATGAGTCCATCATCTTCAGCCATTGTTGTTGATTGTATATGTTGTTATGATAAATGGTCTATTGCATACAGAAAGAGAGAAGCAGAGGGCTGCTGCTGCTGCTGTTGGACAGATGTACTTTTTTTTCTTTCTTTAAATGCTTTTGATTGATTTTTGATTTTTCTGAAAATTTTCTACAAAAAATTAAATTGAGCTTTTTTTCTTTAGTTGTTTGTTGAACCGATGGCTCAATGCTGAAGTCAAAATGGCTGCAAAGGCTGAACCGCATACGAAATCGCAGCGCAGTTTTTGGTAGGGCCAATTGCGGGCTGTCAAAAAAATTAGCGCAGAAAAACGGGAAGACACGCAATTTTTTTTAACCCCGCACGTGTATATTATAGTCTTTGATTTGCAAACGCTAAAGTTTGCCTAAATAGTGCGCCGAATGGAAAGTCTGGAAAAATGCATTTGCAGGTGCCGAAAAAACCAATATTTCACTGCCAGGCGTGCTTATGAATGTTACGCTCGTTTTTTTTTAATCAAACCCTTATGCAAGACAAGAAAAATGGGGCGGCGGCTTAGCGCTGTGGTTTCGCTAACGTTGTGACGTATGGTGCGTGAAGTGTTTTATTTTTGCTATCGCCAAAGCTGCTCACCTCACCCTGTTCGTGACATGTCAGTTTTCCCTCTCTTTCTTCGCGTCAATTATCTTTCTTTTATCTGCACTCCAGCTTGCTTTTTTTATATTTTCACAACGTTAATACCACACAAGCAAAATATGCCCACCACCCAGGCCCCACTCCCCACCATTGGCGAGACCAACCACTTGCCGCTGGCCGAGTTTACCCAAGTGATATCCCTGCTCTTCGAGCCCACAGCTCTGCTGACCCAGCGCATTTGCGATTCACGGCCCTTTGAGAGCTACGATAAGCTGCTTGACTGTGCAGACGAGCTGATCAAGGAGCTGTCACCTCTGGAGCAGCTCGAAGTGATAAACGCGCACCCGCGTATCGGCGAAAACACTGCCAAGCTGTCGGCCCTGTCGCGCATCGAGCAGGGCGCCAAGTCGGACGATGAGGAGGACGCTGTGTTTGCCAAGTGGGCTGAGCTCAACAAGAAATACGAGGACACCTACGGATTCCGCTTTGTTGTGTTTGTTAACGGCCGGAGCAAGGACAGTTTGTTCCCGATTATCGAAGAGCGCATTGCGCACGGGAACAAGTGCCAAGAGCTGCGGACAGGATTGTCGGAGATGGTTGACATTGCCCGCGACCGTGCCAAGAAGCTGCTAGCCGCTGCAAGCGTCTAGGTGCCGCGGATATTTCATACTTCATACTTCATATTTTAATCCTATTTTCTTTCAATAGCACAAACAAATTGTTTATTTGTTCAAATCCACTTTTAAGCACCATTATCAGCTTTTGCTGCCTTTGGGACTGTGATTACCAGGCAGGGTCCATCGTCGAGTGCCGTTATCTGGTCGACCAGTGCTTCAGGCGGCAGCGGTATGCTTTTTTCGATCTGCCCAAGCTGGCGCTCGGTGATTCTGTCGGTGCCGCTTTCATATACCACCTGGCTGTTTCTCTCGCCGTAAATCTTCAGTCGACCGTGTGTCCCCGTGTCAATGCGGATCTGGCTGTTCGGCACATCGGGCAACCATGCCCTGATTGTGATTCTGTGTTTGTCTTCGTGGCTCTCAATTCGCGGAGTCCACAGGTTGGACGAAATGTTTGCTATCGTTGCGTTGACGTCGCTGGCAGCGGGCTGGGTGCGGTTCAGCCGCAGTGTTTCAATGCTTTCGAAAAACTGGTCAAAGAGTGCGCCCATCTCCTGGCCTGTCCTGGCAATGGCGTCGTCGTGGCGCATGTTGTTTGCCATTATATCTTGTGGTAAATTTCCAAAGTCAAGCGTCAATAATGGAATATTGTAATTAAAATGGAAAATATAAATAATGGTGGTAGGGGTTGTCAGCAGAAGAGAAGATGTCAGAAATGGCGACGTAAGAAGCACCAACAACAACCGGTTCTCGCACGCCATTTGTATCCCCCATGCGACTTGGAGTTGATGAATGCGCGTCATGCCGTTTTATTTTTCTGATTAATATTGACTGTCGTGTGAGTGACAGAAAAAAAGGGTCCCGCGACAAACAAACAAAACTTCCCTGCAGAGGATTAACCCATCCCGGGGGAGCAACGAGCCACTCGACCGTCGGTTTTTTTCAGAACCGGCTTTTCAGCTCCATACAGCTCGCTCACTGGCTCGTTTGTCTCCAGGCTACTTGTACACTTCACCCCCCAACCGGTTGGCCTGACGGTGGGAAAAATTTTTCAAAAATCCTGTTTTCGAATGCCCTAATATGGTCACGTTTCTCAGCAGACCCAGACATTGTTTAGCTTATCTTTTTTTAATTTCTGGCCGAGCTCAACTTTCGATCCATCCCCCATTCTTTTTCTCTTCATCCTCAGCTTTTTACTTTTCCACCCTTCCATTAGGCAAAAAAAAAGTTTTACATTCATCAAACTCTAATCAAGCAAGCCATGGTAAGTGTAGAAGCGAGTTCTTGAATGCCGGCCCTATTGCGCCCTATTGTAGACAGACAGCTACAGCCTTCGTCATGCGCAGTTGTGCTGATACTCAAGCTGGGTCAATTTATATCTTATCCTAAAACGGTGGCTTTATTTGCATCCTTGTAGTCACTCCCTGCTCAAGCCGCACAGCACCCCCGCCTGCACCAGCTGCCGCAGACAAAACAGCTGAAGGCGCTGATGACAATCATTCGCGACCAGACCACGCCGCGCGGCGACTTTGTCTTCTACTCGGACCGTGTCATCCGCCTGCTCGTCGAAGAGGGCCTCAACCACCTGCCTGTTGTCAACAAAGAAGTCATTACACCTATGGGCATGCCCTTCCAGGGCGTCTCCTTCGAGGGCCGCATTTGCGGTGTCTCCATTATGCGCGCCGGTGAGTCCATGGAGCAAGGTCTGCGCGACGTCTGCACGAGCGTGCGCATTGGAAAGGTTTTGATCCAGAGAGACGAGAGCACGGCACAGGCTAAGATGTACTACTCTAAGCTGCCCAAAGATATCTCCAACCGCTGGGTGCTTCTGCTCGACCCCATGCTTGCTACTGGTGGCTCGGCTGTCAAGTGCATTGAGACTCTGTTGGAGGCTGGCGTGAAGGAGGACCGCATTCTGTTTATTAATCTTATTTGCTCTCCGGAGGGCGTCCTGGCGATGCTCGAGCAATTCCCTAAGCTCCAGATAATCACTGCGGAGATCGATGAGAGCATGGACGTGCAGAAGTATATTCTTCCAGGTTTGGGCGACTTTGGCGACAGGTACTTTGGAACCGAGGACTAGATTGTTTATTCAAATAACTTTTTCATTATATATTCTTCACACATTAATAGGTAAGGGCCTCTCTGTGTTTCCATGTTTAAAGTGTGAGAGCCGGAAGATGATTCGGAAAATAGAGCATTGGCAGCGAGATCGACTAAGATATGGATATATACCACTTTGCAGCCTGTGCTGTTTTTGAACTTCAGCCATAAGATTGCTAAGCGCAAAAAAAGACTGCACGAATGGACTGCATGTGGCACAGATTCTCCCAGAAAGCAAAGCAAGCCTCGTTCTAACACATCTCTTCACTTCTTTTTGTTCTGCTCGTCCAGTAGCTCTGGATCCATGGCGGCCTGGAGCTTGGGCAAAAGGAACACAGCCACCAGCGATGCGCCGACCATCATCATATAGGGGTTCGAGAACATTGTGATAATACTGAAGCCCTGCCTCACTGTGAAAAAGTCGTACTTTGCACCGGCTCCGAAACGCAGCGGATACGCCAAAACGGGGATCTCCTCTGGCCAGTCCGACCCAATCTGTACGTACCGCGCGGCAACCGATGCGCGGCCATCTTCCTTGAGCGAAATGCGCACGTGGATCTTGGGAAACACGTAATCCGCGCTGGCCACTTCCAAAAGAGAGTCGCCGAGTTTGACGTTGTCTACAGCAAATGACCCATCCTTTTGGATAAAGCCCTTGTACTCGCCACCGTTCACCACTATGTGTGCTCTGGTCGAGAGCTCAGAGACATTGCTGAGAATCTCGTTAGCCACGATGGAGCCGCGCACACGGTATGTCTTTTCAGCCAAGGCGGCATACGATGTTGTTGCCAGGAGAAGAACGAGCAGGCTAGAGTGTCAAAAAGAATGGGAAAATAGACAAAAATTGTCTGCATGTGTGTTTGAATTAGCTGGTTGCTTAACTAGGCCTAGTCTTGGCCGTGTGCTTGTTGACATCTGAATTGCGCTTGCAATCTTTAAAGCCCACTTTTGTTGGCGGCTAAAATCCAGAATGTGCGTACCTCTGCGCGACCAAGAGCACCGACCGACTGTTGAAAATGTGCATTACAAAGTGTGAATAAAAATTGTGTGTTACGAACAAAGTTTACAAAAAAAGAGTTAAAAAGTTGAAAGGTGTAATCGGAGATACGAAATACGTGTGTGCAATTTAATCAGACGAGTCAATTTTTTTTCTCGGCAGTCCAAAATTTTTTGGCTTTCTCTTTTTTTATTCTTTAATTTTTCTTATTATTTTCCTACTACCTCGCAATTCCTTCTCAAAACAGTCGTATAATGCAATGGCCAAGGACTCGAATGCGCAACGCCACGACGCACCAAACACCAAGTCCCTATCGGTGTCCTTCCACGACCCCAAGTTTACCAATTTTGTCAATGAGGCCAATGTTTACAATAACAACAGCAGCAATGCAAACCAACAAAAGCAGTGCAATACAACACCGCAGCCAGTAACTCCACAGAGAAACACGCCCGGGTCCACAGACAGGCGGCAAACCATGAGACCAACGCAACTAACAACAGCCGCAGCCTCAGCCTCAGCTGGCAGCAACACCAACCTTGAAGATAATGACGACGACTGGCCGGACACGAACTTTGTCAACATTGATTCGCAGGAGATTCTTGACTTGGTTTTGGCCGAGGAAAAGATGTTTGCTACGCAGCAGTATCTTGCATCCAACGACGGCTCTTTATCGCAAGAGTTTACTGAAACGCGGCAGGATCCGATGGCAGGTGGTTTGCATTATGGCCAGTTGATGACGCGATCTGTCCCGGTCACTCCACCTGTTGCTGAGCCCGTGTACATATCGGACGCTGATACGCCTGGCCGCTCAAGCGCTGAGGAATCTGCTGCTGGGAGTGTGAATTCTGTGACTGAGCGCGGGCGACAACCTTGGCATAGCGGCGGCCAGCCCGCGTTTTTTAATCAGGAGAATCAACAGGATATGCCCAAAAGCAAAGTGAATTTGTTCCCGAGATTGGCGCAGCACATTCCGACCGTGCAGCCGCCTGTCAGTAGTGCCTCTTTGTATCATCGTCCGCCGCAGCCGCCAACGCACCGCGATTCGAATACCCGCCATCTTGCTTTGCGCCATCAGCAGCAGAGGCAGACAGGGGGCAAAGGCAGCCAGGTATACAGGGCACAATTGCCATTGGGTCCATTGAGGGCGAATTCAGCGACCAGCCCAGGGGCACCGCCCTCGGCCAGACGCCAGTCATCATACTCACCGCAGCCCAACACCCTGCATCGAAAGCCCACCCTTAACCAAATCTTGGCCGGCGTTACATCGCCAACCTCCAGTGGTCTCCCAAATACTGGCAGCAACAACAGTGGTGGAATCGCCAATGAGCTCGAAAGGCTGCGGATGGAAAACACCCGAATTCGAGCCGAGAGCGAGCAGCTCAGGGCGCAGCTGTACACGAAGGAGGGTGAGGTCAAGATCGTGCGCGAGAACCTGGCGAAGACCGAGATCGACAACACACATTTGCAAGAACGGCTGACTAACCAAATCACCAGCTCGGCGCAAATCCAGAGTCAGTCAGAGGCCAAGCTGCGGGATGAAATAGACAGGCTAAAGACGGAGCTTGTGTTCCAGCAGCAAGAGGCCCAGGTGGCGGCTATTTCTAAGGCATCAATTACGTGGACTGGCGCGAGTGGTGCGAAGAGACCCACCCGTAACATTGATAGCACTCCCGGTGGTGCCGCTCAAAGCTCCTTGGCGCACGATGCCAGCTCTATCACTGGGACTTACCCGAGTGTCACAGACTTTGCGGCCATACCGACATCTGCCAGCACCAAACGTAGTGTTCCTGAGAAAGCAATGAAGCTCAGGTCGCAGCCAGCCGCGAGCAGCACGAGCAGTGACAGTGCGAGGGCCGAGAATACCCGTCTGCTGGAGATCATGACAGAAATTGCCGGCCAGCGGTCCAACACTGGCTTTGGCAACCTAGTTTCCCTGTCGATTGCGCTTTCAAAGGCCGTCAAGCGACCAGACTCCGAGAACATGGACGCTTTTCACTTAATGGTATGCGAGATGCTGTGCTATACAGAGGCCAGCGGCTACGAGCAGCTCGTCGCTGTGCTTCAGTTGCTTCTGCGCGCTGTCGATACCCTGGTTGAGTTCAGATCCGCCTGGCTGCTGGGCACCGGAAAAAACAAAAAATATTATCAGCGCGCAGCGCAGGTGGCATTGGCCATCAGCACTGCGTTGCGCAACAGTACAATTGCCACATCCAAAATGCACACAAATGATCAGAACGCTGCCTCCTGCGGCGCAGCGATAGACCACTATTGTAAATTGCTGCTGCAGATTATTGCCGTGCCAGGGGCTCTTGAGGCAGTGGGTAACGAGGCATGGACAGCGTGCAACCCGTGTGTGCTGGGGCAGTATTTATCTGCGGGGTTGCATATGACCGGCTTGCGCGGTATTCTCGAGCTTGTGGCGACGCTGGTGAAGGAATCGCCAGTTATATGGAACCACCTGCGGCGACAGCCCGAGGAATTCGAGGTGTTTTTGCTAGCAACTATGGGTCGATTACAGCTTGCGTTCGCGACTAATGATCAGCTTATGCTTGATGGCGAGCGTGGGTTCCTGGTTCTCGTGGCGTCGGCGATGATGAACCCTGAGGAGGATTCTGCAACACTCATTAATGGAATGCAAAAGTTTACCAGGGCTATGGTGCTGTGGTTCTTGGACGAGCATCAGGCGCTTGTCGGTCAGGCACGGAGCGTGGGGAGCGATATTGAGAGGCGGGCGCAGGTGTTCTGCCAGTACGTTATTTGCCTCAAGGTCGTGCTGTCTGAGGTTGCCGATGTTGTGGAGCTCTTGGATGGTGACTATTCGCCGACGTTCTTTGCCTTTGTCGCTGCTTGTACTCGGATGACTGTAGGTGAGAGTGCGTTTGCTGAGAACGCATCTATTCGCGAGCTGGCCGCTGATCTTCTCGCATATGTGGTTACAGAGGACCAGGCCATGTCGATACAAAGTCTATGAATAACTTGTTTAATACTGCGCGTATTGTTTTAGCTTTTTTTTGAAATATAGGCACTTGTAAAATTTAATAATAAATAAAAATAGTAAGAGGATGTTCGATCGATTTTTTTAGTCAACAGTGATTTTGGCGTCAAGCGCAGCAAATTCGGCAAAGAAATGTTCAAACAGCTTGACGGACATTCCAACGTCATCAGTTCCGCAGACCTCACGAATACTGTGCATGCTGAGAAGTGGGTTTCCAATATCAACAGTGCGCAGGCCAAGGTTGGAGCTCATCATTGGGCCAATAGTTGAGCCGCAAGCACAGTCATTGCGCACGACAAACTCTTGCAACGGGATGTTGTTTCTCTTGGCAATGTCCTTGAGAATGGTCGATGTGACCGAGGTGGTGGCGTAGCGCTGGTTGGCGTTAACTTTGATCGACGGGCCCTTCTGCAGCTCCGGACGGTGGTCCCTCTCGTGCTTATCGGAGTAGTTCGGGTGCACCGCATGGGTGACATCGGAGGAGATCAAAAAGCTGTTAGCAATGGATTCCTCAAAGGCGGTGGACGAGGCGCCGGGGAAGCTGGCGTGGATGCGGCGGATGGCGGACTCGATCAGCGATGAGTTAGCGCCGTAGGCGGAGGTCGAACCGATTTCCTCATTATCAAACAGGGCAACCATGCGGATGTGCGTGTCATTGGCGGCTGCCTTTTCGTCACTCAGGCTGTTGATCAGACCCTCGATGGCGCAGTACGACGAGTTGAGGTTGTCCAGGCGAGAGGCGTAGATGAACTCTTTGCAAATACCACCGATCACAGCCTTTTGCGTGTCGTATAGGCACAGCTCAAAGTCGGCGATTTCATCGACATTGACCTTGAGCTCCTTGGCGATGCGCTCGAGCAGGATGGGGTGATGGGCGAGGCTCGATTGGTCGGGTGTGCTCTCGTCGGCGTTCTGTTGGTTGCCGTTAAGCGCCTTGGAGACGGTAGCCAGAATGGGGACCAGATGCGTCTCCTTGTTGAAGGTGAATGCATCGTTGGCTGTGCGATCGAGGTGGATGGCCAGCGACGGAATGCGCATGATTGGATCCTCGAGCGAAACAAGGCGGTGGGTGTAGCCCCCGGCGCTGTCGCGGACCATCACCCGCCCGGAAATGCTGAGATCGCGGTCAAACCAGGTATACCATAGGCCACCGCCATAGACCTGGACGCCCACCTGGAGGAACCCGCTACTGGTCTTTTTGGAAACAGGCTTGAGCTACATTAAGAAGAAAAAACAAGTATGTGACGATTGTCTTTTGAAAAATTGATTGTGAGCACATGACAGATTTCACAATTCCAACAATAATGCAGTTTATATAATGCAAACTGGGAAAGAAAAAAGGCATCCGTTTTCTGCCTGCGCATGCATTACCTTGAAGCAAGGACTATCCGTATGCGCACCAACGATAGAAATGCCGCCTCCAGGACGCTACACAGAAGAAAAAGCAAAGAGATAATATGCATACAGCACCACCAAGTGTGTTAGTTTTATAAATATTATGCTGGTCTGCGGCGAATGGAGAATAAAAAATATCCACGCCTGATCATCAATATGCGGTGCTTACGAATTTGCCTCCGACAGCAAAGGCGACGATAGAGGAGCCATTGCGCGTAAAGTAGTATCTGCCGTTAGGCTTGATGGCGCCCTCCCAGCTCTGCTTCTCCTTGAGCTCAGTGAAGTTAGCGCCTCGCAGCCAGTTGCGGCATACGTCGACGGCGTGGAATGGGCTAGGGGCCTTGTTGACAAAGTCGACTAGCTGCTCGGCCTGGCGCTGCAGGTGTGCCTTGGTAAGTGAGGCCATGGTTAGTGGAAAATAAAAATTAAAAGTTGGAAGTTGGAAGAGTCAAGTAATTTAGATCAAATGCGTGAAATGATGTTGAGAAAAAGAGGAAAAAGAATGAGAGCCAGCGTGGCTCAGCGAACTTTTATAAATATCAAAAACGAAGTTGGCCACGCAGATGTTACTTTTCGGTGAGCGAACAAGGGGGCTTCACAGAATGGGGGGAATGATGACACGCACAGTAAAAAAAACCGCAATTTTTTTTTGTAATTTCTTTGATCCGCCGCCCCCGTTGAACAGATCATCCTAGGCGGCTGTTATTTTTCATATTGTATTTTTTTGGGGGGAGGAGTGAGCCAAAAAAGATCCTTTTTTATTATTATTCGCGTATAGAGATGATCTGCATTCAGATATTGGCTTCCGCCAGAAACTCGGTGTCAGATCCTAGGCTAAGGTGAGCACGTCAGCATGACTAGCAGCTTTTTTTTATAAGTGCAGATGCAGCTCAGGAAAATAAGTGGGCTAAAGGTAGGTGGAAGGCACTCGAAGGATAATGGTAAAATCATCAGCAGCTCTTGGGAAAAAAAATGCAAACAAACACCATCTTGCGAATGCAAGCAATTGAGGGATGAAGTATTGGCCCAAAAATAAAATAAAAAATTCGCATGTTTCGTCTTGCTTGTTCCAGTCGATCCGTTTTTTTCTCTTTGTGTGCTGGCATGTCTTTGTATTTTTTGCTCATCGCAAAAGAGAAAGAGTGATGGCTGCAGCAAACATATCTCTAACTTGCTCTTTCTTTTTTGAAGAATTCAGCACGACAGAACAACAATCGCTTAAACTCGAGGTGATAATTGCAAAAAGGCATTGAATTGTCAAGAGTTATAAAGAGTAGAGAGAAAGAGGCGTTTTGAAAACTTGTGTTCTAAATAGAAGATAGGACTGGTCTCAAAAGTGTTTCCGGGTGCCTCCCTCCTTTTATATTGCTTGCAATAAGTTGGAATTGTTGTCATTTTTAGACCACATAACACGCCATCGTCTGGAACGGCCAAAAAAAACCGCATGCATGCTGAAATTGGGAGTTCATATATCCAAAACTGGAAATTTTTTAAAAAGTTTGTTATTTACAACTCGCAGTTTGAATAGCACTCTCTGTGTACATACACGTATTATGTTTCAGAAGGCGACAAATCCAAGTGGCCATTCCATTAATTTTTTTTACTCAGATCGACAGGCTAAAGTAAAAATAACTGAAAAATAAGCCTTCAGCTATTTATTCTCGAGTAGATCGTTCTCTCGCCCCTTTTTCAATTATGTTCTGTGTTGCTCTTTATTTTCAAGGTTTTCAAGGCAAACAAAAGTACTTTTCTTCTTTTTGTTTGTTGACTTGAAAGTTATTATTTAGAGGCGTTTTGTGTTGGTAAATTGTCGTCCCTATTTCCTTTGTTTATTTTCTTTTCTTTTCTTCCTTTTATTTTTTTCACGCAATTTTTCCTATTTTCCTATTTTTTACTCCCCCTCTCCCCCGCCTTTGTTGCAGCTACTGCCAAATATTTTTTTGTATCCATTCTTTGTCCTACAAGATCTTGTGTCCCAAAACTTTTATATATTTTTCACTAGCCAAAAAGTACAAGCAAAAAGCTCCTTGGAAGCCTCGTGACGCGCATTCATTCAATCCATTCATTCCCAGCAGCTTTACTCTGGAAACGTCCGCCATATTTTTCCATTTTTTTCTTTCTCATCAAACTACTTTTTTCTTTTTTTCTTGTCCGCTGGTCTAGTCTTTATCTCACAACCCACCTTTATTTTTCTCCTCTTTCTCTCTTATATATATTTAACCAGCATATTGTCATTTTGTACATACACACTAGCAAACACACATACACAAAAGTTTATAACCTTGTTCAATAAAAATACTTGGTATTTTTGTTATATTCTATATATACGCAACTGGCACTCACACACAGACATACGGGCACTTGGATACGACTTTACGCAACTTTGATTTGGCCAATTTGGGAACACCAACAGGTATTTGTCCGAATTCAAAAACAAAAAATAGACATTTTTGTATAGTTTAATCGCAGTCGGCTTTGGTTAAAAAAAAACAAAAAATAACAAGAGCCCACGTGCTCACTCTTTTCCAAGTTTCTAACTCACACACTTTTTTATTTTTATCTTTCTCACATATCCATACATACACACACACACATACACACACACGGCATTTTAGGCTACCTCGCGCTCTTTTTTCGACAACACAAACCAGCAGCCGCAATAAAAAAATAAGCCATGGGTAGACTATCATTAGGAATCAACAGAAATAAGGAGTCTTGTGAAGAGGTCACCAAGTCGAAGCAGTTCCGGAGCTCAATAAAGGGATTTCTAGGGATTTCCAATGGCGAGGGGCGGTCCAGCATGGACCTCGGTGACATAAACGAGATTAACATCGAGCAGGGGGTGTCGCGACTCAGCCTGTCTGCAAGGCGAGTGATGAGCTACAACAAAGGCAATATCCCAGAAGCACTTGGCAACAAAGACCCCGCAGCCCCCAACGTCGAGTCGAGGGATAGTGCAGATTATAGCAAAGACTCTAGAAACAGTGCAAAGGGAGCGCTGGAAAAGCCCGATTCAAAGACTGCGTTGATCAGCAGCAGCAGCAGCAGCAGCGACAGCATCGACAAGCAAGGCGCGCAGCCGGACAGCACTGAGGTGCATGATGATGCAGACATTGGGGCTGCGCCTGACATGCAGTCGCCCGCTGCAGATGGCAGTGGCAGAATTGCGCCAGAGAATGCGCCGGACTCGCTGCTGGCGAGGTACTCCATTGTGTCCGACAAAGTCGACATGGACTGGAATGGTGAGCAGGACGACAGGCACGGGTGGAGGCGCCGCGGGTCAATCCTCAGCTCGAGGCTGACAGCGCCCCTGCGCAAGGAAAGTAGCATTGGGCGCGGGCTTATGCGGAAGGAGTCGACGCCATTGTTCTCGAGCTCCAGCGGCCGCAATATATTCCACCGCTCGGGGTCCAGCGAGGCCGGCAGCAGCGGCGGCATTCGCACGTCGTTCTGGCGCGGCAGCGCAAGCAGCAGTTTGTACCGTGGGTCGGGCGAAGAGCACCCGCCGCCGCAGCAGCAGCAGCCGACGCTGGCGCCGGCTAACAACCTGCGGGCTGAGCGCACGCATCGGTCGTCGTCCGTGCCGTACATCTCGCCGATTATGTCGAGCAGCGCGCCGCGGTCGATGGCCTCACCATACCTGCGGGCGGTCGGCAGCGGGCTGACCACCAGCAGCTGCACCAGCAGCCGGCTGAACCACCGAGACCTGCAGATGAACCTGGCCGGCGCGCGGCAGGCAACCGACCGGTTTCCGAAGCTCTCGATCAGCGGCAGTACCGGCGCCAGTGGGGGCGCGGCGGGGCTGCCCTCGCCGGCGGCGCCCTCGGCCGACGGCAGCGGGTCCTCTTCGGTGACGCCAATGACGTTCCTCGTGTCTCCGCGGCCGCGCGCCAGCACCGCCAGCAAGCACGCGTTGGGCCGCCTGGCGACGGCCAGCCAAGAGTTCCGCCTGGACAAGCGCACGCTGTCGTCGGCAACCATCCCGGCGCTGGAGCTTGGTATGCCCGGGTCGCCGCGAGCGCTGGTTGGCTGCGTCGACATGTCGGAGTTCGGCGTCGGCGGCGGCGCGCCAGGGCCGGGCGGCAGCGTGTCGGAGCCGGGCACGGGCGGCGCCAACAGCAAAAGCCCGGTACTCCTGCCGTCGCCCGTGTCGGCGAGCACGCCGGCGCGGAGCGTTGCCAGCACAGGTGACTCTAGCAGCGAGGCGCACCGGGGCCACAGCCCACACCCCGTGCACGAGACGCACCGCATGCACGTGGTCCACGACCCGCGCACCGGGCGCAAGATGATCAATCAATACATGATCATCCGGGAGCTCGGGCGCGGCACGCACGGCAAAGTCAAGCTGGCGTTCGACACGGCGGCCGGGGAGTACTTTGCGATCAAGATAATCGACAAGGAGTCCCGCGACCGGCGGCTGCGCCCGGGCGCGGCGGCGGCGCGGGCGCACGGCAACGTGCGCATTGATGTGGACAAGATGGAGAAGGTCAAGCGCGAAATCGCCATTCTGAAGAAGTGCTGCCACCCGAACGTCGTGCGGCTGCACGAGGTCATCGACGATGCGCACGCGCGGCGCATTTACCTTGTCATCGAGTTTATGGACGGCGGCGAGATCGCCTGGCGCGACAACGACGGAATGCCGAAGATGGGCGCTGCCGAGGCACGCAGTGTGTTCCGCGACCTGGTGCTTGGCGTCGAGTACCTGCACTACGTCGGCGTGCTGCACCGGGATCTGAAGCCGCAGAACCTGCTGTGCAATAAGGCCGGTCGTGTGAAGATCTCGGACTTTGGCGTGTCGTTCCTGAGCAGGCGCCTCAGCCGCAGCGAGGCCAAGCCGCGGAGGCACCGCAGCAGCAATACGGGCAGTGCCGGTCCCAGTGCCAACGCCAATGCCAATCCTGCTTCTAATGTGGCTGCTAGCCCCACCGCGAGTATCGGTGCCTCGCCGCTGCGCCCCGCAGGCAAGTCTGCCGCGCTGCAGGGCTCGTTGCTCCACCGGTACGCGTCGCAGCCGCAGATGGGCAGCGGGCCCGTGCTGCAGCGCAAGGGCTCGCAGCTCCGGCGCCAGGCATCTGGGCTGTCGCGCGACGGCCTCAGCGGCGCCCATGGATCTGGCTCCGGCTCGCGCAGGCCGGCAATGTCGGTGAGCAGCGCGGGCTCGTCGTTCAGCTCGTCTGGCAGCTCGCAGGGCAGGCGCCAGCCGCTGGAGGAGCACATCCTGCGGAACGACGCCTCGCCAGGCACAGGAACGGGCATGGGCATGACCGACGAGTTTGGCAACCATGCACCCGGCCTGCAGCCGCTAGTGGCGCCTGTGTGCAAGCTTCCGCCCGAGATCATGTCTGCCGACTCAAACGTCTATGATCCGTTCGACTCGTCCGAGAGCGACGAGTTCTTCTCGTCCGATAGCGAGAGTGAGAGCGAGAGCGAGTATGGGAGCATCAAGGATAACGATGGCGGAATCGTCTTTGGGACCAGCCCCAAAGTCCTGTCTGAGGCTGTGCCGCCACCATCAACGTGGCGGCCGCGGCACGAGCGCAAGGGCACGCTGGACGAGATCGACTTCAAGTACGACGAGAAGGACGAGGAGCGCGAGCTGGCAAAGACTGCCGGCACACCGGCCTTCTTTGCGCCCGAGATGTGCTGCACAAACGAGGAGCTGGCCAAGGTGCTCAAGGATGAGCGCGCGCGCCGTATGGCCCATGCCCGCCTGGTGTCGCGCAACCGCGGCCGTTTCAACACTGAGCCCACGACCACGCCTGTCCCGCAGCCAGACTGCGAGACCGACGATGGCACTGGCGCCGGGGCAAAGTCCGTGCGCCCGATGTCGCTTTACTCTGAGCCTGGCCAGGCGACGCGTCTCTCGAAGCGCCACTCGGCCATTGTGTCGCTGCTGGCATTCCCGTTTTCGCAAAAGTCGCGGCTGTCCAGTGGAAGCAACACCAGCAACAGCAACCTGAGCCTTCAAACTTCAGCGCCGCTGCCTGAGGACGACTACGACGAGCCGCTCCCGGCCAATGTCATCACGCCGGCTATCGACATCTGGGCCATGGGCGTCACGCTGTACTGCCTCATCTACGGGCGCGTGCCATTCCGCGCCACGACCGAGTTCGAGCTATTCAACATTATCCCGCGCCAGCAGCTAGAGTTCCCACAGCTGCTCGAAGCATCAGACTCGCCTATGTCCAAGATAATGCCGCCTCTGGATTCTGAGCTGCACGACCTGCTGGTGCGCATGCTGGACAAGGACTTCCGCACGCGCATTACCATTGACGAGATCAAGCATCATCCATGGGTCGTGCGCGATCTCGCGCATCCGTCTAGCTGGGCCCACGAGACCGACCCTGTCCACCGCCCGTCGCTCAATGTGACCCTGCAAGAGGTCGAACAGGCTGTCGTGCCGAAGATGCGCCAGCAGCAGGACGAGGAGCAGGGCTTCCGCGCGTCTCTTCGCCGCCGTATCTCGCAGATGCACAGTACTGCCACGAAGACAAAGTCATCACTGGACTGGCTCAAAATCTGGTAATCTAATCCAGCATTTTTATACTTGAATTGAATTAACAATTTTCTTACACCTAATTGGTTTAACAGACTTATGAAGCTATGAATGTTCCCTGGTTGCCCAGGTTTGTAATCTGAGGGGAAGGTGCCTTTTTCGCCTATGCACCAAGTGGGAGGGGGGCAGGAGTAGGGGGGAGCTGATGATAAATAAAAGCATTTACAATCAAAATCGCATTTGTAATAGCAACGACGGTTGCTTTGAAATCACAAATTTTCCAAGCGTCTGGGGTGGGTCTGGATTTGTCAACCCATGATCGCGCATTTTATAGTGTAAAATATGCCATTTTTCGCAGTCCCAAAAATAATTATTAATTACTTTTTTATTCCCTCTATATATTTATTCTCTACAGCACCTCATCCTCACCAAGCAGTATCAAAACAACAACACTTTCTGACAAGTTTATCCTTTAAAAAGCTTCCATCTCCCCCCTTTGTTTTTTCTTTTATTTTTATTTTTTACACTACAAGCCTTTTTCAATTATTATTATATTTTTTCAACTTTTCAACAATGGTCAAGATTTTCGTCATCACCTACTCAACCTACGGTCACATCAACAAGGTCGCCGAGTCCATCGTTAAGGGACTCCAGAAGACCGGTGTCGAGGTTGGTCGCTACCAGATCGCCGAGACACTGTCCGAGGATATTCTGACCAAAATGCATGCACCCCCGAAGCCCGACCTTCCCACGATTGTTGCCAGCCAGCTTCCTGAAGCCGACGGCTACCTGTTCGGTTTCCCGACCAGATACGGCACGGCACCCGCCCAGGTCAAGGCCTTCTTTGACTCCACCGGGCAGCTCTGGGCCAAGCAGGCTCTTCTGGGCAAGCCCGCCGGATTCTTCTTCAGCACTGCTTCGCAACACGGTGGCCAAGAAGTCACAGTATTTACCTCCTTGCCTATTCTTGCCCACCACGGTATGATTTTCGTGCCCTTCGGTTACGCTCACCCTTACTTGTTTGATAACAGCGAGGTTATTGGTGGTTCTGCTTGGGGTGCTGGTACTATTGCTGATGGTGATGGTTCGCGTCAGCCCTCGGAGAAGGAACTCGCTATTGCTGAGGCTCAGGGTGAGAGCTTCGCTAAGGTTGCTACTAAGCTTGCTGCTGCTTAAATCTTTAGCTATTCATTTTTTCTGTATACTGATACTTTTTTGTTGTTGTTTTAAAATTTGACTGTTTTATCCAAATAATAAAAGGTTTGAAATTCAATTTCACTATGCCAAAGTTTCTTAGTCTCCCAGGACTTTCTCTACAATTAACGCACACAGGAAAGATAAACCAAATTTTGGTGCGTTAATTTGGTGTTTTGTTGTTAATTTTACATGATAAATTATTTATCCCACGTTTTACAGATGCACATTTTACTTTTTTAATGTGTTTTGCAACTGAAAGTGCAGCTTTCGCCCAATACAACATTGTAAAACAAAGTAAGAATAAATGCCGCCGGACACAAAATAAAACAAAACAAAACAAAACTCTAATTAAGTTTTTTTTATAACTGTCGTCAGACCGATTGCCGTGCTTCATATGGTCCTGCAACCAACAAGGCTATAGTCAATTATTATATTCGTTTCTCCCCCGCTCGTACTCTCACCCTCACCCGCTTTTGTTTGAAGAGAAAATAGAACAAGACAACACGCATACATTGTTTACACGTGAATAAATATGTGCACATAACCAAAACAGGCCGCACCGCCTACCCTCCAAAAGTAAGAAAAATATAAACTTATGCATAACCGGCCGGCATTGTTTAGCCGGAACACATAGAGAGCGACTTCAACATGGTTAGCTATTTGCATGCTGCAAACATTGCAATACACATTTGGAGCAGAAATGAGAGCATGTTTTTGCACATATCGCCACTAATTGCAAATTGTGTTTATTTGCAAAATGTTCTAAGCAAACAGAATACACACAAGTATCAATAATGGTTGCAGTGTTCATTTACAAGAATTGACAAGATATTTATTAGCCAAATAGCCTCGACAAACATGATAAAAGTTGTGCAAATGGCACAACACGCAGCCATGTTGTTATGTCAAAGCCAGATTGCCCAGCCTCGATTCCCTGGGTTACTTGCTGATTTTAATTCTAAATCAATTTTAATTCGTATATTAATTTCCCTTTTAAACCATGGTCGGCGTGTTCTCAGGCCACAGCTCCTTGACAACGCGGTGGATCTTCTTGCCAGTATGCCTCTCATGGATCTTTTGTGCATTAGACACATCAGCATCCACGATCACCTGCAGCTGCTCTGGGGACATCTGTGCGTTCCTAATGGCTCTCTTCATCTTTAGCGCAAACCTCTCGCGCGCCTTTTGCTCCTCAAGTGCCTTCTTAAACTCCCTCTTGTCAGCAAACAACTTGTTCTCATCCATCTTTGGCGCCATCGCAATATCGACAATCTTGGTCTCGCTCTTCAACTGCATGCTGGCCAGGGACCTGACCAAGTAGCTGAAGGACACCTCAGCCTCAGGCTGCTCCGTGTTCAAAATCTCGATGATCGCCATTGGCGCGTGGTCGCCCTTGCGGTGACCCATGGGGATGATGCGAGTGAAGCCGCCGGGGCGCGTGGCAAACCGCTTGGCATACGTGTCCATGAGCATGGGAACGACAGATTTGGCCTGGTAGAGATAAGCCTCGATCTGGTGCCGATCGTGTTCGGTTCCGCGCTTTCCCAGGGTGATCATTTTGTCAACCAGCCGCCGCAACTCCTTGGCGCGGGGAATCGTGGTCTCAATTCGCCCGTGCTTAATGAGATCTGTCGTCAAATTCCGGAGAACCTGCCGACGGAGCGCCGACTTCATGTTCAGCTTTCTGTGTGCGCTGCCCCCGTGCATTTTAAAATGATTTAGATTTTGAGAAAAGGGAACTAAATAAAAAACAAAAACAAAATTGAGTGTAAAATGTCCAAAAGAGAAAAATAAAAGAGAGCAATTTGATTTTTGATTATTCTGTATTTTTTGGCTGTGCGAAAGGGTTATCGCATTTTAGGCCGTTAATCATAATCGTCTTTGATTTGTAAAAAAAATCACCTTTTTCATATTCGCAGATACACTTTTTTTTATTTTGCGCAGCAGCTCTGTTATTTTTTTGATGCGCCGCTGTTTCCAATAGAAAATTTTGTATGGTGATTGTACGAATATGCCCAATGGCACATCTCGCGTATATAAGAAACGATGAATTTCTTCTCCCCAGAACAATGCGCGTCGTTTCATTCTTATTAATATTGCACTTATTTTTTATCATTTCCCCCAAAAAATAATAATTTTTTCCCTCCTATTTTTTTATTCCACCATATCTCTTTTCTCTGGTTTACAAAAGAATCAACCACACTGCCACTACAATGTCTCAGTACCCGACCCAACAGCCTCGAGGTGGCCACGAAAGCACCGAAAAGCCCATCATCGTCTCCTTTGAGGACAGCGAAGCCCGACGAATGCAAGCGACCCTGCGCAAAAAGCTAGGTCCCGAGCACGTCAGCACGCGTCAGGGCATGGGTAACTCACGGCTCTCGTACATAGAGGGCTGGCGCATAATCAGCATAGCCAACGAGATATTTGGATTCAACGGCTGGCGCTCAAGCATCCAGAACCTCGCGATCGACTTTATGGACATGTCCGAGGGCGGCAGATTTAACATCGGCGCTAGCTGCGTTGTTAGAGTTACACTTAAGGATGGTACATACCGGGAGGACGTCGGATTCGGCATGATTGAGAACACAAAGTCCAAGGGGCAGGGTCTGGAAAAGGTCAAGAAAGAGGCGACGACGGATGCTTTGAAGCGGGCGATGCGCCAGTTTGGAAACGTCTTGGGTAACTGCGTGTATGATAAGGAGTTTCTCAAAAATCTTGGCCAGGTTCCGAAGCAAGCGAGAGAACTGATCCAAGGAGACGCCCTTTTTAGGTATGGCGACTTGGAAGACCAACAAAACGGAAGGCAACAGCGCGAGCTCCTGTGTGCCGCTGTTCAGCCAAACAGCCCACAAGATATCATTGCTTATCAGAATGGGGCGCAGCAAAATGGTGCGCAACACAATGGGATTCACAGTCATCCGCAGCCACCACAACATCCGCAGCTTCAGAGTGCCAATAACATCCAACGGCAGCCCATGGCACAACCAGATGCGCACCGCCGGATTGTCGGGCAGCATGTTAACGTAGGCGTAGAAGCGAATTTCTTTGGCAATGGGAGTTTAACAGGTATGCATATTTTTCGCATTTACGAGGCTCGTGTGAAGAGAGCCTTGTTTTATACCTTGTATGTGTTGCACTTTTTTGCATTTTATTAATATCTTGTGCGTTTCCACATTTTTACATGCATTTTTTACTGACTTGGTAGCCGTCGACGATAATGCCGCAGACTTTGACATGGATGGCTTGGACGATGAAGGTGTACTGGATATGATAGAGGATTTGGAAACCGACCGGCCGATTATTTTTGACAGCCCCGCTTGCTTTGGCCGTAGTGGAGCATTCAACCCCCAGCAGCAGCAGACACCCGCGAACAGCGGTAACCTGGTCAACAAAGGTAGCTGGAAACCGTCATCAGTCCCTGTGCAAACCAACTTTGGGAACAATGGTCACTCTGCGCCGGGCCTTTTGAACAACACGGCTGCGCAAGTCCAGGGCGGTGCCCATAATGCCAGCGGCGTGGTTACCTCTGCAGCCCGGAATCTGGGGTTCCAGCACCAAGAATTCAACCAGCAAAACCAGCACCAGTTACGACAACAGCCTCAGCTGCCACTTTCAAGGCCAGCTCCGGCTGTGGTAGCTCCAAATAACGCCGGTTCTGGTGCTGGGGAGAGGGTTCGCTCATTTGCCGATATTAGCTCGTTCTTGCCAACAACACAGAACAGCACCCCTGGGTCGACGGCGGTGGTCCGCCTGCTGTCCGAGACCGACGGTGGCGACTCGGCCGATCTCAGCAAACAGAGCCCGACCAAAAGGCTGTCGCGTTAGTATACTTTTTTCAGCTCCGCATAGGTAATATACAAAAGCATACAGTATAAACTATATTAATTTAACCTGGTCATTTAAATAAGAATAAACCGATGAGTTTGCGCCTTATTCACTTTGATGAGCAGCAAGTAGCACCCTTGCCGCACGAGAGCTTTGTTGGGAACACGTCCGAGGGGCGTTCCGGAAGGTCAACCTCGCTGCTGCCAATCTGCCGCGGCTGCTCCGAGCCCGGCGACGAAAGCAGACTCAGGTCCAGCTGTGCGTCACGGCGCGAGATCAAAAAGTACCCGCGGGGGAGATTAGTATCCTCGTCCACTGGCTGCAACGAGTCGTAGAGCTTGTCGACGTCGCAGAACCACGATGGATACTTGTACCGCGCGCTGTCTAGGACCAGCGCCTGGTTGGTTCCCGGGTGATAAGCGCCTATGGGCGAAAAGTGGCCATCGCCGGTCTGGCCCAGAGCCTGTCTGGAAAAGGACAGTACCATAAAGACGTCGTCGCGCTGCGTGACGTACTGGATATCCCGCAGGAACTCCTCCCTAGTGGCTGCCTTGCCGCGCTTGGCGACCACCTGCGCGTGCGAGCTGGCCAGACAGAGGAACTGGTCAAAGGTGATACCATTGGCCTTGAGATCAGACTCTGTGCGGCACGATTCGAGCAGCTCGTCACTGTACCAGCGCCAGACGCCCTTCCACGTGCGGCCAGGATCAACCTCGAGCGCATTGAGCACCATTGCTAGGGAGCTGGGGCCACAGTACGCGGGCTCGGACTGGACAGTGAAATTTCCGGCCAAGTTGAAGTAGCCCTCGGCGTATCCCTCGTTCAGAGACTCCTTGAATAGCTTGCGGCCGTCCGGCGAGGTGAAAGAAACGAGATTATCCGGAAGAGTGCGCCTGTAGTACGAGGTGGTCTCTTTGACTGGAGCGGAGATTGTCGTGGCCAAGTTACTTGTGTTTGTGGCGTCTGCTTCGTCAGCAGACTCTGCCAGTGTTGCCGCCAAGGTCGCTCCTGCTGTGCTTTTTGCTGAAACATGGGCAGGCGTATGATGTTTACAGGACATATCGGCCATTCGCTCTGCAAGGGCTTCCGAAAAAGACGATGTATGAGTCATCCGGCACAGGCTGACCATTTTTTGCTTGACGCACTGCTGCTGCTGATGCTGGTACTGCGTGTCAGCCTTGTTGGTGCCACCGCTGGCAGACATCATGCAGAGAATATCCGAGTCAGCTCCAGGCGACGCGGGTTCGAATGTAGAATGAAGAGTAGATATGTTTTTACTCGAAGACATTGAAGCACACCGATATTTAGACGCTTTGGATATTGAAGATGGTTTTGAAGTTGAAGAGAAGCAAGAGCAAAGTTGGGAAAGTGCCGGGGTGGCAGATGCCGATCTTTTATAAGATGCCGACTGAAGCAAACGCGAGGCTGCAGTCATTGTTGTGTTGGGTTTTGAGCGACAAAGGCCTTTTGTAGCTAGAAGAAGAAAAAGAGAGAGAAAAAGAAGGAGAGCAATGGCTGGATATAGGAGGCAGACTTAAAAAGGATGTGTACCCCAAAGGTTATACGAATTGGTGCTGAATTTTGGCTTTCAGAATTTCCTGCCTTGTAATGTTTTCGATTTGAGTTTGGGTTTGAGTCAGAGTCCAAAAGCGAGTATTTGGCTTGGGTTGACACCGCTGAATTAGCTGCCCGCTTTGAACGCTTGTGTGGGAATGGCGAGTATTTAAAAAAGGAAGTAGAGGGTCGTCAGACTGCAAATAAAATAACAAATTTACAAGAATTGACAGAAATGAAAAGAAAAATATTATTAAAAGAGAGGCTGATCAGGTATGTGCTAACTAAATAAAAAAGAAAATGGAGTCACCTCTCATTTTTATAGCAGAGGTGAAGGGGTAAAAGGTGTGGCCAGAAAACTTCACGAAATTTTTATTTTTTACTACTGAAGACGATTGCGGCTTATTGGCGATTGGCTCAAGCAGTGGAAGGTTCTCCACACGAAAAACAGCAGCCACCCAACCAGCCAACCGGCCGCAGCGTATTTCAAATGTGTGAATACACAGACATTTGAAGATCGAATCCCAACGACTGGGACCAGTTAGAAAAGAAGAAAAGAAGGCTTATCTGATGCAAAGTTTTCACTTCATTGTTTGCAGGAACGACGTAATCAAATCGAAAAAATCAGCAACGAAAAGCAGCAATCAATTTGCCAAAAAAGAGAAAAAGAAAAAAGCTACGCGGAAGAGTCCTCGGCAGTGTAGACGGCGGCGGACAGCGCCTGCACCTCACGCGAGGCGCTGACATTTTCGAGATATTGGTTGGGCACGCCATTGAGTATCTGATGGCCCTCGCGCGCAATCCGCGGCAGCAGCTGCACGACAACAACGCGGCTCTCCTGCGGCACGGAAAAGTGCTCAAACTCTTTAACAACGTCATCAAGATCGGGCGCTGCCTCGCCATCGATGGTGGGCGGCAACGGCGCACGAGGCGCGGGTGCGGGGAGCGGCTCAGGGAAGCTCTCTTGTAGCGCCTCGAGCAGTTGCGCGGTCAGCCGGTCAATACAGCTGCTGAAAACAAACCCAAAGTCGGGGCTTTCAATAACATCGCGGAGCTGATCCAGGAGGCGCGTGAAAACAGGCGTAAAGACGCGCTCGGCCACCAGGTGGTTGGCCGCCAGGTAGTCGCCGACATTAGTGTCACCGAGCGGCAGCAGGATGACCGGCAGGGTCTGTGCCAAGCCGTTCTCGCGCAGCCGAGTGTGGATGCTGGCAAACAGCGCGCCGAGCTCGCGGTGCGATATGCGCTCCTTGAGTGACAGCTTTCCGACACAGTGGTGGGTTGCGTCAGATATCAGCGCCATCAGATGGCGCCATCCGCGATTCAAGAGCCACCAGCTCAGCATCAAAAAGTGCTGCTCGTCACTCGACGACAGCCGCGACACGAGGCGGCCCTCCAGAGCCACGTCATCGCCAGTGTACTTGCTAACAACCGAGTCAAGGTATGTGCTGCGTCCAATGATGCTAAGCTGCACGTGCACGAGCATAGTCAGCAGTGACTCGGAATACACTGCAATTAACGTGCGCGCAAAGCTCTGTATCTTGATGTCTTCCCAGATCTCGACCTTGGATCTTCTTTGAGGCTCCTCCGCCGGAGTTGGCTCATATGCTGCGGGCTTCGACGGCTGCTCGCCGTCCTCCTTTCCTGCGCCCAAAGCATCGCTCCCGGACCATGTATTGCCGCCATCATGAGTCTCCGATTGGTCTGCGCCGGCCACAGCCGCCGGTGCAGTAATCTTCGGTGCCGTGTGAATAGCGCGAAGCTCAGTAATCAGCCTCTCAACGTCCACCTCGTGCAATAGCTGCTCGCTGAGCTCGGGCAGCAAGCTCATTATTGTGATCAGACAGTCACGCTGGTTCATGTCAAAGCGCCTGCGGATGTTGTCCTTGGCCGCACGCTCCTTTGCTGAGGCCTCCTGCATGTCTGCCAGCCGCCCGAGCAGCATTTTGCCCGAGTAGTACAGTCCTCCGGCAATTCCCGCTGTGATGACGAGCTTGCGCTGGTGCTTTCTGACAAACCCCAAGATGCTGTCGAGCATGTTTGTATTTGATTTGCTGAGTGCTATTGGGTTGGGTGTTTTACAAAAAAGGAGAGAGCTGGTGAATGCAGCGTAAATTTGGACAGAGTGCAAGTAGGTTTTGAATTTAAATATTTTTTAGAGTGCGAAAGCAAGGAACGCGACGACGCATAAGTGAGGGGAAGCGGATACAAAACTCAGAGAGGAAAACCACCAGCTGTCACATGCTTCTTGGTGATGCAATTGCACCTCAGAAATGGAAATGTTGATCAAATAAATCAGTACAAAAATTAATCACCATGAATATTCCCCATTTTAATGTTGCAAATTTGGCTGGCTCAGTGCTGCAAATGCATTGTACGAGTGAGAAGAACAGGCAGAATTCATGGTTGCTGTCTATCTTTTTAATGCGAATCAACAGAAAAAGGCGGGCGCATCGAGGGAGGAGGCAACAATAAATGGCTGTCCAGCTGATTCGCAGCAAATACTCTTGCCTTAAATTTGTTCTTTGCATCAGGCAATATCCATGCAGTTCACAGCAGAGCAAAATGCAACATCACACAGATTAAGAACATCGTTTTTTGCTCACAATATGGATGTGTCGAATGGCGAAATGCAAAGCACAATTTAAATATTCATTTCTGTAGGACCCCCCTTTTGTTGCAATATAATCATAACGTTTTAAAGCTTAATTTTGTTATTTAGCAGGAAATTGCGACGTAGTAGCAGAGTTAGCAAGTGGTATTTATATTTAAACATCGTTCATTCTGCCCTCCCGTGTGTGCATAATTTGAAAAAGAAGAGAATACACCAAGGCTGACAATAGAAAGCTAGGGAACATTGTAACATTTTGCCATATGCATTTGTTGGCGAAATTGCTCGCTTGTATTATTATTGTCAGTGAATTCATATGATAAACAAAAGAAGCAATATAAAAGAAGCAATTCAAAGGTGGCAGGGACAGCCATCCACTCATTTATATGCAATGAATGGGTTTGAAATATGATATTGTCACAATACGCCACTGAAACTGCCATGATGGCAATAATCTTTGACTACACTTTTCTAAAAATGTACCATTTCATCATCAATTCAAATGATGATGGCAAATGAGTCTTATTTTCCAGTTCACTAGATATTTTGTACTAGCTTTTCGCATTAAAGCTTAACATTAGTAGCATATGTATTTGTTTTTGCTTGCCTATGCATGAGCGCCCAAATGCAAATGGCGCCACCTTCATCACAAAAGGCTGTTATTAGTTTATTTCCTATTGAGCAGAAAGAGGAATGGCAGTGTGACGGATTTAAATCGGTTTCCCAGTAAGCATTTTAAAAACAGGAACATATCTTGCATTTGCACTTACACAGATGGCCCCCAAATAAAATTTTCAAGTGTATTTTCCACAGTCGAGCCTGGCATCTGTAAATATATTTGTAAAATAAAAACAGAGTGCGAGAAGGATCTGCCTGCATGCATCATAATGCTTCTTAAATGTGCGAAGCATGCAGGTGGATAGGCATCCAAATAAAAATACCGCTTTTGATAACCTGGAACTATAAAAATGCCAGAAAAATAATGACAGAACTCTACGGAATTCGGCTAGTCTGACAGCTTGTATGTATACTGTATTCCGCATGATATAAAAAAATTGAGGGCGCTCTTTTGTCACTTCACTCGCTTTCTTTTGGCTTCGAGGTCCTGTAGCGAGTTTGCCACTCGGGGGTGTGTCCGCATGAGGAGCGGCGGGACTAAATCGATGATAATATCCGAGATAGAACAAATAACATTTATTCTATAATATATTGAAATTGATAAACGGGTTTATTTTGTTTTGCCTATTGCGCCAACTGACCACAAGCAAGCGAAATTATCAGGTGCAGAATGGGCTTGCCCAGTGTGCGCCCATTGGCTATCACGAGCGCGCCTTCTTTCATAATGAGAGGCTTGCAATATGAAAAATTAAATCGAGCGTGCGACAAAAAAAACAAGGAAAGGGATGGGGAGAAGAGGGAGTGAATCTTGTCCAGTACAGGACACAATGTCAAGATTTTTGAAAGCAAGATTCATGTGTTATTGGTGTTTCACTGGCAGCCGGACAATCAAGGCAGCTTCATTGGATAATAATAACAGTGAATGTAAAAGTAGGATGGGCAACACAAACCAATTATTTTATATAAAAGACTGTCCATGACGGGACAATTTAATTTGTCATACTTGTTTTTTTTTCTCTTCTCAACACTACTGCGATTTCTTGTCATATTGAGACCATCCCTACTTTTTATATTTTTTATTCCAGGCGATCAAAGATATCTCACATCTTGCTTTCTCCCTCTCTCCATTGACAATCCCTCAATTCCAATTTTACCTGTCGGTCTGTCTCTGTTTGCCTTAGGAGAAACTTGCACCTGTATTCATATATAAGCGCGCCATTGCCGTCATCTAATTTCTTCAGTATATTTTTTTCCAACCCTAAAAGAATTCTCACTGTTCCATTTTTTAATTTTAATTTTACTATTATCGCAGTTCGGCTCGCACGATAAAAAAAATCCAGAATGAACAGCATTAATACCGCCATTCAAACCGATGTCGTCGCGCACATGCATGGCGCAAAGTTCAAGCCCTCAGCTAGCGAGCCATTGTCACATAAACCCACGAATGGGCGGCTCAACAGGTTTGCCAGTACCCAACTAGCACCGCTGGATATCAGCAAGGCATCGTACGCCCACAACTGCCCCAAAGTGGACCTGCTGACACCAGACGAAGCCCATCCGTCATCAATCGCCCAATTCCCCCTCCACTCACCTGTAAATGCCAACCACCCCAACTACCCAGCGCCGTCTTCTCCAACATACCTAAACACCAGCATTACTTTTTGCCCCAGCATCCTGACCCCAGACATCCTGGAGGACGAGGATGGCGACGTGTTCACACCATACATCATGGACAGGATCGAACCCAAGGCGCGCGAGCTGCAGCGCTCATCCCGGTTCTCGCTACTCAGACGCCAGCGCAACTCACCCAAAATGGTCTCATCCTCGGTGACGCCCGACGGAATGGTGACGCCGGGATCGACATCGGCCTCCAGCAGCTCTTCGGAGTCCGGCCACAAGCAGGAGGCGGGCTCGACATTGCGCCTCAAGCGCTCGCTATCCGCGCTCCTGCACCGGTCGACCAGCATGATACGAAGGAGCAAATCAAACATTTTCCGCAAAAATCACACGGGTGGCAGCGCCAATGACAGCTGGGAGCGGGCGCACACTGATGAGGAGAAGTCACAGTGCAACCAGGGACTGAGCAGCCATATGAGCCTGTCCTCTACTGTGTTGACGCCGGAATTTTCCACTGAGAAAAAGAGATTCGCTTGTGCATTTTCTGTCTCGCACTTCAACGTGGCCATATCCAACACCATGGTGTCGCCGCTGATTGGCAAATCCATGATCCACATCAAGGTTATCATGGACGCTGAAACCATCATTGTCATGTCCATGGTGCGCACCATTGTGTTTGCTCTTGCTCGGGAGCGCATTCTGACAAAGCTGTTCCAGGGGGGCGTTCCATTTGTTGTGACCAAGCGGCGCAAGCTGATTCTACGCAATCCTGATTGCGGCAAGTGCGTTGCTGTTGTTGGTGACAATCAGACTTGGCGGAACGTCTTGGATACCGCTGGATACAGCTCGTGGCTCTGTGGCGACGACACTGCCACGAGCACACCTAGATTGAACGAGATGTCCGATGGTGGCGATGCCATTGTGGGTTCTGGCGTCAAAACTGTGATGAAGCTGACCCTCCATCTAGTCGACCCCAGCGAAGTACCAGTCGCTTGATTTATATCCAGCAGCAGTTGGGCATTGCAAGCTGCGCCCGATTATTTTTTATTTAACGCCGACACTTTTCCGGCCGGCCCAAAGAGATAAATAAAAATGTTGTACTATAGAACCAGTCAATTGCGAGAGCGCAGTACTTTAAAATTTTCACTTGCAATTTGTTTTATTTGCTCCTTTGAGCTTGGCTCCCCCCAAAATAGATGAATGCCACTTCCACAACATACGCGGGAATGATAATTATAAAGGTGCTATTTATAGCCACAACCATGCATCCGAGTCTCAGAAAGAGATAAAAATAAAAATTAAGCTGGCTGTTTGCGTTGAGGGGCGCCATATGGTAACAAATACACAAAATTTTGTAGCTTCAGGCCGTTAATGACTCGTCTTTTCGGCAAGCAATAGTAGGAATAGCTAAAAGCATGTCTATTTTTTGTGTTGTAATGAAGCTGTAAAAATAAATTCTTACCGAGAGGAAGAATTACAACAACGCCAAGTTGTGTTCGAAGCATGTGCTATTTTTTGGCGTCAGCATTGTTTGCATTTTTATTTTTGCTATATTATACAGTGTTTCTGCTATCCGCACAACATCCGGAATTCTTTGAGTATAAGAAAGCTTCCGAGGGGGAATCAGCAAATCTGGTCGAGGGGATGCAGCCAGAAACAAGTCTCTTTGCCTCCACTGCAGCTGATGCCATTTGCTTCCCCACTGCTGCTTCTACTCCCTTCTCAAAGGAAGGGGAAAAGTGTTGTAATGTTTTTTTCCGCTCCCTTGCGTTATTTGTCCCTTTTCTTGGCCATTTTCACTCCTCATCTTTCTTCTCTTTCTTCTGTATCATCAGCCTTTTTTTTGTTCTTCTACTTATTTCCTGCGCTTATTATTTTTTATTTTACATTTGACGCCGTCCACTCTATTTCCAAGAAAGCAAACAAGCAAGCAAACAAGCACGTATTTGTACTCTTACAAACACACTAATTCAACTTTGACATTTGTTGAAAAATGGTCAACCTACCTATTCCCCAGTCCCTTGACAAGGAGTGCATCAAGGCAGCAAAGATTCTCAACTCGTTTGTCACTCCCGGAGGCGAAGGCACAGACAAGTTTATCCCGCCAGATATTTTGGCCAACGCCAAGGGTATAGCCTTTCTGACTGTGCTGAAGGCTGGCTTTATTTGGTCTGGTCGCATTGGTACCGGTCTTGTTGTTGCTCGGTATGTATATTATTTTGCTATGCTGTCCTATTTTGTATTGTTTTTTTGCGCGAATGTATTTTGATTGTATGGAGTTGGTTAGTGCGGGGGAGAATGATATTTCCTATTTTTGGTGCGACTGGTTCAACGCTCCCGTACAATTTACTATCCTCAGTTATGATGTGACCGCGTTTACTTTCTCTTCAAATCGGTGCAGTGATACTAACTACGACACACACTTCTCCCCTTTGTCATCCTTTTTGTGTTTAATAGCTTGCCCGACGGAACATGGTCTGCACCTTCGGCAATCAACACGGCCGGTGCTGGTGTTGGAGGACAGATTGGCGCCGAGATGACTGACTTTGTCATGATTTTGACCAACGACGCCGCCGTCAAGTCCTTCAGCCACGGCGGCAACGTCACACTGGGTGCCAATCTCACAGTGGCAGCCGGTCCCTACGGCCGCGGCGCCGAGGCTTCCGGAACCATCCGCAACCTCGCTCCTGTCCTTTCTTACAGCAAATCCCGAGGCCTCTTTGCCGGTGTCTCGCTCGAGGGATCTGCGATTTTTGAGCGTAAGGATGCAAACGAGAGGATGTATGGCCGTAGGGTACGCGCACATGAGCTCATGAGTGGCGCTGTTGCGCCACCCCCACAGGCAGACGTGCTGTATCGCGCGCTTGACCTCAAGGCGGCCCGACTGCCTAATGATATTGGTGATGGTGCGAGTGTCTACAGTGGAACTGCCTCGGCGGCTGGTGCTGGGTATGCAGCTGGTGCGGGAACATACGGCGCTGCTGCTGGAACATATGGTGCTGCGAACCCGAGTCCCTATGGTGCTGCCGCCGGAACATACGGTGCTGCAAACTCGAGTCCCTATGGTGCTGCTGCTGGAACATATGGTGCTGCAAACTCGAGTCCCTATGGTGCGAGCCCGAGCCCCTACGGTGCCGCCTCCAACTACGGGGCCAGCCCCGCATTGCCTGCCGCTCCGGACAACAGCTCATATTTGAATCGCAGTCTAACCGAAAACATTGACAAAGCCGCCTCCCCTGCATACGGCGCAGCCAGCAACTACGGAGCGTCCAGCAGCCAGGCATCTCCAGCGTATGGGGCTGCCGGTTACCATTCAGCGGTACCAGGGAGTACAAAAGCTGGCGGGCGGGCACCCCCGCCTCCGCCTCCACCCCGCCCGAACGACACCCCTGCAGGTATGCGCGCGGTGGCCAACTACGACTTTAACGGAACCGAGGCCGGCGATCTGTCATTTACAAAGGGCGATATCATAACGGTGACCGAGAAGAAAGAGAGCCAGAATGACTGGTGGGAGGGAATTTGTAATGGCAAGACGGGATCATTCCCAGGAAACTACGTGTCGCTAAGCTGAACAGCATCACAGCTGTAAACATGGCAAATTATATATGCCTTGTCTTTACACATTTATGCGCAGCTTTTCTTTGCTTCTTTTTACAACTGTCTAGGCAATAAACATTTTCTTTTTTCATCACAGAAGTTTTGTATTTACAGCAAAGGAGAGAGAGGGGAGGGAAAATGGTCATTAAGGCAAGAGCACATATTGTTGCACACAGATCAGGACTGCTGTCCGGGACCATCGCGGATGATGTGCAGCACACGAGCGTCCATATCTTCTCCCACGCCTTCGTCTCCAAAAGCAACCCCCTCATGTCCACCGCCGCTTTGCTCGACGCCCAAACCACTCTCTTCGTCGGCAATGCTTCTGCCGCTGCCGCTGCCGACCTGGTCTTCGCTCTCATCGTCCGCCAGCGCATGGTAGCCGTTGCCCGGATGGTTTCCTACTAATGTGCGCAACGCCATGACACCAGTGGGTACAAGCTGGAGGCTCCTGTGCACAAGTACCCCAAGGGCCACAAAGGCTATGATGGACATTATCATGATGGCAACAAAGGTCGTTCCCCAGTCGTCGTTTGACGGGTGCCGCTCGACCGGTGGACGCGGCGGCACAGGCGTCTCACCGCTGTCCGCCCGCACTGCTATTAATGCTAGGAATACTGGAATCGCGCGCAAGAGCATCAAGTTAAATTGAAATTTGCACTGAATAAAACAATAAATAAAAAATATTGAGGAAAGACAAAGCGCGTGGGCATAACATGGCTAAAACGATGCACTTCAAAAAAAAACCGCATCGTCATACTGCACACACGTGATTGAGTATGCTGCCCCCCCCCCCCGAAAACGGAAACGAAAATTTTCATGTGCAGCAATAGCAAAACAGGGCAAGAGGCAAACAGTCCTTTTACCCTTCTTTTTTTCCACGCTCATTCACAATTTTTGTTATATTTGGTTTCTCTTGTTAATTCACACAAAAACAGCGCATTTACAAGCGGCAAAAGGCCAAGCTCACGCACCATTCGATTATTTATATTAGTACTCACTATCTGGTAATACATAGCAGTCAAAGAACAAAAACAGAGGGAACTTTTGCTAATGGGGAACACGCAATCGACAGAAGCTGAACCCAGCAATCGCCGGCACAATGTCTCGCACCACAGAGCTGGCTCTGCAGAGGGTGCATCGGGAGCGGCACCGACCGCTAGTGGTGGACTCTCGCACCGTCTTTCGCGGCGGACCAAAACCCCCGGAGCCGGAACAACCACGTCGGCAGCACCTGTGCCGGTAATACAGGTTTCTGGCGGCAGCGCGGATGGCCAGAACCAAAAGCAGCGGCAGCAACAGCAGCACAGCTATCGCAACCATGCGGCAGGTGTCGGTGCCATGGACATGCTGACCCCAGTTGTAGGCTCACCGCTTCCAGACTCTAACATGATGATTCCAGGGCAAGGCAGCGTGGGCAGGGGCGGGCGCAGCCCAGTGCATATTGCAGTACCTGAGGTTATTCCGCAAACACTGCCGAAGCAGGGCGGGTTGGCGCAAATGATGGGTGCGCGTATGATTGCGCCTGGTGCTGGTGGCCGCTCCCCGCGCAGTGGTATCTCTGAAGATCTCCGGCTGATGGGCAACGCTGGAATGGCCATTCCCAGACGCAGGAGCAGTGGGCTTGCCAGCAGCTTTTCTCCAAATGACGACTGTGTTCGGGCGGAAAAAGTTGTTCCGACGCTAATCCGGTGGACAGAGCCCGGAGACATTGTGTATATGTCGGGGTCCTTCATTGATTGGCAGTACAAGATCCGGCTGCACGAGAACGACGGCATGTTTGGTGTGGTCGTTGACTTGCCGGTGGGCACGCACTGCCTCAAGTTTATTGTTGATGGCAAGTGGCGTTGCTCCAACCGTTTCATCATTGCGCCAGACGAGGACGGCAATCTGGTCAATTACTTCAAGGTCGAGGACGTTGTTGAGGAGCAGGACCAGGAGAAGGAGGACAACGTTGAGGGTCTGGATGCTGCCGCACTGTCTAACTCGCCACCTGGCGAGTACGGCAATGCCATTCCTGACCTGGCTAAACTCGCCAGGGAGTCTACCAACAGCAGGCGTAATGAGCCGCCGTTGCTCCCACCTCACCTCAACCAGGTGCTGCTCAACAGCTCGGATATCAGCGGCGATGACCCCAACATCCTCCCTGTGCCTAATCATGTCGTGCTCAACCATCTATACGCTTGCTCGATCAAAGACAATGTCATGGCTGTTTCAAGCACATCGCGCTACCGGGGTAAATACATGACCACAGTGTACTACAAGCCCGTCACGCCCTTGAGCTGAACTATGCAAATGAGATGGCGCGCATTTTTCTAATAAATCATTTTCATATCGTTATATTAATAATTCCTACACATTCAAATATACATGCATATCGATGTTATATTATGTTTTGGCGGTTATCCTGACCAGTTCAATATATACGAAACATAAAGCAATTCTTTCACACATCCTTTTGGCAAAGGACATGTTGGGCTGACAATAAACCAATATGCGAATATTTTAGTAGAATGAAAATAAAACGATTACATTCCACTTTATAATTAAATGCTCATGTGTTTGTCATTTTCATTTAATTAAAACACTCTTTTCTGAGCTGTTTTTTTGGCACAGGGGGTTTTTTTTATATAAAAAGTAAAACACAGACATTGGTTTCTTTATTTTTCTATCAACTTGGCTTGCCCCGACCAAGGCAAAAAGCAATGGCAATGACAAAAGGCAGTGGCAGCAGCAGCAGCTGGTACGACAGCAACAGAAAAGGAGTTGGACTGAGTAGAATGAATAAATCTTACATTTACTTTTTCATTTTTTTTCTGGACTTTTATTATTTAAAATTTATTCTCATTTTCTATTCTTTGACATTAAGCTTTGTATTATTTATTACTTGGCCAATTAGGCATGCGACTATGCTTATTATTGGCTATAAATGGACGAACCGGTCGAATTGAACACGGTTGAGGTGTACACCATGGACTAGACGGACCACGAGTGAGTCACCTTGTGTCTGGGTCAAATGTATAAGGATGCTTCTATTTTTGAAATAAAAGGTACAATCAGAGACGAGCTTCAATCGATTTACAAAGAATATAATGCAAAGCCAAACAACATCAATTATAATAACTTTGGCATGAAGCTCACATACGACAGAAACCATATTGATGGCCCATATGTTACATTCAGGAGTATTGGATACGGAGGCAATGGCAACATACTGTTCAAACTACTAATTCCTGAGATCTCGCTGCAGAGATTTAACCCCCAAAAAGCGGAAGAGAGAAAAAAGAGATGCGAAGAATTAGCAATACAAAAAACTCAAGAACAAAATGAACTTGGCCAAATAATTATTAGCGGAAAACAGTTTAACGGTATGAAAAAGCAAAATCCAGATGGAAGGTACGATCTAAAATCAAAGAAGCTAGAAATGGCTAAGAGATTAAATCAGCAGGCCCTTCAGGGGCCACACCAATTTGCCGTTGAGAGAATAGTCCAAAGACGAAAAAGACGAAAAAGACAAAATGAGGACTGAAAAAGACAATACGATGATTTGGAATACGATAAGTCTAAGAGACAAGACTATGGACAGCAGTGCGACGAGCAAAGCGGACAAAATAACAAAATTAACCAAAGCAAAGAAGCAAAAGGGCATGATGACAAGATGTCAAAGGCAGACATGAAGGAGCAAAAAGAGAAGCAAAATATGCAAAAAAATAGATATTAAAAACAAATGAAAGCAGCAAAGGAACAACATAAATATATAAGACCGCAGGAAGACATGAAAAGACCACAGGGAGCAGCAGGAAAACATAACAACATGAGAATGAAACAGAAACCAGCAGGTAAACATGGAAACATGGGAAGGCCACAGGAGGCAGCAAGGAGACATGATGACATGAAAAAACCACAGGTGGCCGCGAGGAGTCAACATGAGTCAGACAAGAGTAAAGAGGCTGAGGAGGCCCGAAAAGAGGAGGCAAGGAATCGAGAAAAGGCCGATGGGGCCTGAAGAAAGGAGGTTGCTAAAAGTCAAGAAAAGGCAATACAAAAAGTGGCAAAAAGAAAAAGGCAGCGGCGAAGAAACCAAAGCCAGTTGCACCAAAGAAGGCGCCAGTAAAACCAAAGGGATATGGAAGCACAAGAAAGGCAAAGAAAAAGGGCCCCCACACACAAGCCGTATTCAGAGGAACAAAACGCACTGGAGGCGGGGGAAGAGAAAGGGTAGAGGGTGTATAATTTTTTAAAATCGTTCAATATGTAAAGTCTAAAATTGATTCAAATTCTTTAGTTTTATTTTATTTTCTATGTATAAACTTTTTTAAATAAAAAATTTAAAAACACGCAAATGTTAGCCATGGTTTTCATATTTGTGACCAAGTAGTGAGCAAACATTACTTCTTGTTTGATATTTTTAAAGCCCCACTTTTTGGCATATCTGTAATTATTTTTATTGAGTTGTTTGGGAAACATCTTTTGGATCTCAGAGAAAATGTGGGTATAGGACCAGATGTGGCCTTTATATTATCTAATTGCTCGACGAGGGCCGGGCTCGGCATTTTGCAAACACGTGTGGTGATCATAAGTATAATTAAATCACAAATAGTCCCGATTTACTCTGTGGATTCTGAGAAGCAGAAGAAAAAAAGGATGACCAATATTTTTTCACACACACTACATAAGGAAAAAAAACCGCGGGGAGCAAGATGATCAGAAATCGACAGACAGCAATTCGTTTTCACACAAGGTCACAGTGGGCAAAGAACTCACAAATTAGTTTGGGGGTGAGGGCGTTATCACAATCACAGACGAGTGCACAAAGTGTTATTAGCAATTTTCAGCAGCAGCAGCCGGGCGCATTTAATTCTGTTTGCACGAAACAGAAAACCCAACACTTCTTTTCTACTTTATCTTTATTACCATCGGGAAGATTATACTCTACATTTTTAGCCAACTTATCAAACATGGACACTGCGCAGCAGCAGCAGCAGCAAGAGACAAGACGGCAGGCAACACTGTTGGATGGAAAGAAGATCTCAGAGCAGGTGCGCGCTGAGCTGAAGAGCGAGGTCGAGGCGTTTAGGAAGGAGTACCCGGGGTTTAGGCCCAAGCTTGTGGCTGTGCAGGTCGGCGAGCGCAGTGACTCAAGCGTGTATATCCGCCAGAAGGAAAAGGCGTGCAAAGAGGTAAGTGAAAATAAAACTACAGTTGGGTGAGGTGAGGTGTGGGATTGCGTGCCCAGCGCAGGGCCAGGACGCATGGGCGTGTGTGTGGGAAGTAAAAATAATAAGGATGCTCAGCCCCAGACTCAACAAGAAATTTTTTTTAACTTGTTTATCTTTTATTCTAGGTCGGAGTCGAATTTGAGCACGTCCAGCTTAACGAGGATATCCAGCAGGAGGAGCTGGACGCCCACGTTGACCGCATCAATCATGACAGCAGCGTGCACGGAATAATTGTGCAGCTGCCAGTGCCCGAGCACCTTAGCACTCGGCACATTGTGCACTCGATCCTGCCGTCCAAGGACGTCGACGGATTCCACGCTGAAAACATCGGGCACCTGTCGAAGCGCGCGACAGAGCCGTTCTTCCAGTCGTGCACACCCCTGGGGTGCATCGAGCTTCTGCGGCGCTACAACATCGACGTCAGCGGGATGGACGCCGTGGTCGTCGGGCGTAGCGACATTGTTGGGTCGCCGCTGGCCATGATGCTGACAAACCTGGATGCCACGGTGACGCTATGCCACAGCCGCACGCGTGGACTCGAGCAAAAGGTGCGGGCAGCCGATTTGGTGGCCGTGGCCGTGGGCTCGGATGCATTCATCAAGGCTGAGTGGGTCAAGCCAGGGGCCGTGGTCATTGACGTCGGCATGAACGCGCGCGACGACGCTACGCGCAAGGCCGGGTACCGGTGGGTCGGCGACGTGGAGGCATCGGTGCGCGAGCACGCCAGCTTTGCAACCCCCGTTCCTGGCGGCGTTGGGCCAATGACCGTGGCCATGCTGCTGAGCAACGTCGTGGCCGGTGCTAAGCGCCAGCACGCTGAGGCTGCGCAGATGGCTATTGTGCCGCGTGCCCTGAAGCTGCGCACGCCCGTGCCCAGCGACATCGCCATTGCCGGCGAGCACGGGCCCAAGCCTATTGCGCAGCTCGCGCGCGAGCTGAACCTGGGCGCCGGTGAATTTGAGCCGTACGGCGCGTTCGCGGCCAAGGTTCCATTGAGCGTGCTGCAGCGGCCGTCGGCCGAGGGCCGTTCGGCGCGATACGTTGTGGTGACGGGCATCAGCCCAACGCCACTGGGCGAGGGCAAGTCAACGGTAACTGTGGGGCTGGCCCAGGCACTGTACGCGCACGCGCGGCGGCCGGCATTTGCCTGCGTGCGGCAGCCATCGCAGGGCCCAACGTTTGGCATCAAGGGCGGCGCGGCCGGCGGTGGCTACGCGCAGGTGACACCGATGACGGCCATGAACCTGCACCTGACCGGCGACATCCACGCCATCACAGCCGCCAACAACCTGGTGGCTGCCGCCGTCGACGCGCGCCGCTTCCATGAGGCCACGCAGACCGACGCGCAGCTGCTGCAGCGCTTGTGTCCACGTAAAAAGGGCGTCGCGCGCACTGTGGCCAAGCCGCTGCTCCGCCGGCTCGAGCGCCTGGGGCTCGGCGAGTGCTCTGTCGATGAGCTGGACGCCGACCAGGTGCGGCGCCTTGTGCGCCTGGACATCGACCCCGAGCGCATCAGCTGGCGCCGTGTGCTCGATACCAACGATCGCTTTCTGCGCGAAATCACCGTAGGCGAGGCCACATCTGAGCGCGGCATGGCGCGCAAGACCGGGTTTGACATCGCTGTGGCCAGCGAGATCATGGCCGTGCTGGCGCTGACGTCGTCGCTGGCCGATATGCGCGAGCGCCTGGCTCGCATGGTCGTTGGGTTCAGTCGCGCTGGCGATCCCATCACGTGCGACGACCTGGGAGTCGCCGGCGCACTGGCCGTTCTGATGCGCGATGCGCTGAGCCCGACGCTGATGCAGACTCTCGAGGGCTCCCCCGTGTTTGTGCACGCCGGGCCCTTCGCCAACATCGCACATGGCAACTCGTCAGTGGTGGCCGACCGCATTGCGCTGCAGCTGGCTGGTCCGCGCGGCTTTGTCGTGACTGAGGCCGGGTTTGGCGCCGATATTGGGTTTGAAAAGTTTGTCAACATCAAGTGCCGCGCATCTGGACTCACCCCCGACGCTGCCGTCATTGTGGCCACTGTACGTGCTTTAAAAATGCATGGTGGTGGCCCCGACGTTGTGCCCGGTCGGCCCCTGCCCGAGGCATACACGCGCGAGGACCTGCCTCTGCTGGAGAGCGGCTTTGCCAATCTGCGCCGGCATATCGAGAATGTGCGCAGCCTGGGTGTGCGCCCCATTGTGGCCATTAATGCCTTTGACTCGGACACTCCGGCGGAGCTGGCCCTCGTGCAGCGCCTGGCTCTCGAGGCTGGGGCCTACGACGCTGTGCCCACACATCTGTGGGCCAAGGGCGGTCAGGGTGCCGAGGATCTCGCCAACACAGTCATCCGCTGCTGCGAAGATGACGAGCCTGCTACTGCTTCCGATTCCTTCCGCTTCCTCTACACCGACGATATGAGCATTAAGCAGAAGATCGAAGCCATCGCTAAGCAGTTCTACCGCGCGGGCTCTGTCAGCTATAGCGAGGAGGCCGAGAGCAAGATTGCTATGTTTG